>NC_089821.1:92787131-93987631 GCF_035046505.1 Tiliqua scincoides | reverse complement strand
CCCTCTTCTCATATACCATTCTCCCTCCCCATTTTTGCTAGTTAGAACAAATACAAGCCTAGTTTTTCACCCATCCAATCCAGTCTACAATGATGAGCTCTACTATCACAACTTACAAAGCCAATTCACTTCTGTGACAGCTGTGTGCAGAAACTGGTAGGATTTTGGTTTATATGAAAGATGACACCACAGAACTGCACAGCAGCTGTGTCCAAGCAGTGTATAATCATTCACAAAATTCTACTATGCTCCTAAAATCTTGCATGCCAAGAGTCAGCCCAGGGCAAATTTTTACGGGTGAGTTATAGCATTCACTCTTGAAAACTGGGTGGGGTGTATAATAGAGCCACTGACAAACTCTTAATTACTCCTGCTTTGAAAAATACAAGTTAGAGAGAAAGTCATAAAAACCTCACTTCCCCCCCCTCTACCACAGATTCAATCAGTAGGAATGCTTTTGCTCTCAAAGTATCATGTGAGCAAACAAAGGGAAACCAGCATTATGGTCATAAATCAAAGGATCCCTTTGGTTTTTATGTAAACCGAAGAACTCAATGGCCCTAATTTACACACCTGGTGGTGGTGTCAGGAAATCGGCTATTGGCTAACAAAAGCAAAAGAAGTCACGTTTATTATGGGACAAATGTTCTCAGCAGCCTTTGAAAATGAGAACATCAGTTCTTTTTTTTTCTTATTCTACACATATTGATCATTAAATTTAATCATGCTATCCATATGCACTTGAAGTTAACTATGCTCAGAGCCCCTATAGAACCTCCATGTTAAGCAGCACTATGCCACTCTCCAGCTGCTGGACAGTAAAAGTAAGCAAGGGCTATTGCCTGCATCACCTGCTTTATGATTCCGCAAAGACATAACTGTGGGAAAAACAGGATGATTGACCAGAAAAATCTTAAATCTGACCTTTTTCTTACTCTCTCATGTGTTGAACCACAGCATGCGGCAGGCATAAAAATTAGATTTACAAGCATTTGCAAAGAGGGGACACTGGGTTAGAGCAGGGCTAATTTTAAAAATGCTTTTCCTTTATGTAAAGGAAAACCCTAAACTAAGCAATGAGTTGCCCTTTTACTTCAATGGCAACAGTTAAAGTACATGCTTTACTCTCCCAATGAAAATCAATGGAAGACAAAAGCACCAATCTCTGGCTGGATTGTGCCCTGAATATTCCACTCCCAACAACATCAGCAATCCACAGAACACTCAAACAATTGTCCTAGCACAACAAGCCCATGCCATACTAAATCCCTGCTGGCTTACACAAAAGAATCAAGTAAAATGACTAGCACTTAAAGTGGTTAATGCTCAGTTATTAGGTATGTATAATTTCCTGCAATTTAGACACTGCTGCTGGTTGCCTCTTTGATGTTCCACAGTTTGAACACTGGGAAAGGACCACCACTAGCAGTGCCATTCTCAAAGAATGTAGCTCCTTATTCTTTCATTTGTCCTTGTTTGCTTACAGCACTGAATATAAAGAGAGAGAGAGAGAGAGAGAGAGAATCTTTCTTTTCCTTACATTTTAAAGTTGCTGGCATGTACACAGTTAGGAAAGCTTGTCCTAATGAATCAGTGGCCACCCACATAAAGCAACTTCCTGGCTCCCAATACTTCATAAGAAGTCAATGTTAATGCTACAGGTTCTAAAAAACCTTAAAAGAAAGAATATCTGGCAAATGCCCTGCATGGTGGTTGGCAACCTTCAGTCTCGAAAGACTATGGTATAAGCCTACAGCACCTGGTATTCCCAGGCGGTCTCCCATCCAAGTACTATGGCTGTGAAAAACATGTACATGTCATCCACTGTCATAGTACATGTCATTCACTGAGCAAGACCTACTGGCCTCAATCTAGCTGACATTAGTCCCACTGAAAGGGAACAGAAGTGCTATGAATTAGTAACACAAATAGTTTGTATCAGTAGGACTTGTCACAACTCAGCTTAGCTGGACTGGGGTCAGTAGGCTGAAGTTGCTTAGTCATCCAATAATTGTTCACTGAAGAACACTGACTTTTATGAAGGTTTGCAGAATGGGGTTGCCATTTGGCTCCTCCAAGAGGAAGAATGTTTGCTTGAAACTAAGCAGGTCAATGGAGAAGGATAATAAGAGATAAGGTAAGAGCCTAGTAAGCTGCACAGATAACAGTTCCCTTCAAGCAATCTGAATTACAAATAACCAGAAAATTAATGTGATTAAGATAGTGCAATAAAAAGAGGACTAGTAATAGCCTCCATTTTAAATTTTAAAAAGGCTTGAGAACACAGACCAAACAGGAAAAGCTATAAAAGTCTTTGCATTGCCCTTTAGAGGCCGATGCCATACTTGCTTCTGTAGGGGGTGAGGGTGCTATGGCATATTTGTGTTGTGGCATGTGTGCATTCTTCTTGGAGAATCTCCCTGTGGTTGGCGGTGGTGCCTTTTGCTATGAGACAGAGTGGCAGGTGGGTGTCCCCAGAGCCCCATCATTGGCCCTGCACCTGCCCCCTGCTCAGTTAACTCTGGTTGCCCTCTCAGTGGCTGTCAGGGCTGGGATTGGATGGATGCAGTGATTGGTTCCTTCAACCTCACACCAACAATGGGCCAGCATCAAAGCAATGATGGCTTGATGTCAGGATACCAATCCATGGCTGGCAGGCTGTGTCAGAATTTCCATTGACCCTGTCAGTGTTACTGGGAAGGGTAAAATGGAGTGAAGTTGCCTGATGGTACTTAAAATATGCCAGTGTGCCATCTGAATATGACTGGGCTGAAACTGTAGTGTAGTCACTCAAATCATTAAGCGCAAGTAATCTTGTATTGAGCTTCTATTGAAAAATCATGCTGCAGGAGATTGGTTGCCCTATAGTGCAGCTTAATTTCACAACACATTTTACTACTGAATCAGGCACACTATGCTCAAGTTCATAAAAAGAAGTAAATTCTTGGCAAGACTACAATCCACTGTGTCATCAATGTTTGAAATATATGTCTTAAAAATGGTCTTCATGTAAAGAATTACCTATTTGGTACCAGCACTGTATAATCATTAAATGTCAATAAGAGCCCAATCCTATTCTCCCTCCCCCCCCCCCCCGCCCCATTGATGCAGCAGCTTCAAAAATAGCTACATTCAAAAATAGCTACAAAATAGCTACAACCGCTGCATTCTGTGGGAGGGCAATTTTGGTGGTATCTTCCAGGTAAGGAAACAAAGGTTCCATTACTTGGGGGGTAAGCCTCTGCAGCATGGGAGGATCTATTCAGACCTGCACTAGCTAAATAGCTGGCACAGGTCTGCATGGACCTGCATCATGGGATCGGGTTCAGGAAGGGAGTTTGGAGTCAGTGGTCAGCACTGCCACGGAACCTGCCTCCTTCCCTATTCCGATTCACCGCCACTGCCACTCTGTTCCACCCCTCAGTCTTCCCCACCATCTTACCTTGATTGGTGGGTGGTTCCAGATCTGTTGGCACAGGTGGGAAGGATTCAGCCTTCCTGCCAGTGTCCCCACAGCATGCTACTTAGCAAGCTGCTAGAACACCTTCTGACATATCTCCATTAATATCACACTAACAGATCTAACACAACACAAGTTTTTCCAACACCTAGGAAATCCTCATAAATTTGAAAATGTTTTGCCTTCTGAAAATGGAGAACTATGCCTCTGTGGCTGGTTCATCGACAACAGACTGAACCAATCTTGCACAATCTGTTATATGGGAATACGACGATCTGATCTGTCTTGCAAAGGTTTCATAACTCCTGTAAATATCTTGTTTCGCTTGTTGACAAAGGTCAGCCATTTCTTCCCACAATTGCTCAGAAACACAAAATTCATTTATGTGAATTGGATCAAACTTCTTCCCACCAATAGTTTCTTACTAAAAAAAATATTTTTCTGATTCATAGATAATACTGTTTTATATGCTGGTAGCTTGAAAGAAAAAACCACACACACCTTAGCAGCCCAAGGAGGCATATCTGCTAAATTCTAAAGGGTTTGTGGTAAGTTTCAACTGCAGGACACCTTACATAAGTGATTCCCAAGCTGAGGGTCCTGACCGTTCCCCTCCAAGGGCAGCAGAAACCACCATAAGATAGTGGAGATAGTTCTACTGAGTTAGTATCACCACTAAGTAAAAAGGGGGATTTCAGGATTTACCCATCCACAGCGGCAGCTGGAGACACCGCAAAAACCTGGTTCTCCTTGCCACTGCCATGTAAGTCCCAAAATCCTTTCTTTTACTTAGTTGGAGCTACAGGAGCAGCATGAACCCAAAAATGCTGTCACTGCCGCCATACGACTCCCCTTACCAGCCCCCCCCCCCACACACACTCAGTGGTTCCCTTCATGATTGGGAACTACTGCCTTATATATTAGAAAGGCATGAAATGCTTTGCAACTATACCATAGCTTAATTGTTCTTTCCTTATTTCAACAATAAGGTATAGTGAAAGACACAGGAACAGCTAACACCATTCCATAGTTGAGATTTGTCAGTAAAAAGGAACTGAGACAGACATGCCACAGGACTGACCTCAGAAGGTCTTACTGGGGAAAAAGTGATAAAAATGCATTTGATGTGATTCACAAGTAGTTCCTGCACTCATTAACACAGATTCCCACCTTTCACTTACAACATGTCCGGCTCCAGGGCGCCAAAGATTCTAGGAATAAGGCATTTCAGGAGACAGATTTATTGTATGTGGTTAAATTATGCTGAGTAAAAGAAATTTTCCAAGTTGTGTTTCATGCATGTGCACAGATTAAAACTGTATTGCTAAATCAGCATTTTCAAATTTTGATTCTGTCTCCCATGTCTAAGACTAGGTAACATTTATATGTTCCATTGAGTTTTAGTTTTCCCTACTGGGCTGCAGGGGTTGTACAGTAATGGAGAAGGAACGAAAAGGGAAACGAAGCAACCTCCAAAATCTTTAAGATCTAATTTTAATCTCTCTACCTGGTTTTCAGAACTTTTCAGCTTCTCTTTTGCACATTTTATCATCATCATCATCATCATCATCATCTCACAACCACCACCAGAATTTATATACCACTTTTCAACAAAAAAGTTCACAAATGCTGTTCCCTGCTTTCTTGGGGTACTGGTCCTTTGTTATGTTAAGACTTTGTGCAATTTCTAATGCTGCAGCTCTAGAATAGAAGTTGCACTAGCATTTGCACTGGTCTGTAATGCAGACCCGATGGCACTGTTTATCATTAGTATGTGGCCATACCAGTTGCTAATATTAATGTGCTACTAAATATCAGTCCTAAAAATAGGGGCATAATTGTGGGCATCACATTTTGCCAAACTCTAGCGAGTATTCAAACCCTACCTTCACACCTCTCCAAAGCCTAAGGCACAGGTGACTTTTCTACTTAATTGTACCATTTTAGGAAAGTCTCTTTAGGTGCCAGCTGCAGAACTTTGAGTAGCCTGAAGTGATTTACAATCAGGCCACCTCACTTAGGTTTCATGTTTATCTTTGCTCAACCACAGAGACATAACTGCCTGCCAAATGCTATCTATGAAAACCAACAAGGTAAAGGTAAATGTGTCAAACCTAGTTAGATACACATTGTTTGAGCTCCACTTATTCATTCTCTTAGATTAGCAGAGGAATTAGTTCAAACATCCTCCATGTGATTAGTAGCAATGCGTACTATACAATGCAGATTAAACCAGGAGACCAATAAATGAGCTAGATCCAGTGCTTCTGTTATTTAGGATTTTGCAAACCCTCAAAATTATGAGCAATGAAATGGAGAAAGTCTCTGGTCAACTGGTGATAAAAACTGGTTCTGATTTGAGTTAGAAAAAGATTCTAGCAACAAGCGGGCAACAATATGATTCTAAGCCCCCTACTACAGCTATTGCTCTACTCCTCCGCCTCCTCAGTTGCAAATTGCAAACACCACAGGGTGGAGGTAAAAAGCTTTCAAAAACCATGCACTTCCATTAACGAGGCAAACATTTTAAAAATGTTGACTATCCTCTGGAACAGGCATTTTCAACCACTCTTCCATGGAGCACTGGTGTGCTGTGAATGGTCTGCAGGCATGCTGCAGGAGTTTGGGGGAGGGTCATTTATTAGTAGGGAAATTGGGAGATGTGAGCACCCCACCAACAGCATGGTGTGCCTTGTCAATTGTCAATAAACTCATGGTGTACCTTGACAATTTCAGTACCTTGTCAGTGTGCTGTGAAACAAAAAAGGTTGAAAATCCACAATATAGGAAATGTGGAGGGAATTTTTTAAACTTTAGCAAACTCTTTTTTTGTTTCAGGTGCAATTCCATGTCAAGACTATATGTTCAGCCTTTATTTTACAATCTGCCTTGCACTCAGAGAACTAGGTACATGTGTATTAAGAGTGCACTCAAACCAGCACTATTCAGTTTTTGTTTTGTTTTTTAATCTCCATTAGTACTGTTTTAGTACTAATCTGTGCATGTCTCCCCACACACACACACATTTCCAGAGTGACAGAGGTTTCTTTTAATCTAATGCTGATTTTGAACAACTGCATCTATATTTGCTGCACTGTGCTGAATAAAAAGAACTTCAGATAGGAGCAGCAAAATGACTGCTTTAGAATCTGTTAAATGCAATTAGTAGGGCAAAACTAGCAAAGTGGCTATAGGAATGGGTGTACAAGAAAACTGCAAATGTAAAAAACTGTGTGGGACAAAAATTAAGGGAAGGGGCAAAAGCTAGTAAGAATAAATGAGACATCTTTCCAGACTTATTGGTGAAAGGTGTATAGAATTACCTTTCATGAGATGTACAAACTCTCTGTGACACACAAAGCACACCAAATGACAGACTGAAAAACACAGTGTGGGCTGCAAAATATCTTCATGTGATTTTCTGCATTAGACTATAGGAAGAACTGTGGTCTGACTTAAACAAAGCTTCATTGTGTTCAGAGCAAAACACTAAGAAAATAAAACAGAATTCACTGTAATTTCATTGAGTACTGGGTAGAGTAAAAATCTCTCCAGAATAATGCACTTGATCCACTGAGACACATTTTAAGATGACTCTGAGCCCAATCCTATTCAATTTTCCAGCACTGATGCAGCTGTGCCGACAGGCGCATGTTGCATCCTGTGGTGGTGTGGCAGTCATGGAGGCCTCTTCAAGGTAAAAGAACGTTAGTTCCCTTCTCTCAGGGCTGCAGTGTGGATGCATCAGAGTTGGAGAGCTGGATAGGACTGGGCCCTCTGTAACTGAGAACATTTGTAATGAGAGAGGTTTTACACAGCCAACTACCTTAGGTAATTACAAAAGTCCACAGCTTTGGAAACTTTTGCACCATTCCCTCAACTTTTTGAACATTAAGTCACTCAGTCTCTTTATCCCTTATCTGTTTAGTTGACAAGAGATAGAGAAACATGCACACAAAAGTGTCTCTTCAGCAAAATTTCCAAAGTTGTAAAGACGAATGGTACAGAAGTGAGGCATTTACTTTTGATATGTGCAAACCTTGGGCTCAGTTGACTGCTATAACTTGGCCTGGTGGGATCGTAGCCTGTGCTTTTCATGAGCAATAGACAGTCTGTCTGAGTTTGTCTGAGCCAATGATTATGAAGTTTTGTCTGAGCCAATAGGCTCACTTGCTGAGTACCTTGTAACAAGCGCTTAAGAGTTGGAAGGGGCTGAGGCAGGAGAACTTGAGTGCCCTGTGCAGAAAAGGCTGCAGTACCATTGGAGGAAAGCTAGAGGGCTGCTGTGTGCAGAGCCACTGAGGCTATAAAAGGGGCTGCACCAGCACAGAGAGCTCAGATACCACCAGGGAAGAGCTGCTGTCAGGAGCTTTGGAGAGCAAGCTCTGCAGAGAGAGAGATCTCCAGGGAAGAGAAGCTGCGAGGAGTGAGCTGGGAGAGACCAAGCCACAGAGAGGAGCTGAAGACAGAGCTCTGCGGGAGAGCTAAGGAGAGAGCTGCTGGAAGGAGCCCTGAAAGAGCCTCTTGCTGGAGCTGAGAACCCGAGGGGAACCTCCATCAAGTCTCCAGCCCTTGGCCTGCCTCAAGTCCTGCTGCCTCCTGCCTGAGGTCCTGTCTCAAGTGGGGGAATTTGAAACAAGGTCTTTTCATTGATTGGTTCAGGTTCCATTCCTCCTAATAAAAAGCCTTAAAACTTACCTTGGTGTCAGTGGTCTCTTTCGATCCTGTACAACACTTTCATCTGTATTCTACAGCAATCATGTCAATATGCCAGAGAACCTGACTGAATAAAGCATGGTTAGGAAGCACCAGACACTGCTATTGCTCCTTTTCCATTTATTTTAATGAAGCAAGCACAATGTGAAGCATTTTCAGAAGTGATTTTCCCAAATTTTCGCATCCTAACCAAGAAAGAGCACTATGTAGGTTTTTGCACCTGTTCTAAACTAAAATAGCATGCTCTCCGGCATGTACAGGTGGGACCTTGGTATCCACTGATTTTGCCTCCACTGATTTGACTCACCACTGATACCAAAGTCCACCTATAAATGTCTTGTAACAAGGAAAAAAAGCACCAAAATCAAATTTCCTACCTTTACACTGTTAAATAATTATAATTTCATTCTATTAGATTCCATTATTCACTCCATTTAGTGGTTGAATGTGGTATAGGATCTATACCAGGGTGTCAAACATAAGGCCCAGGGACCAGATGCAGCCCACGGAAGCTTTTTATCCAGCCCTCAGGCTTTCAGCTACTGAGCCATGCTGAGGTGTTACTGCTGAAAGGGCAGCCCACTTGAAAATTGAGCTCTCCCATATCTTGAATATGATCAAGATAAGTATAATTTCTCTTCTGTCATTTGCAGCTAATGAGTTCCCAAGTGAGGAAAAATTGCTTATTTTTGGTCATGAACTGTTTAATGACATCACTTCCTGCCTATTGACATCACTTTCGGCCCTCAGCAAGCATCATGAATGCTATTTGGCCCTCTGTATGAAATAAGTTTGACACCTCTGATATATACCAATGCATTTTGGGGCAACACTTGAGGAGCAAGAAACCTGGAAGTACGTCTTCAATGCTATTTTTCTATTGATTTGGTATCCACTGATTTTTTTTTTTAATCCACTGAGGGTTCCAGAATGGAACCTACAGACCAGGATCTTGGGGAACTAGTCCTTACCTTGTTCCTTCATAGTGTGTGTATACCTTCTTATGTGTCAGACAGCGTAAGGAGGCCAGTAATTAATGAGTCCGTTTAGATTACTTAGGTCTACTCCTGTGTATGTTCAAGAGATACTTAAGTAGATTGGTTAACCAAACTAAATACATACAAGAAAAGTAAAACTAATGAACCTGTCAGTTGCTCATCAGAATGGGCTGACACAGAAACTGCCTGTAGGATGCAATTCTCTCCCAGGCTGAAAAGCAAATCTGCAAAGCATCCCTCTCTGCTTCCCATTCAAACCCATTCCTTCCATCACTGAAGCAGGAGAAACAGAACACTTATCGCAAACAGAAAGGATTTGAAATTTAAAAAAAGACCAAAACCTTGGGTGAAGTTGTACCTGATGTTTTTTTTTTAATTAACCAGGAAAAAACTGTTTGGCAGAACCTGATCCATAGCAGAACTTGACCACTGACACCACTGGCTTGGTTCTGAAAGAAGAGAGGGAAGGAATCAGATGGATTTATTAAGACTTTTAAGTTCAGCTTTCATTCTTAACACAATGGGCATAACCCAAAGTAAGAATCTCAGAATTATACTGTTGGTTTCAATAGGAGAGTGAGGGCACAATCCTATGCAATTTTCCAGGGTTGGTGCAGCTATGCCAATGGGGTGTGTGCCTCATCCTTTTGTGGGGAGGTAGTCACAGAGGCCTCCTCAATGTTAGGGAACATTTGTTCCTTTACCTCCAGGCTGCATTGTGGCTGCACCGGTGCTGGAAAGTTGGATAGGATTGGGCCCTGAATCATTTGCTAAACTCTATTCAATTAAGCATCAATAGAAGTCAAAGTTCTTAACTGTGACTGAATCATGCCCTTTTTTCCTAGACTTCATGACTGCAAACTGTGGAAAGCATCTTCTAAAGGCTTAGCAATGCAACTGTTTAGGACAGAACCCTTTAGGAGGTGGACTGGAGCTCCGAATTGGGTTGCAAGCCAAGCTTGGGTGGGTCACAGCAGTGCCACTGCCACTTATTTTCTTTTGAGGCTCAGGCCTGCACAGTTTGAACAGCAGTTAGGACGGGGGGGGGGCCTAGATGAGGTATATCCTGCCACAGAATTTGGCTAAGGTTGCTTGGCCAAGCTCCAAGTCTTTAGTAAGTTCCCTCACATCTCCTATCCATTTGCTTGCAACACTCCCTCTAGTATCTGCCTTGTCTTGCTTCCTTTTCCTTCACCATTCAAACTTTTGTCATGCCACTCTGTGCCTTGTCTCACCTTCCAATTGGTACCAGAGGAAAGGAGGGGGAAAAATGACACAGGAGCAGTACAGGCTGATTTCCTACCTGCTGGTGGCCAAAAAAAGAAGAATTGTGGCCATTCACTCACTCCCTCACCCCTCTAGGTTGCTAGACTCTTGAGTATGGGCCTCATATTGCAGTATAGGGTTTTGAGGTAGATCCCAGTTCTTGATTGGTTTAGGAGAAACTTCACACAATTCCTCTCTTATGCTATGATCATCACTTCCAGTTGAAAATAGTTCTCTAAAATATATCACTTTTCATCTCCCCCAAACCTCCACAGACCAGTATCATCAACTCCTCTGAAAACAAATAATTAGCTGGAAGCTCACCAAATACCATTTTTCAAAACGCTATATGCAAGACTAATCCTTTTCATTTCAATTGCTTCACATTTTTAACCACTCCATAACAGCACACGTTTCGCCTCTCAAAACACTGTTCTGAAAAGTTTGCTTAACAAGGAGTACTTAAAAAAAGTTCACATGGCATTTCAGGTTTGATAGATAATAGAAAACTCAATATAGTGTATGTTTTAGTCATATCTTTATTGACAAAGGCATGCCTGTTGGCAGGGTTGTCCACTTTAAGCACAGTACTCCCCCCTCCCCCCCCAAAAAAAAACTAAACACAAGTTTCAAGGGCTTTGCTATCTTGACAAATTCCACAGCTGCTAGGAAACATCTATGCAGCAATGGCCATGCTGAGCTACTGTCAACAGACCCACCTCTCTTTCTCTGCCCAAGTGACAGGCTCCAGCACAATTAGTCTTTCTTTTCTCTCAGAGAACTGTTCCCAATTCAGCACAAAGCTAATTCACACCGTATTTGTTAGTACTACCCTTTGAAATAGTCACTGAAAGGCAAGCTGAGTATATGTTCTGCCCCTCTCATTCTGGCCACTGCTTTGTAGCCAAGAGGAGTCCACTACTAAACACTGCTTGGGTCCAGTGCCCTCTGTCCAAGAAACGTTTCCACCTGAACCAGAAATGTGAGCTCATTCTGAGAACTGGCTATGAATGATGACAGTACACACTTTGTATATGCTGAACAAAACCCCTCTGTATTATTCCTTCACAACTTCCACAGTTATACTTTAGAACAGGGGTGTCCAAACGTTTTGGCAGGTGGGCCGCATCATCTCTCTGACACTGTGTAGAGGGCTGGGGAAAAAATTAATTTACACTTCAATTTTGAATAAATTTACATAAATGAATATATTAGAGATGGAACTTAAATGAATGAATGAAGGTCTTGCAATAGCTCAAGGCCTATAAAAGGCCTTGCATAAAGCAAGGCCAGCCTATCCTTTGCTGCCGCCTCACAGACATGAAACCGCAAGCAGTGGAGGAAGCCCTCGTCCCACAGCTTACGCAAGAGGTCAAACAGTTGGCTGTCACGCTGAGAGCAGTTGCATCAGGCCAGTGCAGGCTCCAGCAAATCTCCAGAGGGCCAGAGGCTCATTGGGGACTGGGGGCTCTCTGAGGGGTGGTTTGGGAGTCCTCGAAGGCCACAAGTGGCCCCAGGGCCAGAGTTTGGGCACCCCTGCTTTAGAACTAAAAGATGATTCTGGGACTAAATTTATGACCTGACAATAAGAATGTAAGAAAACACTGCTGGATCATGCCAGAGGCCCGTCTAGTCCAGCTTCCTGCAGCTTACAGTGGTCCACCAGATGCCTTGGGCAGCACACAAGACAGTAAGTTACCTGCATCTTGTTGCCACTCCCTTGCACGTGGCATTTTGAGGCAACCTATTTCTAAAACCAGGAGGTTGCACATATCATCACGGCTTGTAACCTGTGATGGACTTTTCTTCTAGAAATTTGTCAAATCCTCTTTTAAAGGCATCTAGGCCAGACACCATCACCGCATCTTGTAGCAAAGAGTTCTGCAGACTAATTTCACGCTGGGTAAGGAAATATTTTCTTTCGTCTGTTCCAACTCTCCTGACACTCAATTTTAGTGGATGTCTCTTGGTTCTAATCTAAACCAAACTTCAGGGCCCCAGCAGTGGCTCAGAAGCAATGCCTGCCGAAGCTAGCCCATAAGATACAAGACCAGAGGCAGTGAAGTACCCAGCAGTTACTAGAAGGGATTCTTTCCTCTTCCTCTCATATAGTTGCTGCCCGGCAAAAAAGCCAATCACATGCTCTAGGATTCTGCATCTAGTTCTCCTTTCTGGGGTTTATCCACTTATCTGGGACTGCTTGTCCCATTCTTCACCTAGAGAGGCCGAGCCACTCTGTCACATGAGGATTTGGGCTTACAAATGTTATAGGGGGGCATGAGCGGAAGTCATGAACCAATCACACATGGTTGGTTGCCTAGTTCAGGTTCCTGTCTTACCACAATCAAGAAAACCTCTCTCTGCAATTAGGGAATCAGATTGGCTCTATTATGTCATGGCATAAACAGCTTACTTTAAAGTGCTACATTAATTGATTCATATTTATGAGGGGTGGAGGGGGGAGGCAAGCAACTTGCCAAAACATGCTATCGCACCTGTCACCACTTAACCTAGATTTCTCTTGACAACTCTTAAAGAGCGTTCTTGCTTAAAATCTCCAAGAGCTACTGTAACATTATTACAAGAAGAAGTAAGAACTCAGTCACCTTAATGAGAAGGGAGATTTCTTCTTCTGGTCTCTGAAAATCAGGTCTCTGGCCAAGTTTCTTCCTTAGCCCTCCAACAACAAACAGTCTTTGTGCACACCTGATACAGAAAATGTGCTGCCTTCGTGCCAAGTGTTAACAGGCCCAACAGAAATGATTACGGCAACAGTGCGTGCATGCCTTGAGAAAAACCTGGGCTTGTTAACTCATGATGGCAGCCACCCAGAGGCACAGGGACCGATGCGCTGTTTGTTACTAACATTAGAAACAAAACTTTTACAAGTTGATGACTTGCTGGAGAGAAAGGGAAAAAAATGCTGGGGGCACAGTAATTAAGATAACCCCAGCCTAATTATGCCAAATTATAGGAATTTTGGAGGGTTACAGCTGTGCAGGTTTTCTGAAATGACACAGCATCCGGTGCTGTCTGTTGACATATTTGTGCCTACAATCACTTAATATTGTACATATTGTAATCACTACAATCACTTAATATAAATCACACTCATTTATATTTAAATCATATCTTGGGTTTTATTCATATTCACTTTATCACTTCTCTTTCATCCCAAATGTAGTACAGGCTAGCCACACACAGTGCCTGGGCTCATTCTTCAACTATCCTACCCAAGACGGGGGGGGGGGGGGAGGGAACCAAAGCAAAAAGATGCTGGGAGTGGCAAGTGAAGGCAACTATTCCTATTTCTGGAAAATTCCAAGAGTTCAAAATGTCTTTGAATGATACCATTGCTTGCCGGTTTAAAGAAATAACAGAATTTAAGTTAGAAGGGACTTCCATGCTCATTGAGTCCAACCCTCTGCCCATGCAGTCTACAGCACCGCCAATAGGCATCCAACTGCTGCTTAAAGACTCCAATGAGTCCATCACCGTCTGAGGCAGACTGTTCCACTGCCAAATAGTTTTAACTTTCAGAAAGCTCTTCCTATCATTTATCATTTAGTAATGGATTATTACAGAAGGCATCTATCTCCGGACCAGATCAGATGGAAAGCTCTTCAACCTCTCCAGACTGAGAGCAAAGTCCAAAGTCCAGCTGAAATGTCTGCGTGACTTCCTCTTTGCCGACGATGCAGCTATCACTACCCACTCTGCCAAAGATCTCCAGCAGCTCATGGATCATTTTAGCAAGGCCTGCCAAGATTTTGGACTGACAATCAGCCTGAAGAAAACACAGGTCATGGTTCAGGATGTGGACTCACCTCCCTGCATTACAATCTCTGCACATGAACTGGAGGTTGTCCATGACTTTGTGTACCTTGGCTCAACGATCTCCGACACTCTTTCTCTCGATACCGAGCAAAACAAACGCATCGGTAAAGCAGCTACCACGTTTTCCAGACTCACAAAGAGAGTCTGGTCCAACAAGAAGCTGACGGAACATACCAAGATCCAGGTCTACAGAGCTTGCGTCCTGAGTACACTTCTGTACTGCAGCGAGTCATGGACTCTTCACTCACAACAGGAGAGGAAACTGAATGCTTTCCACATGCGCTGCCTCCGACGTATTCTCGGCATCACCTGGCAGGAAAAAGTTCCAAACAACACAGTCCTGGAACGTGCTGGAATCCCTAGCATGTATGCACTACTGAAACAGAGACGCCTGCGTTGGCTCGGTCATGTCGTGAGAATGGATGATGGCCAGATCCCAAAGGATCTCCTCTATGGAGAACTCGTGCAAGGAAAGCGCCCTACAGGTAGACCACAGCTGCGATACAAGGACATCTGCAAGAGGGATCTGAAGGCCTTAGGAGTGGACCTCAACAAGTGGGAAACCCTGGCCTCTGAGCGGCCCGCTTGGAGGCAGGCTGTGCAACATGGCCTTTCCCAGTTTGAAGAGACACTTGGCCAACAGTCTGAGGCTAAGAGGCAAAGAAGGAAGGCCCATAGCCAGGGAGACAGGCCAGGGACAGACTGCACTTGCTCCCAGTGTGGAAGGGATTGTCACTCCCGAATCGGTCTTTTCAGCCACACTAGACGCTGTTCCAGAACCACCTTTCAGAGCGCGATACCATAGTCTTTCAAGACTGAAGGTTGCCAACTACTATTACTGAAAGCTTTGTAGTTGAGCCATGAAGCCTGTATTCTAGATTCATAAATTTGTTCCTCTAACTCGATTGTCAAGAGGCTGCACTACTTTAATAAGAGACAAAAGGTTGACTCCAAAGAACCATGGACAGAAGAGAGAACAGTCGCTTTTGCTGTTTCACAAATGCTTGCACAAGAGTTCCTACAGAGTTACCATAGAAATGTTCTACAACAGTTTTCTTGACTCTGCTTCTGCAAGAGATTTTGCGCAAGCAGGCGACTGGATTTAGCTTCATTTTCTTGTGCAACATTCTAGTGACAAGCAACTATTCCATGAGTGGAACATGCCTTCTGCATGTGGAATATCTTCTTTGGGTCCAACACAAATGAGATAATCAGCTTGCACAAAAGTCCTTTGATTAGAATATAAATTAAGTTGTCTGTTTAGCTACCATTCAAGTTTTCCTTAAACAAGAACTATATAATAAAAACTTTACTGGGGAAAGTAAAGTTTACCAGGTGGGGAACTGGGCAGAGTCTTCCAGAATGCTTTCAGCCCTCTCCTGTCATGGACGAATACCAAGCAAACACCACCTCAAAGGGCTCTTATGAAGCGCTTATCAAGGACTAGAGAAGAATAGTTCTACCCTTTCATTTTTTGCAACTTTTAACACTGAAAACAACCAACTAATTTAATGCCATGTGCTCCCTGCAGAAATTTTTCTTGCCTGCTAGATAAACAAATTGACAACTATTTAATAGAAACAAGAACATATTTAAGAATTTAGTGAAACATGTTAATCTATGTGGAAAAGAGATGTGCTACATAAAAAAATTAATGATCATAATGTGATTTTGCCTGGCTCAAAAATCTGCATGGCAAGTCTGTGCAGTTGACAAGGGGCATGAAGAAAGGAACTTTAACATAGAAAAACTATATATTTGACAAGGCAAACCTGCCTTTTAAATACCCAACAGTTCTAACATTCATATTCAGAACATCTACCAAGGAGCTGACTGTGCATTCCAATTATGGATGAATCATTCATTAAATAGAAGATAAGCTCCGAAAAGGTGAGAGATATCATTTTACAAAACACGGACACTGGTTTACAGCAGGTGGCTGCTACTGGTACCATTTTCACATAAAGCACACTGATGCATGACTTAGTGATGGAGCAGAGCACGTAGCAGAGTTCAGAAGGGAAATGACAATTTTTAAATAGAAAGCGTGTTTGTCATTGCCTAGCTAAACTGCACCCAAGGTGTTCAAGTCAGAAGCTCTTAAACAGAAAACAATTTTCTCCAGAGATCACTTTCTCCTACTCCCACATCTTAAGAATTGAAAACAACACAGGACCTGCTCTCTTCCACTCACATCAAATGCTCCAGTATATCTCAACTTTTTGCTCTTGTTCCTTTATGTACTGTATAAAGACATTAAAAACAACCTAGCACAGAAGTAAAAAGGTGGGCTAATTAGATTCCCTAACTTTGCTGAATCAACATTTGAAAGCCTTCAACATGGATTCTTAGAGACAGCGCTCCTCCACCACTAGGCACAGAGGACCCTACTCACCTCAAATCTGGCTCTGCAGCTTGCCAGACTCAGAATAAGCTTTTTTCTTCTCTATCCTGTTCCCATCGTAATGCCACCATAGCAGCCTCTGCTGGGATGCTCTCACCTTGCACGTTTTCATGAGCCTCCTATTTCTTCAAGTCTGCTTGAGATCACCTCCTCTTCAGTCCAGATCCAACTAACACACTGCTACTTGTTGCAATTGGAATTCCTTACCTACTGTCTGCTTTTCCTTTGCCTAGCTGTCTGATATTATTCTGCCACCTAGCATGCAAATATAGTATTTGGTAACTTTCAATGGAGGTAGAGAAATGCAGCAGTGGAAAGCAAAGCTGGTTTAACATCCTTAACATTCTGTCTTCCAAGGTAAGAAAAACAGAGCTAAATAAACGTTCACATTTCAATGAAGCTCATGAGGAATTTGGTTAATAGAAGCCTCTCTCATCAAAGCAGCAGTTTAGCAGGAGGCAAAGAGAGACTCCAGAGAGACCAGGATTCAGTTACAGAAATCAAGCTGCGAAGGGCAACAACAAAACCGGTATTCACATTTTGTAGAAAAAGAACTGTAGGTTAGTATTGAGAGATGATGCCGGGGGGGGGGGGGAGAACACTACAGACAAGGATGTGAAATTGGATGTGAAGTCAGCTTGGATGTGACAAGGATGTGAAGTCAGCGGATAGTTGGTCTATGGAACTTCCTGCCACAGGATGTGGTGATGGTATCTAGCCTCTCTGTATCTGTATTGGCAACCTTCAGTCTCGAAAGACTATGGTATTGCACTCTGAAAGGTGGTTCTGGCACAGCGTCTAGTGTGGCTGAAAAGGCCAATCCGGGAGTGACAATCCCTTCCACAACGGGAGCAAGTGCAGTCTGTCCCTGGTCTGTCTCCCTGGCTATGGGCCTTCCTTCTTTGCCTCTTAGCCTCAGACTGTTGGCAAAGTGTCTCTTCAAACTGGGAAAGGCCATGCTGCACAGCCTGCCTCCAAGCGGGCCGCTCATAGGCCAGGGTTTCCCACTTGTTGAGGTCCATTCCTAAGGCCTTCAGATCCCTCTTGCAGATGTCCTTGTATCGCAGCTGTGGTCTACCTGTAGGGTGCTTTCCTTGCACGAGTTCTCCATAGAGGAGATCCTTTGGGATCCGCCCATCATCCATTCTCACGACATGACCGAGCCAATGCAGGCGTCTCTGTTTCAGCAGTGCATACATGCTAGGGATTCCAGCACGTTCCAGGACTGTGTTGTTAGGAACTTTGTCCTAACATGAACATGAACATGTCCTCCATGAACTGGAGGTTGTCCATGACTTTGTGACTTTGTGTATCTAGCCTAGGTGTCTTTAAAGGTGGATTGGACAAATTTCTGGAGGAAAAATCTGTCATGGCTGAATAAATTTCACGGCTCCACAAATTTCTGGAGGAAAAATACACATAAATGATGTGTATGTGCAACCTCCTGATTTTAGAAATGGGCTATGTCAGAATGCAAGATGCAGGGGATGGCACCAGGATGCAGGTCTCCTGTTGTCTTGTGTGCTCCCTGGGGCATCTTGGTAGGTCACTGTGAGATACAGGAAGCTGGACTAGATGGGCCTATGGCCTGATCCAGCAGGGCTGATCTTACGTTCTTATGCGAAAGGCATAACTTGTTTGCTTATGGATGGAAACCATGTGCTTTCCCCTAACAAACATGAATGATGCAAGTCCAACTGTGGCAAGTTTTTCAAGGTAAGAATCATTCTGTGTTCATGGTAAAACGTTTCTGTCACATTGCACATTGTCCAAAGAGTACATGCTGTTGACAGTTCAATATCAAACTACTGTTGGCCAATACTCTAGATTCCTACAGGAAAACGTGTACAACCCACATGAATTTTGCATATAAAAATTTACATGCATGAACGATCTATCACGAAGATGTCATGGAAACAGAAAAGGACATTAAAAGGACAGAGGTGTTCAATTTAAGGGTTGTTTTCTTAACTGCTTTATGCTATGGCAATATCTACTATGAGTACACAGGATGGTCACTTCCCTTGCACTATCTTCTTGACAGTCATTTTAAGATTACTTTGGGGATATATCACAGGAAAAAAAAACACAATCTCAAGGTTAGCCTGCAAAATTCACCATCCTCTTTTCACATAGTTCCACTTCACTTCCCTGAATTGACCAGTTTTACTTTCCTGAATTTACCAATTCCATAATCAGATTACCTAGTGGCAGCTCAGATTTTTCATTTTCACCTGCAGAAAGGCTTGCATGTTTAAGACCTGCATGTTTCTATGATTAGGATTACTATGATGAGAGAAGAATGAGACGGTAATCATCACCCATCCAACTTATTTATTGAAGTGGAGATTTTTCCTTCTAGCCTTCATCAATGGCCAAGAGCCAATAACTAAGCAATAAAGCTTATGCTTCATCTTTCAACTTGAAATTTAGTCAACAGTTTCTCCATGACAGAGGGAAAGAGGAAAGCACAAGAGATACATACAAGATACTGCACTAAGATCCATATGCATTTATGACAGAGAAAACATGAAATGTAACCTAGAACTTCCACTTTGGCTGTACATTGCTCATCATAAATTCTTTCAGTCTAGCCCAGGGGTGTCAAACATAAGGCCTGGGGGCCGGATGCGGCCCACAGAAGTTTTTTATCCGGCCCTCAGGCTCTCAGTTGCTAATCAGTGCTGAGGAGTTACTGCTGAAAGGGCAGACCATTAGAAAATTGGGCTCTCCAATATCTTGAAATATGATCAAGATTTGTGTGTTTTATCTTCTGTCTTTTGCACCTATTGAGTTCTAAATGAGAAAAAGTGCTTATTTTTGGTTTTGACCTGTTTAATGACATCACTTTCAGCCCTTAGGAGGCATCATGAATACTATTCGGCCCTCACTATGAAACGAGTTTGACACCCCTGGTCTAGCCATATTCTCATCTTCACTACCACATATTGACTGAATGCCCAGAGAGAACTAGAGAGCAAGATTATATGCCACCTCATGCCCATTCAGACAAGGTGAGAGCAGGACCCTATAGTCTCTTACATGCAATCAGGATTCCTACATACCAGGCTTCCTGACAGCACATACAGTTGAACACATAGAGACTGGGGCACAACCAGTGGACATTTGGGGTGGTAGTGGTAAGGGGCTGCAATACCACCCCCTCTATTTTCAGTGAACCAGTGAAAGAGGAGATAATAAGATTTTTGTACCTTCTGTTACAGATAAACATACCATGAACTTGCCCATTCCTTAAGACCATCATTTGAACTTGCCCATTCCTTAAGACCATCTACTGGTAACATTCCTGCCTTCAGTGTTAATGTAGTTGGTAATGAGAGGTAAGATCACCTCTGTAGTAGCATATTAGATATAGAATTTCCTCCCCTGAAATATTTTGATACTTGTGCTTGATGTTGTATGCACAAGACAAGAGCTTTTCAGTGGCAGAACTTTCCTTCTAGGGTAAATTTATACAATCCACCCATATGGACTTCCAGAAGTTACTGAAAACCATCCAGACCTTCAGAAGGTGGTTTTTAAAGGGGCTGCTGTTTGGTGATGCTCATGTCTGGCTAACATGACTGCTCTGACTGTTTCTTATGCTTCTGTTTTATATCGTTAGGAGTTTTTTTTAACTGAATAGTTAGCATGTTTTTCATGATGTTCAACTCTGTAAACTATGTTGGAGTCTTTGAGCAAAAGATGGTCTAGAGCAGGGGCCTTCAAACCCTGGCCCAGGGGCCAGATGCGGCCCGCAGCAAGCCTCTATCTGGCCAGCGGCCAGCTTCCTGTCCCCTGAAA
Organism: Tiliqua scincoides; assembly: GCF_035046505.1. Classification (NCBI taxonomy): domain Eukaryota; kingdom Metazoa; phylum Chordata; class Lepidosauria; order Squamata; family Scincidae; genus Tiliqua; species Tiliqua scincoides. Next base: position 93,967,146 of record NC_089821.1, on the reverse strand, counting down.
ACCTCTGGTCCACTCAACTGAACATGACCAGAGTTGTGCTCTGATTGCATCTGGAGGGCGTTCTGAGGGCCAGAGAGGCTGAGCAAATGAGCCCACTCATTCATTTATTCATTCATCTAAGTTCCATCTCTAATTTATTTATTTAAATTTTATATTTAAAAATTTTTCCGGCCCTCAGGACTGCGCCAGATATTTCATGCGGCCCTCTGGCCAAAAAGTTTGGAGACCCCTGGTCTAGAGGACCAGTGTTTCTCAAACTGTGGGTTGGGACCCACTAGGTGGGTCACAAGCCAATTTCAGGTGGGTCCCCATTCATTTCAGTATTTTATTTTTAACATATTAGACTTGACGCTATCATGGAGTGTGACTGCATTTGGGGCAGTGTTACAGATCTGTACTTTTAACAGGTTACTATGTATATACTTTTAACAATGGAGCTTTCTCCTGGGTAAGTATGGATAGGATTGCAGCCTAGGATTGTTAAATTTCCTGTTTTAACAATGTCTCAACCAGTAGTTGTCAAAACATTTTAGCACTGGGACCCACTTTTTAAAATGACAGTCTGCTCAGGTCCCATCAGAAGTGACATCTGATGGGACCTGAGCAGACTGTCATTTTAAAAAGTGGGTCCCAGTGCTAAAATGTTTTGACAACCACTGGTTGAGACATTTTTAAAACTGCATTGATAGTTGCAATTTAACTATCACATATGATTTTTCTTTGTATTAATATGATGGTTCATGACTGGCATTGTCCACTCCTCTTGGGAACACTTATGTGACCGAACACCCAACACAAGTTATATCTACCTTAGTACATAAGAAAGAGCACAATGTACATAGTAAGCCTGCAGAACTATATGCATAACACAACCAAATCCACAGAGCATTGTGCTACATCTGAACCTACAACAAATGACTTCAGTAGTCACTGACAGCAATATCATTACTTGAAATCTGTTATGCGGTAGGTTAGGTTAAAGTTCAGATACTTAATATGGAACAATGCACAAAAAAGTGACACCAGTGTTGTGTTCTTGTGGTTTTAGATGTGCTTAGGAAGATTTCTATGCTACCAAAGCAACAGCAGTAAACAAACACAGAACAAAATTGGCTCAATTCCTTCAGGTAAATCAGGGGTCACTCTCCCAATATCTTAAAAGTGCCTCTTCTGGTATTATAAGACACTGGTGAGGGGGAAGCAGGAGGGGGAATCTTTAAAAAGGGAAAGAGGGGGGACCCGGGAAACTATAGGTCGGTCAGCCTAACATCCATACTTGGTAAGATGGTGGAATGCCTCATCAAAGATAGAATCTCAAAACACATAGACGAACAGGCCTTGCTGAGGGAGAGTCAGCATGGCTTCTGTAAGGGTAAGTCTTGCCTCACGAACCTTATAGAATTCTTTGAAAAGGTCAACAGGCATGTGGATGCGGGAGAACCCGTGGACATTATAAATCTGGACTTTCAGAAGGCGTTCAACAAGGTCCCTCACCAAAGGCTACTGAAAAAACTCCACAGTCAGGGAATTAGAGGGCAGGTCCTCTCCTGGATTGAGACCTGGTTGAAGACCAGGAAACAGGGAGTGGGTATCAATGGGCAATTTTCACAATGGAGAGAGGTGAAAAGCGTGTGCCCCAAGGATCTGTCCTAGGACCGGTACTTTTCTGTCCTGGACCCTCTGTATGAAATGAGTTTGACATCCCTTGGCTAAAGCATCTCTCTGAGCAATGTTTTATAAATGTAGAGCAGTGTTTCAATTGTGGGTTGGGACCCACTAGGTGGGTCGCGAGCCAATTTCAGGTGGGTCCCCATTTATTTCAATATTTTATTTTTAATATATTAGACTTGATGTTACCATGGTATGTGACTGCATTTGGGGAAATGTTACAGACTTGTACTTTTAACAAGCTACTGTGAATATTCTTTTAACAATGATAGTAAATGGGACTTACTCCTGGGTAAGTGTGGGCAGAATTGCAGCCTAGGATTGCAAAAACTTTTCCTGCTTGATGATGTCACTTCTGGTCATGACATCACTTCTGGTGGGTCCTGACAGATTCTCATTCTAAAAAGTGGGTCCCAATGCTAAATGTGTGAGAACCACTGATGTAGAGGAATGAGATGGGAATACAATGGCAGAATTCTGCAATGACAAAAGGTACTATACCACTTTAGGCAGCAGATCATGTTTTTGAATGGTTCCCTGAATTAAAAAAAAACAACAACACAACTTTCCAAGAGTATATTACCATAATCCCCTGGGGGCTGGGGATAAGAACAGGCCCTCAGTTTGGTTGTACTTGTCGTAAGAGGCGACTAAACAGCCACCGGGTAGATGGGACTTGTAAGTCTGGGAAGGCAGCTCATCTGAGAGAAGGAAAACTCTGATCCCAAACCACCACTGCCTTGTGGCTACATCCAGTTATGGAAGAGGCTTCAGGAGTCAACCTTGAGGCAAAATCCGGAGCCGGAGTCCCTAAGGCAGCTCATGGCTGAACACAGTCACGTTCTGGCAACTCTGCGACGCCGCTGGAACCAACCATATTGGCTTCTGCCTTTCCATTGGACCATTTCAGCAACGTGGAGAGGGGGATTTGCTGCATGGGAAACAGTCTATCCTCCTTATCTACTTTACCCAGGCTTCGCACACTGGAGAGGACACTCTGTTCCAGAACCACCATTCAGAGCGAGATACCATAGTCTTCCAAGACTGAAGGATGCCATTGTATTACCTTAATAGGAAGTGTGGGCTATAATTTTTTACTCTACCATCTTATCCTGCTTCAAGTGTAGACCAGGTTCTGGTTAATGAGTATCTACACTATGAATTTAGACTAGCTTAACCATCATGTCTTCCAAGAAAGCTGTAGTTCTGTCAGAGAATATACACTGTCGATGTGCTACGTGGTTATAGGTTTCTACTAGTGACATAGCTATTCTGTATCTGGGTAGACAAAGATCTGTATATGGAAGTAAATAAATAAGGTTGGTATGGGTCGGTGGGTGGGATGAAAGAAAACAGAAACCAGGGAGTAAGCATGAAATAGTGTGAAACATGATCAGACAATTTACTTTTGTTTGAGTTGTTCCATGCAGAGATCAAAATGCAGAAAAACCACATTAATGAACAGTGTGGCACATATGTGTCAAGCAAAGAGAAAGATTTATTTGCTCTCTGCAAGTGCTTAGAATACCATTATGACTACAGCCTCAAGGAATTGCCCTTGCGTGTCAGATACATAGTTGGTCTTTGTGCTTTAGGAAATGAATACCCTGCAGGAAATGAACACACTGCCAAAGCCACTTCTGTTAAAAACCTATTTTAGAGAATCTCCTAGATTTCCAAGCAATTGATCACAGCAACAGTACAGGCCAGCCTACTCAGCATAAGAGACCTAAGTGACTCAAGGATACGAGAAGTGAACTGGGGCAAAAAAAATAAAATGATACCAGCAAAGAGTATGGAGGAAAAGTGACACAGGAGTGCAATATCATAAGACATTACATAGTTCTAATGAATCCAGATACTTTGCAAAGTACAGACCAGTGTTTCTCAAACTGTGGGTTTGCCCCACTAGGTGGGTCGCGAGCCAATTTCAGGTAGGTCCCCATTCATTTCAATATTTTATTTTTAATATGATGCTACATGGTACGTGTCTGCATTAGGGGAAATGTTACAGACCAGTATTTTTAACAAGCTACTATGTATATTCTTTTAACAATGATAGTCAATGGGACTTACTCCTGGGTAAGTGTGGGTAGGATTGCAGCCTAGGATTGTTAAAAATTATCCTGCTTGATGATGTCACTTCTGGTCATGACATCACTTCCTGGGTCCTGACAGATTCTCATTCTAAAGTGAGTCCCGGTGCTAAATGTGTGAGAACCACTGGTACAGACGTTTCCATAACTCCTGGCAGTTCCTCAAAATTCGCCAACAAGAGTCTGATCCAGTGCAAGCTGGGGGCCCTGGGACAGAGCCCTGCACATGGCATTCCATCCCCCAATGGCACTGGGGTGGGGTACTACCATTGCCTTCAATACTGAATCTCAGGGAAGCCTGGTCAGGTGGGGTCTCTGATTGGGATGGGCCCTTGTCTTGTGCCCAACCCCTTGTGCCCCCAGTTTGCTTAAAACGTATTAAGGCTTTATACTAAAGCAGGAGGTTAAACAACAAAGCATACTTGTTGTGAGGAGAGAGAATGAAATGCCTCCCCACCAAGATCTCTACCTGAGCTTGGCACTCTCCATTTACATCCCCTCACAACAGCCATGGAATCAGATAACCTCGACCCTCTTTCCTAAGGTGAAAAATAGCATAACTGGCCAACTCTGACAGGCAGTCTCCCCTTTCCTGCAAGAAGATCCCATATAGTCAGATCTCCTAAGGAACTTTCTACCCAAAGTTAACACAGGTGTGGCAGCTATGCTCTCCTCCATCATATATGAAGATAGAGCCAACAGTACGTGCTAACATACAATACTACTGACATACAGTGGGAAACTCTCAAGAATTTTGCAAACACTTTTACACTAGTGATGAAGTACCCCTTATCACTCCTTAGCAGCCTTCCCTCATTGCCTAGTTATCAGCTACCGTTCCTGAGAGAGTTTTAATGACTAATTTCCTCACATCTTTTTTTAAAAAGTACTTACCAGCACAATATAAAGATATTTCTACTTGCACCTGCATTTCTCTAGTCAATCCACCAGACCACCTAGAAATACATAGCCTAGTTAACATAAATGAGTTATTTCTTAATGGCCTATAAGCATAAATGTATGTGCAAACATTTGCCTAGGGATGATAAATGGATGGATGGATACACCCACACACCAAACTTGTTTTGTCCCTTAGGACCTAAGAAACAGAAATTCTCCAACTTAACACTATGCTTAGTGTTTAGAGGGCAAAGCTAGATACAATGTGAAAGATTTATAATGCTTTTATGTGTCTTTTGTCTGCCAGGAGTTCCCCTGGCATTACAAATTTTGGCTGGCCCTGCTTGTACTTGTAAGAAAGATCCATTCTGGTTTTTAAAAAAAAGAACAGAAATTTAGTTTTATTCTACTTAAACTACCTTTGCTACAAGAGAGGTTCATAAGGGTTACAGTTATATTACATACATTTTTGAAAAAATTTGTCTCTAAACATCCTTTGGAGTAGCTGTATTCGTATGAGAGAGACATATTTGCATAGAAAATGGCTTTTCTTGGCATACTAAATTAGAGTAAACCCAAGTGTTTGAAAGTCATTTTATTGCTTGTTTTATAGGGATTTCCCCCATGACTAGCTCTTTGACTAGCTGCCATTTGGAGAGGCACTCCCTACTTCATCTCCATGCTACTACCGTCTACACACAGACGTCTACTAGATGTCTACTACCGTCTAGGTACCACGCTACCTACTAAATCTTCTTTCCAGAGACTGAGCCAGACAACACCTATTCACATGCCAAGTCTCCCCTATTAAAAGTGAAGATTTCCCCAAGCATATCGAGTCAGTATGAAGTCACAGCATATGAAACAAAACAAACACTGATAACCAACAATGAAATGAAATGAAGAGTCAAAAAAAGGGAACTTCAGAGTGGTGGAAAAGCAGAACATGAACGTGAGCACAGGGTGGGATGATGGGGTCTTATGGAAATAAACTCCCTAGTTTCCTTATGTATTTGTAGATGCAGAATGGAGAAACCTGTGTTGGAACCGTACAAGATGGAACTGTACAGCAGGTCTGCAGCTCCCATACATTTGGAAAAAGTTTCCTCTATACCAGTGTTTGTCAACCTTGGCGTCGCTACCCCAATGGAGTTGCAAAGCCTCAATTGAGGGGTTGTGGCAACTTACATAACAAAAAAAGTTGAAGGTTGGACGGGAGCACCAAGTCATACTTCCCAGATCTATCCCCAAACCCAACTTTAACAGGATTATTCTGGGTGCTTGAATACAAGTGATCAGAGTAATCCTTTTTTTAAAAAAAGCTCAAACGCAGCCTCAGGGGCTGAAAATCCCATCCTGGAAGAGGAGTTTATATTCCTTAGGCCAGGGCTTTTCAGACTGGGATGCCTGTGGGCCCTGACCTGTTTCCCCTTAAGGAGTGGGCATATCTAGGAGGCAGGGATGAGGCAGATCCTGGGGATTGCGCCACTCAGGGGGGCTGCAGGGGCTTGAGTACACTTACCAAAACCTCCTGCAGCCTCCCGGGGGTGCGGGGAGCCCTGCGCGGCTGTTTGCAGGGATCCCCAAAGCTTCACAAGTGAAAGTGAAGCGATCGCGCTCCACTTCCGGGTTTGCGGAGGTGTGGCATGATCACTCCACTTTTGCTTTTGAAGCATTGGGGAACGCAGGGCTCCCCGCACCCCCGGGAGGCTGCAGGAGGCTTTGGTAAGTGTACTCAAGCCCCTATCTCTGGACCAGATCAGACGGAAAGCTCTTCAACCTCTCCAGACTGAGAGCAAAGTCCAAAGTCCAGCTGAAATGTCTGCGTGACTTCCTCTTTGCCGACGATGCAGCTGTCGCTACCCACTCTGCCAAAGATCTCCAGCAGCTCATGGATCGTTTTAGCAAGGCCTGCCAAGATTTTGGACTGACAATCAGCCTGAAGAAAACACAGGTCATGGTTCAGGATGTGGACTCACCTCCCTGCATTACAATCTCTGTGCATGAACTGGAGGTTGTCCATGACTTTGTCTACCTTGGCTCAACGATCTCCGACACTCTTTCTCTCGATACCGAGCTAAACAAGCGCATTGGTAAAGCAGCTACCACGTTTTCCAGACTCACAAAGAGAGTCTGGTCCAACAAGAAGCTGACGGAACGTACCAAGATTCAGGTCTACAGAGCTTGCGTCCTGAGTACACTTCTGTACTGCAGTGAGTCATGGACCCTTTGCTCACAACAGGAGAGGTAACTGAGCGCTTTCCACATGCGCTGGCTCCGACGCATCCTCGGCATCACCTGGCAGGACAAAGTTCCAAACAACACAGTCCTGGAATGTGCTGGAATCCCTAGCATGTATTCACTGCTGAAACAGAGACGCCTGCGTTGGCTTGGTCATGTCGTGAGAATGGATGATGGCCGGATCCCAAAGGATCTCCTCTATGGAGAACTCGTGCAAGGAAAGCGCCCTACAGGTAGACCACAGCTGCGATACAAGGACATCTGCAAGAGGGATATGAAGGCCTTAGGAGTGGACCTCAACAGGTGGGAAACCCTGGCCTCTGAGTGGCCTGCTTGGAGGCAGGCTGTGCAGCATGGCCTTTCCCAGTTTGAAGAGACACTTGGCCAACAGTCTGAGGCTAAGAGGCAAAGAAGGAAGGCCCATAGCCAGAGAGACAGACCAGGGACAGACTGCACTTGCTCCCAGTGTGGAAGGGATTGTCACTCCCGGATTGGCCTTTTCAGCCACACTCGACGCTGTTTCAGAACCACCATTCAGAGCGCGATACCATAATCTTCCGAGACTGAAGGTTGCCAACAAACTCAAGCCCCTGCAGCCCCCCTGAGCAGCGCGATCCTGGGGATGGTGCCACTGCCTTCCCCTGCCCCTGCTGCCTCTCCCTCCGCCCCAACAAGAACTTACTGCGGCTTTCAAACTCCCTGGGAGTTTGAAAATGGTAGCCTTAGGCAATGCCCCCATTAAGCTATGCAGTTTGAAATGGAGCTCAATGCAGTTTGGAGCTCCCAGAAGTCCAGTGACAATATCATTGCCAAGCATCTGAAGACACCTTCATCTGAAAAACAGTGAGGGAAGAGGTTCATGGAACTCTTAGAGGGAATACTGCCCTTAGGGTCATTTTTTCTGATCAAAACAGGTCTCCCACAGCTAGTTTCCCAGATATGGGGCATCTTTCTATGCACAGGTATGAAAGCAGCTGTGGGGAGGAGAACTGCCATGACAAAAATGACTTCAGGGGAAAAATTTCAGCATGCACCTTCTGATTTGCTGCCCGAATGAGTATGCTTTTTAAAAAAAAAAAATCAGAAGCCACCCTACAAACACTGGGAGACATATCATAAATGGGCAGGATGTCTGGTCTAGAGGGTAGAGCCTCCGTTAGCCTGAAGATAACATCAGAAGGTTGCCAGTTCGAGAACACCGGCAGCTCCCTGAACGGCTGAGAATGGCGAGAACTTGAAGCAGCTGACAAGCCGAGCTGAGTGATTCCACCTGCTCTTGGTGTGAGCAAGAAACGTCTTGGCTGCCCTCCATGTGAGAGATGAAACTGCTTGTCAGCCTGCGTTGGAAAACTGGAGGCCAGAAATGAGATCAAACCATGAAGATCCATTCTGAAATGTTGTTGGTTCTTGAAAGAGAGAACCTTCATGATTGTAAAAATCCCCTTGAGGGATTTTTAAATAATAATAATAATAATAATAATAATAATAATACAGGTATTTATATACCGCCTTTCTTGATCTTTATTCAAGACTTTATTCAAGGCGGTTTACATAGGCAGGCTATTTAAATCCCCATAGGGATTTTTACAATTGAAAGAAGGTTCTATCTTTCAAGAACCACAACATTCAGGTGTTTCTTTCTGATCTGGTATCACATTCTGGCCTCCATCCTCCCACGCTCAGAGCAGATGGAATAACTCGGCTCAGCTTGTCAGCTGCTTCAAGGTTGCACGGTGCCGGTGGCCTCGAACTGGCGACCTTGTGGATGTTATCTTCAGGCAAATGGAGGCTCTACCCTCTAGACCAGACCTCCTGCTTCTGATTTAGAAATGCCTGCCTATGTAAACTGCCTTGAATAAAGTCAGAGGAGTAATCCGATGACCAGAAAGGCGGTATATAAATACCTAGTTAAACATAAGAACATAAGAACAGCCCCACTGGATCAGGCCACAGGCCCATCTAGTCCAGCTTCCTGTATCTCACAGCGGCCCACCAAATGCCCCAGGGAGCACACCAGATAACAAGAGACCTCATCCTGGTGCCCTCCCTTGCATCTGGCATTCTGACATAACCCATTTCTAAAATCAGGAGGTTGCGCATACACATCATGGCTTGTACCCCATAATGGATTTTTCCTCCAGAAACTTGTCCAATCCCCTTTTAAAGGCATCTAGGCTAGACGACAGCACCACATCCCGTGGCAAGGAGTTCCACAGACCGACCACGCGCTGAGTAAAGAAATATTTTCTTTTGTTTGTCCTAACCCGCCCAACACTCAATTTTAGTGGATGTCCCCTGGTTCTGGTATTATGTGAGAGTGTAAAGAGCATCTCCCTATCCACTCTGTCCATCCCCTGCATAATTTTGTATGTCTCAATCATGTCCCCCCTCAGGCATCTCTCTTCTAGGCTGAAGAGGCCCAAACGCCGTAGCCTTTCCTCATAAGGAAGGTGCCCCAGCCCCATAATCAACTTAGTCGCTCTCTTTTGCACCTTTTCCATTTCCACTATGTCTTTTTTGAGATGTGGCAACCAGAACTGGACACAATACTCCAGGTGTGGCCTTACCATCGATTTGTACAACGGCATTATAATACTAACCGTTTTGTTCTCAATACCCTTCCTAATGATCCCAAACATAGAATTGGCCTTCTTCACTGCCGCCGCACATTGGGTCGACACTTTCATCGACCTGTCCACCACCACCCCAAGATCTCTCTCCTGATCTGTCACAGACAGCTCAGAACCCATCAGCCTATATGTGAAGTTTTGATTTTTTGCCCCAATGTGCATGACTTTACACTTACTGACATTGAAGCGCATCTGCCATTTTGCTGCCCATTCTGCCAGTCTGGAGAGATCCTTCTGGAGCTCCTAACAATCACTTCTGGTCTTCACCACTTGGAAAAGTTTGGTGTCGTCTGCAAACTTAGCCACTTCACTGCTCAACCCTGTCTCCAGGTCATTTATGAAGAGGTTGAAAAGCACCGGTCCCAGGACAGATCCTTGGGGCAAACCGCTTTTCACCTCTCTCCATTGTGAAAATTGCCCATTGACACCTACTCTCCGCTTCCTGGCCTCCAACCAGTTCTCAATCCATGAGAGGACCTGTCCTCTAATTCCCTGACTGTGGAGTTTTTTCAGTAGCCTTTGGTGAGGGACCATGTCAAACGCCTTCTGAAAGTCCAGATATATAATGTCCACGGGTTCTCCCGCATCCACATGCCTGTTGACCTTTTCAAAGAATTCTATAAGGTTTGTGAGGCAAGACTTACCCTTACAGAAGCCATGCTGACTCTCCCTCAGCAAGGCCTGTTCGTCTATGTGTTTTGAGATCCTATCTTTGATGAGGCATTCCACCATCTTACCCAGTATGGATGTTAGGCTGACCGGCCTATAGTTTCCCGGGTCCCCCCTCTTTCCCTTTTTAAAAATAGGCGTGACATTTGCTATCCTCCAATCTTCTGGCACCGTGGCCGTTTTGAGGGACAAATTGCAAACCTTAGTCAAGAGGTCTGCAACTTCATTCTTCAATTCCTTAATAACTCTTGGGTAGATGCCATCAGGGCCCGGTGACTTATTGATCTATAATTTATCAATGAGGTCTGAAACATCTTCTCTTTTAACCTCTATCTGACTTAACTCCTCGGTCAGGTGGGGCCGTTCGGGCAGCGGTATCTGCCCGAGGTCTTCTGCCGTGAAGACAGATGCAAAGAACTCATTTAATTTCTCTGCCATCTCTAAGTCTCCTTTTATCTCCCCTTTCCCTCCCTCACCATCCAGAGGGCCAACCGCTTCTCTGGCGGGTTTCCTGCTTCTAACATATTTGAAGAAGCTTTTATTATTCCCCTTAATGTTGCTGGCCATGCGTTCCTCATAGTCTCGCTTGGCCTCCAGTATCACCTTCTTACATTTCTTTTGCCGCAGTTTATGTTCCTTTTTATTCTCCTCATTAGGGCAAGATTTCCATTTATGGAAGGAAGCTTCCTTGCCCTTCACAGCCTCTCTAACTTGGCTGGTTAGCCATGCGGGCACCCTCCTGGATTTAGTGGAACCCTTCTTTCTTTGCGGTATACACCTCTGCTGGGCCTCTATTACTGTTGTTTTAAGCAGCCTCCATGCACTCTGGAGAGATTGGACTCTTTTTACCCTCCCTTTCAACCTCCTTCTAACCAGCCTCCTCATTTGAGGGAAGTCCGCCTGTCGGAAGTCAAGGGTTTTTGTTAGAGATTTGCCTGGTATTCTTCCCCCAACGTGCACGTCAAAACGGATCGCAGCATGATCACTGTTCCCCAATGGCTCAGAAACGTTTACATCTCTAACCAGGTCCTGCGTACCACACAATATTAAATCCAGAGTCACCTGTCCTCTGGTGGGCTCCGTGACTAGCTGATCTAAGCCACAGTCATTTAGCACGTCAAGAAATCCGGTTTCCTTATCGTGACCAGAAAACAAATTGACCCAGTCAATATGAGGATAATTGAAGTCCCCCATGATTACAACCCTGTCCCTCCTTGTCACCTCCCTGATCTGTTTCCTCATTTCAAGGTCCCCATCCAATTTCTGGTCTGGAGGACGATAGCATGCCCCCAGTATTACATCGCTGCACAAGCCTGGTAATTTAACCCACAGAGATTCTACGGTGGAGTTGGACCCACCTTCAATCTCTACTTTGCTGGATTCTATCCCTTCCTTAACATAAACGGCCACCCCACCTCCAACACACCCCTGCCTGTCCCTCCTGTAGAGTTTATAGCCCGGGATTGCGGTATCCCACTGATTCTCCACATTCCACCAGGTTTCCGTTATGCCCACTATGGCAATATTTTCCCTTGTCACCAGACATTCCAGTTCTCCCACCTTTGCTCGTAGACTTCGGGCATTCGCATAAAAGCATTTGTACACAGAATGCCCCAGGATGCACTGCTTATTCGCTCCTTTGTCCCCGCATCCTCTCATTGTGCCAAACCGTCTATCACATCCCATCACACTACCTTTCCCAATTTCTTCTCCTACTCTGCCTTTGTCTTGTTGTTCTCTAACCTCCCATCCTCATCCCATAGGGATGAGGAGTCCCGAACCGGATGCCCCTCGGCTCCTGTCGGCCTTCCCCCAGGGATCAGTTTAAAAGCTGCTCTGCCACCTTTTTAATGTTATGCGCCAGCAGTCTGGTTCCATTCTGGTTCAAATAGTTATTATTAATTATTATTATTGTTATTTTTATTAATAATAATAATAAATATCCCATCATGTCATCCAGTTTTGCCATTATAAGGCTTAGAGTTGCAACTGATGTCCTTTGACTTCCGCATAGCTATAGAGATGATAAGGTTTTTAAACAAACCTATCAGAAGGTACAAACTATATTTTACTTAAGAAGTACTTATAATTCAATGCATTATTTGAGGAGCTGCCATGGTACTGCAAAGCTTCTGCTGTATAACCTGATCCAATTTCTCCCCCAAATACGCCCCTGATTTTTGCCAAGCAATCACATCTTCATTCCATGTGCCAAATCTCTCATTTTGTCAAACTAATGAAGTAGAAAAACCTGGTTCATTTGATACTTCCCTTGGGTTACTTGGCGGTACAATAATTAACCACCAGGTAACCTTGTTATTTCATGGAGGAAATGGAAAGCAACCTCACCCTCACCTCAGTGGTTTGGATTCCAGACCAAGTTTTCAGACAAATGAATTGTCTAAAAATCTTTTTAGATTTGCTAATTTGCTAAAACGTTTGCTAAACTGAGGGTAAAAGATACATATTTAGAGTGAAGCTTATTCAAACTTTTTCTGTAAGGAGTATAATAATGTTTTGCTATAGGGGAGAAGATGACACTGAAATATAAACGGTTAAACTAAAAACAAAAGAACAAGTGACGAGTTACAATGTTTGATGTGGCAGCCAGGTTCCATCATTGTTTGCCACGGTAAGCACAAATGGTCCTCCAGTAAGCATCGTTACCACACATCCCAAGCAACTGTAGCTTTCCAGGGCCCGTCCACGAATGTTTAAGGTTGTGTCTTTTCCCTTCACCTTTTATGTTTAGAAGGCCAACCTTCTACCACATTTCGCTTAAAATTTTGCGCCACTACCGCTGGCCACATAAACAGCTTTGGGAACCATTACTGAGTTAAACATCCAATTTGTGTTAAAATACACACACACCCTAGTTTGTAAGAAGGAGTTTTAGTAGTGGAATAAGTTGCTTGAGGAAATCGTAGAGGCCCTTTCCTTCGAGGATTTAAAAATTAAGAATGCAACTGCCATGAATTCTCTACATATAGGAATATCCTGTCAACTACTGGAGGTCAAATTAGAGGAGTTACTGGATTCTACTGAACTGTACAATTATAGCCATATCCCAATATCCTGCCAGCTCTACCTTATTCTCTTCATACCCTTGCCTTCTCCCTTATATGGAATCAGCATGGCGGACTGAAAAAGGAAGGTTGGAGTGGTTCCTGCCTGCTTCTCCTTTCCAAAATTCATTCTGGCAGACAGGGATCACTTCCCCTTTCTACCACAACTGATGGGCAGGAAAGCTCACTATAGTTATACTAACAGATCTCCATGATACTTTTCCAGCCCTCTCATCAGCCAAGAAAAAAGGTGCAGGATCAGACTCCTAATTTAGAACTTGTAAGAATAAAGCCACTGTTAAAACAACTTCCCATGTCAACAAAACAATAACCTAAATAGACACACCGTGGGTTGCCGCATAGCTACATTTTCCATAATGTGGTGGGTGGAGATGGAAAAATCCCATCTGTGCCAGCAGAACTACCTGTAAGCCGTGTGCTTCTAATAAATGGTTGCTTTCCATCCCACCCGCCCCCGTGACAAGTTATTATGAAATAGAAATCGTATTCACCTGCAGGTAACTGTGCAACTAACCCAAGAGATTAAAAGGATTTCTTGGGAACAAAAAAGAAGCGGATTTCTTGAGTCATCGAGAAATAATAGATTCCAAGTGCTGACAAATTAAACAGCATGTAAATGCAGGCTAGTCAAATCTAGATTAAAAATCACATGTGGTCTTGAGTCACGAGCTGGGAGCAGGGCTGGCTTGTCTTTGAGACAAACCGAGGCAGATGCTTCACGGGTGCACTGGTGAAAAGCATCCACCTCCATCCACCCTCCACCTGGAATTCAACAAGGAAGAGAGCAATGGAATGCAATAGAAAGTGTGAAGCAGGGATGGGCTGGAGTCACTGTAGCGAGACTTAAATCTAGCCTCACATCCAGCCCTCTTTGACTCAACTCATGCACAAGATAGTGTGCACATGCAGCAACTGGCACCCAGAATTTCCCAAGTCATTTTGACTCAAGTCAGAGTCTCTTGTGAAGAAAGCTGAGGTGTGGGTTAGGTGCAATTCTGCAGAAAAATCAACCACCATTTCATTTATGTAAACAAAAGTCGGCTGTTATTTGTAGCAGTGCAGTGAATGCAGAAAAACAACTGGTTCCAAACACACCCCGGTGACAAAACACCTCCTCCCGTTCACATCACAACTCCCAATTCCACTGTCAGAAGGAATGCCAGGACACGGAGCAATAGGAACTTGGAGGCACCTGAGCTTGGCAAGGTGGGAGGAGATGGGACAGACTCCGTGAGAGTGGGGACAAAAGTGGTAAGTGGGAGGAGGCTCACACGTAGCAGCTGGGAGGCTTACCAGTACGACCCAACCTTTTGTAGCTCTACTAAGAAGTAGTCCCATTGTGGCCAGTCATTCAATGAGCCCACCAGAGCCATGAATTTCTCTTAGATCACTAGGAGTCACCTACTACGCCCTGGCTTCCCTCCTTTTCCCCTTCCGTGGGCTTCTCCAATCACTCATAAGGCAAGAAACCCACATCCCTTGGGTTCCTCCTTCCACCCATCCTTCATCCAATTACCATCTGTTCCTTCAGAGATGGGCAAGATGGGCATTTTTCACAATGGAGAGAGGTGAAAAGCAGCGTGCCCCAAGGATATGTCTTGGCATCAGTGCTTTTCAACCTATTCTTAAATGATCTGGAGATAGGGCTAAGCAGCAAGATGGCTAAGTTTGCAGATGACACCAAACTTTTCCAAGTGGTGAAGACCAGAAGAGATTGTGAAGAGCTCCAGAAGGATCTCTCCAAACTGGGAGACTGGGCAGCAAAATGGCAGATGCGTTTCAATGTAAGTATATGTAAAGTCATGCAAAGAATCAAAACTTTACATATAGGCTAATGGGTACTGAGTTGTCTGTGACAGAACAGGAGAGAGATCTTAGGGTGCTTGTGGACAGCATGATGAAAGTGTCGACCCAATATGAGGCGGCGGTGAAGAAGGCCAATTCTATGCTTGGGATCATTAGAAAAAGTATTGAAAATAAGACAGCTAATATTATAATGCCATTGTACAAATCGATGGCAAGGCCACACCTGGAGTATTGCATCCAGTTCTGATCACCACATCTCAAAAAGGATATAGTGGAAATGGAAAAGATGCAGATGAGAGTAACCAAAATGATTACTGGGCTGGGACACCTTTCCTATGAGATAAGGTTACAACGTTTGGGCCTCTTCTGCCTAGAAAAGAGGCACCTGAGGCGGGACATGACAGACATACAAAATTATACAGGGGCTGGATAGAGCGAGTAGAGAGACACTTTTCCCTCTCACATAACACCAGGACCAGGAGACATCCACTAAAGTTGAGTGTTGGGAGAGTTAGGACCGACAAAAGAAAATATTTCTTTAACCAGCGTGTAATTAGTCCCAAATCGGCCTTTTCAGCCAAACTAGACGCTGTTCCAGAAACACCATTCAGAGCGTGATACCATAGTTTTTCGAGACTGAAGGTTGCCAACTACTACTAATTAGTCTGTGGAACTCCTTGCCACAGGAAGTAGTGACAGCATCTTGCCTAGATGCCTTTAAGAGGGGATTGGACAAATTTCTGGAGGAAAAGTACATCACGGGTTACAAGTTGTGGTAGGCATGTGCAAGGTACAGGTAGGCTACCTCTGATTGCCAGATGCAAGGGAGGGCACCAGAACACAGGTTGTGTCTGTTGTCTAGTGTGTTCCCTGAAGCATTTGGTGGGCCACTGTGATATACAGGAAGCTGGACTAGATGGGCCTTTGGCCTGATCCAGCAGGGCTCTTCTTATGTTCAAGAGAGTTCACTCCTGCCTCCCTTTGCCCACCTCCTGCTCAATGCAAAACCAAAACATTAACCCTTCCCTGCCTCCTGGCTGGAACATCCCCACTGTTCGCCTGGTCTGAATGATGGTCCCACAAGGTCTTTCACTCGCTGAAAAAAGCAAGCAAGCATACCCACTGATGAACTCAAGTTGTTCACATTCATGACTCATTTCTGAGTCAGTGGCCTGAGACTTGAGTCAGTGCCTAAGTCATTGACATGTGTGACTTCTGTGTATACAGGTCAGCAAAAAACATACATTTTCATGACTCTGACTCAAGTCCCGAGACTCGAGTCCCCATCCCTAGTGTGGAGAAGGAAATGGTGGACTCCCACCATTCTTTAATCTTCTGCTCCATTCCCCTCTTCATTCCCCAAATACAGGGAACAGGAGAAAGTTAGGCTTAGAGAGGTACCGAAAAGTTCAATCATAAAAAGCCTCGCCTCACACCTTAGGACCACTTGTAAAAAGCTTGCCTTTTTGTACAGAGTCTCAGAGAACATGTTTGAATTGCAGTTTTGAAACCACAGTCCCAGAATGTCCATTATTTTTGAAACTTTGAGGTGAACCCACTGGGATAGAATAAGACAGGTTAATTACTCCAAGTCAGAACGAATCAGTGTCTAGATCTCCCCACGTTTTTAGTGTTATATTGTACAACTTCTACCAAGGATTCCTGACACCTCTGCAAAGAGACCTGCAGTTTGCGCTCGAGACTATTCTCTTAAGAGGCCTAATATGTTCAACAGAAAACTAAAGAATCTGAATTAAGAAAAGAAACAGCAAACGTTAAGCACATTAGACAGTGCTGGAATGAGGCAACAACTATTTTTACTATACCGTATTAGGCTGCTGTCTTCTCAAATTCCTTCAAGGATTTTCAAGGCAGGGTGGTGAATGTAAATGGTGATAAAGTCTTGCCTACTCACTAAAGGTCCACCATATTGTCAACTTTTACTAACAACTTTTGCGGTTACTCTTTTCATCTGCTTGATTTCAGGTGACAATAATTTCACAAAAGGATACAAAACAGTCCCAAACTGTCCCTTCACTACAGTTTAAGAAAGTCTTACAGTTTTTACAGTGAAGGCCTGTGGCTCAGGCCTTGCTTAAACTCTTGGGATTACTTTTTGCTAAAGACATTTTTTCCCCAACCCAGACTTCTGCTTGTTACTGTCAGCAAAATTCACTGGGTCCTTCTAAAAGGTTGCATTCTATGTTCAGACTTACATTAGTTGAAGACTATCCAAATGGAGAATAGCTTATTGCTAGATTCCTTTCAGAACTGTTATTGAGTTGGCAGGTGACTTCAGATAACCCCGTTGTTCACACAGGTGTCTAATTGCTCTGTTCTCTCGTTTATTCTCTCTTTCATATCACACAATTGTTTTTCATCATCTGGAGGGAAACTTGATTTATACAAAAACAGTATTAGTGCATACGTATTTATGTGCTGGTTAAGAAGTGGTAACTGCTAGCTTCTCCATATACTCACAGAGATGGGTTTGGGGATGCAAATCTCAGAAGTAACATCTCATGCAGTAAATGCTGAAGACCTCTTGCAGTCGTTCTTAATGTAAATGTAACCAGTGTTGAAAGGAGCAGAGCATTGTACCCAGAGCAGAGAAATGCTGGGGGGGGGGGGGGAGGGATTTGTTACACATAAGTAGGTATGCATCACATTAGTTCTTTATGCAATTCTATACAGTTTGGGGAAAATAATCTGCACAGCCCCTAAGGAAATGGTGCATCCTCTTCAAAAGCATTGCAAACCAGTGTTATCATGGCATGTATGCCTGTGCTTCATCAGGACTGATGTGTGCTGTCCAATGGCACACTATCCTTTACGCAGAAATATAGTAATACACAGGAGACAGATAGTTACAAAAAAACCCAAATCTTCCAGCTGTGCACATACACTTTGAAGCAAACTCCACTGAAGTCAATGGGACTTATTCAACTGTCCTACCTATTTGATAATATCTTTATGCACAATTTTGCATAAGTTAGACTTGAGGGTGATGGCAGAACAGACCCAGAGCAATAAATAGCTGGTTTCTAATTCCAGCAACAACGTGCAAAAATGTGCCAACATTACTGTGCCCGTTATAAGAAAACAGCAATAATAATCTGAAGTGGAGAAATTCCTATTCAGTCATCATAACTTGTCAGCCTTTGAAGTTACTTATTTGTTTTTAAAAACATGACACTAACATGAGAAGCACAACAGCAAAAATTGGACCCTGTTCAAGCACCAAATATTTTAAGACCATGAACGTCGGCCTCCAGTGAGACTTTTTGGAATGGCAACATGTTGGGAGTACAATATTTGGGTTCCGAGTCCTGAACCTCTAAAACTTTAAGCAGAAAACCAAACAGCAGTGGAGAAAACAGAGATGTCTTTCTCAGATGCTGGTAGTTAATACTATTTTCTGCAAAAAGCAGGCTGACACTGACATGATAAAAGCCACAACAGAAGCAGCATAAAAAGAGTTGAGTAATTAATTGCTTAGAAATCTTATTTTGTGACAAGACTATTGTTAACTATGGCATAATTTTATGCCTATGAGAATCAAAACCAGGTGTTCACATATCCTTCATTTGTGCCTGCATAAAGTGGTCTATTTGGTATGGAATGCTTACTCTGAAATTTCATTCATTAGCAATTGCTAAAGACAGATTAAGAGATTTCTACCCTGCCCTTCTACCCTTTGGGGGCCACCAGGGTACAGCAATCATAAACAACAATAGTACAGGTAAAAAAATTATTTTTTTTTAAAGTGTATTTTACATAATACAATAATAAAAGTATAAAAACAACAAAATTGTGGTCCTCACAGAGCTGTTTTGATGAAACCTATGAGACGCACAGTCCATGATTAAGGAGGTAGTAGCAGGCAGGGGCAGCAATTTAAATCCAGGAACCGAGACTACTGACAAGGTCTGAAGCAGAAACAGGAAAAGGAACTACACATCACACATATTTCAGAATACACTGTCATTAGTCTCCTGAGTGAGCTGTAAGGACACCTAAGGTAAAAGCAAGGCACACAACTTTATCTATTGTTCTTGGCAAACCTTTACAGTAATAAGAAATCCAGGTTCTCGCCTGATGTCAATCACCATTAATCTACCACAAAAGAACTGAACAACACTACATTCTAATTTAAGGAGGTGCTTTCTATTATGCTCTTATGACAGGCTTAGCAATTACAATAATTATAGGTAAACCATTATATTTAAAACCTGGGATAACAACTAAACAGAGCAGAAATGTACTGCTCCAACAATATGTCACTTTTTCAGTCTAATTCAGAACTGAACCAATTCAGTTATGTATGTATGCTGTATAAATTTTTACAACCCAATCCTATGCACGTCTACTTTACAATGAAGCCATTTTACACTTAACACAAAGGAAGCTTAAATTTGTTATCGAGTTCATCAGGGAGCTGCACTCAATCACAGCTACTTGACAAGTGTACCTCTAGGAAACACGCTGGCAAACATGAAACTTGAATTCATGCTTCTTATTTTTAAAATGTATGCCTAAAATGTTTACACCTGCAAAAAGTAAAGTGGCACTCAGTCTCATTGAGAGCAATGCAATTTGAACAGCATATTGGATGCAGTCAGTTAATAGATTAACCACTTTTTACACACATTTAATTAACAGCCATTTTTCCATATGAATTTTTCCATATTGTTTAGGACATAAATGAAATCAAAGACAACTGTAATTTTTCCAGATTAAATGCCGTGAAGACTGCAGCCTTAGTTCAAGTAAATATACCACACAGAAGGGTACAGTTTTGAGAATACAGAAAAGTACAGGCACATATTACATCAGAATCAGATGCTTATTCATTCAAGATACTGTAACTAGATACATAATTCTTATGTGAACCTGCCTTTTCAGTAATTTTTTTTGTTTTTCTGCAAGAGGAATGATGACAACCTTCATGTGGAAAAATTGCACAGAGAGCTCCCTTCTTGAAAACCTGGAAACAATTCTTACTCAGTCAAAGCAACCAGGTGAATGTATATTTTGCAATGAATCAGTTATTCATAATTAATTTAGATATCCTTTGATGGGATAACTAAAGAATAGACTGAGGCCATTTTCTAAAATCTAATTCTTGATGTCATTAGGTACTGTTCATAAGGTACAGGAGCTTTATAATCCAGTCAGTGACTTCTGTTATCAGTACAGGTGTGTGTCACTTAACAATGAGGATATGTTTTCTGATCCCCCATTGTTATGCAATTAGGTCATTAAGCGAACATTCAGCTCAATCTAGTGCCTTTGTTGCATAAACAAACACTCCCTGCCAAACACTAGCTGGCTGCACAGGCTACTCAAGATAGTTTGCCTCTTGCTTGCATTAAGAGCCCCTCTGTAGTGTAAATAGACATGCTGCTGCAGGTTATGGGAGTCCTGACTGCCTCATTAAGAGACTCTTTGCTGAGCTTTGACCACTGTTGTATATGCAGTCCATTGTTAAGTGGAAGATTGTTAAGCGACGAACAACTGTATTGCCATTTGAGAAGAACATAAGGAAAAATACGTAAGAAAACTAGTTTCCTGATATTGACCCTATATTCTTTCCATACTTTATTTCTGTTCAACGCTTTTCCATTTTTTTGCTTCTGCCCCTTGGCTAACCACAATGAGTACGATAAAGTCCCTGAGTGATGACCCTTCAATCAGGAAGAGGAACTCAATAGCACTGCGATTTTCAATGGTTTTATTCTCAAGGCACACTGACAAGGCAGTAAAATGGTCAAAGCACATCATGCTGCTGGTGGGAGGCTCACATCCTCCAATGGTGCTACTAATAAATTACCCTCCCCCAAACTCTTGTGGTACACCTACAGACCATTCGCAGTGCACCAATGTGCTGCAGCACATTGATTGATAATAGTTGTGTTAGCAAGTAGTTCTGTATCCAGAGAATGAGAATGCCTCCTGATCACAGCATCCACTTATGATAACAAATGCTAAGGCATTGCTATGCCTCTTCTATTGCTAGGGTAGTGTGTGCCAATTAACCCAAATGTACTAATATATTTCCACCTCGCCTTTCTACCACTTATGTGGATGCCCATGTCATCTTCAAATATGTTCAATTATATTTAGCTATTGAGCTTTAAGCTTCACACAAATCCTGGCATACTGAAAGTGTCTGGTCTTTCCACTGCACTAATGCAGAAAGTATGGCTCATCTCATTTTACTGAATTATTGAGGGCACACTTATAAAACTGCAGGTTTTATAAACTTTTAAAAGAGGCTTTTCTATTAGGTAAAACAGGAAGGGGAAAGCCTGAGGTAATATTTGATGAAATATGGGTGCATTACCTAATAATACAGGAAGCACCTCATTTCTTTAGAATTATTTTTTTTATATACAAATTCTTACAGATTTAAGCAGTCTATGAACCAACTACAGTCTCTTTACATTGAGAAAATCTTATTTGAGACTTTTTCATTTGAATCCTGGTTTTCAAAGGATAGCAGGCTAGCCCTGGGCAAGATCCTAGAGGAAAACCCCACCAAGAACACCCAAGAGTCATACAGCCATTAGGCAAAAGGAAAGCTTTGTCTCCAAAAAAAGCCTCAAGGCTACAAAAGAAGGATTTCCCTTCCAGCTTATATAGAGCCCTAGTTGCTCTACCAAACCCTAAAATACACGCATAAAATCCTGGAAAGCAACACTAGCAATCAGCTATATAGCATCTGGTCCTTCATGGGGGATTGAAATAATCAGAAGCATTTCAAGAATCAACACGCTGGGCAGGGCTCATCCGACATAAGCTGATCACCGGATTTATTTCACTCCCAGTAGTTAACATGACATGGATATGACACAACACAGCAATTATTTGTGAGGCAGCTCTAGCAAAGCTGCGCTAATGAATGCCATCTGGGAACACTCCATCATCCTGAACCCTCCACGGAGGATATCACAAAAGGGCAAAAGCAGGTACAAAGCAGAGGCTAGAAACTGATGTGTGGAAATATCAGTGTGATTAAAAGGAACAAAGGGGGGGAAATAGGACACAGAAGGGAAGAGATTCCGCCCATACAATCCATTTGCTAAGCCAACAGTGCCTATGGAATCTAAGGGTACAAGAGTACAAAGCACCATCACATGTGATTCATTAGTCTCTCCGTCATGTCCCAAGGTAAAAAAAGACTTGCTTTAAGCCCTACTATTATACAGCATATGCTACTCCACCTAAAAGCCATTATCTTCCAAGTAAAGTGACCCATTTCCTATTCTGCTGTAAATACGTTGTGCTGGTTATAAGCAGTGGTTCTCAAACTGTGGGTCTGTGGCCCACCAGTGGGTCACGGTCCAATTTTTTGTTTGAGAAACTGACAGGGTACATTAGGCTATGTGCATCAAGAGTTAAACAAGTTGCTACTTGAGGGGAGCACTGCTGCCCAATCCCCATTATAGCCACAGAGCCCGAGTGGTTGATAATGTGAAACTTTTTTTAGGCAGGTCCCAATTCGAAAAAGTTTGAGAAGAACTGGGTTATAGGATACAACAGCAAGGAAACAGTAAAAACAAAAAGACTCTCCCTATTTTCCTCATCACACAATTGAATATTTGCTTCTACACATCATATGAGCCCTTAAAAATCATAGCCAATGAGAGAATGTAATACATATTATTAAGAATATTTACATACCACTTTTCAACAAAAAAAGTTCATGAAGTAGTTTACAGACAAAAATCAAATGGTTCCCTTTCCCAAAAAGGCTCATAGTGAAAATGATGCAGAACACCAGCAACAGCCACTAGAAAAGGTATTGTGCTGGATGAAGAGGATAGTTACTTTTCCACTGCTAAGTATAAGAGTACCATCTGAAAAGTGCCTCTTTGCCCAATTAGCATGGTCCTCCTGAGAGATTTGATGGAGTGCGGAGACACTGTGGGAACCTGTATGTGTACTCTAAACCACCCACACACTCATATCGTACTTGGAAACTCTCCCACAGTTCCAGAAACTGTTTTCCATGTAGCATGAAGGTGGGGGGGGGGTGGCGGCAAAGATAAGGTCTGGCATTTGGGAATTTGGGCTGCAATCCTAACCACACTTTCCTGAGAGTAAGCCCCATTGAACAAAAGAGGACTTACTTCTTAGTACACCTGGTTAGGATTGTGCCCTTAGTTGTATCATCATGTTGGCATCCTTCAGTCTCAGAAGACTAGGGTATCGCGCTCTGAATGGTGGTTCTGGAACAGTGTCCTCTCCAGAGCGCAAAGCCTGGGTACAGTAGATATGGAGGATAGACTGTTTCCCATGCAGCAAATCCCCCCTCTCCACGTCGCTGAAATGGTCCAATGGAAAGGCAGAAGCCAATACGGTTGGTTCCAGCGGCGTCGCAGGAGTTGCCAGAACTTGACTGTGTTCAGCCATGAACTGCCTCAGGGACTCCGGCTCCAGATTTTGCCTCCCAGTTGACTCCTGAGGCCTTTTCCATAACTGGTTGTAGCTACAAGGCAGTGGTGGTTTGGGATCAGAGTTTTCCTTCTCTCAGATGAGCTGACTTCCCAGGCTGACGAGTCCCATCTACCCAGTGGCTGTTTAGTCGCCTCTTAGGACAAGTACAGCCAAACTAAGGGCCTATTCTTATCCCCCAGCCCCCAGGGGTAAGAATATTACCCCTTAGTTGTATAGTTCTTTGGATGCATATTACTCCTCATGCATATTACTCCTCTTGCCAGACTAAATTGATGTCTTTGAGCAGCCCTATTTTTCTATGTAAATAAAGAAGAAATCTATCCTCAAGCATCATCAATGAATCAGATCACCAATGCTTCACACGTGTCTCCTAGTAATCAGATGTTACCTTGCTCATCCATCATATCTGGCTTAAAATTTGCCCTCAAGTCTGTTTGCTTGTTTCAGAATACAGCAATTCTGACAATGACCACGTGAGTCACTATCAAACAAAAATACTCACAAGTCAAAATTTACAAGGTTAGAGTTTGGATTTTGAGTGTTCGATCCTGAATGCCTGATGAAACAACACCTTCAGGGTTTTCATTCTCCATCTCTCCGAAATGAACGTTAACATTTTCTTTTCATTAATTCAGAAGATTTAAATCTAATCTGTCACTTTGAAGTAACTCTTGCCTTAAGTATAACAGATGTTACTGTGGAAGCTATTATAAAAATGAAGTTGAGAGACTAACGGAGAGATATCAGTAAAGCAGATTATACCAGAAACTCATATGCCTAACTCATAAAGGAAAATGAGGACAAAGATCAAACAATTTTAGGAATTCAAGAGTTAATACACATAACAAATTGGTAGTAATCTCAACATTTTGTATCTTTTAACAGTGCCAGTTACAAGTTAAGGAAAAACATGAAAGGTCACAGGTAGAAGGAATCAGTTACTACTACTTATTTACTAAGGATTGTTTTAACAGAAATACAAATGTAACTAAGCTTGCGGAAGAGGACTTTCTTGCCTCCGTCTGCTCTTGCAAGATATGTCTGTCCAATTTCAGCAGATTCCCCCTCCCACTGCAGTTTTAAATCACACACCACCCTGTTCCCATAAGTGTCCTGACTCTCAGAAGTCATTCAGGGAGCACAAGGATTGCAGTGGGAAAAGGAGTGAACTCCCCTTTCACTAGCCTCCTCACACATCTCCAGATCTAACCCTAATCATTTTTCGTTAATATTCAAAGTGGTTATCATTCTAATATACTATAAAAGCATTTGAAAGTTACAGCTGCTGTAATAGTACACTGTGGTACATACAGGACAGTTTCCATTCTCATTTGAGCCTAAATATGATGATGCTAATGTGCTGCAATGATCTTCTATATTTAAAAAATTTTAGAGGAGTATGTTTGGTTT
Organism: Tiliqua scincoides; assembly: GCF_035046505.1. Taxonomy (NCBI): domain Eukaryota; kingdom Metazoa; phylum Chordata; class Lepidosauria; order Squamata; family Scincidae; genus Tiliqua; species Tiliqua scincoides. The sequence continues at coordinate 93,942,177 of NC_089821.1, read as the reverse complement.
TCTATATAACTGTATCTAGCTACTGGTACTGTGTGGATAGCTAGACCAGGGCTCCACATTGGAAAACACAATAGACCAGGGCTCCAAAGACTCTTCCTTCTGTTGCAACCCTCCCCCTACCCTGTTTTGTCCCCTCCCCACCCCTGTTCTGCCCACTCCTGTCATCACCCTCCCTGCTGTTTCACCCCCTCCCACTTTGCAAATTATACCCCTTGATAAAATTCTGCTTAGAGGCCCTGGTTGTATGTGGTCCATGCCAATTCCAATTTTCGTCTCAGTGGTCTGTGGGCTCCTAAAGTTTGGGAACCACTGTTCTACACAGTCTAAGGGCAGCCCTAAACTGAACTTGCTCAATAGTCAATCTGTGAGGGTTACTAAGTCATAAACAGGTGCAAAACCTCTGCTGATAAGACGGATGCCAGGCATACCTGTCAGATGTAACCAACAGATGTGACCACTCTTGGCCTGAGATGCCACATGATCCTCCAGGAGCAATATTGTGTTCAGAACTCCCATATGATCCCTCAGAAGAAGCATGGCCCAGTCAAATACAGGTATACCATCAACTTCCAGATCACATGGGTCCACATCATTACGATTTCAGTCCGTGCATAAATTGATATGGTAGCCATTGTCATAGTTTCTTCCATGAAAAGGCAAGTTCCTACAACCTTCTCAATTTGCAGCAGCTACAACTTTAAAATAGCCAGTGGCAAAACAATTATGTGCCTGTTGCTGCTAGGTTTGAATTCAGCTTCAATTTGTTCCTCAATCATCATTGCAAATCTCCCCCAAAACATATTGTCAGCACACAGTGCTAAATTTAGCACACAGCAGAAGCAAGAAAATGACCCCTTCACCAGATACTGATGCAACTCGTAAACAACTCGTAAACACATTGTGTAAAACACACTGCAAAGCAGAGGAGACTCCAGCTTTGGCGCCCATTCACTTATACAACAAACTGACTCAGATTTTCTCTTTCATGGAGTCCACACAAGACATAAATAAAATGGCACTGAATGGCTCAGGGGTATAATTATTGACTTTTGCAGATCTATACCCTTGCAGAGTCACCATACTTGTTCCTCCAACAAAACTTAATGGAGACAAATACTACATAGTGACTTACCAATTACCAAAGTAAATTGTGTTTCCATGGTTGAGGAGATAGGGAGAGCAGAGCAAGATGACAAGAAAGGATCACAAAGTTAATATTGAGGTTTGAAATAGGAAGGAGTCATTATGTTTGTGAATCAGAGTCAACTTTGTTTGCTCAAGCAAAACCGACATTTGAAATCACTGTCCAATTGTCATTAAAAGCTGATTTATTCAAAACACAAACCAATGGAATTTATGCACATTTGTACAAATTCTATTTATTCCAATTGGTACAACCAAATACAACTGATTTCCATTCTAAGTGCATTTTTACTGGTCAATTTTACTGATGAATGTATCATTATTATATTATTTGGTACAGCAGTTCAAACACCCAGCATACACCTACCTAATAACTCTCCTAATTCTGTATTAGTGGCTAAGAGACTGAACTGCAAGTCAGAACTTCCCTGCTTTGAATCTTGCTTCTGCCATGAACTCAACAGCTTTTATTTATTTAGCGTATGACATATAATACATGGATTTATACAACAAACTAGATTAAATACCAATGTCCAGTTCGTCCAGTCATTCAAAGACAGAGTTGCTTTCACTGAAAAAGTCAGACTATGGGCCAGTATACAACCTCAGTTTGCAGTCAGACACAATGTGGGATAAGGTTTGGCAGGAAAACCCGCAATCACACTGTGGGGTAGATACTAGCCCCCATTTAAACACTGAGTCCTGGCAGAACACCATGTAGGATCCCGTTCAAAGTTTTCCAGTGCTGGCGAGGTAAGTTGAAACCTGGCATCTTAAGTGTAGGATTGCCTATATATATACCTGTTTCTGGGCATTCGACTGCCCATTTAACTTTCCATTGGGCACTGATGTTGAAATTATTGTGCAGATGTTGTGCAAATGCCAGAGAAGGCTTCCTGGATTTAAGCCTACCAATTGACAGATGAGGAAGATCAGCATGCACTGGTAAAAGTGGGTTGTTGGTGATTTTTCTATATTCTCAATTCAACAGGTGGCCTTAAGCAAACGACTCCCTCTCAGCTGCAATCTGGGGATAACAGAATACTGACCATACTGGTTTGCAGTAAGAATTGCATCCAGATAACATACGTGAAGCTCTTTGCACACTCAAAGAGTTTTATTCCATTTATAGAGGTGTCGGATACCCAGGTGCTTTGAAAGGACAGCAAAGCCCCCCAAACAAAAGAACACATTGAAACATAGGGATATTCTTAAAGAGACAAAAGAAATACCTGATGTAAGCTCTGATGTAGATGAGACAAATGAGATCTTCCTTTTCAAAAGAAGCTACAGCGATCCAACTAGAAAAGAAATCCTGAGGAGCTCTGAATTGGAATCCACCCTATTCAAAAAGGAGAACCTGGTTGAATTCAGACTGTCAACCTCTCGATCTCTCTCTCAACACCATCCACCTTTAACTCCTGCATATCAAAGCAAAATTCAACATGTTTGGGGAATGGAGCTGCAGTAAAAGGGAACAGCTTCACCTGCTGATCTCCTGCCCGCTGTGCACAGGTGCTCAAATAACAAGTTCTGTATCATGCTAAGAAGGGAGGGGGGAGAGGGCACCCTACTTTGAATCAGGAACAGGCAGTGATTGTGATGAATAGAGGTAGGCTAGTTGGAACCTCCATGTGTATATAGACTGGGGACAACTAACAAGGTACAGCTATCATGCTCAGCTTCCAGACAGAAAGCATCCCTATTCCTGGTTGGCCACAGGGCAGATTCCCCTGCTGCAGATGCCAGATCAAGAGTGAGTGAGACAGAAAATCGGAGCCAAGCGCCCTCAAGGGACTGAGATCTGAAAGCACATTTACCACCTGGAAGACAAATGCCACTGGCTGGCCTCACCCCTAAGGTCCCAGCTCCAATAGCCACGTGTTGTGCCAGTGCCCTTTTTCACCACTTGTTGCATATGCGCAACAGTGGCCAAATGTGGGCTGGGCAAAAATGTTAAGCATGGGCATCGGGGGCAGGGCCAGGCTGATGTCAGGGTGGTTCCCCCACGTGGAGATCTTGAGAACGCAGTGACAGGCACTCAAACCCCTTCCTCCCCAGTTGTCCATGCCCATGTGGACACGTGTCTGCAGCGTCGACACGCGTGAACGGCGAAGGGGGTGGTGCCGGCTGGGTGGGTCAGCTCGTCCACGCACCAGCCGGCGCTACGCTGCCTTTGCAGTGGGGCAGCAGCAGCAGCAGGCAGTCTGGGGAAGTCCAGCGATGCTGCACGCCGGTCCCTGGAAAGCGAAGCAGTGCGGAGCTCCTCATCACCTCCCCCTCCACGCGAACAGGTCCGCATGCGCTGCAAGAGGGGCCGGGGAGGCGCAGAGTGGCAGCGGTCCCCACCCTCCATCCCTCCACGCGCGCCTCGGCAGCCAGCCTACGCCGCCTCTCCACGACCGAGGGCTAGTGCCAGGCAGGACCTCTCCAAAGCCTTCGCCAGCCAGCCAGCCACAGGCGCGTCTTTGTACGCTCAGCCCCCCCACACTCAGAACCCAATCCCAGGCATGCCTACTCAGAAGCAAGTCCTATTAGAGTCAATGGGGCTTACTCCCGGGAAAGTGTGGAGAGCACTGCAGCCTGAGATCTCAGTCCTCGGCATGCCTACTCAGACGTAAGTCCCACTCAAGTCAATGGCTTACTCCCAGGAAAGTGTGGAGAGGGTGGCAGCCTCACTCACCCCAGGCGGGCTTGCCTGTTCCCTCTCCAGCCGCTGCAATGCCCCTTCCACACACAGCGCGCCTCCCAAGCAGACTTTCCCAGCCGAACAGCACCTTGCGGGGCGCCGGAGCAGAATGGGCAGGCGGAGGGCAGGGCGGGCTTTACCTGCCTGGGCGGGGCCGGCGAGGGTTCCAGGTGGGTGGCGGCGCGCGCGCGCTCGGGGAAAGAATGCCACCCAGGGATGTGTGCGCGCGTGCGCAGGGAAGACCCACAGCGCTTGGCCAGGCAGGTGCGTGGCGAGGAGGGGGAGCAGGGAGGCGCGCGGGCCAGGCAGAGGCTGCTGGAGAGCGGGCTGGCCCAGCTGAGGCGCACAGGACTGTCACAGTCAGAACGCTGGACACTCATGGACAAGACCTTTCTCCACCTGAGGTACAGCTGCCAGACAGCGGTTTATCTTTGACCACCTGTGGTGTCCACAGGCTGGCCAAGTACTGGAGAGATGCAGTGCTTTCCCTGCAGCCTTAGTGGCAGGCAGGTTGAGTGGGGGGTGTCCCTTCCCCAGAGAAGAGATGCTCTTGTGCAGAGGTGGGCAAATGTGTTGGCAGGAGGGCCAGCCAGCCCCCACCTCTCACTGACACTGTGGCGGGGGAGAAAAGGAATTTACATTTCAATTTTGAGTAAGTTTACATAAATGAATACACGAGAGGCGGAACTTATTTGAATGAATTTTGCTGAACTTATTTATAATACACACAAAAACTGTACAGACCTGTAGAACCACATGAGAATTGTTTGCCACACACCTTTTGCACAGTACAGGCCAAGCCAAAAACACATGGAGACTTGAGCTTTTCAGAGGCAATGGGGCGGGGGTGTGTGTCTAAAATAAGGCCCAGAGAAAAGTAGAAAACACATGCACACTAGAAAAGGCCTTGCTCTCACTTAGCCTCGCATCAGGAAGTCGGGGCCCAGCACAGGCTCCAACAGTCTCACAAGCCAAAGGCTCATTGGAGACTGGGGGCTCTCTACAGGCTAGATTGGGAGTCCCTGAGGGCCACAAATGGCCCACAGGTTGGAGTTTGCCCACCCCTTTTCTTGTGGAATGGCCTGGGTGGAGTCTGGGTGGAACATATATCTTGTTATTGTTCACTACAGGACACCCTCCAGAAGAAATACCATTGCTGGTTAGGATGCAGGGTTGGGAGAACTTATTTTTGCTCCAGTCTCTTTTGTCCACACTAGTTGTTGGGAAAGGTTGCCCCTTTGCATCTGGGGTTTTGGTCGGTTGGAATTCTGGGCCTTCTGCCATCATAAGAACATAAGAACATAAGAACAGCCCCACTGGATCAGGCCATAGGCCCATCTAGTCCAGCTTCCTGTATCTCACAGTGGCCCACCAAATGCCCCAGGGAGCACACCAGATAACAAGAGACCTCATCCTGGTGCCCTCCCTTGCATCTGGCATTCTGACATAACCCATTTCTAAAATCAGGAGGTTGCGCATACACATCATGGCTTGTACCCCGTAATGGATTTTTCCTCCAGAAACTTGTCCAATCCCCTTTTAAAGGTGTCTAGGCTAGACACCAGCACCACATCCTGTGGCAAGGAGTTCCACAGACCGACCACACGCTGAGTAAAGAAATATTTTCTACCTTGGTTTGTGGTCTCTCTTGTTTTGGCATATCAGTGAAAGTGTGAGGATGCCAATAAGCTCACCCAGTTCTAACAGAAGCATTTCCTCATTATAGACAGGTCAGAGCCACCCACAATGCTCTTTTGCTTTGACAGTCATTGCAGGTTCCAACCATGTGCAAATGTTAGGTGGGAATCATTTGGAGATGAGGGGTTGCAAAGTGGTAAAGGTGGCTAAAGACAACCAGAGTAAGTTCCTGTTAACCTGCAGCAGCAACACAAACTGAAGGCCAGAAAGCTAAGCTTGGAGGAAGTTAAGCATTTCCTTCCAGTATCTGGAGCGCAGAAAGCAAAGAAAGAAGCTCTTAGAATAGAAAAGGTAGGTTCTCAGGCCAAAAAGGAAGATTTTGTGTGGTACTCAAGCAGAAGAAACTTTGCTATGGAGATCTGTTTCCCCTCACAGTGATATAAGAACATAAGAACATAAGAACAGCCCCACTGGATCAGGCCATAGGCCCATCTAGTCCAGCTTCCTGTATCTCACAGCGGCCCACCAAATGCCCCAGGGAGCACACCAGATAACAAGAGACCTCATCCTGGTGCTCGCCCCTACATCTGGCATTCTGACTTAACCCATTTCTAAAATCAGGAGGTTGCGCATACACATCATGGCTTGTACCCCATAATGGATTTTTCCTCCAGAAACGCGTCCAATCCCCTTTTAAAGGCGTCTAGGCTAGACGCCAGCACCACATCCTGTGGCAAGGAGTTCCACAGACCGACCACGCGCTGAGTAAAGAAATATTTTCTTTTGTCTGTCCTAACCCGCCCAACACTCAATTTTAGTGGATGTCCCCTGGTTCTGGTATTATGTGAGAGTGTAAAGAGCATCTCCCTATCCACTCTGTCCATCCCCTGCATAATTTTGTATGTCTCAATCATGTCCCCCCTCAAGCGTCTCTTTTCTAGGCTGAAGAGGCCCAAACGCCGTAGCCTTTCCTCATAAGGAAGGTGCCCCAGCCTCGTAATCATCTTAGTCGCTCTCTTTTGCACCTTTTCCATTTCCACTATGTCTTTTTTGAGATGCGGCGACCAGAACTGGACACAATACTCCAGGTGTGGCCTTACCATCGATTTGTACAACGGCATTATAATACTAACCGTTTTGTTCTCAATACCCTTCCTAATGATCCCAAGCATAGAATTGGCCTTCTTCACTGCCGCCGCACATTGGGTCGACACTTTCATCGACCTGTCCACCACCACCCCAAGATCTCTCTCCTGATCTGTCACAGACAGCTCAGAACCCATCAGCCTATATCTAAAGTTTTGATTTTTTGCCCCAATGTGCATGACTTTACACTTACTGACATTGAAGCGCATCTGCCATTTTGCTGCCCATTCTGCCAGTCTGGAGAGATCCTTCTGGAGCTCCTCACAATCACTTCTGGTCTTTACCACTCGGAAAAGTTTGGTGTCATCTGCAAACTTTGCCACTTCACTGCTCAACCCTGTCTCCAGGTCATTTATGAAGAGGTTGAAAAGCACCGGTCCCAGGACAGATCCTTGGGGCACACCGCTTTTCACCTCTCTCCATTGTGAAAATTGCCCATTGACACCCACTCTCTGCTTCCTGGCCTCCAACCAGTTCTCAATCCACGAGAGGACCTGTCCTCTAATTCCCTGACTGTGGAGTTTTTTCAGTAGCCTTTGGTGAGGGACCGTGTCAAACGCCTTCTGAAAGTCCAGATATATAATGTCCACGGGTTCTCCCGCATCCACATGCCTGTTGACCTTTTCAAAGAATTCTATAAGGTTTGTGAGGCAAGACTTACCCTTACAGAAGCCATGCTGACTCTCCCTCAGCAAGGCCTGTTCGTCTATGTGTTTTGAGATCCTATCTTTGATGAGGCATTCCACCATCTTACCCGGTATAGATGTTAGGCTGACCGGCCTATAGTTTCCCGGGTCCCCCCTCTTTCCCTTTTTAAAAATAGGCGTGACATTTGCTATCCTCCAATCTTCTGGTACCGTGGCCGTTTTGAGGGACAAGTTGCATACCTTAGTCAAGAGATCTGCAACTTCATTCTTCAATTCCTTAATAACCCTTGGGTGGATGCCATCAGGGCCCGGTGACTTATTGATCTTTAATTTATCAATGAGGTCTGAAACATCTTCTCTTTTAACCTCTATCTGACTTAACTCCTCGGTCAGGAGGGGCCGTTCGGGCAGCAGTATCTGCCCGAGGTCTTCTGCCGTGAAGACAGATGCAAAGAACTCATTTAATTTCTCTGCCATCTCTAAGTCTCCTTTTATCTCCCCTTTCCCTCCCTCACCATCCAGAGGGCCAACCGCTTCTCTGGCGGGTTTCCTGCTTCTAACATATTTGAAGAAGCTTTTATTATTCCCCTTAATGTTGCTGGCCATGCGTTCCTCATAGTCTCGCTTGGCCTCCCCTATCACCTTCTTACATTTCTTTTGCCACAGTTTATGTTCCTTTTTATTCTCTTCATTAGGGCAAGACTTCCATTTACGGAAGGAAGCTTCCTTGCCCTTCACAGCCTCTCTAACTTGGCTGGTTAGCCATGCGGGCACTCTCCTGGATTTAGTGGAACCCTTCTTTCTTTGCGGTATACACCTCTGCTGGGCCTCTATTACTGTTGTTTTAAGCAGCCTCCATGCACTCTGGAGAGACTGGACTCTTTTTACCCTCCCTTTCAACCTCCTTCTAACCAGCCTCCTCATTTGAGGGAAGTCTGCCCGTCGGAAGTCAAGGGTTTTTGTTAGAGATTTGCCTGGTATTCTTCCCCCAACGTGCACGTCAAAACGGATCGCAGCATGATCACTGTTCCCCAATGGCTCAGTAACGTTTACATCTCTAACCAGGTCCTGCGTACCGCACAAAATTAAATCCAGAGTCACCTGTCCTCTGGTGGGCTCCGTGACTAGCTGATCTAAGCCACAGTCATTTAGCACGTCAAGAAATCCGGTTTCCTTATCGTGACCAGAACACAAATTGACCCAGTCAATATGAGGATAATTGAAGTCCCCCATGATTACAACCCTGTCCTTCCTTGTCACCTCCCTGATCTGTTTCCTCATTTCAAGGTCCCCATCAGATTTCTGGTCTGGAGGACGATAGCACACCCCCAGTATTACATCGCTGCTCAAGCCTGGTAATTTAACCCACAGAGATTCTACGGTGGAGTCGGACCCACCTTCAATCTCTACTTTGCTGGATTCTATCCCTTCCTTAACATAAAGGGCCACCCCACCTCCAACACGTCCCTGCCTGTCCCTCCTGTAGAGTTTATAGCCCGGGATTGCGGTATCCCACTGATTCTCCGCATTCCACCAGGTTTCCGTTATGCCCACTATGTCAATATTTTCCCTTGTCACCAGACATTCCAGTTCTCCCACCTTTGCTCGTAGACTTCGGGCATTCGCATAAAAGCATTTATACACGGAATGCCCCAGGATGGGCTGCTTATTCGCTCCTTTGTCCCCGCATCCTCTCATTGTGCCAAACCGTCTATCACATCCCATCACCCTACCTTTCCCAATTTCTTCTCCTACCCTGCCTTTGTCTTGTTGTTCTCTAACCTCCCCATCCTCATCCCATAGGGATGAGGAGTCCCGAACCGGATGCCCCTCGGCTCCTGTCGGCCTTCCCCCAGGGATCAGTTTAAAAGCTGCTCTGCCACCTTTTTAATGTTATGCACCAGCAGTCTGGTTCCATTCTGGTTCAAATGGAGCCCGTCCCTCTTGTACAGGCCCCGCTTGTCCCAAAACGTTCCCCAGTGCCTAACGAATCTAAACCCCTCCTCCCTACACCACCGTCTCATCCACGCATTGAGACCCCTGATCTCCGCCTGCCTAGCTGGCCCTGCGCGTGGAACAGGTAGCACTTCAGAGAACGCTACCTTTGAGGTCCTGGCTTTCAGCTTCCTGCCTAAAAGCCTAAATTTGGCCTCCAGGACCTCCCAGCTACACTTGCCCACATCGTTGGTGCCGACATGCACCACAGCCGCTACCTCTCCCCCAGCACTGTCTACCAGCCTGTCTAGACGAGAAGTGATGTCCGCAACCTTCGCACCAGGCAGGCAAGTCACCATGCGGTCCTCACATCCATCGCAAACCCCCCTCTCTATGTTTCTAATAATCGAATCCCCCACTACAAGAAGCCCCCGAACCCCCTCCCGCCGAGGAGTATCCCGAGTGCGCTCGGATACGGGCCCATCCCCTGGAGAAGGGATCCCCCCTAGGGGATTGTTTCCCTCCTCTCCAGGATGACGTCCTCCAGTCCCGAGACTTCCCACCCGGGCAGCCGAGGAGCTGCACGCCTGAGGTTGGGACGAAGCCTGATCGTCCCCGGAAGTCTCCCCACGGTCCTCCTCTGGCTGCCTGCGCTTCTCCAGGTCGGCCACCAAGGCTTCAAGGGAGCGGACGCGTTCCCTGAGAGCCTGGAGCTCCTTGCACCTAGGACACACCCATGACTTATGGCCCAGAGGCATATAATCATACATGTGGCACTCGATGCAGAACACTGGATAGCCCCCACTCTGCTGCTGGCTGTCTGACTGCATAGCTTTTTTGTTGTTGTTGTTGTTGTTGTTTTATTTAGGGGTCCTTTTGAAAACTGTACACTGGATAGCAGCACTCTTCTCAAGGGAAGAGGAAGGGCAGTGTATGGGGCCCTGGCCTCCTCGCCCTGCTGCTGAACTCGCCCAGATGCTAAACTCTTGTGCCTTACCTGGCACTTAGTTCCCAGAGGCCCTTGGTGTCCCAGAGGCCACACGCGTCTGCAGAGAGCCTCACGCGATGGCCTGCCTAGCTTTATACTCCTGGCTGGCTCCTCCCCCCTCCTTCCTTCCTGATTGAAAGGGGGCTGGCCTTCCCAGGTGAGTTTACAAAAGCTCAGGAAGGCAAATGGCTGCTGATGGGCGTGACCTACTCTGCAGGCTCCTGAATGGACTGCTTGGATTAGCCTAATGGGGCTCTTAATGGGTTGGGAATTGGCCCTTCCTAGGTCCTTTCCCTCCTAGTTCTGTTCTCTTAGGCTGGACTGTTTTTGTAACCTCAAGCTAGTTTTTATTTGGGTTTGTTTAATTATTTATTGCTCTCTAGATCCTGTGTCCCAATTTACTGACCTGTTTAGGTTATGTTCTAACTTAGATTAGGTTTAACCTGGGTTAAGTATAGGTTTAATCTAAACAAGTAGAAAAAAAAAACCTGCTTTCCACTTTATCCTCCTCCCTTCCTTCGATTAAGTGCTACCTTAGGTGCAGCTAACTTTCAATTTTGATTTAAATGCCTGACCCTTGGGCACTTACTCACGAGTAGGACGCTGCTCTTACTCACGAGTAGGACTCTGCTCCTGCTCAGAGTAGCCCTATGTACCTCCCTTAGGTGCCAACTTTCAATTTTGATTTAAGGTTGCTTTAAAGGTAAGGTTAAGGTTAGAAGACAGGGAGTTAGAAAGACAAAGCGTTAGAATGAGTACACTTACCTCCTCCTCCTGCTCCTCCTCCTCTCCTTCTCCAAAACTCAGAGGTCTCCTTGCCTTCTCCTCGCCCAGATGCTAAACTCTTGTGCCTTACCTGGCACTTAGTTCCCAGAGGCACTTGGTTCCCAGAGGCCACACGCGTCCCATCGAACTGTGATGGGTGGGCAATGGTTGTAACTTTCTTTGTATATCCTGCCATTTATTCCAATTAAGTTTTTAAAAAATGGATAGTGTGGCAGTAATAAGCAGTTGCAGTATCTGGGCTTCAGGGCCTAGAAGGGGGTAATTTGTATCCGGGCCCGGGGTCAAAAAGGGGGCCCAGGAGCCAAAGGAGGGGCCCCAGAAATTTCCTGGGATCTTACATTTTTCCATCCACTCAGACTTGTTGCCTGCACAGAATGCTGGGAACACTACCATGAGTGTGTGGCTGCAGCTACAGCAGCCGCCAATGCCACATGGGTGGGTAGACTTGGGTTCTAAAGACTTTTCCAACTGTCTCCACCCTCACCCCTATCCTTTTTCACCTTCCTGCCCCTATTCTGCTTGCCTGTCACCACCCTCCCCCGCTGTTTCACCCCTCCCCTTTGCAAAAGGGCCCAAAATAAACTTTTGTACCCTCTGATAAAATTCCTCTCAGAAGCCCTGCTGGGCATTGTATTAAAACTGTTTACCAAGATGGAATAAAGAGCCATTGCACCAGCAAAAATGACTTGGAACTGAAATCAGTCGTATATTGGATTTTATAATCTGGAATAATGGAATTTGTATAAATGCATATAAATTGCGCTGGTTTGTTTTTTGGATAAACCTAGGCATGCCTACTCAGAAGTCAGTCCCATTGTGCCTAAGCCCAGGAAAGTGTTATAGGATGGCAGTTTAAAGGCTGCAATTCCAACCACCCTTTGCTGGGAATAGGGCCTTCACAACTCAGTGGGACGTCTGGGTAAATATGCATAGGATGGCACCGTCAAGCGCTATGTCTCTTTCATTCCTTTTGATTATTAGATTTTATTGCTAGGATTTCAATACTTGGAACAAAGAGCATGGAGGAGAGGGACAACCACAGATGTGCTCATAATTGTGCAGCTTCACCCCATGCAGGGTTAGGCTTAAAATAATTAATTGCTGAGGCTTTAGTAGTTTACCCCCACTGTGGTTCTGATCCTGATGTCCCCTGTTATTGTTAAATGGGCAAAAAACTCTGTTTAATGAACTCCCCCCCCCCATCAGTTTGGCCCTTCACATAATTTAAAACTTGACATCTGGCAAAATTGCTTAATTAGGGGCATGACTGATTAGATATTTTTGTTCAAAAGCTGATTGAGAATATTGTTTGTCAAAACAAATTCATAACCCCCCACTTTGTAGCCTAAGTTTAATGATCATCTTCAAAGGGGGACATCATAAGAAGAGCCCTGCTGGATCAGGCCAAAGGCCCATCTAGTCCAGCTTCCTGTATCTCACAGTGGCCCACCAAATGCCCCAGGGAGGACAACAGACACAACCTACGTCCTGGTGCCCTCCCCTCCCCTTCCCTCCCCTCCCCTGCAATCAGAGGCAGCCTGCCTCTAAAACCAAGAGCTTGCACATACCTACTATGACTTGTAACCTGTAATGAACTTTTCCTCCAGAATTTTGTCCAATCCCCTCTTAAAAGCATCCAGGCAAGATGCCATCACTACTTCCTGTGGCAAAGAGTTTCACAAACTACATCCTGCTTTAAAAACAAAAAAAAAAACTTAAGACTTCACAGTGCCTTCCAATTAAAAGCACTTCAATGAGCAAACTAAACACTTTCTTCCACTGAAACCAATAGATCAGCTGTAAATGAATGCACACCCTTTGTAGGGTTAAACATGAAGCAATACTTTGCCAGCCTTGCCCCAATTGAAAGGAGCATCAGCCCATTTTAAAAGCCATCCATTTTAAGGTACAGCAGTAGCACAAATATTGTAGATACTAACCATTTCAATTTTAAATAATGGTTTATTCTCATTCTTTTGCCTATTTGCTGCAACAATCTATTTGCTGCAACAGTTTTCCTGCTGTGTTGTAGTGGGGATTGTCAGCAGGAAAACAGTATGGAGATAAAGGGTTAAATAACTGAGGGCACAAGCATGTTTGCACCTCCTTGGGAGTCAGCTGGGCCAGTGTAGGGACATGTGCTGGCCCACAGAGGCTGCATCCAGCCTTTGCACCAACTTTGGGATGGAGGGTAGCATCAGCCGCTGCAGGGGTCTGGGGAGGAGGCAGAGGGAGGTGTTCCAGGGCAGGTGGTGGATGTCCCAGGGGGCAGGTAGCAGGGTTGGGATCCCAACCTCATTCCCAAAGCAGTGCAGAGCAGCTTGAAGCTGTTCCATTCCCCTTGGACTGATGCCACGAGGTAGTGCAAGTCAAAGAAGACCCATTGGGGCTGTGATGGCTTACCCAGGGGTAAAGGGAAGAGTTTCCCCTTCCCAATCTTGTGCTGGATACAGCACAGGCTTCCTGGCTTGCCTATTCCAGCGCAAGATAGGATTGCACTGTTCAATCTCCCGACTGCAGTTCCAGTTCATGCGGGGGCCCTATGTAGCTCCTGCTCACAAGTATCTCTAAACCATAATTACACAATGCTGCATTTAGTGTTAAGTACAGACACACGGTGGACTGAATTATATGTAAGTACTAATTTTTTTTATAAAACAAATTGGGGTCATTTTTTTTAACCTTCAGAAACCTGCTTCTGTTTCCAACAACTTAGACATAAGACAACCCACAGGTGAGCGATCACACAACAATCACAAGGTGGTGTATTGGTTAAATGTAGACATCTATGCAGCAAGATACACAGGTTCCATAGTGCAGAGAGAAGTACTTCTCAGGTATGAATCCTGTAAGGTTTGCAGCAGCTGCTACCTAGGACTGAGAGGATTCTTCTATGTACCTCTACCTGCCAATGTAATGAAACATTTTATTTTTAAATTCTTTAACCCTTCAAATCTGTCTAGGGAACAATCAAGGTGACTTCCAAAATAAAAACAGCCGAACCCTTTTTAAAGCAAAAATCTTTCAACAGAAGTAAACACAGCATAACTAAGAAAAAGAAACAGCAACTGAAAAATGAGAATCCTACTGGAGCAGACTCAGGAGAAAGACAAAAGTAGGTTTTGCTGTGCATTTAAAAGTAGACTGCTTAGGAGCAAGCTGGGCTTCTCAGAGTAGGGAGACACATGTGGAAGTAATTGGTGAAACAAAGTCCCATTCCTGTAGTGCCATCTCTTTTATGAACCACCAATCCTAACTGTGCAATTGAAAGAAATACACATGTGAGCAGGGTTGGGGAGTGATGCTCCAGGACCTCTGCTATTACAAGGGCAGTGACATCAGCAGCAGGACTGTTCAGGTGCCATCCCAGTCCTTCCTTGGCCTGAGCAGTGTTACTTGGGCCACTCAGATTTGTGCCTGTGAAATCGCAGGCACAGATCCGAGTAGCTCCATACGATTGCCTGCGGTGTTGCTCATGCTAAGGGGATGGATGTCCCCTTACTTTGAGGTGTGCCCCAGCCTACACCAAACCCACACTAGATACAGCACAGACCATTCAGCCTGCCTGTTCCAGCACAGGTTAGGATTACGCCCCAAGTTCTCTATTGGCATATATGTAGGTTTTCATCTTTCCCAAGGGCTGCCTAAGTATGTGACCCATGATACATTAAGGCTACACAGCCCTAGGCACATTTACCTGACAATGAGTCCTACTGAACAAAATGAGTTCACTTCTGAGGTAGTGTACACAGTAAGCTACTATCTTTTGATTTATTGGGAATATTTTTTAAATCTCATTTTTCAATTTTCATACATTTGTTTAAAGCTTAGAATCCACTCCGAGAGTTTAGGATGAAATGAGTTAGATCTTTGAGTGGAGTATAATAAAGTTTTAAAACAAATGGTAAGAGAAAAAAATCACACCCTCATTGAAGACATTTGGAGTTTTTGTTGTTGTTGGTATCATAGAAGAGCGTGGCTGTGTTATGGTGTAATGACAAGCTCCTGCACTTTAAGATTAAGCACTGTATGTGAGCTGGCATCCAGATTCTTAGACTCAGCCACTCTCCAGCTTTTTTATCTTTATGAAATTTTGCACAATAGGAACAAGTGTCATGTTCATGCATCCACATTTCCAACATGTTTAAGCACAGTCCAGTATTATGCCACCTTGTTATGCTGGAGAAGAAAATAGCCAACAGGTCAAATTTGGCTACTATTGATTGTACAACACATAGCATAACTTTGGGTGCTCTTTAAATAAGCATATTATAATGCAGAATAAGCATATCCGAAAGCAGGGGTGTCCAAAGGTTTTGGCAGGAGAGCCACATCATCTCTCTGACACTGTGTCAGGGGCTGGAGAAAAAAAGAATTAATTTACATTTAAAATGTGAATAAATTTACATAAGTTTACATAAATGAATATACGTATTAAAGATGAACTTATATGAATGAATGAAGGCCTTGCAATAAAGCAAGGCCTATAAAAGGCCTTGCACAAAGCAAGGCTGGCCTTTCCTTTGCTGCCGCTACTGCATCACAGACAGCAAGCAGTGGAGGGAGCTCTCATCCCACAGCTCACGCGAGAGGTCAAACAGTCGCCCACACACTGAGTGCAGTTGCGTTGGGCCAGTGCGGGCTCCAACAAATCTCTGGAGGGCCAGAGGCTCATTGGAGACTGGGGGCTTCCTGAAGGCCGCATTGAGACCTCGAGGGCCGCATGTGGCCTCAGAGCTGTCGTTTGGGCACCCTTGTCCTAAAGGAACAGTGTGTTTGAAGTGGCAATTGAAGAAACAAATTTAAGCAGCAACAGAAAAGATAGGGGGAAAGCCTCAGGATAGTTCAGTTCTTTGCCAAAAATGCAGCACACCTTTTTGCCCGGGGAGAGGTAGTTTGTGCATTTGATATTGCAGAAGGAACCAGTGCAAGTAAATTGGAATTTAAGTTTCTGTAAAGTTGTTACATACACAAATGCAGGTAAGAAGGCAATAAATCTTGCAGCCTTTTTGATTTAATTCTTTTTAGCATAGCTGTGAAAAACAGCTGTACAGCAATACCTTGCACCTTCAATCTGGTCAGAGACCAGAGCATGGAGTAAGTAAAAAATAGATAAATGTCAACGCATACCCTTATTTAGCTTGCAAATTTAGTTTGTTTGGTAAAAAATGTAAATAACTGTAACATGTGTGAGTATGTGTGAAACCTAAACAATAAAAAAAATCAACATAAAAACATGGATAAATGTTGTGGAAGATCTGATGAAATAAGATAAAATCACATGAATGAAATTTTTAAATATTTTATAACAATTTCAGTTTATAACTGAAAATGACTGAAAGAGCAAAGCTGAAAATCAAGTTATTGCTGTATATTGCTGTTTTTTATGATATGTGTTAATGTTTTTATTTGTTTTAAATTATGTTTTGAATCTGTTGTAAGCTGCCTTGAGTCCCTTCGGGAAGAAAGGCGGGGTAAAAATAAAGTTATTATTATTATTATTATTATTATATTCTAATAGCAGCTGAATATGCAAATTATTCTCTTTCCTCTCTCCCACATCTTCATGATAATTTTCAGGTAATCACGGTGATCTCTTTAAATGGCAGTGATATGGTATTGATTTATAATCAGCAACCTTGTCAGAGTTGCATCAATGATTTATATTGTTTTTCTTCATCAAGCATGTTATATTTTTTTTCCAGACAAAAAGACTCTCTGAGCATGTAAATAAGTCTGCAGAGATTGCCACCTAGTGGTATTTAAGGTTTCAAACTAGAAAGAATTGTTCAAAATAAATAAATAAATGGGGGGGGGGTGTTCTCCAGGGAGGCAGGTTGCCAGAGAAAGCACAAGTTCTTCACTGATCCCTTCTATATAAATTTTTATAGGAGGGAAAAAAAATGTGTGCACGCAAACTGTTACCCAGTCACTTGTCACTGAGGAAGCAAGGATGGAAAAAGGTCTCTGCTTGAGAAAATGGGGAGACCTGCTGCCAATGTGCATAGTCATAATTAGAAGAGATTGGCAGTGGTATGATTACATACCATGTAAGGCAGCTGTGAGCTCCACTTTCTCTTCCTTCTTCCTGCTACAGTTCTACAAGAGGGGCTGATGCTGAATACATGAGTCATAAACAGTGCTTTGCCCACAGCCCAATATTTATCTCCTGGAAACTTTGCACAAAGCTGTCATATGATCAGCTCCACCAGGTTTGAACATCCGAATATACATACCAAAACCTGCCAGTTATATGCTGTGTTAGCTAAGAGGTTATAAACCAGAAAGCTTATAGCTTGAGCATCAAGTGCATACACTGGAAAAGAGAGAGCCTTCTACAGCAACCACAGGCACCCAGAATGAGCTACCTTCACTTATTTTTTGAGTATCAAGAAGAGACAAATTGAGAAAACAGAAAAGTTAACACAGGACATGTGGAATCACAACCATCACCAACACATCCCACAAATGCTGCTTACAAGATAAAGTTTAGTTCAATTTTATTTCCACTTTAACAGTTTTTGGATGATACATCATGCAGTCTGCCAGTGTATCCATACATTTTAAATAGACAGTATTTTACAACCAGGATAGAAAGACTTATCTATGGGGAAAAGAAGGGGAGATTCTGGTCTGCTGTTAGAGCTTATTACAGCATCTTTGATAATAGTGGCAAATTTCCCCCCAGATTGTAACCATCAGAAAAGTATCCACATTTCATTTTTCCCTAAAACAAGCTACTGAACAGATACATAGATTCCAGAGAATACAGATCTGGAGTACACATTACACACTTTACAAACTAGACATGTATACTTCTACAGAATGCCTGAATCCCTATCGTTCTTCCACATCTTCCACTATTAAAAGTGTTTCAAAAAGCACAGACACAGAAGTTTTTAGGAGTAAGACATACACTTGAAAGTGGAAATCCTTTTGTATGGGTGCTTGAACAGACATCTGTCCAACGTGTTTTAAAACTTCATAAAAGCACTAAATTAAAGCTACTTATCAAAGCAAAGGAGAGAATATCATCCTGTAGGTTTAATTACACAATTCTGGTTGTATTTTTAAAATGTTTTTTTTATTCTTGTTACCCAAAAAAATACGAAGGCTTAGAGCTCAATTGCCTGGCAGTAGAGTCCATGCTGCTACTACAGTACAACCTCTTATTTCAGTGTGGTTTACTTGAACACACACACACAAACAGGACCCATAGAAATTATTCAAGAAAGCATACCATGTGTTCATGATCAAGGCCTTACAATTTCATGTTAAACTTAACCTTTAAATCTGGAGATGGTGATCTTTATTCAGATAGTATTGAAAAAAATGGCTCATGGTGGTTTTTTTTTAATAAGTCACTTTGCATCCACTGAAGTTCACATACAAAAATGTTTAAAAAACTGGCCAGCTAAGTGTTTAATAGATTCAGGATAACCCTTTCCCAGGCAAAAAAAAACACATTTAGCAAATTCTAGTCTGCTTCAGATGCTTCCACATGTGTTGTATCAAAAAAACAAAGGAGTACTGAGTCCACCCATACTTTCATCCTTCCCCTGCCCTGGGATATGGAATCCTGGATCATCAAAGCACAGCTCCATGTCCAAACCCAAGAGTTATGGTTTAATTGTGGCTTATAATGAGGATATAAAACCAAGGTGTTTTTTTTTTGTTTTGTTTTTTTAAGTTATACTGCCTAGCTCTCAAGGATTCAAGGCAGTTTACAATAACATACCCTGGATTGTCAACCCACAGAAATACACACAGTTTTGGACAAGACTGTGTTCATTTAACAAGTCAATATTTTTTCCTAGAGAAGGTGAACAGGAAAAATGAAAGAAGAGATTGGGGGAATCACTTGGTAGACTCATGTTTCCAGTCCAACAAATCATGGTTGTCTAAACCAGGCCATAATAGTCTTTTCGTTTTAGTAACAAAACAGATAAAACTAGAAGGGGTATCTGAAAATAACTGATGTGGAATATGAGAAAATGGGCAGTATAAAACCATACAATTAAAATTAGTAACATAATGAGATTTCACACTGCAATTGCCTCTGTTCTAGCATATTTAGCTTGCCAAATATTAGATACAGGATTTATTTCTAAACATTTTGTTTCAAGCTGAAATGATGGTTTTGAACTTAAAAGAGAGAAGCAATGGAGAACATCTCAAAGATCATTAATCAACAAAATACAGATTTCTAATGTCAGAAAAGCAGAGATGGGATTTCAGTTCAATATGCAAAAATACTGTAAAATAGAACTCTAAAAGGCATAATTAAAACAGTGCTTGTGAAACTGCAACTCCTTACGTTAAAGTAACTGTTGCAGACAAATAAAAATTAAACATATAGCAAAAAGATAAATATGTGTGAACATTTTATTTTGCAATCCTTATACATGAATGCTTAAATGTGCCTTTTCAGCATTTCAGAGAACAACCTGCTGTTTTGGAACCCGAATGAAAACATCAACATTGAGGCCTCAGCCAAGGGTTCTGGCTAGATAAACTGACTGGCTGATCAGCAACTAGCTGCTCCTGAGAAGCATCAGGAATTCTGTCCTTTTAGAGGCATCAAGGCTGGTTTTCTCACAAGTTCAAGTAAAGCATTCACTTGTGCAGAATAACCAAAGCTCTGAACTTTTAATTCCTCATTCGTTCCAGTGAGGATTGCACTGATATAGTCCTCAATGTACTGCAGTAATAATCTTGATGCATGCAAAACTTGTGCAAACTTAATATTTAACACATGAAAGGACCAAAACAAAAAACACACGATGTTCCCCAGCAGTGTAGCTCCACAAAAGCTACTAAATGGGGAAAAAATAATACTTCAATGTATGCTCTGTTTTAAGAGCTGGTCTGCAATTATAATAGCCATGGAGAAGCTGCTAAAAGTAGTCCCCACGTGGCAGATGCTATGTGTGGTAGCCATAACTTTCGGAGGTCAATCTCTCTGCACGCACACACACACACACGCAGTCTCCACACCATAAGGAGACAGTATGCCACACAATAGGAGACAGTTCCATGATGGAGTATTATAAACAGGATGACCACTTTTTAGAGCAGCCACGTCACGGAATGGTTTCAAGCAGCTTCCTCCTAGTTGTCATGGCACACAGAGAGGGAGTAAGGTAACTATGTAAGTAACAGAAACAGGAGGCTTTTTTGTAACACAAATTCCAACTATAACAGGTTGACCACATTAATCCAAAAGCAGTTTGGATATGGTAAATTCACATTTTCATTTTGCTGGCAGTGCATATACAATGTGTGTATTAAGGAAGAAAAAAAAGAGTTAAAAACCAAGAACAAAATAAATGTGAAATTTGTAATCTTTCATTAAATATGTAACAAAGGTCATCCCCCCCCCATAGTGCAACCCTTAATAAATTACACAAAACACTATCTTGCTTGCTACAGTTGAGAAATTTTAAGCAACCTCAGGAGAAAATGCCTGAGATCAGTTCACAATCTTTAGGAAGGCTTTAAAGCAAATTAGTTTCTATTATTTCTATTAGCCAAGTACATTCAGAAACCCCAAGCTTACCCTTAAATAAAAAAATAGCCACAGCAGCAAACAAGACTGAAGGAGCATAAACTCTGTCTCAGTCATTTTGTAACACATTATTTCAAGACACAATACATACATGTGACATGTGAAAAGAACATCAGGCATATAAAGCAACAGCTTTAATACCTGTCCGCCTACTGATATTATGTATGTATGTTTGCCTTTCACTAAAAAGACACAAAACCCCAACAAAAAATTCTGAAACTCCACGTAGGTCATTAAAAAAAAAATCTAGAGAACTCTATCACACTACTGATTGAATCAGCTTAAATCAAGGATGTCACTCATTTCATACAGTAGGCTGAATAGCATTCATGGTGCCTGTTGAGGGTCAGAAGTTACATCAGTAAGCAGGAAGTTACATCATTCAGCAGATTATGACCAGTAATATGCACTTTCTCCTCCTGTAGGAACTCCTTAGTTGCAAATGACAGAAGAGAAATATGCAAACCTTGATCATATTTTCAAGATATGGGGCAGCCCAATCATCACACTGAGAGAGCCCAATCATCATACAGACAGCCCTTTCAGCCATGCCAGTTCAGTCAAGGTGTCACTTGGCAACTCAGGTGCTTTGTGAAGTGACGTCACAGCAGAAATGGCACTGCTGAAAGGGCAGCCCATATGATAAATGAGCTGTCCCAGCACCTCAACAGCGTCTCCCTCTCACACCTCTCTTGGTTTGCCCCTTCCCCCATGTGTTTCTTACCTCCTGAGGTTGCCTTCCTTCTGTTTCCCAGAGCCTCAGCAGAAATGGCACTGCTGAAAGGGTGGCACTAGGAGAACCCAATTATCATGCGAGCCAAAGAGCTTGCCACAGTCCATATCTGGCCCACAGGCCTTATGTTTAACACCCCTAGCTTAAACTATACTATCCCTAGACAGACCTGCATTAGTTCAATTCCAGCATAAATTATAAATGTATCTTTAACTTACACAAAAAGATATCCTTCAACATCATTGTCCTTTTCTTTTGTACTGCACACTTAGCATGTATACTTTCTCTCAGCACCCTGAATAATAGTTTCCTTCCTAATACAGCAGATGTTTAATGCATATTTATGGACTAGCAGACTCTTTCAAAATCATGAAGAAATTGATTGGCAAGGGAAGAAGGCAGGGATGATTTCAGTTGTTCTTGTAAATTTCTTTTCCAGTTGCATCAGCTCCATGCTCCTAGATGGCGGTCAGAGAACCTGACCAACGTAAATTGTTACAGGTAGATCAGATGCTAAACTTATGATGTGCCCACATGACGAACTTCAAAATCTAGAGTTATATACTATAACAATTATCTACATCCCTAGAGTTTGATTTCTACTAAAGTATACCAATGATGATGGGGTGATTTTATTGTTTGTTTCCTTTTAAATACAAGTCCAAAGACTTCAAGGTATTAAAAAAAACACACACACATCTTTGGGGAACTTTGTGAAAGCATGTTAATTTTTTTAGCCATATAACTGCACACTGTCATCCTCTAAAAATATAAAATAATATGCATATTATACAGGAAATCAGAGTCATGATGGAACACAATCACCTGCTTTTGACGGCACTTGGTTGTTGAATGGTTAATTCTTTGAGGCCAGGAGTCAGGTTTGAGACCAGGTGTCAGGATTTTACTGATGCACCAGAGTACTTAAAACAGAGCATCAGTGCCAGCAAAGAAGACCCAATGTAACTGGCACAATGGGGGTCAAAAGCAGTCAGTCAGTGATAGAGATTGAGTGGCAATTCCTATTGTTAGCTTAGGTGGATTTGTTAAATACACTGTACATGGTTTCAGAAGAAGAGCTGGCTCAGACACACTTCTGTACACATGGAGATTCTACGGAGCTGAACAGTATTTGAAACCAGTGCACTGCAGATGGCTATAGAATGCGTACAATTAACAAAAAGTAGCACAGATCCAATCCAAAAAGGAAAAAAGAACTAGTGAACTGATGACAACTTTTCATATGTGAAGTGGTCTGATCTGTTTGAGAGGAAAAAATGAAAAACACAAAATCAGTATTTTTCAGGCCCAAATCCTACAAAAAAAGTCATTCATCTGCTGAATATTACAAGCATTTGATAGGCAGAGCATACACACCCTTAATTCTTCAGAATAGAAATTTTTTCCAGTGCAAGGAAAAGTGAGGAAGGGGGACAGGCCTCTGCAGTAGAGTTTGCAAGTTGTATTTATTTTAATTTCTTCCTTCAACCCAGCAGATTCTCAAGGCAGCTCACCTCATACAAAGGATCAAATCAAAAAGACTTGGCAGTTTGAGTGTGTACTTACTCCTATCAGGACAAAGACCAGAGATTGCATCTGGCAGGCCCACTTGGGAAGGCCACATACAAGATACCACTATGGAGAAGTGTAGCCACTAAGGCAATTCCTGAATCAGACAACATCATTTGAGGAAAAAATTCCCAAAACCAGTGGTTCCCAAACTTACCTGGGTCATGCCCCCCCTGGCAGTCTCTTCTTCTCAACTCAGCCAGACACTACTATCTTGGATCTCACAAGATCCAAGATGGTGGTACCCAAACCTCACTAGATTTTGCAAGATCTGGGATAGTAGCACCTGAGGGAAGAGGTAGGAGGGACACTGGGGACATCCTGCAGTACCCCATGAATGTGCTGCAATGCCCTAAGTTTCTCAAACGTTTGCACCAGGACCCACTTTTTAGAATGAGAATCTGTCAGGACCCATTGGAAGTGATGTCATGACCAGAAGTGACATCATCAAGCAGCAAGAGTTTTTGACAATCCTAGGCTACAGTCCTACCCACACTTACCCAGGAGTAAGTCCCATTTATTAGCATTGTTAAGTCTGTTAAAATTACAGATCTGTAACATTTCCCCAAATGCAGTCACATACCATGGTAGCATCAAGTCTAATATACTAAAAATAAAATATTGAAATGAATGGGGACCCACCTGAAATTGGCTCGCGACCCACCTAGTGGGTCCTAACCCACAGTTTGAGAAACACTGCCCTAAGGCATTGCAACACACATTTTGGGATCCCCTGCCCATAGCTCATGGAAGAGGATCACTTTTCAAATATGTACCAAAAATGTAACTGTCTCAGATTTTAAAGGTTAAAAGCAACACCTGAATTTGCTCAGAATGTGATTGGTAAATTGGATGGTGTACTGAAGAGAATGTTGGCGGACTGGTAAGTTCAAATCTACCTTCATCCATGGAATTCATTAAGTGGCCCTGGAAAAGTAATTCAATTGAATCCAAAGAACTGTAAGTGGAAGGAAAACAGTCACTAGAACTGTTTTACAAATGCTTATGAAAGATCATGAGGTGGGTTTTATAATAGTTTTTATGCTTCCACAAAAGGTTGTGGTTGTGGATACTCTGCAACGGAAAGGACACTTTGAGTTTCAATTCTATTGCATATCACTTCAGTACAAGGTAAAACCCCTGCTAACTGGGCAAAGAAGTACCTCTAAAATGGTGTCCTCTTATACTGTATTTAGCAGGGGGAGAAAAACTTTTTTCCTCTGACTTCTCTAGCCAGCATTACCCTGATTGGTTGGTTAGTGTGTATTAGTTCATAAGAGAGAGGAAACACCTGGAAAGGGAACCTTTGTCTCAGAAATACCTCTCCTTCTCTGCAAGTAAGCCAGTGCTGAGAGATAGTGACTAACAGGAAAACTTCAGGCTGGGTGAAAGGCATGGACCATTGCCTAAACCAGGGGTCTCTAAACTTTTCGAAGGGCTGCATCAGATATCTGGCACAATGTTGAGGGCCGGGGAAAAAATTAAAAAATTTAAATAAATACATATGGAACTTAGATGAATGAATGGGCTCAAATGTCCAGGATTTTTCCAAGCACCAACACGGCCCAAGAAATAAAGCACACACTTAAATGAACGCCCCTTCCCTCACCCCACAAGCACAACTCCAGTTGTATTTGGTCATCCAGTTCACAGAGGTGCAGCTGGTTCCTTTCCAGCACCATTCTTTGGAATGCTATAGCTATTAAAACAAAAACAATCTGAAGATGTCTATAGCCATAAGTCTTTTAAGTCATTGTGATAGAACAGTGCAACTATTTATGGGGATGATTCAGAAAAAAAAATACATGGCGAAAGACTGGCTAGCTTTATGTGAAAAACGGATAAAGAACAACCACTCCTTATATTCAGCCTGAACCTATGGAAGTAGATCACATTTTTAATATCAAGGGAATGAAATGTATATTGATATTTAGGAATATCATACTGGTTAAAAAATAACATGATAGAAATTTTTAAAATGTGTTAAACAAGGATATTACAGTGGTTCTAGAGGGAAAAGCCAGTTTGCTTACAATTTGTGTATTTGAAATAATATATTAAAAAATTAAAATTTGGAAGGAGTACAATGATCAGAACACAGTGGGGGGAAAAACCATACATTTGATTACATCATTCATGTCTATCAAGATGCAGTTAATATGCAAAGTCAACCATCCTTGCTTTCCTATAGCAGTGATTATAGAGATGGCAAATGCAAAGAAAAACAAAAATTCTGATCATGGGAATGATCAGGTATGTGAAAATTGTCAATACTGTTCTAGCAAAAGTGTTTGGCAGAACCACCTACACAGAATCCAACTACCAAACAGGCTTTATTTTTTCATTATATAGGTGCCACCTGGTGGACAAATGCACAGTATCTTATACAGAATCACAACTGCTTTTAAATATACCTAAATTGGAGCCAGTTGTAATATTTGTAAGTGTATCCACAAGATGATTTCTGAAACGTTTTATAAACACACACACACACGAACACATTTCAGAGGGAGCAAACTGTTCCACGTGCTGGTAAAAAAAAAATCCAGTGAACTGACACTACCTGCTATACCCCTGACTATATGACTATACCCCTGACAGTGAACTGACTATACCCCTGCTAATTGGGTAAGAGGCACTTTTTCAAGTGGGTGCTCCTTTTTTTTTAGCAGGGGGAGAGTAACTGGCCCACCTCACCCCAGCACTATCTGTTCTAGTGGCTGTCTGCTGGTATTCCTTGGCATCTTTTTAGATTGTGAGCCCTTTTGGGACAGGGAGCCATTTAGTTATTTGTTTTTTCTCTGTAAACCGCTTTGTGAACTTTTAGTTGAAAAGCGGTATATAAATACTGTTAATAATACTGTTAATAATACCTGGGAAAAGTCTGCAAGTAATTGCTCAGGGAGTGGTCGTTCCATTTCTTGCTCTATTTGAACTGTCTTCTTTTCTCCATGTCTCTCATGGTGCTGCTACTCCCAACTACTCCTTGCCCTGCTGCTGTGGGAATATCCAGTGTGCCTGTTTTGCACTGGAAACAGGGTAGGAGCCACCTACAGACACCTTCCACAGTGCAGCCTTGTTTTAGGCTACCCGGAATTCCAGATGCTGCTTCTAACAAAAACCAAAACTGCTGCCAGTTTTGCTGCTGCTGTTTTTTTTGCCAATAAGAATTTAGAAGAGGCAGTAAGCTGGTCACTAAGCTGCACATACTGAAAACTACGAACAGATCTCCATGAGCTCACCTGGTGTTTATTTCATGTTCTGATAGTAGCTTGAGTTGGACAATCCTCCTCCTCCTCGTATGGCATGAATGGCTGTTGGAGAGCATGCTGGGTAATGGCCAGGGCGTATAGGCTTGGCTGCAAAAACAATTGGAAAAAGAGACATACTGAAGTTGGGGGAGGGGAGAAAACCTAGCATTTAGGCACATTGCATGACATTTTCTCACTTTATGTGTCAACTGCAATGGGGGGAGAAGGAAAACAGAGCACCACCTCATTTAACTAACTGATGTACAGAAACAAACATCTAGACTCACCAAATATTCCTAATCCCAAATCCAAATTGTTGTTCCTCTGTCATACAAGTTCTCGGTTGTCATGATATTTTTCATTTTTATACTGCTCCAAAGAGCTCAGGTTCCTCCCTTCTTTTTGTCCTCACAACAACCCTGTGAGGTAGGTGAGGCTAAGAGATAGTGACTGGCCCAAGGTCGCTCAGGATGCATCATAACTAAGCAAGGATCTGAACCTGGATCTTCCAAGTTTTAAGTCCAACTTCCAATCTACTACATCATCCTGGCTCTCAATGACTACATCCTACCTCCAGGTACAGAGGCAGCATGCCTTTGAATACTAGTTGTTGGGGAAACAGCAGTGCCTTCATCTCCCAATTGTGGGCTTCCCGGGTGTATATAGTTGGCCACTGTGAGAAACACACAAGATCCTGGGCAAGATGGAAAGAAAATTTCAGATACATCACAGGGATGCCTACCTTCCACAGGAAATGTCCCTTCCTAAAAGGAATCATCAGTATTTTGAGATCAGTCAGGCTTATTGTTAAACATTCAGAATGCCCCAATTTATGAAGACGACCATGCATGTAAAAAGAGTCCTGCTGCAGCAGACTCAAGTTCAGCATCCTGTTTCCCACAGTGGCCAATCAAATTCCTCTAGGAAGCACTCAAGGATGTATTGCCTCTGAATGTGAAAGTTCCACAAAGTCAGCATGATTAATAGTGATTTACATCCGTCCGTCCCCCCTTATTTTTGTAAAGTCATCTATACTAGTAGTCCGGACCAAATTTTTGTGGTAGTGAATTCTATACATTAACACCACATTGCCTGAAGCAATATGTTCTTTTGTCAGTTCCAAATTTCCTGCCAGTCAGCTTCCATTTAATGAACACAAGGTCTTAAGCTCCTTCACTGCCTATCTTTAACTACAAACAAGCTAAAAAGTACAAAAAAGCACCACTTCCAATAAGAATCCTCAGGGAAACAACACTCCTTGTACCCTTGCTTTGCAAAACTATCCATTTATTACAAGTGTCATAAGACAACTGGATCAAACACCAGGACTTTTTTCCCCCCAAAACACAGTTGCATTTAAAAAATAAAACTGATGAAGACAGAAAATCCAGGTGGTCCAAAGGGATACGCTATGTTCTTCTAATAGCCCATCTAAGACTCTTGTATCAGATACATACCAATCTGAGCAGAGTGTGCTCTCCTTGCCATGTTCTTGGCTCTCACAGCCTCTTTAATGCGATCGACCTCCTGCTGGTATCGTTTCCGGTCCCGCATGGCATTCTCTTTAGCTTCCTTCAGCGCACTTTCCAAGGCTTTCACTCTCTCTGCAGTAGCTCTAAGTCGTTTTTCCAGCTTAGGAAGCTCACAGCGAAGGTCTGCATTATCACGTACCAACTGTGGAAAAAGAAAAACAAATCTGATTAGGAATACAATACAGTGCAATTAAACCAAAGTAGTATTAATAAAAAAAAATGGGCACAGAGCCTCTTTCAATAGCACTTTCTGGGGAGAAATCTCAAACATGTAAGCATGTACCACTCTCTTTCCCACACCCTCATGTATGGAAAAAGAACAAGTGAACCCCAGGATTGTCAACCCTGGATGGAACAGGCAATCTGGAAGGACAAAGCGGTCCCACATTCAAATCAATGTAGCCTAGCACAATTCAGTTCCATCGCTAGTTTTTCCACATGTTAAACAGTAAGTATGTAAGTATGCCATGGTCCAATCCTATGCATATTTACTTGAAAAGTCTTTGTGTGTTCAAGGAGGCTTACTCCCAAGTACAAATGCACAGGACAGCAGTCCAGGACTCTTATTTAGTTGAGATTTCTTCCACAATGGGATCAGGGAGTTTTCAAAGCCATAATTAATTGTTTTCAACAACATACTAAAGTCTATAGAAATCCCACTGTATTTTGGAACAACATCTTCCTGAAGGGGTAAGCATTTAGACTGGTGATGTCTCATGCAATCAAATGCTGTATCATGACAAACTACAACTCATGAGCTTCTTTCCCTTTGATCTTCTGGGTGTTTGCCAAATGTAAGATATTTGTTAGCATAGTCAGAAGTGGAAGGAAACCTTCAAGATGGAAAAACCTTTATAAAAAATAAGCTTAAATGAATAAATGCACGTGCAAGCTGGACACCAGAGCAACAGCCAGCAACACTTAGCTGGTCATTTAAAATTAAATACTCAATTTCTCATAATTTTTTAAATAGAATTTTCTAGATCTATAACAAATTCTATATGTTTCTAAGCATATTCAGAAGATTCTTAGTTCAGCAAGTAGGAAGAGTGAGGCCTGCACTGCGAGTAAGAAGAGCATTTTTTAAAAGCCAGTTCTCCCCACTCCCTCGGAAACAAGGTGTTAACACTTCCCCGTTATCCCAAACTTTAAAGGTGTAGGGAAAAGAGGACATTTGTGGCAGGGGTCTAGATCAGATTCAAATGGGTTCCAATTACTCCAAAACAGAATGATTTGCATTTTCAAGCCACTCACCCCTTTTCTAACAATCACCAGGTGCACCAGGCTCTTTCCATACCTTAATAGCTGGGGCAGATTCCTAGCCCACTGCACACAGAACAAGGCAAGCATTTTATAACTAACTAGTGCTATGTTCATCCAGACCCTCTGGGATAGAAACGGAACTGTGTAACAAGTACTAAATATTCTACTATAGATTGGGTAAAAGACAGACAAGATGGATATACTGGAAACCTCTGACCCAAGTCTGATTGAGGATTATGGAATTCTAACAAGTGGAAATGAGTCACTCTCTCCTTACATGTTTTCAAGAGCCTTTGTTCTGGCTGATATGGCAGAGAACCAGTAAACTGGCAGTAGCTCTACTCTCTTACCTGAGTTCTGCACTCTTCAAGTTCTCCATTAATGTTTTTTGGTTGGATGAGCTGAAGGTTTGCCTCTCACAAGACCCTGGAGACAGCCCACATTGGTTCTTTGATTGTATTTTTCTGCCTCCTAAGGGCAACATATATGGGACACAAGTGGCCTATATTAGGATAATCTGCATAGTCTTAATCCTACCTGTTTGTGAACTTTTGTAAGTTGTTCCAGGTTGTTCTCGAGAAAGGAAATTTTCTGTTTTTGAGCTGCACTTCCACCTCCATCATCACTGTCCAGTTCAACACTCTGTGTAGACATCAAAGAACAGAATTAGGACCAAATATCTAAGTATAGGAAGTAAATTGAGTGTGGGAACCACAGAGTTGGACATAAAACCCATCTTCCCTAGAAGTGCATTACAGACCAATGAGCATTTTAATGGACTGCTAAAGATAGGATAATGTCAGATACACAGTGTCGTATGCGAAAAGGTTAGTTAATTACAACCAAGAGTACAAACATAAGTACTACAGTCTGAATATCAGTAGTAGTAATTATAGGAGTAGTATTTTACTACTATTAGAATGTTGTTGGCAACCTTCAGTCTCGAGAGACTATGGTATTGCGCTCTAAATGGTGGTTCTGGAAAAGCGTCTAGTGTGGCTGAAAAGGCCAATTTGGGAGTGATAATCCCTTCCACACTGGGAGCAAGTGCAGTCTGTCTCCCTGGCTATGGGCCTTCCTTCTTTGCCTCTTTGCCTCAGTCTGTTGGGCAAGTGTCTCTTCAAACTGGGAAAGGCCATGCTGCACAGCCTGCCTCCAAGCGGGCCGCTCAGAGGCCAGGGTTTCCCACCTGTTGTGGTCCACTCCTAAGGCCTTCAGATCCCTCTTGCAGATGTATCGCAGCTGTGGTCTACCTGTAGGGCACTTTCCTTGCACGAGTTCTCCATAGAGGAGATATTAGAATAGTAGATTCTATATTAGAATGTTAGGACTAGTAATTTGAGATTGTGTACAAACAAGTACACAAGTTCTAAAATCAATTGCCATTCCAAAAACAGCAAGCCTCTTACATGATGGAAACTTAACACAGGTGAAATTGAGAAGACCACCAAGAACAGATCCTCTCAATGTTGGGGGGGGGGGAGGTTTGGTGGTGGCAGAGGGCGAGGAAAATTCTTGCACACAACTATTTACACCTAGCACCTTGCAAAGTTTTATGGCCTCATTTTTTAACATACTTGTTTTACTTCCCTAGAATCTAGTGCCAAAGATTTATAATAGCAATTCTCAAAACTATGTTGTATTCTGAACCTATCCTATTCTGGTTTGCTTTCCACCATATCCTGACATGGAACAAGCGTGCTTAAATAAAGGATTAACAATTGAACTTGAATTTCTTCCACACCCCAATACAGTTGTATTGCTAGAACATACAGGATTAAATAAAGGGGGAGCACTGCTAGGTATTGCTAGATTTCCACAGACTCTGCATCATTGTTTGTCCATCAGGATACTACTGTTCAGGACAAATAAAACTGACCATCACCTACCTGCTACACAATACCACTTCCCCTTTCCCTTCATTTCATGAATTCAACCAGGGCAGAAGGGATTAGAAATTTAATTCAATTTCAGTTCACATTTTGCTCTAGAAGTGCTTTCACAATTATCTTCTTATTTTCATCGTAGTATTAAGACTTGAAAGCACAATGAGCATCCAAAATCTGTAGTTTAAGAATCACTAATTTTTTACCATTATATCTGGCTTTAAAGTCAGCATTAATGCCATGCTTTGCAATACACACATACTACACACAGGTATTTACATACCACCTTTCTCTGCTTTTTAGACAGCATTCAAGGTGGTTTACATGGGCAGGCTAGCCTAAACTACCATTTTTCACTGGGGTTTTAACAATATGTTCTATGAAGATTCACAGAACCCTCAGTCACCAAATGTTGCCTTCACAGTGTGGTTATCTTTTCCGGCTACATGGCATCGAGCTTCAACAGGAATAGTATATCATAAGCCTGGGCAGGTCCTCAAGGTCGTTTCCTTTCTTGCTGATTGGCCGGCACACTGTTGACTACTCACCTGTAACACTGACTACTCTAGTTTTTGAAATAGGATTAAGGATGTCTAGTTATATTAATGTGCCCCTTTCCCCATTATATTGAAAAGAGCCAAAGGTTATAATTCTGCTTTTGCTTCATACGCAGAA
The DNA here is from genome assembly GCF_035046505.1 of Tiliqua scincoides. Lineage (NCBI taxonomy): Eukaryota > Metazoa > Chordata > Lepidosauria > Squamata > Scincidae > Tiliqua > Tiliqua scincoides. Next base: position 93,910,728 of record NC_089821.1, on the reverse strand, counting down.
GGATGTTCCACTCATGAAATAGATTCTTCTGTGAGTGGAACTCGCAGAAGAATTCTATAATGGAAATTCTTTTCATGGAACAAAAACAAAGACCCGATCACCCATTGGCACTCCATTGCATTGTATACTCAATAGTGGAAGAATAGCCAAAGGAATTGTTCTCAAACTTTTTATCACCAGGACTCACTTTTTAGAATGACAATCTGTTGGGACCCACCAGAAGAGATGTCATGCCCATAAGTGACATCATCAAATGGGAAACTTTTTAACACCCCCATATGACAAAAAGTAGATCAATTAAGTAAGTAAATTAAAAGTTTACAATAACTAAAAGTTCAAGAATGTATTTAACTCTTCCAAGCAGTTGCTGACCTGTTTAAAAAAATTCCCAAACATTCCAAAGACAGCAATCCTATCCACACTTACCCAGGAATAAGCTCCATTGACTATCATTGTTAAAAGCATAAACATAGTAAACACAATCGCATACTGTGTAACATCAAGTTTATTAAAAATAAAACACACATTGAAATGAATGGGGACCCACCTGAAATTGGCTTGCGACCCACCTAAGTGGGTCCTGACCCACAGTTTGAGAAACACTGGACTAGAGTGTAAAAGGCCCTAGACGTTTTTAATGCTAAGCAAACAAGAGAGGTTAGCAGTTAACTTGTATTCCACTTATCCATCACTAAATTAGTAAAAAACATACGAACCATTAAATAATACACCAATAAATAATGACCAAAGTCATCAAACATTAAATAAAAAACTCAAAACTTACTTTTTTTACCCTGGTGGTGAGGTCTTGAACAAACAGTTTGCGTAGGTTATGGAGGGTTTGAAGTTCTCTGGCCTAGAAATACATATTTTTGAGATTACATGGATATTATAAAATGATGGAACCTGAACTAATTTTTATTCGAATGTTAACATAAAGACATTTAAAGCAACATTTCATTAATTGGATTTAGTTCACGAAGAAGCACAAAATATAAGTACAATTTTATTGATGGAAGTAGTTGAAATAAATGACTGTAGCTTCATACAGGCCAAGAGGAAAGGAGAAATAATTGTTGCTCACTACAGTGCATTTGCCACTTTTCCTTAACACATGGCCAGTTAGATCTCCAGCTTTATAATGTGTTCATTTCACATCCATACACATTACAGCAATACCTTGATTTTCATCCACTTGACTTTCATTGCTTTGCTCTTTTAACCATTTTCAATTATAACCACATTTTTATTCGATTCTGTTCAACCTTCCATGATATTCCTCAATGTTCTTATGTTTATTTTTCTTTGTTTTTTTTAGGCTTTGCACACATTCGCATGTGTTATATAGTTAGTTGTTTACATATTTCATCAGCCAAAATTATCTTACAAGTTAAATAAGGCTATGCTTTCACATTCATCCATTTTTTATGTTCAACTATGTTCTGGTTCCTAACAAAAGTGCAAAGTACTGCTGTATATAAATGGAAGCACAATACCATCACACTCTAATGAGATGACAATATAAGACTACATAATCTCCAGTCCAACTTGGTGGATGGTGATTAACACCTAAAATGGAGCCTATGCAGACAAAAAAAACGTCATATTGAGCACTAAGCACTGACAAGCTCAGCTTTGACAGTGCTATCAACATTTGGGAAGGTGGTACACTGAATCTAGAGCTCTTACCACCTCCTACTGCCCAATAATAAGTGATGGGACCAGTCAAGTCTGGAAGCATCAAACATCTGTACAGAGCATCAAACATCCGAATCAGGGCCAGAATTTCAACACAACACACTCTAATCCTGGTTGCACATGCTAGTTGCAATAGAACTTGCTCTGCCCAGTCCACAGTGTAGGGCAGGAGTGGGGAAATGGAGGCACCCGATTGGTGCCTTAATCTTTGGGGTGATGCCTCAGTGGACGTTACCGGCTGAGGGTTCTTCCCTCAGTCCAGCTCTGGAGGAATACTAACGATGATTGGTTTTGTGGGTTCCTGTTTTTTCCTTTTGTTGTCTTCAATAATGTGGCCCAGCTTAATCCAAGCCTCTGCCTCACACATTTATTGGGGAGTGCAAGGGCAAATATATAACAATATATATAACAAAATATATAACAATATATAACACAATGATAAATACACAGGTTTAGATTTTTTTTGTCTCCATATCTTGCAGAAGACGTTTTAAAAGACAGTAGAATTTGGAAATGTCACTCATTTTAGTGACTCCAGGGAAACAGCACTAACCAAAATTATGATCCTTTGGAAACCAACCTCTAGTTTTGTTTATGACTGAGATCCAATGCAGGACTGTTCTTTGACGGAAAGTAACTACAAAACAGCGACTTTCCTTTTGAATGTTGGTATGAAACAAATGTATTGCATTAAAGATTTTGAACCACCGGCTTTCTGGAGTATCAAAGCAAAATATGGGTGGCATGCATAAAAACCAAAGTGTGCAATAGGCAATAACTTCTTGGGGAGGAGGCACAGAAGGAAACTGCTTAATACGTACCACAGTTTCTTCCAATCCCTTAAGATCTTCCCTTGCTTGTTCCCTTTTATCATTCAGCAATCTAGACAGAGAATAATGCTGTGTAACTAAAAATGAGGTGAAATACTATGCAATCAGGGTTCCTGAGTGACACACACCTGCTCATTGCAGGATTATGAATCCTTAAACTGCGGAAGCATCCCATTTCTTCTCAAGCAGTCTAGAATTCTTGTTTTTCTTAAGAGTCTTATTTTGAACAGAGCTGAGTAGTTGGAACCATATGCTCTGGTTATCTCCTCACTAGCAGCAATAGCTGCAGCAAAGCCCAATATTAGATCAAGGAGATGAGGAAAATTATAAGGAATTCTTGGCTGGTGATTAAACTGCATACACTAGCAGATGTCCTTGAAGATGTGACAAATGGACAAAGGTACTCCGCATGCTGTAAAAAAACAATCCTTCTCTTTTCGAAAGGAACAGAATTGCAGAGAAGAATCTCGGAGACTACTAAATATTCCTAGATCAGAGTCTCAGGATCTGTTCTCAGACACTTTCGTATCCATACTCACCCCCTTTCTCTCTAACTACTATGGAACCCATCACTTATGTTGTTCTTGATTTAATTCTGTGTTCCTCAGTGTAGAAGCATCTTTCACGAGGGCTAGTAACATCTTGGGGGGGGGTGCATTTTCACAGAAATGAAGTATGTTATCAATGCAATTTCTTTGCATTGCTGCCTGAAGAGAGCAGGAATGATACAAGGCATGCGGACATGGGGGATATGCAAGGTTCACTATGTGGGTGTAACATTGTTATGAAGTAAGCTATGACACGTAATAAGAAAAGATCACCTGGTTCACTTACATGAGCTTTTCTAGCTTCTTTTCTCGTTCCTGATCTTCTACTTTCAATTTTTCATAATCAGAGCTCAGTTTTTCTCGCTCCAGCTGCAGTTTCTGATTCATACTGAAATACAATTAAAGCAGTTAACACCAAACTGCAACCCAGGAGTGGGTGCTGGAGTGACATGCAGATATGAGCAAACACAGAACACGAGGTTTTGAGGAAACCTAAATGGCTAGAACAATGTTATCCAATGACTAAAACACCATTACACAAAAGATTCCACAAAAGTACTCAAGTAAATAATATATATATATATATATCCAGGAAGTTACAGAAGATTTTCCATTTTGCCACATTAGAAAATTTTTCTTTACATACCTCATATTACATGTTGCATACCTCAGTTTTAACTGTCACTTGACTTTTTCATGCAGGGCAAAAAAATAATGCTTTTGTCCAAATATGCACTTAATGCTAATAGTGTCAAGAATCAAAAAAATCCAGAGATTCAGAAAATCTAATGACTAAATGCATACTATGGATATTGTAGTAACCACTACAACACACTTCCCTTATCTCCATGCACTGATACAATGTTATTTATTATGTTATAAAAGAAGTGAATAGTACAATGAGGTATACAGACTACTTTATGAACATGGCACATAAAATTGACTCCTGCCAAATCAGCTACAATCTTGGGCTGGGTTGAATGTATGTCTTGTTAACTGCTTTTCTCCCAAACACTGCTGAGTGTACCTGTGTATTAACTCCCATAAGAGTAGCTTTTGGAGCAGTTTTTACTGAGTGCATTTATGTAGTGTAAGTCATACACTACATTTATCCATGAAATCTCATGTACAACTATACTAAAGAACAACTGTGCAACCACCACCACCCGGCAAGATGCACATGGGAGCCGGCCTAGTAACTGGCAAGTGTTCATCCAATTCATATAAGTAGCAGTCTCTATGATCAGCCCACAAGTACATCACATGTACCATTTGAAAGATCACAATGAGGAAGAATTTCCTGTTCACTATTCTTGGAGAAAACAGAAAGGTAGCTGAATAGTCTATAGGGTAAGCCCACTTTTAGATGAGAGATTTCTTAATGATTAATGGGGTCTGCCAAAGAATTGGCAAACTGTGCGTGGGTTACTAGATCATCACAATTTACTGCAGGGAACAATGCAGCACAAAGGCCTAAGAAATAATGAGTCAGGATCTACAGAAGCCTGCTGAGCAAAAAGCACAATCCTCATTTTATCAGGGTGGCATGGATGCCACTGAATGACTACACTAGTATAAGAAGCTAATGCCAACATCTAGATTTTCCTGAACAATTTGGTTTCTGGATTCTATGCTGCATTTCTTGGTTACTGCTACAGAATTTTGAGAGCATTTCACATAGGGGGCACCCCTCTGTACTTCCAACATAATATCTATATACAGAAACTATAACGGACCAAGTTTTTCATAACATAAAAGCAATTTTTCAGTAGCTGCTATGAAGCAAGCCAAGATCTGCTCAGGAATATGTAACCTTAAGAAAATTAAAGGGATCCATTGTCATTGTTCTGAGCCATTTCTAAATACAGAGTAACATGCAAGCATTGGAAATTCATATTAAGTTTTCTATTTTGCTTCCCCAATATTGTAAAGCAGGAACACTTTATGTCTACTTTTCTGCTCTTTAACCAGCATCAGTAGCAAAAGAATACTGGAGATAAGACACTCACAGCTGAGGTCTATGGGTTCCAAGGAGAGAATTGCCAAATAAATCTGGATAAAAATAAGCACATAACTTGTGTTTGCATTGAGCAAAGGAAAAAGAGAAGCAATGCATGAGCTTACTCCCTGATCTCATCAATGATTTTCTGCTTTTCCTCGATCTCATCTCGAAGCCTGGACAGTTGCTTCTGGTGAGTTTCACGGTGACTCTCCATCTGCTGCTCCAGTGTATTCTGTTCAAAGGAGGAGGCAAGCACATTTCAAAATTTTATTTTTTTGTCCACTGCTGCATCTAACATTTCACAAACCTTTTGGACATGGCTCAAAGTCTGAATAAAATTTAATGGCTTCTTTCAGAATTAGCATCTAAGCACTAACATGCCCGATCACATAGCCAATTGGCTCCCTGTGCTTCAAAATAAGGCTGCAATCGTATCCACACTTTCTTGAAAGTAAGCCCCACTGTAGGACTTACTTAAGAACATAAGAACTTAAGAACATAAGAATAGCCCCACTGGATCAGGCCATAGGCCCATCTAGTCCAGCTTCCTGTATCTCACAGCAGCCCACCAAACGCCCCAGGGAGCACACCAGATAACAAGATAACAACCTGCATCATCCTGGTGCCCTCCTTTGCATCTGACATAGCCCGTTTCTAAAATCAGGAGGTTGCGCATACACATCATGGCTTGTACCCCGCAATGGATTTTTCCTCCAGAAACTTGTCCAATCCCCTTTTAAAGGCATCTAGGCCAGTTGCCATCACCACATGCTGTGGCAAGGAGTTCCACAGGCCAACTACACGCTGAGTAAAGAAATATTTTCTTTTGTCTGTCCTAACTCTCCCTACACTCAATTTTAGTGGCTGTCCCCTGGTTCTGGTGTTATGTGAGAGTGTAAAGAGCATCTCTCTATCCTTCCCATGCATAATTTTGTATGTCTCAATCATGTCCCCCCTCAGGTGTCTCTTTTCTAGGCTGAAGAGACCCAAACACCGTAGCCTTTTCTCATAAGGAAGGTGCCCCAGCCCAGTGATCATCTTACTTCTGAGTAGATATGCATTACTACGATTACTAGTGATATGCATTACTCAGATTACTTCTGAGTAGATATGCATAGGACTGTGCCCTAAATTCCCACATGCATACATCAAAACCTCTTGGAAAAAGTCAAAATAATTGTCAACAAAGTTGCTGTACCAGGATCTTGTCTTGAACTCTATGCAAGGAGGTGACGGGGCAACCTTACACCTACATGGGAACAGCAGATCCCATGAGCCATTGACACAGTACAGTAGCTCACAGATGGAAAATGCTAATACATTTTTACTTAATGTCTGATTTATACTGACTAAGATGTTGCTCATTTATTGCACACTGTCCACACTGTCCCAAACACTCAAACTGTGTAGTATGAAATACGCATACAATGTAGTGTATAGTATGAGCATCTACTGGATAGTTCCTGTGCCCTCACCAACCCATCACACCCTCAACTCCAATTTGTAGATTTTTGTTTTAGTTGGCTGTTCTTTCCCCTATTGTACTACTACATCACTTGACTATTCTTTCAGCATCTTCACTTCCATGTCAGAAACCTGAATAATTTTGCTGGCTACAGGTTCCCATGTGTGTTGTTAGTACTGAAACCTACATGCAGTTACAAAAACAAAGAACTATCTAGTATGTTTATCCCCTGCACACTCTGACTGCAAATATTGAGGCACTGGTACTGATTAGGCTTAGTCTGAACACACACTTGAGAATAAAATGTTTTTAAAAATTATTTGTGCCACACTCCAAACATGTGCTATCTGATCGACTTATCACACAAGCATACATATGTACAGGCTTGATAAAGGCTTGTTAAGCAGTACAGAAAAGCAGCACCTGAAGGCATAATTTGACCTCGATCATCAGTGTTCCTGGTGAGAAACTGATCTCAGAATGCAGTACACATTACCTTCATTTCCTCTGCATCCTGAAGCAAGGTCAAATGTTCCTTCTCCTTATCTTTGAAGCTGACTTCATGCATTTTTTCTATGAAAACAAAAACAAAGAAACTCATGTTTAAAGTGATATGGTTTTTTTTTTAAAAGCAACTGCCTAAATAGCATATCTCAGTAAACAATATTTATTTACATACTTCTTGGTCTCATTTACTATGATAGCAAAAAAAAAAAATTATTTTCCACATTAGCAGCACTTTTATTAGCATAGTTCACACCCAAGTAAGATTTAAGTACAATTTTCTGAAGGCTCAAAGCAAAAGCACTAGTACCCCACCAAACTGTCATTCATTCTACTAAAAAAATAACATACTCTGATTACTTCCTCCCAGTCTATTCAGGCCAGCTACTGCTAGTCCCGAATTTAAGAAACCTTGTGGAGAATTCATGTTTCTAAATCAGAATGTCAGCTTAAGCAAATACACAATGGAATTCATTGAGTGGTAAAACCACTATTTGATTGTTTCGCTACGCTGTCTCTTGCAACTCAGACACTGACTATACCACTGCCATATTGCCAGAAACGGGTTGAACTGTGAATCATGTTAAATTGTTTCTACAGCTTGTTGAACCAGGTGATGCAGGACACTTTATGTACAGCATATTCATTTTACTTTGCAAATGTTTCCAATTGGTACTGTGTCACCCATGCCAGATAAGCCCTTACCATTCACCAGTTAGTTCATCAGGCTACTTAAGAGTTCTTTTTCTGGAGATGGGAAAGATGGCAGAGAAAAGCCTAACTAAAATTCAGCATATACTGAATCAACACAAGTTAGTTATTCCCAGCTTTAAATGCGCAGCCTGTAAAACCACAAAATGTAAATGCAGTACCTTGAGCATGCAATTTGGCCAACTCTTCATTCAGAGAATCCTGCAGCTCTTCCAGTTGCCTTCGTTTCTGCTCCATATTCTGCATATAGTCTGTGAGAGATTTAATCTTTGCTTCATGCTTTGAAAGAAACATGAAAAAGAAACAAAACAGAGCAGTGTTTAATGTGTATCAAAGAAAATAGGGGTTATATTAATTGGACTGAAGAAGAAAAAACTCCAATAACCTGCGAGATGAGGAGCTGGCAGGCAGCAAGTTCCCTTTCGCTGGCATTCATTTTCCTGTTGGAGTCTATCTGGGCACTCTCCAACTGCTTGCTGCGGTTTACCAGAGATTTCACCTCTGATTTCATCTTGCTGATGTAGAGCCGCGCCATGGTGAACTCCTCCTCAATCACACCATTCACATCTGCTAGCTAAACACACAAAACAGTTATCAGGTGAATGCAATTTCCTGCTAAATTTCTATTCCTCCTTTCAGAACAGATGTAGGACAGACAGACACAAAAATCAGCTAAGCTTGTATTGTCCTTCCTCACTGGCTTTCTGGTGTTGCAATTATGGAGCTTCCACCTTAGAGAACTTCCTCTGACGTGGGCATCACTTTGCTCAGTTTTAGATGCTAAAAAGCACTGACATCCTCTTGGAGTTGTTTACAACTTCTATGTATGGTCTCTAAATTGCTACTAGCAGAGTCCAAAGTTCTTTGGTTCAAGTGTGGATTTTTATTCAGCCACCAGAGGATGCTGCAGTACAGTGGTACCTAAAGGGATTGCATTGAAACATCAATTTCTGCAGCGTTGCTCAATGCACAGGACTCCCCCAGACCACTATTAGGAGTGGCAAGGGCTCTGGAGACCAAAACATTTGAGAACCACTGTCTTAATGCATACTTGTTTTCCTCTACCAACTTCCATTTTCACTTTCAAGATGATATAATCACCTCCTGCCTTATCACAGCCTGCTACTTGATCCAGATGCACTTAAATTAGTTCAGAGTTGTTATTCTGATTCTGAGGTTCCTCAAGGTAAATACAAGACAGATGTAGCTTGCTCATAATAACATTCAGTACTTGCTGTGTACTGTTTGGATCCAAATACTTTCATTCAAAATAATGACTACAGATCTAGGTACGTATTGTAAATTGAAGATGCTTAGAAACACAAAGAAAAAGACCCTGATCACCCAGGGAAACCTTTTCCACAATTTCAACCCATATCTACTCTGCAGTTACCTATTTATTTTGGAACTAAAACTGAGGAATAACCATGTCAAGAGACTCTAACTTTATTAATATTGAAAAAGTGGAACCCTGCACACCACTGCTACCTCCAGGTATGTTTCAAGCCACTTGATCACGGTGGCGACAGGACTGCTGGAGCACCACTGCCACAACTGCTGTGGTGCCATTGCTGCCCCATCCCATCCCCGCAAATACCACAGTGCAAGCAGAACTTTGAGAACTACTACTATAAACAAATCAAAGTTTAAAAAACTCCCCAGGATTATTATCCTCTCCTGTGAATATGTATATGGAGTTCCTTCATGGGAGGACAATGGAAACACATATATGTGGTAAAGGCTCCACAAAGGGACAAAGCATTTAAGAGTTGCTCAGCATATTGAGTCTCTCCCGCTGCTGCCCCTACACTGAGGACTTCCACGTGGGTCTAGTAATTCATGCAGCAAGCAACTTTCAAACATTACAGCTCCTGCATGAAGAAGCCCTTGCCATATGGAAGCATTTCTACCAGCTTCCCACATGACAGCTGTAACGTAGGAATCTTCAATAACAAGCACAGCACTGTAAAACTGTAGTTAATCATGTTAAAGTTTAAATGAGTCTTTAAAAAAATAAATAGTCATGTTCAAAAAGCCTTGACATATTTTAATAACTCAACACAGCATGATCCATTTGTGCCTTTCCACCACGTGCCAAACCATATTTGTGAGCAAAGTTAGCCAAGTTTTTTGCAGATAGCACGTTTGAACATAAGCCCATTTACATTTTCTTGGTCTAAACTGGTTTTAGAAGATGGACAGCTCGCTTGTAAAGTGATTCTTATTTACAAGTAAAATATTATTAACCTACCACTATACAAGCGTCAACTTACTGTTTTAACATCATTAGTACCAATGATTCCTCCAATCTCTCCCAGGTCCTTAAGCAGTAAATTCAAGATCTCAGTGGCCCTTTTTTTCTGATGGTTACTGAGCTCTTGCAATTGCCCCAACTCTCTCTGCGTAGTTGTCAGAGCAGACTGCAAAATAAAGTATGGATAATATTACAAACCTACTCACTGGTGATAAGTTTAAACAGCAACCAAGAGCTGTTTTATACTTCATGTGGAAGTTTAATCTGCTATTGCTATGCCACAATCTCCTGCATGTAAACTAGGAAGAGTGGTAAGTGTCCCTGAACACTTGAAGTCATGCGTCACTAAACCACACTCAATCTATGTGAAGCAGGCCCAAGTTGATAAAATAAGAACTCATTTTGCTAGCCTCCATATGCTACCCACTGGCCTTTTGTCCGATTATATATTTTTCAAATGCAAAATAAAGTGAGAGTGACTTTGGTGAACCAATGTAATGCTGATGCCAATGTACAACCAAGAATGGGCCAGAGTTCTACTACCAAGTCACATCCAGAACTCTGATATTTCTTCTGCAAATCAGAAACACACCCAAAATCACAACTGCACATATAGGTTCTGGTCTCTATATTACACCTATATTGCACCCGCTTTTGTATTAGAAACCTGAGTATCTGTATTTCTTGGTAAGAATGCTATGAGGGTTTTGGAACAGAAGAAATATACAGAAATGTACCACTGGTCTGTTGAGGTGAGGACCAGTCCTTGGTTAAAACTGGAATGTTCCTAATCTGTCTTTGCACAGGCACAGGGACAATAAAGAAAAACAATGGCTGATGCTACCAATACATTTCTTTAGCTCTATTACCATGTGTAAGCAACTATTTTTAGGGAACCCATTATATATTACAAATGGCTTATGTGTTCTGTACAAAATATGTGCTATATAAAACATGCTGTAGCAGTAAGATTCCTTTTCCTATCTTAGCTTTCACAGTGAATTTGTGCTGCTAAGCTACATGCAGTTAATTTCACTTTCACAAATGTACTATATAGACAAGAATTTAACTCAATATCTCCTCATACTAGGCAATTTCTTTGTTAAACAGCATTGTAAGTAATCCACGCTTAATTTCTCCCAAGATAGAATTATTTCAGGAAGAAACCATTATGTGACAACAACAACAAAAAAAAAAGCTTTCTCCCATTTCCATTCCTCTCCCTGTCTTCTACTGGCTAACACTCTTCCAATTAAATCTGCACAAAGAAACTGCTCCCCAGTGCCTAGTACGCACAGGAGTGTAATTTATGCAATGCTGCTTTCTCATGTCTGTGATAACAGACCCTTTTCCAATGATCTATATAAAAATAGATCTATCATTTCAAGTTTCGGTACTACAAAGTGCAGGGTAAATGTCAGCTAAAACACTAACTCTTCCATATTATAATCTTGGAAATCATTTTACAACCCTTCTAATAACTACTGCACACAGATTTAGAAAAGAGAAAGCTTAAATGTTATATTTGATGCCAGAAGACAAAAGAAAGAATAATATTCAAGACAAATCTGCCCATTTAATCTGAACATGTATCCGTGGATAAATGCTCTAAGCATGCAATTGTCATCAGCATTCCTGGGAGTAAGGCCCATTGAACTCAATGGACTGTGTGACCATACACTGGTTCAGGGCATACATGTTAAAGCTGAATAACTCCTTTAAGTGTCTTGAGTCATCTCTCAAAATTAATTTAATCCATTTTTGCCTGGCCCACAGATGTACTGCAACATTGGGCAGAAATGGCTTAAAAAACCAGTGCATGTGTCTGCACATATATGCACACATGCGTGTGCATGCGCATACACACACAAGTTCATGAAGGTTAATGAAGAGTACTCCTACAGTTTTCTGTGCAAGTTCATCAGCAAGTTGCTCATTGGCTCTCAGCTTGTCTTCAACTTCTTGTGACTTCTGATCATAATTAACAGCTAATTCCTCGAGAGCCTGAAGAACTTCTTTCACTTCCTCTTTTGCAGCTTCATTTTCAATCTGAAGGCGAGTCAGTTCCTCTTGGATCTTCTCATAATCTCTCCGAGTAGAAGCCAAGAGCTACAAAAAGATGGGAGATGTTACAATTCCATAACAGTCCCATGAAGACTGAAACAAAATGGACGACAAGAATAAAAATGCAGTTAGAAGGCTATAAACAAGAGAAGAATCAGAGGTCCAAAAAATAAACACAAACATGCACCTACACACCCCCTACTGAAAGTCAAAGAGATCCAGGGTTTATTGACCTGACAACACAAGAATCTTCTTTGAGGAGTTTAACACAAGAAATCTTAATAGGCAAAACTGTTATTCATCACCTTGGAAGAGGTGCCCCAGCACACTGAATGCTTCTTTTTGATTAAAGGAAAATGGAACGTCGAAATCAAGTTATGCATTTTGATAACCAAAAAAGTGCTTACAATATACAACCAAGCTCATGCACTCTCTTGTATAATCATCTAACCCACAAACATAAGGCCTGCAGGCTGGAACTGCCCACAGAACTCTTTATCCGGACCACATAATAATTGGGATCTCCCATTGCCGTTCTTTCAACAGCACTGCTTCTTCTGAGGCTCTGGGTGGGAGAGATGGTAGGAGGCCTCAGAAGGCGAGGAACACTACAGGGGAAGGTGAAGACCAAGGGGGGTGAGAGAAGGATACACTTCTGAGGTACTGAGAGAGCCCAATTATCATATGGGCCACCCTTTCAGCAGCTCTGCTTCTGCTGAGGCATCACTTCACAGAGCATGTCTCAAATACTGAGCTGCACAGTGAGACCTTGGAAGAAGCAATGCTTCTGAAAGGGTGGCCTATGTGATAATTAGGATCTCTCAGCTTGATAATTAGGCTCTACCATATCTTGAAAATATAGTCAAAATTTGCATATTTTCTGTCATTTGTAACTAATGAGTTCTCCATTAGTTCAAAGTGTTTATTTCTGGCCATCATCTCCTGTTTAACTATGTCACTTTCAGCCCTCAGTATGTACCATGATTGTTATTTGGTCTGCTGTATGAAATGAAATGACCTGCTATATGAAATGAGTTTAATACCCTTGATCTAACCCAGGTTTTCTCCTTAACATGCAGTCATAGTGACAAGAGGACAGAAGTCTGTAAAAAAAAGAAGCTATTTTATACACAATGATGATCCAACAAATCACATAAAACACACCATTCCTGCTACTGCAGGAATGGCCTGTTCAAATTCTGATTCATGCATGTGAAACCCTACATGCGTAAGCCAAAAATTACACAATATATTCCAGATTATAAAGTAATCAACCGCATAATTTTGGACTAAGCAAGTAGAGTTTCACATGTGTAAGCTGTGGTTCAGAAGGTCACCATACCGCTGGCACTATGGAGCTCAGGATTGGGCTCCAAGTCAAGACCAAGTTCCATTTCCTTTGCCAAATTAAACCATGTCTAAACTATGTTACAGCAAGATTAATTAGCATTAAAGAAGAGGTAGCAAAGATAGGGAGTATCTGTATTTGGGTGCTTCCAGAAAATAATTATTATTGTTATTAATACTCCTTTGAGACTACTGTTTACCTCATCTTGATCCAACATCTGCTGCTTTAGTTTCTCAGCCAACTGACTCTGTTGGTTAATTTCATCATCCTGAAATGTAAAAAAAAGTCATTTAAAGGTTTTATCCCCCCTTTTTCTACAATTTTTTAAAGCTGAGACCAACATAATAATGGATGCAATATTTCTCATTTGATCTAGAACACTGGGAAAATAAAAATGTAAGTTAGAGCACAGGGGAAAAATTAGTTATTCTTAAATTATAACATGCAGGCAGAGTACAAATTTTATTCTAGAAATAAGGGACAAAACATCAGTTTTAACAGATGCAAACCACCAAGAGCCATAAACCAATTCTACTTGGTTTCTGGCTTAATTCAACTTTCGTTAAATCATCTGGGAAAAGGGCTGGTAATAAATACAGGCATGCCTCCGTATTCTTGGGGGTTCCATTCCAGAACTCCTCGCAGTTACGTGAAACTGCAGATATGGGCATAACCCCACCCCACCCTCCAGAAGCTCCACTTCCCTTGCCTCCAGAAGGTTCTCTGAGCCCAGCAGAGGCCACAGACCTTTTTTCTGGAAAAAACAAACAAACCAGAAGTGACTTTTTCCCCTTGTTACACTGTTATCATTCTGAACTGGATAGAGGCTGAGGGCAGTCATGTGCAGCCTCTGCTGGGCTCAGAAGATCCTCTGGAGATTTGGGGAGCGCAGCATCCCTCGCCACCAGAGAGGGGTGCAGGGGGGCATGGATCTACAATCTACTGATTAGTGAAATTGCAGATATTGGATCTGGAGATGGGGGTCCCCCTGAATTTTCAGATAGTTTAATTAGCCAGATCAAGAGCTATCTTACATGGTGAAAGGTGATAGGCAACTTTAAAAAATTTCTCTAACTATCTTAGTTCTTTACAGAGTTTACCCCCTCCTCATGTTTACAGAACATGTGAAGAAGGAACTGTGGGGTAGTTGCTAACCTCACTTCCAACACTCATGTGTGGACACTGAGCATATAGACACACTTCGATTAATGTACATATAACAAATAAATGTTACGTGCTGGAATCCCTAGCATGTATTCACTGCTGAAACAGAGACGCCTGCGTTGGCTTGGTCATGTCGTGAGAATGGATGATGGCCGGATCCCAAAGGATCTCCTCTATGGAGAACTCGTGCAAGGAAAGCGCCCTACAGGTAGACCACAGCTGCGATACAAGGACATCTGCAAGAGGGATCTGAAGGCCTTCGGGATGGACCTCAACAAGTGGGAAACCCTGGCCTCTGAGCGGCCCGCTTGGAGGCAGGCTGTGCAGCATGGCCTTTCCCAGTTTGAAGAGACACTTTGCCAACAGTCTGAGGCTAAGAGGCAAAGAAGGAAGGCCCATAGCCAGGGAGACAGACCAGGGACAGACTGCACTTGCTCCCGGTGTGGAAGGGATTGTCACTCCCGGATTGGCCTTTTCAGCCACACTAGACGCTGTGCCAGAACCACCTTTCAGAGCGCGATACCATAGTCTTTCGAGACTGAAGGTTGCCAATACAAAACAAATAAATGTCCCTGGAATCATGAATGTGGAATCCTGTCCCTAGAATCCAGTTAAGTATGCCATTGATACAATATATGTAGCTTCCAACAAAAAACAATGAAAAGTTATTTCCAGACCTTATCATCCAACTGTCTGTAGAGACTAGTAATCTCTTCCTCATATTTCTGCTTCTCCTCAGCCGAGATGCTGGCAACAACAGGCACAATATTATCGATGATGGGTGTGTTGTCACATGGCTCCAAATTCTTTTGGCCCTTAGCACTGATTTGTTCATCTTCAGGAACAGCTTCTCCTGCAGACACAAGAGGCCCCATCAGAATCAGTGATGAACAACCAAACAGCAAGGAATCACCATGGATTAAATTGTCAACATGTTCTTGGTGCTACTACAAACCTTAGGTCCAGGATATCTTCACCTAATAGCTGCGCACAGCTGCAGCACTACTGAATATTGTGGGAACTTTTCTTCTTGTAAAAATAAATTACACTGACAGTTACTATGCAACAGTATCCTCTTAAATTAAAAACGCCTTTGCCGTAACTTGCAAACATTTTCCCACAATGTAGTCACATAGCACACCATCCACCAACTTATCAAGCTTAAAGAGAGATACAGAATTGAATAAAGGTACTGAAACTTTAAAGAAAGAAAATACAGGCAGGCATACTCACAGCAATAATTATTCAGGCATTTCGCTTGAATTGAATTGTCTGCCTGGCTCTATATCATGCAGGTGTTGCTTGGTTTTGCAACTACCTTTTTTTAGGTTTTTAAAATATTATTTCTATTACTGGCTTATGACACTTAATTGTAAGCCACTTTAAAAGCGCCTTTTAGAGGAAAAGGAGCCTAAAATAGTAAATAATAAATAATGCTCAGCAACAAGGCTGTATAAATTTTCTTAACGCATGTTGTCCTTCTAGTACGGAAAGGTCAATTGGGAAAACAGTTTTGCAAACAGAGAATTAATTATACACAAGATTAGCCAGCTGCCATTCCTAGCCCTACCCTTCACTAACTGTCACCATGGAAATTCCACCATGCCAATAAGCTGAAATTCCCAGCTCTACAGCAACCTGCCTCAATAGGAGACAATGTAAAGCACATTTCTAAGGACCTTGGTACAAGATATCAGACAGTAAACACAACTCAGGCAGGAAAAAAAAGACAGCGATTGGAAAAAAGGAGGTTTACATTTTTAGATTTACACAAAACTGGATCAAGAATACTCACTGAGGACTGAATGCGTAGTAAGTAGTGCCAAGATTACAGAGCTGGCAAGAAGGTATTTTTGAATTCTAAAATCTTATTTGTATATCTTTAACAGCTAAAAAAATGTATTTGCCTAATCTGTAGCAGGGCCTCTTGGTGGCAGGTAGGACATGGGAGGGGGGATACTAGGTACAACTATGTCAATTCACACATCATGCTAAACAATAGTTAGTACAGAATTGCAAACCCCTTTTCCAACCATAGTTTGCCAGTTCAGACATCAAGCAAAGTCATAAATTAAGCTCTCAAACATGGTTTATTGTGATGCCTGGCAGCCAAATTCCATATTACATTAAATTTGCAGTTCAGTCATGTGCTTAAATATAAATAGTGGCTGAGGAAATCAGCTACTATTCATCCCCAGAAATCAGGTCTGGGGCGCGTGAGCAAGAGATATTTAACACTTTTGCCCAATAATGATGAAAATGTCACAATCATGACCTCAAGCCTGTGACTGACTTTGAGACTGTTGCTTGTATTAGCACTAGTGGAAATTTCTCTCCCAGGGTAACAGCAGCTTCAGTGTTGGTTTTGACTGATATCCTCTTTCCAAATGCATCATGGTCCCAATTCTGCTTTTCCATTACCACCATGGTGACTATGAACACACACGGCCAAACTAGAAGTTTGATGTAACAGGGATTAGCTATACTGGTGGGTCTTGGAAGACACAATGAAGAAAATGATCCCATCATTGTAATAGTGTCTATTAATCAGCACCATCTTATTTTGGATTTCAGTGGGCAGAGAGGGCTTGCAATCATTTGGCTAACCTCTTCTTTTAACGTTTTAGGTCTTAACAGTTGCATAGTAATTAATGACTGATTATTATTTCTCACCATTTCTCCACCTGTTCAATTCCATCTCCAGATGCTGGATAACATTCTTTAATGCCTTGTTTTTTTCCTTTTCCTTCTCATATTTTTTCTTCCATTCTTCAGCAGTCAGTTCAAGATTTACAGAGACTGTATTCTTAATGGTCTTGGCTCTGTGGGAGAGGTGAAATGGAAGTCAAACAAGCAGCAACTTAGCCATTAATATCTGCATGATAGTCCACACAACCACTCTGATAGTGTTTTATGCAACCACCATAGCAACTATTCCTTTGCTATTTCCTATACTTCCCTAATTAGTCTTTCCAAAAAGTGTTAAGTATAATACAGTAATACCAAATCCTACTACACTAATTGGTCCTGTTAAGAGTATGGCCAAACCTCTCAAATTAAAATCTATTTAATTTGTCTTAGCATCTAGAAGCAGAGGGACTAGATTTCTGCGCCCCAAATACTGAGACAGAGTCCAAAAAGTGAAATGAACTACAGCAAAGATGGCATGAAAATTGGACACTGACATATAATCAAATATCAAGGGGGCTGAAGGGAATCCGTTGCCCAGATCTCTAGCAATGGCAAGTAGTGTACAACTGTTCATTTTTCAGCTTCGCAATACATTTTCAGTCTTTGTACTTAAACCACAGTGGCTAGAACTCTGATATGAAACATTACAGCAAAAATCCTACACTGTACACACTTATCTGGAAGCCCCACTGAAAACAACTGAATTTACATTGCAGTAAATCTACCTAAGGCTGTTAAGGCCTTTTGTCAAGCCCCGTGGTTTTCAAACTCTCAGGTAGTTTGAAGGCTGCAGTAAGTCCTTGCAGGGGAGGGGAGGGAGGCAACAGGGGTGGGGGGAAAGCAGCAACATGATCCCCAGGATCGTGTCACTCAGGGGGGCTGCAGGGACAGGGATGGACTCACCAGTCCCTGCAATAGCCTGTCTGGGGTGCGGGGAGCCCTGTGCGAACATCTGCAGGGCTCCCCAGCCTTCCACAAGTGAAAGCAGAGCGATCGCACTCCACTTCTGGTTTTGTAGAGGTGGAGCACAATCGCTCCACTTTCACTTTTAGAAGGCTGGGGAGTCCTGCAGACACTCGCACAGGGCTCCCCACACCCCAGGAAGGCTGCTGCAGGGACTGGTGAGGGCATCCCTGTCCCTGCAGCCCCCTTGAGCGACGCAATCCTGGGGAATGCGTCGCTGCCTTCACCCTGCCCCTGCCCCCGCCCCTTAAGGCCAAGGCTCTCAGGCTGGGGTGTTGTAACACCCCAGTTTGAATAGCTCTGATCAAGCCTAACTCTGCTTCACTTCCACCCTACAGATTTTAACACATACAGGCCTAGCTATATTAATACAGGTTTATTAATATTAATACCCCTTAGCGACCTACCGGCTTATGCTGGGATCGCATATGCAACAACCATGTTTGGTCACGTGGTCATTGGGGACCCCAACCCTCTGAATGCAAGGGGAGCTCGGTTGTCTGAGCCTCCCAGAGGCAGCTCGCATCAAAGTGCTGCCTCTGCAAGGCTCAGACTAAGGGAAATCACGCCTGTTGCGTGATTTCCAGCTTCCTCCAGGAAACCGGAAGTCACACAAAAGCCACGATTTCCCTCAGTCTGAGCCTCGCAGAGGTTGCGCTTGGATCTGCGCTGCCTTTGGGTGGCTGAGACAACCCTCCAGAGGGGAGGGAAGGGGAGTGAGGAGTAGCATCCCCCTTCCCTGTGGAGGGTTCAGATTGCGGCAGTTGACAACGAGGATCGCTTTCCCGATCCCTGTTAACTGGCACATGACTGTATTGGAAAGCCAAAAAAAAAAAAAATTACCAATTTCAGGACTAAACAAAAACTGTACTTGGCCATCTTGACAGCTCCAGGAAGCATACCCAATAGATTTATACCATCTACCCAGATTTATAACAAAAAAACAACACACACACCAGAAGAGTACTAGAACAATAGCCATTAGCCACCACTTAACTCCCAAATGAGGCCTACGCAGACGGCTTATACAAAATCCTTTAAAAAAAGAAGGAACTATTCATCTATTTGGTTAATTTGTCTTAGCCTCTAACAGCAAAGGGACTAGATTTCCCCATTGTTCCCCAAATATTAAAACATTTAACTCTAACAAAGGTTGGGGGAACTAAACCAATTATTAACTGCTGCAACACACAAAGCAAATTAAACTGTTCATAATAACTGAGGCATCCATGAGTGTAAAGCGGCTGAATTGTTTAATTTCCAAGAGAACCTTTCCCCAAGGTGTCCAAGGGTAAAAGGATTCTCTGCTTACAGTAATTCACTGTTTTGCCCTTAACAGTGAACGAACAAGCCAACCTCTGCATGGGGAGATGCAAGAAAACACACTTTCAATTCAAAAATGAAAGAAGACAGCAGCAAATGTGGGCTTGTCCTCCTGGGGGAAGACAATGTGCTAGTGGCACATTTTTTTTGCATTCTTTACAGTGAGTTGATCCATATAAAGATATCACTATAACCATCTCTGGCTAACTGGTTTGCCCTTCCCCCTTAAAGTTCCTGGTCTCTACAGAGTATCTTTTATCCTATCAAGCTTGTCTGCCTTAATCAAAGAAAATGATCAATTGCTTCTGGGTTCAAATGTGGTTTTAATGTCCTTTTGCATAAAAACAAACAAATCAGATGGAAGTGCAGTACTCAGTTGCTTCCTCACTAATTTCATTACTTATGCAGCACCTACTGCAGCCCTCAATACCCGGCTCAGCCACACTGCACGGAGTCAGTCTGCTTCAAAACAGATTTCCTTTCCAAATGCAGGTTTGATTTTTTTATTTTAATGGTTAATATAAGAAGGTGTAAAGTAAATATATGGGAAAAATTTAAGTATGCTAGAAACTGTGCAGCCTATGCTCTGTGTATCTGAACAAATGCATCTTCTGTGAAATCTTTAAACCCCCCCCCCCCCAAAAAAAAACCATCAATAGTATACCTAATCTTCCATTAGCACCAACAAGTTGGAATGCTTGCTTTAAGCTGGAAAGTGTTAAAAATTCTTACAGGTCTGCTCAGTGACATTCACATATCTGATATGACATTTATTTCTAGGGTGGCTATTCACAGTCTTTATCTATATCAACAGAGTCACTGGAAAATCAATAGAGTGGTGTGAGGCGTTGAGCCAGGAAAGCACTGATGCATAAAACTAAGCACAAAGTGAGTTCTTCTGCTGTATTTGCAATTTAATTCTTAAGAGCCCTCCCACAAAATTGTTGCAATATCACAGCTGTATGTTGGCAGATGACCCCTAGGTCCAACCCCAACAATGTTTTCTTATACAGCCTGAATTGGTTGGCACCACTACTCCCAGAACTAAGCACTCACCACATTAACATCTCCTAGAAACCCTCTCCAGTTTGTACTTCCCACAGTATTCCTATTGATGGAATCAAAACATATTTAACAGCAAAGTTTTAAACTCTTGATTATTGCACATCTTCCTCCAACATTTACCTTTAAGAATTAAGAGCACACACACACACACACACACACACACACACACACACGCCACCGAAGGTGAGGGGAGCTCTGCTCCCCTTGCTTCTAGAGGCTTTTTTGAGCCTGCTAGAGGTAGCAAGTGTCCATGTGCCTCTCTGAGGCACAGAATGCCCCAATTGCACAAGAGGCGCAATTTCTAGTTTCCTCCAGGAAACCTGAAGTCGCATCTCTTGCACTATTCTGGCATTCTGAGCCTCACGGAGTCAGCGCAGGGATTCATCCTGCCTCTTGGAAGCTCAGAAAAGCCTCCGGAGGTGAGAGGAACAGAGTTGTGCACTCCTTAACAACAGGAATGCAGACTAGCTGAAGTAAAATTAAGTGGCATATAATATATACATTGTATGTATGTATGTGTACACACACACACACTATGTATGTAACATATGCCACTTAATTTTACTTCAGTTTTTTAAACTGTCTTTTACTGAAAGAGCGTTACAATTCAGCTTGTCCAAAAATCATGTTTGATAGCAAAGACATGATCAATTCCAAGAAACAAATACACTCACCTTTGCCCAAACATAAGAGTAGACTTTGTTTCTGCTTCATTGAAAACAGATGGAGAACAGCAGATGACTATAGTGGTTCTACAGTTCCCCCCTAAGGAGTCCTGAAGAATTCGGGTCATTTTGCTGTCTCGATACGGGACATGAGTTTTCTGATGACAAAAGAGATGATGCATATCAAAGACACACATATACACAAAAGGTGGTTTTAAAAGTGATGACAATAAGTCAGGTATCACTGCCACAGTGAGCAGGTAAGATACTGACACCCTGAGCATACAGCCTTACAATCAAGATCATTAAAAAAAAAAATCACACATTGTACAAAATCACACTTTGTACTCTCAAGGATCTCATAACAGGATAACACCAATTATATTCACCTTCCAAATTAAGCTGAAGTATGTATGTTGAACTGGATGAGGCAAAAGAATATTAAGCTGCAAAATGGTTAATAGACATTTCTTCTTAAAGAATTACTTACAGTTCCTTCAGCCAATGCGGATATCACATTGCCCAAAGCAGACAAAGATTTATTAATATTTTTAGCTTCATCGAGAACAGAACCCTCTGCACCAGTTTTGCTGACCTATCAGAGAAATCATAAATTAGTTAAACTGAACTGTGAGTGCAAACCCCAAAGTTTACAATGTAAGAAGCACCAGTGTAAAACTTGTATTTAGGGGGGGAAAATTCTTCCGCTGCATGCATAAACACAGTTAATTGCAAAACTACAAATTGTTCATGTTGGTTAGAACAGTGGTATTAAACACAATGATTATTTGTGTTGCTCTTTGCCAGTGGTCTACACTGCAAACATAAGTACTTACGAGTTTATTCCATTTATATTGACTCTTCCCTTATCTCAGATACCTCTGCAGAAGATCCTACTCAGGCAGCTTGCAAGTCATGTCTGCACAGCTGCTGCAGTGGGACAATGCCGCCTACTGTAATGAACCGATGCCCTTTTCCTAAATGACATCTTCCTCTGAATGCATGATACTGACTTAAGAGTGTCATGTTCACCATTCCCACCAGCACTTTGCTGCACATACCAAAATGTAGGCTTTACCTAGGCTGTGAAATGATAGCACCAGTCTGCCTGGCATCACCAAGGGAACAAAGGTGCTTATTGAACCTCCCTCCTAAATGTCGTCCTGGTTCAGCTCACATCTAGTCATGGGTCCAAATCAACCCACCTGACTTGACAGCAGAAAGTCTGGGAGTCCCTTAAGTTTAAACAAGCAGAGCTCAGGAGAGCCACCTTCTTCCCAAAAAGGAATTTAAAAGGGCAAGAGTCAGCAAGGAGGATTCTCACAAGGTCAGAAAAAGGGTCAGTGCTGTCCAGCAAGGACAGGATTAATTCCCAAGATGTTCTGTTCTCTGATGCCAGAAGACAGCTACACACCGAGTCATCTTGGTCATAAGTGAATTTGCACGATAGGGAAGTTCTATCAGAACTTGGTGTATTTTTATTTTGCAGTTTGCCTTTGATCTCATTTGGCTGTTTGTTTTCTATCTTCCTTTTTCCTCTTCTATTTCAGTGAATGTTTTCCTTGTTTCACAGAAAAACACTGACTAATTTTTTTTTAATCAAAGAGAAAGAAGTGCCTCCTCTCTCCTTAAGACTTATGACCTAGAGCGACTTGCATGCATCCATGCAGAGGAGCCATAGAAGTGGCACCCTGGATCCTAAATGTTTCCCCTCCTGCTCCACCCAGTACAGAGGTCTACCACCTAATGGGTAATCTCTGGACTGGGATATCAGTATAAAGCGTTGCCTAACCGCATGCTCCTGGTGGTTGCAACATACTGTTATACTGAGATTTGCATGGTTGTGTGTTTGAAAAGTAAATAAAGATGAGGAAGAAAGTTAGGTTCACAGAGGTGACCTGGTTTTCCCCAGCATGCCTCTTTTAGATCACCACATTCTCAGGTCCATATAAATGGAAAAATACTACCAAGTATTCAACAGAACAAGTTACAAGTTGAACGTTCCATTAAAGATATTCAGGTGTTTTCTAAAAGAAACTGAGATGTAGACCCCCGACAAGGTTTCTCTTCTTTTTCCTTAGGCACAAGTAATCCTTTCAATGATCACAAGATGCCTTCAAGCTCCTTAAATACAAAAAACACATGATGCCAAACAGAGAGAAATGCTCTGTTGGGCACTATGAATCTGGACAAATTAAAAAGGAGAAACAAGCCTCCGGCTGCTGTTAGAAAATAATTCTTATCTGAAGATTTCTTGATGTGTTTTCAAAACACTCTTCTCCAGGGCACTAAAGTAAAACCACAAGTATACAATAAATGCTAAAATGCAATAACATAATCAATAATTCCAGGATCCAATAGAGCTATTTTTTAGATACATCCAGTGAGACTGACCATTTTTCTTTGAACACCCTCCTCCACTATCCTAGCATAAATAACTTCTGAAAAGTTCTTGACCTTCATAAGTTATTTGCCACATGGTCTAGGAGAGCTGCTATTCAAAAAAACACAAGCCTAAATGTCTTGGGTATCCAGAATGACTCGCATGTTTGGATTTATTCTAAATATCTATTTTCAAACACAGAATGTACATGATTGAATCTTATATTCATTTCATTGTATTTATTTCATTTTTTAAAATGTTACTGTCCCAAGATCTCAGGCCATCTTCAATAATTTGCTTTTCTTCTAGTACAGTCCCTCTCCCTTTGGGTTTGTTGCTGCAGTTACTTTTTTTGGTGGCATCCTTCCCTTATCCTGTTTGTGAACTGGCTCACACGCTTCTCTGAATATCAGCCAAAGCATCTTTCAAGCTACAATAGTTAGAGGAACCTGCTCCTTGTCTCAACTACACACACTATCATCCATTCTCCAGAAACAACACAGACTTCATTGGAGGTAATCCTTCCAACTGCATATTAAAGCATTTGAAACGAACTACTTCCAAATTTAATATGCAATATTTAATTTCACTACACAAAGTTATGACTTTAAAATTAAAATTTAAAACACCATTATTGAGTAATCAATAAATACGTACAATAATAAGATTCCCTTGTTACCTTTTCACTCCCAGCCAAATCTACCAGATAGAGCTTTCCACTGAGTTTTTTTTCGGTTTCAACATTCTCCTGTTTAATATTAATTAGGAAGATGCTGTGGCTTCTAGAACTGTGTTCATTCATGTCTATAAAAGAAAATTAAATATTTTTAAACGTACTTTAAAAATCATCTTTCAAATACATGTATCTTCTAAAAAATCCTTACCAAACCATCATCTTATTCAGTTTATTATGACTATATTATCAATAACAAGACTGATAACCAATGAAGCAGCACAGAACAGTCCATTCAAATGTAAATTATAATTCAGCTTCTGCAGACAACAGAAAAGCAATCTGGCCCAAAACATAACCACACACATAAGGCGAGCTACAGAATTTTCTGTAGCAGAGTGTGTGCTAATAAGAAAGCGAATCCAACCTGCAGTTATTTATGCTTTCCAGAGCAAGTTAATGCCAGTGGCTTCTGGGTTGTGAAGGAGAAAGAGACACATTTTAATGTATTAATTTAAAAGGTATTTAATCACATCTCCATCAAGAAAGGAACCCATACAGTACACGCATACCCCGGTAACCATGCTGGGATATGTTCTTAAATGAACTAATGGGCCCCCGGGGGGGGGGCTCCACACACACCCCCGCGAGCCCATTAGATCCTTTAAGCTGTTATCCAGCCAAAACAGAAGATCGCTAGGAACACTAGGATCCAGCAACTAAAGGGGAAGGAGGGAAGCTAAAGGGGGTGGGGAAGATCCACCCCCCCCAGTCCATTAGCTTGTCTAAGAACCTACACTAGCAAAAAGGTCCTAGCAATCTTCTGCTTTAAAGGGACCTGGGGTAAGACAATCTAATCCAATAACTTAACCCAGGACCCTTTAAAGCAGAAGATAGCTAGGAACTTTTTGGTGACTCTTCTGCTGGGCTAAGTTCCCTTTAAAGCAGAAGATTCTAGCAATCTTTGGCTGGGTAAGAGCCTAAACAACCTAATGGGCTGGGGGGGAGGATGCGGAGGCCCTGCTGCCCCCCCCCCAAGCCCATTAGGTCCTTTAAGAACTTAGCCCAGTCAAAAATTTTCTTGAAGGAGAAGGCTGCCTTCTAGTAGCTTGGCCCTTTAAGAAAAAAGCTAGCCGGAGGTTAAGAGGAAGCTGTTAAGGTCCATTTCCAGTTAACCTCCGGCAAGTTATTTAGAAGAGACCAGGCTGCCGGGAGGCAGCCTGTTGGTTCCTGTAAGCTGCTAAGCTTGTAGTGACCTATTTTGAACAAGAATTTCACCCCCTTTCCCCAGTAAGTTTGACTTGTGCAGGGGGGGGCATGGGGGACAGGCATTTGCGGTATCCGCCATTTCAGGTATCCGTGGAAGGGTCTGGAACGAAACCCCTGCGGGTACAGAGGCACACCTATATTCTTTTTAAAAAAATGGAATCTAGGAGTCAAATACATAAAATGTCATGCACAATTTGGAAAAGTCAAACAGTAATTTTACTGCTATCAAGTCACAAATAGTAATCATTTTACTGCTACACAATAAGGGATCTAGCCAATTCAGCCAAAGAAATTTGAACTAAATAAAAGAAGCTAGCCAGATAGGTTTTGACTGCAGTATTACTACAGTGCTAAATTTAATGTTGTTCTACTACTTGCTATAATACAGAAAAGATGCAACATAACTATATCCGACTAGCAATGCATGTGCTTACTTGTAACAGCTACATGGCGGTTCGTTTTCCCCTCATCAATGACATCCATAACTTCCTCAGGACTAGAGACAAACCTCTCTGTACAACCCTAGAAATGAGATATTCAGCATTTGTCAAACAGGGCAACTACTAGTAATATAGTCTTGTTTCTTCCAAATTTCTCCTAATAGTTAAAGCCAAAGCCATGGCCTCAAACTCATTTTGAATTCAACAACAGAGCAATACACAAGACAACAATTAAAATGCAATGTTATTCACAAGCAATTCCACAAAAATAACTAAATGACTGGCCCAGTATGCTGGTTACACAACAGACTCAGAAGACTGGTGGTATAATTGATCAGCCACAGTTAGCACGAGATTTAGGGCTATAACCCACACAACATTTTCCCTTCTTTACAAACCTCATTAGCTTCCACACTTGGGAGAAGAAAGCCAAGGATGTAGATACCCTGAAGCAGAGGTCTGCAAAGTGGGCCGTATCACCTCTTGGAGGGAGGTGGGATTACCTAGGAAGGCGCTAAGAGACAATAGTGCAACAGGCAGGGCTCTGGAGGTGGTGAGATTATGGCACCATGCTGGTAAATGCATAATACTAAACTCTGATGGCAACTATCCAAATTTTTAGTAAATATGCTACCAGAGTTCTAGTCAGATATACAAAATACTGTATTTTGAGAAACAGTCGTCACAGTACATGTATTTCTCTCTTTACCATAGCAGAAGCAGAAAAATCAAAGAAGTAAATGTAGAAAATATTGTTTGGAATATGGATTATTACCAGCACCAACAAACCAACAGCTGCCAATATGTGAAAAGGTCTTTTCTAATGAAGCAGCAAAGCCTCCCAGACTGGTTGAAAAAGTTAAGTTCTTTTGTGCCTTCTTCAAAGTTCAATCACTTTGTGACAAGTTTCAAAAGCAGCCAACACAGTCAAGCATGTTTTGCAATGCTTCACAACAAAAAACTGAGGGTTTGCACACCTGACCAGGGCTCTAGTCCTGCCTCCCCAAGTGCTACAGCCAATCAGATGGTAAGCCTCAATCTGGTTGCACAAGGCAGGGCAAAAGCGTGTGAGGACACGCTAATAGTCATTACTGAACAGTCAAATATTTACTAGATGTGGTATCTAAAATTATTGTTAAATGACTATCAGACTTTTAAAAGCTGGCATCACTGAATCAAGATCATCAATTGTGTTGAATAAATTAAAAACTTTTAACTGGATTTTGAATACGCGTGCACTTAATCGTTACTGTTTTGAATTTTATTGTTATTATCTTCCTTAGTGGGTTGTGCAAACCACTATCCTGAATAATGTTTTTACAGGGTAGGGTGCACTGGGGATGAATTTATGGAACTAAGGGGGCAATGGCCCACAAAAATTTGAGAACAACTGCCTTAAATTGTCGGATTGCAAGTGTAACGAATCCAAGTGTCCAGGCTGACTTAGAGCCCAATCCTGAGCTCTTAGCTCCGGACCACTGTCAGTGCCAAGTGTCGCAAATGTGCCATAAGGCACATCGGCAGCCCTCAGTGCCAGTGCCAGCTCAGCACCAGCCAGTGCTAGCCTAGCACTGGTGGACCACCACTACCGGTCCTCCAGGGAAGAGGTATGCCGAGGGACGGGGTGGGAGGGAGGCGGGACCGGAGGAGCTCTTCTCCTCCACATCCAGAGCCTCCATGTCAGGCCATGAGTCCAACACAGAGGCCCAAGGGTTGCCGCAGAATCAAGTAGCTACATTGTGGGGTGACGTCCCTTACCCAGGGAAAGGCGACAAAAGTTATTTCCCCCCCCCCCGAGGAGCCGGCGGCAGTTGCCCTGTTGCGTGCAGGATGCCATGGCAGCCGTTCTGGTGCCGCAGCAGTCACGTCACAACAGGCAGGTCAGGATTTGGCTGTTCCACAACCACCATTCAGAGCATGATACCATAGTCTTTCGAGACTGAAGGTTGCCAACTACTACTAATATTGCTGCATATAGTGTATCTGATAATTTTATTTAAATGGTAAAAGGGGAAGACAGTAATTTGAGGGCGCTATCCTATTAAACTAAGATTGTAAAGAAGGAAATAGAAAAAGAATACAACACACTGAAGATCACACTGGATTTTTTAAAAAGCATCTGTCTGTACATTTAAAAATGAAAAACTTCCTTCTAATTCCTTTCATGTTCAGTATTAAATATTAATGCAAGTGTTTAAATTTCAGTGGGATGACTAACAAAATGAAACCATTTAAAAGAGGTAGCAAATAAGCAAAAAAAATCACTAATACCCATGAATATTTCAAATGAACAATTTTTAGATGAAACCATTATGAAGGTTCCCAAATGATGAGAAATTTCTTCATTCCAGCCTCCAGAGTCAGCATAGCCCACTGACATATTCCTTAAAGGATAAAATTCAGAGCAACAGAAGAAAATCCAAGATGCAAGTATTCTAATCTGCATATCTACTGTGATGCACAGGATCACAAAATCTCTGATTGCTTGTAGGAGATATATGTATGTCATAGACAGGGAGCCAAAATTATGCTTGAGTTTATCTATATGAGTTCTCTGTTACGTAGATATAAACATGCACTGAAGAACTGACAACCTAAATACAATAACAGAAACTAGTTCTACCTATAATTAGACCTGCCAAAAGATCTTCTGAATATGATGAAATGTTTTTACCTTGACATATGGCACTCTGTTCTTGTCTTCATGTACGGCAAGATTTGTCTTTGAAACTAAAAGACGTGAGGAATCACTGATAAAAATAGTATACAAATTTGAAGAGTGACAAGAATAGTCTGCATGTGCTTGTAATTACAGAAGAAGGCACATGGTGCTTAGTGAACATACAATAAAGAATTTAACCAGTGCCATTTGTTAAATTTAAAAGGTAGGAAAGACAATGTATTAGGGCGCAATCCTAACCCCTTATGTCAGTGCTTTCCAACACTGGCATAGTGGTGCCAATGGGACACGTGCTGCATCCTGCAGTTGGGTGTCACTCACGGAGGCCTCCTCCAAGTAAGGGAATGTTTTTTCCCTTACCTCAGAGCTGCATTGCCCTTATGTCAGTGCTGGAAAGCACTGACATAAGGGGTTAGGATTGCGCCCTTAGAGATTTAACTAGACTCCAGAAAACACACATGTGCTTTGAGTTCATAGTGGGAAAAGGGTACAACAGAATTACTGGTCGACATGATATATATATGCTGAGTAAGCAAGAGGAAAACAAGTAGAATATGAAGACTATGTTGGTCTGCAAACAATCCATAAATTGGATTAGAAACAATTAGATTTGGGGTCAGAACAGCAATATTATTGAGTTACAAAATACTTGAAATAAAAATGTTAGAGCTGTTTCAAGTACAGCATTCCATTTTATTTTTCAAAGGAGTGGTGCTGCAAATCACAAAGAAGAAAAGGAGGCCAGACAACCCCTGGGAGCCCTGGCAAAAGATAGTAAGAAGAGACTTGGGAACAGACTCAACCCCCTCTTCTTTGATCTGAGGTTTCAGGCAAGCTCCCCCACCTCCTTCTTGAAAGCAATTTTTTTAAAAAACAAAACTACATTTCTGAAACTGTATCACAGTATGAAAAAGCAGAACACACACAAAAAAGAGCCCTGCTTTACTTACCATCCAGCAAGTCCCTTATTTTGTCCAAGTAAATCTCAAAGTAGGAAACCTATGCAAACACAAAACATACAAATGTGCAAAGGTTTTTAATACTAACCTTAAGTTCTATTAAGGCAAACAAAATTCAAACATATTGCACATGAGTTAAATCCAGACAGTACTACTAGAGGGTGATTTCACTGTATTTGTCTTTTTTTTTTTTAAAGCAAGAAAGTACACAAGTGAACAGGCCTGAGCAAGCCAAAGAACATTTGAAAAATCTGATTGATCTTCAGCTAGTAGGAACAGGAACTGAATGAATTATCTGAAGACCTTCTGAACCTATGAAGAATAATTTTTGAAAAAGATCACAGAACACAGGCAAACTCGCAGAAAGAGACAGAACATCACACACATTATTTCTAAGTAGTTACTTGATCAGGAGTGAATAAATCTAATCTGAAATTACAATGCATTTTAGATATTACGTTGCCTTACAACACTGTTATCATTTTCTATCAAGCAGGAGAGGCTCCTTTGGCTTGATAGAAAATACATATCATATTACATTTCATCATTACATCATTACATATTAAATACATAACATCAAGCCATGGGGGGGGCAACAAATTAGTTCAGGGAATTATACTCTGCTGCCCTAATTCTGTGACAATTTATACTCAATTTAAGGCAGGACCCAACGTATAATACATATCAACGAATGTTGATATTTCTTCTCGAAGAAGAAGAAATGTTAGTTTCTTCTCAAAGAAAACTGTTAGATTAAAAAAAATCCCTTTCACGCTACTGGAACAAAACACACATAAGTTGGGAAAGGAATATGCAAAAATGTCTTTCCCATTTGTTTAATCAGCAATGACAACATGGAACAGTTACTAACAACTCATAAAGCTGAACCACTTGTGAATTATTTTTTGCTGAAAAGTGGTATACTGCATAAATACTCATAATAATAATAATAATAAATGCAAATACCAGCAGTCTATTTAATGTTTGACCTGGTTGGTATTAAGCTACAATTCACATTTTCCCCCACCCAAAGGTCTTTAAAAAAAAAAAAAAAGCGTGAGACTCCCAAATATGAACCACTCAGGCAAAACAGTCAAAGTAGCTTAGCAATCAATGGAAAGCTTACTTTAATTGAATAGTTCTTACTGCTCACTGAAGCTAGACTACTTTGTAGTCTCACTGCATACATTTTTAAACATGCATGCCTATCAATATCGACAAGCACCAGAGTATCCAATTTCTAGGCCAACCCAATTACTCTGGAAGACTTGGGTATAGTAGAAATATTCAAGCTTTTTCAGCACCAGTGTGTGTCACCATTTTGCACATGCTTCATTGATGCATTTTCATCTGTGCATCCACACCCAGAGTATATAAGCAAAGAGTTACTGGAATTGTCAATAAGCCAAAGGTACTCACTCTCTCATACACACATACCACACTCCATCATCATGGTTACTGGGCCTTTCAATCTGCCATGACCCAGCAGAGATCCTTTTGCACTGTATTTTTCCAACTTTCTCAAAGTAAATGGACAAATGCTATCAAGTATCCAAGTTTTACAGTGCAAATCTACACAGAGTTACTAAAAAATAAATTCCATATAATTCAGTGAAGCTTACCCCCATGTAAGTAAGCACATAATTGCATTCTACAACAGTTTATCATTTTCTGTGCCTGTCTCTATGGCAGAGATTTTCAATCTTTTTCACCTCACAGCACACTGAGCAGATGCTAAAATTGTCAAGGCACGCCACCAGTTTTGTTAATTACATTAAATTACTGCATTACAATTAATAAGTACAATTAATTAATTAAACTATTACATTACAATTAAAGAAATTCACCACAAGCTGAAATCAAACTTCTCCAAACTTGAATAGATCTTTCTTATAAAGTTACCTTGGACCAAACATCCCTTGGAAAGGGAAGAGGGAATTGTATGTGGTTTCTGGAAAGGAGGAAAACATGTTTGGAAGTAAGGTGGTCAAATTTGTATCAGAGGTGTCAGAACATGTTGGCAAAGAGGTCAGAGCACATAGTGTACTGGAAGAATGTGGAGTGAGAGGCAGTGAGGTGGCATGATCAAAACAAGGTTTGAGATCCAACTGGGGTGGAGGGGGTGGGGAGAGATAGAATGCAAGGCAAAGGATTCCAAGAGCTTTGGAAAGTGGGGACAAACTGGGAAAGGAGGTGTTAACTGCATATGTAAGATTTTAGGATGGGGGGGAAGGAATGAGATGTGTGTGTGGAGGGATTGAGCTGGGGAAGAGGGGGAGGGGGAAGAGGAGGGAGATGTGCTAATTGTCTGCTTCTGTATGTGAAACAAAAAGTGCCCTATCAGTGGAGGTAATGCAGGGAAAGTCGCTTCTGGGGCAATGCAGGCAGACAAAAGGGGGCAAGGAAATGGGACTCTCAAGGATCCCTTTCCAAACAGCCAGTCCTTCAAGTAGGTGGCCCTGGAGAACTCCTGCTGCTCATTTGCTTCTTACCTGGCTGGCATGCTCACTCTCACCCACAAAGCAGTTCCCACAAAGAGCTCCTCTGAGCTTCTCCAGCTGCCCAGTCAGTGCGTTGCAGATGTGAGCCCCCCACCCCACCCCAAGAGGCTGACTATGGACACCAGCTGGGAGGTGAGCCCTGGCCTTCTGTTGCACCCGCTGCAGCTGCCCCACACTAGCAGTCAGAGCTGCTGGCCCCACCGTAGCCATCCTGGTCCCCGTGTCTGAAACGGCAGGATTTGAGAGTGGACGCTGCGGGGCCCACAGCCTTTCATTGGCAGCAGCTGCCAGAGGCGGGCAACGAGGGCAAGTAATGCACAGAGAGCTGGGGGATAACAACAGACTGGGCAGGCAGGAGGGACAAGCAAGGGTCAGGGACAGCTCTCCTTTAGTGGCTGGCAGATCAAAAGGGGAGAAGGCTCCCTAACAAGCCCAGGGTTGAGGCTCTGGATAAAGCAGGGTTGTGGCCAGGCACAGGAACATAGCGTGGAGAGCAGAGGAAGAGAGGAGGAACTTGGGAGCCGTAACCCCTCCGCCTTCCGTCTGAAGGGGGTTAGCCTTCCGCCCCGCACAGGATCTTCAAAACAGCAGCCTCTGGCTGCTTCTTCCAAGCATGTTGCCGAGCGATGCTTAAAGCAGCCGCTCTCCCGGACAGCTGCTGAGCATCTCCTCTGGCCCCACGGCACACCTGAGGCTCATTCGAGGCCACAGCGGCTGAAAACCGCTGCTCTATGGTGTTGAACTGGATGGCTCTTTCTGCAGTAGAAAGATTTTATTCAAGTAACTAGAGAAGGATTTGGTGCTCTCCGAAAAAGCACTGCACAGTCTCCGTATAAAAAACTCTGTTTACGTACTTGTGACAGGAAACACCTCCTAGCACGTCTAGCATGAATGAAACAGTCATTGAAAAGGACCCCTTGTGCTTGCACATGGCCTATACTGTCCCCATATAAGTACACAAACTGGAAAAAACAAGTAAAAGAAAGGTTTAGCTGGAAAAAAAAAACACAACAGAGTTCAAGCATGCTTTCACAACAAAAACAGAAGGGAAGGATCAGAATGCCACATGGGGCATATTGAACAGTGGAGATAAAGATGTTTGTTATTTATTAAGGTGTTTATTAAGCTTACCTCCAACATTCAAAATGCCTCACACAAGATTCTCCTTCCATGCACCTGTTTTTGCTGTGGAATTGCATTTGGCAGACCATATTTTTAAGTATTTGTAAGGCTATGGCTACATTGTAAAGAAGTACAGGCGGGACCTCCGTATCTGCAGGGGTTCCACTCCCAGACCCCCCCCCCCATGGATATCAAACCTGTGGATAATGAGATTCCTTACAGGACCTCCAGACAGTGAAGTGCAACCTGAAGTGCACCTTCACTGAAGTGCCTGAAGTGAAGTGCAACCTGAAGTGCAACCTTCACATGCCTCACAACATCTCCCAGACGTGACCAGAAAGCACTTCCGGTCACGTCTGGGAGGTTGGTGAAGCCCTCCAGCCACAGGTTCAGGTTCGGGGCCTGCGATAAGTCAAAACCATGTGTCCCAAACCCATGGCTGAGGTCAGTTCACTACATTCTTATAATAAGAAGTCCAGTAATGACACTATTCCATCTTGAAAAGCATGTGGCAGTTTGATGGAACCTTCCCCCCCCCCCCCCAATTTTCAGGGCTAGAATTTTAATTAAGAATATTTATATACCACTTCTCAACAAAAAAGTTCACAAAGTAGTTAACAGAAAGCATCAAATAAATGATTCCCTATCACAAAATAACCATTAGAAAACATGCACTGTCAGTGCATAGGGATAGTTACTCTCCCCCTGCATAAGAATTCCAGTGTTTACAAAATGACACCTCTCTTGTGTAATCAGCTTGCACAATCATTTAACAGAACTCAAATACATTTGCTGTCACAGCAGTATGCAAAGTCAATTGTTATTCTGCTGCATTGCCTTTGGGGGGAAAATTAAGCAGAGTCAAGCAGGCTAATTTTAAACATTTTGATTTCTGCAAGGAGGTTGGGAAAAGATAATGTGGGGAAAGGTAAGTGCTCAAAATCAAAACTCTAGTCAGTCATCCAACTCCAGCAAAAGGAACCCATGCAAGGAAGCAAAGGTCAATGCTGCTAAACAGAATCAAACATAAACAGGATGCATACAAGTTTTAAACGCACACACTGCATGCAGTATTTTAGAGTTCTCAGTGCCAGCTGTCTGATGTTCAGATCCTTATATGAAATATGCCTGCTACTTCATGCAAAGGGCTGCAGCTTGAAGCCAGTGGCTTAGTGCAAATGTAACAATACTATTCTGAAAGACAGTGATGTAGCTAGAAGGGGTGCAAAGCACTAAGTTTTGCAGGAAACCTCACCATAGAGTGCAAGTGGTCCCTTCCCTTCAGAGCCATTCTGGGCAGTGCGAGCAAAATAGAGGCAAACCACCAAGAATGGCTTGGGGGGGGGGGAAGAGGCCACTTGCACGTTGCAGTGAGGCTCCCTCCAAACTCAGTGCCCCGCACTCCCCTCTAGTTACACCACTGAATACAGTAACCATTAATCAGGGTTTACAAAGCAACTTTAGTCCTGATTTCAGATCTTGACTTCAAAGCTAACCATCATTAGCATATGATATACGTGCCAAGGCATATGGTACTCTGCATAAGAATGAAAGATAACCTGGAAAGGAAAGAGTGTAAGAAGCGTACATGCCCACTCCCAAAGACTGAACAGAGACTAGTCCCATCAACTTAGTCAAGGGCTTGGGTGGGATACAGAGAGCTTACCTGGATACACTGCATCAACCAACACCTG
Organism: Tiliqua scincoides; assembly: GCF_035046505.1. Taxonomy (NCBI): domain Eukaryota; kingdom Metazoa; phylum Chordata; class Lepidosauria; order Squamata; family Scincidae; genus Tiliqua; species Tiliqua scincoides. The sequence goes on along the minus strand of NC_089821.1, from coordinate 93,875,712 downwards.
TCTGCACCAGAACTCGTTAAGTCAGATCTAAATAATTCTGCAGTACTTCACCAAGCTCCCATTCTGGGTGCAAGAATTTTCCATTGATCATACTGGGACTATCATATAAAGTACTAGTGGATGAGGAGCATCCTTAATCCTTAAATGGATGAGGAGCATCCTTTTTAAATGTGGACAAGTATTTTTTTTCCCCTGACAGTTGTCTGTTGTGTCTGATTAACTCAAAGCGACACCAACTGAAGAAAAAGCTATCAGCCTGGCACAAAACTAATCCTGCTAAAAGAGCAATATCTGGCTCAATAGCTCACTCCAGGATTATCCACCAACCTTTAAAAGCTTTTAAATACATCCAGTGTCAAGATGTGCTAAGCTCTTAAATCGTGATCATATCATTAAGAGTGACATGCAGCAACTTTCCCTGCAAAGCAGAAGGAAGAGCGAACCAGCTCAAAACTGGAGTTCCCTCTGGTCATTATGACCACAGCAACAGTATTTTGTAGGCTTTACACAAAACTGCATGCGTTTATTGAAGACACGCCTTCATCCCACTGCTTGGGTTCCAATTTCTTCAAGTCATACCTGTCTCTTCACATGTCCTTTTTGCCTCCAAAATGCAGACACCCAAGAGTTCATACACAACCTCAAGCAAGGAACACAGTGTGGAAACCGGTGCCTTTCAAATGACAAAGCAAGCACAATTGTATCTAAAACACTGAATGAAATGTTCTGCTGAAATGAAACATATAGATTAAAATTTGTTCCAAGCCACTGGTTCACTTGAAAAATCATAGAACAACCATGAAGAGGTGAAGTTTTGAAAATGTGACTGAGTTTTGACACACCACACAGCTTCTTTGTTCGACCATTGCATAACATGTCACTCTCCATTTACCTTTATATGAAATTCTAGGTTTTCATCCATGGAATAGATGTGATCGAAGATGTCATGTGCAATTCTTGGAATTATTCCCATTAGCTGTGGGTCATGTAGTTTCCCCTAAAGACACAAAGGTAGGTAGTAAGTCAAACAAACTGTTAACCATTTGGGAGACTGAGGGCAGAAAGTGGCTACGTCAAACACAGCAATACACAGAGGCCACCAGTTCACATATTTTTCTAAGGATGCACAGTCTAATACTCATACCTTATATTACATGCTTTTGAATTTGCAACTTCATCACAAAGTTTACGGTGCTCTGTCCCCATGACACTGTAGCCGTCACTACACAATAAATTACACCCATTTTACAAACTGGTATTTAAATACAAATGGTGACTTGCCAAAAGCTGGAACCACACAATGTGGACGTATGAAGGGTACCGCCTAAACCCAAGTCACCCAACTTTGTTCTCACTTCTCGTTTCCATACACAGCTTAAACTCAAGTTGTGTAGCAGATAAGAGACTGAGCTATTAGCCAATAACTTGTCGGTCAGTTTCAGTTACAGTCTCTCAGTCACAGTTCCACCCTCCATCTACAATATGGAGATAATAAAATAGACTTGTAAGATAGAGGAGTAAAACCATTTATGTTCAACTTGTAAAAGACCCAGACAAATATTAATCATCATCAACCTACTTTTTAAACATTTGAATCTTTCATCCTCCTTACTTATGACTTTCCTTGCTCATTCTGCTGATTTGTCACTAGTTTTCTTTAAGCTCCAGATTTCTCCTTTTGATTCCATGTTCCTCTCCTCTGGCTTTCCCTGTCTCTGAACTCATGCATCACTAACATCCCCTCCATCTGACCTTCCCAGTGCCATCTTTCAAGTTGTTGAATACGCCTTTCTTTCTAGACCACAGCACCTACTTTTCTCCTCACCCCTCCTTTTCTGTGTCAGAATGCAAGCCTGCAGAAAAGGAATGTGTCCACTTTCATCCTTGTACAATGCTTAGCAAGCAGACTTAAAGCATTCAACACCTTGCAGGCACGTAGTCGGCATCAACTCTTCACTCTACCTCACTCTGAAACAAGGCCCCTAATTATTTGTGCTTCCTGGAACACAGTGCAAAAGTGTCATCTTACAGCAACTTATTAAACAAAAACCAAACAAAGGGACAAATTCATTTTAGGGAATATGTTGCGGTGGTCTCTGGTACATCTTGAAAATTTGGAAGAAAAGGCCTCTTGCAGATCACAAATTAGACTGGACTACTATGTACACAATGGAAGAGAGGGAAATGGATTCTGCAATCTGTGGATTGTTTGGCCAGGCCCACTGCCAGCAAATGCTGCCTCGCCAGCATTACTGGTAGCCGCAATCAGCTTCCTTTGCTTTATTCAGGAACTTTGAAGATGAACGACAAGAACATTTTTCCTGACCACATGTCATTTTTCACTTTTCCTCGGCAAGCAAAAATTAGTCAGCACTGCACTATGATAATGAAGAGCACACCCTCTCTCCACGTTTAACTTTTTGTTTGTAGTTGCAATTGAAGAAAGTTTGCTTGCAATCTTTCCATGAAAACAGCGGCAGAAAAATTCAGCTTTCACTTTCAACAGTTTCTGGTTAGAGAAAAGCATCATGACTCTCCTGACTGTAATATCAGTAGTGTAGCTACAGGGGGGGAAGGAGCACAACACCTCAACACATCATGCAAGCTGCCCCTCCCCCTCACTATCAGAGCCATTCCCAGTGGTGAAGGAGGGGGCAGCCTGCAGGGCACATTGAGGTGCCCTGCAAAACTTAGTGCTATGCTCCCCTGTAACTATGCTACTGCATTACATAAAGATCTCTAAACAAGGGTGTAGATTTGAAATATGGAGTAAGGCTTTTAAGAACAGAAAAGGGCTTCATACACATGATCACAGGAAAATGAATGATAAGTTATTTAAATCTGCACACTGTAGGTTACCCAAAGGCATCCTCCTTTCCAGAATGAAGGAAACCTTCTATGTTTATACCAAAAGTGCAAATTTAAGAGCAAAATTTCCCCATAGCTGAGGCATAGAGCCAAATGCTGCTGCTTCTCCTGGTTCTCTTCCCACTCTCACTGAATTTGAAAAGCCAAAAGAAGAACAGAGCAGAAGAGGAAAAGACTAGGGAGCTAGACTGCCCCTCTAGCCTACTACTCTCTGTTTTTTCTTCCTTTTCAAATCCAGACAGCATACAAGCAGGACAGGAACAAGAGAAGGTGGTACTTGCACCCAGAGCTACTCACTAATCCACCACCTGCTACAACTGCTTCAGATCTCCCTATGGACAAGCCAGCACAGCACACAATATTGAAAAAGTATACTGCTCACTTCTTTATCACAAAACAGAACCACAGAAATGCTCACTGTCCCACCCACACAAGTAAATCCAGCCAAGTCACACCAGAATGTGCCACACAGATGTGCCCAATATATCTCCTGCTCTTCAATGCAAACACATTCTCAAGGCAGCATACAGAATATAAAATGCATAGAGAGAAAAGCAGGCCTCTCTTGTTCTATACAGGCTACAGTTATTCTAATTTCTTAATTTTTCACAGTCACCTACTAAGTTTGGAAAGCCTTTAAGGCAGCAGTTCCCAAACCTGTTGTGGTTATGGCACTTTTCTTTCACACACAGCACAAGCCAGGCCAAGAAAAAGGTGTGGCCAACTCATTCCCCTAGGAGGAAACCAGGCCCAGAGAGACAAGGGGGGAAGAAAAGGGAGGGCGGAGACAGGAACAGGGAGAGATTTAAGGGGTGCAGAACTTCTGAAGGAGAGGACCTTTCCACTCCTCCTGACATAAATGCCCTGGCAGGTCTGATGAGGAAGGTTCCTGACAGCGGGCAAGGGGTGGAAGGGGCCCCAGCAGGCACCTATGGTCAGCCCGAGGAAGGGAGGAGCAGCCATGAAGAAAGACCCAAGGGTGTCATTCAGTCCACTCCCTTAGACACAACTGGAGGTCTTATGGATGAGAGGAGAGATCAATTTTCAGGGCTCCACATAAGTGACAGGGCGGCCAAAGGAAGAGGCCCAGGAGGGTGGGGTATGCCCTCGCCTAAGGGGGCCATGCTCCTCTTGGCAGCAGGACTGAAATAATCAATATACAAATCATGGATGGGATAACGCAAAGCCCAGTTCTCCACATCTGCCCCGACACACTGGCGGGATGACTGAATGAGAAACAAGGGGATCACGTGAGCTACAGCTTTATGTGGAGTTAACAGGTAGGTATGAACCGGTTCTCTAGATCTGATCCCACTACTCCCTAACTGGTTTGGGACAAGGAGGTTAAGAGGAAATGAGCCTCCTTCACCCATCGGAAGCTGAGCATGAACTCCTGGGAGGCCCCTGCCACAAAGATTTAGAACCCAGCTCAACAGTCTAATATTTCTGGTTGCCTGTGCAACTTCACATGCAAGAAAGCTAACAGGACAGTCAGTTTCCATCACAGCTCTCAGCTACAGTCTCTTTGGACAGGATGTGCTGCATCACTGCACAGCAGAACTGGTGGAGTGGCAGCCAGCTTCAACATTTAAGCCAGTATGAAGGAAATTAAACATGAAAAACTCACAGGCTAAATACAGCGATCTGACTCAAGGGTTTTCTTTAAATTATTTTTATCTGGGAGGAAAACATCTTAAGAACATGATATTGTTATAAACTGCCCTCACTAACAAAGAAAATGGTTGGCAACCTTCAGTCTCAAAAGACTATGGTGTAAGCTTACAACACCTGGTATTCCGAAGCGGTCTCCCATCCAAGTACTAACCAGGCCTGACCGTGCTTAGCTTCCAAGATCAGACGAGATCGGACATGTGCAGGGTCACAAGGAACCATTTGATTATACATCAAATTGATATTGTATATTGATACATATTATATATTGATGTATATTGATATACATATATTGGTGTATATTGATGTATGTACACATCACATATTATGCTACACTATATGCAGCTTTGGCAAAGCTGACTGAATTAACACAACTCTTTACAAAATACATCTGACAATGATTAAAGTTGGCTGGTGATTAGATCCTTTAACATTTTTTTTAAACCCAAATGTGGAAAATGGAATAGGTTGAATATGCAGTTCACTGAAAAAGGTTTCATTTGGAAAATGCTAATACTCAGTTTCAATAAGGAGGAAGAACCAGAACACCAATTTCATACTGAAACTAAAGTTAAATTATTAGTACTATTGGAGGACATATTGGACTTCTATCTATAACCCTATTTCCTCCTGCAGCAAACGTTTGCTGTGCACATGGAAGGTGCTTGTGCCCGCTGATCCCACCTTTTGACCTCAGCACATCCAATGGAAGATGAAAATGACCCAACACATGATCAGGTATATACAGATCCCCATTATCATCTTCCCCCAAATGTACAGAAGTCAGACATGATTCCAGCAAGTACAATCCTTGCTTACTAGTGCTGCCCCCAGCAGAGGTGGGGAGTTGCAGTGTTTGAGGAGAGTAATTTACCACAGGAAATGGCATGAGGCCAAAGAGTTAGCTTCTCTGAAGACCCAATAAGGACTGGAGCCCCCCCCCCAATTTATTTTTATATATGAAGAGAGACACTTTCATTGAAAGCATGTCTCTTAATGCATTCCCATGATCATCAAGGAGGCTCTAAAGCAGGGGTGTCAAACATAAGGCCCGCAGGCCGAATGCAGCCCCCAGAAGCAATTTATCCAGCCCCCATTATTTGGGCTCTCCCACCATGATAATTAGGCTCTCTCGTATCTTGAAAATATACACAAGATTTGCACATTTTCTCTTCTGTCATTTGTAGCTAATGAGTTTCTACACGAGAACAAAGTGCTTATATCTGGCCATCATCTGCTTAATGATGCCAATTTCTGCTTAATGATGTCACTTCCGACCCTAAGAAGGTGCCATGAATGCTAAACTTCAGCCCTCTGTCTCAAATGAGTTTAGACACCCTTGCTCTAAATGTGAGCCATATAATCTCAGAGATTCAATTCATGCTTTGGCCAAACTGGAGGTCAGCACTAATCATGGTTTTTCAAGTCAGATGTCATGTCAAAGGGGGACTAGTAAAAAAATCAAGAACTGGAAGATGGAACAAGTGCAAGAGAAAGTAAATGGAGCATGCTGACAGGACCGCACCCATTTGCCAAACTATGGTTCAGTCTTGTACCTGAATTGAGCCACAGTTATTGGTTCAGTCTTGTAACTGAATTGCGCCACCATGTTAGCCAACTGCAGTTAACACAATGGTGGGCCACTGTGCATTACAGGAAGCTGGACTACATGGGCCTTTGGCCTGATCCAGCAGGGCTCTTATGTATATTCTTACAATAAAGTGTCTTGTGATATCTTAAAGATTAACATCTCTATTGCGGCATAAATTTCTCTTGGCAAGCTTCACTGGATGAAATTGGCTCTAGCCCAAGAAAGTTTATGCTGCAGTAAATGTGGATGATTTCAGAATACCCCGTGACACTATCCCGAATGATCTGATGTTTCCAAAACATGCATCGATAAGGATGATGGGGGACCAAAACAGAAAGACAACATGGAAATGCATAGAGTGATACTATCTGTGAAAAGTGATACTATCTCTGTCTATCCCAATTTAGGAACAGAGACATTTAAAATGTTTAAATGAAAAATTATCTATAAAAAGGCTTACACTGAGGAATCAGTGTCCTTTCATCTTTACAACAGCTTACTTTTTCACTAAGAGGTGCAATTAATAGCATTACAAGAAGAGGATTTAGAGTTAATATAGATCAGGATCTTTGTCTAAAGCCACATACCAAGAAGAATCTTGCAACAAGAAGCAGCAAATGCTTCTCCGTTTTCCTACAGTATTAAAAAAATAATAATCCAAGCCCACAATTCCGAATGTAAATTGGCTTTCAAAAAGATATTTTCTACACCAGCTTGAACACCACAGACATTTTGATTTAATTACATTCTGAGCTGGGGGATTACGGTGCCACTCCACCATCTGCACAGAAGAAGCCAGAGATTTCCCTTGCCTACTCCACCCCCAAACTGCTCTCTAAAAAGGTAGCAAAGACTTAGCCAGAGGAGAGCTGCATTTATTTCATCCCTAAGAGGAGGGGCTGAAGCTACCAAGGGACTTTGTTATTTTATAAGCAGCAAAATACTAATGCTCACTTCCTTCCTTACAGCAGACTAGCCATTCATGCATTTCAATTTTTATCCTACATATCCCCAAAAGCCCAAGATATGCTACAGTTTCCAATTTATTTACATTCTTATAATTTTAGAAAATCACAATCATACACCTCCTCATTAGAAATGCAGGCTAAGAACTCAAAATACTAGGCTATTCCAGCCATTCAATATCCTAAGACAGCAGTCCTGAAACATTTGCAGAAAATGCTCAAGTTCTGTGGAAAGATCTAGATATAAAGAACTCTGTACCTGTGGAGGAAGATCCAAGAAGTTTCTCAGCATAATTACCTATTACAGTTTTGGACAGCAATCCTAGACCCCCCCAAAACTACACACTTGAGGTTCTGGAGTTTTTAATTTCTTTTTAAACTGAAAGATTCTATCAAAAGAGAAATTTGTGTAGACATGCAAATCCAATCTGAAACACAACAATAGTGCACTATCAACAACAGAACATTCTTGACTAATCTGCTATGGGACATTGGGGAATAGCTAGCATTGCAATAAAGGGCATTTGAGAAAAATGCCCTTTTCAATACCTGTGAAACCATCATAATTTTGCATGTCACTAATGTACAGATTATAACGCATAAGACAGACAGACACATGTCTTGAATATTCGTTAACACTGTTCTAATAACAGCATTACTGATGTAAAGCAAGGCACCTACAGCGCTTTTAGTTCTCTATAGCAATGTTGTCCAAACTTTTGGGCAGGAGGGCCAGATAATCTCTCTGACACTGTGTCTGGGGCCACATTTCAAATTTGAATACATTTACATAAATGAATACATTAGAGATGGGGCTTATATGAATGAATGAAGGTCTTGCAATAGCTCATGGCCTATAAAAGGCCTTGCACAAAGCAAGGCCAGCCTTTCCTTTTCTGCCACTGCTGCAACCCAGATGTGAAGCAGCAAGCAGTGGACAGAGCCCTTGTCCCACAGCTCACACAAGAGGTCAAACAGTTGGCCATGAACACTGAGAGCAGTTGCATCGGGCCAGCGCGGGCTCCAGCAAGTCTCTGGAGGACCAGAGCTCATTGGAGACTGGAGGCTCTCAGTGGGCTGCACTGAGAGTCCTTGAGGGCTGCAACTGACCCCGGGGCCAGGGTTTGGGCACCCTTGCTCTATAGTAATGTAAAAGTTACAGGTATTTCCATTGAAATTTTACATTTCTATAATAGAGAACTAAAAGTGCTGGAGATGGCTTTTGCTTTACATCAGCAGTCTCCAAAGTGGAGACCACTGTGCACTGGGAATGCCTTCCCTGGGTGCTTACCATTCCAGCACACCATGGCTCTCCATGTCCCCCGATCGGGACAATGCAACACTCTGAAGCAGTTGTGTCTTTGGTAGAATGTCCCAGCGGGCATTGCGCTCAGATTTCCAGGCAGACGCAACTGCCCAGAATGTCGCATTGTCCCGATCGGGAAACATGGAGAGCTGTGGCACACTGGAACGGTAAGCTCTGCTCATTGAGCCAATGGCTTCTCCTGAACCCCAGATCCAGACTGCAGGCCAGGGTTTGGAGGGAGCTGCTTTACATCAATTATGTAAAGTTTGCTGATATTGCATGTCAGAGCTTGCCACTTTTTTCTTTTTTTTAGCCATCTTTATCTTACCTAGGCTTTAGCATTGTTGTGTGTTGCAAACCACAGTAAACTGATGAGAACTTAGTAGGCTATGAAAACTAATCAGAAATTATTTTTGGTATCTGGCAACAGTTCGCTACTATGTTTATATGTCTCTGAAAATGTGCAAAATGGTCCTTACACTAGTTTTGCATAGGTATCAATTACTTCCTATTATCTAGGGCAAGAACAGTAATTTAATAGCTGGCTCACCTTAGGCACTGAGCCTAAGGAATATGGGAAAGAAACACTACAGGTAGATTACCCCTTATACGGACATCCAAAATCCGCACATTTTTGTCCAAGTACAGGATACAAGTTCTAATCTTGCTCTGTGCTGTGTACTTGTACAGACTGTTCAAAAATGTCAAAAAGGCCAGCAGAAACCTGTATGGGTAACAGTGAAAAGAGCAAGAGGAAGCATTTCTCATTATATTGATACAGCTATTCCAAAATCCAGACAATTTCCCATCCCAAGCAGTTCAGATAAGGGATAAGCAACCTGTACTGGCTCCCTTACCTACACTGCCAAACTCAAGCTACTACCTCTAACATGCACTCAGTGAAACAAAGCTTTGACAAGAAAGAGCACAATTAACCGGCCACATCTTAAATATTGTGGAGTCAGGAAAAGCACACTGCCCTGCCACCTGGGACCCTTTCAGCTGAAGATGTTGACAACTGAATCTGAAACCTCCTGCATGCAAAGGATGGGATTTACTACTGATCTATACAGACCTGGCCCGAAATGCATGCTGTTTTGTAGTAATTGCTTTATTGATCAATACAACACCAACATTCAATATCACCATAAACTCAAGTAAGTACATTTTTGAAGAGTTTTAATTTCTCCATAGCTTATTGATATTAAGGGGAAACCTTCTCTGTAATGGAGAATTAAAAGCACTGAAGATAGCTTTTGCTTTACATCAATAATGTTAAGTGTGCTATTTGCACTTTAGAGCCTCTCTCTCTCTCTCTCTCTCTCTCTCTCTCCCTCTCTCTCTCTCTCTTAAACATCTTAACCAGGCTTTAACAATGTTGTGTGTTACAAAGCACAGTACACCAATGAGATCTTGCCAGGCTAAGAAAGTTATTTTTGGTACAGATCAAATAAAAGAGGCATGGTTTTGAACTACTGTCTGTGTTCCTAGCAAGAACCAAGAGGAGAAGCTGGGGCTTTATACAAGGGTTATAATCCGCAGGTAAAACTTGCACGGCAAGGAAACAGTCAATAGTTTTGACAGATGTGCATCTGAAAAGTGAACAGCCTACTACGTGATAAGACTGCCCCCAGTTTACGAAGGCAGATCACCACCATGAGTACATTAAATAATGCTAATTAACAACGCATCTCAAATTTCATATACCTGTAGGATAGCATTGTAATAGGCAACGTGTTGTTCTCCTGATCAATTCTGGGTTTTTAGTAACACATTCTATTTATGATTTTAAAAATAGATTGCAAAAATAAATTTTAAAAAATAAGATTTTAGCTTTAAATCTCTCTCTATATTAAATGTGTTGTATAGATTGGTTCTTTGCAGTAGTGAAGCTGCCTGTTCTTCAGGGAAGACTGAAGGGAAGACAAAATTTAAAGCAGGTTTAATTATTATAACAGGTTGATTATCCCTTGTTCAAAGTGCTAGAGACTGGAAGTGTTCTGGATGTTTCCAGAATTTGGAATATTTGCATAAATATGATGTGATATTTTGGGGGGGCTGGGGATAAGAATAGGCCCTCAGTTTGGCTGTACTTGTCGTAAGAGGCGACTGAACAGCCACCGGGTAGATGGGACTCGTCAGCCTGGGAAGGCAGCTCATCTGAGAGAAGGAAAACTCTGATTCCAAACCTCCACTGCCTTGTGGCTACATCCAGTTATGGAAAAGGCTTCAGGAGTCAACCTCGAGGCAAAATCTGGAGCCGGAGTCCCTGAGGCAGTTCATGGCTGAACACAGTCACGTTCTAGCAACTCCTGCGACGCCGCTGGAACCAACCGTATTGGCTTCTGCCTTTCCATTGGACCATTTCAGCGACGTGGAGAGGGGGGATTTGCTGCATGGGTAATAGCCTATCCTCCATACCTACTTTACCCAGGCTTCGCGCACTGGAGAGGACACTCTGTTCCAGAGCCACCATTCAGAGCGTGACACCATGGTCTTCCGAGACTGAAGGATGCCAACATTTTGGGGATGGAATGGACCCCAAGTCTAAATGCGCATAAGTCTTGGCCTCATGTGGGGCACTTTTCTACATACTCAATAATCTTTCAATTAGGAATACACGGGAATGAACACAAGGCTTTATGCAGGCAAAGAAGCAACCTGCCTTTGGCGTGTGTGGTCTGCACACATGTTGTGCATCTCCAGTTTTGGTAATGCCCTGGCTCGTCCCTTCCTGCCACCCCCTGAAAAGTTACCCACTCTTCCCCATGCCACCTTCTGCACTGCATTCTGAGTTGCAACTGCCTGGTGCAGTTGGCTTCCTCGGCTTGGCAGCACCTTGGCTTAGTAGCACAAGCTTTTTAAGCTAAGCAAACCAGCACCCAGCACCCATTATGTGAGGTCAGAAGCCAGCACTCAAAAAGTTCTGAATTTTGGAGCATTTAAGTTTTTTTAATTCAGGATAAAGCGTAATTGGCCTGTACTAATAATAAAAACTTCAATTTTCTGAATTCATGGAACCCTTTACATTAACTTGTCTGTTCTGGAACCTCTGAGCCTGTCATGGACATCTTCTGGAGTGTTGCAGAGATCTGTTTAGTTCATTTGGTCAATGACCAGTTCTCCGGTGCCTCAGTCTGTGAACCAAGTGTATACCTAGGAAAAAAATTACTATTTTGTTATGAATTTTAAAAATCCGGCTAATAAAAAGCATGATTGGCTACCAAGTACAGTCATAATTTGTGGACCCCAGACCTTTGCAAACTTCCTCATGGAGGAACTCCTGATAAACTTGAAGAGAAACTGATCACAACACAGTTTGGAAACCCCAATTTAAAAGGAAAAAAGTGACACTGCTTGAGAGGAAACAAAAAAGTTTTGAGAAGTCAACCTTTGGATGGGAGAATTTTACCTAGCATATATTTAGACTACAACCATATAACCAAGCAGGCACCAGTTTAATTATCATAAAGCCACAAGGGATTAAGACCTTAAGGTGATTAAAACCATCACCTTAAGGATAAGCATCCCTTAAGACACTCTTGATTTAGAGAACACTCGCTCATTCTGATTAGGTTGAAGAAATAGGTATATTCCAGCTTCCAATCTGGGTTTTTCATCTGAATTCCAATAGGGAGAAATGATATTCTGGAGGCTCAATTCCAGAGCCTGCACAAATAGCTCTCCAAGGGAAATGCACCACAAGAGAAAAACAAAAATAGTACTGCACCTAAACCACTACATTTAACTGCATGACTAATTAAGCAGAGCCTACAATTCTGTGTTCAAAACAAAGAATGTATGTAAACAAACATCTGGGCCCAGACTAATACTCATGTTAGGCAGATTTCAATGTGTGTAATTTATAGATAAATGCTTATGAGGTATCCAACTTTTGCACAATTCAGAACATTTTTATCACTATGGAAGGCTGAAATTTTGCTTTTAAAAAATGCAAATTGCATTTTTAAAAAAAATTCTGCAGGACCCAAAGGATTTAAAAAAATTTTAAGGCCATAATCCAATACAAGCAATGTGATCACAGTTGTGCAAATTTAGATCTTTTTCTCAAGGAGTTACTTGAGAACTCCTATTCAATACATTCTGTGTCTATGCTGGATGTGTGCAGGGAACACACCAATCAACCTGAAGCAATGTTAGTATGCCTCCATCAAGTCTTGGAACCCAGTACGTACCTTGCCCATTCTTTGTACAACCAGAGACACATCACATTGCCTGTAACCAATATTTATAGCCACTAACTCCAGAACTTCCTGCCAACAGTACAACTCCATAGGGAGAGTCACGTCACTCACCAACAGGCAGCTAGCACAACAACACAAAAAGTAAAGAGTGTTCATGAACCCATGGGTCCACAAAAGAAGGGGCAAGGCCCACTGTGTGAACAATGCTTTCCCACAGACATCCATACAGCAGTACGATTGCCACCTGTATGAAAGAAACAAAGCACTTTACCAGGCGAAGAGTCATATCAGCAAGGAAGAAGAGCCACTACAACATTGATCTCATACTTGGCAGTGCAAAGAGCTGCCTGGTAGTTCAATGTGAAGGAGCACTGCAACGGAAGAGAAAGGAGTCCTCCCCTTGGACTCTGGTGGGGAGATTATTTGCATATTGCAGGCATCAGGGCCATTACCAACCTTCAAGTAGGTGTGAGATTCCAGCTGTCTCTCACCACACACCTGACTTGTTCACTTCTTTCCCCTTACACTTGCGGAGTCATGAGTGCAGCAAATGTGCCATACACAACACCACCAGCCTAAATCCACTATATCTCTGTATATCTCAGGAAGATGCGGGGGAGGGGGTGAAGGCAGCAATTAACATGTTGCTAATGGGGTGGTAGAGGGCTGCTTTTACTTACTGAAGTGTGCAGGACATTGCAAGAAGAGCAGGGAGCCCACGCAGCCCTCTGCAGGGCTCCCCGAGTCTTAGAACATTGGAAAAATGTGAGCGCAAAGCACTTCCTCTTTGTGTTTGCAACAAGGAAGAGCTCTGCGCTTGTGTTTTTCCAACTTTCTAAGACTCGGGGAGCCCTGCAAAGGGCTACATGGGGCTCCCTGCTTCTCCTGCAATGTCCTGCTCACATCAGTAGGTAAAAGCACTCCCCTTCCACCCCCATTAGCGATGTGATCCTGGGGATCGCATCGTTGCCCTCGCCACCTCCCCTGCTCCTTAAAAGGGGAGCTTTACACGAGCTGGTGGGTTGTGACCAGTTTGAGAACCACTGAACTAAAGTGAAGACTTTCAAACACCATTTGACACTACTTCATTTGCACACATCATTCTGAGGAATAAGCCACGCTGAAGATCATGTTAACAACAACATAACCTATCTTGAAAGGTTAGTAGCACAAGCTTTTCCAGAAAATTAAAGCTGCTGCTCCTCCCTAATCTTACTGAATTTGACAAAAACCACACTTACTTCCATAGTATGTGTTTTTCCAGATGATGTTTGACCATATGCAAAAATTGTACCATTATAGCCCTCGAGAACATCTGAAAAGAAAATATGGAACATGTTATTGTTGTAGAATATTAGAACATGCCAAAGAAAAGAAGTACCATTATGCATTAGTCAACATTTTGCCATGAAAAAAAGGAGGAACTGAGAAATTAAATGAAGGTTACGTGGGAGAAAATGCACAGACGTACAGTGTTGCTAAGGTAACCTAAAGAAATGTGATTTCTTCACAGCCAGATTGAATTTAGATAACAATTAAGTCCTTGGTGCCTTCCTATAGTCTTCCTGAATAAATGTCCTTTGGATACTCATTAGTGGCCAGTATATTAATTTTGGAGGATAAAATAAAAAGAAAATCATATCTGCTGTATAAATTATCCCACATCGGACACATAACTCAGTCAGATAAAAGAATGGGGTACAGTTTCTTTTCCATCTGCAATTATTTTATATCTCTTTATCTTCCCTCCAGTGGAGTGGAAAAGAGGTATCACAAGGTAGATTCCAGTGGCTACTCTCCTGAAAACGATGGACCCCATATTCATTGAAAATTATGTTTCTTCCCAGCTAAACGTGGTAGGATGAGAGTTTGGATGAGATAAATGCAAGCCATTTGTGTCTTCATACCAGGAATACAGGCAGGCTCTCCACATAGCCTAAAACCCCACAGTACCTATTCTTAGAAAACAGATGGCAAAAAGGGAGTGATTTGTAACCAAAATGACTTTCAATACACGTCTTTGAGAACTGAATAAGGCATAATCACAGCATCAGAAAAATCCAGCTTTCAAAGAAACCATGTATTTTTCCCCAGCTCTGAAAAATTGTGCAAATAACTTCAGCTTGCTTTTTCAATATACAAATTTGCAACTCTGACAAAATATCAATAGTTTTATAAATTGTAATTCTGATATCCAATCCAAATTGCAACAACCAATAAGAACTTGTTGTCAGTAAGTGTAATGAGATGGCTTCTCTCTGCATTCCCCAGGCCCAGTTGCTTTTTTCAGGCATACGTCCCAAGGCTTTGTGCCACCTTTTGAGGGAAAGATGCTTCCAAACACCAACACGTGTTGCAGAGGGCCATGGGGCCTGCTCTCAATTCACACAGGGAGCCATCAATGTCAGACATGGAGAGAGCGACCAGATTTGCATGCAGCTTCTGGCTCAGTAGGGCGCTTGTTGAACTGTGTTGCTCCAGAAGGTTGCCTAAGCTGCTAGTATAATGCAAGCCAGCCCTAATTACCAGCAACAGGAAATGAGAACAAACAAATACTCACTGCAAAATGTTTTGTTATTGTGACAGCTTTTATTGACACAGACCTATAAAAGGCTCAAAGTGCCTTTTAAAAAGCTTTCATAGTAATCAAAAGCTCAAACCAAAGCTTGACAAAATTTGGCCCATGCTAAAAAAATAAAAAAAAGGATGCAGGGGTTAATTATTTCCTTCTCTTTGTTACCATATTCCAAAGGCCCAGTTCTCTGCAGTGCATGCTAGGTGCTTAACCATAAATTAAGGGGGGAAAGTCTTCAAAAAAACTAAAGGCCAACAAAAACACTGACAATTGATAAAAGCACCAATTTTTCTCATTTTTGTACAAAGCCTCAGTCTTATGATTGACAGTAACACATTTTCTTCATTTCCTAGTGAAAGAATGACAGCAATAAATTCAGCAAATGGAGAAAGTGAATTAAACGTCTTGTCTGCAAAGATATTTAAATTCACTAATCTATGTTTCTAGCCAATCTCTTGCACTTACCAAGGGGCCTCTACACAGCTGGAGGAATTACAATTATGTGGAATTGCAAAGACTCATTCTGACCTGAAAGCAGTATATATTGATTTTCCATTCAGCAAACTGCAAGCTTAGAAAAAAAATCCAATGAATATTACTGAGACAATAGATTTGTCTCAAAGAGCAACTGAAGGTTGCTTTTCATGGATACTTACAAATCAGGTTTTTCACCAATCACTTTCACTTGACCTGAAATCTTGCTATTATTTTATTCAAGAAAATTCTTCTTGACAATTTAAGGAAGGTATCAAAAATTGAGAAGTTAAAATATTGTAAAATTTTGTGAGACCTTTTTTAGCAAAGTTCTGAAATAGCTAGATCTAAACATCCAATTTTTCTGTATCTTAATCTTGATAAATCAAATTATGTATTTAACATTGTAATATAGATAGATATTTAAATACTAGTTCTCTCCCACCCCCACAAAGGCAATGAAATAATCAGTTAACTGCAAGTTTATGGGTAAAATAATCTACAGGAGGGATTCTGCGTCTACAATGACATTGGAAGACCATTAATGCCCATGAAGTATTTAAAAATAAAACATTTTAGAAAGATATGTCACTAAACTTCACAGAACTGTTTTTCTTTAAATCACTGGTTTCTTTCCAACATCGGTTTATGCCACTGGCAAAAAAAGAAATTAAATTTTAAGAATAGCGGTAGGGAAAAATGTTTTTCATAACTACCAACTAACAAAAAGCATTTCCTTTTATTTAATTCCAACAGAAATTTACATTAAAACTCTTCAGATTCATTTTTACATTCTCTGTTCATACATTCCAATTAGAACACAGAACTGATGAAGAACTGTCAAGATTCTTTTTTTCTAAAATTATACACTATTTCAGAATTGACATCAAAGGAAATGCATTCATGTATTTTGCCATTTTTCAAATACAACTGCTGGTTTCAGGAAAAGCAAATGTCTGTGTCATCTTAAAGACTAGAAAATATAGGTCATGCCACAATATCTGTTGCGCTTTTAAAGTGCCACAGGACTATGTTGGCTTTTGCCACGAGTAATACATTTACTTTTATGAACCTTAACCAAAACTTGGTTGCATAAAAATTTCCCCTTTGAGCATGATTAGTTACATGTAACCAATGCAACCTGTCAATACAACCAGATTGTATTTCTAGACATATTTCAGACAAGGGGAAGCAAGAGAAACTTGCTCACTGCAAACATGCACACACATCCTATATAGCATGCTTCCAATCACAAAAAATTTTGTTTACTAAAACCAGCTGCATAGGATGTGATCTTACTTGATATTGGGATGCACAGGGAGATTCACACTTTTCCCATTCTCTACCCCCCACACCCAAATTTTTCCTTTGTTTCCACATTTCTCACACAGAACAGCAACTCTTTCCAGGAGCAACATTATCCTCAGCATATCTATTTACTGCATATTTATTTCAACATCTGAAATGTATTAATTCAGTGTGGCTTAAGAATGTCAGGAGCGGTTACTTAAACCTTCAAGCATTTTTAAGAGAATAAAACATGCGCTGTGATTTGCTATTCTGTTAGGTAAATATGCTTGAGTTGTCACAATTAGTGTATTATTCTTTCCTAAAGAGGCTAGAAGGTATATTGTGCATTTGGAAAAAGGCAACAGTTCAACCAGAAACTGGAAATAAAAACTGGTTCTGTTTACAAGCTCTCGCACACCCGTGGTGCTGTCCAGAGGAATGGTGCTGACTGGCTCATTCCAAAAACATACTGTGATTTTAGGTACAGTAGACATGCAATTGTGGTCCCTTTCCATGCTGCTCTGCTAATACAAGAATGCAGAAGCCAAATGGAGGAAATAAGAATGCCCAGCACAATCCCATCCCCCTCCCCGCATGACCAGTTTGACCTCTGAGGCTAAAAACAACAACAACAACAGTATTTATATACCGCTTTTCAACTAAGAGTTCACAAAGCGGTTTACAGAGAAAAATCAAACAACTAATGGCTCCCTGTCCCAAAAGGGCTCACAATCTAAAAAGATGCAAAAAGAACACCAGCAGACAGCCACTAGAACAGACAGTGCTGGGGTGAGGTGGGCCAGTTACTCTCCCCCTGCTAAAAAGAGGAGCACCCACTTGAAAAAGTGCCTCTTGCCCAATTAGCAGGAGGCTAGCAAGTTTCCTTCTACATGTTCCTATTTGCTTAACATTTATGAATTCTACACGGATACAGGAACACCAAGGTTGCTATTCTATCAAAAGCTAACAGTACAATGTTAAGCAAGCATCCCTACTTTTCCTTCTCAAGGTATCCAAAGGGCCTGTTGTGCAACAACAGAATTATTAAAGATACTTGCATATTACTTTTTAACAAAATGTTCGCAAAGCTGTTTATCAAGAAAATCACGTATAGGCTACACTTTAGATCTCCCTCTATCCCAGGTGTCGTCCCTATTCCTGGAGAAGGGCATCCTTCCTGCAGTTTCAACAACTTGTCCATACTTGTTTCGCATGCCTGGGTCACTGCTAACTTTTTAGCATTGCATTATGGTAATTCTTACTTATGGGTCAACTCATTTGGACAGGCTTTCATGATCCCATCTCCTTCACCAGTTCCCCTTTTCCTCTCCTATTCTTCTAGTTACCTTGACTCACACTGAACCTAGAGTTGCCATAACTGCTCACAACCAGATCTCCAAAACAGAAGATTTGCGATGGAGCACCTGACGCTCCACCACCACTTACCCAGTCCTGGGGAATGCATGGCATGGCAAGAGCTGTGGGCAGCTTTGCTTGCCCACAGGGGTTAAGCACTGGCACACATGTACCATCGCTCAGCTTGCTGCTCATTTCGACCCTACCCACCCTTCCCTTTCAGCAGTCTGAGATTAGCTGGTTGCCTTAGAGTCAGGTAGAGATTTTTCTACTGTCTGCCTGACTTGGCCTTGCCACTCAGTTTTTTCGTGTATCCCAGACTGTTTGAAGTGGATTTGGGGTTCTACTCTGTAAGGTTTGGTCACTTTGGCAGGGATCAGTAGGCCAGGTAGGCAGGCATTAATTTGGTGTCCATATTGAGTTGGCAAATCATCTGAGGCTTGTACAACTCACACGATGCTTGACCAGATCAGTGAGGCTGGATGGTAGATTTCAGCTGGTATAAGCAAAGGTCACATGGGCTTGCTTTTGGGGGATCTACACTTACCACCAACTCAAGCCTACAGGGTTGGCATTGATAGGACCATCTGGTGGTCACTAGGGAAGTCTTTGAGCCAGGTGATTCACTCTGTTATATTTGGGGGAGGTAACGGCCAGATCTGTTTCCCGTTTACTGGCTTGTCTGATGGGGTTTTCCAGCTAGCACCCTGCTGCAGTTAATTTGCTGTTAAATTTAATAAAGTGGCCTTATATATCACCAAGCCTTTTGTCTCACAAGTTTATTAAAGGAACCTGGGTAACTAGTCAAGTTACCAACCACTTTGGTTAGAATGCAACAACAAAAAAACCACCATTTTTTCAAAACGGCATTTAAAAATATTTTCTTCAGCATTATATGAATCATTTTTGATTGACAAAAAAGTGTTTTGCTCCTTTCCTTGGTGAAACTTGTATTTAAAAAAATTTTTTAAAAAAGATGATGGGTACCCCTTCTCTCTCCTACACACTGGAAAAGGAAAGGTTTAGTTAAAATTAGCCACTTTGAGTGCCCAGCAGGGAGAGAAAGCTGGGTATAAATTTTGTAAATAAAATAAATAAAAATAAATAAATTTGATTTGCCTTGGAAGCCCTTTCAGGGGAAGACTTGTTAAGAAACTACATCTAAAGGGACAGATTGCTATATAGTCTGATAATTCTGCTATAATCATGGGAATGGTAGCTACAGTTATAGCATTATACATGACTGTGGGCCCAATTCTATCCAATTTTCTGGTGCTGGTCAGTTGTGCCAGTGGGATGTGCACTACATCCTATGGTGGAGGGGCAGTAACTGAGGCCTTCTTAAGATATGGGAACATGTGTTCTCTTACCATGGGGGTTGCATTGTGGCTACACTAGAGCTAGAAAGTTGGATAGGACTGGACCCTGTGACTTCTTCCTGGCCAATTATATCATGCAACAGCTCTAGCTACTGTATAACTAGTATTAAGGAACTCTAAAGTACCAACATGTGCTTCAAGCAGTTCTCAGTCATCCTACAGCTCAATAAGACAGAGCACACGTTTTGCTGGCTGACAGTTCAACATTCAATTCCTGGCATCTCCAAGTAGTGCTGGAAAAGACATGTAGTCCAAGACCCTGGAGAGCCATTTGCAAGCATTATACATAATATTGAGCTATAAGGAATACAGGTCTGTCTCTGCACAACACAGTTTCCTATGGTCCTAAATAAAGATATAGTGAGAAGTAACAATGCATCCCAGTGGTTCTCAAACTTTTCAGCACTGGGACCCACTTTTTAGAATGACAATCTGTCAGAAAAAAGGTTGCACCTAAGAATTATCCCCATATTGCAGATGGGGAAGAGTGAGCCTGAGAGAGAGAGAGAGAGAGAGAGAGAGAGAGAGAGAGAGAGAGAGAGAGAGGTTTGGCCAAGGCCATCTCCCAGGCTGGGAATAAATTAGTCTGTGGAGCTCCTTGCCACAGGAAGTAATGATGGCATCCTGACTAAATCCCTTTAAGAGGGGATTGGAAAAATTTTTGGAGGAAAAGTCCATCACTGGTTACGAGTTATGACAGTATATGCAAGCTCCTGGTTTTAAAGGTAGGCTACCTCAGAGTGTCCCTGGGGGCTGTGGGATAAGAATAGGCCCTCCGTTTGGCTGTACTTGTCGTAAGAGGCAACTAAACAGCCACCGGGTAGATGGGACTCATTAGCCTGGGAAGGCAGCTCATCTAAGAGAAGGAAAACTGATCCCAAATCTCCACTGCCTTGTGGCTACATCCAGTTATGGAAAAGGCTTCAGGAGTCAACCTCGAGGCAAATCTGGAGCCAGAGTCCCTGAGGCAGTTCATGGCTGAACACAGTCATGTTCTGGCAACTCCTGCGACGCCACTGGAACCAACCGTATTGGCTTCTGCCTTTCCATTGGACCATTTCAGTGACGTGGAGAGGGGGGATTTGCTGCGTGGGTAACAGTCTATCCCCTATATCTACTTTACCCAGGCTTCGCGCACTGGAGAGGACGCTCTGTTCCAGAACCACGATTCAGAGTGCAATACCATAGTCTTCCGAGACTGAAGGATGCCAACAACACACAATCTGTCAGAACCCATCGGAAGTGATGTCATGGCCGGAAAAGACATTATGAAACAGGAAAATTTTTAAAATCTCCACTTGACAAAATCAAATCAATTAATTAAATTAAAAGTTTACAATAAATTTAAAAATTTTATTTAAAATAAAGAAGAATCCTCCTAACCCTCCCAAGCAGTTGCTGATCTGGTTAAAAAAATTTCCCAAACATCCCAAAGGCTGCAATCCTATGCTCACTTACCCAGGAATAAGCCCCATTAACTATCATAGTTAAAAGTACAGATACATAACATTTCCCCAAATGCAGTCACATACCATGGTAGTTTCAAGTCTGATGTATTAAAAAAAATGAAATACATATTGATATAAATGGAGACCCCTCTGAAATTGGCTCACAAACCCACCTAGCGGGTCCAGAACCACCGTGTGAGAAACACTGGTGTATCCCAATTAGAGAACAACATATCATAGGCATCCATCAACATGATAAACTGCAGCTTTCTGACAAACTTGTCAAAGAATAGTGCAAACTACAAAAATGGGAAAAAGGGACTCTATGCAGAAATTACCTATAAAACTAATTAAAAATCAAGATATTTGTAGAGAAAGGGAAATATTTATTATCTTCTCAAATAATAATGTAATCATGTTTTTATAAAAGACTTCAGTGTTCTTTTGCCTGCACTAAAGCCTGAAAATTACAAAATTACCTGGTAGACAGAAACAAAAGCAATGCTAGGGGGGAAAAAAATGAAATACTCTATAAGAAGGCTTGATTCTGAACAGTGACTGCAATCCCACTTATTCGGGAATAAGCTTCATTAAATTAGTGAGATTTACTTACAAATAAAAATGTACAGAATTGTGCTGCACATCAAGAAAAATATTTCCACTTTGTTTTCTCCTTCCCTTCCAGGGAATTCATAATCATTGGTTAGACCTTGGACAACCAAAGTCAAAGGAGATACAATGGGCATGACTGGAAAGAGGGAGGACACAGAAGCCTCACTGTTTGCAACTTTTGAACATTTTCAAATTACTATCACTGCATTAAATATTTTTATTTGAAAAATTTATATCCTGCCTTTCCCATGCCAAAGCAAATGCCCAAGGCAGCTTACAAAGCTCCAAAATAAAATGTACAGCATGTCACAATAATAAGTAAGCATATTAAAATCAAACAGATCAAAAAAAGAAACCAAAACACATTGTTGAGCTATTTGGGGAAATAAATTAGTCCAGGGAAGCAGTCAATTACTGCACTATGACCAATAAATAAATAAATAAATAAATTTATATTCCCTGTAAACTACTCAATTACCTTTTTTGTTTAGAAGTGCTGTATAAATACTATTAATAATAATATATTTTCTTATATGTATTAAGTATTATGGAGATATGGATATACTTTGTAAAGTCTGGCACAGGTCTGACCCATTAATTTTTATCTCTATGTCTTAGCTACCACCCCCCAAAAAATTGGCTATTGATTATTCACCCACGTCAGGCATACAAATAACCTAAATGGGTCAGTCAATAGTTTATTCTTTGTGGATTGAGAACAGTCCAGTAAATAGACAATTATTCCAAGGAAATCATTAAAATATCATTTTGCCTTTATCCAAGGCTCCAGATGTCCCTTGTAAACAGCTATAGTAAAAAAGAAAAATGTGCACCAGTGTGCGTACACTGGTTATTTCATATTTCTATGCACTCGGTCTAGTAACCATGGTGCTTTCCATCAGCAGGATTCAGCTGATAGGGCAATCATGTCCCTGCATAGAAAACGGACTAAAGTCTTTTTATTCCTCAAACAACAAACAGCCAGAACAAGACACAGGAAAAATGGAGAGATTATTTATAGGAGACTGTGTATTAAGCCTGCAAAAATTTATTTTAATATATTGCAAAGGCAAAGGTATTCTCTCTCTCTCTCAGTCTGCAGTGTTCTATTCAAACAATTTCCTCCTCAAAATCATATTGTACAGCAAGGTGATGGGAAAAGTAAAAAAATAATAACAAAATGTATATATAAAGAAAGATTTCTACGGAGAGAAGAAACAATGTGCTAGAGGCGGGTGGGTGTGTGGGAAGAGAAACCAACAATTTGTCATCCCTGTGCCTTACTACTATAAACCCCCAAATTCAGAACTGCTAGTCAACAGGATCAGGTACTTGAATCCACATTAGCGGACATAATGATTATGGAACAAAATGACAAGCACCACACTGAACATGTCTCTGAATACAGGGGGTTGCTCCCAAGGTACTTTGCAAAAAAAAAAAAAAAAAAAAAAGCCCCAGGAACTCAGCTGCAACTGGGAATAAACAGACATAATAAATTATTTATTCACACACACACACACACACACACCTCATGAGAGTGTATTATTTCCACCAAGTATACTAATAAGGTTAATAAGCGGCCTGAAAGATCAGTAGATAGAAAAATGCAGTGTAGAAGCGTATTTGTACCCAAAACAAAGGCTACTCCAGAGTCATATGAAATAGGATCAAACCAGTAGAAGCTGCCGACCCAAGAAGCCTCAGATCATGCTCTGTTTTACCCTGGAAAGAGACAACATGGAAGTCATAAAAAGGAACTCATCCACAGCCCAGGTTTCAAAGCCTTACATTGGGAATAATGGGGGTTTGCAATACTTGCCACACATCACAATCATAGCATTTACACTGATTTGAAAGAGTTCAGAAAGAGAAGCAGCAGTAAACAAAGCATAATGTAGATACAGAACTGAATTAACCCATTTTTGCCCAGCCCACAGGTGTACACGTTTGATCCCTGTTTGCATATTTGCAACACTGGGCAAAAATGGCTTAACCTTCCTTTGAATATGAATGTTTGTATTCTGGCCTATACTTTTTTTTTTAAATTACATCTCTCAGGAGCATCTCAAGGCAAAGGCCAACTTTTTGATTACCACAAAGCAATTCAAGGTTATTCCTGTTACCAGGTTAGGGTTGATCATTTCATCGACAATGCACTGTAGCGTTTGTGAAAATATCAGAACTATGGCTAATAGATTTTCATGAGTCAGCCTGAGCAGCCAGAAAACAGGCAAGCAACTCGCCTTTCTCCCTTCTTCAATTCCTAAACACCACAGAAAGTGGGGAGGTCTACAAGCACAGGGAGGATTTGGGGTTTCACAGATCTCACCATGAGCAAGTCTGGAAATCCCTGTTTGCCACAGATCAACAGAAATGGAGAACAAAACATTGGTGGTATCTTTTTTCCTACAGGTTTCGGCTTGCCACCCAGTATCAATCTGTGTTTGCTATCAACCCCTCCCTTCAAGCCTCTGGAAAAAAGATTGGGGGAAAGATATTTTTCCCAATTGTCCTGGAATATAAAGGTGGTAAGAAACAGTGCAACAATCTCCAGCTGTTTCCTACGTTCTCCAAATTGCAGGATAAGCACGTCCTCACTGGAGGATATATGTGCTGCTGTTAAACTACCTGCCACTGGTAAATTGGTGAGAGAATTTGCAGATCTCTGTTCATTCCCACTTTTTGTTCCTCCAGCGGGCCAACAACGCACTGCTTCAAAAGAGCTAGAAAAAAAGTCTTGTATTCACACAACTGATCCTATGCAAAAGGTACCATTTGCTTCCTAGTCCAGCATGTCAGGACCACAGAGGGCAAGAAATGAAAGATCCCAACAGTTTAAGGAATGCCACCAGGGACCAGCCTGAGGAGAAAAATGCCAATGCAACAGCCTTTGTCCTGCATAGATAAAAGACCACTGAACTGTACAGTATTACAATACATGGTGAAAGGGCAATTGTCAAGAGGCCTCAGCAAACAGATGTAGGGTTAGAAATATATGAAGGTCAATAAGGGGGAGGGAGGTCCACATTAATCAAGAAGGCCTTGTCTCAAGCTCTCAGCAACCTTTTTTTTTTTTTTTTGAGGAGAGGCGACACGGAGCAGGACTTCTCCTGAATACTGCAGTGGACCCCATTAGTACAGTATAAAATGCAACAAGCGATATCAACAATCGTGATTGATGCCTTCTTTTAAATCAAGGTGAAATTAACGTGTAGCTAAAAGAGCAGCATCCTCTTTAATTTGTGAATACCTTCATTTTGTATAGTGCAACTAATAACTCTAAAAATTGAAGTTTAATTATAGACGCTTGGGCTTACTTATAGGTATGCAACTAACATGTCGTGATCAAGCAAGCCTTAGGGCTTCAGCTTGTGACGTGTGACTTTCGGAAACAAGCTACTTATCCACCAAAGAACCAGAAAGCAGCATTCTAAACATTGTATGAAATCTGTTACATGCTCATTGCACAATCTGGTATTGAATTCATAACAAAAATCTACCTTTTTTTCAACCAGGTAGAAAAGTCTTTTGGTGCCCTATCAGTGTGAACAATATAGGCAGTAGAACTTAGATTATGAAAATATTACATTTTCCAGCCCAGAAATTAATCTGACATCTCTTACCTTTAACAATCTGCTTCGCACAAGTATTATAGACTTGTTCCTGGGATGTGTTGGGAGGTAACACTCTATCGAAGACATACGGTTTCCCTTGCTAAAATTAAAAAAGGAGATAATTTTTTTAGATGAATAAACACAGCAAAAATATAAAATCCAACAGAGAACCTTTTTTTAAAAAAATTACACATCTGCTCAATTGGAATTCTTGATTACTACAAAAGATGCTATATTTGGCACCTCTGTCATTTACAAGATTGCAATGAACAGGCTGCTGGCAAATGCTGCTGGCATTCTAATTCCCTAGAAGCGTATCAGATAAAGGCCCAAATCCTAACCAATGTTCCAAATCCTAACCAACTTGCCAGCATTGACACAGCTGTGCCAATGGGGCATGTGCAGCATCCTGCAGTTGGGTGGCAGTCACAGAGGCCTCCTTAACGTAAGGGAATTTTTGTTCCCTTATCTCGCTGTTGGAAAATTGGTTAAGATTGCACCCTCAGTCTCATATGAAGTATTCACAGCAGGCAGGGAAAGCTCAGATCTAGGGTAGCATGAATAGTATCTGCTTGTGCAATAGGCTCTTCCTGGTCCCTCCTGAGGATTGGAGAACCTTGCGGAACAGCATATTTATAAATGTCAAGATGGCAGAAGAAGGAAGAAAAATGGCTGAAATCTCATGTATGGTGCTCCCGCCGGTTTCCACTAATTCTCCCCTCCCACAACAGCCACTGTACCACACATCACACCATCCTGCAGAGTTCCCAGAATCTCAGAAATAGGTTCAAGGAACTTCAGCACAGAGACGGCCAGAGTGCTCCGCTGCACAAGTGGACTGACAGTTGTGCTATTCTGAATCCAAACCAATAAGCTCAAGCATGAACGCTGAAGCTAGGACTTAACTTCCTCTACCATAATCAACTATTTAAAATACTTAAACTAAACCTAAATGTTAAGAGAATGTTTCTTCAATTCATTAAATCTCTCTCACCTAACACCAAACCAACACCCCCTGCACTGAGACAAATTTAAGGTACTTCTGAAGAGCTGACTCATGCTATTACTGCATTGTTGGGTTGAAGGGTAGAACAAAACATAACCCACTGAAGAGATAGAGCCCCTTGTCAAGCCTCTACCACCTGACCTACGATTACAGTACATTCAATCCCATGTACCTATATCACAATATTCTGTTTTTCTCCTTCCACTGAAGTGGAGCAGGGGGAGACAAATTCACAATTTCAGCTCATCAAGGCACCAAATAAAGTGCTTTATGTAAGGCAGGAACATGTGTCTTTTGTAATGCGAAGCAACCGTTCATACTGAATGTAAAGTTACTAAATAGTGGATAATATCTGGGATTTGTTTTCATGAAGCTGTGAAAGCACGGAAACAAAAACCACCCTGATCAAGTGAAAAATCTAAATGAGTTTGCTTTTTAATGTTGTTAAAACTAACCCAACTCTTCCTCTTCATCTTCAGTTAACTGGATACATATCATTGGCTTTTATGGCTTGGAAACTTAATGGCATCCTGCTGAATTGTTTCACACACATCATGAGCTAGTACATAAGATGGGTTCTAGTTCTGTGCAATAAGTAAAAGTTCAATAAGTGTTTAAAATGTATTCTGGAAAAGTAAAAAGAAATGCAATTGTTCCTCAAACTAGCTAACAAATGTCAAAGGTAGAAAGCACAACATTCATCCCATCACACAGTTTTAATGCACAGCTAGCAACCAAATCATGTTTCCCAGGGCTATCGCCTTTAGCACAGCCACCAATCCCAAGTCATTCACCTCATCACCACACACAGAGAGCACTCATTAGATCCACCACAAGCATACTAGACACATATGGTTCAACAACATAAGAGAAGCACTCACTACATGATGATAGTATCACACTGCAAAATTCCCTACCAGCCCCTACAACTGCTGGAAACACAAATACTCTCTTTGTGGCTTCAGTTCATGAACTAAGTATGTCACAACCAGGATAAGGAAACCTTGATATGGGAATCCTGCTAAAAATGGCCCCCTCACAGCAAAGGCTATGGTCTTTGGCATTTTCCATTACACCTATAAAGAGCTTAGGGCAGCGGTTCTCTAACTCTCAGGGAGAGTTTGAGAGCCACTAAGTCTTTGCTTCAGAAGGCAGGGGGAAGGCAGAGAAGCAATGCCCAGCATCGCGCCTCTGATCTGGGCGCAGGGGCATGCTGCTACTCCACACTGCATGCAGCAGCCTCCCAGAGGTTGGGGGAGCCTCAACAGGGCTCCCCACAATGCGCAGAGCCCTCCAAAAGGTGATCACAACCACTTCCTGTTTCTCAATCACAAAGCCAGAAGTGGTCGCAATCACCTTCTTGAGGGCTTCGCACTGGGGGGAGCCCTGGTGACGCTGGCACCAAGCTCCCCCAACCCCTGGGAGGCTCCTGCAGGCGGCAGTGAGTGGCAGCGCGCCCATGTGTCCAGATCAGAGGAGCGATGCTGGGCATCATATCTCTGCCTCCCCCACCCCCCGCCCCTTAAAGAAAAACATCACAGGGCTCTCAGGCTGAGGCATTGACACACCCCAGTTTGAAAACCACTGGATTAGGGCCTAGTTACCATATTTGAAGAACTGTCATCCCCAACATCACTCTACCCACCTTGCAAGTTATTAAAAGGGAGGCTCTCTTGTATATGCTACCAAAATCAGACTCTCCAAGCATTGCCTGGTTTTCTAAGTACTGGCACACACCTTAGGGAACACACTGCCTTGAGGACTAGCCTCCTCCCTTTTTATCTTTGGTTGAATGTCCAACTTCCTTGCCAGGACTTCACTGAATGGTTATAGCTTTGCCCCTTAAAAATCTGTCTCCAAGCTGAATTGTTTTGTATTGCTGCTCTTTTGTTATTTGTGTTTTTAATTGTACTAGATTTTACAAATTTGTTAAGTCCTTGTTGGAAAGGGCAGAAGATACAGAATAAACTATAAAATGTTACTCAGTCATGAAACACAGACAAAAGGCTCTTCAAACTCACCAATCCAATATAAGCAGCAACAAGACTTTGTTTTCATCCACCCACCCCACAATGCTGATGACGCCCAACCACGAACTAAGACCCAAGCAAATAAGGAGACGCTCTTGCAAAGCTGCTGGTTCACATGAAGGACAAAGAACCCTCAGACTTTATGTCTGCTTGGTAGGAATGAGTCTGCAAAGTGAGGCAAGATTATTGGCCCTTCAGCCCTTGCGGAGTTCAAAATATAGTTCCTTCTAAAATAACTAATTGTAATATCCTATAATTTAGACACTGTGAAACTAACTTTAGTGTGAGTACCAGTAAATTCTGTTCATGCTGTTCAGCTTTTCAGTCACATTTGTAGTCTACAGTCAGATGGTCTGACACTTGTGCTCCATTAGCCATTTGTCCTCCATTTGATTTCTCTATAAAGAAGGTCATAAACTTGTCACCTACCTGAAAACCGCCAGCAAAAATTCATGCAAGTACCATGCTCAGAAAGCAGTATTTTATCCAGGGCATTTACACATAAAACTCTCACTTGCAGTATATCATGTTCCAAGAACAATGTGCAATATCGCTAAATAGCTGGCCCTTAAACATAATGGTCTAAAATCTACAAGACATACCATATACTGTAGTACCTTCAAGACACATATTTAGTCCAGTAGCTACCCTGAAAATTCAATTTTGCCAATTTATGAGGCCCAAGCAAATACCAAGGCAGAAAAGGTACAAATTCTAAGTTGTACAGTTGTCACCCAAAGTCAAAGTCAATGCATCTTATGCAAGCAATATGACAAGAATTCATACTGTATGTTTCATATAACTTTTGCTATTAAGCCAGTATTTTTATGAATTTTGCTATTCAATGTTATGAATTTTACTATCAAGTCACATAAAATGCCGCCAATAGTAGAACTCTTTAGAACAGTGGTTCCCAAACTAGTGGGTTGTGACCCACCAGCCAGGGAAGCACTCAGGTTTGGTCCCTTAAGGGGCAGGGGCACAGGGGATTGAAACAACGTGATCCCTAGGATCACGTTGCTGCTGGGGAAAGGGGGGTTCCTGGCTTACCTGAAGCCAGTGATGGGGTCCAGAGGTGGTGGTGCAAGGAGCCCTACAGACACATCTACAGGGGTGCCCAAGT
Source organism: Tiliqua scincoides (assembly GCF_035046505.1). Classification (NCBI taxonomy): domain Eukaryota; kingdom Metazoa; phylum Chordata; class Lepidosauria; order Squamata; family Scincidae; genus Tiliqua; species Tiliqua scincoides. The sequence continues at coordinate 93,846,196 of NC_089821.1, read as the reverse complement.
CTGCAAAATTTTAAAATCATGATCAGAAGCCATTTCCAGTTTCCAATAGCAAAACTGCCAATGATTTCGGATTCTTTTTTAATTTTCAAGGCTTGGGAAGCCCTGCAGAAGTGTCCACAGACCTTCCACAGACCTGCACTGTCCCAGACCTTTTCTCAAGTTTTAAGTAAGCCACAAACCCCTCTCTTTCCCCAGCAGCAGTGCAATCCTAGGGATCATTTTTGTTGCAATCCCCCCACCCTCAAGTACTTAGGTGTTCCCAACTCCTAAGGAGAAATATTCTAAAGTAGTGGTTCTCAATCTGCCCTTCCTCCAAGGAACTTGGAGGAGAGTACATGGCTCCTCTACCACCATGTAGACTCACAACTGCCCTGTAAGGTAGTTAGGTTGAGAGCCTCTACACCTGGTTCTCTTCTGCTTGTTCATTGGAACTTTTTTATCCTTCTTGTCTCTATTGTCCATAGACTTATATTTTTCAGTTAGATAAAATAAAGTTTATGATTACTGAACTGCACTAAGCCAGCATGATATAGCGGTTAGAGGGATAGACTTGGACTGGAAAGACTCAGGATCAAGTCCCCACTCATGCATGAAGCATGTGTGACTTTAGGCTAGTCACTATCTCTCAGCCTCACAAACTTCAAAGGTTTGTTGTGAGGATAAAAGGAGGGAAGGAACTATGTACACCACCCGGAGCTCCTTGGAGGAAGGTCAGTATAAAAATGTGAAAAATACATAAAATGATTGAGCCATAATCTAACTGCTCCAATTGGGACAGCAAAGAATCACAACTTTAAAAGCACATAGGTACCTATGCCTGATTACTCAGAAGTGCCACAAGTCTCATTCTATTCAATAGGCCTAGGTCAGGGGTCGGCAACCCGTGGCTCTGGAGCCGCATGCGGCTCTTTCAGCCGTCTGCTGCGGCTCCTCTGGGTGAAAGTGGCAAAGGGGGTGACAGGAGGCACCTGTGTTGGGAGGGCAGGCTGCTTCCCTCCGCCCCCTGCCTTCCTCTCCCTTCACCCCCACTTGCCCTGCATTGGTTTCCCTTTTCAATTTTGCCCGCTCTGCAGGCTTAAGCTCCCTGTTTTTCCCTTCCCCAACTCTCCAGCAGGACGCCCTCCTCCTCAGCCATTGCAAGCCCTTGCAGCCCGCCTTTCCCTGAGCAGGTCCCCGCTCAGTGCAAGGAGAGGCTTTTCCTCCACAGCAGAGGAGACATCCTGTGTGTCTACTCAGTAGTAAGCCCCATTACAGCGGAGGAAGCTTACTCCCAGGAAAGGGTGCCTGGGATGGCAGCCTTGGAGCCTGCTCAAGGCCAAGCACAAGGACGGGTGAGCGGGAGCCTGTGCCCGCCAGGTCTGTTCTCGAGCAAGCCCTGCTGTAGTCCCTGGGCTACTCCCAGGAAGGTGTGGAGGGCTGTAGCCTCAGCCTCCTCCTGTGCAGGTCTACTCCCAAGTAAGCCCCACTGTAGTCAGTGGGGCTTCCTCCCAGGAAGGTGTGGAGAGGACTGCAACCTGAGAGCTCCATCCAACTTTTCTGCTCAGAAGTCCCATTGTAGTCAATGGGGCTTACTCCCAGGATAGTGTGGAGAGGGTTGCAGCCTGAGTGAGGTAGGACAGGCAGGCAGGGCAGAAGCTGGCCTGTGGCTGCCCCCCCAGCTCTGGCTTCTTCTCTTCCTCACCTCTGAAGTCTTGTGTCCTTTTTTCCTTCCAGCAGCGTGCCTCTGGAAGGTGGGGGGAGTTCTTTAGTAACCATGTAAGACAGGGGTGTCCAAAGTTTTTGGCAGGAGGGCCACATCATCTCTCTGACACTGTGTCGGGGGCCGAATTAATTTACATTTCAAATTTGAATAAATTTACATAAATGAATACATTAAAGATGAACTTATATGAATGAAGGTCTTGCAGTAGTTCAAGGCCTATAAAAGGCCTTGCACAAAGCAAGACTGGCCTTTCCTTTCCTGCTGCTACTGCATCACAGACGTGAAACAACAAGCAGTGGAGGAAGCCCTCATCCCACAGCTCACTCGAGAGGCCAAACAGTTGCCCTCACACTGAGAGCAGTTGCATCGGGCCAGTGTGGGCTCCAACAAATCTCTGGAGGGCCAGAGGCTCATTGGAGGCTAGGGGCTCTCTGAGGGCCACATAGAGAGGCCTTGAGGGCCGCAAGTGGCCCCCGGGCCGGGGTTTGGGCACCCCTGATGTAAGATAAGCAGATGTCATAACCGCCATATGTATTGGAATCAAGGAAGATCTGGTGAGGAGGTAGATGTGGTGTCAGCAGTGGCCCCTTTAAGGGTAAGCCCTGGGCATCCAGCAGAGTGTGCTGCACAGCTGCAGCCACTTGAAGGCAATAGGGCCCTCAGGGATATAAGGAGCACCTGAGGCAGGAAGGGGGTGTGGGTTGGAGGGGAAACTGACTGGGCTTATTGACTCTGATTGACTCACTTTGGAATCTGACCTTGGTCTGTGACTTGGCTTATTGACTTTGGACTCTGCCCTGGATACTCTGACTGACTTTGTGACTAATGGACTGCTGGAGACACTGGAGTTTGAAGTGTGGCTGCTGTGCCCAAGACCTGCTGAGGACCAAGGGTCTGCTGTAGTGGTGGGAGGCTGCTGGCAGGAGAGAGAACCTCTGCAGGTTGAACAGGCGAGCTATCCTGGAGGTGGGGTCCAGCAGGGCTGCAGGGCAGAACCAGGGTCATTTGTTGGGGGAAAGAAGGGGAGCTAATTTGCTTAAAGTGGGCATAATTCTCCAGGCAGAGAATGGCCTTGGAATCAGGCAAAACACCATAGAGCAGGGGTGCTCAAACTTTCAACTTTAGGGATGATGGACCTTTAACAAGTGTATAGAAGAGAGAATTTCAGCAGGTGCAACTTGTCATCCCACAGATGACAAGCTGCACCTGCTGAAATTATCTCTCCTACACAATTTTAAAGGTCCAGGATCCCTAAAGTTGAAAGTTTGAGCACCCCTGCCATAGAGGACCAGGTGTCTGAAAACACAGGACAAGAATGTGTGACAAAACTAACTAAAAGCTACAAGAGGGGGCTATGTTATGAAAATGGGACCTATAAGAGCATAAAGGTAAAAAAAACTACATATCTTCATTTTAGATGTCAAAAGCGTTTTGAGGTTTTTTTTCCTCCGGAAAATGGATCCAAATGGCTCTTTGAGTGTTTAAGGTTGCCGACCCCTGGCCTAGGTCAATGTGTATCAGATGCAGGTAAGGTATGAATTTTTACAAGAGCTATTTTCTCCAGATATTTCACATAGAACAGGTTTTTAGATATTTCATTTTCTGATGTAACTTTCTGATTTCTATCTTTGATGTATTTCCATTTTAATGAACTAATTAAGAACAATTTTTTCAAGGCTATAGTTACCTCTCATCTTCAAGTCTAATGAATTCTGAGTACTGCTGTAGTTTGCACAACAGTCAATACTACAGAATGTCTATTGAGAGCTATAGTGGTGGCTAAAAGGTTTGTTCTAAAGGATGTGAAGGTTAGGTAAGCCCCATATTTTTTGACTGGCTGACTTAACTCAGAGCTTTAACAGAAAAAAGTGATTCTCTACAGCACTGGTTCTCAAACCAGTGGGTCACAACCCACCAGTTCCTGTAAAGGTTCCCTGGTCCCTTTAAGAGGCACGGAAAGGGAGAGGCAGGGAAGTGATCCCCAGGATTGCGTCTGTAGGGGGAGGGCAAGGGGGTACTTTGGACTTACATTATGTAGGCAAGGCTGCAGCAGGCTGCAGGAGGTGTGGGGAGCCCTGCTCAGCGCTCCCCAAGGCTTGGAACGTTAGGAAAAGGTGGGTGCAAAGCACTTCCATTTTGCAGGGGGTGCTTTGCTCCTGCTGTTTCCGAACGTTCCAAGCCTTGGGGAGTACTGTGGAGGGCTGCGCAGGGCTCCCCACACCTCCTGCAGCCTGCTGCAACACTGCCTATATAATGTAAGTCCAAAGCACCCCCCTTTGCCCACCCTCGCTAGGGGTTGCCCTAGCCCCACCCCGGCAAAGACTTACTGAGGGAGTAAATCTCTCTCAGAGTTTGAGAACCACTGCTCTACACTCTTGATCCACAACACAAGGCCATATCCAGTATGTTTTCATCTTCAACAAGGAAGAATGAATAGTACATGAATGGGCAGGAGGTGTGGTCTGGAGGCTGAGCTGTTGCCTTGCCTGAAAAAGCTAAACAGAATCAGCTGTTTGGAAGAGACACCAAGAGAGACTGCAAGAGGCCGTTGGCATGTTTCTGCAAAGGATTTGGCTGGCAAAAAAGGGATAATATCTTGAGAAGTGGTCTGAAGATTGGTTGCCAGCTGCCTGTGAGATCTTGGAGGGCAAAAGAGTCAGCAGTCTGGAAGATGACTGCACTATGAAGGGAAACATCTGCAGAAATGGGAGTTCCATGAGATTTTCTCATAGAATACTTGTTTAAAAAAACCTCATTGAAAAATGGAGTTTATGATCAGCCGGCCTATGTAAACCACTTGACAGTCCAATCCTAAGGATGTCTACTCAGAAGTAAGTCCCAGTATCATCCATGGTGCTTACTCCCAGGTAAGTGTGCAAAGGGTTACATCCTGAGTCTATGAAAAAGAAGAGATATAAATACTATAATAATACATAACAAATAGCACTTGGATAGCCACCTTTGACAAGTTGTCTCTCTAGCTCAGGAGAATATTTTCTGGATTGGAAAGAGGAGCATTTGTAAGCCTGAGCTGCATGGACAAAACGCTTAGTTGTAACAGGAATTATGAAATTTAGCCTTGGAGCATAGAGGCATACATTTCCCAAAACTAACTTTCTCCTGCATACACGGTTCTTTAAGCTGCATTTCACCGCCTCCACACATATGCCTATAGGGCCACAGTAAGAAAGAATTCACCCTTCCCCAAAGACATCACTGGGTTTCCTGAACAGAAAAGGATCTCAGTGGTGTTTTTCATAAGAAAACTGCTGCTTGCTTCTCTCATCTAAAAGTTCAACAGCGACAGAGATTTATTGGGGAAAGAAATAAAGCAACTTTTTACATTGGCTCAAACATCTACTCGGCCATGAAGTTCACGGGGATGACCTTGGGTCAGTCTATTCTCATTTAAAATCATTTATCATCTCTGTATCCCATCCCTTCTACAAGGAGCTTAGGTTGTCATAAATGGGGAATGTCCCATTTTATCCTCGAAATAGCCACATAAGATAAGATGGCAGGAACACAGATTTGTTCAGACAAGTGCTGTGTTGTGCTAAGATCTGCAGTGTATTAAGAACTACTCCTTAACTCAAGCAAGACAGTTGCTGCAGAGAAAACGGCATTGCAACTTTTACTACAGCCACGATTATTTATGTTGTAAAAATACAACTAAGTGCACATCCTCAGGCAGTTACACCAAGTTAACAGCAATCATTAAGCTGCAGCCCAATATTCTAGTCCCTCCAGGGTGCGCTCACATTAGGCTGCCATTACAACTGTGTCATCTCCAAGACATAGTTCTCTACCTGGAGGCTGAGGCAAGCTCCAAGAATTCATTTACTTAATGCTTGCACAACACTTTGCAAATGTGGATCATTACATAAAATGTAAGCTACCGCTGGCTCTCCTGGTACTCGAGGCCAACATGAAGGATAAAAAGCCAAACACATTAATAAAACCAGAGCACAGGGATGCTTTCTCCAACTTAATTATTAATCATCTCTAACATGGAAATGACAGCCAAAGAAACAAGCTCATTTGGACAAAAGCTATAAAATTATATTAGACAGATTTCATCTGCTGTGGTAAACAATTTTAAAAGGCATGGCTAAGGGAGAAGATATATGTTAAATAGAGACAGATGATACCGACATTGCGCACTTCTGTTCAGTAGTCCTCAAGAACTGCAGAATATCAATAAAATATTAATTTCTGTCCAGGTTAACTGCGGTGATCTCGCTGTACCCCCTGTACATCCAATTCCCCCAAACACTCACATGTTCCTCAAGGAAAGACTAAGCCTTAGCCATCATTGCTATGTCCCAGCCTGACCCTTGAGAGTGAGGTTTTGCTGCTAAAAGAGTCAAATTCCTGGCTCCACCTCAAGACTTTCCTCCACTTGAGGGTTATCTGTTTAATCTGGGTTTTCCCAAAACTGAAGTTGACTGTGAAAGGGCTTCTTTTGACCAATGTGTGCTCACGCATACATAGACCTAAAGACCTTGTAACATTTAGCTAAGCGAGTGGTCTGTTGGAGAGTGAGGAGGCTATAAACTCAAAGCTCTCATCTTAATGAGGTAAGGTAAGTTCTCAAAAGTAGGTACAGTTTATTTTAAAAACAGGCAGTTATGCAATAGGCAAAACTGGGTACCTGACATTAGACATAGAACTAAAATAAAATCCAAAACATTAGTATAGATGGACACTGTCTAGAAAGATTTACACATGGTTTACACAAGATTTACAATGGGTGCAGTCCCATTGTTTGCTTCCTGGTCTGGAGGGACACGCCAGCAAGCAGCACTAATCCTACAATTGTGCAACTGCCAGAACAAAACGCTCACCTTCTCAACATGACTGGGAAGTTGGTGGATTGAGATTCAAACTTCCCTATTTGGCTAATCCAAAAGGTGCAAAAACTTGAGCTCAGCCCCCACACCTCCCCTAAGCCCTGGTCAGGAGAACAGACCCGACTCATAACTAGGTACTCATGAAGATTCTTGGCCTTCTTGGCCCACTGAACCATAGGGAAAAGTGTCAGCCACACTAACATTACTTAGCTATTGAAAGCTAAGTACTTCTTGGAAAGGAAGTCCTTACAAAAGTCAGAATGACTGAGCTGCCCCATGGTGCAGCAGCGCAGTCAGCTCCATTTCAGTCAAAGACTAGAAGGGCAAAAGATTCTTATTCACTACAGCTACACATGGTCAAGACAGAATCATGCCTAGTAGCTTTTTTCATAACAGGAAGTGATGTCCAGATCCAGACTGGTGTTTTGAGATACCCAGTATATTTTGAACACTTTTCCCCTTGAGCTAAAAGACCCTCATTCCACATCCCATTTCCAGAGTTTGGAAACACCTCTTTATTTCAAAACGATATGACAGACATAATGGAGAACTGCTATTTGAAAAACATCCAATGGTTCCATGACTATACTAAACTAGTTTTAAGATGCTTTGGATCCAGGCCCTTTTTAAATTGCCATCATGCAACCCACAATTCTGACTGTAAACTCATACAAGGGGTATGAGGAAGCACAACTTCAACATGCAATGCCTTGTACTTCGGAGCAGTAGACAGAAAAGGGGAACTACAGAAGCATATACTTATTTGGCAGTATCAAGTGGTGTCCAATCCATAACACCAGAATCAGAAGCACCTGCACTTCCTTTGTGCTTGAACACCACAGGATAGAAAACTCAACAGCACACTGCTATGCTATTCCCCATGGCGTAAGGAGGACACCAAGGGGAAGGGGCTTCAGCTCAGCAGTAGCACACATTTTGCATGTTGAAGGTTTCTGGTTCAATCCCTGACATCTCCTAGGTTAGAAAAGATCCCTGACTGAAACCCCTGGGGAGCCACTACCAGTCACTGAGCTACTGGGCTAGCAGACAAATGGTCTCATTCTCAGCACAAGGCAGCCTCAAATGCTCAAATCTTGATGCTGTAGTTGCAAAAAGAATTCACACATGCAACCTTTATTCTAACTGCAGCAAAACTGAGCTATCATAAAGTATCAACAAGAAATGCAGCTGCAATTTTTGCTTAAAAGATGCAATTCTCATCTGCCTCCCCGCTATTGTGCTGCAGTTAAAGTTGGACATCATGTTTCTTTTGCAAAACCCCACAATTCACTATTGTTTCGACAACCCCTCATTTATTTCTTCTGTAATTTCTTCCAGTTTAGCTCACGTCTCACCCACTGTGTTTCACTCTCCCCCTCCTGCTATGTCATTTTCAGTCTGCAGCCAGTTCTCACATTAAAAAAAAAAATCGATATTCCAAATCAGGTGAAAGCAGGAGCAACCCAGCTGAGAGGCACAAAGCAGAGTCAGCACCAGCTAAATAACTGAGCCAGATCACCAGTGGCTTGAATTCTAAACCAAAAGAATACTAGTCAGCAGGATGTCTGCTTCTAAGGAGAGCAAGCAAGCACTCAGGCATGCGCACACACTCCAAGAATTTCCATTTATGAAGTCACAGCCTGTCATCTTCCTCTGCCCACTGGAAGATGCATTCTGCGTAACACTTAGCATTACTTTTTATTCATACAATCATATATATATATATATATTTTTAGACACTGTAGAATTATTTGATGATGACACTGCCTTCTTCCAAGGCCAGTGATACTGATCCCTGACCTCTTGTCCAAAAGACATTCCATATTACCTAGTCTTGGCAGCCCCAAAGAAACTAGCAATGAACTAGATTGCAGCTGCTCTCATAAAACAAAGCCAGCGTTCATATCTAGAACACTCACTAAAGGCTCAGCAGGATCCTGACGTCAATTGCTCACTCTGTTGGCCTATTGCACCAAAGGAGCTGACTGCCTAAGTATGTTACTCATATGCTTAAGTTGCTTGCAAACAACAGCTACGCCTAACACACTAAAACAGACATAGCTTTTTAAATTTTGCTAATGCAAGTTCAATTGTAGCACTTTTAATCAATATAACGAAGTGGTTCTCACACATTTAGTACAGGGACCCACTTTTTAGAAAGAGAATCTGTCAGGCCCCACAGGAAGTGATGTCATGACCAGAAGTGACATCATCAAGCAGGAAAATTTGAACAATCCCAGGCTACAATCCTACCTGCACTTACCCAGGAGTAAGTTCCATTGACTATCGTTGTTAAAAGAATATACACAGTAGCTTTTTAAAAAATACAGGTCTGTAACATTTCCCCAAATGCAGTCACATACCATGGTAGCATCAAGTCTAATATATTAAAAATAAAATCTTGAAATGAATGGGGACGCACCTGAAATCGGCTCGCAACCCGCCTAGCGGGTCCTGACCCACAGTTTGAGAAACACTGACATAATGAATAGTTAGCTGTGTAAGGTGCATTGCAGTAATTCGAGCAAGAGGCAACGAAGGCATGGATAACCTAGCCAGGTGTGACAGAGACAGAAACAAAGGCGATGGTGCTAACTAAAGTTGGACAAAAGCACCTTGAGCCTCAGGCATCACCTGGATAATCTAGGGCAGCCATTTTCAAACATGTGCCATGGCACACTGGTGTGCCGTGAGAGTTTGGGGGAGGGTCATTTGCTAGGGGTCGCCTGTAGAGAGAATGATTGATGGATTGTCAGCTGGCTGCCCTCTCTCTAACTATTGTAAAGGACTGTTTTCCTATCATGTTGAGATAAAAATCTCTACAACAGTAAGAAAAGCATTTTAAAGGGGTGCATTTTTCCCCTTCTCCAGGGATCAGCACATTCCTTCTCATTTGCAGTGGCCATTCATGTTGAGTTAAATCCGTATAAAAAAAATCTGTGTATAACAAGGTTGGACCTGTATGTTTAAATCTGATTTGTAAGAAGAACAACTTGATATTTTCCAGTACAAAATTTCAAGTGAGAAAAAGATAGTTCTCTTTAAAAAAAATCCTAAAATGATATTTCAATTCTAACATATGCATCAGTCTCTAGACTGCAGAACTCAGATCATTTCAAGAGATCCATCCCTGGCTAGTTGCCAGCTCATTGTACCAATAAAAACTTGAGAGAAGCCATGTTTAGTCCAATCTCCTGTACTTCAGCACAAGGAGACTGCTGTTGACACTGCATAAAACAGTGGTTCCCAAACATTTTAGCACCAGGGTCCACTTTTTAAAATGACACTATTACTGGGAGCCACCTAGGTTTACAAGACTTTAAAAAAAGATCTAGAACAAAATAAGTAAATAAAAAATATTTACTTACAAGTAACAATATTTTTTATTTCTTTAGTTACAAAAATAAACAACCCACCAGTGGGTCCTGACCCACCATTTGGGAACCACTGGCATAGAAGATACCCAGATGTTTCTCATCACCTAAATAACTTCCCCAGAATTGGAGAAGCAGCGTCAGCCCAATCTACATTCACTGTAGTTGCTCACAAATGTTCACTAAACACATTATTAATTGCTCACACATCTTATTATCACAAATCATTTTCACTTCAATCTCAGTTTTCACATTCTGCAGAGATCCAGACTTCACCCATGAGACAACGTATGCACCACTGTGCTACAGTATCTTAGGAACACAAAGCATCTGGCTGCTTTTTGATCTAACAAACTTTGTCTCAGGGTGACTTGACAAAAGTTCAACACAAAACCTGTCTGATCAAGATGCGACCACTAGAATTTTCCAAACGATACAACCAGCCAGAAAAAGTAATGGTAAGAAAACCACGATCCTGTAAATATCTTGCCTCAAAACAGATAAGAGGTAGTTTGTACAGTGTTCAACTACAATGTCAGAGCTGGCAGTGAAGTTCTCCTGAGTAAGGCTTGGAGAGTTTGGAGGCCCGGAGGAAAGCTTTTCTCCAATGATATGAGCTCTAGGGAGAACTCCAAGCTCTGCCACCCAGAGCATTGCTACCCTGAGCACAAAGGTAACAAGAAAGGAATAGACAAGGCACTCTCATCACCCACAATTAATTGCTACTGCTGAAACCTAATTAAAGAAAATGAGGGTGTTTGGGTGGTGGAGCTGGCAGGGATGCTTTTGGGAACAGCAAGGGCTGGTGGTGGAGAGGGGGAGGCTGTTCTGAGTTTTAAATTGGCAGAGAAAGAGCACTAGAATAAAATCAGCAGTTCCAAGTGGTTACAAAGCTAGCTTGTGGAGCTAGCCAGGGAGTTCAAAGATATTCTACTGATTAAGGACCCAATCCTAAAGCTTCTCAGCACTGGCGCTGGATGTTGCAAGCATGCCACATGGATGTTGCAAGCATGACTGTGGCACTCAGAGAGTAGGGGCTGCTGGCTCTGGGTCAGCACCAGTCAGCACTAAGCCTCAGCGCTGTGAGGAGGGCCAGCCAGCACTCCAGCCAGCAGTAAGTAGCTTTGAGGTGGGGAGTGGGCAAAACAGAGCAGGGGGATGAGGGGTAAGAGGGGAATGGAGCAGAGCTCCACCAGATCCTGAGCTCTGTGCTGGGCTGGAAGGTCTAAAATGGAGTCTCTCAAAGTCTACGGTGGCAGAATAGTCAGCGCAGACTTGAGAAGCCCCATTTCCCAGGGGAAGGGAACTAAAGTTGCCTTCCCTGAGGAGACTCCCAGTGGCTTTCCGGTGCCCGCTGGATACAGCAGTATTCACTTTGGTGCCACTTCTCCAGCAGGTGCAGGGAAGTTAAAGATCAGACTGTCCAGAGCTGTTTTGCATTCTTAGAAACACAACTACAGTAGATAAAGATTCAAGTGGAACCCCATGAAAACTGGCTGATCTGCAGTTTGTGTTTATAACTCCCCTACAGCTATTCTCCATCCTGCCTCTTCAGCATAGTTTTTATGTTTTTGAGTCACTGTTTTGTGTCCTGAAGTTCAGGAAGGGTCAAGATTTAGCAAGCAAGTTTTGGAAAAACACACACTCCAAGCCCTCAAACTTCACAGGTCTAACCCAGCAATAAGTTAGAACAAAAGTTAAGTTGGGTCAATGACTTTACAGTTTGTCAGGAGTTTGAAATTACTATGCAACAGCTTAATGCCTGAATAATGATCAGATTTTTTTTCGGTCACTGGGACATAAATCACAGCTGGTAGCTACATGCTGCTGTAAGAAGCTTACACTGGATGGCTATCACACCATTAATCCTACCAATCTGAGAACAGAACACTAACCCTGATCTTGGAGATAGATGTCCTCATCCATAACCCACTACCGTACATTAATATAAGTGCAATGATTTCAACAGGCCAGTTAAATGCATGCTTAAAATTTCTCTGACAGAAATCAATGGGACTGAAAAGTGCTTTATTTTTGCTGGATCATGTCCTCTGTTTGCTCATGCAGACAAAAGGCCTGTCATGGCAGTGCAAGTACCCTGAGGTGCTTTCCTTTTTTACTGGCTTTAAGTCTACACTATGCAAAAGCCAGCAGCTCTGTGACTAAAAAGAACTGAACTGGAACACATGCACTTCAGAGCCTGCCAGAAGAGTCCATTGCACAGCTCAGTTCTGTACTGCTGTCACAACCTTACCACTGCCAGCACTGCAGAGGCACAATGCAGTGAAGGCATGGTTTGCTGCGGTTTGCTTAAACCAAAACAAGACCACTGTCTAAATTTTGCCCTTCACTTTTAAAGGAATGTGCAAGAGGAAAAAAAACAGCAGTCTCATTCCTGATAGAACGTCAGTGTCAAAATAGTGGGTGCTAGTGCATAGGACTAGACCAGGGGAGCCCAAACCCGCCCCGCGGGCCACTTGCGGCCCGCTGCAGGTCCCCATACGGCCCCCAGGGGGCCCCCCATCTCCAATGGGCACTCGGCCCTCACCCCAGCCCGTGCTGGTCCGCCGCGCAAGCTCTGCGCCTTGCTTTCCCTCGCTGCCGCTGAGCTCAGTGGCAGCAAAGGAAAGACAAGCCCAGCACGTGTGCGGGGACTTTTATAGTGGGAAGGTAACGTGAAACTTGCAGGTCTTGCATTCCCACTATAAAAGACCCTGCACGCTTGCCGGCTGGTCCCTTCCTGTCTTGCCCATGGGCTGGGCTGGGCTCCCCTCCCTTCCCCTCCTGCAACCTGAGCCAGGGGAGTGCAGGAGAGAGAGAGAGAGAGAGAGAGAGAGAGAGAGAGAGAGAGAGAGAGAGATCCCAGGAGAGGGAGGGGAGCCCAGCCTAGCCTAGCCCGCAGCACATGCCTCCGAGGGAGTGAGGGCTGGTTGGCTGGGCTAGCCAGGAAGGCAGGCACGCAAGCAGGCAGCAGCACATGCCACCCTAGCTAGCAAGCAAGGGCGGTTAGGTGGGCAGGCAGGCAGGCAGGCATGCAGCTGGGAGAGCAGGCAGGCAGCCAAGCAGGCGAGTGGGCGGCCAGGCCAGGAGCACATACCGCCCAAGCAAACGAGGGAGGGAAGGAGGGAGGGCGAGGCGGCAGGTGAGCAGGTGGGTGTATGTGTGTGAAAGTGTGGAAGATCCCCCCCTTCATTTGTGTGTATGAATGAGATCATAAACTGGCATGAAGCTCTCCCTCCCCCTTATTAGGGTGAATGGAATCAAACTGGATTGAATTCATTCATTCATTTTCCATCTCTAATATATTCATTTATGTAAATTTATTCAAATTTGAAATGTAAATTAATTCTTTTTTCGGGCCCCTCCCCCCGACACAGTGTCAGAGAGATGTTGTGGCCCTCCTGCCAAAAACTTTGAGCACCCCTGGACTAGACATAAATGAGCTCCCAATAGCTCATTTATCCCAACACCAGAGGAGCAGGCGCCATATGCTACTGTACCACAAGGGATCCTTTACTCCAATGTCTTTGGTCAACTGTTTTAGGTTGTGTGTTTGGTTGCCTTGATAAGAGGCAAAGATCTTCATAAGCCTGGGCAGAACCAAAGATATCTTTGGAGTTCCACAATTCTGGCAATGCCACTGTAACTCTACATTTCCAAATGGACTTTGTTGATAAGTAAGTAGTATTAAGATAAGTAGTATTAAGATAAGTAGTATTAAGATGTGTTGATAAGGGTGAAGATCTGGGTGATTCACATTCACTTGTCAGAAACAGCCTGCCACCCTTGCTTGCACCACCAAGTCTAACAGTGCAATCCTATGCATTACCTATGCAGAAATCAGTTGTCCTGCATTCAAGGGGCCTCACTCTCAGGATAGTTTGTAAAGGGTTATAGCCTAAATCACATAATTAGGGAGAATTTAATTTAAATTAACCCATTTTCGCCTGTCCCACAGATATACACATTTGGTCCCTGTTGCGTATCGGTCCCTGTTGTGTATTGGTCCCTGCCAGTATGCCTGGCAAATGGCATACTTTTTTTTACAGAAGAGCTAATTAAGCCATTGGGCAGAAATGGCTTAATTAGCTCTTCTGTAAAAAAAAAAGTATGCCATTTGCCAGGCAACAGAAAAACGCAAAAGGAAGCAGAACAAAGATGCAAAATTATAATGTAGAGCTCAGATACAGAGCAATGATAATGCCCATACTGCCTTAACTGCTGTTAATGCAGAATGGTGTAGTTAGCTAGGTACGGTCACTAGCTCTCATCCTTTAAGACAGTAATTCGGTTAAGTGCTTAATTATTTCCCTGCATACAGAATAAGCAGGCCAGTGTCAACAGTCAAAATACAGAGATAGCATCTTCGAGGGCCACATGTTGCCTCACATCTGTCCCACAAGTTGTTGAGTGTTGAGAAATCTACACAAATTCCAGTGCAATTCCAGCTGTCTTGGTTGTGAACATGAAAATGTGAACTGGTGTTAGTTGTTATACTATTGTGAGGTTGTATTAGGAAGCCACCTGATACTGGGTCTTAGCTCAGTGAAAGAGTATCTGTTTGTGCATGCAGAAGGTCCTAAGAAGGGTAAAGACACATTCCTGAACTAGATGGATCAGTGATCCAGAGACAGTATACCATGGTCATCACTTTAGCAGTCATTACAGATCACTGCCTCTTATCCAAACACCCAATTATCCAACCTAAGACAGTGTGTCTGGAAGCAGATCAGCTGATAAAGGACCCATTCTATCCAACTTTCCAACACTGACATAGTCATGCCAACAGAGTCTGCACTGCATCCAGCAGTAGGGGGGCAATTACAGTGGTCTCCTCTAGGTAAGGGAATGTTGGCTCCCTTGCCATGAAGCTGCATCAGTGCCGGAAAGTTAGATAGGATTGCCTAATCAAGCAAAATTAATGCAAAATCAACTTTGTCCAATTCCAGCGCAACTGTCAAGGAACAGCCTGATGCCATAATCAGTCAGCCTCCTTCTGAAAAGCCAAGAGAACTGCACTATACAAGGGCTGGAGTTACAAAACCCAGGAAAGCAGAAGGCCACAGAGAATGCCTTAAGATCCACATGCGGTCCTTGAGCTACGGTCTGAGCAGTAAAGTTCATAAAATATAGCTGATACTTTCTAATGCTGCAATACACACATGTAAATAAGTTTGCCAGCAGTCCAAAGATGCAACAATAAAAAATTCAAACATGCAGCTTTATGCTCATATCAAAGTGTCTGGGATTTACAAACAAAATTTCAAGCTATCCCAAAAATAAGATCAGGGTGTGCCAACACATTTTCTGACATTCCAGTCAAAGCAAATAGGCAGCCTGGTGAGTCCTGTTCTAAGATGGTTTACTCAGAAGTAAATCCTCTCAAGTTCAATGGTCATAGGACTACAGTCATAATGTATCATGAAACTTATTATGCCAACATTTAGACAATTTCAGACAAAGTTTACCACTGAATATATAAAGTGAAAGCAAAACTGTCCAAGGGAACACAGAACAGTTACAAGGGTTTTTTTTAAATGAGCTAGTTCTACAATGTTTAATTGTATACTCAGTAGTTTTTAATTACTTAATAATACCATCTTGAACATCCAAACAGTAAAATCAAAGTAGCATAAGCATTACATTCAGAATTACTAAACACAAAAGCCAAAACAGTATAGGGTACCTCCCAACACAGCAATTAAACAATACAAACTCAAACGTTAGTTACCAGCGTAAAGTCTCTAGGAGGCTGCTGAAGTGATCTTACGCAAATCCTCATTCCTGAGCAGAGTCCTGCTACAACCATATCTCTGACCACAAAAAGGCTAACACAGCTACATACAAATAACCATTAACGCTTTGTTGATGTTAAGAGGCCACAAGTGGAAATGGGCTGACTTGAACATTTAGGTCAGGGCTCAGCACCTTCTAGATCCAGTTGTGGTTCAGACCAGTAAACTGAACAGGGCTAGATCATTAAATCAAAGCTTCTATGTTGTGACTGCACAGAAGAGCATTTCAGCAAGTTATCAGAGGGGGATGAGAGAGAGAAATTGAGAATCACCATGTGTATTTCCTTTTGCTTTACTGATTGGAAAGAGGAAACTGCTCACTCTCCTCCAAAGTGCAAAAATTAAAAGTCAACCACTGAAACTGACAGAAGCAATTTTAAATCAAACAAAATTAAGTCCTCCTTCAAACAGCATGCAATTAACCTATGGTAAGTAATTTAAGTAACTATCATAATTTTTTTTAATTAATTAGAAAAGTAGCAAGATGGTATCCATTGCACTAACAGACAAAAACCACACAGATTCAAGCTGTAATGAAACATACACAGTCAGCCTGCATCTTACCTGCACAAGCTAATCTACATGTGCTTGGCAAACAAAAGGAAAAAACAGGCAAAAACAATGGATTACAGTAGTCCTGGCAATTCCACCTGCCATTCCACTTTCTAAGTACATGCCCCAAAATAAGCTTGAGACCAGAGAGCAAACCTCTTTCAGTCAGTCTCAAACCCACTTGCCTATCAAACTTGTTAAAGAAGCAGTGTGCATTTTGGATGTAAAGGATTTTCAAGATACTTTTGAGTACAGTACATTCAATTTCACACACCAGCTATGGAATCTAACCCTTGCATAAGATGGGTTATAAGCAGGATGCAAGATGTAACTGCTATTATTTGGGGCATTAGGACTGGGCTCTGAAATCTGTGGTCTGCACAAGAGTGAACTTACCACCTCCAAAGCCTTTCTTTATAACCTAATGACTAGAGTTACAATTCTATACACATTTACATGGGAGTAAGTTCTGAGTATGCATGCTCAAGATTGGACTGTAAAGATTTAATAAATATGCAGTATAAGGCTTAACCAAGATCAGACACTTAGCAACATCATTTAAACAAAGGCTTGCTTCTAAAACATGGAACCAAAATTGTAAGCCTATGGATGTTTTCTTCAGAGTAAGCCCTGCTGAAAGTGTAGGCCCTGGGTGCATGTGATTTAAGTGGTCCTGAAATAAGAGTAGGCAAACTCTTGTCTTGTGAAGTAAAACACATTAGTTTCACAGGTCAGTCTCTCCATCAAAGCATACAAATTTGTAAACAAATATAAACTTTGGGTCTGTTTTATGCCATCCAGCAACATCAAAACAATTGATCTTGCAAAACTTTATACGCATTCTATCAAACTAACAGGGCCATGAAAATTCTATTCAAATAATGTCAGTTGTATAACAAAGGAAATATATATACTGTATACTAGCAGCAATGCTATAGCTTATGATGCAATTAAATCATGTGTGTTGTCAGAGAACCAGCATGTCACAGTGGCTACAAAGGGTAGAGCTTGCAATAAAGTAGAGTCCGAATCCCTGCTCAGTGGCAGAGAAACCTCACCAGAGAAGCTCACCAGGTGATCTTAGCAAGTCATTGTCTTTCAGGCAATCTTACATTGGCGGGGTTACCGTGAGGTTGTAGTGTCACCTTGAACTCTTGAGGAGGAGAGAGGAATGCCAATCTAACAAGACTGACAGAGGCTGACGAAAGCTGTCTAGTTCAATCGCTTTCAACTCTCTACGTTTAAGGATTACTTTCCACACCGACTTTTCTGCTGAGGAGCCCCGAGTGTCCACTGAGAATTCTCTAGCAGGTTTCTAGAGTATGCACAGTTCACTGACCAAGTTTATCCCTTCTTGTTGCCCCACTTTCACTTACTGTATGGTTTAAACACAGCCAACAGAGTTGCAGCTGCTGTCTGCAGAGGAAGATCTGTCATGGCCAGACAAGCTGTCTTGCTGGAAAGCTTGTCTACCATTACAGGTCTTCTCATTTGCTTCCAGTGAATCAGAGAATTCCTTGGAACACAGTTTGAAAACAGGGTGGTGAATGTTACCATGTATTCAGATCAGTGAACTATTAGGCCAATCATATGACAAGGAGAAAACGACCATAAATCCCCAAAGACAAATATCTCTATAATAGAGGCATCCATTGGTCAAGATTAATAACATTCCCACCCATCTCCTCCAAGACAAAGAAAGAACATTTCTGAGCCAAAGCCGGCACCCACAATAAACCTGGGAACTGATAAGATAAGGATGTCTGTCCATACTGCAGCAAAAAAAGGAAATGAACATTAGAGGAGAAAGAACATCTCCAGACTATAGAAATCCTCTCATCTGCAGACTGCAGCTTAGCAAGCTTTTAACTTTGTGCTGTCAGTGAAATGCACAAACTGCAAACCTAAATGGGGGGGGGGCAAAAAGATAGAGGGGGATTCTTCCACCTCTGCAATTCTTACAGAATTCCTTGCCATCTGTCAATCCATCAAATGCATAGGGAGGAAGAAATGAGCATGCCCAGTGATCCAGATGACATCAGCTTGATCAATGCTGGGGATGGGAAGGCTGCAGTAGCAACTACAAGAGGCAGCTGGAAGAGTCAATTGGGGTCGACTCCATTCAGTTCCCCACCAGTGCTCACCGCTGCAGCTATGAAAACAGGGAATGCAGCCAAGTGGGACATTAGAAGGCAGGTTTCTCCCTGCAGATGTAAGGAAGGAGGGCTGAAGAACATTTTGTTGCATGGCGCCAGTGTTTTGCTAATCAAGACATGTAACATGGTTCTCTAACTTAAGCATCTTGCCTTAGGGACCTAGATAAACAAGAAATATCCATCACCTTCTAAAAAGGAATATTTCAGGAAATCTTGACAAGAAATTCCTGTGCGTTTTGTGGCCTTTTGTCTCCACTGCTCAGCATTTTTTCTCCACATATGCATTGCAACTGCAAACTGAGGATATCAATTCATGCATCCAGTGCGGCAGCAAGTTCTAGTCCACCAAAGCTTATGTGGCAACTATTAGTCTTAGGATGCCACAAGACTCTTTTGGCAAGTCTCCCAACTACAATCCCAAGGAAATTTAATGCTAACACCCACATGCCAAACCTTTCACTTTGCATGCATTCCTGCGTTCACTGATCCTCATGCCCTCTCTCACTCTAGGTCAGTGGTTCCCAAACTGTGGGTCAGGACCCACTGATGGGTGGCGACCTGATTTTTGGTGGCTTGCCAAAGGAAAGATCCAGTAACCAATTGCCTCAAGCCCAAAGGCTACTGAAAAATCAGGTACTATAGCTGCTAATTACCTTGCAAAGAGCTGAGCTCCTGCAGTTTGCAAACATGTGTAAATGGAGAGGTACAGTTTGAGGGTCTTTTTCTGGTTATTATGACAGACAGACCTTTTAAAAAAAACCTGGTAAACCTAGGTGAGTCCCGAGAGAGTGTCATTTTAAAAAGCGGGTGCTGCTGCTGCTGCTGCTGCTAAAAAGTTTGGGAACCACAGCTCTATTTAAGGAACCCTCAGCTATTCCCCTCTGGGATCCTCACCTCCTCCACTGGCAATCTCAGCTTTGCAGCCATGGGAGGAGTTTCCTAAGTCACCCTGGGAACAGACTCCCCTTGACAAAGGATGGTGGCTTTTTGTTTGTTGGGTGTTCAAGGTGAAGGAGCCTTGAACAAGCAGCCCAGCAAGCAAGATACACACACACACCAGCACAGGAGAGCAGCCAACGCTGAGAACAATGGGCGGAGGTGGAGGGCACACAATGCGGTGCAGCAACACACCACAGGCCCCCCACAGCAACCAGGGAGCCAAAGGGGGTTTGGCAGGTCCTGGAGCACAGGGCGAACGATCCCCACCATCACCACAGCCTAAGGCAGCAATCCTCTCCACACTTTCCTGGGTGTAAGCCCCACAGGCTCTCATGGGACTTGCTTCTGAGTAGACAGGCATAGCACTGGGCTCTAAGGCTGCCATGCACTCCACACTTTCCTGGGAGGAAGCCCCATTGACGCTAATGGACTTCCTTCTGAGTAGACATGCCTAGGACTGGGCTCTTAGGCTGCAATCCTCTCCACATTTACCTGGGAGTAAGCCCCATTCACTAGATTGGGGCTTACTTCTAAGTAGGCACGCATAGGATGCCATCCTCTCCACCCTTTCCGGGGAGTAAGCCCCACTGACTGCCAGGGGACTTGCTTCTGAGTAGACCCGCTCGGAGCCCCCCTCACTCACCCCGACCACCACCGTGTCTTCGCCTTTGAATTTGGGGATGAACTTGTCCCCGCGGAGAATCTCCGCCTCGTTGAGGGGCCGGAACCGGCACATCACTTTGATGCTGCATTCGGCGGGGTCCGCCATGGCGCTGCGGGCGAGGAGGCTCCGGGCAGCGACGGGGACGGAGCCGGCTGGGCGAGGCGGCGGCGCAGCTTCCCACACGCGCTGCAGCCGCTCAGGGGCCGGGCAGGGCGGCGAGCGCGGGCGCAGCAGGAGGCATTCCGGGGAGCAGCCCCGGCCAGGGAGGCTGCGCGAGCTCTAGCGCCGGCGCGGGGGACGCAGCGCCTCGCAGACCCCCCAGCGGCGCTCAGAGCGCGGGGGCCGCCGAGCCTGTGCGCAGAGCCCGTGCGCAGAGGCGCGCGCGCCGCATGTGCGCTCCTGGGGAGCCTGCGTGAGGGCGGCTCCTGCTCCCCCTCCGCCTCCGCCTCCAAGCGGGGCCGCCCCTGGCTGGCTGGCTGGCGCTGCTCCGGCCACCAGCCCGCATCCCCGCCGGCAGGCACCTTCTCGCCCGCCCGCTCCCCACCCCGGGGCTTTTGTGACTTCACCGCATTACATCAACCCCGCCAGCTCGGGGGGCGGCGGTGGGTCCCAGCGCACTCTGGGAGCTGTAGTTCTGAATGCATTGCAACAGGTGGGCGGCGGGGGGGGAGTGAGGCCCCTGCAGCAGAGAGACGGGTGGACGACTCCAGTGTCACCACTCTGCTCCTTGCTGCTGGCACTTCCCACCCCAGCTGTGGCCAGGACAGAGAAACAAGGCTTTGCAGGCCAAATAGAGCCCAATCCTATGCTTGTCTACTCAGATGTAAATCCCACTATAGCCAATGGGGCTTACTCCCAGGTAAAAGTGGTTGCAGCCTTAATTTCCAGTTCATCCTTCTGCTCCCTGCTGCTGGCACTTCCCACCCCAGGTGTGGCCAGGAGAGAGAATCAAGGCTTTTGCAATCTAATTAGAGCCCAAGCATAGGCATGTCTACTCAGAAGTAAATCCTACTATAGCCAATGGTGCTTACGCCCAGGTAAATGTGGACGAGGTTGCAGCCTTAGGACCCAATCATATCCAACTTTCCAGCTCCAGTGCGGCTCTGAGGTAAAAGAACAAATGTTCCCATACCTTGAGGAGGCCTATGTGACAGCATGCCACGCACACACCCCATTGGTATTGCTGCACCAGCCCTGGAAAATTGGATAGGATTGGGCTCTTAATTTCCAGTTCATCCTTCTGCTCACTGCTTGCACTTCCCACCCCAGGTGTGGCCAGGAGAGAGAAACAATGGATTTATACATCTAATTAATTTCCAGTTAATGACACTTTGTTTGGGGTGTTGCCACAACTAACTACATTTTATATTGACTTTCAAGTCGTTTCAAGGAATTTATGACTTCAGAGCACAACATTCAACACTTATCTCTTTTAACATTTTTCAAGGTTGCATTTCAAATTTGTAGATTCAAGTGTCTTTCTCACTTAGAGTGGAGTATGGCTGGCTACACACACCATAAGAAGAGCCCCACTGGGTCAGGCCAAAGGCCCATATAGTCCATCTTCCTGTAGCCCACCAGATGCCTCAGGGAGCATACAAGACACCTGTATCCTGGTGACACTCCCTTGCATCTGGCATTCAGAGGTAGCCTATTTCTAAAACCAGGAGATTGCACACACCCAGCATGGCTTGTAAACTGTGATGGACCAGCATTCCCACACTGTGCTCCAAGATTCCTGAGGAAGAAGGACTTGAAGGAAACAAAGAACTGAATTTCTGGCACTACAAATAATGTATAAATAACAGCCTAATCATAGGCATGTCTACTCAGAAGTAAGTCCCATTAAATTCAATGGAACTTACTCCCAGAAAGGTGTTAGAATTGCAGCATTAATATTAAGTGCCTATGCATACATTGCAAGCCTGCACACATATCCCCAGGAGTAAGACCCTGGGACTTAATTCTGAGTAAGTATGCCCAGGGTTGCACTATTATCTTTTTTGATTGGGAAGAATAAAGAATAAAGACAATATTTTTTAGGAGAGTTGCACTGTTATTCCATGCTCAGCAACATTAACTTTGAAAGCAGTTTACAAGATTTAGAATCAATTAGAATTCTTTTCAAAGCCATCATATAACACCAACAGACATTTAAAAGCAAGTGGATAAAATATCAAAACCACAAGAGCAACTAGTGGTCCAACAAACCAGAAACCTTTCAAAAGGGAAAGTACAAGTTTTGTGGAGCCTATCAGGCACTGTTCTTGCCAGAGAAGTTCCACAAAGAGGTGCCACCACAGAAGAGGAATGACATCTGACAGCCCAATACTAAGCTTCCAGGCACTCACGGAAACAGCAGTGCTGAAGTGGCTACTGCTGTATCCAGCAGGCTACACCAGGAGTCTCCTGGGGGAGAAAGGGACTTTCATCCCCTTCCCCTGGGGAAAGCCCCAAGCCCTGAAATGGGGTTTCTCAAGTCTGTGCCTGTTATGTAAGTTATGCAGGATCAAAATCCTGCATAACTGATTGGCCCAGACTTATGGCTAGCCAATCAGGTGATGGATCGAAATCCTACCATCCGATCTTAAAGTTTCAATTGCACCAATCACGGGAAGTCTAAGTCTATAAAAAGCTAGGGGTTTGCCTTGTATTTTGCTAGGTTCTGTTCTGATGGAATAAACGTATTGAGCTGGTATCACTATGCCTTCCTTTATTCGCATGGACCCACTATATAACAGTGCCAATCCCACCTCTCTTCCTGCCCTGTCCCCATTCCCCACTCCCCCCAGAGGCCACATTGCCATCACATCCTCCTCCTGCTGGTGCTGGGCCTGTCACCTGACTGGCATGGGGCCAGTTCCTGTGCTCCCTACTCAATGGGTGCTGTAAATGTGCTTTATGGCAGGGCTACAGCACTAAGCACTGGCACTAGGGCTCAGCACCAGCACTGGGTGAGTTTAGGATTGGGTCTGATTCCCTTGCTTCTAAGCAGATCTTCTGAAGCACATGGAGGAGCACATAAGAGTTGGTGATCCTTCAGTTAACCAGTCCCTAACTGTTTGGGACTTTCAAGGATGAAAATGAATTGAGAGGTTTTGTTTTCCTTTTGTCAATCTTCCTATAGATTTAGAACGCTGCAGGGGAACCATGGTTTGATTCAAATTAGCAGGGAATGGGGCTGTTAAATTCATGATGGTCCTCTACCTCCCCAATAATTTGAGCAATGGACCCAGGGGCAGCAGTCTGGCTACCAGTATGTTTCTGGGTACAATTCAAAGTGCTAATTTTGACTTTTAAATCCCTTTATGGCTTGGTACCTGGGTATTTGAGGGAATGCCTTCTTCCTTATAAACCTACCTGTCCTCTTAGATCAGGGGTGCCCAAACCCTGGCCCTGGGACCTCTTGCAGCCCTTGAGGACTCCCAATCTCCAATGAGCCTCTGGCCCTCTGGAGACTTGCTGGAGCCCATGCTGGCCTGATGCAACCGCTCTCAGCCTGACAGCCAACTGTTTGAGCTCTCCGGTGAGTGGTGGGATGAGGGCTCCCTCCACTGCTTTCGGTTTCACATCTGCAATGCAGCAGTGGCAACAAAGGAAAGGGTGGCCTTGCTTTGTGCAAGGCCTTCATTCATTCATATAAAATCTCTAATATATTCATTTATGTAAATTTAATCAAATTTGAAATGTAAATTAATTCTTTTTTCCCCCAGCCCCTGGCACAATGTCAGAGAGATGATGTGGCCCTCCTGCCAAAAAGTCTGGACACCCATCTTAGATCATCAGAGGGGGCCCTTTTAACTGTGCTGCCATTGAAAGAGATGAGGGGGATGGTGGCAAGAAATAAGGCCTTCTTGGTGGTGGTACTCTGCTTGTGGAATTCTCTCCCCTTGGAGCTAAGAACTGCTCCTCTTTGCAGTTCTTTTGGTAGGGCCTTAAGATCTTGTTTAAGAATGTGTTTCAGTGTTGATATGATGGGCTTGAATTTTAACTTTAACATTGAACTTTTATTGTAGTTTTATGTGATCCATAAAGTGTTTGTTCTGCTTTCAGTATGTTAATTGTTTTATGTTTTAATATTGTTTTAATCAGTTTATTGTATGTTGCTAGCCACCCTGAAGCCCCAAACGTGTGGGAGTAAGATGGGATAAAAATTCATTAAATAAATAAACATAAAATGAGAGAGACTGCATTTCAAAGTCCTGTTTTGAACCAGAAGCCCTGCTTCTTAGTTCCCAATGAGCAGGATGGCTTGAGCAACCCATTGTTGTCAGAAATGCTTATAGCCAGTTAAATTTCTAACCATTTCTAACCAACCCAATTGGTACAGGAAATCCTAGCCAATACATTGTATTGGAAAGTAATCGTTTTCAGCACACACCACTGAATCAATTTCAAAGTTGAAAGCTAGCTAGTTCTGCTATAAGTAAACTACTGAGGCCAGTTTTCTCATTGTTGAAATTAAGAAAAGTTACCTGGCTAAAACAAATCAAAAGGGCAGATGCTGTACAATACCCATCCATTCCCAAATGGGAGCCACTGTAAATTCTAGTCTGTATTCCACCCTAATCCTATATGGAAAAAAAAGATCTATAAACAGAATGCACTAATGCTATGCATTAGTACTGCAGTTTATACATTGTGCACTAGGAAAAGCTCTGTTGAAAAAAGATCCTAGGGCTCTGCTCCAGCTCAAATTAAGCACATTTCTCCTAATTATTTGGCATTCCTGTTAATTATTTGGCATCCCTTGTTGCATATTAAGTTCACAGATGCAGGCACATTACTGATAAAACAACACGCAACCCTTATACACAACAGTTGCACAGGCTGCTTTTAATGCTACACGTAACTGTTGAGAAATAGCTTTTCAGCATGCTTGTACATGAGGTAGCAAAACACCATGTTAGCAATCACCCAATGCAACATACTGGTTGCATATTCTAAAAGGTGCCTCCTGTGTAGGCATTTTGTAAGATCTGAACTTATTTCACAGATCACAGTGCTGTTGAACCAAAATGCATTGATTAGAGATGTCGTTGCTAATGGAGCATACCATAGTTATCAATTTGGAAGGTAAAGTGTAGATCGTACTTATCAAATGCATTTGTGCAGGCAAGTCACCACAGCACTTGACATGGGAGCAGATGGCCATTATCTTTTGCTCAAATCCAAATAGCCAAATCATTACACTTCCCTTAATAATTTATAAGGATCAAAGAACAAAACACTGGGTTCCAATAGGTTTAGATACATCGCTTTAAATACCTTTGAGACAAAGTAGATGAATGGGGTATTGGAATAGGTCCTGTTGGTTTTCTGGCCCATTTGCCAATTCTGTCCTACATCGAACTGCATTCCTGGTTGGGCATTTACTCTCCCCACTTTACTCTCCACTAGCTTCTTTCTTCTATGAAGTAGGGATGTTAGGGCTCACTATTAACTACTGATTGCTAATTTAAAAGGAATGAGTCAATTCAATGTGTCACTAACATACTAAACTTTCAGCATGTATTTTCTGAAAGATGTTGATCTTTTAGCACTATTCAGTGCTTTGCTATCCTGATTTGGCTACGAGCACTTAGTCATGTCTGACCTCATTTCCCTAGTCAAGTGTTGCAGACCAGGCTGTTTTTGCTCTTACAGTAGCAGCAAGCACAAACTGTCTGCTACCATCACCTTGGCACTATGTGCCCTATCAATTCACAGTGATGCTAATTTTCTAGTACCAGGTTATATGGTTACCCAAAGATAACCAAGACAGACTTGCATGCAGTCTGATATGGGTCCCAAAAATTTGCAGTACCAGAATGAACATTAACTAAGATATATCTTCATGAGTTGTGTACTACCTTCAGAAGTAGTAGTAGTAGTAGTCCTCAGGATACCCAGTTTTCTATTGCTCAACAATTGCTAGCTGCTTCTTTTTGGAAAACTGTTTATTACAGAACGGTATATTTTCCAACATCTTCACCAACTGAAACCTGCTGAAATACAATTTTTTAAAAAAGGCTTTGGCTGAGGACTGTCATTCCATACTGGGTGGAGTACACTCACATACTCTTTCCCACAGCATATATAAGGGGGACACACTTAGATGTCCATGTATAGGCCTGAGTGAATTTTCACATGATTCACATGCTTTTCTCCTCACCTCACTCTTATTTAATAAGAAGAAAGTATAATTCAAATTATGTTACATTGGGCTCTCAGAATGCCCTATACTCTTTATGGAAAGGTGCACCTGAAATTGCTATCTGGACTACAAAATGATAATCCTGAGATGGATATGCAAACCGACCCTAAGGTTCAAAACTATAGCACAGCACTATGTAGCTGACACAACAGATGGACTGTTGTATTTCAAGCAGGAACAGTGTCTTCCCACAAGATTCAGCGCATGCTACTATATCGTTTTGCAGGTTCATCAGGCTATTCCAGTTGACTCCCCAAGTCAATTAGATGTACTTTAGAAGTTTCCAAACTGGAAACCTCTGTGTCCCCAAAAAAGCCTTCCCTGTCCCAAGCGGCTCTTACCATTCTGCCATGGCGCAGTATTTCTTTGAAGATGATCTGGGCATAGGAATGCAGAAAGGTAAGCTCCACTCACGGTGGGGGGGACGGGGACAGGCTTTTTCCAAACCCTGGATCCAGCCCGTGGCCCAGGTTTTGGAGAGCCCTGATGTACTTCAAAGGAAACTGACCTCAATAATGTGTATGCAGACTTCTAGCATGGACAGTTTAATCACCAACATCGCACCATGCTCCATAACTGCCTTCTCACAAACTACAAAGGATAAAATAAATGTGTTGAAAATGCTCCTAAAAGAAACTAGTTACAATCCTTTTGTTCTCTGCAACATTTTAAAAACCTCTGGAGGGTAACACATTCATTAGCTGCCAAAAAGGAAAATGTTCTCTGACTCCTCTACTTTTCAATCTGATAGCCAAAATCAAAGAGGCCGAATGCATTTTACTTTAGAAGAAGAAGTAAAATTCTTTATATAATAGCAGATGGACTATATTAATAACATAGTATATATATACACAATTTATACCTTTTGAAAAAAGGCACATTATAAAAATCTGTAATATAACCTGTAAAATTAAACCTAAAGAAGCCAAAGTCAGATTTTACCTGTTAGCTTAAATGTGCACAAACTCACTTCAAATATATACATTGAGAAAGAAGTGAGATTAAAATGAATGAATGAACTAGTAGGTTCTTTTGCCACTTAATAAAGTAGTAAACTTCTATACAGAGGATTCTGCAAAAGCAGGTGCAGCAGAGGTAACAGCCATAAGGTAGGGATTATCTGTGCAATATGCACATACATAAAGTACAAATGAATGAAAACTTGCACTTTTAAATTGTTTCAAGCCTCAATCTAGCAACTCACATGCAAACAGTGTGCTGCTCACACACTTCTGCACATGCTGGGTGTTCAACACATAGTCCACAATGTGGACTTTGATAACACTAATTGTTCAGCGATGTATACAAGGATAGCAGACTAATGTTGGGAATCACATGTGTAGCCCCAAGTGCTGGATACAGAAATCCAGCCCCATTCAGCACTCTTTGGCACATGCACTTCCTGATCCAGTAGGTCATACGCCCACAGAAGCGTCCATGCATATGTCATTGAATGGTGCTGCACATGTACATGCTGAACAGCTGGTGTATCAATTTGATTACCAACTAGCTTCAAAAAAATGCCATATATATTCTTCTCCATGTTGTGAAATAAACACGTATGCAAGGTGCCCATGTTTTGATATGTATTTTTATTTCCCTGCAGTTTTCACTTATCAAGAACAAGTAACAGGGAAAGTTGTCTGAACTAGTGCATAAACAAACATTCTGAAACACCACTACACGTATCTAATTTACAAGAACCGTATAAAAAAAGTCACTAAAACACTACACTACAAAGGTGTCCAACGCTTACAGTCAGACTTTTTCCAACCCGTTACTTGCCTTGTAGCCACAGGAAAACTCTCCAAAATTGAAAGACAATCTGCCACAACCCTCCCCCCTCCCCCACCACCTGGGATGGCTCGATATCTAGACATCCAATAATTATTGCAATGATATATAATGCAATACATACCTGGTAAAATATCATTTATGTGGTGTGTTACAGTTAAAAGCCGGTTAAATTATGCAGACTTCAGATAAAATATAATCAGTTGAAAATTTTCTTCATATCTGCACAGTTTAATATGTGCTAGATGCATAATTTTTACTAGTCAGGTTTTCTGTGTAATTATTTTTATAAACTGGTATTATAAATAGAAATATACATTCAAAATATATGGAAAAGTGGGTTACTACATTAAATTTGCATGTATCGATCCATCCCTTTCCCCTGCACAGTAATAGAAAATACTATTTTGCCTTGAACTTCATATTTGACAGTGAAATGCCACTAAAGTATTTACCAAAAAGTCCATCTAAAATTGTGAAACAAAATGAACCAAGTGAAAACTTTACATTTCCTTTAGAAAAAAATTACAAGAATTTTTCCTAGCTATGAATCTTTAACTTTTTTTAGACACAAAGTTGGATTTATTTTTACAAGATACAAAATGTAAACATGGCAAAATAAATAGTTAAAACAAGTGATGCAGGATCCCATTTCATGCTCATGATCCCATAAAAGAATTATTTTTAAATCCATTCAGTTGCAAATTCAAGTGCAAAAGCATGATGATGAATATCTACTATTCAAGTAACAGAAATAATATTGATGATACAAATAAACTATTTTACAAGGTAGTGATTTTCCCAATTTTACAAAATGTACATTATATATCGACTTAATGTACGATATGATAGTCCATTTAGGTCCATTTTAATTCCCTGTGATCCGCAGAGTGTTGTTTTGCATTCAGCTGGAATATAAATGATTACACCAACAGCACAGGTTGAGCCACTGTTTTGAGGTTATGTCACCTCCATTGCTACTGTCGTCTCTGCTATGCCATTTAAACCCAATCTTTCTGGTTCATGGTTCTCTCTGAAAGAATCAAAAACAAGAAAACGGTTACAAGTAGAAAAGCTAGGACATACTTCTTTAATCTTTCAATATTTACTATGAGGCGATACCTTAGTTTCTCATATTTAGGATATCAATAAATCATAAAAGACACACAAGGCAAAATTCATTCAAAATTGACTTACAACCTTTTTTTATGAACAGCCAAAAACTACTGAAAGTTAATGTTATTTCAGGTTCTACTTATACAAATGAGTCATCACAATGATGTCTTATCTCCCTTGCCAAGGCTTGTTCTGCAGAAAGCTACCGCAGCCACCTGCATATAAGCTGACCTCACAGATAAGTCAAGGGCAGATTTTGAGCCAAAATCATGGAATTTTCTTTGACCCTCAAATAAGTCGGGGGTAACTTGGGGGGGGGGGCGGCTGACTATAGTTTTATCTGATTTTCTCTGAGGCCAGAGCCTGAAAAATAACCTACCAGTAATTGTTACATAAGAACTATACATAATGAACTCTAATTCATTTAAAATATAGTAGAAGATCATAAGATATATTTTATTCTTTAACTTTTTGAATTCTGGCCATTACAACATTTTTGTAAACACTACCAGAGTAAGTGCACTGTAAACAACATATCAGTAGAACAGTAGTTTCCAATCTGGGGTACATGTATCCCCAGGGGCACTCAACAGGACCTTTAGGGGTACTTGAAAAAGAATTGAATAATGGCGGAAAAAGGCAGGTCGTGCTCCAGAATGCCTTGCAGAGCCAGCAAGGCAGGAAGGGAGGTAGCTAGTTGGCTGTGAAAGTCCCACCAATGGCTGGTTTTTGGCCATCAATTCATGTATGAATCAGTGACTGAAAACCAGCATAGTAAGAAAGCTGGAACATAATATGGAAAGCGATCAATCACCAAGAATTTCTCAGGACAATTCTCATGCAAAACAGTGAAAATGCAGTCTTCTGTTCTTCAAACAGATAAAAAGAGAAAATACTGTGATGATTACATGACGTATGGGTTTTCATATAGAGGCAATGAAGGCTTATAATATTCATATCACAAACATTTTGCTAATATGAGGGGTACAATATATGGAAATGGGTTGCCAAGGGGTATGCATGTGAAAAAAAGGTTGAGAATCACTGCAGGAGAACTATTAATCAAATCCTCCTTTAAGGTGCTTGGTGTGTTAAGCCAAAGGCTCTCCATATAACATGCAACTTATAACACATAACTGGGAGTGTGCAATTCAATTCACAGCAGAGAGACAAGCAACAAGGAATTACTGTGAGCAAGTGCAGTTGCACATAGTTGCAACTCTGTTTACTCAGAAGTAGAACCATTGCTTTCCATGGGTGATATTCTTAAGTAATGGTGCACTGAATTGTAGCTGGGACTTCATTTCAAATGGAAACAAAGATTACATCCTGGTGTTTTAAAAAAAACCTCTGCAAAGCATTTGCAAAATGGAAAGAGGCAGCAGCAGCATTTGTAAAATGAAATCAGGCGTGCTTGATTTAAAAGGAAGCCTTTAACAGGAGAATAAAAGGTTAACTTTGGCTGGAACTTTGCAATGGAGTGGTTGTCTTGGAGATTAACAGTCCTCAAATTATCTCTGCATTGCTTCTGCAGCTTTGCTTGCAGAAGTTGCTTGAAAAGCCCTGACCCCTGAGCAACTTTGGAGATAAGGCAAGGTGATGATCTAAGCTTGATTTATTGGCAGAAATTTCTCGCCTCATAGGCGAGTATCCACAGTATGCTATGGATACTTCAAGCAATAACATTTGAAAACCAAGACGGTGGGTTTGTTGTAATTTCCTGTTTCACAGAATGTACTACTTGGCTAAGAATTTAGATCAGAGGTGTCAAACATAAGGCCTGGGGGCTGGACACAGCCCAGAGAAGCTTTTTATCTGGCCCCCAGGCTCTCAGATGCTGAGCAATGCTGAGGTCTCACTGCTGAAAGGTGGCCTGCATGATAATTGGGCTCCCCCATATCTTGAAATATGATCAAGATTTGTGCATCTTCTCTTCTGTCATTTGCAGCTAATGAGTTCCTACACAAGAACAGAGTGCTTATTTCTGCTTTTGATCTGTTTAATGACATCACTTCCTGCTAAATGACAAAATCACTCCAGCCCTCAGCAGGCATCATGAATGATATTTGGCCCACTGTATGAAATGAGTTTGACACCCCTGATTTAGATTCAGTATTCCATCTGTTTTCACTGCATGAAAAGGTCCTTATGGTTGTAAAGATACTGGAATATGTATAGTCAATACTGCCTGAAATCTGAGAATTAAGAAAACTAAGAATTAATTCATTAGGAGAAGTGATTCAGTGCCCTCCACTGCTCCTTGCACTTTCCCATGACAAGCAATAAATTATATTCAAGAGTAAAAAAAAAGAAGAAAAAAAAAGATGCAAATAATAACTACAGGATAAACAGCCCAATCCTATGCTTCCCAGCACCTGAAGGAACAGCAGCACCAAAATGGTGACAACTGTACCCTGCGGGCACTGGGAAGATGCTGGAGGTCTCCATGGGGGAAGGGGATTTTAGTCCCATTCCTCAAAAGAAAGCCCCAGTTTTCCGCAATAGGCTTCCTTGAGTCTGGCGTAGCCCTGAGGAGCTCTTTGTTGGGCTTGCAAGCCCGACACAGAGCTTTGGATCAGGTGGAGGCCTCTGCTGGACCCCCCCCCAATCTGGTCCGTGCCACCCTTCCCCTGCCCCAAAAAGATGCTCTGCGGGCCGACAGTGGGGCGTCATTGGCTGTGCTGCAGAGTCATCCTCCCGGCGATGAGGTCCAGTGCTGACGCTCCTTCCTTATTCGGTGCCATAAACATGCTTTATGGCACATTTACAACACCTAGTGCAGGGGATGGGGTCCAATGCTGCAGCTATAGGGACATAGGATTGGGCCCAACATTAAGTTACAGTATTAGGCTTCTCTTGCTGCAGAATTTGGGATTCCTGGACAGAGATAATTTGACATCACAAAAATAAAGCCCTTAACATCTTGACCCATTTCTACTATATACACACCTTGCTATGCTGCTGATGGCGCTACTAGGAGTCACCTTTGGCACTCTGTCCATACTGGCAGCAACTGTGGCAAGTTTTAAGGCGGTTGGCGATGGTGCTGAAGTCCTTGTATTGATATGTACATTGACTGGAGAAACAACACTGACATTGTTGAGGTGCACTGCGTTGGTGAGACAAGAATTGTTCATGGGAAGCGTCTGAGGGCTGTTTGTGCACAATGCTGGAATTAAGTGGTTTGTGGTGGTGTGGCCAACTGTCCTTACAAGTTGTACAGTTGAGATCCCTGGGCTAGATGATAAAGCCATGTTGGTGGAGTACAAAGTTTTTGATGTCGCTGTTAAAAACAAACACACACATTTAGTAAGATTTCAAACATGTTTCAGTATCGTTTTAGACCAGGGCTCTCCAAACCCAGGCCCATGGGCTAGATCCGGGATTTGGAAAAAGCCCTCCCTCCGCAAGCAAGGCTTATCATGCCTTCATGATTAGTTTGAAAGAAACCTGATGCCATCATGGAATGGTAAGCACCACTTGGAATGGGAAGGACGTTTTTGGGGACAATTGAAAACATACTAAAAAGTAGGTCTATGAAAATAACTAGGACTTAATCGTTAGGACTTTTTCTCTACAGGACAAGATCCAGCAAGCTAAATTATTACATGTAAATTCCCTTTCTTCAACAATAACAATATGAGAATATCTTACAACACAATTGAAAACTATATGCAAGACAAAACAGCAGAAGAGCAGCATTAAAACCATCATAACAATGCTAAGTGGAGAAATAAAAAGACTTCACTCCAAAAGGACATCTGAATACGAGTCAGGCAAACCTCCCTGGTCATTTCACAACCTGCAGGTATATGAAAAGATTTGTACATGCTCTGCAGGACCTTTGGAGGAGCTGTTGGTAATAAAAAGCACTACTGGGCATGCAGAGGCAGCCATGCACTGCTCTGTGATCATGGCTTAAAATAAATTTAAAGACAAGAGAATGACCTTGTCCTATAATTGGTTGCTCAAGCATCTTTACTCACAACTACACATTTATTTCCTAGATTTCCTTCCTTTTTCTTCCTATGAAGCACTTTTCTGTATTGATTTCACCAATTCAATGGCCAAAAACTATGAGCACAATAAAAACTATGAGCACAAAAAAACTATGAGCACAAAATGAGCACAAAAAACACATCCATACCTGAAGGCTGAACAACACCATTGATATTGTGGCTGGTGCTCTGTTCCTTTGTTACCTCACTGCGACTGGGAGCAGGTGCACTCACCACTGCAGATGCAGCAAAATGGGCGCTGGCCGAGTCAAGCGTTTTTGACATGCAGTCAGAGGTGCTTGAGCCCTGAGGAAGCAGGCACAACAGTTATACAGGCGAATAAGACAAGATTATATCCAGGGTCAAGAGTCACAAAAATTTATTTATTTATTCAATTCTTGTCTCTCTTTTCTCCCAAAGAAGCTTTGTAACAGACAACTAGAAATACATACACCTAATTAAATACAATAGTTGATAATCAATAATAAAAACACAAATAAAACCAGAAAGTATCAAAACTATCATGCTAACATCAGAAGGCTTGTTGAAAAAGCAGTATCTTTTAGACCTCAGCAGAAGGCTTCTAAGAGGCAGCTGATCTTAAACCAAAATGATCTATGGCCTCTGCCACTATCCTTTACCACATTCACCCCAAAAAGTGGTCCTCAGGTTTAGAAAGAGCTCTTTCCGATTACTGTTTCCATGGCCACCCCAAACAGTAACTGTTCCTGCTGTATCAGAAACTATTTGCTAAGAAGAAGCCTTCGATCACAGCCACCAATATGATTATAAAAAATTTCGACCAGAACAGAACTCCAATATATATCTAAGGAGATTCTAACTTCCAAAGAAAAAAACTTATACAAATAAAATACTGAATACACTGAGGTAGTATGGCCAGATTAATCAATCCTGCTTATCAAATTCTATATATCATTCTCATCTTCTGAATTCTAAATTATTTTAACTGCTGCATATAAACTTTTTGAATTGTATATTGAGAACTTCCCAGAATAATTTTTAACTGAAAGTTAAGGGTTAGATTTGATGTTTTTGTCCCATGAACAAAAGGAGCTTGGAAGCCTCCTTACTTCACAAACAAAATCTTGTATCCAACCCAAGAGACTTAGGGCGCAAACCAAACCTGCGCTGAAGCAGGAAAGCCAGGAGGCTTGTGCTGCATCCAACACAGGTTTGTTGGCTGCAGCGGCTCAGCCAGGGGCAAGGGGAAGCTCTTCCCTTTACCCCTGGGTTAGGGCTGCTCGCCCGAGGAGAGCGAAGCGCCTTGAAGCCGCTCCGTTCTCCGTGGGGACGGGGGTTAGGATCCAGCATAACTGCCGGGTCCCAGCTCCACCCGGCTCCCCACGCGCCTGCCCCCGGGAGGAGCGCCCTTGGGAGCGCCGACACAAGCAGCAGCGAGGAAGCCACCGTGGAGGCTTCTACTGGCCTCCACACATCAGCACATCTATATGCACCGATGCAGCTTCCTCCCACGGAGGCGCAAACGTGCTTTACGGCCCTCCTATGCTTATTTGTATAAGTTTCTTTTCTTTGGAAGGGACTTGAGCCAGCATAAGGTGCACTTAGGATTGCGCCTCCGGTATTACTTGTATTAACTGGCAAAAGGCAGATTTTTCTAACAATAGATTTTAAAAGGTATTTTTTAAAAAGATTCATATAAACAAAGTCTCCACTTAGGGTATAAGCAATTAAGCACTGCTTCTATCCAGTCTTTATTAGTTTCAATTGGATACTGTTTGTTGAACTTTATCTTTAAATTATTAGTTTATTCAACAGTGAACAATGTCGTTATTTCTGCTCTCTCTATACTTTCACTCACCAAGACACAGAACTGTGAACATCACTCATACTTCTTTATAATGCTTGAAGTGCAAATTGTGGAGCAATACAGTATTTAGGAAGGAAATGCCTATATTTACTATAAAAGTTTGGAAAGCCAACATGTCTAATATAAGAGTGAAAAGTTAAATAAAGCAAGATTCTACAAAGAAAAAAGCAATGTAGTGCTTAGGATGCAGAAATATACTGAATCTTTTCCCTGAACTATTTTTCTACTACTGTACTGCTGAAATGCAATGAAACCGACAAATAAGCAGTCATAGTGAAAGTGGTTGCACAAAAGCAGAAATTATTCAGAAACATACTGCTAATTGAATGAGACATTGCAAATATGGACAGCCATCAATATTCAACCAGCATGACTATGACAGCCTTTTTCCTGTCACAATAACTGGAATTACTATTTTCCTCATATAATCTATGACTGTTAAATTCATAGATTATTTTGATACTTGAAGGATGGCGAATTTGGGGCAGGTCACGTAGACAAAAGACTGGGCTATGTGACCTAGATTTAAGGGAACACTCTTAATTCCTCAAACCCATGGATTCTCAAGTCAAAGAAACAAATAAGGTTCATGAAAAAGTGCTGCTGGCTCTAGAATTATGCTTCTGATGTACAAAACACATTTTTCAGAAGGGTGAATTACCTGTGCTTTTGGATGCGACTGTTGGGAGGAATGCTGAGATTGCTGTTTCTGCTGGAGCTGAGCAAGCTGCTGCCTTTGCATTTGAACTAACTGCTGTTGATGTGTTTGAAATTGTTCTTCTGTAATACCCCCCGTTACTGAAGAAAAGAAGATGACTGTGTTAAATATACCCTTGCACTGGTTGAAGCGCAATTGCGTCGGCACAAAAATGCTTTACAACATTTTCGTGACAACACTGGGCCAGCACAAGGGACTTGTGCCAACCCAACTGCACCTTAGGATTGTGGCCTTAATGATATATTTATAAACATTTGTATCTCTTGCAGAAAACTTTGGTACTACATACAGGGTGACCAGATGTACTCTTTTTCCATTACATGTACTCTTTTTTAGCCTTGTGTCCTGGAAAAGAACTTAAATGTTCTCCTTTTCCCTGTGAGCAGGCCCTGCAGGCAGTGCATAACCTTCTAGTAATCAATTATATGTAATATAGTTGTAAATGTAATAATAATTAATATAGCGTTTAAATTAAATTAACCACATGAAATCAATATGAGTGTTTTTAGCGTTTATTTTTGATGTCCTACATTTTTCTTAGATGTCTTACATTTTGTGGTGCCTTGCCCTGCCCTCTTGTAGTTATAACATCTGGTCATCCTGACTACATACAAAATGCTTTTTGATAACCAAATTATCACTTTTTTAATAATCTAGAGGAGAAGGCAAATTCGACAAATGCAAGGCAGGCTTATTAACCATCAGGTTTTCAAATTTTCTAGATAGGCAAAAAATGGCCACAAGTTTATTACCATTCTTCATTATCCTGAATAGCAAACTGCTCTTTTTTCAGCACCATAACTGTAATGCAATCTGAACCAAGAAAATAAATCCCCAAGGAGCTTAAAGGAGGAAAAATGAACTTTTAAAAAATTGTTTAGGCAATTATTGTGCTTCAAGGTAAGTTTGCTGTTATAGTGATATCTTTGGAGAGGTTAGAGACTTCCTCAACAATATAATACTCATCCTTGTTCTGTCCCATAGTTGACAATGTTTCAACATTTTGGAAACTAGCACCTGAATGTTTGACATCTCTGCAGACAGCTGAAGAAAATATTTAAAATGCCTAAATACCAGTAGGTCACTTTTAGGAGCAGAGACTAGGTACCTGGAATTTTTCCTGCCCTTGTCAGCACTGCATTATGAAATAATCATTTCTTGCAGGGGCTTCCTGTTCAAAGAGGAAAAGTCAATTTGCTTTTATTTAACCCAGTGTTTCTCAAACTGTGGGTCAGGACCCACTGGGTGGGTCGCAAGCCAATTCAGGTGGGTCCCCATTCATTTTGATATTTTATTTTTAATATATTAGACTTGATGTTCTTATGGTATGTGACTGCATTTGGGGAAATGTTTTAGATCTGTACTTTGAACATGCTACAATGTATATGCTTTTAACAATGACAGGCAATGGAACTTAAGTCCTGGGTAAGTGTGCGTAGGATTGCAGCCTAGGATTGTTAAAATTTTCCTGCTTGATGATGTCACTTCACTGGGGTGATGTCACTTCAGTGGGTCCCAGTGCTAAATGTGTGAGAACCACTGATTTAATCTATACCTAAATTATATGACTATCAACCAGATTATGCTGTAATGCCATCATTCTAGAATCTGTCTAGTTTTACAAGCATAACAGTCTCTACTTCTCCACTCAGTGCTACAGATTAAGGAAGATGCTTTTCATTTAAAAAAAGAAAAATGCCAGAACATGCATCTCTTGTTTTAGGAGAGGTATATGATCTCAAGATCATCACATTCTGGGTTCTGAGCTGTCTGACACAGAACAGGAGAGGGAGCCTGGGGTGGTGGTGAACAGCTCAATAAAAGTGTTGACCCAATGTGCGGCAGCGGTTAAGAAGGCCAATTCTATGTTCGGGATCATTAGAAAAGGTACTGAGAATAAAACGGCTAATATTATAATGCTGTTGTGCAAATCAATGGTAAGGCCACACCTGGAGTATTGCATCCAGTTCTGGTTGCCACATCTCAAAAAGGATATAGTGGAAATGGAAAAGGTGCAAAAGAGAGTGACTAAGGACGCAATCCTAACCCCTTATGTCAGTGCTTTCTAGCACTGGCATAGTGGTACCAATGGGACATATGCTGCATCCTGCAGTTGGGTGTCACTCACGGAGGTCTCCTCAAAGTCAGGGAATGTTTGCTCCCTTACCTCGGAGCTTCATTGCCCTTATGTCAGTGCTGGAAACTGCTGGAAAGCACTGACATAAGGGGTTAGGATTGCTGGGCTGGGGCACCTTCCTTATGAGGAAAGGCTATAGTGTTTGGGGCTCTTCAGTCTGGAAAAAAGGTGCCTGAGGGGGTACATGATTGAGACATACAAAATTATGC
The DNA here is from genome assembly GCF_035046505.1 of Tiliqua scincoides. Classification (NCBI taxonomy): domain Eukaryota; kingdom Metazoa; phylum Chordata; class Lepidosauria; order Squamata; family Scincidae; genus Tiliqua; species Tiliqua scincoides. The sequence continues at coordinate 93,808,144 of NC_089821.1, read as the reverse complement.
ACGGGAAGGACAGAGGATAGAGAGATGTTCTTTTCCCTCTCACACAATACCAGAACCAGGGGACATCCACTAAAATTGAGTGTTGGGAGAGTTAGGACAGACAAAAGAAAATACTTCTTAACTTAGTGTGTAGTTAGTCCATGGAACTCCTTGCCACAAGATGTGGTGATGGCATCTTGCCTAGATGCCTTTAAAAGAGGATTGGACAAATTTCTGAAAGAAAAGCCCATCACGAGTTACAAGCCATGATGTGTATGCGCAACCTCCTGATTTTAGAAATGGACTACGTCAGAACGCCAGATGCAAAGGAGGGCACCAGGATACTGGTCTCTTGTTGTCTTGTGTGCTCCCTGGGGCATTTGGTGGGCCACTGTGAGATACAGGAAGCTGGACTAGATGGGCCTATGGCCTGATCCAGAGGGGCTGTTATGTTCTTATACATATCTCAAAAACGTGTAAATTAAAAATATTTTAAACATAAGAACGTACGTAAATGATACAAGATAGGACAGAGGTTCTCAAACTGGGTGTTGTGGTGCCCTGGGGTGTTGGCAATGCATTCCTGGAGGCAACATGGGACGCGCGCTGGTTGAGTCACAGCACAAGTGGAACAGAACAGAACAGATCACTGCATGGAGGTTCAGAGCAGTAGACTGGGGTCTCTGCAGAGCTGCAGAAGAGCCCAATCGCCCTCCCTGGACCATTTTACATGATTTTTGAGGCCTTTTTTCCAGTGGCACTGACATCATCTCGTCAGTGTGTCATCATATGCTTCCAGGTCCAGAGTTCAATGAGGACGTCACTATCTGACTAAGTTTGGGAAGCGCTGGGTTAGAGAAACAGTCATATAACACTTGTGCTGAGAATGTCTGTTCAGCCAAGATGGCGTAGGACAGCAGTTCCCAAACTGTGAGCCATGCTTCCTTGGGGAGTTGCAGAAACCAGACAGGGGAGCAGTGAAAAACCCACCACCCTATACAATGTCTTGGATTGTAGCCCTAATGGGAATCCGTGGCCAGCCCAGTAGGTCAAGGGAGTCACCAGACAAAAAAAAGTTTGGGAATCACTGGCGTAGGGAGAGGATTGAGGAGGGAGGCAGGTGGGAGAGTGAGGCTACAGATGTCGATGGTTGACAAAGCAACAATGCCACCTACGGAAACTGAGAAAGTGGTAAGCGGCAGCTCTGTGAACTCCATCACACACTTGGCATACAACTATGCTATGGGAGTGTGCAGGAAGGCTGACTGCATTATTTTGAAACTTTGCCCACGCAAATTAGGTTCCAATATTAATAAAGTAATGGAGATTATTTATGCCAAATAAGAGAACAATTACAAAGTGAATATATTGTGCCTTCTAGCATCAAAATGTTAAATTGTGAGAGCCAGGATGGTGCAGTGGTTTGGAAGTTGGATTTAGACCTGGAAGATCCAGGTTCAAATCTCCACTCAGCCATGCAGCTTCCTGGGTTAGTCACTATCTCTCACCTTCACCTACCTCCAAGGATTGCTGTAAAGGCAAAGGGAACTATGTATACCACCCTGAGCTTCTTGGAGGAAAGGCAGTATAACATGTGAAAAAAAAAAAAGCCAAGATCCAAGCTTCTGTTTTGCATTATGTAGACAAGGGCTGAGTAATGCTTTCTTACAACATTAGATCCACTAGATGTCAAAAGCACATTCAATTATAATAGTCAGATGTATGTGTATATAGAGCATATCCATATTCATGATGCTTTACAGAGAGTGAAAAGCAAGTCCCTGGCCTGAGGAGCTTACAGTCTAGGAACTGACAAAAGGGATTCAACAGAGGAAGGAAAAGGTGGAGGGGGAGACAGAAGTAAACAAGAAAGTATGTGCACTTATATCAGCTTCGAGTACTTAGACTTAGTGCTACTGTTTTTAAAACAAACACAAGCAAAACTGAAATATGTGGAATTCATCAGGTCTCCAGAACATATCCCAGTGATAAGAACTGTCCATCAAGTGAATTATTATAATATTAAGCAATTAGTATTTCATATTGTTTCACCAACCATAATAAGACAACTTGAACCACCACCACCTGTGCAAATTTTGAACTAATCAGGTATTTTCAGACTGCTATATCCAAAATCAGGATAGGAGACTCCCTGAATTTCTACTGCATATGCAAGTGTACAGCACTGTACGTACATTGATGGAAACTAAAGCAAGCCCGGTGGAACCCCACACATTTGAAACAGAAAGAATTACACTACCAGAGCATACTGAACACCATTTTAAAATCTAGAGACAATTCTGGGTATAAGAAAATGCAGCAGATGAATGCAAATGAATATCAAATTTCTTGAATGATGCACAACTCATACACAAACAACTGTTACTTGCCCTGGAATACTGGCTATATCCAAGGTTGACCCACTAACCATCATCATTCCACAGATAACACCATAATTATACATGAAAAATTTACTATATTCTGGTTAAGTAATACTGCTGAGGAGGAGAAAAAAGAGGTCTTTTTTTATAGTCACTGTTATACTATCTTCTGCTAGGCAGCTTGATATTATACACATTGTATTCAGTAAGAAGTCCAAGTGTGTTCATTGAGGCTTACTAAAATGCTTACTTAGTGCTAAGCACTAAGTGCTCAATACTTTCAGTATTAATGTTCAATACTTTTTCCTACGTCTACCACTATAAGTAAGCAATGTTAATTCCCTTAATTTCTGATAGGTTATCAAATATTAATATATGAAGTTTGGTAGAATTACATGTAAGGAAATACATACATAAAGAATCTGCACACATATGGAAAAAAATCACAATGATGAGCCACATAAATCTTAATAGAGTCTTCAGCTAAACCCTGAGTGACAAACTAGAAATATGCATTTCATGTTCAATATTGCAAATCCTTGCCTACCTGATATACCATTCTTGCTGGTGTTCAATAAAGCTACAGATGGTGCAGAGACTCTTTTATTATTCACAGCCTGCCCTGGTTTCCTTGAGGTACATTCTTCACTATCACTGTCCTGTAAGTTTAGTAGCCTTGGCTGGAAACACTGCAGTCGACATGATCGGATATTGCTTAGTATTTCAGAAAGGGAAAGTCTATTTTCACAATGTTTACTGGAAGCATTGGTCCGTGAAAAATTAGAAGAAAAGTCTACATTTTGGGAAGAGCTTGAGCAACTGTTTAGCATATCAGGATCAATCTGTTTCAGGACGGGATCATGTTCTGTGGCTATCCGATCCATCAATACCCTGTTTTTTGAAAAAAGAAAGCATTAATTTATCTGCAATATCTTTGGGTTTTAACTTCCATAACAAGTGGCTTGCAAAATGATAAGAGGGTTTCTTTACCTTCCACCCCTGCCAATTCGTCTTCTTGCAAATCCTATACATCTTCTTGGAACAGTAAGTGTTGTAAGGCAATGCCTATACCTCAGCTTATCCAAGTCTACTAGTTCTGAATTCTCATGTGAATAATTAGCTTGGTCAAAACGAGCCTGCGGAGAGGATAATAGGTTTTGCAATTGTATTATTCTGAATATTACACTGTTACAAAAGTAATGCATATTACAATATTATACATATTACATTTGGAGTAAAATAATAGCCTGCATAGAACTGTTAAGAAAAGTTAACAACACTATTTTGGTTGCAAAAAGCAGACAACTTACACAAAAGGATCAAAGAATAGAAACAAACACCTATCTTCTGAATCAAAAGAATTAGACAGATAAAGAAGCAAGTATAATAAAAGCAAAGGATTCTTACAGCATAATACTGGCATCCTGCTCTTCTTCTGAATGCACATGCTCCATCAGGATCATTTTCTTCTTCTGGTTCTGACACTGGTGAGGGTACCTGGTAGCCAAATAAGTTTGGATTAATACGTACAACTATGCTAACTTATTATAGTTGATGAGTACTCTCATCCTTCAGTTTTATCACTTTACATAAACTAATTCTGTGAGTTCAAGTGGGTTTGTAGACTCATTTTCCTCTAACATCAATCTCCCATCCAGCAGGGCGAATTGTTTTTTAAACACACCTTGCAAGCAGTTTGTGATATGGTGGGTAGTCAGCTGTTCAAATTTAAAACTAAACATTTAATTGAGGCTTGCATAAGTCCTCTAACAGACATAAGCAGCTCTTTACCCAAGCAATTTTTTAGTCTACAGCAGCAGTCCCCAAACTTTCCAGTAGTTTGGCCTGCTATAAGCCCTTGCAGGAGGGGGGATGTAGGTGGAAAAAGCGCTTTTAAAAAATGTTTACTGGAGGGCAGCGCCAGCCCTCCAGAGGGTGCTGGGAGCCTGTAGTCCCCTCCAGTGGGGCCTGCCCACACTGCTGCCATTGCCCCTCTTAAGAAGGTAATGACAGGGCTTCCCTGACTGGGGTGTCATGATGCCTAGTCAATAGTCAAAAAGTTAGTATAATAGTCAAAAAGTTAGTCAAAAGGAAAAAGTTAAACAGTTAAATCTGATTTTTAAAATATCAATTTCAATGAAAAGATTTTCAATTTTATACAATCTCTCTCTTCAACTTTGTAAAAAATAAGCCAGATATCTTCCTGTTACATGTACATAAAGACTTGCATTACAACTTGGTTACTTTGCATTACCTGTGGGAATTCATCTTCATCTGAACTGTGGAAGTCATATTGTTTAATATCACTTTTACTGATCACAGGCAAAGGCTCAGTAGTTGGCTGCTGAGGATTTATTACACTCTCAGTTTTAGGCTTCTTTGGATACTTCTTCTTTTGACGGACAACATCAGATACTTCTTCTTTTAGAGATGAATGGTGAGCATGCTGTTTGTATACAATAAATTTTGGACAACCCCCCCCAAACATTTTGTTAATAAATGCTCTATTTTTATCAGATAGTTGAATAGCTAATGTTGTTTGTCGCACCCTCCCCATTAAGACTATGATACACCTCTGCTCCTGAACACGTTGCTGAATAATGGAGGTTACGTAGATCTGAATTAGTATCACTCACAGAATTTAATATTCAACAAATTTTACATATTATATCCAGTAACCTTTTCTGTATCCTGCACTAAGATTTTAAAGTACTCAGTGCATAGGCACCCCTCCTTCATATCTGTGGATCCAGTATCCACAGATTATCCGCAGTACAAAAGTCCACCCATCACGCAAACGATTATCTGCTTCTGATCACAGCCTTCCTGTCGCTGTTCCTGGGTCTCGCTGGCTCTGTACTGACTGCAAAATGGAAGCAAGGCAGAGGGCTGAAAACACCACAACACTTATCACAGAGTTCAAAGAGCTTAGTGTTGCACTGTTTTCAGCCCTCTGCCTTGCTTCCTGTGAGTGCCAAGTGCTTCCATTTTGCTGTCAGCAAAGAGCCAATGAGATCCAGGAACAGCGACAGGAAGGCTGCAATTGCAAGCAGATAAGTCATTACTTCAATGGGGGAATTTTTTAACTGCTTTTTGTAAGCAGTTTCCTCTTATCCGTGGTTTCCATATCCATGAAGAAAGAGGTGGGGAACGTATCCCCTGGCAAAACAGGGGGACCCCTGCATTTCTAAAAAGCTGATACACTGTTTATTTGCCTGCTCAAATAAAGTTTAAATTTCAATTTAATTTAAGATGCACTTACTGGGAAAATTGGGGATTTCCCCAAAAATTCATTACAACCATATACAAGTAAAGGAAAACTAACGCAATGGTATAAATTTGTCAATTGATGTTATTAGAGAACAAGGGAAGCACCATCAGACATATTTGGTGCTTACAATGAAATAACCACTAGATGTCATCCAAGTACAAAAGGGAAACATTTTGAATGAAAGGTACCTCTCCTGGTTTAAAATATTGAATTTATTGCCAAGCCTCAAAGTTTAGCATACATGAGTCTTTCTAAATGCCAACTAGCTTGCTTCGGTTGGAATACTGAACTATTTTCATTGAATAAAATCAATAGCATTAGCTAAAAATAAACTAACATTTATTTAATATGTTGATTATTTTATAAAATGATTAGCAGTTATTTTTATGTTCTGGATTATTTAGAAAGCTTTCAGTTCGGTCCCTTATACAACTAGAAACCTAGTCTTTTCTAACTATTGAATAATCTGAAAGGCATTGTAATCCCAGACATTTAAAGAGCTAAAACCAAAATCAGAAAATTAACCGACAACATTTATATGTATTTTCAGTTTAGATAATTATTTTTGTGCTTTATTTTCACCAAGATAAAAACAGAGACAACAAATGTATTACTGAATAGACATGAGAAATTCTTGCTTTTTACACTGCATAGCACTGGCTAATTAAGAAAAATTGCAATGCAAGACCTTTACCTTAACTTTACATTCTTGAACTTTATGGTGATTTCCATTATGAAGAGCTGGAATGACATTCATCTCTTTTTCAGTTGTATTAAGCTTAACTTCATTAAGTATTTCACCTCCATAATCACCCAAATGGTATCTTAAAGAAGAATTAACAATAACTGATATTGTAAAATCTTGTTTGTATATATATCATTACAGAAACCTGTCAAGGTAAGTTACCATGATTCCCAATTTTGCAAATGGAGAAAAGAGAATGAGAATGAATTGCATGCTTATGGCCACCCAGTGAATCTATGACTGATATGATGTCAGGACTACTAAATCCAAAGGCAACATTCATTACATACTATACTTGCTAATAAAAGACATTACACATTTCAACTACAACATTGATTGGAATACAAAATGAAGCTTTGATGCTTAGTTTGGATGAAAATTTTACCTTTTTTCCACAACCTCCAAGGTCAAATGTAACAGCTCTCGTTTTGTTTTCTCTCGTCTCTTAATCATCTCCAAGATGGTTATGGCTCTGCTGAATTCCCTTCTTAATTTCAGCATCTTCTCATAAGAGGCTTCATCATTCTTTCGGTTCTGTTAGAATCAAATATGAGGATAAAAGGTATATCCATTCAGTAGATATAAACATAATTAAATAAGTGCACTACGGGCTGGTATGTAGACTTTAACCATGAATATTCAGTGAATAAACATTTTAGAAGAGAACAAATATTTGGTGAGTTAAACTTACTCAAAGCATAGAAATTTTTTGGAAGTTCTTCCGAAACAAAACAAATTTATTTAGTCTGGACATGTTCATGAAATCAATGAATGTCCACTTTTTAAGGCAAAATATACTGCCTTCCATAGAATGATGAAAAGATAAAGAATCCTGTGCATTAACAAAAAAGGGGGTTGTGGAGAGGAGTGAATGAGCATGCAGTTACAGAATACAGATGTCCCCCCATATCTGAGAGGGATCCGTTCCAGGGCCCCTTTGCAGATACAGAAAACATGGAACTCTATCTCCAAGCTCCCTTCGCGCCCATTAGCGTTGTTTAAAAGCTTACCAGGGTGAAGTATTTTACAGGTCACTATAAGCTTGCAAGCTTATCGCATGTGCAGGCAGGCTGCCAGTAACCTGAATGTTTGAAGAATTAGCTTCCTACTTCCTGTTAACCTTCAATCTAGTCTCTTCAAGCATTCATGCTGCTAGGAGCCTGCCTGCACACACTTTAATACTGCAAGCTTATGCCAACCTGTAAAAGCAAGGAACACTTCACAGAGATAAGCCTTTAAACTATGCTAAGGGGGATGGGGGGCCTGGATCTGCAGATAACTGCAGTATCCATGAATACTTAACCCACAGATATGGGGGGTACCTATATACACGCATGCAGCACTTTAGTGGGCTTTTGTCTTCAAAATTTCATATTACAGAAATCTCATTTGTCTACAGCTGCAAACAGAGCCCCATGGCACTTGAGAGACTAACACAACCCTTCCTCTGCAATTCACAGAAAGTTGGCCCTTTCTGTGACAACCTAACAATCTGCCGAGAGGCATTTTAATGTAACTGACAACCCAATTGCAACCTTTACCAGCACTGGCGCAGTAGTTCCAGTGCTGGTGCTAGCCATCACAATCACGCCATAAAGCATGTTTGCAACTACTTATGAGAAGAAAGCACTGGCGGAAAGTGCTGTATCCAGCGTGACGCCCACTGGAGCAGGTAGGTGCTACTCTGGGTGGCAAGAGGGTGGAACTGAGATGGGGAGAGCGCGTTTTGGGGCGGGGAGAGGAAGGGGACAGTTCAGGCCCAGGAGGGTGTTGGGGGCTGTGGAGCAGGCCTCTGCCATATCCTAACCTCCATACTTGGTCTGAAAGCCCTACATGGGGCTACTCAGACTAGTGTCAGCAATTTTGCTAGCGCAAGTCCAAGCAGCCCCGATGGGCAGGGTGGAGCTCGACACGAGGTGAGGGAGCAAGCTTGCTCACTTTTAACATTGGATACAGCTAGGCCATGAACTCTGCTGCATCAGCACTGAATAGAATTGGGCTGTTGAGTTTTTTTAAATACAGGCTGAGTCTCGGTATTCACAAGGGTTCCGTTCCCAGAACTTACATGGATGGCAAAAATTGCATGAAAGCAAATCTATTTAAAAAACAATGTGCTCAGGGGGAAGGAAGGGGTTGCTTGCCTTGGAGTGAACTGTTCTAAGTGTCTGGAGAGATAATGATTGATGGATTGTCAGCCAGCCGCCCTCTCTTGCATTAATGAGGCTATCAAATGACTTTTTTCCTGTAACTGAAAGGGCCTTTCTCATTGTTGAGATAAAACTGCGAGTGAAAAATCTGTGGATTAATAGGTTTCACCTGTATCGCATTTTTTCCAAGTGCAGATATAAAACTGCAGGCATTTGACAACCAATGATTGGATGAATGTTTGTACCAAAGAATTATTCAACAAATATGACAAGGAGACAGAGACCTAAAGTCTTCAACAAATGAAAAACTAGATTACATCCTAATCCAAATACAACAACAACAACATTCTTGGGATGCTGAATGCAAAAAGTGGCATTGGTTTTACCTGCTTGACTCTAGTTTTGGGGGTTTCAGCACCCCAAATACACCCAGGAATAGGTCTAGCTTTTACAACAACAAAATGTATGTAGTTATAATTACTTGAAAAGCTTCTACTGAAAATCTTGAGATTATGAACTAGACAGATAAACGGCAAAGGAAGGAAAGACATAATGATGTTAATGAGCTATTGATCTCAAAGAGCTGTATTGTAAATGGTTGTCCCATGAACAGAAGGCACTCCATTTGCACATACACGCAAGGACAAGGCAAGGGGTTTTCACTTATCCTCTCTTTCTTCTGCAGCCCTCTGCACAACCCCCTGATCTGCTCCTAAGAGTTAACTAACATTCTGGAATAAGGGAGTACGAACACAGCATGGGAGACAGCAACAGGAAAGAGGGATATTGGCAAATCTTTCTCCTCCTCTGCATGAACAGAAATGGTTTCTACAGTATTGTGTGAACCAACTAGGATACAACCCAATGTTTTAATAAAGGCTAACAATTTGCAACTTTTAACTGGTTTGGCTCGACTTGAGTTTCAAAAATTCTGCAAAACTAAGTCAGTTACCTTTCGAGTCTGCATTTTCTCAGTCCTCCTCCGGAAAGCCACATAAGGATCGTTGTTAGTGGAGCCATCTCTTTTTTCTTGTTTGATTTGAGGGATGAGGGAAGGCCCTCTGCAGTTCTTACGCTTTCTTACCCAGTAGTCATAGACAGCCTTAATAAGATAATCATCCTCATTTAGCAGCAATTTAGCTTCCTGAAGTGTTACAAGCTGAAAGAAGGTATAAAAATACATTTAGGTAAGAGTAACAAGGTAGAGTTTAATGTAGTGGTCTTTCTCAGCAAGCCAAGATAAGAATTCAATAAATAAAAAAGGTAACAAATATATACAGTGGGCCCTTCATATCTGTGGATTCAACCAACTGCAGTTAAAAAAAAATTTTTAAACATTCCACCCGCTTTCTCTTTTCTTCCTTCCTGCCAGCACTGCCCTTTGCACTGCATATGACAGCCGGCTCTAACTTGCCATACTTTCATCTCCGCTTTTCATAGTGCCTCACTCAGAACTCTGTCAAGCCTAGAGTCGCTTCAGCGACTGTCAACTGACTGCAGCACACAACTAATCCATCACTCAGGCAGGTTGCCACTGGGTCTTAAAGCACACAATCTGCAATTACTATGCCATTTTACAGGGACTTGAGCATCCATTTTTTTGGTATCCATGCGGAATCCAGGAACCAAACCCCCATGGCTACAGAGAGCCCACTCAGTATGTTTTGTGTGCGTGAATGTGTGCTAGAGTATGAGAGAGAGTAACAAATGCAATTGCATTTATAATTTCAGTTTCTTCATGTAATCAGTTTAATCAAATGTGAAGAGAGCAACTTAGTATGTAATTAAACAGAACAAAGTGAAATTTCATAGTTTCAAAAACTGACCAGTTAGCCCATATTACAGAACTGACATTTTATGATGTCATTTACTTTTTTATAACATTTTATGAATCATTTACTTCTTCACTCTCTAAAACACAGCACCTGTATATATTTCTTTCTGCTCCATAACAGCAGAAAAAGTAGTATTTTGGCCTGGGTTAAGCTATACCTTTACAAACATGCTTTCCAGCAATGTAAACAAGAGTTTTCCATCATCCTAATGTCGGATGATAGAAGATCATTTACTATCTCAACAAGCTTCAATAAATGATTAATATATGGACTAAATTATAACCTACATTTAGATGCTACATAGTTCTGTAAAAAAATTTTCCTTCTTCCTACGTTTTTAGTAATCTGGACTTTGGCAGCCTAAAAAAGTTTTTATGTATTTATTACTGTATTTATATACTGCTTTTCTCCTCCTCAGACTTCCTAGACCCGATAAGAGACTTTACAATGTTGTGTGTGTGTGTGTGTGTATGTGTGTGTGTGTGTGTGTGTGTGTGTGTGTGTGTGTGTATATATATATATATATATATATATATATATATATATATATATATATATATATATATATGAAATTTGAAAAAAATTTGAATTTGAAAAAAATTGCACGTGGCCATAGAAGAGAAAATCAATCAAGAAAAAAAAAGTAACAGAATATCAAATAGCTATCCTTTGAATCTTACAAGACTCTTCATCAAGTAAACAATAAGATGAGGGAAAGCAGGTGGCATGTTGTAGGAATCTTAACAGTTGCTTTCAAGAGATATTCCATGCTTTTAACAGTGCATCAAGGATTCTAAATTCTCCAATAACCAACTCATCAGAAATTTAACTATGTGCCTAGGAAGTGACTTTATACATGTTGCTCCTTATCCACAGGGGTTCCATTCCAGAATCCCCTGTAGATAGCTGAAACTGGAAGTCATGTGATTTGAGCTCTACAGCTCAGTCTGAACCCAGCAGAGGTCAAAGACGGATGCCCTTGGCCTCTGCTGAGCTCAGAGGGCAGTGCTCAGGGGGGCACACAGGGGGCAGACCCAATCCGTGGATACAGGATCAGTGGATATGGGCCCCCCCTGCATTAAAATATTATTTTCCAGGCCTCCATACCACTATCTGAAGAACAGAGTGATCTTACAGAATACAGAAGCTGACCACTTCTGACGTACAAAAGAATTATTTTGAAATTTGCACATGAAACTCAGAAAATTCTTGTGTAGGTCAAAAGTGGTTGGCTTGAAAGCATAGTTTCCAAAAGCTCATTTACAGCCGAACTATCAACACCGAAAGGCTCTGTTCAAATGGACGTTAGTTACACTTATGACCCATTGAAATCAATGGAGCTTAAATTTTACTAACTTGCTCTATTAAGTCCATAAAAATTAAGTACGCTTAAGATAGTTAAATGGGGCAAGAACTTCACATTTTTAGCAATTTTTAGCAGATAAAGCTATCCTTATCTGCTCCAAGTGCAGACTTCTGAAGTGGTGTGAGAATACATTAAGTGCTACTCAAATTATCCCCGCCCACATTTCCAAGTTCTAAACATTGTAATCTCAGTGTTTTGAAAGACCCAAGTTTGTCTTTTGTATAGTTCTTTTATTATTAGTCTCCTTCTGCCAAAGTGCCATGAAATACAAACTGAGTTTGTATTTTGGAAGAAGACATAACACATCTTTACTCAGGAATGTACATGTAATGTACATGTAATGTACTCAGGAATGTAATGTACAAGGGCAGGAGGTCTGGTCTAGAGCGTAGAGCCTCCGTTACCCGAAGATAACATCAGAAGGTCATCAGTTCGAGCACACCTGCAGCTCCCTGAACGGCTGAGAATGGCGAGATCTTGAAGCAGCTGACAAGCCCAGCTGAGTGATTCCACCTGCTCTTGGTGTGAACAAGAAGCATCTTGGCTGCCCTCCATGTGAGAGATGGAGCTGCTTGCCAGCTTGTGTGGGAGAACTGGAGGCCAGAAATGAGACCAATCCAGGAAGATCCATTCTGAAATGTTGTTGGTTCTTGAAAGAGAGAACCTCTATGACTGTAAAAATCCCCTTGAGGGATTTAGAAATGCCTGCCTATGTAAATCGCCTTGAATAAAGGCAGAGGAGTAATCCGATGACCAGAAAGGCAGTATATAAATACCTAGTTGTTGTTATTATTATTATTATTATTTTTAATGAAATGGCATGAAGAATTGGTTGCAAAATTTTGACTGACAGGTTTATTGGTTCCAGGCATATATAACTACAAGGCCAACCAGATGACACTAACATCAAGATTCCTTTTTCACTTCTCATTTTTTTCAGAGCATTAAGAAGTATAAAAGGATATCTATCCTATAGAGACTGCTTGGGCTCTTCATGATACAATTTCATTATACTTCAGCTAGTTTGCATACAAATGGAAGGCACTTCCTACCCAAATTCCTTTTGAGTTTAAGCTCTGTTGTACTTCAAACCAGAATTTCAAAGGAAAATTGATCAGTTGGTTAAATGTAGTTGGAGGCTGCTTTTCAGTGCCTAATAATGTACTATATATCAGAGTCTGCAAGAAGTTACTGTAGGTACTTTCCTCAGCTGAAACACATTTCCTAGATATTTTCTCAATTTCAGATGCTACAATGCTTATTATACAATGCTTACAATGCATAAATCAGATGCTTTCTGGTTTATAGCCTAACATGGATCTACATAAGCTTTGCTGGATAAGGGTAAACGTCTTCCAATGTTTTGGGGTCTCTCATATTCTTCTCAAATGATAAACTAGAAATTTCAGTTTATTATTTGTGGAGTTCAAAACTGACTTTGGATTATTTACTACTTTACTTATGCTAAGGAGCACGGTTGGAAGATGGGCCTTATTTCCATGGTCCAGTCGTCATTTCCATAAGATAAATGACTGAGACATTTTTAATGAGGTTTACACAATTGATGTCCAAGAAGCTGGAATATTGCAGCCTCCATAACTACATGCCAGCTGTTTAATTTGTCTTTCTAACCTCAGAATACCAGGTAGTATAGCTAGCACGTGTAGGACGGAGAGCCACATTCAAAGTCTTCACTGTGGTAACCTATATAATAACGCAGCATCAAAGAAGACACAAACATCCTCACTGCAAGGGGATGTATCTAAGACAGCAACTTGCTGAGAAAGAAAAACTGACAGCAGGGAAAGAGAACCATAACAGTAAGTGAACAGTCCTATCCTGCGTTGGAACAGGCAGGCAGGCTGGCCTGCGCTGGGTTGGGGCTGGCTGCGGCACAACCTGGGGAAAGTGAACAATCCTATCCTGCGTTGGCAGGCTGGCTGGCCTGCGCTGGGTTGGGGCTGGCTGCGGCACAACCTGGGGAAAGGGGAATCAATTCACCTTACCCCAGGTAATGCGGCAGTGGCCCGAATGGGGCTACTTGGATCTGCACCACCTAAAGAGGTGGCGCAGATCCAAGCTGCCTGGCACTAACCTGGGCTGCCCAGGAGGGGGGTTAGGATCCTGCCTAAGTGCTGGATCCTGGTTCCATGCTCCTTCTGGACCCAGTCCGCCCATAGGTCCACCGTTCCCCTGCCCTAGAACGCCCCCAGACTGCCCTCCCCCTCCCTCCCAGACCCTCACATGAGCCAAGGCAGGCTGGCACAAACTTACTGGGTACTGGCGCACTGGAGGCCAGCGCACACCTCTTCCGGCAGTGGCCAGCCCAATCGGACCTTTGGATTGCACCCTTAGTTTTCTTTGTTTGTATATATTCTTCACATATATATACTATATAATTTTCTCTCTACAGATATGTGTCCTGCTTTACTGGTTTTAAATCTATGCTTTACTGAAGAGATGCAAATAAAGATAGTCAAGTTTAAGAACATTTATACAAATTCAAATTTATTAGCAAAATCTAAGATGAGGATCTCTTTGAGAGCACAATACCTGATTAGAACTAGCTTTCTCAAGTCTGTCTATCATAATTTCAAATTGCAGTGGTCTGATTTCCATCTTCCGATTGAGTCTATTTAATAATGTCTCATCTTCCGAGTCCATATCATAATCAGGTTGCTCATTGTCTAGATTGAAGGCTGAAACAAAGAAAAAAATAGGAATTTTAAATGCCATGCTAGAAGGTGCACATGTATACTAATTGCTTTCATACAATCAATTGGAATGCAACAAAAGTCTAACTACTGCAAGGGTCTCCTCTCCCAAAAGGCAGTTAGGTTTTTCTATTTACTCTCAACTGTCTCTTTTGCAAAATGTTGAACATTCAGTTCACAGTACATTGCAGGCAAGCAGAATTCTGCACTGCTGAAAGGTACCTATAGAAAATACTACAGTATGACAAATTTTACACATTAAGGATATTACTACATTTTGGAATTTTTGTACTGTCTGATAGTTTGTCAAATGAACCAGAAAAAAGCAGTTTTTGTTCCATCAACTGAGCTCAATTATTTATACAACAACAACAACAAACCTTTATTAGGCATATAAGCTCAATTATTTCTTTGAATCAGTATTGCCAATATCTCCATAGGGTTACCAGATACCAACTGGGATAGTGCCTATAACTTTAGCCATTGTACAATAGAGAGAATTTTGGCAGGTGCAGCTTTTTAAACCCTTCCATGTTAAGCTGCACCTGCCAAAATTTCCTCTTCTATACAATGGTTAAAGGTATAGGCACTCTGTCCCAGCTGGTATCTGGTAACCCTACATAGACTGAGACTCAGTTACAATGTGGTTTATACAGGTGGAGCCTCATTATTCGCGAGGGTTCCGTTCCTGGAACCCACGTGAATACCAAATTTCGCGTGGAACCAAGTCATGCGAAATTTGGGCTTCACACACCTCAAAACACGACTGGAGTCTTTCTCCGGTTGTGCCCGGAGCTGTTCTGAGGCCCACAGAGACTGTGGGCCTCAGAAAGGCCTCTAAATGCTTCAGAAGCCCGTTCTCTGGAGGTGACTGGAGCTGTGCTCCAGTTGTCTCTAGAGGCTCTTCTGAGGCCCATGGAGGTCGCACACAGCCTCCAGGGGCCTCGGAAAGGCCTCTGGAGGTCCTAGAGAGGCACTTCCAGGTTTCTGTCTGAAAACTGGAAGTGCCTCCCTACGATCTTCAGAGGCCTTTCCGAGGCCTGTGCAGACCGCGTGCAGCCTCCACGGGCCTCAGAAAGGCCCCTGAAAGCCTCGGAGGCCACTTCTGTGGAGGCAATTGGAGCTGTGCTCTGTATTTAAGAATTCAAACACACAGGCCCTGACCAGCCTAGCTACACATTGCTTAGTTTGGCCCTTATTCAAGCAAAAAATGTATGATTATCTCATCAGAAATACTTTATATTAGTATGTCACACTAGGTACACATCATGCTCTTGTCCATATATCTTACAGGTCTTGCAAAGTAAAACTGAAGAAACAAAAATAAGAGTGGCTAACAAGTGAACAAATTGACAAAGGTGCAAAGGTCCAGAATGGAACAATTCAATTGTTGTAAAAGAATCCTAATGAACATTTTGAGTCTTTACTCCTTATAGTGCAATAATTTTTAGACAAAGGCACCCTTGCTATATAGACATGCAAACACTAAAAAGTGTAACTGAGTGCCACTTGTTCAACAAAAATTATTGCTCTTAGCAAGAAATGAGGTTTGAAATGCATGCCGTGATCCTTTCATCAGGATAATTTTGCACCATTCTGAATGTTTACCTTCAGGAGCTGTCCATCCACAACCGCAATCTGCCTTTGGTGAAGCTCATTACAAGAAAACTGTAGCTAAGAACTCCAATCTTCCATCAAAGTGAGACCTCTCCCAACCTCTGCATCTAGCCAAAGTAGTATCAGGAACAGGAGACCTCATACCTACGGCTACAGTTTCCTGCATACGGTCCAACAAATATTATTGCTTAAGGCAGAGTATAAAACTCATTTCATACAGGCGGCCAAAGGATGTTCATGATACCTACTGAGGGCCAGAAGTGACATCATTAACAAATTTCTGCCCAGCCCACAGGTGTACACATTTGATTCCTGTTGTGTATATGCAACGTTGGGCAGAAATGGCTTGAGCAGAAAGTGACATTACAATGGCATGTTTTAATTGTTTTTAAGTGTTTTGTATTTTTAATGTTTATTTGTATCCTTGTTTGTTTGTATTTTAGCTTGATTCTTAGCCACCTTTGGGGGAGAAAGGCGGAATACAAATCTAATAATTAAAATAAATAAATCATTTTATGAAGGAGATTGCTGAGTGAAGGTACCCTTATCCTCCTACTGAGAACAAAGCCTGGATTCAGCCTTTCCATCTCTCTCAAACAGGTAACCAAAAGTGTCAAACCTGATGGTGCATGCTTGTAATGTAGACTAAACAGGAGAAGGTATATGCAGATACATATGCAAGTAGTCCACTGTTGCACTTCTATCTGTCAAGTGGACCAGCATCAGCAACAAATGGCAAAAAATCCCAACAATAGAAATACAGTTTCACCTTTGGGCTATATTATGGAACTTTCACCTTAGTAATGAGGAACCCAATTGCTATTATCGTAACACAAATTATATGCAGACTTCTACAACTCTCATACATGACAAAGATGGCAGCTACTCTCCCAAAACACTCTCCTAACCTGTCTCAAAGATTAACAGTCCAATCCTATCCTCCTTGCACCCCCGCCTGCTGATACAGCCAGCTTATGCTGCATCCTGCAGGGGGAAGGCTGGTTGCAGCTGTCTCCTCAGGGTAAAGGAAAGTTTATTACACAGGGGTAAGCTTCTGCAGTGTGGAGGGGTCTACTTGGACCTTTGTGAGTGAAATCACTGGCACAGGTCTCCATGGATTCAGGTCATGGGATCAGGTTTGGGAAGGGGTTCGGATTAGGCGGTCATTGCTGCCATCGAACCCACTCCCCTCCCAGATGCAATCCACCCCATTGCCTCTCCCACGTCACCCCTTGCCCCTGTTCTGCCCTTTTCCTCCTGCTCTCTCCTGCTGTCCTACCTGGGTCAGCAGGTCAGTAAAGATCCTCCAGCTTTCCCACCAGCACTCTGCAACATGTGACTCCGCATGCTGCCAGAATGTATTTTACAACTGCCATAAGGCAGTTAACACTAGTGGAACACTGAATTCACTAGTGTAAAAGCCCAACAGAATTAGGCTGAAAGGAAATATCATTGCTTTTTTTAAGACAACAAAAAAGGACATATCAATGAACTTACGTTGAATATGAATAAACTGTTTTGGTTGTTTAAACTCTCCTTTGTAGAGACGACTGTAATAGTTGACATTGCTTTCTGCTTCAGGAACTGGAATAACCATGTTCTCTTTCTTTTCTCTGAAGACCTGCTGTGCTGAGATAGCTCGTTGCAAATGATGTTCCTAAAAAATGGAAGGCAAAGGTTTAAGATGCTGCTGTTGCCCCATGGAAAAACCACAAACATGTTTACTTTTTTACAGTAGCATCCTGCATCATATTGAAAACTGCTAAATCTGGAGAGTGCTTGATTTTTTTCAATTAGTGTATTTCTAAAGGCAAAAAAGATGAAATGCTTCTCTTTAAAGAATGAAACTGATTTTTATTGAACTATGAGACATTCCTAACAAAGTATCTTTCAGCCTATAACCTAAAACCCAGTTCAAAATTTCTGGAGAAGGCTTGTTTAAACAACTAATATTCTGGCTGCTTGTGGCAAATAAGAATGGCAAGAGACAGGGTAGCTTTATAGCCGCTCTTTTTTCTTTTAAGCCACAAATGAATACTGTAATTTAAATATGCACAGAGAAGCAGAACAGTTAATATTTTTATGATGTAATTATTTTTGTTGATTTTTCTAGACAGCTGTGGTGAGAAGTTATTTGGCAAAGAAAGAGGGAAGATATTTGATGAAATATATTCTAGATACTTGATGAATGTAGCAGAGTGGATACAGGCCATAAGCAGAAAACTATGAAATCAAGCACAGGCTAAGAGTTAATGGAATGAAAAATCTTGCAGAATGAAGATCTAAATAAGCTTTACACTCTCAGTTGACCACTTTCATGTTCGAAAAACATGTTCTCTTCACTGAGATATGTATTGATATCTTTATATGTTTATTTATTTAAAGAATTTATTTCCTGCTTTCTCCCACACACTAGGAGCATCCAAGGTGGCTTACAACAGAAAAACACAATACAAACGAAAAATTAAAACAATACTAAAACACAGAACAATAAGGGAGATCAGACCTCAACAGATCATGCAAGACTATTAAAATTAGATTCATTAATGAAATGATTGAATATACCACACGAAGTCCCTGGCTCTTTAAAAAAATAAAACTAAACACAGGTGTCCCGGGATATGTTCCCTGCATCCCCCCATGGATACAGAAACAGGTGATAAAAGGGAACCCTACAACATGTGGTTCAAACTCCCCCCCATCAAGCACATGATTTATCTTCTTTTGATTCAAGTCTTCCTGTTCCTAAGTCTCACATGCTCTTTGCTGACTGCAAAATGGAAGCAGGAAACACGCAGTACTCACAGGAGGAGAGGCAGAGGCTGAAAATGACAGTGCTAAGCTCTTTATGAACTCTATGATAAGTGTCACATTCTTTTCAGTTCTCTGCCTCACTTCCTGTGGGTGCTTCCTACTTCCATTTTGCAGTCAGCAAAGAGCCAGCAGGACCTGGAACAGCAAGGGGGTGGGCGGCTGCAATGGGGGGAGGAATTTCGAATAGCGGATAATGTGGGGGGGGGGATGCCTGCATATTAATGTCAAATTTTATTTTTACACAGAAGTAAAAGGTATGTTACAGCAGCTTCTTCTACCCAAACTCATATATTACAGCTGATGAACACCCATGTCTGCAAACAGGCACTTTCCTCAATCACCATGGCAACCTTAAATCAACTATTTCTTTTTGAATATTCTTTGACAACATACATTACACATTGAGGACTGCTCCACACAAGAGTAATTTCCTATATCAGAATCAATTCTGGGACTGAGGCTTCGTTGGTCACTGATAAGAATGGAAAGAAATAGTGTCACCATCCTTAGTCACTCAGTAGTTTTCAACAGTATTAACCATGGCATTCCTTCCAGACCAGACCACTTCTTGGAGATACACCATACTGCAAACTGCTCCTTCTTCCCATGGTTTGCAGAGTTTCATCCTACCCTCATCTGTTTCAGCATCAACATGCAACCACTAGATGAAGTCACCTGGAGTTTTATGTTGGGTGTCATCAACATGCTCATCACATTCAGCTTTCTTATTTTCAACTGCTCCCAGAAGACAGAGGAAGCTCTGAACCAGTAACACTAATCAGTTATGGATTAGATGTAGAAAAACAAGTTGATACTTCATCCAGATGTGACAGAAGTACTATTGGTTAGGAGTTCCACTGATCTGGGAATGGAAATCAAGTCTGCTTGGGATAGAGCTGCACTAGGTACACAGCTTGAATGTGGTTTTGGACACAGTGTCCACTGATGCCAAGTGTAGCAATGGCCAAGAACACTGTTCAGCAGCTACGTTTGGTGTACCAACTACATCCTTTCTAGAGAAATCAGACCTAGCCATAGTTATTGAAGCCCTAGATATATCCAGACTAGATTATAGTAATGGGCTCTACATGCGGCTATCTAATTTTAGAGTGTTTGTAAGATTCAACTGTAAGGCTATTTCTTAGCAGGAAAGCCACAACCTCAGTGTTGTTTCAGATACGTCAAGTGAATTGGGCAAAGTGCTCCTCTCAGCCTTAAGGCTTAGAGTTAGACAGCCTTGGACTAGCGTAACTGAAAAACCTGTTCAGCGACTGAAGCACAACTTGCTGTGTCCATCTCAACATGTGGTATGAAGCAGCGGGCAGAAGTAGTGGGCAGACATGCGCTGCCTCTGAGAGACTCAGACATCCCTCTAGAGCATTGTTTCTGAAACTCTGGGTCGGGACCCACTAGGTGGGTTGTGAGCCAATTTCAGGTGGGTCCCCATTCATTTCAATATTTTATTTTTAATCTATGAGACTTGATGCTACCGTGGTAAGTGACTGTATTTGGGAAAATGTTACAGACCTGTCCCATTATAGTGAATGGGACTTACTCCTGGGTAATTGTGGGTAGGTTTGCAGCCTAGGATTGTTAATTTTCCTGCTTGATAATGTCACTTCTGGTCATGACATCACTTCTGGTGGGTCCTGACAAATTTTCATTCTAAAAAAGGGGTCCCGGTGCTAAATGTGTGAGAACCACTGCTCTAGATGTAAGCAGAGCTCCCCTCACTTTCGGAGGGTTGGGGTGTGCACCCCCTGACAACCATGTGACCACACATGGTCATCGATAAAGTGATCCCAGTTGCAGAGTGGTGCACACCTGTGCATGCATGTATGTGTACACACACATTATGTGAGCATTATCTGCTTCTGAATCTCCTCTAATTTTAGAAATACATTGTCAATGGAAAAAAGGGAGCCCACAATATTTGTTTATGAATACTTACTACTTAATAAATATGATATTCAATGTCCTAGAGAAACATGGAATACAGAGCTGGATCACCTTATCTTACATCACCAATTGAAAATGGCTTTATGTACAGTATCTGCAATATCTAGAGAACTTATTGTGACTACTTCAACCAAAAATTATTTTTGGGTTTTAGAGTTTATTGAATACAACACTTTACAGTAAGTGATTGATAAAAGAATCTACCATAGATATTTGCCTATAGTACCTAAAATTTTTGCCAAGTGCTCAAGCTCCAATTCACTTCGTCTTATCTCCGGGTCAATCAGAGGGCAGAGCCTTTCAACTCTGAAAAGTTTTGTTTCTTGCTAAAGCAGGTTCATTAGAAGCAATGCAGAGATCCATTGGATATCTGGAAGTCTTTTTCATATATTTATGCATAGCATACTTCATTGTCCATGGATTATGGTTTATTGTATATATTACTTATTATTACATAAAAATACAAAAGGATTTCAAAAGCTTAATGTCTTGTGCTATGTTTTTTTCTTTGTGTATTCTCTTAATTTATACTTTCATTCGCTAATAGAGGAGGAAAAAAATTGGAGAAATTTCTTCAAATTTCAAAACTTGGGAAAGGAGACAAGTAACAGTAATTTTACTGATTTATCTATGTCTATCTTCTCATTTTCCAATAGTCATTTGGCAATACATTAGCTCCAACTGCCAATGGTTTTATTCTTCAAACGTTTTTGAAGTTTGGAAGTGTATCTTAAAGAATTCTTATTCCATTTCAAACTCTAATATTAATGAAACAATTCAAAAGAACAGATTGCCTCTCAACTATGCAGATGCATTATGGGATCAGCAGTATGTCAGATTACTGCCAATTTAACGCCCAACCTGAGCAACTTCACCGTCCCACATATTCACTCTGCTTAAGACTGAATGAATAGATGCATATCTAACAGCCCAGTTCTACACCTGGCACACAGGACAGGCACATGTGCAATCGCAAACATACTGTAAAGCATGTTGTGGGTGCAGAGGCCAGTGGCATTGGTGGAGAGGCATCCACTGATGCAAAAGTTTCACCCACTGACCAGGGTAAGTACACTACCAGACAACAGGCAGAACAGGGGTGGTGAGGAGGATGGTTCATGCCCAGGAGGGGCATAGGGACAGCAGAGGAGGCCTCTGCTGCATCCAATTCCCCACCCCAAGCCAGAAAGCCCATCGTAGAGGTTACTTGTTTCTGCACCAGCATTCGAGCTTGTCCAGTTCTGAGTAGCTCCATTGAGCAGTGTAGGGCTCAACATGAAATAAGGGAATTAATGTTCTCTTACCTCAAGGAGACCTCTGGCTACCTCCATGCCCCCATGGGATATAGCAGTAGCTGTTTTGATACACTTATACTGTGGGACGGGCAGCTCGGTTAGGAATGGACTGCTGCCCACTTAATCAACACTGCAGACAGCCTTAATGGTATACTGAGTAGATGATTACTAGGACTGAGTAGGCCCACATCACACCATTCCCATTTTAAAAGGTATATTTAAACAGGCTGTGTAAACTGTTTTGTAGACTGTTTTTTGTTGAAAAGCAATATACAGGTGGGCCCCCATATCTGCGGATCTGGTATCCATGGTTTCACTTATCTGCAGATCCGGGGGGCGGGGGCGCCCATTACTATACCTTTGTTTTATGTATAAGTGCCTGCAGCGTGAGTGTTTCTTGTTTAACAATCTTGCTTAATTAAAGAGTAAATGCGCTGGCAACCATTCTGCATAACAGAGGGCAACTAAAAGTGAATCTTAGGGGGGCAAGGGGTGTAAATGCTCCTGGCAACAGGCTGGGGGGGGTGATGCCATGCCACCACCACCCCCAGCAGTGCCCCACCATGGTACTCAGTTGGCATGCCAATAGCAGTGTGCTGATCTGAGAGCCACCCCCAGAGGCGCTCTGAGGGCTGGGAAAGCCACATCTAGAAGGCCTGTCTTCCACAGGCAGAAAATCAACACTTCCAGGAGGAAGCAGCAAGTGTGGGGGTGGCACACCTAGGGGTGTGCCCCGGGTGGGGCAGTGGCTAGCAATGCCACTAACAGGAAGCAGAGTCCGAGTGTCCCAGCCAGCAGAGGTACCACCCCTGGATGAAATGCTTATAGTTATCTGTTTAAAGAAGAAAACTCCACTCCGGTAAGCTTCTTAACAATGTTAATGGGTGTGAGGGGGACGATCTACAGATAACTGAATCAGCTGACATGGGATCCACTGACATGTGGAGTGCGCCTGTACAGAATTTTTGTTTCCATGCTGAAGTTTGAGGGAAAGAGAGATGCATATCCACTCTAGGAGTGGATACTTGCTGTTGTGCTGCAAAGTAGCCTTAGGCACACCTGGTGCCAGTAAATTACAAGCTTTATTATAAGCCACTCATTCATATAGGATACAAAAAATAAGCATTTCCCATGTCCTAGAGAAACTTTCTGTCAGATAAAAAAGTATAAGGTTCAAATTTACATTAACTGCACACCAATAAGATCAGATCATGGCCTCTGAATTAATAAATAGGTGCATGTTCATAGAAAGAAAAATCAGAGGTAGGTTTGAAGCACTGCCCATCTTTCTTTGGGGAACACATGCTACTATGGGACTCATTCCTATTGTCTCCAACAAAAAGTCCGATAACTGAAACAAATCAGAGATTATTAAATAAAGCCACAATAGAAAAAAAGAATGCGCAATTTCATTATCTTCTTCGCCTTCTATTTTGATAAAAGAACTTTACAACAGAACATTTCAACAACAAGTTGCACTGAAATAAACATCTTTCATTCCAAACAAAGTGACACTTTCATGAATTTCTAAGAGTCCTAGGTTTAAGGAGGCAAAAGTATAGCCATCCAAGTAAAAAAAAGGAGTCCACTTACAAAAGCAGTTTCCAATTCTGAAACCCTTTGTATTTCTTCCCTCTGAAGTCCAAATACAGTAGAACCTCCAAAGTTGACCACTTCTCTATACTGACCACCTCCTTGACCTAATTTTCACAGTATGGACAGATTTTGTACAGAGGTTAGACCAACCTCTCTATATTGACCACCTCTGTAAGTTGTATCTTGACCACGTCCACCATTGCACAGGGTATTAATTTACCCTCTGTAAGTTGCCCACTGAACACGATACTGTGGACCTGTGTTTTGTCTGGTTTGTCCTATCTTGGAAAAGCAAGAAGCCATGCGACAATCCCTCCCCTGTGCCTGCTAGTGCGTGTGCGAAAGGGTTTTTATAGGTGGGCACACTGCACATAGCCGACAGACCTATGCCGGCTGCCAATTGTACCTGGACATGTACCAAGTTGTAAGGGATATGAGGTTGCTTGTGCATAGTGAAGCCACTGTCCTTTCACTTTGGCTCCCATCACCAGTGCATTACTTTACACTTCTATTGAAACACAACTGCTATTTTGCTGCCTATTCTCCAGGTTTGGAGAGATCCTTCTGGAGCACTTCACAATCCCTTCTGGTCTTCACCACTCAGAAAAGTTCAGTGTCATCCACAAACTTGTCCACCTCCCTGCTTATCCCTGTTTCCAGGTCATTTATGAAGATGTTGAAAAGCACCAATCCCAGGACAGATCCTTGAGGCACTCCACTTTCCACCTCTCTCCACCTTTTTTGCCAATTGCCCATTGATACCCACTCTCTGTTTCCTGGTCCTCAACCAGTTCCCAGTCCATGAGAGGACCTGTCCTCTTATTCCGACTGTGGAGTTTTCTCAACAGCTTTTAGTGAGGGACCGTATCAAGCGCCTTCTGGCATTTAGTGAATCTGAGGAGACCCAGTGGAGGCCAGGCAGCCTAAGTAAAAAGTGTTTGTTTTCTAGCTGTTGGGGCTGTGTAACATGCTACATGCTATGGGCTGGCAAGGGATAGCATTGGTCTGCCTGTTTGCTATGAAACCAAGTATTTTTTTTAACTTGCAATTTTTTTTTAAGCTTATGAATTTTCAGGGGTTTTTTAAAACACTGATTGTGGGCTGTTTATTCTCTGTCTTTTGATATAGATATAAATAGAAAGCATCACAAGAGGATCAATTCTCATTGATATTTGCAATAAAACTTTTTAAAAATCCAATCTAAATAATAACTTGGCCCTGCATTTGTTGTCCTGGGAGCTAAACATGATTAAATACCTTTTTTCCCCGTATGTTGACCACCTTCCTATGTTGACCAATTTCCTCCAGTTCCTTGGGTGGTCAACTTAAAAGAGGTTCTACTGTAGATATATTTCTTAGCCGCACGCACTAATTATAACCTCTCCCCACGCCCATCCCTAAAAACAGAACATGCAGTTTCAAATCAGCTTCTTCCATTAGGCTCTGGATAAACTTTCAAGAACTTAATCATCTTCATAGGACCCATTCAATTATCAAATCCAAACTTTGGGAATCTGAATTTAACCAACTTTCTTCCAATCTCAACCCCACTTGTTTGTCCTGATTTTTTGGCCTTCTCCCTTCACTTGGGCATCCACTCAACTACTTCAGTACGTTAATTAACCCTAGTAAGAGAAGAGTGTTTACACTTGCAAGATTTAATATCTTTCCATCTGCTGTTCACTTTGGCAGATTTCTTAATATTCCGCGTAACTGCAGATTATGTCCCTTTTGTTCTCTTGAACCAGATACAGTGGTCCATATATTATTTTGTTGCCCGGCCCACCAATCTCTCCAAGATCAACATCTGAAACCTTTGCTGTCTTCTCTCTCCGGTATTCTTATCGATGCCTTACATGCCCTTTTGAGTGACAACTTAGCGGATGTTACCATTGCAGTAGCAGAATTTTTCGCAGTCTCTAAGTTAAAACCCCCACCCTGATCTTATATCCCCTTCTTGTTTTACTCCCTTTACCTTACCAATCCCTTGTTGTGGTTTTTCTTTTTTTTTCTTGGTAATGTGGCTACTGTGTTGGCTATAGCTGTTATGGTGTTCTTAATGCCAATAAAGATTTATGTATGTATGTAACTTTCAAGAACTACATCTTATAAACTCTGCCTTCACCAAACACAGATACTAACAAAATGAGACCTCCCAACTCCATGACGTTTCTACCAGTGGTTCCCAAATTGTGCGCTGCAACATTGTCTTAAAATGCAGGCTTCATAATATTTCTACCACAAGTTTTCTGCTTGCAAAATAGGTTTGGTTTTTTTTAGTCCTCTTGATGGGGTTATTGCAAGGGCTTTGAGCAAAGTCAATAAAGACTGTGAAGTACACTTCTGATCTGAAATATAAATATCAATAAATATAAATAGCAATTTTTATATATATGCACAAACGCTTGGTTTCCATTTTATGACATTTTTCAAGAAAGTACAAAATATCCCACTTCTGATTTGGAATTTGATTATAATACTCAAATACAAATATTAAGTTATACTAATAAGCTACAAATAGATCTTGAAGTATTCAATAAGCACAAAATTAATAATCAAATTCCAAATCAAAAGTGGGATGTTTTGTACTTTCTTGAAAAATGTCATAAAATGGAAACCAAGCGTTTGTGCATGTATATAAAAGTTGCTATTGATATTTATATTTCAGATCAGAAGTGTACTTCACAGTCTTTACTGACTTTGCTCAAAGCCCTTGCAATAACCCCATCAAGAGGACTAAAAAAAAAAACCAAACCTATTTTGGGAGCAGAAAACTTGTGGTAGAAATATTATGAAGCCTGCAAGGCCATAGGAGAATAGGCCTAGGAAATTGAAACACTGAAACAATGAAACACTGAAATTATTCTTCAATGTTATGTAATAAAATTCTAAAGCTGATGAAGTTGAGAAATGAAGTTCATTTCTCATACAGGAACCTTCCCCCTCCCCGCCGCAGTATCAGCAGCAATACGTTCCAGGACCTACTGCAGATGCCTGAAACCAGAGAGAGTAGAGAATCCTATACAGTCCACATACAGTCAGTTCTCTCTTTCCAAAAGGATTAGGCCAGTGCTTCCCAAACTGGTGGGTCGCAACCAGTAGGTGGATCATCTATGCCCCTTTAAGGTGTGGGGAGAGCGGGAAGAGAGTGAAGAGATATGCAGGTCACTTCAATGGGATGCACGCTGGTCGCAGGCTTCATTTTGAGCATCTCTGAAGCCTTCCGAAAATCTGCTTGCTTCCTGAAGGGATGCAGATATGTTCAAAATAATACCCGCAACCAGCACAGAGTCCCTTTAAATGCCTGTAGGAAGCTTCCCATAGCATTTCAAAGGGCTCTGTGTTGGTCACAGGTGCCATTTTCAACGTCTCTGCAGCCTATCCTGTTTAGTTCGTGGATAGCTGAGAACAACATTGTGGGAAACATGAGTTAGATAGCAATTCTGCCTCTCACAGATACACAAATCCACAGGTACGGTATTCGCAGGTACATATGAAGAGAACTGACTGTATCTGCAAGTGGTGGGTTTTGAGACCCAAAGACATCCTGCCTGAATGACAGGCTGCTTCTGTGTTTACAGTTGCCTAAGTAACTCTGGGCTAAAGGGAGCCATCAGTGAGGTACTGTCTACTTTGGAGGTGGGAGTACTTTCTGTAATTTTTAAAAAAAATATTTTTGATCTGTGCATAACTGAAACCATGAATACGGGATCTACGGACACGGGGGATTGCTAGTGTAGATACATTCAAAATAAGAAAATATTTGCTCTACATTTCTTGGCCAAGCTGGTTACTCACAGCACTACAACTGCAAACTGCAAAAAGGGGGGGGGGGTTTCCTGCAAACAGATGTCCCACATATAACAAGGTCCTACTTTATATTCAGATACTTTGCTTCTCCCTGCCATATTTAATGTCTTATAGCAGTGCTTCTCAAACTGTGAGTCGGGACCCACTAGGTGGGTCGCAATCTAATTTCAGGTGGGTCCCCATTCATTTCAATATTTTATTTTTAATATATTAGACTTGATGCTACCATGGTAAGTGACTGCATTTGTAGAAATGTTACAGACCTGTACTTTTAACAAGCTACTATGTATATTCTTTTAATAATGACAGTAAATGAGACTTATTCCTGGGTAAGTGTGGGTAGCATTGCAGCCTAGGATTGATCAAAATTTTCCTGCTTGATAATGTCACTTCCAGTGGATTCTCACAGATTCTCATTCTAAGAAGTGGGTCCCGGTGCTAAATGTACCACTGTCTTACGGCTGTAAGAGACACCTTTATTTCTGCTTGCATATCCCAAACAAGAAATTCTAAATTTTGCTAAAATTCCATGTAACTTAAGAGAGTTTGTCTGTTCGCTTGCCTGTTTGTTTATATCCCGCCTTTCCCCCAGTGAGGGCAATGAAGGCAGCTTACAATATTAAAAACAATAATAAAACAATTAAAAACAATATAAAGCAAATCCCAAGGATAACTAAAATAAAACTGCATTTGGTTGAAAATGATAGCCCATCATGTTAGCTATCAAATACTGTCCTAAATAAACACGTCTTAAGGCCCTGCCAAACACCCTTCACAGAGGGAGCCATTGTCAGTTTCAGGGGAGAGAATTCCACAATCAGGGTGCCACTGACAAGAAGGTCTTGTTCCTTGCTGCCATTCCCTTCACTTTCATTAATGGTGGTACAGTTAAAAGGGCCCCTTCAGAACATCTCAGAGAATGGGAAGGATTATATGGAAAGGGGTGGTCCCTCAAATACCCTGGTCCTGAGCCATAAAAGGCTTTAAAGGTCAAAACTAGCACACTGAATTATCCCTGGAAATGAACCAGCAGCCAGTGTAGCCACCAAAACCATAACACCAAACAAATTGATAAAATGTTCATTTTTTTAAGCTAATGTAGAGTGGTCAACAAATTTAAGACTTCATCTGAAATTATAATGCCATGCTTACAGATGTTTAATTGTATTGACTCTCGGCAAAGCTAAAAACACCACAGGAAGAGCCAACACAGACTTAACACAATTCACCTCTCAACTACAAGTTAAGTGCTTCTTTTCCTCAGCACCTCTTCTCTCACTGGAAAATTCTCTCTTTTTACCTTCCCCAACCTTAACTACTGTTAAGGCTATATTGGCACTGCATCATGGTTAGCATTAACTTGTTTTGGGGGGAAAAAAAGCCCTAATTACTGTAACAGTAGTGTTCATGTAACTCAGTGGTTCCCAACCTTTAAGAGACTGCAGACCACTGAAGCAAACATTAGAATTTTTGTGGCCCAGATGCAACCCCCAACCCTGCACACAAATAAAAGATTTAAATTTGTAATACAAGTGGCCCTTATCCATGGGGCTGCCATTCCTGGAACCCCTACAAATAAGGAACACCACAGGTATTCGAAACATGCAATTATCAGCCTTCCTTCCAATCCAACCGAAGCTGAGTTCCAGTTGGTCTAGAGGCTCTAGGTTGACCTGCACCAATGGTTTGGGACCCACAGATGAAGAAATCTGCAGGTACCGAACCCATGGATAACACGGACTGCCTGCAGTTAGAAAAGATTTATTACAATGTTACTATTTATAGAGAAGATTTGTGGTTTGCTGCTTTTGCTGCCAGTTGCAGCTGCAGACAGTTCATTCTCTGCTCTCTCTAGTGGTCCATGGGGGATTGCTTGCTCAGAGTGATGCTGGAGGTGATCAAAAGCAATTATTTTTTTTTGAGACCTCAAGGACCACTTCTCAGGGTCTCACAGACTACCTGTGGTCCCTGGACCATGGGTTGGGCACCAGTGATGTAACTTGATCAGGTGGAAGAACTGGATGGATGGATATGGAAAATTTGTACAGACTTCACAAGGTCACTAAAACAGATTTGTGCTAAGGTGCTTAAGTTCACAAAATGGGTCTACAGAGAAAATTAGATAACTACGCGTATTTGGCTCCTTATCTCCCAAAAAAGCTCATAATCAAAAATGGTTTTCAACCATTAATCATTATGATTTCGGGATGGGGGGATAACTTCTTTTACATGCTATTGATTGCAGTGGAGAGATCTAAATCAAGTATTTCATCACTCAAAATGCAAGCATTAAGGCTGCAAGTCTATGCACACCTTCCTGAGAGTAAGCCACATTTAACAAAGTGGGACTTACTTCTGAGTAAACACATAGGATTGCACTGTTAACTTGTATCTAAGAAGTTCCTCTTCTTAGGATAAGGGGAAGGGGTGATTTTCAACCACCTCCTCTTAATTCTGCAGCCTTCTGAGAACCAGCCAGTTCTGTTACAAGGAGTTCCTTAACCCCCTGCAGCAGAATTTTAGCAGGTACAGAGGGCTGTGCCAAAGAGGTGGCTAGGAAGTTCACTTCTGTGTGATTCCTGCTGCACATGAAGTTCTTGGAATATGTCCTTAACTACTGAACTTGCTCAAAAATTGTTACCAGCGGTTCTCAAACTGTGGGTCTGTGGCCTCCCAGTGGGTTATGACCTAATTTATGGTTGGCTGAAAAACTGACAAGATAGCTTAAGCTATGTGCATCAAGGGTTAAACAACCTGGTACGGGGGGGGGGTGAATACTGCTGCCCAATCACCATTATAGCCACAGAGGCTTGAGAAGCTGTTGGAAGTGAAACGTTTTTTAGGTCGGTCCTAATGCAAAAAAGTTTGAGAACCACTGTGTTAACCAATGTTGCCCAGGAATTTGAATGGTAGCAGTTCTCTAATGTCTCAGATGCAGAGGTTTTTCCCAGAACTAATAATGTACAAGGATTACAAAGCCATGATCTTGGGACAATTCTTTTAAAATGTAAAACACACACACAAATTTGAAGCAAGAACTTCTATCAAAAAATAATTTGAACTCAAATCTTCCCATTCCTACAACAGCTAGACTCTATAGGAAATTGTCCAATAAACCATCTTTGCAGTTTCTCACATGCTATTAATACACAAAGGAAAATACATGCTTACACACCCCTATACTACATTCTCTTTCCCATCTCTTCATTAAGTATTCTGTGTTGGTGCCTATTAAGGTTGCAAAATGTTTAGATCTTTAGCAAGACCTGCACAATAGAATGAAAGACACTTAAATCAGTTCTTAGATATTTGCATAAAATACTGACATCTAAACACTTTGCAAAGGATATTCGCATGCGAATACATAATCTATTTTACAGTGATAATTAAGCAAACTGTCAAAGCTCAAAATGAGCATAGAATCTAATTCTTTGTATGACCTATTAAAAGGGGGAAAACCTGTAATGATTTCTACCAAGTTACAGACATGCCCATTACATGCAGTACCAATTCACAACTATCAACCACCATTCATTTATACTTTATTTTTCACATTTTATACCACCCTTCCTCCAAAGAACTCAAAGTGGTGTATATAGTTCCTTCCCTTATTTTGTCTTCTTAACAACCTTGTCAGACAGGTAGGTGCAGCTGATAGATAGTGACTAGTGCAAGGCCAACCAAGAAGCTTCATGGCTGAGCAAGGATTTGAACTTGTACATTTTTATGTATTCGTTTAAAAATACAAATGTTCCTTTCTCCTTCATAATAGCAAACTCAGGTGGTTGAGTGTTCATCGATTTATATGTGAAATAGGGCCACTAAGCAACAAATAGTGGTTTATACAGGCTCTGAGGTCTTCCTAAGGAGTAGTGCAGGAGTAGTGATATTTGTAAAGAAAATGGACTGACGTCTTTAAAAATAAAAAATCACCAGCCTGATACAAAGTGATCATGCTCATTCTCACCAGGCATGGTGTGCTGAGGTAACAGTTAGAAAAACACAACAATAGATCATGGGGGTCGGAGAGAAATAAAGAAAAAGAATTGGCCTGCTTGAACCAATGGAGCATTAATGTAGGGGAAATACAGGGTGACCCAAAAGTAGATGGACAGTAAATGATAACATTTATTCCACCTACTGTCCACCTACTTTTGGGTCACCCCGTATATTTTACTGCAGGTCCCACCTCTTGTTAAGAACTGAAATTTCACAAGGAACACAAGCAGACCGTTTTGGTAGACAATTTTCAAAAGAGAGAGAACACCAAATATGTTCATCTATCAATTTTGAATCTCTTAAAGGTAACAGTAGCATATTTTGTGGAAAGTTAGTTAATAGTACTGTACAATGGAATTTTAGTTAACTTGCACAGATCAGTAGTAAGTGCATGTATAATTAATGAGAAATTTTCAAAATAAAGGCTATGTACCAACTTCATCCAAAATTCTACATCTATTGTTCCAATTTCCCAATTTAATAATACTGAGAAAGGGAAAGGTTTGTGGTACAGGTTTTCCATCTATTGAGTCTCACTAAATCAAGAAGGGGTATAAAAACTTGCTTGGCTTTATTTTCCCCACATTATTTCCCCAAAATTAACCTACTCATAGGCAAATAAGCAGCTACAGAGCCTTACTCTAGATTCAGGAACAAAGAGATACCCAAGGAGAGTAATTCCTCTAAAAGAATGAAGGCTCTCCACATTCTTGGCTAACTACAAATTTTGAAAGATTAAGACATGCTTACTTTTCAAGAAACAACAAAATAAAAACTAGAATATTACAGATATAATAAAAATCCAAACTACTACTTAGCACAGAGTATAGTCTGTTTTTTCATAAGTTACCAAGACAGAGTCTGGAACTTGCATACATACAGCAGACATCATCACGAAGTCATTGTTTGCTCTAGTGTCGACATTCAACATTCTTTTCACTGCACTTTGCAAAATGATTCCTCAAAATCAAGGGATAGCACTTACATTAGTTACATCTCTCTAACCATACGAGGTAGCATTCCAACTAGTGTTCTGCTGTTGAGAACTCTCTCCAAGAACAAAAGGAGTGCTTCACTCAGGCAAGGGACCCTTGTGCAAGTGGAAAGTTCCTTCTGTTCCTGGAGAGAGCTTCTGATGCTAAAAAGCGCTAGACAGAATATTACCCCATTAAAACAGATTATTCATGTTAATTATATCATATAGGCCCCCAATAAAAATGTCTTACTGGATCAGAACAAAGTCCACATAGCCCAGCATTCAGCTGATAGTAAGATACCTCAGAACGATCATAAGCAGGCTACTTCCCTCATGTTTCTTTCCAGCAGCCAGTATTCAGGGATACAGTCCTCTCAATACTAACATTGCATTTTTGGCAAAATGGATAATAACCACTGATAAAAATTTATTATTCACAAATTCGTCCAATCTGATCAGAACTCATCTATTACCATCACCACATTTTGTGCTAGTGAATTTCACAAGTTAATTATGTATATGGTGAAGTAATACAGACTTTGACAGTAATTACATGGCTAATAAATTTCACTGGGAGGTCACTAATCTACCAGGAGAGAATAGCCACACACTGCTCAATGTGACCATACTATAGATTTGCAGAATGCTAGCTGCTGTAAAGGATCACATTGTTAAAATTGCTTCCTGAATGCTTGCCTAACCGAAGTCTAACATCAGACCGACAAGTCTATAATTTCCTGGCTCTCACTTAAAATCTGGTGAAAGCTTGAGAAGTGGACAAGGTAGATCTGGGTGATAATTACATTATCTACAATAATTACATTAATTATTCTAGTTAAATGACCAACAATTTCCCATTAAACTATTTTAATAACTCTGGGACAAATATCATGCAATATGAGTGATTTGTTCTTTCTTAGCATATCCTGTGTCACTTCTATCTGACATCATTCTTCAGAAGCATTCCTCAAACACAATAGTTCTGTGTTGGGTATCTCACTAATCTCTTCTGCTGTGAGCATTGGTGTAAATAATTCATGAGGCTTGTTTGTTTTTTTCTGTCATATTTCAACTTTGTCATCTAATGGTCCCATTGACTAGTTTCATGTATAGGTGGGCCCCCATATCCATGGATCCAGTATCTGCAGTTTCCATTATCTGTGGATCCAGCCTCTCCCCACTGCGCCCATTAGTATTATTTAAATGCTTACTGAGTAGAAATGTTCTTTCTTTACAGGGTTGCTGTAAGTATACAAGCTTAGAGTCACATACAGGCTTCTTCCTGTAAGTGGAAGACCACTTGAAAAGACCAGTTAGCAGGAAGTTGTTCACAGTTAATGGGTGGGCAGGTTCTCCGTATCTGCAGGGGGGTATCTGGAACAGATTCCCCATGGATACAGGGGCATATCTGTATTTAAAGATGTGTTTGTATTTGATGTAAGTAAATGAGAGTTAAAAGGATCCTCAATGGGAGACTGGGTTTACAGTAAAATAGAATTAAAGTACTGATATCAAAGATTTTAGCTGGAGGCTAGTTGAAGACAAGTAGTTACATGTAACTACTCTCTGTACTTGTAACAACAAGTAGTAACCTGTAAATGACAAGCATGCAACACACATCCCTTTTTGCAATATACAATACATCCAGCCAGTTCAATAGGGCCTAGATGATGATGATGATGATGATAATAATGCACTTTATTTATATCCCGCCCTTCTCCCTAAAGGGACCCATGGCGGAGCACTGTGATATGGATAGAGATGTACACAGCAGCCTGTGTCTCTCTCTCTGCCACACTGGGACATTTTCTTTTAGCAAACTGGTCTTCAAATTGTTTGTTAGTTTGCTTTACTGTTATCTACACTGGCCTGTCAGACTTTTTTGTATTCTTTATTTAGGGGAACACTCCTACTACAATTATATTTATTTACTACAATTTGTATTCTGTTTATTTTTGGAAAAAACAAATATACCCTTTTAGATTAAGATGCCTGGTTCTTTGGAACAATTTTCCATTTTCATATATGTTGCATTTGATACCACTTGCAGTCATTGTATTCAAGCACTGAGAACTTGCAGAAGACCATAAGCAACACTTAAAAGTAAATCAAGTAACTATTCTTCAGTCAGAGATGGAGGCCTCTGCACATTTACCTGGCAGGACATCCCATTCAACTGACTTACCTCTGAATAAAAATGCACAGCACTAAACTACAACAATTCCAAGGCACAGCCACTGAGAAACATCAGGCACTGCCCTGAGTGCATCTATCTTCAATGTGGTTTTTGTACTCTGCTCATGGCTGAAGATGAAAACTTTTGACTTAATCCACTGCTCACATTAAGCTCCACCTACCATTTTCCAGTGAATAGAAGGCGTTTCCATTCACACAAAGAAAATGTGGTGAAAAGCTCTGATTTTCCTGTTTCTTCACCTATTTCGGACCTATCAAGGGGATTCTGCATGGAGTTTAACATACCGAAGGGGAGTCCATCCAAGGTAATAGCCATTATTGTTTCTTGTTGAGTTCCTCCTTCTTCCTCAAAAATAAACAAAAGATCAAAACCCAGTGTACAAGATCTCATGCTGAGTGAGCACACACATTGGAAGTGTGAAGCTCACCCAATTTCCAAGAATGAAAAGTTCACGTGATTCAAGGTAACCCCAAGTAGCCAATACCACAGGTAAAACCAGATTAACAACCACTGGAATTTGCCCATATTTGACATCAGGAACATCTGATGCCCCATGGCACTTCACCTGCCCACCTTGCTAAGAACAGGTTCAAGGATCAGGTACCAGGAATAGCATAAATAAACAGGGAAGGGAAAGGACCCTGGGAAGTTCCCTCAAGTTTTGCTTTGTCACTTGTATTTTAACAATGCTGGTCACCCCCACCGCTTTCCTTCTTTTTATTGAAATTATTAGTGCCTTGCTTTTCATTTTTGCATTTTCCTTCCATTGTTCGGTTATTTCACAGCCTTTTAAAACACATCTTGTATTTCTCCTGTGTCACCTTCCTTGTCTCAGTTCATCTAGGGAAGAGTTCCTCAACCAGTGGTACGGATACCACCAGTGATACTTGAGATGGTGTCTGGTGGTACTTGTGGACCCTTGGACACCTGCCGCATGGCTGTAAGACCAGGAATGCAACACAACAGCAGTAGGAGGCTCAGCTCAGTGGGCAGAGCTCCAAAACATGCTTTTCCAGGCTTGAAAAAGCCCTCAAATCCACCCTGAGCCTCTTACTAGTTTGTTGCATGGCATCTGGCTTCCCAACCCAAAAGTAACTGGCAATGATGTCTTCAACAGTTATTTCCAGTGGTACTTTGAATAGGTAGACCATGTGAAGTGGTACAGCAGAGAACAAACATTAAGCAACACTGATGTAGGACAGTGTTCTCCAAGCTGTGGGTCATGACCCCAATGTGGTCACAAAGCCTCCTTTGGGTTATAACAAACTTTCAGAGCCTGTGCAAAAGAGGGCTTGAATCCAATCCAATAATGGCAAAACTGAGTTCTTGGTATAATCCTGCACAGCCTCTTCTCACTGTCTTCCCCGCAGCTCCTAAGGCCAGCCCTGCTCAGGCTGCTACCTGGGTTGTTGTGAAGATACAAGAGGCAGAGGGAAACAGGGCAAGCAGCAACAGAGGTAAGGGGGGGAAATCAGCAGTGGGTCTCCAGTCTCATACTTTATGTATTTATTTATTATGGCATAAAAAAGGTTGAAAGCCACTGAACTAGGAAAAAGTCAGTGGACACAACTAAGACTGCTCATGTTCCACAACTGGTTGCTTTTAAGAGGACCCCTGAATTTCTGGGCTCCCTTCTAACCTGGGAGAGAGGTTTTCCCAAGGTGATCTCCTTCTGCCTGGGCTCTCAGTTTTGTGTGGTGGTAAGAAGAACAACCTTTTCCCAGTTTATCCAGCTAAAACGGTGATGCAAAAAGCAGGGAAGCAGGTGCCAGTTGTTATCTTGTCATCTATCTACCTTTACTGGGGGATGACACTTCTTCCCTCTGAAACCCCCTCCCACCACATGTTATCCTGTTATATTAACCATTGTCAGCACTGATCAGACAAAATGTTCTACTACCATTAAAGAAAACTCTAGAAGAATTTCAACAGGACAGAGAGGATACCCAAAACTACAATACCATCCAAATCTTTTCCTTGTTTAACCATGGTAGATACATTTGCACCAAGTCTCTATTTCAAACTAATTCAGACATAATTAACTACATCTGATAACAACAAATCTAATTAAGAACATAGAGAAAAAGTGCATATACCCCCCAAGTGTATATAAACTGATATCCATCGTGTCAACACAAATAGCATGTGAAATATCTGCATGCCTCTACATGTGCAAATCAGACGTAGAATGCCCTCCTCAGTTCAAGATAGATTTTCAATGTATCTTTAAGGCAGCTTAGTTTCATAAAGTAATCCAACTTCATTTTGAAATACATTCTTAAAATATTTTTGGGGACCTCTAATAGAGCAATGAATGTATAAGAACATACTCTGTACATCCATGTGTGCAAAGCCAGCTCATTCTGACATGACAATGAATTTGAGAAAGTTGGGGAAGCAGGCAGGTCCAGTACGCATACATGGTTATTACACAAACCTAAGAAAACACTTTTTTTTTTTAGTTGTCAAGGGTGTTTGAACAAATCTAGAATATTTTTGGGGTGCCAAATCAAAAAATGGCATCTGTTTTGCCCGACTGGCTCTAGTTTTGGGGGTATGGCATAGCCATCTTATAGGTTCCCAAAACTAAAGCCAATCAGGCAAAACCGATGCAATTTTTTGATTAAGCACCCCATATATGCCCAATAATAGGTTAAACTTTTAAGACAACAAAACGTAAAACAAGCTTATGTTTTATCATCATCAAGAATATTTATAATTTTTTTTCCCCCAATATGGATATACCATATTTTTCACTCCATAAGACGCACTTTTTCCCCCCCAAAAAGTGGGGGGAGAAGTGTGTGCGTCTTATGGAGCGAATACTGCAAAGCTGCAGGCGTTCTCAGGGCAGCAGAGCCTCCTTGGCAGGTGCTTCTGCCCCTGACCAGGGTCCTGCCTGCCTGCTCAATGGAAATGCAAATGCAAAGGTAATGCAAATGCAAATTGTAATGCAAATGCAGGGGCTCAATGGTAATGCAAATGTAATGCTTAGTGACAATGCACTTGCAGAAAAATACTGCAGTACCTCATTCTACCAGTGCAAGGATGATAAAGCAGAAAAGGCTAGCATATAAAATTCCTTTTAAACTAGAGGTAGTAAAATATGCTAAGGAGCATGGAAACAGAGCAGCGGAGAGACATATTTTATTACACTATTTGGTTCAGAATATTTTTTTTCCTGTTTTCCTCCTCTAAAAACTAGGTGCGTCTTATGGTCAGGTTTCGCTTATAGAGCGAAAAATACGGTAATTAAAGTGGTTTACACAGTAAAAGAAACAAGAACATGGTTTCTTATACTAAAAAGGCTCACAATGTAAAAAGAAACCCAAGATGACCCTAGAAAGTAGCTACTGGGAAGGATAATATACTGCAGTGGTTCCCTAACTTTTTTGTATGGTGGCTCCCTTGACCTACTGGGCCACTTGGCTGCAGCTCCCCATTAAGGCTACAATCCTATATATTATATGTCAGGTTTTTTGCAAGGATTCCATGGCTCCCCTGGCTAGTTTCTGCGGCTCCTCAGGGAGCCATGGCTCACAGATTGGGAACCACTGCTATACTGGGATGATGACAGTTACTCTGCCCTTGCTAAAATGCAAGTCGTCACATTAAAAAGTGCCCCTTTGTCCAGGAAGCAGGGGTGTACTGAGATTGAAGTGCAAGGCCAGCAGCAACTATCCCCTTCCACACCTTGAAGGTGCACAACATGCAAGAGGGCTACAGTCATTTGGAAAAACAGAATTAATTTTATGCTGCCCATTATAAATACTATTCTATCCAACCTCAATATTATTAATTTGTTTTACAAAACAATGCATTTTTAGAACAGGGAAGCTTTCTCCTGCTACATTTTCCACAGAAAGGCTTCTGTGCCACATTGCAGATGGCATGGAGTTACATTCTCATCCACCACAACATCCTATTTCCACTTGCAAGTGATTAAGTTACATTCATACTCAGAACATGAAGAGCTGCTATAAATGATATCAGGAAACTTAATACCTTACAATGATTTTTGTCCTTTGTGTATCTTTTAACTTAAGGTACATATCTTTCTGCACCATGCTGAGCAAATTATTATCTGGAGCATGTAGATCATCACAATTAAACAAACCAAAACAGATGAAATGTAGCTTTATTATTTCAAAAAAGTGGAAATACATCTTCATTTTTGACAACTCAAGCTTATTATTTTATTATTTATTTTTCACATTTTTATACTGCCATTCCTTCAAGGAACTCAGGGCAGTGTACATGTTGCCTCTCTCCTTTTGTTCTCACAACAATTCTGTGAGGTAGGTAAGGCTGAGAATGACTGGCCCAAGGTCACCCAGGAAGCTTCATGGTTGAGTGGGGATTTGAAGTTACTCTACTATCAAAGCAGAAGCAGACCTCACAAGCAGCATAAGTTTCAAATTACTCAGTTGCAAATGTTTCTTCTGTGCATCACAGATTTTGTATTCACAACACTGATCGCTTAAAAAATCATATGCATTTAACTTTTATTACTAAGAAGTATTTTTGGGAAAGTGGTCTAGCAACCTCCTATCTATTTATTACAGCTCCAAGTTTTAATCAATTTCACTTATTATTCAATAAATAAAAGCTTGAACTGATTAACTAATCAGCAAAGTTAACAGTAAAAATCATTCATTTTTTCCTGGCTATTTTGCTTCCAATATGTTGCCGTAATAAAGAACTAAATGTTAAAGACAGACTTTCCTTCTAAAAACAAGTAAATTAAGGAAGTCCCACCACTTCCTTCTCTTTCAAAAGCATCTATTTTTGGTACATGCAAATTTAACTATAATTGATTAGCAATCCATTAAATGCAGGTGGTTAATCAAATCAAATAAATTTGTGGCTGACACCCCCCCTTTTTTAAAAAAGGAAACTAACTTCACTCTGGTAACAAAGAACCAATTATAGCAAAGGAAATCCAAATCAGGTTTTATGCATTCAAGCTCAGAAATTACTGGATCATTAT
This sequence comes from Tiliqua scincoides, assembly GCF_035046505.1. NCBI lineage: Eukaryota > Metazoa > Chordata > Lepidosauria > Squamata > Scincidae > Tiliqua > Tiliqua scincoides. The sequence continues at coordinate 93,768,453 of NC_089821.1, read as the reverse complement.
CTTTGTTCAGAATGTGTTGCTCACTTTAAAGTTCTACAATTGAATCACATCAATACAGAACGTGGAGTGATATACAGAATTCAGAATACTCTTTTTTTTTTAATGTTCCCCTTATGAAGATAAATGTGGGCAGGCTCATAAAGCAGGAGTGGGGGTAAGAACAGGACATCTCAGAAGGAGAAGGTAGTTTCAATGCCCCATACAGCACCTTGTCTCCTCTAAAACCTATATGGAATGCATACAAACCATGCAATCTAGATTCTAGACTATTTTGGTGCTCGAAAACAGGACATGTTCTCAGTCCTACTGAAGTTTGCTAAGCCCCAAGTGCATAGTCTATGACCAGGACTAGATGAACTAAGGGCCCAATTCTATTTAACTTCCCAGCACCAATGCAGCGCTGCATCAGGGAGCAGTCACAGAGGTCTCCTCAAGATAGGGGAACAATTGTTCCCTTATCTTAGAGCTACACTTTGGCTGCATTGGTGCTAGAAAGTTGTATAGGACTGGGCCCTTAGCATTCTCAATCGCAGTTATAAGCTGAACTGAGGACCAAAATGTGCTCTCCACACCTCTGTATATGACATCATAAAATAAACATGGTCTACCTCAGAAAACCACTGTTTAAAGTGCATTTCCACCCTAAAACAACAAGCAGATCCATTCATATGTCACAGCAGTACTTGTGTCTTTCTCAAACAGAAAATGCTGAAAGCAATACTCAGCATCATCCAATTTGCTTAACGCTACAAGAATATTAAAGCTTCATATTGACTTCAAAGTAAATCCCTCCAATATCAGTAGAACTTTTGAGTAAACATGGCTTATAAAGCACACTCCACTGGCTCAAGTTAGGAATGTCCAAATTGCAGACAGTTGCATTGGTGCTTTTGCACAGGTGCAACGTATCTTTTGTGATGATTCTGCATAGACATGATAGTGCTGGGCTGGCAAAAGCCAGCTGATTCAACCTACGTAAGTTCCAATTTCCAGATACAACACTGGAATGGAACCAGTACATATTATACATAACCCCATATGAAAATAAATAAATATGTTGGGGACTTAGTGTAAGGTCACTGCCCAAAGTACACTCACATCACAGTATATTCCAATGAACCCTGTGCGATTTATTTTCAAGTAATGTTTTGCATTGGGGTATAAATTGGAAAACTGCTTTATTAGCTCATGCATCTTTCAAAACAATCACTATTAAAAATGACAGGCAGTATATACAGGGGTAATATTTAAGTTTGTTTTATTAAAAATATACACTCACAATATTTTATATCCAGCTTCTTATTTTATAAAGAATTTAATGGTGATAAGGATTTATGTTTGCAGTGTTAGATAATCCTTGTTTCCACAAACATTATTTTACAAGTTGGCTTATCTGCACTATTTTCAACTGAACTGTACAAGGTGAAAAACACATACAGTACAATCACTGTGAGTTGGAAGAAAAAATAAAAGCCAATCAAGTTTGTAAATATAGTTACAGCACAGTGCTATGCATGTCTACTCAGAAGTGTCCCAATGAGTTCAACAGGACTTACTCCCAGGTAAGTATATATAGGTTTGCAACCTTAGATTAGATTGTTTCAAAAAGTACACACATGTATTACAGAATTGATTTGTCTCCTAAAAAGATCAAAAGACAACTGAACTATTAGCAATATTGAATGCAATGTATAATAAAAATAGTAAAACAAGGGAAATTACAATGAGGTCAGAATCATGAGTTACCAATGAAAGACTACAACAATGCCTTTCTGTTTTAATAGTCAAATGAGAAAGCCAATCACAAAGATGTGCAGCCTTCCTTTGACAGTCACAACTTCAGGAAACCCAATCCAGAAAATAGTGGGCTGGCAAGGAGGCGGAGATCTCTCTTCATTGAAGAAATTCTTGAAGATACATTTACTACCAACTCTGCATGCAAACACAGCCACATTACGGAATAGTCGGTACACTGCAAATCAATTCAAATCAAATATATACGAATCTCAGCTTTCAAGAAATACAACTGCAGGGAGTTCACCTAAGCATCACCAACATTACAAACAGCAAGCATTCCCACTGCAGAGCTGTCTTAGCTCTCTCTTCAGATCTGAAAGCAATACTTAGAAACTGACAGCAAGCTAGTACGTATTACACACGCAACCTTAAAATTAAGCTCTGATGCATGTAATTTAATTCTTTAAAAAGTAATAGCTTAATAGAGATGAACAGAAAACTGATATTCACATCTACAGACAATACATTCGACCAACACAGGCAAGTGCCATCATGCAAGGATTCTTTTTTCCATCATTAATAGACACCTGGTATTTTACACACTATCATCCTGTGTATCACAATAAATTTCAATCCTACTTCAAGAATGAAAAGTAGCCTAAATATCCCCACTGCTTATCCCCCAAGTATCCCCACTGACAACTAGGTAAGAGGCACTTTTTCAAGTGGCTGCTCCTCTTTTATTTAGCAGGGGGAAAGTAACCAGCCCGTCTCACCCCAGCAGTGTCTTTTCTAGCTGCTGTCTGTTGGCGTTCTTTTGCACCTTTTTAAGATTGTGAGCCCTTTTGGGACTGGAAGCCATTTGTTATTTGATTTTTCTCTGTAAACCACTCTGAAGTTTTTGTTGAAGAGCAGTATATAAATATTATTAATAATAACAACAACAATAATAGAAACATATTGTAATTACTGGATCACATGTAAACCACAGAGAATTTTGCGTGGAATTGGTTCACATATGAGCCTAAACCAGTGGTTCCCAAACTTTTGAGCATCAGGACTCAGCTAAAAAAATGGTTTTACTTTACCAGTCACTCAAGCCTCTGTGGCTGTAATGGTGACTGGGAGGTAGCGCTCTCTACAAGTAGCAGTTGCTGATGCACACAGCCTAATCTGCTCTGTCCATTTTGAGAACCACCCAAAACTGGGTCGTGACCCACTGGTGAGAACCACGGATGAGCCTCTCTTCCTACAACCTAGACTGAAAAGCAGGAGCTGTCAAAATAAAGAGAGAGCATCTGAGCCCTGAGCCATATTTTCCTGCAGAGAGAGCAAGCACTTGGATCTCCGATCAGACCAGATGGAAGCAGGACTCTGGTGGCGTCCCATATCACAGGTACCTGTGCGTCCCGTATCTTTGCTACCTGTCTAGTCTAGAGATGCTCCTTTGCTACCTGTCTCACACCTCCTGCTGCTGCAAGAGCAGCCAGCTCCAAAGAGACCGAACAGGCAAGGCTGCCAAAGGAAGATCCGGCGTCCTGAAACAAGGTTACAACCTCCTCCACTCTTTCCTGGGAGTAAGCCCCACTGACTAAAATAGGGCTTACTCCTGAGCAGACGTGCGCCAGAGGCGCTCTGCAACGCGAGAGACGCCTCGGAACTCTCAGCAGCTGCTGTCACACGCCAGCGCCCGGGCTTGGAAGCCGGCAGCAGACACGAGCCACGCTCCGCCAAGAGCGGCTGCCGCGCAAACTCTCCCATTCAAGGACGCCTTCTGCGCCTCCCTCTCCCTACGCTAGCGTAAGCGCCTCCCCCCTCCCCGCTAATCAAAACACTTCGCGAGTCCAAAGGACGCAAAGAAGATGGCGGAGCAAGGCCCCGCTTACGGCGTCGGAGGAGAAGTTACGCCGCGCTGTTTGCGTAGGACCCCGCAGGGAGAGCGCTCGCTGCGGCGGGGAGCGTGCGTAGCGGCGCTTGGTGAATACCAATAGCCTATTTCCCGTGAGGGGAGGGGGGACGCCCGATAAACAATGGTGGGCCCCCCCTGCGCGGCCCCCTTACCGATTCCTCCTCCTTCTCCATGCCCGTGGGCATCTGCGGCACGGCACGGTTGATGGAGACGCAGTCATTGAGGTCGGGCATGTCCTTCCCGCGGTAGATGGGCAGCGGTTTGGCGGCGTCTAGCGCCCGGGCGCGGAAGGAGAGTTTGCTCATTGTCTCCCCCTCACAGTGACACCCCGGGCCGGGCTGGGCTGGGGGCGAGAGGGGGGCCCTCGCTACGGCCTCGCCGCCGCCGCCCAGCCGCTCGCGGGCCCGGCCCCGCACACCATGGAGGGCCCCGCCGCCCCGGAACAGCCCCGCCAAGAGCCGCCCGCAGCCCTAGGTCCGCGCCGGGCTCGCTCGCTCCGCTCCCTGCGCCATGGCAAACATGGCGGACATTAACCAGAGCGGCCAGCGATCCCGGCAGCCAACGCGAGAGCGGGGGGGGAGAGCAGAGGAGAGAGCGCGAGCCGAGGGGAGGGGGAGAAGGAGGGAGCGCGCGCGAGCAGAGGATGCGCGCGCAGCCCCAGCTCTGGAAGCGGCGGCGCTCTGAGGGACTCGAGGCCCTCGCGCCAGCTCCTGTCACTGCGGGGCGGGGGGTGAGGGAGTGAGGCGCTGAAGGGAAAGCAGCGCGCGCCACACATGGGTGCGGCAGGGACGTGCAGTGGGTGTGGTGGGTGTGGCAGTTGAGGCAGAGCCTCCCCGGGAGGGGGGGACGGGGGACCCCAGGGGAAGTCCTTCGAAGGGCAGCTCCCCCACTGTGTGAGGTGCCCAAGCACCCACAGCCCATGCGCAGAGCAGCTCACACGGCGGCGGAGCTGCCCTTCGGTGGACCCCCCCTGGGGTCCCCCTTCCCGGCTGGGGAGGCACTGCCACAACTGCCACCCCACCCACTGCTCCCCCTCAACCAGTGGCACTAAGCACACCACGTCCTCTTCATGTGCAGATGTAGTCAAGCGACACCCCAAAGCCCGAAGGGCTGCCCCACACACGACCCTCTCAGACCACACACAAAACACGATCCGGTGGCACAGCCAAGGCCTCTGCCTGCCACCCGCTTTTAGGAGGCATGGGCTAAGGCGACCCCTTTCCTCTAAGGATGCACCGACAAGGCGCGTCATGCTGCCGGTGGAGCGGCTCGCACCTCCCCAGATAGCCCTACTAATAAACAACCCTCCCGCCAAAACTCCTGTGGCACACCTGCGGACCGTCGTGGCCCGCCAATGTGCCGTGGCACACTGTTGGAAAATGGCTGTGCTGAGGAATCAGCTATCTGTGGAACTCCTTGCCACTTGATATGGTGATGGCGTCTGGCCTGGGTGCCTGTAAAAGGGTGAATTTCTGGAGGAAAAGTCCATCACAGGTTACAAGCCGTGATGTGTATGTGCAACCTCCTGATTTTAGAACTGGGCTACCTCACAATGCCAGATGAAGGGGAGAGCACCACGATGCAGGTCTCTGGTTGTCTTGTGTGATCCCTGAGGCACCTGGTGGGCCACTGTGAGATACAGGAGACTGAACTAGATGGCCTGATCCAGCAGGGCTCTTCTTATGATCTTATGTACCTGGAGTCAAAGAAAAATTCCCCCCCCCCCTTACAACAAAATCAAACTTAATTTATTAAGGGCACAATCCTAACCAGGTCTACTCAGAAGTAAGTCGTATTTTGTTCAATGGGGCTTACTCTCAGGAAAGTGTGGTTAGGACTGCAGTCCAAGTAAATAAATAAAAAGTTTTCTGGTTAGTTGGCTGTACCTTTTGATAGAATACCTCTATTCCAATAGGGTTTGTTTCGTTGCATTCAGCATTAAATTATCTTTCCAATGAAATATAACAAGGTGGTATGTGAACATACCAAAGTTTTCACAATTTTGCCTACTAGCATCACCATATGCTTGTTGCCTCTCCCCAAACCTTGTTGCCTAGTGCAGTTGCTACCTTCTGCACCCCCTTACCTATGCTCCTGTATCCACCTCACCTAAGGAGGGTGAATGGGACAAGCACCTATATTGAGGGTGGCCAAAGTTGCTTAACATAAGAGCCACATACAATAAACTTCAGATGTGTGAGAGTCTCAAGAGAGATGTGTGAGAGCCAGAATATTTAAGAAGCATTTAAATTCTTAAATATATTTACTCACCATGAACATTAAATTTAGGTTTTAATCCATTCGAGTCTCAGTTTATCCTTGGTAAATAATCATTAAACTTAAAAATTTCTTACTTAACTTGTTACCCATGCAGCAAATCCCCCCTCTCCAGATCACTGAAATGGTCCAATGGAAAGGCAGAAGCCAGTACGGTTGGTTCCAGTGGCGTCACAGGAGTTGCCAGAACTCGACTGTGTTCAGCCATGAACTGCCTCAGGGACTCCGGCTCCAGATTTTGCCTCAAGGTTGACTCCTGAAGCCTTTTCCATAACGATGTAGCCACAAGGCAGTGGAAGTTTGGGATCAGAGTTTTCCTTCTCTCAGATGAGCTGCCTTCCCAGGCTAACAAGTCCCATCTACCCGGTGGCTGTTTAGTCGCCTCTTATGACAAGTACAGCCAAACTGAGGGCCTATTCTTATCCCCAGCCTCCAGCGGAAGATGCAGAGTGGTAGTGAAGGAAAGGCTGGCCTTGCTTTGTGCAAGGCCTTTTATAGGCTTTGAGCAACTGCAAGACCTTCAGTCATTCATATAAGTTCCATCTCAAATATATTCATTTATGTAAATTTATTCAAATTTAAAATGTAAATTAATTCTTTTTTTCCCCTGGCCCCAGACACAGTGTCAGAGAGATGATGTGGTCCTCCTGCCAAAATGTTTGAACACCCCTGTCCTAAAGAAACCAGCCAGGGTAGGCACCAGCTGTGGGTTCCACACCCATCAGAGGGCCCACCTGCCTGGATCAACCCCTCAACCCTCAGTTCCAGTGGCAGCATTCAATACATCATCAGAGAGTGGGCAGGGGCAACATGAGTTGGGCCCAAGACCACCAGCAACCTGGTGCTGGCATTGACCATGAGTATGTATACTTAGAATCAGGAAAAGACTGTTTCACACATTAGAGATTCTTGCTTCAATCAGTTTGTCATGCAAATGTAAGAACTACATACAGAACATGCACCTGCATCACACATCTCTCTTCAGCTCTCCAGTATTGAAGTTAGATGGGGGGCAAAACAATCAGTAAGCAGCCCCTCCCACTCGATGTCAGAGCCATTCCAGGCAGCCACAGCAACACACAAGAGACACCATTTGGTAAGGCGGTCACCTGTGCATTGCTGTTACTGCCCAGAATGGCTCTGAGAGCGAGTGGGAAGGGCCACTTACATGGTGTATAACGGTTCCTGCAGTATTTATCCATTCCCCCCCTCAGGCTATGCAATTGCAACTCTCTGTTCTGCACTAAGCATCAAGCATTTGTACAAATAGCATGGTAAAAGCTCTCAGGTGATTTAAGCTTCACATATGCATAGTTCCTTGGTTACCGAGATGCTATCTCACTGCACTGATGCAGCAGTGCACCTTCTCTGCACCACTTGTGTAAGAGACAGTTTAGTTAGGAATACATAAACCATCTCTTTCCCAAGAGATGCTGAGTAGGCAGACTATGTCCTCTGGTAAACCATTGTCTAAATTTTAGTGAACCACCTAGCACCTCCTGGTTGTTGGAATGCTCACAAAGGGTGCTGGTCAGTGGGACCTTGATCTGATCTAGCAATGTATTCCTTTTGTTCTTAAGTCAGAGTGCAGTCATGGGATTGCTTTAACACATCAGTAGTCAACAGATATTCTAGTAAATACAGGTGCCTGCCACTTAACAACGGTTTGCTTAATGACAGACCACATATATGACGGTGGTCAAAGCACAATAAAGATGCTCTTAATGAGGCAATCGCATCTCCCATAGCCTGCAGCAGAGTGCCTGTTTACACAATAGAGAGGCTCTTAATGCAAAGAAGAGGCAATATATCTCCAGTAGCCTCTGCAGCCAGCTAGTGTCTGGCAGGGAGTGTCTATTTACACAACAAAGGCAATAGATTGGACTGAATGTTCACTTAATGACCTAATCACATAACAACAGGGATTAGAGACCATATACCCATAGTTAAGTGGCGCACACCTGTATGCAGTAAAACAACCCACCCCTGAATTACATACACAGACAAGATAACTATATGTGTCCATTACATTTTAAATAAACGCTCTTTCACTCATAGAGCAACGACATATATGGAAATATGTATAGACTAATGTCCTAGGAAGAGGCTGCCTGCACTAGACTGTGAGCCCAATCCTATCCAATTTTCCAGCACTGATGCAGCTGTGCCAACAGGGCATGTGCTGCAACATGTTGAGGAGGGTAGACAGGGAGGCCTCCTCAAGGTAGGGGAGTGTTTGTTCCTTTATTTCGGAGCTGTGTTGCAGCTGCATCAGCATTGAAAAGTTGTATAGATTGGGCCCTGTATCACCCATACAAGCTGTATGTATCATACACACAGTTTGACGTTCCAGGTGCGAATACAGAAGCACATTAAGGCTGCAATCCTACTTTCCTGGGTGTAAGTTCAATTGAATTTAATCAGACTTACTTCTCAGTAGACATGCCTAGGATTGCACTGTGACTCTTTTTTTTTTTTTGTAAAGTCAGGTGTACACCTCCCTGAACACATGCATATTCAGGACAGTAATGCACATCATCAGTGAGCTTTTTTAAATAAATAAATAAATAAATAATGCCATCCCTAAGCACTTCTAAAACCTGTGACGTTTTTATTCCACAACCTTTTAGGAGTGCCACTGTTCCATGTAATCATGCCTCCTCCACAGAGTCTTGTAAATTATGCAGACTGCATTTATACTTAAATACACATGTGAAAGTCAAGGTGTTAAATATTCACAAGCTATACCTATGCAAACACCATCAATTCAGCAGCAATGGAGGCCTTATCCACCTTCTGCTAAGCACTGCAGATATACATCACAACAAAGGAGCAGACACATATAATATGTGGACAAGAGAATGAGGTTCAGTACTCTTCTTACACTGTTGTTAGACAGTTTGCCTAGCATACATCAGGACTCCTGTTTGTAAAAACGTAATAGTTCAATGGACAAAGTACTAATTCAGATGCTAGACATACATTGGATCATTATCCTACCCAAAGCAAATAAACTAGGCTACAGTCCTCAAAACCCAAGGTGACCCAATGTCCCTGTTCATCTATGGACTCACTGGGGCAGTGACATGTGGAGCAGTGGCAGAAGGTGAGGCAGAACCACCCCACCAGAGTTCTTTGAAAAGTGCCACCGCTGCCTCCTCTGCAGCTGTGATCACACAAACACAACACATGCATTCCAGTCACTCAGAGCTTGTGGGTTGTGAGTGTTTACACACTCACGGCTTCTGCAGTTGTGCATTTCAAAGAACCCCGGCGAGTTGTTGCTGCCTCACCTTCTGCCCCCACACTGCACATCGCTGCACTGGGGAGCTCTAGGAAGGTTTCCATTACAAATCTCCATCTATAAATGTGAGAGCCCCACCCTCCATAAGGTTACCGGCAAATTGGCACAGCTTCTAGCAGTTAGCAACTGGTTTGCCATTGTCTGTTCTGTCTTCTACTCTGGACACTGATTTTGGACTGGTAGTGTCTCTGCTTCCACCACTCAAGCCAAGGAAGCTCAGACAGAAAAAGCTAGTCTTGGGAAAGTCTTTCTCCCAAGACTCCCTGGATCTCCAAATCCAGGAGATCACCTTAGAGAAGAATTGTCTTGGCCAGGGGACTTTATAATACCAGCTCTGGCCTAAGTTTTATTACTGTATAATACTTTTAAAATGTAAGCCGCCTTAAGGGGTGGCCTCTTCAGAAGTAGAAAGGCAGAATATAAATATCTGGATAGATGGAAAGACAGATGGAAAATTAAAGAAGCCAGTAGTGAAACTCAGCAATCTGGTAGGCATGGCAACCTGCTCCCTCCCTTGTGAACCTGGTTCAAGCAGATAAATCAGTAAAGTGTACGATGTTCATTAAAGGGCTATAAAAACCAACAATGCATGGAAATAGGCAAAGGGAAAAAACAAAGGATGGATCAAATATCAAATGGGCAAGAAAATAAGGGGTTACTAGCAAAGCAAGCAAGGTGATTAAAAGACAGCTGAAAATAAAACAAATTCCTAACATGGGTGAGAACTGTCCCTTTCCTAGTTACTCATGCTGTTCCAGAACTTCTGATCCAGTGACAGTATTACCAGACTAGGAGGCCAGATTGCCCTAAAAAAACACTTGCCCTCTTGGCTAGAGTACATTTGGAGTTAGCCAGTGGATATGCCTAAGAATACTGTACTCAGCATTTTGAGTTAAGAACTGTACTTTGCTATTTCTTGGAAGCATGGCCCTAAGATAGCCTGGAGCCCCTCTGTCAAGACCAGAGTTAAGATCCCTTGGGAGGAAGAGCTACTGAAGAACCAAATTGGGAACGTGCATCCCTGACCTGCATCCCTGACCCACTGTGAGTGCTGGGACAGTGAACCAGGGGTGGAATAGGTCAGTGAGTTTCCCTGTGAGGCGCTGACTGTGACTTGGCCATAGATGCTGAATGGCAGGAGAGCATGACTTTCAGGAAACAGCCACTGGTTCCAACAGCATCCTTGGGCAACACACCTAAGCATCCTTATGTGTGACCTTGATGATGTCATTGGTCCATCTGATTGGATAGTTTATGACTACATGAGCATCTTCTCTATCTGCCCTTTGACCTGTTCATGTGATTTGGAGACCCAATCAGCTGGTGCATGCCAATCCCTGCAGGTGAGCTGGCTAGGATCTTGGGGAAGTCAGGCAAGATGACAGTGAATCCACAGAACTCATCTGCTTGGCTAAGTAGGCTTTCTGGGATTGGGTTGATTTCAAGAAGCTTTCAGAAAAGCATCCCAGGACAGTGGCAACTCAAGGTGACTGAGCTGCCTTTTGAGGGGGCTAAGGCATCACAGAAGCTTAGGAGGAAGGGTTGAAGGATGTAAAATAGGAAAACAGGGAAAAATAGGTAAAAATTAGAGTTTTTCACCACACCTTCACGTGAGGTTTATGAGAATGAACCAGTTAAGAGTACTGCACTGACTTCATTCTCAAGAAAGTACCTTACCAACTGTAGCCTTCAATTTAATGTTTCAATAAGAGTTCTACCAAAGCAAACCATTTGGTGCAGGTAATACCAGAAAAATACACTGAGAATCCAGCTCTTTCCCTCTGTTTTCACTAGAGCTATGATATTTTACATATCTTTTTCAATGGCAAATTTAATTAAATCTTCAATTTCTTAAATAACTTTCCAAATTTTCTTGCACAAAGCATTTAACTTTTACAATGAAATAAAACAGTTATTAATTGAAACCAAAATAGGCTAAATATTTAAAATATTTAAAATAATAAATAGTGTTGAAGTTTAATTTAAAAGAAAAACAGACATGGAGAACAGGAAGTAATGGGGACACGGAATAAAGAAAATAGTGAGTTGCTGAAGCAGCATTTTTTACATGAAGCTGAACACGGCAATCTACCATGGCCCAAGGCAGAAGATTGCTGAGAAAGAAGGACGACCTGAACAAGAACTGTTATTACCTCACTGAATAAAAAAAAAAAAATTAGTATGTTGCATGAAACTCCCAGGGAAACACAGGTGTTCTACTGAAAGCACCATTGTAAAGATAACAGGAATGGCACTTAGGAAGACAAATTGTATTGCCAATTATTACTAGTGACAAGTTAAATAAGATAAAGAAAATATTCAGAATTATATTTTGGCTGGATGAAAGTTCAGAAGACACAGTGAGAGAAAAGTGACCAACATCAGCAAAGATTTTGTAAGAGAGAAAGCCAAAATTTTGCACAAGGACAAGAACCATGAGAGAGTTCTAGGAAGTCTTCCAACACACTGCTGTCATATTTCATTCTGAACAAGGACTATCAGCTAAAAGATAATGTAATATGTTGGTTAAAGAAAAGTCAAACGGATTTTGGTTGTAGTAGTAAAAGGAGATGTCTCCCAGTTAGAGAAAACAATGAGAGAACTGAGCAATAATGAACCACAGTGGCTCTGGTATTTTCAACTGAGGAGTTACAGCAGTCAGGTTGTGAACAGAGGAACGACTGGAAGACTTTCAGGGCAATTCTATGAATATCTGCTCAGATTGCACTAACACACTTACCTGGGAGGAGATCCTATTGAACTCAATAGAACTTTGACATTCATAGGATGGCACCATAACTGGTTTTGAGGTTTTAATATGCGAGAAAGCACATGAAACTGAATCTCAGTCTCAAGGGATTTCATTTGAAACAGATGGAGAAAAGCTATTCAATATCCCCAACACCTGAGGCAATGTTTTATATCAGTGGTACCTTGCCCCACATCAGCTTAGGCTGCAAACCTAAACACACTTACTTGGGAGTAGAACAGGAATTTATAGTGGAACTCACTTCTGAGTAAACATGCCTAGGATTGCGCTATTGGTAAGGTTTAGGGCAGCAATTTTCAACCTTTTTCATCTCACAGCATACTGACAAGAAGCTAACATTTTCAGGGCACACCATCAGTTTTTTTACAATTGACAAGACACACGGTGCTGCTGGTGGGTAGTTCACATCCCCAATAGCCCTACTAATAAATTACCTGGCCCCCAACCCCCATGGTACACCTGTAGGCCATTCACGGAACACCAAGATGCCATGGCACAATGGTTGAAAATAGCTGGTTTAGAGTATTGCTAGTGACCAACGCTGGAGGTATAAGCAGGAGAATGTTGCCACTGCTCTTCTGAGATTGTTAGGTTTGGAAAAAGATTAAGTGGTCAATCAGTATAATTTGGAGGTCTGACATTCTCCTCAGTTTGCTGGTAACGTAGTTAGGGTATTTGGGTGATAGTATTACAGTAGAACAGCATAGAGTTAGAATGGAATCTTCTTACAGATGCAAAAATATTTGTAAGTAAATTTTGGAGAACTCTAAATCTTCCTAAACTAAAAGAGTGGTTAAGTAAAATATGGCATACTGCTGAAATGTCTAAATTAACAGAGCATGTTACACTGGGGGAAGATACAACAGAGAAAAAAGTTAAGTATAAACTGGATCCCATGTATTAATTTTATGCAGAAAAGATATGTGCTTAATAGGTATTAGGGTTTTCAAACTTGGGAATAGTGCTGACTGCAAATGGTTTGCAGGTGATGTACATATGCACTTGTAGGAAATCAGGAATAAGTACATACAAAACATGTTTTATATGCTAAGACATGCTTTAGGCTTATATTGTTCAAAATGAACATCTGAGTTTAAAATTGCCCTTTGAACCTTTGTGCCTTATACATGACACAGTCAAACATGACATGATTATCAGTAAAAAAAATTTTTAATTTTAGTGTTACTGACAATACTTTGGAGACATGCAGAATTATAAATTCTGAGTCCTAGAACTATTAGCAGCCGTGGAAGAGTCATGAAGATAATATTTGAGTCCACACTTTGTGCCAAAGCATTCCTAATCCTTAAACCCACACAAGTCATTGTCACCCGGATTGTGGAGTGCCTGCAAGCAACATCCGTTGTCAACAAGCCAAATTAGCAAGTGAAAGCAGGACAAAGAAATCTACCCTGAAGTAACATTAGCAACAACATTAAATCAAAACAACAGAACCCTGAAGATTCACAACTTTGGAGATAATCATCTGCATCTCAGAGGGCCCCCAGAAGCCTCCAGATATCAAGCCCTACAATCTGAGTTTTGACATTATGAGAAGATGGAGGACAGCTGCATTCTGCAGGGCATCTAAAACCTTCTGGTGTTTTTCAAGGACAATCTTCAATGCATTGCACAGACTGTTCCCATGATACTCTCATATCTAAGTATGACTAATGAATTCCCTGATCTTTTATCCAGGTTAATATACGTTTCATGTTTGTCTTCAAGAATCATATTTTAAAAGCATACTAAATCCCTACTTGAAATACTGTAAACTTTTAGTCCATCAGTATACCCACTGGGGGCATCTTCACATGAAACATTTCTCTGTTCAATATCTTCACAGGAAACGGTCTCTATCCTGCTAGAACAGTGCTTCCCAAACACCTACAAGGGAGTTGGGAGTGCTGCAAGTGTGTGCAGGGGAGTGGCTATGGAAGCAACGTAGTCCCCAGGATTGCGCTGCTGCCAGGGACAGGAAGGTTCTTTATACTTACCAGCAGCCAGCGCTGGAGGGGTCCAGGGAGTCCTCTGCAGGGCTCCTCATGCTTCAGAACATGTAAAAATAACAAAAAGGGGCACTTACGGTTTTGCAAAGAAAATTGGAAGTGCCAATTTTTTCTTTTTTTCTTTAAATGTTTGAAGGTTCAGGGAGCCCTGCAGAGGGCTCCCCGGACCACCAGGACTTGGGCACTGGCTGCCAGTAAGTAAAAGAGCCCCCTCCCATCTCTGGCAGCAGCGCAATCCTGGGGATCGCATCTCTGCTTTCCCCCTTCCCACACCTTAAAGGAGCAGTGGCAAGTGCTTCCCTGGCTGGTGGGACACAACCCACCAGTTTGGGAACCACTATGCTAGGTCATATAGCATATCAATGGAAAAGAAGAGGGACTAAATAGTACAGGCCAGTGGTTCTCAGTAGTTTTAGCACTAGGACCCACTTTTTAGAATGAGAATCTGTCAGAACTCACCGGAAGTGATGTCATGACTGGAATTGACATCATCAAGCAGGAAGATTTTTAATAATACTAGTCTGCAATCCTGTTCACACTTACCCAGGCGTAAGTCCCATTTATTATTATTGTTAAAGGCATATACAGAGTAGCCATTAAAAAAAAAATCAGCAACATTTCCCCTAATGCAGTCACATATCACAGTAGCATCAAGTCTAATATATTAAAAATAAAATATTGAAATGAATGGAGACCTAACTGAAATTGGCTCACGTGACCCACCTAGTGGGTCTTGACCCACAGTTTGAGAAACACTGGTACAGGCTGTTGTCAGGTGCATTCAGTAGCCAGCTCCTAGGTGCTACAGATGTTTAGTTGCCCTCTCCCATCAGTACTTATCAAGGACAACCAGATCACAACAATATCCCAAAGTGAACAAAGCAGAACAGAAGCACCAGGCAAGGGAAGTGAGAGAGATGAAGTTGTGGGCTCATCAGACAGACTGTTGGTCTCCTGCTGCCTACAGGTAGGGAGCATGTGCACTCATGTCTAGAGAGGGAGCTGAGAAAGACCTCATACACACACCCGAATAAATTTGCCATGTTACTTTTCCTTTTCAGAATTTTCATGAGATACTATTTTAATAAAATTTATATAAAATACTTGAAAGAGAAAAACCAGAGCAAAATCGCCACACTGATTCAGGTTTGTAGGCCACTGAGGGTGACATAGTGTTGCTCTAAGCTGCAGGGGTTGGCAGCCTTCTTCTGCATAGTGGCCAGATATTAGGTCTGCCAATAGTAAGAATGCAGGCACATTTGATATGCATGTGCAAATCTCCCTGTTAGGCCATAGAGCAAAGAAAAAAAGAGATGGGCATAGCGCAGAGAGATGCATGTCCAGATAGAGAATGATGCTCAAAGGAAGTTTCTGTCCTTTGTCTACTTATACTGTGACGCCCAAATCCTAACCAACTTACCAGCACTAGCGGTACCAATGGGACATGTTCTGCATTCTGCAGTTGGGGGGGAGGCACTCACGGAGGACTCCTCAAAGTAAAGGAATGTTTGTTGCCTTACCTTGGAGCTGCATTGCCCTTATGTTGGTGCTGGAAGTGGGTTAGGATTGCGCTATAAGTCTTACAGAGACAGAACTGCAAACTTGAATTTTTTTTCAGGATCACCAAGGGCCAGGAGGATATATCTTTTTGGGACTACGGGCTGGATGATTTCAGATGGCAGGCCGATCTGGCCTGTGAGCCATAGATTGCTTACCCTTGCAATCAACTAGGATAGCTATCTCTGCCCCCTTAAGGGTAGGGCAATGGCAAGGCAGTGACACAATATCATGATAGCACCTCTGCCAAGAAAAAAGCTATCATTTTTTACTTACCCCTGGCAGCACCGGTGCTCTGGAGGATGCAGGGAACCAGTGGAACCCTCTGCAAGGCTCCCCACACCTCAAAACAGCTAAAAATAGCAATTATGACTGATAGATTGTGACAGAGTGGGTTGTGATCACTATTTTTACTTGTTCTGAGGCTTGGGGAGCCCTGCAGATGGGTCTGCTGTCTCCCTGCAATCTCTGGAGGGCTGGCAAATGGTAAATGGTAAATAAGACATTTTCCATTATAATCATTTATATTAATTATAATTATTATAACATATATTATTTATAATTATTAACTGGGTATAAACTGAGAGTCCACTGGATTAAAATGTAAGTTTAATGTTCATGGTGAGCTTCTTAAACAGGGGTGCTCACACTTTTTTTGGCTCGAGAGCTACTTTGAAACCCAGCAAGGCCCGGAGATCTACCAGAGTTTTTTTTACAATGTTCATGCCATCATAACATATAACATTTATGTGTACAATGTATGTTGGTGTACCTTGAGCCCCACTGAGTATAACAGGACTTACTCCTGAGTAGACATGCCTAGGATTAGGCTGTGAGGCTGCACTCCTAGCCACACTTACCTGGGAGTAAGCACCATTGAGTACAATGGGCCTTACTCCCGGCGTTTCCTCCCAGAGGCACCTGAAGGGGGGGGTCGGCACTCCGCGATCTACTCATTTTGCCTCGCGATCTACCAGTAGATCGCGATCCACCTATTGAGCACCCCTGTTCTTAAATAACACAAACGTCTCTCTTGGCGCTCTCAAACATCTGAAGTATATCATGAGGCTCTTCCGTTATGCAGGTTTGGCCACTCTGGACCAGGGGATAGAGCCAAAGGCTTTGTGAATAAAGTGAGTTTTAAGAGGAATTTGAAGGAGGTGAGAGGGCATCCCATGAATGAACTGAAAGGGAATTCCTGGCATAAGTGGTAGCAAAGAAGAAGGGGAGGAGCTGTTGGACAGTGCAGAGCCCTTTGGTTGGCTGAGGGTTGTGGATCTAGAGGACTGTGAGGGTCACAGGCAGGAGCATAATAAGATATAAGAAAAAAAAAGGAAAGGAGAGGGAAGGGCCAGGAATCTGTGCTGGATTCGGGAGTGAACTGAAGCCAGCCTAGGGACGGTGCTGTACACATCCTCCAAATGTAGTGCATTAGCTATTGCATCGGCCAACCAGCCTGATAAATAAACTGCAATTTTCCTAACTTGCTACACATTTAACACTTTAAAAAAATATACATATCAGAAAGTTTGCATAACATTCATCGCTGAACTGAGGTAGCTGTGAAGTTTTGGTGTTAGGCAGTGCAACAGTAACCAGGAAGCAAATTTTCAGTGGGGTGGGGGGGTGTGCTGAACATTCTGATAGAGAGATGAATAGATGAAGAGTCCTTTTAAAGACTCTGAAGTCCTCCTTTCTCCCTTTCGCAGAACACTCCCAAATGAAATGAAAGGCTCCTCTGTCCTATCAATGTCAATGGGGTTTTGTCATTAATGAAAAGCAGGATCGAAGTAGCTACTAAGCATGCCGAGTGACTCCTGGGCAGAATGAAACATCTCAGCTGTACCAAACTGTTTTGATGTGAACTTATTCTAAGAGCTTAGCAAGAGAACCACTGGAACCTTTCTTTCTGCCCCCCCCCCCACCTTATCAGTTAAAACTATCTACAAAAGGCCAGGAAACTACTTGCATATGAACAACTGCCAATGATGATCCCCAGTGCCTAAAGCATGATAAACGTCATGTTTAGATATACAATTTCATCTGGAAATATCCAGTCCTACTGGGAAAGCATGTCATAAGTAAAGGTGGAAGAAAACGGTTTTATCTTTTCACGGGTTCTGGTGCTTTCCAAAGTTAGCAGTGCAGAAAGTGATGCTATGAGCTTTTATTCAAAACTTACATTATAATTATAAATTATAATCACTTTTAAAGTGTACTAGGTAGGTGACAGAGGTAGTATAATGTCAGCAGATTCAGCCACAGTCATGACTCCTGCATTACCCATTAAATAATAAATAAAAAGCAAACAGTTTTATATTTTTGCTGCTTTGGGGGGTTTTGTTTTGTTTTTGTTTTTTTACAAAAATGAGAAGTGCAGGAAGTGGTGTTATAAGTTTTTATTTCTTTGTCACTGTTTTCTTCCATCTCTAGTGATAAAGCACTGTTCAGAAATAATGAACAAAAAAAGCACTTAAGGAATTGCTTCAAAAGCAATGACAACAGCAACTCCTCCCATCTGCTAATTGTTCTGAATCTATTTGCTGCCTTCTATAGATCATTGGTCCATCTTGGGTCAGTACTGACTACACTGACTGGCAGTGGCTCTCCAGGACCTCAAAAGAAGTCTTTTCTAGGGCTGTAGGCTAGAACCGAAACTGAGACTATTTGAATGCAAAACACGTGTTCTATCACAGCCCTATCCTGTTATCTAGTGCTTAAAAAAACCGAATGAGATCCTACAGCTTCTGCAAATATACACGCCTATAATAAAACCCATTCCCTGCTTGAAATCATACAATTAAAGTGCAATAAAGCTAGAACAACAGCAACACAATTACAGCAGTCTGTCCTTTGACTGTAACACCGTAAAAAAGGTGAATAGATCGAAACCACCTTACTACATATTTTGAAGCCAATGAAGCATTCATCTATAAATATTGCAATAGTCTGGGATCCATCTTCTCCTTGTGGTAGATGCCAAGTTGTTGTTAGTTTTTCTTGCCTTGTGGCAGAACCTTGAGAGAGGTAAACAAAGAATTTATCTAGATATTGTGTTCCTTGTGCACAAATGCTTACTGAAAGCAGCAGCCAGTTGTCCCAGTGTCTTATATATGACTCCATTTGATTCTTCACACTTGAACATCTATATGCAGAACTTCCTGTATATTTCACTTTCATTGATGATCCATTGGGCCCAGTCTGAAGTGTGTACACTAACTGATCTGAAAGTGGAATGATGAGAAATTTGTGTGTGTTGGCAACCTTCAGTCTCGAAAGACTATGGTATCGCGCTCTGGATGGTGGTTCTGGCACAGCGTCTAGTGTGGCTGAAAAGGCCGATTCGGGAGTGACAATCCCTTCCACATTGGGAGCAAGTGTAGTGTGTCCCTGGTCTGTCTCCCTGGCTATGGGCCTTCCTTCTTTGCCTCTTTGCCTCAGACTGTTGGCCAAGTGTCTCTTCAAACTGGGAAAGGCCATGCTGCACAGCCTGCCTCCAAGCGGGCTGCTCAGAGGCCAGGGTTTCCCACCTGTTGAGGTCCACTCCTAAGGCCTTCAGATCCCTCTTGCAGATGTCCTTGTATCGCAGCTGTGGTCTACCTGTAGGGCGCTTTCCTTGCACGAGTTCTCCATAGAGGAGATCCTTTGGGATCCGGCCATCATCCATTCTCACAACATGACCAAGCCAACGCAGGCGTCTCTGTTTCAGCAGTGAATACATGCTAGGGATTCCAGCACATTCCAGGACTGTGTTGTTTGGAACTTTGTCCTGCCAGGTGATGCTGAGGATGCGTCGGAGGCAGCGCATGTGGAATGCGTTCAGTTTCCTCTCCTGTTGTGAGCGAAGAGTCCATGACTCACTGCAGTACAGAAGTGTACTCAGGACGCAAGCTCTGTAGACCTGGATCTTGGTATGTTCCGTCAGCTTCTTGTTGGACCAGACTCTGTTTGTGAGTCTGGAAAACGTGGTAGCTGCTTTACCGATGCGTTTGTTTAGCTCGGTATCGAGAGAAAGAGTGTCGGAGATCGTTGAGCCAAGGTACACAAAGTCATGGACAACCTCCAGTTCATGCGCAGAGATTGTAATGCAGGGAGGTGAACCATTCATTACATGGTCCACAACCTGAACCATGACCTGTGTTTTCTTAAGGCTGATCGTCAGTCCAAAATCTTGGCAGGCCTTGCTAAAACGATCCATGAGCTGCTGGAGATCTTTGGCAGAGTGGGTAGTGACAGCTGCATCGTCGGCAAAGAGGAAGTCACGCAGACATTTCAGCTGAACTTTGGACTTTGCTCTCAGTCTGGAGAGGTTGAAGAGCTTTCCGTCTGATCTGGTCCAGAGATAGATGCCTTCAGTTGCAGTTCCAAAGGCATGCTTCAAGCAGGACAGCGAAGAAAATCCCAAACAAGGTTGGTGCAAGAACAAGCCCTGCTTCACGCCGCTTCGGATGTCAAAGGGGTCTGATGTGGAGCCATCGAAGACAACAGTGCCTTTCATGTCCTTGTGGAAAGATCTGATGATGCTGAGGAGCCTGGGTGGACATCCAGTCTTAGGGAGAATCTTGAAGAGGCCGTCCCTGCTGACCAGGTCGAAAGCCTTCGTGAGATCTATGAAGGCTATAAAGAGTGGCTGTCGTTGTTCCCTGCATTTCTCCTGCAGTTGTCTAAGGGAGAATACCATATCAGTGGTGGACCTGTTGGCTCGGAATCTGCACTGCGATTCTGGATAGATGCTCTCTGCAAGTACCTGGAGCCTCTTTAGTGCAACTCGGGCAAACAGCTTTCCTACTACGCTAAGGAGAGAGATGCTGCGGTAGTTGTTGCAGTCACCCCTGTCGCCTTTGTTCTTGTACAGCGTGATGATGTTTGCATCCCTCATGTCTTGAGGTACTCCACCTTCTCTCCAGCAGAGACAGAGGATTCCATGCAGCTCAGTGACGATGATCCCTTTGCAGCACTTTAGGACTTCAGCAGGGATGCTGTCTTTTCCTGGTGCCTTGCCAAAGGCAAGGGAGTCCAGGGCCACGTGAAGTTCTTCTAGGGTTGGTTCACTGTCAAGCTCCTCCAACACAGGCAGGCACTCAATGTTGTTCAGACCTTCTTCGGTGACTACATTTTCTCTGGAATATAGCTCAGAGTAGTGCTGCACCCAGCGTTCCATCTGCTGCGCCCGATCCTGGATGACCTCGCCTGCTGCAGACTTCAGAGGGGCAATTTTCTTCTGTGTTGGACCTAGGGCCTGCTTGATACCATCATACATCCCCTTGATGTTGCCCATGTCAGCTGCTATCTGTATCTGGGAACAGAGCTGGAGCCAGTAGTCGTTAGCACATCTCTTGGCAGCCTGCTGGACTTTGCTGCGAGCAGCTCTGAGGACCTGCAGGTTGCGCTCACTGGGACAGGCCTTGTATGCTGCTTGAGCTCTCCTCTTTTCCTCAATGACTGGTGTCAACTCCTCAGAGTGGGCTTCAAACCAGTCTGCCGTCTTGTTAGTCTTCTTGCCGAATATGGACAAGGCGGTGTTGTAAACGGTATTCTTGAAATGTTCCCATCTGTTGGATGCGTTTGTGTCGGTTGGGCCTGGAAGAGATTCCTCAAGTGCTCGTGCAAATTCCTCCACTTTTCTCTGATCCCGGATCTTGCTGGTATCAATGCGAGGTCTTCCTTCCTTTTTAAATATCAAATAATTGGGAGGGGAGAATTAAAATGTATTTTCAGCTAAGGATTCAAATGACCACATTTTTCTTGTTTGGTGTTCACCTGAGGGTACTCTAAGCTTGTCCAAGGCAAGACCTGCTGACTCATGCTGATGTCATCAATCACCCTGGGATAGTGTTTAGGCTAGGCTAGGTTATAAGTCTAGTGATGTCCAGTGCAGTTTGCACCTGTTGCAGGGGTGGCTACCCAGACCTGTAGAGGTGTATGACACTGCACAATAGTCACACATCAATACCATTTCAAGAAGCATAAATTGCTCCTTTCCTCATACATTTCATTCACCCTGATGCATGCTTTTGGTCAATAAAACAAAGGTATTTGGCTTAACTTTTCCATTTAGCACTCAGTCAGATTGTTTGCTATAAGGTAATTCTGCAAAACATTGAGATATCTGAATGAAATTTGGTACATATATTCAATGAACATTTCAATTTCAAATATCAATATCTCAAACATATTGTAATGCCATCTCTGCCTAGGAAACCTAACTATTGGACTGGCCTCTGAACAGCAAAATTCCAGCGGGAAAAATATATTGGCAAACATTTTAAAATATCAGAAACCTGGCCATTAGACTAGTATGAGATGCTCTTTCTTTTGTTCTGAATTATTCTAAAGCCTCCAGTTACTTTTTTAAACTTTGAGAAACTTGACTCTTCAGCAGTGCCACTCATGGACTGAAAAGGTCTTGATATATACCATATATTAAATACATGCTTGCCACTCTTTCAGGTTAGTGCCTTAAAACACTGGTGTAGCCTGCCTTTGTCAGCAAAATGTGCCCTATTATGCTTGAAAAAAGAAATCACATCATACAACTGCATGACCCATAATGGTACACAGGGCTCAAGTTTTGATCTCTTGAGCATCCATCACTCATCTAAAGCCACAAAACTGGCAGAACACAGCATATCTTTTCACAAAATAACCCAGGGGCAGGAAAACACGTATTCCAAACATTTGCTGCAACAAAATATACCAAAAACCTAGAGCTACTGTCCCTTTACTCCAACTGCATTGCTCATCTTCACTTGAAAATTAACATGCTGCATATATAATGTTAGGTAGACAGAAGAGACCCAGGCTCTAATTCCTTGCTTATGTATGAAGCAAATTGGGTAGTTATGGACAAGCCTAGTGTATCTCAGTCTAATGTTCCTTCTAGAGCTGTGGTTAAGAGTAAAGTCCCATGTACGCCACTACAAGTTCCTTGAAGGAAGGATGAGATACAAACATGATAAAGAGAACAAACAGAATTTTCACCCCACTAATTGAATTGAAGCATTCTCTCAGTGGATTTATATTAGATAAAGTGGAGTTTTCAACCTCAGATACTGTCACTTCCACAAGAGCCTGTCCAGTACAGGAACCTCTCGATTTATGCAGGGGTTGCATTCTTGAAAATCTGAACATATATTAAAAACACTTGAATTAAAAATACTTTTCTCTTAGGAATCATTGTAAATGGCATGGGTCAGTGGAAAAGACACTGGACACTTACACTGAATACTGGTGACTTCTGCTTGCCCATGCTGGCAGAGGGGGAAGGGTGAGAAAGGAGACTACTGTGAGTGGGAGCAGCTACTGATGTTGACGACTAAGAAAGCAATGAAAACAAAAACGTTGGAATGAAAACTGAGGAAGTGGCAGCTCTGGGAACACATTTTCTTTCACCATTTTTTATCTTCTGGCTTCAGGAAGCTGCCAGGGTTTTATGGGGGGGGGGTACTTGTTAGCAGCTAATTTAACTAATTGCTAATTAATTGCATCATAAGAACATAAGAACAACCCCACTGGATCAGGCCATAGGCCCATCTAGTCCAACTTCTTGCATCCCACAGTGGCCCACCAAATGCCCCAGGGAGCACACCAGATAACAAGAGATCTGCATCCTGGTGCCCTCCCTTGCCTCTGACATAGACCATTTCTAAAATCAGGAGGTGGCACATACACATCATGGCGTGTAACCCGTAATGGATTTTTCCTCCAGAAACTTGTCCAGTCCCCTTTTAAAGGCATCCAGGCCAGACGCCATCACCACATCCTGCAGCAAGGAGTTCCACAGACCGACCACACGCTGAGTAAAGAAATATTTTCTTTTGTCTGTCCTAACTCTCCCAACACTCAATTTGAGTGGCTGTCTCCTGGTTCTGCTGTTATGTGAGAGTGTAAAGAGCATCTCTCTATCCACTTTATCCTTCCCATGCATAATTTTGTATGTCTCAATCATGACCCCCCTCAGACATCTCTTTTCTAGGCTGAAGAGGTCCAAATACTGTAGCCTTTCCTCATAAGGAAGGTGCCCCAGCCCAGTAATCATCTTAGGGCCCAATCCTTTCCAACTTTCCAGCACTGGTGCAGCCATAATTCAGCCCTGAGTTAAGGAAACAATTGTTCCCATACCTTGAGGAGGCCTCTGTGAGTGCCCCACCACCACAGGATGCAGTGCATGCCCCATAGGCACAGTTGCACCGGCATTGGACAATTGGATAGGATTGGGCCCTTAGTCGCTCTCTTTTGCACCTTTTCCATTTCCACTATGTCCTTTTTGAGATGTGGTGACCAGAACTGGACGCAATACTCCAGGTGTGGCCTTACCATTGATTTGTACAACGGCATTATAATATTAGCCGCTTTGTTCTCAATAGCTTTTCTAATGATCCCAAGCATAGAATTGGCCTTCTTCATTGCCACTGCAGATTGGATCGATACTTTCATCGACCTGTCCACCCCCCAAGATCTCTCTCCTGATCTGTCACAGACAGCTCAGAACCCATCAGCCTATATGTACATCAATTAAAGTTACAAAACTCTTTGTGTCTTCTGAAGTTGCTTTGCAAAGAAATGATTGACCACGTTATTTCAAAAACTGCCCACATAAATTAGACTTCCGGTATTAATTTGCAAATTGCACTATTTTAAAAACGTGTGAATCAAGACTGCATAAAAAGAGGTGCCTGTGCTTCACATTGGTATAAGCAGCCCTGCTGTCTCTTGACTCCTGTGTAAAATAGGAAGGTTGGGTATATTTGATGGTGGCACCAAGACTGGAAAACACATTCCTCATAGAGATCTATCCACCCTCTGGTGTTTTAAATACTTTTAAAACATGCTTTTGACTCTATAAGTATGGTTGCTTAGCATGAGTCTCTGGGTTACTACTGAAACTAGTACAGGAGATTTTAACAAGGTCCCCAGGAATTTCCTACATGACATCTGCAGGAACAGCTTCAATTATAGTTGGCAACTTTTTTTCAAAGTACTGTATAAACTGCTATCCTTAAGAAATGCTCTACTTCTTTGAGTGATTATTTAAAATCTTTTCTTTTAGTGCTATTGTTTCAGTATCTATAGTGATTTCTTATTGAAATGTATTGCTGTTGTACTAAAATTTGTAAGCAGCTCTGAGTGTGTAATACAGGATATGAGACTGGTTAAACAAGGCTAAAAGGAGCCTTCAGCAGAATGGAATAAAGCGGAATATTAATACCATTCCTTTTGTAGCCTTCACTTCCTCCAAAAAGCTGAAAGCATTGTTTTAGCTTTGATTAACTCCTTGCAAGGTACCCCCCTCTATTTCCATATGATCCCTGCCTCCTGCTTTTAAGATTTCACCATGAGAAGCTCAAAGCAGTTACCAGCATTTTACTAACCTAATTAGCCATTATAGTTACCACACACCCCACTTTCTAAACTTGGAGGATTGCAATTTATACAGTGCAGCTGTACAAAAGTCAGATGAAAACAAGTTCTCCAGCATTCTTGTTTGTAAAATAACTAAGGGCACAATCCTAACTAACTGTTAGGCCAGTGCAAGTCCCTTGCTCCAACCCTGGAGGGCCGCAAATGTGCCGTAAAGCGTTCCAGGAGGCGGTTGGGTGGGGAGCAGGAGGCAGGGCTGGGACTCAACAGTTATGTTGGATCCCAACCCCTTTTCCCGAGCAGCACAGAGCAGCTCCAGGTCACTCCATTCTCCTTGGACTTGTGCCATCTCCCAAAGTAGCACAAGTTCGAGGAGACCCATTGGGGCTGTGTTGGCTTACCTGGGGGTAAGGGGAAGAGTTTCCCCTTGCCTCCGACTGAGCCACTTCTGGCCCCAAACTTGCGCTGGATACAGCACAGGACTCCTGGCATGCCTGTTCCAGTGCAAGATAGGATTGCACTGTAACAGACCTATTTATTTCTGGTTTAGTTTTCCTGTGTCTTAGCAGAATGAGAGCAGGCTTTAACAGCTGCTTTGTGCAGTTCGAGTAAAATCAAACTCTGCTTTTTTTCTAGACAAATCCATTGACATTAGACCATAAGTAGTATATAATCCTATCCCTCCATTTTACCTTGACAGCAGGCCTAATGCTTGCTTTTACATTACAGCACTCTCTTCTTATTTTCCCTTTTCCTTAATAAGATTTGATGTTGCACAACCATTGTCTTAGTACTTATCAATCTACGTATTAGAATTCTTGTCACCTACAAAAATCTTACAATGGGTTGTTGTGAGAACAAAGGGAGTAATCCTGTGTATGACACCCATAAGATCCTTGAAGGGAGAAAAGGATATAGTTGCAATAAACAACATTTGGAGGCTTGTTTCAGCCTCAAAACAAAAACTGAGGAGAAAATTATGTTAATTGCTTTCGTTGATGGGTCTTAGAGACATATTCCTAGGCAAAGTATAATTGTTCACATATGAATATGCAAATCTTTGCATGGCCTCAGAATAATCAATAATCTCTGTTTATCCTCAGAGCCAAACACCACCATGTTACATGTTACACCATGTTACCTCAGGCAGCAGATTGGTGGGGGGCACCCACTTTTATCTGCCCACCCTCTCTAATATTGGAAGTGTGGTGGGGAATAGAGTGTCGGGCTAGAACATCTCCTCTTTTTGATACTGTACTTCATCTTCTGCTTGGTCCCTGCGTTGCTTTTCAACTCCAAGGATTTGGAGGACTAGACACACCTAGTCCTCTATCAGGTAAGAGTAGAGTCAGGTAAGAGTAGGGGAAGGTAAGAGTCAGGTAGGAGTAGGGGAAGCATTTGGCAGATCGCCTCAGGTGCCAGAAGGTGTCAGGGCAGGCCAACCCCACATACAACTTTCTGTTAGCAATTCATATAAGAACATAAAAACAGCCCCACTGGATCAGGCCATAGGCCCATCTAGTCCAGCTTCCTGTATCTCACAGCAGCCCACCAAATGCCCCAGGGAGCACACCAGATAACAAGAGACCTCATCCTGGTGCCCTCCCTTGCATCTGGCATTCTGACATAACCCATTTCTAAAATCAGGAGGTTGCGCATACCCATCATGGCTTGTACCCCGTAATGGATTTTTCCTCCAGAAACTTCTCCAATCCCCTTTTAAAGGCATCCAGGCTAGACGCCAGCACCACATCCTGTGGCAAGGAGTTCCACAGACCAACCACACGTTGAGTAAAGAAATATTTTCTTTTGTCCTAACTCTCCCAACACTCAATTTGAGTGGATGTCCCCTGGTTCTGGTGTTATGCGAGAGTGTAAAGAGCATCTCCCTATCCACTCTGTCCATCCCCTGCATAATTTTGTATGTCTCAATCATGTCCCCCCTCAGGCGTCTCTTTTCTAGGCTGAAGAGGCCCAAATGCTGTAGCCTTTCCTCATAAGGAAGGTGCCCCAGCCCCGTAATCATCTTAGTTGCTCTCTTATATACACCAGTTTATACACTTATATACACCAGTTTATACACTTATATACACCAGTGTACTATTTAAAAACTTACTCTGCCTACACAGATCACCACAGGGAAGGCATCACCCCACCAGTTCATACCACATAAAACACAAAAGCCAGGAGTACAACAGCAGTTCCTGCAGTATTTCTTGCTATTGCAGAAGAGGCCTTCTCTTAGTTATTATTTTTTTCTTGTCAGCTCATACAACATGGCCCAGAATGTTACTTGTGCTCGAGTCTGCCAACTTCTAGGTTTACATATTATCCACTAAGCTACATTAGGTTCTGTCAGGCAGAGATTTGCTTTATTCAGTCCTCATATCTTCTAAGCCACAAAAAGTAACTACAGGTGGGGCCTTGGTATCCGAGGGGGATCCGTTCTCAGACCCCCCCACTGTTTCAGAAAATCATGGATAATCAAATCCACAAACTTCAGCTCTTTAAGCCCTCCAAAGGTGACTGGAGCATAGCTATGGTCTACTCCAGAGGGCTTTCTGAAGCCTGCAGAGCCACTTTCCCGGGCCTTATATGGCATAGAAACATCACTTCCAGTTTCCCTAGGGAAACTGGAAGTAGCTTGGGGGGGGGCTGAAAAGGCCATTCTGAACCAGCAGAGGCTGTGGGCGGCCTCTGCAGGCTTCAAAAAGCCCTTCAGAGGCAACTGGAGCTATGCTCCAGTTGTTTCCAGAGGGCTCGGTTGGGGCCAAGTCTGGCTCAATGTGAGTCCAGGGGAACTGTGTTGAGCCAGATCTGCGGATACACAATCCATGGATTTTGATTCCCTACCTACACTTCCAGTATTGGGATAAATTTGAATATGACATTTGTGATCCACACCTCTTTATAAGCAGCTTATATGGTGCGTTGTTTATTTATACTCACAAGAAACCTGCAAGGCAGGTTACACTGAGTTTGTGATGGGCCGCCGAGGTTACCCAGTGAGATTCAATGTGAGGAGAGATTAATTCCTAGTTCTCTCCACTTCAAGGCCAATATTCCACTACAGCACATTAATTTGAAATGCACAGTTGTTAATTATTCTGATTTTTTAAAACAGCTTTTAAAGTTGCAGGTTTCTCCAAACTTACCTGGGAATAAACATCACAGAACACAGTGGGGTAGACTTCAGAGTAAGAGTGCATAGGATTAGGTGACACTTAGGGCGCAATCCTAACCTCTTATGTCAGTGCTTTCCAGCACTGGCATAGTGGTGCCAATGGCACACGTGCTGCATCCTGCAGTTGGGTGTCATTCATGGAGGCCTCCTCAAAGTAAGGGAATGTTTGTTTCCCTACGTCAGAGCTGCATTACCCTTATGTCAGTGCTGGAAAGCACTGACATAAGGGGTTAGGATTGCACCCTTAATGACCCACACTACCATTCCAAGACATCATTACACGTCTTGTCTCACACACAAAAAGCTACCCAATTCTCAGTAGAACAGTATTGTTGACAGGATACAGGATGTGGTGGTAGCAGGAACTTACAGCATCAGCAAGGCATAGGGTAGAACATCAGAATGTTTTCAGAGGACTTCTCCTCCCCGCTAGGAGACTGTTGATGGATATTTGCAAACTGTAAGAAAGAATGTTTTTTTTCCCATCTTTTAAAAAGTGGAATGGTTTTAAATTGCACATGAAAAGACAGAATGAATACTGCTGATCACTTAGCAGATGGTCAGAACTGTGCGTGCAAGTGGTAATCTGTAGAACTTCCCCTCTCTCCTGCTTTCTAGGAAGTTCAAATCAGCAGCAGATATGTGGTGACAAATTCTCCCCTCCACTTGGCAGGGTGTTACAGACAACTGATGTACTCAGTGAGTCACCTGCACAATATGATAGAATACTTTGGGTAAATGAGGCAGCCAGTGTGCTTGGTAGCCTCAGGAGAGACTTTATCATCAGGATGGCATCAGAGATTGGACACTGGCTTGAGAGCCCACGTAGTCAAGCTGAGCCCTGATCCCTTAAGTACTGAAAGCAGTGATAGCTCCCAAGGTGTAATAAGAGACTGGGTGTAGAAAGCCATGGGGGGGGCAGCCTAGGGTTTTGCCCCAGTGCCCTCAGCAACTTGGCCTCCATTGGCCGCAGTCACCCCAGAAAATGTAAAGCGATACTTAACTGGCTTTCAAAGTTCTCCACGTTACTGAAAGGTCAAAAGCCACAGGGTTATCACTGTCAACCTAAAACAGCCCAGAGAAGAGCCAGGAGTTTGACTTTCCAATGTGCATGAGTCAACTGGCCTTTTATCTTAAACTCATTGGAGTGGTGACAAAATCCCCCTTAATCTGAACCACAAACTTGCCTCTGGTGTTTGTATGAACTATGTTAAAATGATGCCTCAGCAGTCAGAACACATTTTACTTAACACAGCACAAAATACAGCTAGGCTGCAATCCTAACCACAGTTTCCTGAGAGTAAGCCCCATTTAACAAAATGGGACTTACTTCTGAGTAGACCTGGTTAGGATTGTGCCCTTACTGATATCAAACACCTGCTGTGCCTGTTGGTGTCCCCAGGCTACCTCAAAATGCCAGATGCAAAGGAATGGCGACAGGATGCAGGTCTCTTGTTGTCTTGTGTGC
The DNA here is from genome assembly GCF_035046505.1 of Tiliqua scincoides. Classification (NCBI taxonomy): domain Eukaryota; kingdom Metazoa; phylum Chordata; class Lepidosauria; order Squamata; family Scincidae; genus Tiliqua; species Tiliqua scincoides. The sequence goes on along the minus strand of NC_089821.1, from coordinate 93,738,878 downwards.
ATCTGGTGGGCCATTGTGAGATACAGGAAGCTGGACTAGATTGGCCTGATCCAACCAGGCTCTTCTTATCTTCTTATGGGTGAAGATGTACATATGTGCAGAGATGAGAACTGACTTCAGGCTGTGTAATGTCAAAGCTTTTGTGTTTTTTCAGATAGCTGTAAGTCTTCACTGAAGAAGAGATATGACTTACAATGAGACAAGCAAGAATCAGGGAGCGTCATAGTCTTCTGCATTCCTGGGTCTCAGACTCTTCTAGCTGCTTCGCAGATTGTGAGCAGGGCTTGATTTAATGTATTGTGCAGTGCTCTGTTCAGAAAGTTCTTCAGAAATAATGAATCATCATGGCAAAGAAACTAATATTTCAGTTCTTCCTGTACCAAAATCCAGACCAGTAGTGAAGGAAGCAGTACTGTTATGTGCCCCTTGTAACATGTGCACATGTTACAAAAAATTAGCACATGACCAGGGCTGCATACACTTGGAAAATTTTTAAATTTATTTAGGTTTTTGGTTTTTTTTTACAGCAACTGTTACCCTGCACATGCCCAATCTAGTCTGATCTCGGAAGCTAAGCAGGGTCAGGCCTGGTTAGTACTTGGATGGGAGACCGCCTGGAAATACCGGGTGCTGTAGGCTTATACCATAGTCTTTCGAGACTGAAGGTTGCCAACCATTTAGGTTTTTCAAATACAGCAATGAAAACCACCACCATTGGGCAGATTTTTGAGTGCATGTATTATCTTAATATAATCAAGATGCACTTACACTTATAAGATACAATATACCAGTGGTTCTCAAACCTTTAGAGGCCCCATAAGCTGCTGCCTAATTTATAAATGCCAAGGGGTGTGGCTATAATGGTGATTGGGTAGCAATGTCTCTCCCCCCCCCCAGTAGCAGCTTGTTTAACCCTTGATACACATAGCCTAATCTGCCCTGTCAATTTCATGAACCACCAAAAATTGCATTATGACCCGCTGGTGGGTCCTAGACCCACAGTTTGAGAACCACTGCAATATTCACTTATAACAGTAAGTGTAAGGTGTTATCCCCCCATTGCAGATGGGGGTGGGTGAGGAAGAGGGAAGGTACCTCTACCAGGTTGCTATGGACCTTGGGGCAAAACCTGGCACTAGGCTGCCTCATGACAATCCCTACCCATTCAGATGACACATTGGGTGCTATCACTATCACTGGTTTTGTAGGTACAGGAGTCAGTCTGACCAAGTAGGTCCTCTGACAGACATGAACCAAGAGCCATGCCCAACTTGGCTGACGAACACCACCCCATCACTAAGGCCTCAAGCAGGTAATTCTATTAAGGACATATGGTGGAAGATCTTGCAATCCACCACTGTAAGCCCCTGTATTGTGTTGCAAATGGTGTGCCTCTGTTGTGTGCTGAGGGACCCCCAGCACACATGGCCAGAGGCCACATGCACACAACAGTGGTGTGCAGAAGCCTCACCAGAGCAGGTAAGATGGCAGCAGGGGTGGTTTAAGGGAGGAGTGGGATGGGGAGTGGAGCATGAATGTATCCAGTAAACTGGTGGGAGGATAGGATTGGGCCCCTAGTGAGTTTATGGCAGAGGCAAGATTTAAACCAAGGATAGTTCCAATTTGTAATTCAATGTTATCGCTATGCTACACCACCTCTTGAAGTAATAATTAAAACATTACATTAGTAACTTTTTAAAAAAATCAAACGTTAAAAAAGTATCAACCCACCCACCCCAAGTCTCCAATTTTACTTCCAATAAACCACATCTCTCTCCCTCCTCCTTCCTAGTGCCATCATCTTCTTAACAAGAGAGTGACTGTATTTTGTTGTGCATTATCTCAATATGAACTTACGTTTAGATTTATCTGGGTTAAACCTGTGTGTAGAGACTACACACAAGAGAAGATTTAAGATTAATTCACACAACTTTGTGTATCTTATGAGAGCTGCAAGTTAATAGCAGCTCAGATGAATGAACCTAGGGCCTGCTTGATACCGTTATACATCCCCTTGATGTTGCCCATGTCAGCTGCTATCTGTATCTGGGAGCAGAGCTGGAGCCAGTAGTCGTTAGCACATCTCCTGGCAGTCTGCTGGACTTTCCTACGAGCAGCTCTGAGGACCTGCAGGTTGCACTCACTGGGACAGGGCTTGTATGATGCTTGAACTCTCCTCTTTTCCTCAATGACTGGTGTCAACTCCTCAGAGTGGGCTTCAAACCAGTCTGCCGTTTTGTTGATCTTCTTGCCAAATATGGACAAGGCGTAGTTGTAAATGGCATTCTTGAAATGTTCCCATCTGTTGGATGTGTATGCACTGCTGAAACAGAGGCACCTGCGTTGGCTTGGTCATGTCGTGAGAATGGATGATGGCCGGATCCCAAAGGATCTCCTCTATGGAGAACTCATGCAAGGAAAGCGCCCTACAGGTAGACCACAGCTGCGATACAAGGACATCTGCAAGAGGGATCTGAAGGCCTTAGGAGTGGACCTCAACAAGTGGGAAACCCTGGCCTCTGAGCGGCCCGCTTGGAGGCAGGCTGTGCAGCATGGCCTTTCCCAGTTTGAAGAGACACTTGGCCAATAGTCTGAGGCAAAGAGGCAAAGAAGGAAGGCCCATAGCCAGGGAGACAGACCAGGGACAGACTGCACTTGCTCCCAGTGTGGAAGGGATTGTCACTCCCGAATCGGCCTTTTCAGCCACACTAGACGCTGTTCCAGAACCACCATTCAGAGCACGATATCATAGTCTTTCGGGACTGAAGGTTGCCAATGGTCAGATGAATGAAATGACAAGCGCAAATTACTTCCATTAAAAGCCTCTTGTACTATCCTATTTGTCAGTCAATGCTAGTGTGGCAAGTGATATATTTACCAGATGATTGCTCCAACTCCAAAATGTTTTGTGTGAATTGGCCTAGAAAGTACACACATCCCATTATGGAGTTATCTGAAACACACATAATCCACTGTCATTAGTGGATGTCCTCTATGCTTCTTGTGTGTAAAACGTGCGTAGGAGCTCATCATCTCAAAGTGCTGCCTTCCCTCTGCATTTTCTTTGTCTAGCTTCAGACCTAGTAATATATAAACTGAGGCTTAGATACAATGAACTGGAAGGGGGAAGAAAAATAAACAGATTGTGCTTCGTTATCCACTGGGGTTTTGTTCTGGAAATTAAAAAAGTGGATTTAAAAAAAGTGGATTAAAAAAATTAAAAGTGGATTTAAAAAAAACCAGTGGATACCAAATCAGTGGGAAAAAGAGCTTTAAAGACCCACTTCCAGGTTTCTTGCTCCTCCATTGTCGCCCCAGCATGCATTGGTATAGACGCTATATCCCATTCAGCCACTAGATGTGGGAATAATGGAATCTAATGGGATGAAATTAAAAATTTTTTAACAGCACGAAGGTAAGAAATTGGATTTTGGTGCTTTTCCCCTTGTTACAAGGCATTAAAAGTGGACCTCGGTATTGGTGGTAAGTCAACTCAAAGGATACCAAATCAGTGAATACAGAGGCACCACCTCTGTATCTGTAGTGCAGATCTAGGACATCTTGTGAAAGCCTAGTGGAAGATTTCCTCTCTATTCAGTGCCACAATGTATTAATTTCAGGGATTGTATTAATTACAGTAGAAGAAACATGGTGAATAAGGAAGAGGCATGCTACAACATATCCATTCTATCAGGCCATAAAAGATTTTGAGAAGAGCTTGTGCCAGTGGAAGAATTCATGGGCGTTTGGAGGTCATTTTTCTTATGCTCCACTTTTCTACTATTGGGAACAAACTTCTAGCAGCAGAAGAGTCTTTTCACCAAGGAAGGACCCCTCACATACTAAGAGAATGACAGTGTACCCCACTAGAACAAATGTGGGTTAGATGTTAACTAGCATTTGTGCCAGTTAACAGCAGCTTCACCCATACAAGGGAGAATGAGATTTCCATCAGCACCCATTGGCAACCACCTGTACTATTCACTGGGGATCCCTGACCCTCCAGACGGACTTTTTGGAGGCAGCTGTGGGCTAAAGGATGGAATGGGAAAGCCTCTCCTGTGAGCAATGCATGATGTTGTTGTTCTCTGGATCTAAGCTTCATTTGCTCTGTCTTTTCCATAACTAGAAAAATTTCAGAGGAAAAAGTAATAGATTTAAACATCACGGACAAACCCTTCACTGAGCATGTGATTGGGGTGGCAAATACTTTGGCAGTAGCAGCTTTTTCCCTTGGAATGAATAGCAGCCAGGATATCACATAAGCCTTGCTGTTAGGTTAGGATGAAAGCTCCCCAATTCCCACTAGTTCGTCTGCTAGGAACTAACTAACTAAATAAATAAATAAACAAAAACTTATCACAGCCAGTGAGGCTTGAAATTTTGTATGTAATAATTTGGGCCTCAAGCCATCCTGTGACCATCTCTCTCATGCAACATAATTAATAGCAGTTTTCTTTTGTTTATAGGAAAAGGAGTTGCCTGCACGCAAATATTTTAATGCAAGCACAATGAATATAGTGTAAAAAAATATCCCTCTTAGAAACTACTTTCCTGACCATGAAGACAAAATCAAGACTCATTAAACTCTCCAATTCCCACAGCCTCTGTTGTGGTATGGAAAGGCTGGTTCTTGCAAAATCACACCTTTCCAAGAGCTAAGTTTTGCTTGATAATGTCCTATTGGGTCCACGCCATAATTAGCTGAAGTTTACTTAATTAAAAACAATCTACCAGGGAGAAATGTGCCAGAGCTATATATGCACTGAAAATCAGGTAACGGTTGCTATCAGTTCTGTTTTAATCCTCAAGGTGCTTGGATACTAGGCAAATAAGAGCAGTGTATACTTATTCAAATTACCTGAGAGAGACACCATTCCCCTTGGTCTTAGTATGATCTCTGTAGATCCATCCTAACACTGGGCCACACAAGCATTTTCTTAGCTGGCCTCTTATTTGATGATATATTTGATTTAGCGAAACAGAACTACATAAGTCTGCAAGCTTCAGCCTGGGCTCATATTTCACTTCCTCCTGGACTCATTGCATGGCTTCAACTTGCTTCAGCCCCCGAGGAAAAACTCCTGGTCCAAGTAAGAGTTCTGCACAACCTGAAAGAGTTCTGCATAACCACATGTCATAAAAAAAAGGACATTCAATAGCTGGCTGAGGGCCCACTCCTATCCAACTTTCCAGCCATGGTGTAGCCACAATGCTGCTCCATGATAAGGGAACACAGGCTCCCATACCTTAAGAAGGTCTCAGTGACTGCCCCTCCACCACAGGATGGAGCGCACACCCCACTGACACAACTGCACCAGCATGGGAAAATTGGATAGAATTGGGCCCTGAATTAGTGAATTGCCTTTGAGCATGTGCAGAATGCCTGCTGCCATTGTTTGACAGGTGGATCTCAGAGATTACCAGTTGGTCAGTTTAACATCTGTTCCAGATAAACTAGTCGAAAACATAATTAAAGATAAAATTAGTAAGCATGTATAAAAGAATGAATCTTTCTAAAGGGGAATTAGTATAGTTCTACAAAGGTAAGTCTGCCCCTCTAACCTCTAGAGTTCTTTGAGTGTGTCAATAATCATGTGGATAGACCCTGGGTCTGGGACCCACCAGTGGATCATGACCCAATTTTTGGTGGGTTGTGAAACTGACAGGTCAGATTAGGCTATATGAGTCAAGGGTTAAACAACCTGCTACTTGGGGGACGACGACACTGCTGCCCAATCACCATTATAGTTACAGAGGCTTGAGTGGCTGGTAAAGTGAAAAAAATTTTTTTTAAGGTGTGTCGTGATGATGAAAAGTTTGGGAACCACTGCAAGTCAGTTAACATTGTATACTTGAACTTCCAAAAACACTTTTAACAAGTCCCTTACTAAAAGCTCTTGAATAAACCTAGCAGTCATGGAATCCATTTATTGAGTAGTAACGGGAGCAGAGAGCAGACAGCAGAGAATAGGAAGAAGAGGCAATTTTCATGGTAGAGGAAATAAGAAAGTGGTTGCCCCCACGATCTATACTGAGAATTCTTTAAAAAAACAAACCAAAAAAAAACTTGTTCATTAATGATCTGGAGCAAGAGGTGAGCAAGAGGTGAGGTGGCTTTGTCTGGAGAGGACACCAGACTATTCAAAGTAAAAAGCAAAGCAGATTGTGAATGCTCCAAAAGAACCTTGTCAGACTGGGTGAATGGGCAATCAAATGGCACAAGCAGTTCAATGTCAATAAGTGCAAAGTGGGGAACATTGGGGCCAAAACACACACACACAAACACAGAGGATCTTGGAGTTGTCCCACCTGTGAAGAAGGCAACTTCCATACTAGGGGTCATTAAGAAAGACATTAAGACTGCTAATATTATATAGCCTAAAACTACAGTGCAACCACATGTGGAATACTATGTACAGTTCTCATCCCAAGTAAGATATTGTAGTGTAAAAGAAAGTAACCAAAATGATAGCAGGTGACAGCACCTTCTTTGCAAGGAAAGACTACAATGTTTTGGGCATTTATAGCTTGGAGAAAGGGCAATTAAAGCAGAGGAACACAATTATACAATTATGCCTGATGTGGTTTTTCTTCCTCTCTCGCAATGCTAGAACCAGATGTATTCCAGTGAATCTGATTGGCAGAAGATTTTGACTGGGCCAGAGGAGGAACCTTTTCATATGAGGAATAAGACTGGCCTTTGTTACTATGAGATCTAGTGGCCGTCACCACACTGGATGGCTATAAAAGGGCAAATGTTTTTGGCAAATTATATCACGCTGTTTCTATAAAAACTCAACTGGCTTCACAGCAATCCCTGCCAAAATGTGGGAGGCACATTTCAAATCAATCTTTTTTGATGAATTTAAACCTATCTCCATCATTAACATGCCACTCCCGTCAGATATCCCAGATTGGCCTGCAGTCTCTGTGGACGAAGTTCTTTTACTCATTAATCAGTTAAAACAGGGCAAAGCAGCGGGACCAGATTCAATTCCCCCAGATATTTATAAAGAAGCACCAGAGTGGTGGGCCCCAATAATTGCAGAACTATTCACTAGAATTGATAAATTTGGTACTTCCGGACACCTGGACTAGAACATAAGAACATAAGAACATAAGAACAGCCCCACTGGATCAGGCCATAGGCCCATCTAGTCCAGCTTCCTGTATCTCACAGCGGCCCACCAAATGCCCCAGGGAGCACCAGATAACAAGAGACCTCATCCTGGTGCTCTCCCCTACATCTGGCATTCTGACTAGATCCATCTTGGTTCCCATCTTTAAAAAAGGTGATAAAAAACTTCCCCCCAGTTACAGACCAATCAGCCTTTTAGATCTAGCAGGGAAAATGTATGCCTCCCATCTACTGAAGAAACTCTCGGACTGGATTTCTGATCATAACATCATAGGCCCGGAGCAAGCGGGCTTTAGGCCAAACAAGTCCGCAATTGATCAGTGTGCGGTATTATCCCATCTAATCTCTAAACAAAGGATTCAAAATAAATCCCGACTTTACGTGGCCTTTTTAGATTTGAAGTCAGCCTTTGACTCCATAGATTGAGATAGACTTTGGGATAAACTTGGGAAGATGGGACTGGACAAAAGGCTATTAATATTAATTCGTGCCCTTCACTCAAACATTTCTTGTCAAGTGAAACTATCTCCAAGGGGTGGCCTCTCGGCCCCAATTCCAATCAACAAGGGGGTCAAACAGGGGTGCGTTCTTGCACCCACTTTGTTCAATCTCTTTATCAACGATTTGGCTCCCTTTTTAGCTAACTTCGATACGCATTCTCCCAAATTAGGTTCAGTGGAAACTCCTTTACTTTTGTACGCGGATGATATGGCCTTGATATCCCGCACTAAAATAGGATTACCGAGACTGGTTAACGCCTGTATAGAATATTTTACCAACAACGCCCTGCTGTTAAACTATGATAAGTCCAAGATTGTGGTGTTTGGGCACTCTTAGAAACCGCAGTCTTGGCTTTTTAGTGGTAAATCAATACAACAAGTCAAGGAATTCCAGAATCTTGGTCTCCGGTTCCACTACCGGCACTCCTGGTCTTCCCATCGCCTCACAGTAATTAACTCATCCAAATTAGTTGTCCAGGCTATAACCCGCTTTTTCTTTTCTTGGGGTAACTCATTTGTTCCAGCTGCTCTCCAAGCTTTTAATGCTAAAGTTACACCTCAAATTTTGTATGGCATTCCTATATGGATGCCAGCATTAAATGATTTGATTGAAAAGATCCATTCAAATTTTTTATACAAAATCTTAGGTGTTCCGCATTGCGTTCCCTATGCAGCACTCTGCCTGGAGACAGGCCAATATAGGCTGGAGTTTCTAGCATGGTCCCGTTTCTTAAAATACTGGGCCAAAGTGTGCTTCAGGGCTGATCAAAACCCTTTGTTAAAAGGGATACTGACTGACCCAATGTTATCTCCCTGCTTAGCTCTTTTCTATAAGAAAATCAGACAAATGGGCCTCGAGGCAGATCTACAAGGAGCTGCTACACCTGAGGTTTCTATTAGGCTCCTGATAACAAGATTAACTGATATAGAAAGGCAAGAGATTTTGGGTGCAGCACAAAAAAAATGTTCACCCCTGAATTTCCACCTAAGTAATACATGTGGTCAACAACCAAAGTATCTGACCTTCTTGGAGTGCCCCTTCGCAAGGAGGGCTTTTACATTAGCTCACTGCAATGTGTTGCCTTCTAAAGACCTACTTGGCAGGTTTAGAAATGCCCCGAAGGAAGAACGAGTCTGTAACTGTGGCCTTAGAGAGGTAGACTCTCTTTTACACATTGTTTTGCACTGTGTTGGCAATCAAGTGCCTAGAGATCAGTACCTTCTCCCATTATTAAGAACTAAAAAAGGTCTTTCTGAGAATGATTGCCTACAATTTTTGTTGGCGGGAGATTCTAAACTCGTGACCCTTCCAGTTGTGAAATTTTTACACCTGAGTAACTTGAAGAGGGCTAATCTGTTGGTCCTAAGCAACCTGGAGTTACCACGCAAGTAAATTGTTCTGTTTTAACCTTTATCTTTATTTGCTTTTTTAACATATATTTATATATTGGATTGTTTAGAGATATTATGTGTTAATTTTTATGCCTAATAAAGGTTTGATTGATTGATTGATTGGCTATAAAAGGGTATCTTCAATTCCTAGAAGACACGTCTTTCAATGTCTGCTAATCGCAATGGCTGTTTGTAAGTCTCTGAATATCAGCTGAGGGGAGCAATGCAGGAAATAAACTCACAAGACCTATTAGGACAACAATAATTGGTACAGGACAGGACACAGGCCAACATGCTGCTGCAAGTTGGACAGGTCTGGATGGGAGACTGCCTGGATGCCCACCCTAGGTGGGTTGGGACCCATTTCAGGTGGGTCCCCATTCATTGCAATACAGTAGAACCTCTTTAAGTTGACCACCCTAGTTGACTGGAGGAAATTGGTCAACATACAGAAAAAAAGGCATTTAAATATTATCATGTTTAGCTCCCAGGACAACAAATGCAGGGCCAAGTTATTATTTAGATTGGATTCTTTAAAAGTTTTATTGCAAATATCATTGAGAATTGATCCTCTTGAGATGCTTACTATTTGTATCATCTATATATATCTATATCAAGAGACAGAGAATAAACAGCCCACAATCAGTGTTTAAAAAAAAAACCCTGAAAATTCATAAACTTAAAAAAAATTGTAAGTTAAAAAAAAAATACTTGGTTTCATAGCAGAGAGGCAGACCAATGCTATCCCTTGCCAGCCCATAGCATGTAGCATATTACATAGCCCCAACAGCTAAAAAAAAAAACCCCACTTTTTTACTTAGGCTGCCTGGCCTCCACTGGGTCTCCTCAGATTCACTAAATGCCAGAAGGCGCTTGATACGGTCCCTCACTAAAAGCTGTTGAGAAAACTCCACAGTCAGGGAATAAGAGGACAGGTCCTCTCATGGACTGGGAACTGGTTGAGGACCAGGAAACAGAGAGTGGGTGTCAATGGGCAATTGACAAAAAAGGTGGAGAGAGGTGGAAAGTGGAATGCCTCAGGGATCTGTCCTGGGACTGGTGCTTTTCAACATCTTCATAAATGACCTGGAAACAGGGATAAGCAGGGAGGTGGACAAGTTTGTGGATGACACTGAACTTTTCTGAGTGGTGAAGACCAGAAGGGATTGTGAAGTGCTCCAGAAGGATCTCTCCAAACCTGGAGAATAGGCAGCAAAATAGCAGTTGTGTTTCAGTAGAAGTGTAAAGTAATGCACTGGTGATGGGAGCCAAAGTGAAAGGACAGTGGCTTCATTTTGCACAAGCAACCTCATGTCCCTCACAACTTGGTACATGTCCAGGTACAATTGGCAGCCGGCATAGGTCTGTCGGCTATGTGCAGTGTGCCCACCTATAAAAACCCTTTCACACGCACTCTAGCAGGTGTTGGGCAGGGATTGTCTCTTGGCTTCTTGCTTTTCCAAGATGGGACAAACCAGACAAAACACAGACACACAGTATAGTGTTCAGTGGGCAACTTTTGGAGGGTAAATTAATACTCTGTGCAATGGTCGACGTGGTCAAGATACAACTTACGGAGGTGGTCAATATAGAGAGGTTGGTCTCCCATAGTGTATATGCAGTGTCTGTTCATACAGTGAAAATCAGGTCAACTTAAGGAGGTGGTCAATATAGAGAGGCGTTCAACTTTGGAGGTTCTACTGTATTTTATTTTTAATATATTAGACTGGTATGTGACTGCATTTGGGGAAATGTTGCAGATTTCAGATCTGTATTGTAGCCTGTAATGTTACAGGCTACTATGTATATGCTTTTAACAATTATAGTAAATGGGACTTACTCCTGGGTAAGTGTGGGTTAGATTGCAGCCTAGGATTTTTCAAAATTTTCCTGCTTGATGGTGTCACTTCTGGCTATGACATCACATCCAGTGGGTCCTGAAAGATTCACATTCTAAAAAGTGGGTCCTGGTGCTAAACGTTTGAGAACCACCACTTTAACATATTGTTTATATATGAAAAATCAGCCTTCATGACCTTGTGTGTGCATCCACCAATACTAACATTTACCTGCCTTCCTTTAAACTCCAAAATGAAACGTTTTCTAAAACGCTAGATGAAAATGGTTGAAACTCAGCCTGGAAATGCTGTTGATTGTTCCATCTGCTACCATAAAATATCATCCTTCCATGATTGAGTTTCCGATCAGCAGAAAGTTACCGTAGGATAATCTAAAGAAGCAATCAAAAGTTTGATGGAGAAAATTACATTGTGAAATGGGCACCAGCAACTCCTTTGTCATTTAGGCACCTCTTTAAAGCTGAAAACCCAGCAATTCAGAGAGCTGCTTCTGCTGCTAAAATAGCATTTTGTACTGCCACACCCTTTCTTGCCTTCTCATCTCCGATATCCTTCTGACTGCACTGGCCACCCTTGTTATTCAGGTGGGTAACTTCCTGCGATCTTGGATATTTATACTTGCTGCAATCACAGTACGAGTTCCAACAGTATTTATGATATAGATTTCGATGCTACTTAAAACCATTGTAACAACCAAAGCTACCTGTAGAAAACACACACACAATCACCAAACCCAAAAATACCTCTATTCTCTTTAGATATTTCCCAAAACAGTTGAACAATGTCATATAACTTACCAAAAATGTACCATTACAAAATCAGTTAAAATGAATACAAGTTACAGTCCTTTTTAAAAGCAGGATAGCTGCTCTTCTAGATTTGAACAGTTTTATGTTCTCTTTCTTGCTCTCTAGTCATAAACAAATGTCACTGGAACTGTTTTCATGAAAATTGCACAATCCTTCCATGCCTAATCAGAAGTAAGTTCCATTGTGTACAGGGAAGTTTGTAAAAGACTGCAGACTTGAATAATAACCTACCCTTCGCTATCCAGCAGTATTCCTAAGAAATTGCTTGGAAACAGATTCACAGAGTCAAATGCCCCATAGATATTATTGCAGAGTTCTCTTATCATTGCAGCTTCTAGCATTGCGGGCCATTCAAAAGCTTTTTTCTAAACAACAGTCAATTGTAAACCTTGTAGCAGTAAAAGTACAATATGGGGTGGAAGGGCTGTTTGCCCTAGGTACCAGCCTGGGGGGGGGGTGGCATCACAAGAGGCCAAAATTGTTAACATAGCTGTAGTTAGGAATAATACCATTGTGCCATATACCGTTGGATGCAGAATTTACAGCAGAATGCAACGGAAAAAAAGGACCAAAATATCTCAATTCTATCAAAAGTTATGGCCGAAAAACAAAAATTGCATGGAGCCCTATGGAAAGCGAAACTAAGCCACATGGTTGTGTTTACTTGCGAGTAAGCAGACATGCCTTGGCTCTTGGTCAGGTCAATCAAAGAAGAATACAAGGCTACCAGAATGGTCCCAATCTGAAGAACATATTGCTCAACAAATGCTCCACAAAGCAGCCTCCCACCCCATAAAAAGAATAAAATAGAGGCTTCAGCTGGTAAGGTGAATTTTTTCTATTTTAGACTTGTAAAGCCAGGTGGGTCCTGCTAGTGATGTGGTTCAAACATAAGAACTTAAAGTGAACTGGGCACTGGGTAGGGCTGAAAATCTCACTGATTTGTGTGTGTGTGTGTGTGGGGGATATTATTGCAGGCAGGCTACAGATAAAATTCATTTGGTGAACAGGCTGGTTTCTCCTTGTTTAATTATTTGTTTTTATTTAATTTAATTATTTATAATTATTTATTTTAATTTGCTTGATGATGTCACTTCCAGACATAACATCACTTCCGGTGGGTCCAGGTCAGATTGTCATTCTAAAAAGTGGGTCCTGGTGGCACCCTAAGAACCAAAATTGTGGAAATCATGGCTTTTAGAAATAATACCATCATGTTATATACCATTTGATGCAGAATTTCATCCATTGCTTGCTGGGAAATATTCCCTGCATTTATTTTCTGGTCATTATTATTATTTGTTTCATGTCATGACTATTACTATCTCTCAGTCTCACCTACCTCACAGGGTTGTGAGGACAAAATAAGGGAAGAAACCATGCACACCACCCTGAGCTCCTTAGAGGAAGGGTAATATAAAAATGTGAAAAAATTAATTATGTCATATGGGGGTGACAAAAATTTACGGGCCCCGAGTATGAAATGACCTAGTTATGCCACTGCCTTGTAACAGAGATAAATGTGAATGAGTCTGCACATTGGGATGGGGTATAAATATCACACGTAAATCATTCCTCTTCACATTTAATAGTTACTATTGCTCAGTCAGTCAGTCAGTAGCATTTATCTTAATTCCTCTTTGTAAGCCCCTTCTGTTACATTTTCACCCAACGGTCAGTTCACAAGATCAGCCTTGGTTAGTGACTTCAGTGCATAACATAAAATTTCAAACTCTGGCAACATTTTTTGGGGGGAGTTTTTTTGGGGAGTTTTTTGGAACTCCATATGGATGTGATCTGCTTCTGAGTGCTCTACCGTGTGCACAGACTCTAACCGCAGATAGAACTATTTTCCTGCATGGAAAGCATTTTCATAAACACAGAAACCTGAATGTAGACTGTCAGGCTCCAGGCCCATTGGGTCCCTAAGGGGTAGCGGTGGGGCACTGTTGGGTTTAGCCCCAGCATGGAAAACCCAGCCCCAAAGGCCTCAGAAGGGTTGTGGGGGAAGGGGGTTGAGTCACCCAGTTCATTCTCCCCTAAGATTGCAGGGTCTCTAACGCTTGTGGTCCTGGCTGAGGGCCTGGCCACCTTCCACTCCAGCTGGCCACCTAACCAACACTGGCCGTCATCCTTGACTAGGCTAGGTTTTACGCAGGAGGCTCGACCCCTTCAGGCCCCCCGCCCTTACCATCATGTAGAAGGACTGCACACCACTCATTTCCTTCACTGATGAATCCTGGAAGCCTTTATTGCTTGTAGCTTCCCAGTGCGCATTTACACAGGGAATGAGGTGTTGGTCCCATGTGACGATCCCCACGCGCAACTTCTGTAATGTCATAAACTGCTATCTCTGGGGAAACAGTTTTTATAAGTTGATATTTATCTGGTCCTGATGACAGCCTGTCAAAAAATCAGACCTAGTTGCTATCCTACAAGACAGTAATTGTGTTCCTGGGAATGAAGTATAATAAATAAGTTATTTCTTTGAATGCTGGCTGGCCCCAGGTACCACAAACTCTAGAAATTTCTAGATAGCAGAGGTCTTGGCTAGATTGGCCAACTTGTCCTTCACATATACAGTGTTTCCCAAGAAGCCTCTCATTTTGTTTCAGCAGTGCTCTTGCAGGGCTGAAATCCTTAAAACCCACACTATGCCTTTTGCATCTCTGCTTAATGTAGTGTTGCTGGGTACAAGAATCATGGCTATGAGCCCTAACCGTGACTCAGAATTTCCTTGACTCCAATTTTGTGTCTGCCGTGGGCTCACTAGCTGGCCTTAAGAAGCCAACATTCCTCAGTCCCAATATAAGGACAATGCTACTTACAGGATGGTTGTAAAGTTTAAGACATTGCATGAAAAACGCTTTGCACACTCAAAAAGTGTTACACAACTATGAAGTATTATTCTCTTAAAGCAGCTTGTGAAGCAACCAAACACATAATGGCTGCTTTGCGACAGTCTGCACCAGTGGAACACACATCCCATTGGTACATCCCAAGGATCATGGCAACAGACTTTCACCACTAAATAGATACTGTCAGCTGAATGCCTGGATAGCGTGCATGTGTGCCCATAGTTCTTTCCACACAATCTAGGACCCTGGAAAAGTAGGGTTCTCAAATGCATTAAATTCCATTGACATGTTGCCTCTCCATGCACATTTTCTTACAGTGCAAGTGAGCCCCACTGAGATTAATGGGACTTACTCCCAGGTGAGTATGTATGAGAAAGATTGTAGCCTTTCTCTGGCTATGTCACGAGAACAAGGTAAACTGGAGGTTCTTCCTATATAACAACAACAACAACAGTATTTATATATCGCTTTTCAACAAAAAGTTCACAAAGCGGTTTACAGAGAAAATCAAATATCTAATGGCTCCCTGTCCCAAAAGGGCTCACAATCTAAAAAGATGCAAATGAATACCAGCAGACAGCCACTAGAACAGACAGTGCTGGGGTGAGGTGGGCCAGTTACTCTCCCCCTGCTAAATAAAAGAGGAGCACCCACTTGAAAAAGTGCCTCTTAACCAGTTAGCAGGGGTTAAACATCCTTTTCAAATCCTTTTCAAATTAAACATCCTTTTCAAATTCCAGCTATTCCTTCTCCCCTAATCTCTGCTGGGGTTTTAGCTGCCTGTGTACAATCTCTGAGATTTGTCAAAGAGAGTCAACTTCATACCTGTGTTTCTCAAAGTGTGCCCTGAGAAGCTCTCCACCATAAGTAGCCACCATCTGCCCCCTGCTTGGGTTTGTTCATTCACTCCACCTCCTGTTTGTCCTTCCTAATTTCCCTCCTGTTCAGGATTTTCACAGGTATTCAGAATTGGGCTTGACAGTGTGCCATTCTGTACATGTGCCACTGTTCTGCGGCTCCTTGGCATTTCAGGATTCCAGAAAGGTTTCCACAGACCAAAACATTTGAGAATTGCTGACCTAGACTATTAGTCTAGGCATTCTGTTCCTAAAGTTCTTAGCACTCTGTGACATTCCTTCTGACTAATGCATCCTATTTCATTTTCACTCATGCATCCTCCTCTTCAGGTAGCTTGAGTTCTGTTCTATTTACATTTATTTCCAAATCAGTCCTCTAGTATAGGGGTGTCCAAACTTTTTGGCAGGAGGGTCACATCATCTCTCTGACACTGTGCTGGGGGCTAAGAATTAATTTCAAATTTGAATTAATTTACATAAATTTACATAAATGAATATGTTGGAGATGGAACTTATAGGAATGAATGAAGGTCTTGCAATAGCGGAAGGTCTATAAAAGGCCTTGCACAAACCAAGGCCGGCCTTTCCTTCTCTGCCATTGCTGCATCACAGACGTGAAACAGCAAGTAGCGGAGGGAGCCCTTATCCTACAGCTCATGAGAGGTCAAACAGTTGCCCTCCGGCTGAGAGTGGTTGCTTAGGGCCAGTGTGGGCTCCAGCAAGTCTCTGGAGGGCCAGAGACTCATTGGAGACTTGGGGCTCTCTGTGGGCCGGATTGGGAGTCTCCAAGAGCTGCAAGTGGAACCTGGGTCTGGGTTTGTGCACCGGTGCTCTAGTACTATCTAAATCAACTTCTGTTTGAATATCAATATGCCAGTTTCACTGACTGCAAAGTTTCTAATAAGGAACTGAATTACTTAATAGGGAATCTGCTTTATTAAAAAACAACAAACACTACACTAGCTGATTAAGGAAAATGGATTACACTTGATAAAACCCAAAGTCCCCTTGATTTCAATGAGATGGTTAAGTTTATGCTTAAATGATCTAATTCAAATCAATGCAACTCAGAAGTCTTATCTTGGGCCAGATTATGCCCCTGTATACTGAATAACTGTAAATGGGAACCCTTCCATGGAAGATTTCTGAATTGGTGGATATTACTAACAGAAACACTGAGATTAGGTTCCAGGGACTAAGAAGAAAATTCTGTAGACTGCTTCTGTATTTACTCTATACGCATCAAATGCATTTATTAACACCTTGAGATGCTATGGTGCTTCAGATGCTTCTGAAGGAGCTTTGTGAGGAACTTTGCCCAATTCTGAAGTTATTCAGGGCTATATTCAGCAGCGATGCAATCTGGAATGCAGTCTAATGCTGCCTTGAGTCTGCTGCTTCTGCCCAATTAAAAAAAAGCTGCTCACTGTGCTTCTCACATTGTTTCTTCAGTTACAGAACAGCAAGACTTCCATGTTCACTTTAAAAGGACTGCGCAAATGAAAAAGCTTGCACGGTGCCTGAAGTAGGAAGGTAGATGATCTACAGGCAGTGGCATATCTAGATCATTTGACACCCGGGGCCCATAAATTTTTATCACCCCATTTGACATAATTGATACATCAATCATACTTTTATATCACCCTTCCTCTAAGACAGAGGTTCTCAAACTTTGAGGGAGCTTTACTCCCTCAGTAAGTTCTTGCAGGGGAGGAGTCAGGGCAGTGACGCAATCCCCAGGATTGTCTCGCTAAGGGGGGGCTTTGCACTCACATTATGTAGGTAGGGCTGCCTACAGCCCTGCAGGCTGAAGGAGGTGCAGGAAGCCCTGTGCAGCCCTGCACAGTGCTCCCCGAGGCTTGGAACGTTCACTAAAAGCGAATGCAAAGCACCTCCTGCAAAACAGTAGTGCTTTGCACCCACTTTTAGCGAATGTTCCAAGCTTCGGGGAGTGCTGTACAGGGCTGCGCAGGGCTCCTTGCACCTTCGGCAGCCCTGCCTTCTTGAAGTGTAAAGCACCCCCTCACCCCCCTTAGCGACGTGATCCTGGGGATTGCATCACTGCCTCCCTCCCCTTCCCCCACCCCTTAAAGGGATGGGGAAAGTGTTACACGAACTAGTGGGTCATGACCCACCAGTTTGAGAACCACTGCTCTAAGCAGCTCAGGGTGGTGTGCATGGTTCCTCCCCTTATTTTGTCCTCACAACAATCCTGTGAGGTAGGTGAGATTGAGAGATAGTCATGAAATCAAATGAACAATAATGGCCAGAAAATAAAGGCACAAGCAATTGATAGAAATTTGGCATTAGATGGTATATAACATGATGGTACTATTCCTAAAAACCACAATTTCCACAATTTTAGAATCACTAGAGTATCATCCCCCCCCCCCACCAAAAAGGACATTGGTCCGTTTTGAGTTAAGTCAGTGGTTCTCAAACGTTTAACACTGCGGCCCACTTTTTAGAATGACAATCTGTCCGGAACCCACTGAACATGATGTCATGGCTGGAAGTGACATCATCAAGCACATTAAAATAGATAATTATAAATAATTAAACAAAAACAGATAATTAAACAAGGGGAAGTTAACCCTGTTCCACCAAGTGAATTTTCTCTGTAGCCTGCCTGCAGTAACACCCCCCCCCCAACATAAAAATCAGTGAGATTTTCAGCCCTACCTAGTTTAAGTTCTCATATTTCAAGCATATCACTATGAGGGCCCCCTAGCTTTACAAGTCTAAAAGAGAAAAAAAAAATAATTCACCTTACCAGCTCAAGCCTCTGTCTAATTCTTTGTATGGGGGGAGTACCTTCTGGAGCATTTGTTCAGCTCCACGTTAGTCAGAGTGGGATGATTCTGATGGCCTTGCTTTCCCCTTTGCCTGACCTGACCACAAGCCAAGGCATGTTTGCTTACTCATGAGTAAACAAAACAATGTGGCTTTGTTTTATTTTCCATAGGGCTCAATACGGTATATTTGTCAGCTTGTTTTGGGAGCTGCATTCATCGGATTGGGATCATTATTTATTTATACCGGTATTTATATACCGCCTTTCTTTGGTCCTCAGATTTCTCCTCAGACTTTAATCCAAGGCATCGTTAGATTCTTTGCAGCCTGCCCTTTCTGATGCACTAAGGCAAGGTTACCTATTTGCAAGCAGACACGATACCACTCAGTTTCACTTTCCATAGGGCTCCATGCATTTTTGTTTTTTGGCCCTAACTTTTGACAGAATGGAGATATTTTACTTGGTTTTTTTTTTATTGTATTCTGCTGTAAATTCCACATCAAGTGGTTTATAACATTATGGTATTACTCCTAAAAACCACGTGGTGTCACCCCCCCCAAGGCTGGTACCTAGGGCGGATCGCCCCCGTCCCTTGCTAGCTATGTCACTGTTCCAGAACCTCCGTTCCAGAACCCCTAGTGAATAAAAAAAATCTGTGGATAAAAAAAACAACAGAAAAATAGATTTAAAGATCCATTTACAGGTTTCTTGCTCTTCCATTGCTCCTAATGGAATAAGGTCATCTGCTTCAACATCTGCAGGGGTTTGATTCTGGGACTCCCTGCTGATACCATAAAATGTATAAAAATGTATAAAAGCAGTTTAAAAAAATTAAAAAGTGCATCCCTTTACAATTGTGCTTTAAAAACAGCTTTTCTTACTGTTATAGTGAGGCAGTCAGCAATCAGAGATGCAAAGGACCCCCTGCCTTTGCATGGCTCAGCTGAAGAATGGAATGATTGCTTGCAATGACTGTCTCTCTACGATAGTAAGAAAAGCAATTTTTTAAACTGATTTTAAAGGGATACATTTTTCCCCTTCTCCAGGGATCAGCACATTTCTTCTCATTTTCAGGGGCCATTTGTGTTGAGTCAAATCCATGCATAAAAAGTCAATGTTTAACAAGGTTGGACCTGTTACTGTACTTTCTGCTTACTTTTAGTGGGCAGAAAGCAGATCAATGCAGGTTGCATCTGTGGTGGACTGGAGGGACTTAGTGGTGGCAGATAAGGGGTTGAAGGGCACCTCAAATCTAGCAACCTTTTGCTCCCCTCCCAAACTGCCCCAATGCAACCTGCATCACGACTGGCTACGTACAGTGCCAAGATATTAGCCTGTCTTAAAATAGTGAGTGAATTCATTTTTACTGCATTAAACCTTAATAATGGCCCCATAGCCACCCACCGCAGACACCCGCACATAAGTCGATTTCACAGATAAGTCGATGGCAGGTTTTGTGGAAAATCATGAAATTTTCTATGACCCTTGGATAAGTCGGGTGTTAAACTTAGGGGGTGTGTGTCTGACTATAGTTTTGACTGATTTTACCCAAGGCCAGATCCTAAAAAATAACTTACCACTAATTGTTACCTAAGAATTGTACAGTCTCTTATTAAAAACATAGTAAAAGATCATAAGATACATTTTTATTCTTTAACTTTTTAAATTCTGGTCCTCACCACCTTTTTGTAAACACTATCAGAGTAAGTGCACTGTAAACAACATACCAGTAAAACAGTAGTTCCCAACCTGGGATTCATGTACTCCCAGGGGCACTCAACAGGACCTTTAGGGTACTTGAAAAAGAATGGGAATAATGGCAGAAAAAGACAGGTCGTGCTCCAAAATGCTTTGCAGAGCCAGCAAGGCAGGACGGAAGGTAGCTAGTTGGCTGTGAAAGCCCCACCAATAGCTAGTTTTTGGTCATCAATTCATCTATGAGCCAGTGATTGAAAACCAGCACAGTAAAAAAGCTGAAACATAATATGGAAAGCAGTGGCATTCCTGGGGGTCCCCGTTCCCGGGGCAACCCCCAGAATTCTGCCCCCCCACGTTTCCCCACCTTCTCCACCCCCGCACACGTGACCTGGAAGTAATTGCGGTGATGTCATCGTCACCGCAATTACTTCTGCGCAGCTGCCTCCTCCATTCCCCCTTTGAAAACAAGGGGGAACGGAGGAGGCAGCTGAGGCCCCCACAGAGCCTTCAGTGCCATGGGGGTCTCCATGGCAGCAGTCTGGGGCTGCTCCAAGCGGAGCAGCCTGTAAGCTGCGCGGAAGGCTGTGTGGGGGCTGGGAAGTGGCATGCGCCCCCTCCGATGTCGGAAGGGGTGTGTGCCGCTTCTGCTCCACCTGAGGGACACCCTCAGCAGCAGAGCAGGGCGACCCGGCCGGGAAGTGGCGTGCGTCCCCTCTGAAGTCAGAGGGGTGCGCGCCGCATCCGCTCTGCCCCTGAGAGAAGCCCTCAGAGGCGGAGCAGGGTGACCAGGCCGGGAAGCAGCATGCATCCCCTCCGATGTCAGAGAGGGCGCGCGCCGCTTCCGCTCTGCCCCTGAGGGACGCCCTCAGAGATGGAGCAGGGGCGCCCAGGAGAGCTCTTGGGAGGGAGCCGGATGCTGCCTCCCAGGCAGCGTCTCGGTGCTGACTGGACCACCCTCTCTCCCCTCCTCCTTTATAGCAGGAGACGAGATGGGTGCCCTAGAGCAGGGGTGCTCACACTTTTTTGGCTCGAGAGCTACTTTGAAACCTAGCAAGGCCCAGAGATCTACCAGAGTTTTTTTACAATGTTCGCGCCATCATAACATATAACATTTATGTGTACAATGTATGTTGGTGTACCTTGCATAACTACATGAGCCAATATTGCACAACACAACATAATTAACTATAAACATTTTTTGTAATTGCTTGAGTTTACTTTGATGACTTGCACTGAAGTGAATCAGCCAAGGATGCATAGTCCGGACAGTAGCTGCTGACAGCCAGCCTCAAGCACACTTCCAAATGTTCATCAGTCATGGTGGAAAGGTACTTGGACTTAATGATCTTCATGTAGGAAAAGGCTGACTCACATAAAGTGAAGCCCTTCCTGCCTCAGGTGCTCTTATATCCCTGAGGGCCCTATTGCCTTCAAGTGCCTGCAGCTGTGCAGCACACTCTGTTGGATGCCCAGGCCTTACCCTTAAAGGGGCCACTGCTGACACCACATCTACCTCCTCACCAGATCTTCCTCGATTCCAATACAAGGGGGCAGGGGAGCAGATCTCTATACAGACCAGTGCAAAAACAGGGGAAAGGTATGGGGGAGGGAAGATCTCTATATAGAGATCACAGCAAGACCAGTGCAAAACCCCTTGCACACAGAACCAACAGATGGAAGTTGGGGGGGCAGATCTCCATACATACCAGTGCAAAAACAGGGGAAAGGTAAGTCAGCCCCAGTAGAGTCAACGGGGCTCACTCCCAGGGATGCGTGGACAGGAGCTCACTCCCAGGGAGCGTCACTCCCAGGTCGGGGCTCACTTCCAGGATGGGGCTCACTCCCAGGGATGCCTGGACGGGAGAGAAGCCTGCCAGCGGCTCCTCTCCAGGTCTACTCACGAGTCAGCCCCAGTACAGTCAACGGGCTCACCCCCAGGGATGCATGGACAGGAGCTCACTCCCAGGGAGCATCACTCCCAGGACGGGGCTCACTCCCAGGGATGCATGGACAGGAGCTCACTCCCAGGGATGCGTGGACAGGAGAGAAGCCTGCCAGCGGCTCCTCTCCAGGTCTACTCACAAGTCAGCCCCAGTAGAGTCAACAGGGCTCATTCCCAGGGATGCGTGGACGGGAGAGAAGCCTGCGATCGACTCATTTTGCCTCGCGATCGACCGGTAGATCGCGATTGACGTATTGAGCACCCCTGCCCTAGAGCTTGTCTCTCTAGGGCGCCTGTCTCCTATCCTCTTATAAAGGAGCAGGGGATGGGAGGGGCGGCTCAGTCGGCACCCAGCTGCTGATGGAGAGGCAGCAAGCTGCCTCTCCGCAGTGCTCATGGGTGCTCCTCCTGGCAGGGGCAGGGCGAGTCTCTGAGGCGCCCCTGGAGGGTCAGCCCCCGGGGCATTTGCCCCGCTTCCCCCCCCAGGTACGCCAGTGATGGAAAGTAATTAATCACAGAGAATTTTTCAGGACACTTCTGGTGCAAAACAGTGCAAATGCAGAGTCTTCTGTTCTTCAAACAGATGGAAAGAGAAAATATATGACGAATACATAAAGTCTGGGCTTTCATATAGAGGAGATGAGGGCTTGTATTATTACAAACATTTCGCTAATAGGATGGGTACAATTTATGGAAATAGGCTGCCAAGGGATATGCAAGTGAAAAAGGTTGGGAACCCCTGCAGGAGATCCATGAACCAAATCCACCTTTAAGGTGTCTGGTGTGTTAAGCCAGAAGCTCTATGTACAACATACAACCCATAAGACATAACTGAGTGTGCAATTCAATTCACAGCAGGGAGATGCAGCTGCATATATTTGAAACCCTTTTTACTCAGAAGTAGACCCACTGCTTTCCCTGGGTGTTATTCTTAAGTAATGGTGCACTAAATTGTAGCCTGGGACTTTGCTTCAAATGGAAAGGAGGATCCCATCCTGGTGTTGAAAAAAACAGATCTCTGCAAAACAGAACCAGGCTGCAACAGCATTTGCAAAATGGAACAGAGGAGAATAAAAGGTTAACTTTGGCTGGAATTTCCCAGCAAAGTTACGATAAAAACTAATCTCTGCATTGCTTCTAATGACCCGCTTGACCAAGAAACAAAACTTTGAAAAGTTGAAAAGCTCTGCCCTCTGATTGACCTGGAGATAAGGAAAAGTGATTGGAGCTTGATTACTTGGCAAAAATACTGTACCTACAGTATTCATATAACATATACAAATGCCACACATTTCTTATCATAAAAGTCAAGTCCTAACGACAGCTACTATGACCAGCAGCATCTCCCAAAGAGTAACCCCATCTGCAACTACCAAACAGGATGCCCAAGAACAAAATTATATATTGCTAAGTCACCACCTATGGCTGTTCTTGTTGGGTTGAAACGTACAGCACCAGGCAACAAACCTGCTGGATATCTATACGATTATAGAGGTCTTGGGGATCCTCACTGAAGACTTCAGACAAAACTGTTTCAGTAGAGGGCAACATCTGTAGACAAATACCAGTTTTGTCACTAGAACTCAAAGATAACTTACCTGGAGTTATTTTTACATCACCAATGATGTCATGAAGCATCAGTCACATAGTACTGTAAGAATCTAAAAGCATTTATTCTTTTTATTTTCTATTTATGCTGGAGTTCCAATACTGTTGGTTAAAAAATTCTTCTGCATGCTAAACGCACACATATCTTGTATACATATTTTGGCATATCCTGTGTATACCAAAAGCCTTGCTCTTCCTTTTTTGGGTGCAGATGTTGCTCCAGGAGGCTTTCAGCCTATTCTAAATCTCTACAGATGCCTGCTTGTAGGCACTGAGTTCAGCTCAAGTGCAAATATGGCTTTCCTCACTCTCTTTATTGTTGGACCAGTTCCACACATGCACCTCCAAGTGTAAATACTATTTTCCCCCCTCCCCCACATTAAAGTGAAAGCTAATGCCCATTTTGGAAAATCTGTATCAGAAACAGACCTTCTGGATATGTGTAAAAATCTACTATTACCATATTTTGTGTACCCTCTTTAAAAAAAAAATCTGAATTCATTATTCCCGAGTGTGAGAGCCTCAAGTAGGGATGATGTGAACTCAAACATGGGCAATTTTCTCACAATTTAATCCTTTTTCTTTCATTAATAACCTCTTGTTACAGTATAACTTAGTAGATAAGGATGCAAGTTATACCAACAACAAGGAAAAACAACTCTGTATCAAACTCCTGGGACTTTCAATAAAAATCACCCAATAAAACACATCTTTTCTTTTTTTCCACAATGAATTAAATTCACTGGAGAGGAACCAGAGAGCTGGATCACATCCTTTTGCATCTTTCTCTACAAAGGAAATGCAATGCAATTTTTATTGGGCACTTCAAAACACTTTACTCACTTCCCATGGATGTTGAATGAAAAACACAGCATTTTATTCAAAGTGTGATCACAGGTGTTTTAATTTTGTCTCTAGAAGCTACTTGGTTTTTTTTAGTGACAAATGGTACCCTTTGTAACATGACTTTCATGAAGCTGCAGTGGTGGTGCACTTGGAGAAGGATATACCAAATAGTACGGAGCAAAGGACATAGGAGCTTCTGATTATCCAGGCTCTCAAAAATGTCAGTGGCAGTACTCTTCAGACTTAGTTAGGATAAGAGGGGCAGCCCAATCTTATGAGGCCCAGTACCAACACTGCACTCACAGTATTGGCGCAGGGTGTTGCAAAAGTGCTGTTAGGTACTTTCCCACCAGCAGGAGATACCCAGAGCTGGCAGAGAGGTCCGTGCCAGTTAACAATGGGCCTCAGAGCTGGCATGAGGCCTGGAGAACCACCAGGCGGTGAGTATCCATGCCAGCTGGCAGGACAGCTTCTTGGTGTGGAGAGGGGGTGGACCTGGGTTGAGGAAGGGTGGGCTGGAGGGCAAATTGGGCCTGGGAGGAGGCGGAGATGGCAGCAGAGGCTACCTCCAGAGCCTATCCCCTCTTTGAATTGCTACTTGGTTCTGTGCCAGCTCAAAAGTTGGTGCAGAGCTTAGTAGACCCATCACAGCCAGTTGTGTTCTACATGGGGTAAGGGAACCAATGTCTCCCTTACTCCGAGGAGATGTCTAGCAGGTTCCTTGGCCCCACAGGATACAGTGGTGGCCATTTCAGTGCTGCTATACTGCTGGGCACCAAGGAAGTTTAGGATTGGACTGTTAAACAGACTTTCCACAACTGAGATATACTGAACCAACAAAATTCTTGCCAATTTGTCTCTCTTCCTAGAATGTGTCTTCTTCTAACATCAAACACTCAAATATGCGATCATCATTAAAACTGTTCTAGGACAAAACAAAATGAAGTATTCCTTCAAATATCACACAATTCTTTGCCAGTTGATGCTAGGGCTACTGGCACAGATGACTTTCAAAAACGCATGAGACAAATTTATGGACATAGATTTATTAATGACTATTAGCCTTAATAGCTAAAATGGAACCTCCAAAGCTAATGGACCCTCCAAAGATGGTATGCCTCTCATTCCTAGATGGCTGGTGTTTGTGAGCTTCCGATTGGATACCTGGCTGCCTGCTACTGGAGGCAAGCGCGCTAAACTAGATGGATCTTTCATTTCATCAAATAAGCACTATGTTTATGTGCCCTGGATCCAACAGAATAAATATTACCTATGCAGATCACCAGGTTATTAGAAATGCCATAAAAATATATAGCATACAATTGATGTATGACTCTTAAAGATATCTGTGTATTTGCAAGGCAATTTTGCCCTTTACAAATGTAAGTCCAACAACAGGAACCCGACCAATGTTCTGTGTTAAAGTGCAAGTGAGCTGGGTAGAGCAGACAACGAATCATGCAATCTAATTTCTAAATGGACCTGATGGATAGAATATTTCATAACCTGACATCTGTAATAATATCTGGACACAGGAGGTAAACCAAGGGCTGCATCTCATATTTTCTATCATAACCAAATTGTTTTGGCTATATATATACAGTATATTAACTCAGCATTATGGTTATTTAGTAAAAATACACTCCCCATTTTAAGTCAGGGACATGAACCCCCCGCCAACTGGTGTTGTGTAAACATGGCCCCCTTCCGGAAGAGAACATCACAGTGAGTTTTTTTGTGTGATTTAATCATAATATTGACAATTTTATCAAATTTTTACAAAATTGATTTTTTTAAAAAAAATCTAATTCTTAGTAAGACTAGAATGGGGTTCTTTTAAAATAGAAAAGCATTATTATACTACTGCTCTTCTGGAATATTCATATTTAAAACCCTATGTAGCAAAATACAAACTGTAGCTAATAAAAGGTAATTCAGTTCACCATGATACTTTATACCATTAAATTCTGGGAATTCAAAATAATATTCCGTTACTAGCAAGCTGACTGCACAATGGCATTGGTAAATTTAAATATAAAACTATAAAACAAAATTCCAGACTTAGGCTAAAGGAGTTTCTGATATGGGATATGAGAATGTATTATTTTCACCCTTTCAATATTATCTTCAGAGCTAGTGTCAGCAATAAATTTCAGTCTAAATAATTGATTATAGGAACTAAAACCTTTTTCATAAATAGAAATTATTAAATGGTGTTCATAAATGCTCCATGATAGAAAGAAGAATAATTCCTTTGATTTTTATATAATTTTTATCACAACCCACCAAGAATAAATAAATAAATAGACACATGAGGATAGTTAGCACTTTATATCCTCAAAACACCACACAGACATTCACTAATCAATCTAATGAGAGAATAATTACTCTTATGGGGCCCAATTTTACCATCCCACTTGTGGTTTTTGTCACTGTGCCAAGTTACAGAATTAAATTATCCCACTTTCCAAATGAAGGTATTTTCTCACTCTCTAAATATAGGAGTATCTCATCATAAGTTAGAAAGTTGGCAAAAGATTTTTAAATGTTAAAGTCTTCTGTTAGAAAAATATAGATTTGTTAAACAAAAAAATAAGCATAGAAAGAAGGGTTGGGCCTTGATTAAAAAAAAAAAAGAAGTAATTTATGCATTAATGTAAAGACAAAGAAATGGCTCTATGGGCAAAATTCAAGTACGAGTGACCAGCTTTTTAATTGTAAAGTAGGTGCAACATTTTTTAAAATGTTACAGCACTGCATGACCTGTAATGCTCACAATATTTACATTAACTGCTTACATAAAACCATAAAAACTCTAAAGAGGAGAAAAAAAACTGTATGGACTGAAACAAACTATTCCTAGCACCCACATCAATGCCAATATTAACCAATGAAATCAAGTGCACAAAAATACTTTACATAGTCTACTAATGTAAAGTATACATTGGTGAGAAAAGTACAAACCTAATTAGTTAAAATGTTCAAAAGAAGGGTTGGTCAATACAAATTCAGTTTTAGGGACCAAAAAAAGCAAACTTAAAAAAACTGAATATAAACACACATCCACCCACACGCGCGCAGACAGACACACACTCGTGAGTATTCATGAATAGAAACATCTGTTTAGACGAGAGCAGAAAGCAGGCTGGTACGAAAAATGGACAACATTAACGCTTTGAACATAACAAACACATCAACTTGCAACAAAAAAAATCAGAGTGCTAACTAAACTACACAAAAGATCACTTCACATGAGTTTTCATGTAGGCTTCCGGCAGGCTGCCCTGCCATTACACAAAAGACAAAATGAACCTACCCAGCAGAAGGAAGGGTTCCTGTCTCCAGGCCACTGTAGCTTAGTGTAGCTAATTGCATTCCATCAGGTTAGGGTGTGGGAAAAGGAATAAGAGCTGTCTGCATGAGATAAGAGCGTGCTATTCAGCCCAGTGGCCACACTATGGGCATTGGCACAGGACACCTGACCATGGGAATGTCTTTCCCTCAGCTCTCTTGTCCACTGGGGCTAGTAGTGCTCATATCACATGGAAAATGGAGCTTGGACCCTGAGAAGGTGAACTGGGCAGGGAATGAATACTCCTTGTACAAGCACTAAATTTTGGTTATCAGTATACTGGTTCTGATATCAGCTTTAGATGGTGCTGACTACCAGTACTCTTTGCAAGAAGAGGTAACTAGGCCATTATCAAGGAATGAATTTCCAGAATAAAATAGAATGGTGGCTCCCAGATGAAGAGGTAGTAGGTGATCCTAAGGACTCCATCGTGGGACCAGGCATGATGAACTGAGCTTATGTTTGGGATGCCTGGAAGAGAGAAGGGCCATGGCCACCAAAAGCAGTACCAACGCTGAAAATGACATTGTGCTACACTTTCTATTAAAGATATTGGTGTTTTTGAGAATGGCTCACAGCTTTAGGTTTGTGTATCTGTAGTGTATGATCATCTTTCTAGCACACATTTTTCACATTTCTTTCAAACTTAACATAACATAAATAATCTGGTTAATAAGATTCAACCTGCACATTTCTGCCACATTAATAATTATATATATATATATATATATTTATATAAGAATCTATTAATGGTATAAATAATTCTTTTTAAATAAAATAAATCTGATATGTTACATAATACTGACAAAATCACTGGCTGGAATCCAAAGAGCTACTGTAGACATGCCCAAAGCTTTGGGTACACCTGAATTTTTCCTCTTTTATTAAGAAAAAAAAATATCAGAAAGTTTTAGGAGTCCCCTCCGATTCAAAAGTGAATTGCCACCTTGCATGTGGGCAATTCTTTGGATTCCAGCCACTGCTGCTAGTAGTTTTGTAAGCCACCTTTCACTTAGTTTATTAATACTGTAATACTGGGTGTCAGTATTGACAGGAGAAGCAACTCAAGGACCACTTATGCCAATTCAGTCCCACTGAACTCAGTAGAAATACTCAAGCACAAGTGATCACAGAAACCCCTGCCTTAGTTTTAGGAACACCTTTTTGCCCAACTTCAAGGCCTGATGCGGAACAACCACATTCACAATGAGAACTGTTCTTAAAACCGGCCCATCGCTCTCATATGTTTAAAGGAATGTGTTCTCTGCTTCAACCAACTAGACTAGTCAATTTCAGCCCTGAAGGGTTTTCAAAATGAACGGTGGTATATAAAGTGATGCTGGGTTTAAAGCAGGTGGCTATGAAACTATTAAAGCAATAACTGACTAAAAATATTCTATCTAAATATCTTTTTTTTTTTAATAAAAAAAATCTACAGTACTCTACTTTAAAACTGAGGCAAATTAAAAAAAAATGCAACCAGTAGTTGCAGCTTTTGACTTCTTAATTTGACCTGCAATCCCACATCCCTTTAGGAATCTGCAAGGTTGCACTCTCCTACAGAGACCTGAAATGGAGTACAGTACTTCCAGGCAAGGTTCATTCCAAACAGACACTATAAATGAACACTCAGTGGTGAGAAGTGTTATGTCATAATTAAGGTATTACATAATCATGCCTTTTCACTGCTGTTAAATACAAAAACAGCATCTTTTACATTATTATATAAAAGCATTTAGGCTGTATCTTTTATTTATCACTTTACACTGGTAGTCTCTTGTATGTGTACTCAATAGAAACCAAAGAATTTTGTACACTTTCTTTGTACAATAAAAGATAAAGTGTGCATTAGGTACGCTTGTACATGACAATATTGTACATTATTTACATTTCAGATATCACCATGAAATTCTGTTTTATCTATATACACAATGAAAATTTTGCAGAAACATTTGGACTATTTCTTATAATCACAATTTTAATATTATAGAAAAAAGAATTCTATAGACACACTGTAACCATTGAGGATCTAGATTGACTTTTTCCTCTTATCAACAAGAATACTGTACCACTGTTTTGTTTAGCACCCTGTGGTGGTGAACGCTATCCATTCTGACATTTTCAATACATATATATATATTTATGTGCATGTTTGTTTTTATAAGTACTGGACCAGTAACAAAAACATTCAATGTTATCTAGAAATCTTCCTCCTCTTCGGCTTTGGAGGCTTTAATTGTCTGTCTCCCTGTGGAATTTGGTGCATCTGAAAAAGCAGGAAGGAAAAAATAATAACAATAATAAAAATTTAAGGCTGCACTTAATCATGATAATGAATAACAGTTTGCATTGATAGAGCATTTTTCTCAAGCATTCAAAATACTGAGGGTTTGAGTATATATTTTTTCAGTCAAGTCACTTGTATGTATTTTTTGGTAATACGTACAGGTATTTCAGATATTTATATGTACTAGCTTAATACTTAGAGTATGTAGCTCAAACCTAAGTGGTGGATGAGGAGATAGGATTCCAAGTATGGGAATTTGAATTTGCCACAAAGACTAAAATGTTCTATAAAAATAAACTTGGAAATAAGGTAGATTATTTGTGTACAGGGAGGCCCCCATATCTGCAGATCCAGTAGCCACAGATTCACCTATCCATGGATTGGGTTCGTGGGGCCCCTGCACACACCCCGTCTGGAAGCGAGGGGAGCTCTGTTCCCTTGACCTCCGGAGGGTCCCCTGAGCACAGGAGAGGCTGTGGGCATCTGTTCGCATCCTCTGCTGGGCTCAGACAAAGTCTCTCAATGAAGAAAAGTCACTTCTGTTTTTTTCCATAAGAAAGCCCCTCAGGGGCTTCCCTGGGCCTCCTAATGCCTTATAAGACATTAAAATTGTCACTTCTGATTTTACAAAGTGAAATACTATGAATCAGTTAACTTGCTTGCATGTGTGAATATTTTCCTTCTCAACTTTTTGTGTGAAATATCATTTGTCCCAAGCACAAAAGACATGGAAAGGCTTGAGAGAGTATGACTTTTGTTCAAAAGCAGTATGACTTAGCATGGATTTAAGAAGATTGTTTGCTAACACTAGGTGACCTGGAAAACAGCACAGATAGAATAACACCTGGTGGTTGATAGAAAATTATGAATTCATGATCAGTATAAATAGCAATGCAATCTTGTCTCTAGGCTGACTTCTAGTCCTTTAACCATGTTGAAGAGTGTCTTCGCTTTTGATGACATCTCTTAGGACTGGTACAACTTTAGGGGAAATAACTGATAGTCTATATCTCTCAGAGATTGTTGAAATCACAACTTCTCTCTAACTTCATGATTTCATTTCAGTTGAAAAATTTATGGCACAATATTCAACATTAAAAATCAAAAAGTAATTTAGACATTCTAAATACTTACATTCCCAGACATTTTGTCGAGTTCACTCATGGCCTCATGTATAGCAGCTTCTAAATGGTTATTCAGCTTCCCACTTCTAGGACAAAAGGCAAAGAAAAGTTTACAACAATAACTATAACTCTTTATAGCAGTAGAAATATGCCATTTAAAAAAAACAAAAACATTGTAAATTGAAATAACATTCCATTCAGCTTCTCAAAAACAGGAAAAAACATTCACAATGTACAAGAACAAAGCAAACTTTCAGCTGAAACAGCAAGTCAGTATGGCGACCCATTCCTCAAAGCATTAAAAAATGAAGGAAAACTACACGTAAAACAAAGTTCCCCTCCCCCAGCAACACTATACACAAACATGCCAAGCACACTATCAATCTTTTGATACATGGATCATCATTATTCACTGCGCAATCAATATTTTAGTTTGCTGCATTTATTTTTTTAGGTTTTTTTATTAGTGAATAATAATACCATTGCTGAACAAAATATTAAATGTAAAAGAAAAAAATAAAGGAAAAGAAAGGGAAAAAAGAAATATGTAATCCATAAACAGACAGACATAACTTTAAACAAAATAGATATAAATAATGAATCTATACATAAACTTTTAAGAAGGGCTTCCAAATATTCAAAAATGTATCCATATGGTCTTCTGTAAGCCATAAATTCAAATACTGACCGAGTTAAAAGGTCCTTCATTCTTAAAAAATAGTGGGAGGGCACTTATCCTTCCAACATACCAATACAAGTCTTTTAGCTACAGTAAGGATACTAAGGGTCCATTTCCATTGTCTTTCAGAGAGCTTCCAGACAATAGGCCCGGGCTTCTTGTACTCTGACCCAGGGGCTGAATTCAGGGTTCAGACAAATCCGTCCACCCAGTGAACAGACATTAACGTTCTGCTTGAGTGTCGCATGTAGTTCTCCATGATCAGTGGACAGGGACGCTCTGGGCAACCATGCCTGCCCAGAAGGCCTGTCATGTGGCCTTCTGACGCAATTGCCCAGAGTGTCCCTGCCACCCAACCATGGAGGACTATCTGCAGCACCTGGACAAAACAGAAAGATGTGGTCTGAATGGGGCCACTTTTGCATTGCGCAGCCGTGGTGAGTTAAGGCCACCACTGCAATAGGCAGGTTGTTTAAAAGAATATGTATAGCCACAAACAGCTATTTTTTTTTGTTAAAATACCTGATTAATACAACTAATAATCTCCATCTAAAAGGGTTGCATCACTATACAAGACCAAGATACATGCCTAAATGATGTTTCACATTCACCACAGCACCAACAGTTTAATCCATTCATATTTCACTGGTAGTAGCTAACACTGTTTTCCATTGATTATATAAGACTAGCATGATACCCGTGCTTCACTACAGCATTTATCTACTTTAAATCCATTTTGACTCCAATAAAGTTTCCTTTGAACTTTAGCACAACTACACTATGTCAGGCAAAACCCTGTAATTATTGAAAGTCATGGTTCCATCAGATTTTATTGTTTAAGAAACTTATTTTCATATTTTGAATTGGTTTTGTGCTATAACAGCATAGTACCTATACTTTGCAAAAGTAAAAGAAAACAAATTAAGAAAAAGTATGTTTAGCTTGAACAAAGCAAAGTGTGTTGAAAAATAATGAAGAAATTTTAAATATAACATTTGATGAGGAAACAACAAAGAGAATATTATAGTGAAAAAAATATCATGAAAGACATCTACGATCTTTGATTCTCTACTTAAGGCTCTCTTTGTAGACCACATTGGTGGTTCTCCCTTCAGGTACTAGGATCCCCAAGGCTGCTGGGTGAGCTCACTCTGGAGTAGGCCAGGTAGAACTGTCCTTGTGAGAAGCAGTCCTCCCTCAAGTCAAGCCCCGCCACCTTTAGCAACTGTCCCTGGAACTTGTTGATGATCATAGCATGCAGACCTTGAGGGGGAACTGCAGCCTCTTGATCTTGAAGGGATACTCTGATAGTATGAATGGTATGTGTAATATGAACACTGACACCCCTCCAAGCACAGCTGGTGAACACTGTTGCCTTGATGACTTTCCTGTGGAGGGCCTTCATACATAGCCTGGAGCTGAGGCTCCAGGCTCTCCAAGGAGTCTGGGGAGCCTACAATCCCCCTCAAAATCCAAGAAGGACTTTGGGAACCACTGGTATAGAGCATGGTGGTCCAACATGTGGCCCTTTTCATGCTAATTTTATTCTAATCATGTGCAACATAAAATCTAGTATGCCCCCTTACCTGTAAATGACTATAACAAAACATACATATGATGGCATACATGTACAGTTACAAGCATGCACGTGTTCCTGATACATGAAACACACTGATGCAACTTTTAATTTTAAAAGGAAACTGAAAATGGCATTTTACATCTGCAAAGCCCAAGGTTAGAGATAGCAAAGGACTGAAATCTGAAGGCCCCTTCAAAGGAAGAAGGACAAGTAGTAAAATGATGGCACATTGTAGAACGTACCCCCCTCCTTTTAGAATACACAAACTGCCTGTTTATATGAAATGTCTGCCCAACATGATCAACTTTATGGCAGAGAAAATAGTTATTCAAACACAGTTGGAACCTCTGCTGGAAATAAAATAGGAGGGAATATGGGCTCAGTTCTTGGTAAAACTGGTTCTGAAGAGATGATGTGATACTCCTGGCTGCCTGGAGAGTCATATCAATGGATCGTTTATGCCAAGATGGTACATTGAGTGTTTTTCACTGCCCTGGGAAAATCTTAAGGGGAGACAATTCCTGAAGGGTTACAGGTGCTGCCTACCTGTTTCCTTTACTTTCTTTAACTGATGGCCAACATTGAAGGATGGTGTCATATGATAGAATGCAAGGTGATGGATAGATGGGATTGGCTGGACTAGAAGTGAGGCCCACTGCAGAAAGTTTCTTGCTGATTTAACCTGAACAAACCAACAGCCCTGCAATGCCTACTAAGGCTCAACTGTAGCTACCACAGCATCCTGTGTAGAGGACCCACGCGTCACATGGTTGCATGTGACTGAGACTATTGTGTAGAGAGGCCCAACTGGGAGAAAGAAATACAACAATCACAAGATTACGCAAAACTGAAATAGTGAATTATCTTTCTGAAAGGTCTTCTTTTGTTCATTGTACTGCAAGTTAATATATTGACTACATTATGCCATTTCTGCCCAACTTTGCATATACCCAACAGGGATCAATGTGTACATTGGTGGGCTGGGCAGAAATGATGCAGTGTTCGCCTTTGTGCCCTGTGTAATATAGGGCAGTTATTCAAGAGGACAAAACCAAAACAGTAATGATGTAACATTTTGTATCTTCACTAATAAGGTTATATTTTAGTGCGGTCTTAAAGTGTTAAAAGCAATGTGTTTGCCCTTCTCCCCCACCCCCATCTTGCTGCTTGTGTTCTGTTACATTTGCAAGGGGTGCTTGTGCTTAACTAAATTGAAAAGGGTTCTAAATTGCTTCCTCTTGTGCCTGCTGGGCCTTCTCTACAGGTTACTCACTTAATTGCCCACTGCTTCAGAAGGTCTGCCTTCTGAATCTGGCTCTACCACTAGTTTCTCCAAACTGTTGTACAGAGGGTGAGTGTCAAAAATTTATGGGCCTGGGTGTCAAATGGTCTAAGCTAGACCTCTGTTTCTGGTCAAACAAAAGATGTTTGAAGTATTACTGAAATATATATACAATCAGTTTGACAAGAGGTCCAAGTAGGGTGAGTGCACACATAACACAAGGAGCAAGATTCTTTTCAAAGTATTTTCAATTCTCTGTAAACCTCAAATTGTTTATCTCCAGAATGAAGAATTTTGTAAATATAAAATGGACTTACTTTCTGTTCCTCTTTCTTACATGGTTGTAGGCTTCCAGGCCATCTGTTAGCGTCTTCAACTTATCAGGCTCCACCTGAGTAAAGGCATGAATAACAAACCACTTTACTCAGATATCTAGTTACTAAACACTGTTTTACTGATAGTCACAGTATCTTTTTGTCTATGAATACAGAGGTTAATGCAATTATTAATATTTTCATGTTCCTTAAACACATATGGCTGCAATCCTATCCTCACTTTCCTAGGAGTAAGTCCCACTGAACAGAATAGGACTTACTTCTGAGTAGACCTGCTTAGGATTGTGCCCTAGGAGTCATAACATCAGTTACAACCTCAAAGACAGCAGAACACCAACAAAAAAACCCCATGAAATTCAACCATGAGAAAATAAAGTATATTTTGTGTTCCTTGAGGATGAGTATTTACTTCAGTCAGAATGCCCTTTGCTGATTGGCACACATGCAAAGAGTATGCTGACATCTCAAGAACATTTAGGCTGCATACAAAATTGTTTATGACATCTTGTTTATGATATCTTCTGTTTTACTACAGTATTTGTTGTGGGCTTGATCCAAAGATGAATGAGCAGAATTCTGCTCATAAGATGGACCTTTCCTTTGTCCTTCACTACATCCTCCAGAAAGATGCTTCTGAATGTTAAAGGATCCTCTGAAGACATATGGGGGACAATAGCGGGAGGGCGGGATCAGCAGAAATCAGTAGCCTCCTTGTGTGAGTAGATTAAATTATATATTTTATATATTAACACTAAAATGTAAAGTTTATTGGTGACTTGCAGTGCAATCCTATGCATGTCTACTCGGATGTCAGTCCCATTATTTACAAATGTTTCAAATCCGGCCATTCACTGAGGAATTTTTTTTTTCAGGTCAGGGTTGAGAGAAAGAAGATCATTTATGGCAGTTATTGTGGCCACCTAAGGTTCCTTGGTGAGTTCCCCTTTCTCACCCAAAGCTGGAAAACATATGTGCGGCTATAGTTAAGGGAAGACTGAATGAGTTTTAATACAAAGTAGAAGATAACAGAACAACAGCTCAGTCATTTTTGTTTTATACAGAATGTCACTTTAGCTTTGGAGGAAATAACCAAGACTTACGCCATATTAGCTAGATAGGCTTGGGCACCAGGGAGCTGCCCGCATGATTTAAGTGGGCAAGTTAATGAGGTGCCTTGTTTGACAATAATACATAATATTAGCATTGTTTGTTATTAAAGCACTGAACGAAGAGCAATTTTGTTTTGGCACCCATGATCTACCACAGAATTTAGTCCACTGTAATTAACAACAAAACTATAAATTGGGCAACATTAAAGAGTTCTCAGCTGTAGTGAAGTGATAAAAATTATAGATCTCAGTAACAGATGGCTCAAGTCAATTCTGCTCCTAATTGAACTTTGAAAATATGCAAGTTCTTTGTTTTGGGTAGCCATATGTACAGATGACATTACAATTATTATTTGTAAATAACTTTGTTTTTCAAATGGTAGTAAAAATTTTAACAGTTCATTTCACCAACAAAAACATGTAAATTAACATTTACAATTCTAAACGGTTGCCTCATCTCTACTTTTCACTCTTATACCACTTTTTTCAGATAGATAAGCAACAGCTTTTTGTACCAAGAGCAGCTAATTTGTACATTTTAAGAATGCTTAAGGTCAACTGAGCCATGACTAGGGTAAATAGTATATGAACTATCTGGAGACAACTTGCTGGCATTTGGTATATATACTCTTCATTAGGCACACTGCTCTCTGTACAACTATTAGGATTCTTTTTGGTTACCTTTATATGAAATTGTTTAGGTGTGACCTACTGAAAACAACTAAGGTTTATTAGTCAGTAAACTGAGTGTTTATCAGTTTGGGTTCTGTGTAAGCCTCTAAAAGGGACTGGGGCAGTGGGAGGAAGGTCAAAAAGAAATAATGCAGAATCAAAAAGACAGCAGATAAAATTGTCGCAATGTCCTCAGTTTCCCCCACAAATAGCAATCTTAAGCTTTGGATATCTCATGCAGCACAGAAAGCTATAGATGGGGTTATGCATTAGGCCAAAACAAAAAACAAAAACCTGCCTCAGATATTGTGGTACAAGATTTTGTTGACTGAAGTAAAGCAATGAGAGTTCAAGCAGAGATGCTCTTTGCAACTCATCTGTTGGTCTACACAAAGAAGTAGGGTTTGCAAGTATATTTTGGAAGTCCTAGAATCTGAATGGGGGTAGATTTTCTAAGCAACTGAAAGCGGAACATAAACTCTTACAACTAAAGTACAGTGGGCCCTTGTTATCTGCAGAGGATCCATTCCTAGATCCCCCCACCATGGATACTGATTTCCACGGATAATAAATCTGCGGAAAACCCCTATTGCCCTACATAATGTATAGGATTGTAGCCCTAAAGGGGAGCCACAGCCAATGGCCCAGTAAGTCAAGAGAGGCACCGGTTGAAAAAGTTTGGGAACCACCGACTTAGATCAACAGAATTTCTATCATCTTATGTAACTCTGAAAATTCTGGAGAATATGCTGGGGAAAACAAGTGCAACCAGCATGCAACATTACCTCAAATGTACTAATGTGGTTTATTTGGGGAGAACTCAGCCATGACCAACTTCCTTAACCATTACAAACTACATTTAGGATACAATGCACTACATTTTAGTTTACACCGGACAATACTGAAGTTCTAATTTAGGATATTCACAATTATTGTTTCACACATGCTGTCATATGAAATGAACATGGTCAATGAGTGATGAACATGCATGTGTAACTGACCTAGAGGTCATGGTCAATACGAAATCCGCCTTAGCGTTATCTTTACAATTTTGAGGGGAAAAAATTAAAATAATATTTACCCTGTCTTTCTGCTAGAAAGACCTTCTCCTTTGTAGCTGATTGTTTTAAGGAATTATTTTTTTCAAACAAACAAAAATTCACAGGCTATCTAAAAAACTGTAATGGACTTATTGGGATTTTCTTTAGCTGCTTTAATTCAAAATTTACTGAAATACAATTAATAATATAAGGAAATTAGAGTAACATGGTAGTGAAGGCATGTCAATAAACTGTAGTAACAAATTTGAATATTTTATGCAAAACTAACCATCTACTAGGAAACATATCTATGTAAACAATTTGTCTGATTTTTCAAATTATATGAAAAGTGGCATATCCCATTCTCTGTAGTATGAATAATAAGCACTTAATTTTGAAATGAAGGTCTTAAATATATTTGTCTCAACACTGCTATTTAAGATGCTCAATATAATGAATAGCGTAATCTTTGTTCAACAAACATCTGTAGAAATTAACTTTGTCCTGATCAGTACTTATTAGCATTTCTGTAAAGAATTGGTAATGCAGGAAAAAATGGTGGGTACTAAATAATACAGTAATGGTTCTATGTTTCAAGAGAGATACTTTAAACCTAATTTGTAGAGGTGGGAGAAAATGGTGATAACAAAATGAAAACACAACACCACTTTTGCACTTCTCATTTTTGTATTAAAAAAAGACAATAACCCTGAAATCTGTGAAAAAATAAAACTGTTTTATTTGGTTTTGTTTATTATTTAATGGATGTGTGCATGGCTATTGACTGTGGCTGCATCTGCTGACACTATACCACCTATCTAGTACACTTTTAAAGCAATTATAATGTAAATTTTGAATAAAAACTCATAATACCACTTTCTGAACTTTTTGGAAAACATTAGAATCTGTGAAAAAATAAAACCATTTTCTCCCACTTCTACTTATTTAGTCAGGTCATTTGTCACTGCTGGGATCCAAAGACAGCATGTGTTTGACTTTCCCGCCTGATGCCCCACAATGCAGTTCTTGAAAAACTGGTCAACAGGTCAGAACTGAGTTTCATGTGGCCAGGCATTGCAGTGCACAAGTGGAAGAGAGTGGAGAAAAACACTCAGCAACCTCTTAGCATGTGTGACCAAGTTCTTTCTACTGCTTCATAGGTGTATATCCAGTTTTCTTATGCAGAATAATAAAGTTGATATCATTTAAGTTACCATAAAGCACAACAAAACCAATTCTATCTAAACACAGAGGATGAAACAAAACAGGAATATATACATAAAGACACAAACAACATTAAAATAGTATAGGTTCATGACCCAAGGAGTGAAGAACTGTATCTAAATAAAATGTGGAAACTAATGCAGCATTTTATACATTTAGATTGTCTGAAGTGGTCCTATGGATTAACAATAATACCTTTCTAGAATTAGAACCATGAATTGGAGAGAAAACTGTCAGCACACTAGGTAACACAAGCAGTAATATTTTTTATGTAAAAAGAAACAAAAACATTTCTGACTAACATATTTATATATGTTAACAAAGGTGTATCTTTACACATACATATATACAGAGGAAGAGAAAGAGAGACTATATATATGAATAAATATACCTTCCCATCTTCAGTGCTTTGTTGACACGAGTTGTGAACATCATCTTCTCTTACTAATTTACCAGGCCACGAAGTCAGTCCTTTGATTTGGCCCCAGACCAAGTCCCCAACGTTAAACGTCCTTGGCCTGTAATGTATCAACTCATTTGAAGAAGGGGAGTCGGGATTCCTTAGGTCATCTTCACTACTGATGCTCTTAGCGTCTGAGGGACTAGGCACACACCCATTAATGCTTTTGGCATTAAAGTCTCCATTATAATGGATATAGTCTTTAACTAGAGAACTTTCAAAGCTATTTGAGGAACTAGGAGACTGCTCCTCCACTGCCAGGTCTTGCTTGGAAGAATTAAGCAACTCCCCAAACCCTCTGCCCTGTTGAGGCCGGTTTCCATTTATGTGTGCACATCGTTCCACAGTGTTCTCTAGTCTCTCTTTAAAACTCATCATAGTTCTTTTGTAATGGCTATACCTGAAGTTCTCCTCCAACATTTTATCGCTTTGACAGTTTCTTTGCTGTAACAGTATGGGATGCTGCTTGCCTTGAATAAGTGGCAGTGTGGAGACGTTGTTGGGTCTTTCGTGGCAAGGGCTGCTGTGGACATGGGATGAATGGTCTAAAAACTCCTCACACTTCCATCTGTTCATTTCTCCTCCAGGGCTTTGCTCCCCTTCCCACTGTTTTTTGGGTGTGTTGCAACCCGTTGGTTTATAGTATTCTAAGCCATCCCCCTCACTGGAATTTTTAAGGTGTTCTGAGTTCTTCAGTATTCGTGCCCCCCTAGTGTTCCTTGCCCTCCCTTCATGATCAGAAATGCCAATGTTTCTTCCGTGGATTACTGCACTGACAGCACTGGAAAGATTTAACGGGTCACCAATTGAGGCTGTGAAGGCACTCATGGCACTCAAAGCTGGAATGGGGCTCATTTGTGTTGTACTGTTAACTGCAGTGGTGATTACTACTTGCATCCCTTTGCTTGCAGCATCTACCACAGCTTTGTAGATCGTATCAACTGAAGCATCACCCTGGGTAGCTAGACTGAGGTTGTCCTTGGCCTGCTGCCCTACAGATGGCTCCGTCCTTTGTTGTAAGTTGCATGCTGTATCTTGAAAGGGAAGAAGTGAGGTGTTGGAAATTTCGGGAATTGACGGCATCCCCATCTGAGTGATCATTCTCTTGTTCAGAAAAGCAGCCTCTTCCTGCATTCTTACCTTGAAAAGTCATAAGGAAAAAGTTTGCAAAAATTGAGCATCCATTTGAATATTTTATTTAATCTAGAATTAAAAAAATGACTGAAGCAACTACAGGTACTCATTCCACATTGGAATACATTCATTTTCCCAAGTGTAGGCAGTAAATAGTAACAGTAGTAACAGTAACAGTAATTCCTGACACCTTTGGTGAATATTTACCAAGGTTTCTCCTAACTGTGCTGAGCAAGTAAAATGCAGCATATTTTGCATAAGCAGCATACATCAATTCAATCTTTTTTTTCTAAATCTAGCTTAGGCCTTTTCCATGGCTCTGACCTCAGTCATGTCCAAGCCTAAGACACCTGTCATTTCTGGTTTTTTAGAAATAACTCAAGGTCTAGAACAGGGGTGTCCAAAGTTTTTGGCAGGAGGGCCACATCATCCCTCTGACACTGTCTTGGGGGCTGGGGAAAAAAAGAATTAATTTACATTTAAAATTTGAATAAACTTACATAAGTTTACATAAATGAATATATTAAAGATGAACTTATATGAATGAATGAAGGTCTTGAAATAGCTCAAGGCCTATAAAAGGCCTTGCACAAAGCAAGGCTGGCCTTTCCTTTGCTGCTGCTACTGCATCACAGACGTGAAACAGTAAGCAGTGGAGGAAGCCCTGATCCCACAGCTCATGCAAGAGGTCAAACAGTTGCCCTCACACTAAGAGCAGTTGCATCGGGCCAGTGCGGGCTCCAACAAATCTCTGGAGAGCCAGAGGCTCATTGGAGACTGGGGGCTCCCTGAGGGCTGCATTGAGAGGCCTTGAGGGCCGCAAGTGGCCCCAGGGCCGGGGTTTGGGCACCCCTGGTCTAGAAGGACCCAAGGACTGCCCATAGGCAAGATACTCTACCCCTATCTGCTACTCCGATCTGCACAGTCCAAAAGGTAGCAGATTTCATAAAGCATGGGGCAGAAGAAATACCACTAACAAGCTCATCTGAAATTTTTTGTACTGTTTTACCCACTTGTGTTAGCAGCCACTATATCAACCATATGCTTTGGCAGTGGATCCTATCTCAGCCTCATTTTGTCTTCCTAATCTTGATTACTACTTTTGGCTAGAATTCTAAGAATGTGTATTGCATGTGAAAAAGTCACAGTACAAGTTGGTCCTGGGGAGTTATTGAAATGGTTCTTAGTGATGTGCAGACCCTGGGTTCTATTTTGATTTGTACAACTGCACTTCCATGCCTCCTCCTCCCAACAGCAGCCACTGGTGCCCCCCAAATTTGGCTGCTGTCGGGAGGTGGGGCAGGGAAGTCTCCTTGTGTGGGTGTCCTTCAGTCCATGCAACTTAGGATATGATCCCTCGGAATTAAGGATCACTGAACTGACCGGTACCTTGAGGTTTTCTTCAGAAGCCCCATTCTGGGTCCTTCTACTACATGCAGTATGGTGGAAAGTTACTCTGGATAAGGCCTTTTGACAGTGGTACAGCTTCCTTCTCTGGGAAAGTTCATTCTGCTCTCTTCTTCTTAGCAATTAAGGGGCATGCAAAAGCTGTGCTTTTACAGAGGACTTCAAGGCCATCTGAGTTTGCTTGTGTTCTGCTGTTTTTTCTGCTGCTCAACAAATGAATAACTGGTTCCTGCTTCTGATTTGTTTGTGTTTTTGTTTTATTCACTGTTTTAATATGTATTTAGATTTTTAATTTGTGAGATGTCTTGCAGACTTTTTAATTCTACAGGTGGGCTGTAAATACTCCTCCTCAGCTGCAATCCTTAAATTCAGTTGAAGACTATAGGAATCAAGTAAAATTGTGGCCTTAGGAAATATTCTGAAGCTGATTTTTTTCCCCTCTTGCATTGAGTGTTCTAGCAGTTTTAATTTGAAGTAATCCACCATTTTCTCCTTTACCTAACCATTTGCTTTCATGCCTCACACTAAGAATCTGCAATCCAACACACAATTACAGAGGGCTCAATCCAACTGAACTCAAGCATGCATAATTTGTACAGCACTGCTGCAATCACTATTTTATTTATTTATTTTAATAAATTTATATTCTGCCTTTCTCATGCCAAAGTAAATGCCCAAGGTGGTTTACAAAGCTTTATAATAAAGTACAAAGTATCACAACACGTAAAAAGAAAATCAAACAAGATATTAAAACATTAATTTTAACATTACATAGTGAAATGTAAACCAAGACAGAGCAAAATCTAACAGATTTGAGGGCTATTTGGAAAGTAACCTCCATTTGGCTTCCAAAGAAACAAGAATAAAGGGAAAAAATTCAACAGTGCATAAAAGCCATACACCATGCAAACAACATCCCTCCTTGGCGAAGGGTGAACTGAGGCACCCATCACTATCATGCCACCAAACATTTATTTCATTAATAGTCTGTGCTAAGACACAGTCATCCTTTGCATCTAACCTTCTTTTACTTTGTCTATCAAAGTCTGTGTAGAAAAAGCTATCTAGAAATTTGTGCCATGACTACATTAAACACTGGCCAATATTAAACATAAGCCTAACATAGCACATACAAAAACAAAGCCACAAAGCATAATGTAGAGAGGTTAATAAGTAGATTGATAGCTATGATTTTTGCAAATGTAGGAAGATATTTAGGTGTCTAGACTAACAAAATGATTTTTGTTTATCTTTCTTGCAGAATAAAAGCTTCTCTCATGCTTCCCTCCACCTTAATCTTGCTTTCAAATGTTGAGCTCGACACTACCATAATAATGTTAAGCAGACAACGTAGCTCTCTTTTTATGGTCTACCATAGTTGATATTTTTTGCCATTTTCTTAGATTAACATTTGCATTCAAACTCTTGATAGCATTAACTGGATGAAAACAGCAAGAATATTTTGAAGAATGCAGTTACACGGATTTGTTCCAGAATCTCTAAATTAATAGGGAACTTGCAATAGATAAAGAACACAGT
This sequence comes from Tiliqua scincoides, assembly GCF_035046505.1. NCBI lineage: Eukaryota > Metazoa > Chordata > Lepidosauria > Squamata > Scincidae > Tiliqua > Tiliqua scincoides. The sequence goes on along the minus strand of NC_089821.1, from coordinate 93,695,351 downwards.
ATCAGGTCCCAAATATCACTCATGATTGCCTCCTCATTCTCCTTCTGGACAGCTATGGCACAATTTCGCTTTAATTCAGCACATGTGAAAAACTGACATATTCTCAACATTTAGAAGCTACAGGTAAATGTAAAATGTTGGGATGATAAATACAAGCCAAAGATTTAACTTCAGAGAAACACTGTCTCCCCTCCACCCCCGCAATAAAAACCAACAACCAACGACAAGTAAATATTAAAACATTGTGTTATGTTGATTCTATATCACAGGCATTCATGGAAAATGAAAAAAAAAAAATTCTACCTGAAAATTCTGGAACAGACAAGCCATGGGATTTGGGTTGTTAGGTGGCCCAGGAATGGGAGGCTGTCCTTGAAAACCTTGGAGATTCTGATAGCCTTGGAGAAGCTGCTGTTGTTGATTTGAAGGAAACATTTGATTGTTGTTGAACAGTGACTGCAGATGAGTTAGCTGATGGTTATTAAGAGTAGTGTTTAAGGACGACATGTCACCTGTAAATTGAAACACATGGCTATTAAGTCACCCACTTTTGAAGGGTAGGCACATGTTTACCCTGAGTCACGTTTTACCATATAGTGGAAAAGATGTAGAATAAAATTTTTCTCTGCACGTTTTAGCGAACTAGTCCTCTAGGATGCAATAGCATGGATTTTTTTTTGGTGCTTTACAACTATTTAAAGCAGAGAGCTTTAAACAGAGAGCGGGATCCTAAGGTTTTCTTCTTCTCTTGGAAGGAAGAATCTTTGCTCTGGATCAGGGGTGTCCAAACATTTTGGCAGGAGGGTCACATCATCTCTCTGACCATGTATCGGGGGCCTTGAAAAAAATAATTAATTTACATTTCAAATTTGAATAAATTTACATAAATGACTATATTAGAGATGGAACTTATATGAATGAATGAAGGTCTTGCAATAGCTCAAGGAATATAAAAGGCCTTGCACAAAGCAAGGCCAGTCTTTGCTGCTGCAGCACAGTCATGAAATAGCAAGCAGTGGAGTGAGTCCTTGTACCACAGCTCACACGAGATGTCAAACAGTCACCCTCACGCTGAGAGCAGTTGTGTTGGGCCAGCATGGGCTCCAGCAAGTGTCTGGACAGCCAGAGGCTCATTGGAGATTGGAGGCTCCCTGTGGACTGGATTGGGAGTCCCCGAGGGCTGCAAATGGCCTCCAGGCTGGGTTTTGGGCACCCCTGCTCTGGAGGTTTAGTATCCAACCCAGAGTATCAAACTCTGGATCCCCCTTACCATGGAATTATACATAGTAATGTATGGTATAAATGAGCCTAATGCACCCAATGTTATGAGTCTAAGGGCGCTATCCTAACCCCTTATGTCAGTGCTTTCCAGCACTGGCATAGCAGTGCCAAAGGGACATGTGCTGCATCCTGCACTTGGGTGTCACTCAGTGCTGGAAAGCACTGACATAAGGGGTTAGGATTGCGCCCTAAGTCCCAAATCCTAACCCAATTTCCAGCACTGGCATAGCTGTGCCAATGGGATGTGTGCTACATCTTGCAGTTGGGGGGCATTCATGGAGGCCTCCTCAAAGTAAGGGAATGTTTGTTTCCTTATCTAGGAGCTGCACTATCCTTATGTTGGAGCTGGAAAGTGGGTTAGGATTGTGCCCTAATTCCACTCAAAATCTTTTTTCCTAAGCTGTCATAACCTTTACTGTATATTTCTTGAAGCAGCAGCAATATATTTCAGAGTTTATTGAACACAAGAAGTTAGCAAACTCTTCAGGCCTAACTTCCTGATTATTTGATTTTTTTTGTTTAAATCCCACTTTAAAATACCGTTTAAACTTTATTAACTTTGTTTAAAAGCATTGATACACACCAACAATATCAGAAATTATAGCAATATTCACATACCCTGGTGACTATATAGTCATTTTTGCAAGATATAGGAATGCCCCTGTATTTGTGGGGGTTCCATTCTGGAACCCCCCAAGGTTACGTGAAGCTGCGGATATGGGCGAGCGCATCCCCCCACGTTCTCCAAACTCCGCTCCCCTTGCCTCTGGAAAGTCCTCTGAACCCAGCAGAGGCCACAGATCAGTCCATGGTCTTTGCTGAGCTCAGATTGAGCCTGACAGTTTACAAAATGCAACTTCCGGTTTCTCTGTGAAACCCCGAAGTGACTTTTTAATGCCTTATAAGGCATTAAAAACATCATGTCTGGTTTCACGGAGAAACCAGAAGCTGCTTTTTTAAAACCATCAGGCTCAGAGGACCTACAGAGGCGAGGGGTGCATGGAGTGGGCTCTATATTTGTGAAAAATGAAAACTACCATTTTTGTTTCTAAATACAAAGAAGCCACCTGCAGCTGAAGATTAGTGGTTCCAATCTCAAAATATTTAGTCGTTACTATCCAGGATAATTTTTTTATGAGGCAATGAATCTCACAGGTGTTCCCATGTGCTTCCACAAATGCACTGGGGCTAGTCCAATTTCCTGTTCTGACTCTGACACCTTGTACTGCAAAAATTTTTACAGAAGCAGCTGCTCAAGAGGTAAATGGTGGGACAGGGCTCCGAAAACCTGGTAGATGTGTGGAACTTCGATGCATAACCCTTTGAATCCTGATCTATGTTACAAAAGCTTGTGGAAGCTACATAAAAAGGTTCAGAAAACATTTTAGCCATTTGGTGCTAATTTACAAGCAGTTTTAAATTTTGATTTACTGCAAATGGATTCTTAACAAGTTAGGCTTGTGTTCATACGACAACTAGTTTTGCACTGTACTTTTAACTTATGTTTTATAAACAGCAATTCACCAAAGTCAACATATGTACATATACACAGTACACACACATCTAGGGAAATCTGTAGCAGCAATACCAGAATCTGGCAGACTCAAGCCCAATTCACACACAGTTAAATCCATTGTTGTACAGTCATGTTCTGATGAAGGGCTTTCTAGTAAAATAGCTCCCTATGTGAAAAAGTGAGGTACTGCAGTCACAGGAGACACTCCCTGACTTAAATAAGCCTTGACTTGTAATTTTGATTTCACCTCCAGTTTGGGCTATGCAAGAGGAGCTCACCACTTCCAGCTCTGCAGTTTGCCATTCACTTAATTCCGTATGTTGATATTGTTCCCACTGCATCCTACATTTCCTCTTTCATTTAAGGAGCCCTCATGGAGGAAGGGGCAAGATTGTCAAGCTCTTAGGATAAATGAAATGGGAAAAACAAGACACTTGGGGAACGACACCAGCTTACAGACCGAGGCGACCGGCAAGTTTACAGAGTGCCAAGCAAGGGTGGCTCCTCTTGCACAGTTCTGACATGAGTAACTTGTATAACGGTGTCCAGAACGGAACCCTTATGTAAGTTGGGAAGTGCCTGTATTATCTCTAATTTAAATAAGTGAATTGGACCTCAGCTTTGTTTTAAGTAGATATTTCTCAAGTGATTTAGAAACCTTTGGTTTCTATGCTACAAAACAAACAAAAAAAGCATGTCAACATAGATGCACAGTGCCAGACAGGCAGTCTGTTACTTTGAACTTGTGCAAGACCGTACTTAGACTGTTTTATGCATTGCTTTATAGTAATCTAGGGATCAGGCGCATTGACATATTTCTGATGGACTTGGAAACTTCTCATCTATTGCACAGCTACTCATACTAACCCTGTGATGCCTTGGATATTTTAAAATACAATACTGCATCTCAGAGATGCACCTGCACATTTATTAGATTTGAAAAATGTAAAAGCCATTCCAACTGGTTGACTGAATTTAGATGGCATCAAACTTTCTAAACGATAGGGTATTAAAAATGCTATTTAAAATTTTCTGTCAATTGTATTTGCAGTTTTTCACTGGAATGGTTAAGCAAGTTGACATAGCATAAACCTTTTAGAAAAAAAAGTGCAATGAAATGGAGTTTTGAAAAAAAGGAAGAAAATAGAAATTTTCCCTCCCCACCCAACATTTTTTTTTCCTTTTTAAAATTTGTGAAAATATTAACTTACCAAGTAGACCTGTCCCCAGTAGAGGGTTAAGTAGTTGTGGCACCACAGAGTTACTGTTGAGTTTAGCTAGACCAGATGTACTCCCAGCATTATTAGATATGCTCAGCAATGTTTCTGCCATTGACACCACTGCTGTCCCACCAAGGGTTGAGACAGACAGTGCTGCCACTGCTGATGATGTAGTGGCTGTGGTAGTGGTAGCCTGGGAGGAGGTTGCTAAGGAAACCTCTGGATGATTAGCAGTGTTGCCCGATGCAGAGTTCAGAACACCTCCCAACAGCTGGGGATTCACGGTCATTAATCCCGAGGCCCCAGTGGCAGCTGGGAGAAGCAGGGGGTTTGAAGTAGTGTCTGCGCCTGAAAAGTTTGGGAAAGGGTTTCCCAGAGGGTTGGTTAACAGGGTCTCAGCTCTACTGGTGTCTGACTGACTGCTTAGCAAGTGATCTGGTGGTGGGGCGATCATCTGTGTTACTGAGGGCAGAGGATTGTTTTGCTGTTGCTGTAAGAGATCTGAGATGGACAGATTGAAAGGTGTTAAGGGGAGTATGGCAGCTGCTTGGGCTTGGTTCTGAAGAAGGGCTGCTAGCAGCTGAAAATGAACAGGTTGTAGCACCTGCCCATCCACATCACTGGAGAGCAAAGCTAAAGCAGCATTTACATTCGGGTTGAGAAAACCTAAAGGATTGAGGTTGACCTCAGACTTGCCTTCTCCTGCTGAAGGCTGCAGTATATTTAACAGATTCTGGTTTAGGAGGTGCTGCTGATTCACTGGCAAAGAGATAGGCAGAGAACTAAAGAGGTTTGGATTCAAAGAGTGTGGAAGATTGTTGTTTGAAGCGCTGTTCTGTGGAAAATGCAGAGCATGTTCATGACCAATGAAAGGAAAGTCATTCCCAAGGGGGAGCTGGCTATGAAGTGGGTTTCCAACTGCAGTAGTGACTATGACACCATCTTGAAGAACAGATGTGGTCTTGGTGATGGCAGGTTGACTGGTGCCAGCTATCGCTGTAGATGATGATGGTCCTGCTCTCCCTGCAAGTGCAAAATTAACATAATATAGCACATTGAAAGAGAAATACTATAATGAACAACAACGAGTATGTCCAAGAATAGATATGTGTCTCTCAAGCAAGGAAGAGAGTTATTATTTACAAAGTTTTACCATGTAGTTCACAAATAGATAAAACATCAGACCTTAAAACCAAAAGACCTCTAAAACAACATCATATATGGTATCAAAAGCAGTATTAATCACAGATCACACTGAAAGGCCAAGTACTCAAGAATTGTTTTTATCCTTACCTTGGATTTTATTGCTATTTTTACAAAGTCTTGTATAATGCAATTTTAGTATTTATGTTACTGCCATTTTATTATTAACTGCTTGGTAACCGTTAGGTGTTGCCTACATTAAATATACATACAAATATCTTTCTAGAAGTCAATGGTGAAACACTGAAGAGCCTATTCTACAGTTTCAAGTCTATGACTGAAAGTATCGTGGACCATCCCTCAGCAGTTTAGCTTGCCTCAATAGCCCTATGAAGATACTTTGGGGCTCTAATCATAACTACATTCTTTCTCCACACAGAGCATTTGCCTCAAAAGTACTGGATGTGGGGAGAGTGCAGGGTGAGGCTATTGTGGGTGCCATCAGTAAGAGGACACTGCACACGTTCTTCGGTGAGAGAGGAAACAGCTTTATAGGGCTAGAGAGGAACTCTAACAGGATCTTGTGGGTGGTCTTAGTGGGGAGTGCAAGTTCAAACTGTCCAGTATTCCAATATGAAAAGGAACTTGCAATGAATTATTCCAAAAACTATTAAGTTTGCTTCACGAGATCGATCATGCATTATTACTTTAAAAATACAACTACAACAAGACCATACATGTATTATATTTATTCTTGGCCAAATATAAAGTACACTATCCAACCAAGTAGCAAGTTTAAATTATTACAGTAAAGAGTGTAGAAAGATTAGAGGGGGAGATTAGTAATCAGAACAAATGAATTCCACTCTCAAGACTGCCACCATGTGGATTCATCTACCCAGGACAAATTGAGATATGAACATAGGGGAGTAGAAATTTACATGAAAGCACAGCTCTTGAGTTCGTTAGAAGAAAACGGTTACTCAGAATAGAAACCAATTCCAAAGCTCACTGGCAGAACTTACTGAAGGTCTCGCTATCTATCATAAAGACTTATGTTCTTCTTTTCAATAATAGAAATGTTGCAAATGTTGTCAGATTCATATTTCGTCCTTTCTATAAGACAGAGATGGGCAAACATTTTGGTAGGAGGCCCAGCCAGACCATCTCTCTGACACTGTGTCAGGGTCCGGGGGAAAAAAAAGAATTTACATTTCAAATTTAAATAAATTTACATAAATGAATACATTAGAGATGGAACTTATATGAATGAATGAATTTTACTGACCTTATTTATAATATACTTGAGAACTATAATACAGGCATGTAGAACCACATGAGAACTATGAGCTGTTTGCCACACACCTCTTGCACAGTGAAAACATACAGACCAAGCCAGAAACACAAACACATGGAGACTATAACAGGCCTTGTTCTAACTCGTCCCACAGCTCACGTATGGTGGCTGCAACCAGCAGTCATGGGCCAGTGCAGGCTCCAACAGTCTCCAACAGGTCAGAAGCTCATTGGTGACTGGGGGCTCCCTGTGGGCTGGATTGGGGGTCCCCAAAGGCTGCAAATGGCCCCCAGGCCCAGGTTTACCCACTCCTGTTTTAAGACATTCAAGTAATTGAAGACTAGCACACCTCTCCAAACGTAGGGGAGATTAGTAGAACTGATCATAGCTAGATTCTCTTGGAGGGAGCCAGGTCAGAATACACATGAGCATCCTTCAGTTTATGTAACCTGGGTCTGATGAGATAACTGGCTTGTCTGATTAGGTTTTTTACAACTATTTGGGCATCCCACTCTATCCTCTGACCTGGTCAGGTGAGCTGGACTGCTCAATGGACTGACACATGCTAATTTCAGCTAGCTAGGATCTAATGTTTCTCAGAGGTTAGCCGAAGGAGATAAGCAATCCACAAAACTGAATCCTGTCTGCCTAGCCATGTGGTTTTCTGTTATAATCACAATTTCAGTGTCTCAGAGAAGACTTTTTCCTACTAACTCCTAAGTAAATCTCTTCTCTTAAGGGAGACAGATGAGGAAAAAGAGAGCAACAAGAGCTCAATCACCACAGCTCTGCATACAACAGCTCTGTGAGTTTGGGAGATAGAAATCTGTTCAAAGTCACCTGTCAACTTCAGGACTGAATGGACAGGAACCCAGGACATCCACATTTAAACCCAATTGCAAAGCATTTTACATATTACATACACACTTCAGGTTACATTCACAGAAGTCCTTGACACATGCACACCTGCTGCGATAGCCACCACTTTCATTTGTTTGAATTATAAAAAGTTTCTCAAAATACTTCGCTTTTTGATATTTTTGGATTGCTGGAATTGCAAAGAAAATGCCCTTCTAGTTCTTGCTTGACAGACACAGTTATGCCTCTGGTATTTGCAGATTCAGGACCCACAGTTTTATCTAACCACAGGTTCCAATCCTGCGATTGAGGCCGGACCTGTGCTCCCAGACAGGAGATGTTCTCTGGTTGCATCTGGGAGCCTTTCTAATGCCCGCAGGGACCTCTGCGGGTCTCAGAAAGGCCTCCGGAGGTGCCAAAAAGGAATTTCAGTTTTTGGAAAACTCTGGTACCTTCTGGTACCAAAACCTTTCTGGTACCTCTGGAGGCCATTTTGAGGTCCACAGAGGTCTCTGCGGGTCTCAGAACAGCTCAGAACAGCTCAGGTTTCCTCCAGAGGTTCTATGAACCAGGACCCACTAATTTGACTATGTGCAGGGGGTCCAGGAATGGATCCCCCACAGAAACCGAGGTCTGACTATATTGTTTTGTTTGAAATTAATAAAGTGCTATTTACTGGCCCAGGAGATTCAAATCCTAATAGAAAGGGCTTGAAGGCGATTTCTTAGTGTTTGTTAACAGAGCAGAAGAGGGAAATTTTAATACTACAAGAAAAGGTAAATCTAAAAAGTGGTTAATTTGATGTCAGCCATGCACTATTTTATTCCCTAACAACTGCAATATGCTGAGCAAAGAAAGCACCATAGTTTTGTGCAACTCTAAAACTGCAGTAAAGTAACACAGAAAAGATGAAACTAAAGTATTGACAAAATTCAATCATCTACATTACCTAACTGATCAGAGTCCAACCTGGGGGTAAAAAAACTGGGATAAAATCCCTTTCAATTAAATAATCCCTTTCAATTTCAAATAATCCCTTTCAATAATCCCTTTCAATTAAACCTAGTAAAGGAACATGAGGAACTGAAACATGAATGGTTTTTTAAAAAATGACTTACATCAGACATGTCCTCTTAAACACATGCTGTCTGGAATAGGAAAATGGTGGCAAAAATAAACTACAGCCTTACATCTATTTGTTCAACTGATATCCCACTTTTCATTTCCTATGGAAACTCCAAGTAGCTAATAAACATCAAAACAAAAGTTACATAAATACACAAAAGCTGATTGGATCCTGTTGGCATGTGCCATTTGAAATTATGCCAGAAAGAACTTTCTTGCTTTCATGAGCTAATCAAAGCCTCAGCAGTCAAGATGGTTCTGAGCTGGAGTCTTCCTTATCACCCCCCTGGAACTATAAGAATGTTTCTTGCCCACTTTGCAAAGTGGATGTGGTCCATGATGAGATCATGTGATCATAGAGAGAAGTCATACAATTTGATCATGGCACACATTACTTCCAGAAGCTCAGACTGGCATGGAAAAGAGATTTGTATGGTTGGGGGACCTGACCCAGAATGTTGTCCAAAGTTTTTTTTAGACTGTAGCTTAGAACAGACATTCTGGTGTGGCGTTTTGGGTGAGAGCGACATCAAGGAGGAAGGGGTGGGGAAGAAAGCTTGTGCAAGTGCCTTTCTGCTTGCACTATTTAGAATGCTACCCAACAGCAACATTATACTAAAAGGTTGAATTGCTTATCTGATAAAAGCTGTCCATGAACTGGGGTAGAAAACAAGCATATAGATTTCCAAAATGGGTTTGCGCAGGTTATTGTAGATAAACTTGGCTTGGTTTAAGTTATTGAGGATGCAATCCTATCATGCGCTGGAACAGGCAAACCAGGAGGCTTGAGCTGTATCCAGCGTGAGATAGGGCACTACAGTGGCTCAGCCAAAGGTTAGGGAAAACTCTTCCCCTTAATCCTGGGTAAGCCACTGTAGCCCCTAAGGGTCTCTTCAGACTTGTGTCACCTCCTTGAAGTCGCTCTGCACTGCTCGGGGAATGGGGTTGGGATCCAGCATAACTGCCGGGTTCCAGCCCTGCCTCCCGCTCCCCACCCATCCTACCCTGGGGCCGCCCATTTCCTGCCCTCCCCCGTCCCAAGCTCAGCCAACGCAAGGTTTGGTCCCTCCATTGGCACAGAGGTTGAATTCAGTCTTCACAGGCCGGCATGCCTCTGCGCACCAGCCTAACCAACTCACAAGGAGGCGCAAGCGTGCCTTATGACTTGTGCCAGCCTAAGGGCACCTCAGGATTGCGCCCTTGGTAATTTAAACACTTTTACTTAGAGATAAATTTGTACTTAGAGGAGCAACTAGATACAGATAGACTAGCTCTTGGTTGCCAAAATTTCTAAGCAGACTATTCATCACTGAACATTTTTCTTTACTATAAAAATAGAACAAGTGTTCCAAGAGTATTTACGTACTACAGATTTAAACTGGTTTAAGAGACATTTCTTCTTCCCAGGGAATCCTGGGAATTGTATATGACCAGATTTGTCATCAATAAAATCACTATCAACTAGAATTTAATCCGGGATGAAAGGGACAATCTGGTTTGCACTACTGAAGATTGTTTGGATGAGGTGGAAGGTGTGAACCTCTCTTAGCTTTGCCCTTCTGGTTTCAGAGAGTTATGTCAGCAAAGGCCTCAGTGGAAAGGAAGGAAAATTGCAGCATTCTATCATTATTCTTTCTCCATTCAGGTGTTCTGCCCAGAGGTTTCTGGGTTTTGAGCATGTCTCACTGAGGTTGGGAAGCTGAGACAGGATTGGATTCTGTGGGTGTACCACCTTCTGTGCTACCCATCAGCTTCCATTGTTGAGTTGGTTCAAGTGGTCTTGTAGTGGAATAGTTTCAGGACCTTGGGAACTTCAATGTGCACACTAAAGCCCATAAAGGTACAGTTCAGAATTTCATGGCGAATATGCCAACCATGGCCTTGGTTTCAAGTGAGATCTGCTCCTAAGGAGCAGACAGGACATATACTGAACTTGGTTTTTACCTCTGGGCAGGTTTTTGAAGATCTGCTAGGAGAGGAGATCAGTCTGATATCGACAGATCACTACTTGACACGGTTTAACTGCAGTTTCCCACATTATACTATAGACAGGATCCAAGTTGAGTGTCTGGCAACAACTGATTTGTTTGAGCAAGTTTTTGCTTCATAGCAAGACACATTGGAATTGCAAATACAATTGCCTTTGATAGGAACTGTTTGATTATCTTTCTGGATAAAGAAATAGAATCCCTAGTTTTGCCTAAGATAGTTTTGTTGGTCTATTAATGCAAGAGTCAGTAAAAGAAATTGGCACTAGTTTCACATCATCACCACTGTTAGTAAAGTTGATGTCCTGGCTAAAAATGTGTTAGAAATTCAAATAAGCCTTGGTCGAAGTGTGTCCTTATGTACTGGAGTGAAGCAGTGAAGCAGTGAAGTGGCTAAGCAGTGAAGTGGCTAAGTTTGCAGATGACACCAAACTTTTCAAAGTGAAGTGGCGAAGAACAGAAGTGATTGTGAGGAGCTCCAGAAGGATCTCTCCAGACTGGCAGAATGGGCAGCAAAATGGCAGATGCGCTTCAATGTCAGTAAGTGTAAAGTCATGCACATTGGGGCAAAAAATCAAAACTTTAGATATAGGCTGATGGGTTCTGAGCTGTCTGTGACAGATCAGGAGAGAGATCTTGGGGTGGTGGTGGACAGGTCGATGAAAGTATCGACCCAATGTGCGGCAGCAGTGAAGAAGGCCAATTCTATGCTTGGGATCATTAGGAAGGGTATTGAGAACAAAACGGCTAATATTATAAAGCTGTTGTACAAATCGATGGTAAGGCCACACCTGGAGTATTGTGTCCAGTTCTGGTCACCGCATCTCAAAAAAGACATAGTGGAAATGGAAAAGGTGCAAAAGAGAGCGACTAAGATGATTACGGGGCTGGGGCACCTTCCTTATGAGGAAAGGCTACGGCGTTTGGGCCTCTTCAGCCTAGAAAAGAGACGCCTGGGGGGGGACATGATTGAGACGTACAAAATTATGCAGGGGATGGACAGAGTGGATAGGGAGATGCTCTTTACACTCTCACATAATACCAGAACCAGGGGACATCCACTAAAATTGAGTGTTGGGCAGGTTAGGACAGACAAAAGAAAATATTTCTTTACTCAGCGTGTGGTCGGACTGTGGAACTCCTTGCCACAGGATGTGGTGCTGGTGTCTAGCCTAGATGCCTTTAAAAGGGGATTGGACATGTTTCTGGAGGAAAAATCCATTATGGGGTACAAGCCATGATGTGTATGCGCAACCTCCTGATTTTAGAAATGGGTTATGTCAGAATGCCAGATGCAAGGGAGGGCACCAGGATGAGGTCTCTTGTTATCTGGTGTGCTCCCTGGGGCATTTGGTGGGCTGCTGTGAGATAAAGGAAGCTGGACTAGATGGGCCTATGGCCTGATCCAGTGGGGCTGTTCTTATGTTCTTATGGAGAGACTCCTGAGGTGTGCAGAAAAATCCCTGCCTCTCCTAAAAATACTAACAGGAGGCAAGGGCTGTGCTTACTTTCATTTTACTCTCATGTTGTCTCAGAATGTTGGAAGAAGAGATTAGTCTGCAGGTGCAGACTTCAGATGTTGAAAACTGGGAGCTAAGTTAAAAGAAAGCAAGTGACTGAGAGCAAGATTGTGCACACATGGGGAATGTCTAGTTGTTGAATCTTTTAGCTTAATTCTCATCTCCCAATAGCCATTAAATAGTGAGTTTAAGCTTAAAGGACACAATCTGAAGTTGTGCCTCTAATCTGAAGGCCAACAGTTGCCTCATAACTAGGACACAAGAACAAGATGGCCTGGAGATATTGGGTGATATTTCTGTGATGCTTGGCAAAGCTGGGACCTGTAGGGTCCTTAGAGGAGACTACTCTGCCTGGTCTGTCATGCTGGAGGCATGGGAAATTCCCACAAGTGGGTTGGGGTGTTGATAGATGACTCAGTCATGACAGAAGGTCAGCAGGGAAAACTCAAGATAGAATAATTCTGCTGGGATTAGGTAACGTGAAAGAAATGGTGTTCTTCATTTTATTTTGCTTTTAAGGTATAAACAGAAGCACAAGAAAAAAAAATTATCCTGTCTCCTCTTTGGGAGGAAACAGGTAAGCCTTGAATGGAACTCCCTCCACTGAGAGAATGTCATGAAGTTGATCTTGTCTCTTGTCATCACAATGTCATGGCTACTGATCTGCTTCTGAGGGTGAACACATCCTAAAGACTAAGGTTTTTGTTCCTAAATAGATGCAGGAAATCAGGAGACTATTTCAAACATAGAAGAACTGTAGGTTCAAGAAACAGATTCAACCTATGTTATCAGTGTTGTACAGATGAATTCAAATGGTTACTGTAATAAAAGAACAGTGAAGTATTCCTTCAGAGACTGGTTCTCTTTGGTAGCCATTCTTAAGAGAAGCATGGATATTTCATATAGGATAAAATATTAAATCAGCACAAAAACTTCAATGCCTACTCTCCCTATTCCTATCATATTATGAAAGGTGTTTGTTCATAGGAAAAAGCATATTTCTTGACTCATCTGCATGTGAGAGTCATTAACTATGCTCCCCTCTTTTTTTAAGGCAGCTGATAGTTGAAGATATTTAATAGATACCATGGAAAATTTTGAAGTGCTTAATGTTATTAAACAGCAAGATAGAAATAAAATAGCCTAGTTGCAATGAAATAAATATTTATGAGTAATTTCCAATTAAACACCAGTCAAATTCCTGTATGCCACAGTAAATAAAAATGCAATTGCTGACACAGGAATATAGGTCTTAAGAATTTGCAAGAACTTAATACTGTACAACATAAAAGTTAAACTTCAATATAAAAGCAATACTCTAACACCATCACTGTGACCTCGTGGTCTGAAATACTGGCCAAGAGTACTTTTTAGTGATGCATCAAAGTATTGCTAACACGTCTGTTTCTATTAGTTTTGCTGCTACTAATTGTAACAAACTGCATTTGTTTTGAGGTTTCATATGCTGATATTAATGTTTCTAAGCTGTCTCAAGAGCAGGGCTTTTTTTTGTAATGGAACGCGGGGGGACGGAGTTCCGGCACCTTTTTGCAGGGGCCCCTTCCCTTCGGAGGCATTCCAGGAGGAGGGGAGCAAAACAGAGGCATTCGCTGGGTGGGTGCTGGGGGGTGCAGGGTGGGCGGGCGCCTGGCCCCTGCCTGACCACACAACGACCCCCTCCTGCCCCCATCCCCAAGCTCTCGCCTGAGCCCAGCCCACCTCCCCTCCCCCCGCGCTCTGCTTCCCCGTGCAGCTTCCAAGCCAGTGGAGGGTGTGGGGGACACGCACCGATGCCGAGGAGGAGGATGGACAGCCAGCCAGTCAGCCAGCCAGGGAAACGGGCTGCAGCACCCATGGAACGCCCAGGCACCGGCTTGGCGGAGGAGGAGGGGAAGGAAGCTGGCTGGTGCAGCCCCCGTGCCAATCTGCAGCATGAGCCTAGGCATGTCTACTCAGAAGTAAGTCTCATTGTGCTCAATGGGGCTTGCTCCTGGTAAAGGGTGCATGGCCTTGCAGCCTGAGAGCCCAAGCCTATGCATGCCTACTCAGAAGTAAGTTCCATTGTGTTCAATGGGGCTTACTCCCGGGAAAGTGTCATAGTCTTGCAGCCTGATTAGACAGGCAGAGGAAGGGCTCTGAGGCTGCAGTCCTCTCCACACTTTCCTGGGAGGAAGCCCCAGTCTCTACTGGGACTTACTTCTGAGTAGACAGGCACAGGATTGGGCCCTGAGGCTGCCATCCTATCCACATTAAGCCCCATTCACTAAAGTGGACTTCTGAGTAGACATGCATAGGATTGGGCTCTTAGGCTGCAATCCTAGGCACTTTGCTGGGAGTAAGCTCCATTGACTAGACTTACTTCAGAGTAGACATACCTAGGATTGGGCTCTTAATCCTGGCAGAGATATATATCTGCACCCATTTTCACATGCTAAGGGGAGGTGAAAAGGGATTCTACGTGTGTACAACGTGCTGTCCAGCCTTGCCAGAGATCCTCCTCATCCTTCCCCCACAAGCATGCCCTCCGCCAGCCAGCGTTTGCAGCTCCTCTCCAGCAATGCACAGCAGCTGCTCAGGGCAGCAGAAAACATACAACTGCATGCCAAGCGCCTTCCCTAAGACACAGAGTATTCTGATACCTGAATTAAACCATATTTAATCACTTGTTTACAAACGTAGCTGTTTCTACGTGCACCTAAGGACCCCTCTCATGTAAGATTTCCTTTTTTGTTCTTACTCCCACAGTTGCTTAGAGTAATTTTACTACATGGAACTCATGTAAGCCATTTTCGGAATCCGTTCACTGCTTCCTCTCCTCGAAGTAGTGCCACACTACATACTACATGCTACAAGTGCACCTGTACAGTATTTTTCCCCATGTGTAGAAAAAGTAGCTAGGGGGAAGGGGATGTGGAGATTGACAGCCCAATCCTATGCATGTCTACTCAGAAGTAAGTTCATCTTTAGGGGGAACCATATAAAAAATATTTTATTTCTCCCATAAAAAATGGTTTATAAATAAATAAATAAATAAATAAATAAATAAATAAATAAATAAATGATTAACAAGTTGTGAGTTCCTGCACCTTTTCTTTTACAAAAAAAGCTCTGCTCAAGAGTGATACAAGAGCAGGGATATAAGTGCATACATACACACATACATAACATTCTTTGTAGATGCTTCACAACTACAACCATTGTAATGGTAAGTCTCCATTGTCTCCATTGTATGGCTAGTTGTGTCTTTCTATCCAGGCTAATTGATGTACCTGAGCAATATGGCTGCCTTGGGCTCCTGATCACAAATCAGTTCTGTCCAGACTAAAAAAGTTATTTTATAATCCAAAAGCTGAAAAATATTCATAGAAAAATTAAAAGAGCCTTATTGTCAGAATGCATAATGCTTCTTAATAACAAAAGTATTGGCTTTCTTGACTTACAGAAGAAGTTATGTTCTTCCAAGAGCTACATACACATGAACTAGGAGGTTCAGCAGCAGCAATTTTCAGCATTGACAAAGCATACCTTCCACACAGTGAAACTGCCACGGCTGATGCTTATATAAATCCTGGTTTCTAATGCAAGGTGAGTCACCACTTTTGTAAATCAAGACAGATGACACTAGTAACATGTGAGCCAGTCCACGGGGATTACATATTTAAAGCCCAATGCAATCCTGATCCTTATCTACCTCAGTCAATGCTATCCTGTTGGGTAATATTTAAACATTTTCGAATGGAAGACTAATGCTATTTTGCTATTTTGAGTCACATGAGTCGAGTCCGAGTCACAAAAACATGCGTGTTTTGCTGACTTGTGTACACTCGAGTCAGGTGTGTTACTGACTTGGGCACTAACTTAAGTTTCAGTCACTGACTCGGATATGAATTCCCTCATGTGCAGACTTGAGTCTGTGTCTGGGTGTGCTTGCTTACTTTGTTTGGCAAGTGAAACACCTCATGGGGCCATAATTAAGACTGGGTGAGCAGCAGCAGGAAAATTCCAGCTAGGAAGCAGGAAAGGGTTAATGTTTTGCATTGAGCAGGAAATGGGGGCAGGGAGGCAGAAGCAGGCTCTGTGGTCCATCTCTGAAGGAACTGGTGATCATTGGATGAAGGAAGGGTGGTCTTTTTTATTTGGATAATGGAGGGTAGACAGAGGAGCCCAAGGGACTGAGCCTTAAAACTGGCTGGACAAGCCCAGGGAGGGGGAAAACAGGAGTCAGGGAAGCCAGGAAGTGGTTCCTCATGGTTCAGGCCATTGTTACCTGGGAAGAAGAAGCTGCCTCATTGAATGACAGGCAATGGGACTACTTCTGAGTAGAGCTGCAAAGGACTGGGTCATACTCTTAACATAAGCCTCACAGCTGCTGCCATGTGACCCTTCTGCTTGCTGCTTCTGCCCCCTCCTGCCTTGCTGAGCTTGGATGACTCCCAGTCCCTTTTGGTTCGTGCCCTGGCGAGTCTGACCCTGGCATGCCTGACCCAAAAAACTCTGACTTGAGTCAAAATGACTGGGGAATTTGGGGGGGGGCGAGTCAGCAAAGGGTGCCTGCTAGGACTCATGCACGAGTAGAATTCAGAGGAGGGCGGATACTCAGGACTCAACTCAAGTCTCGCTGTGGTGCCAAGTCCCCAACCCTCCTATTTTGATACCTTGGTGGCTTAATAGATTTCCATACTTTTTCCCCCCAAACCACAAGTCAAAAGCAAACAAAATGTCAGAGTAATATAAAACTTCTTCCCCTGACCTAAACTATTTTATTTTTCAAACACCCATCTTAGAGGTAATAAAATAAAACCATATCCTTCCAAAGATTAGTTCTGACACACTCGTCAAAATCACTTGCTCCAAAATCCTATTATGAAATCAAAAATAGTACGTAAAGATACTAAAAAAAGTGTGCTTAGTTGCAGATAAGTGCAACCTGCTGATTTCTTAAGAAAAAATAAAATGCAGAATTTCTTGTAATTGGTTTTCATATTATCCTGAATTCTAGGGTACTACTTAATCACCATTAAAAATTTCCAGAACTTTTAAAGTCATGAACTGATTCCCTCACCCCAAGTTAAACTTTTAGGAACAGACTAGAACAAACTTACCAAATGCAAACTTTATGAACCACGTTATTAAGAATATTTATATACTGCTTTTCAACAAAGAAGTTCATGAACAGGTATACAGAGAGAATCAAATATCTAAATGACTCTCTGGTCTAAAAGGGTTCACAATCTTTAAAAGTGCAGAAGAATACCACAACAGCCACTAAAAAAAGACACTGCTGGGGTGAAGAGGGACAGTTACTCTTCCCATGAAATCCATGCATTTATGAACATGAAATCAACTGAGCCAAAACCAGCCTTGTTGGTGTGCAACAACTATTAGTCCTGGTTATACATCTGCATTTCAATCCACATTCAATCTCATCTTGCAGTTTTATGGGACATAAAGGTAAAAACTTCAATGCAAATACTGATGAACATCCAGAGCAGCACTGATTATGTTGAACTTTGCACACAAAATTGTACTACTGTCAAAGCTAATACAGGTGTATCCCTGCATCCACGGGGATTCTATTCTGGAATACACCATGGTTAAGTGAAACTGCTGATATGGGTGAACACCTCCCCCCTCTCCAGAGGCCAGCAGAGTCTACGGGTGTCAGACTGAGCCCTAGAGGTAAAAAAAAAGTCACTTCTGATTTCTTCATGAAACAGGAAGTTTCCTGCCTTATAAGGCATTAAAAACGTTCTGAGAAGTGACTTTTTTTACCTCTAGGCTCAGTACAAGCCCGGTAGAGGCCATGTCCGTCTGTCCATCTAGGGCCTCTGCTGATTTCAGAGGACCCTTCAGAGGCGAAGGAAGTGGAGCTCCCCTCGCCTTCGGAGTGGGTACGTGCAGGGGGTGCAAGCAGGAGGCCTGAAAATGAAATTTTTGCGACTCCCTTTTGAAGAAAGGCAACAGAATACACATTTAAAAACAGAATTCTCAAGAACTTTTAGACATATTTGCAGCTAAAAGGAAACATACCTGCTTCAGGGCTTGTTTGATTGCAACTGCTCACAATGCTGTTTGGTATCACTGGAGTGGAGGGTGCTTGCATTCGTGGCTGAGTTGGGTTCAGATGTAATGTATTTCCTAAAGCCATTCCAGACTGGTTGAGCACCCCACAATTCCCACTGGCTTGCATCTGATTTATTAAGCCTGCAAGATGGTTGTTTGGGCCAGGGCTTGTGCCATGGCCAAAGTTAGTGTTTGAATTCTGGCAGGGCATACTTTCCCCTCTTAAAGGTAAATTCTGTGCTAAAGAATTCTGAAGAGTGTTGGAGTTCATATTAGTGTCTGTAAAATGCAGTTGGTTAGTAGAGCAAGGCATAACAGTATTTGAGCTCCCACAACCAGAAGTACTATTGCTGCTCATATGAGAACTTTGACAGCTCATGGACTGCAGTAACTGGGACATAGAAGTGATGGGAAATGAACCTTGGTTCTGCTTTCTTATCAAGTCAGGCCCAGATTTAGGAGCTCCAGAACTATCCGACTGAGACTGCCGAAGCCAACTCAACACTGTAGCGGTTGGTGGTTTTCTTTTCCTCAAAGGGTCTTTTTGTTGAGACATCAGTTTATCTCTTAGTGCTGCTCGACCACTTTGCCCTTCACTTGATGGGAGAAGCATGTTGGCAGTAGGAGGAAACATGGTATTTAAAGTGCTATGTCCATCACTGCTGCCACCACTGGCAACAGTTCCAGAATTGCTACTGCTGTTGCTATTGTTACCAGCAAGTTTATTTTGATTTGCTAGCTGTGCTTTGGCTGCTGCTGAGAGTAAACTACTAGCTGGAAAGGAGGCAGCATTGTGCTGGTTCAAGATCTGATTTAAAGGCATTCCCAGCAAGCCAGGCTGACTTTTTATAGGCCCATTTCCAGCCGATGCAGATGGAAAGGCTGCATTGCTTGGAGGATTTAATACATTGCTCATTCCAGCAATCAGTGGGTTAGGGATGTCCTTATACTGATGGAGGCCATCAGTCTTGGTAGAGGGACTTGATGGCATGGATGGTCTAGGAGACCCAATTGTTGACCTTGGAGATCGAGGTGGAACTTTAATATTACTACAAGTTGACTGTGGTCCTACTGGAGGCATCATGAAATTTCCATGATCAGATGACGTGGAAGATGAACGTGATCTTTGGGGCGAAGCCTCAATCCTGCCAATGCCAGATCCCATCATATGAACTGGTGATGTTACTGGTGAAGGAGAGAGAGAGGTTGAAGCCGAGTGCTGTACTCTTTGCATGTGACTTCCATGGTTTGTGTGGCCAGGTTTTACAGTTGGCAAAGGAAGATTACTTGGCAGAGGGACAACAGCTGGAGGCATGCTTACATTCATCACAGGTACCTGAGAGTGGATGTTTGAGTGATAAGTACTTGGATTAATGATAACAGGATTCTGATTCACCGGTTTGCTAGGAATGGGGTCAAGAATGCCAAGTGGATCTTTTTCTGATGTTAATGGCTTTTTCTGAAGAGCACAAGAAGGTGGTGGAGGAGGAGGTGGAGGACCTTGAGGTGGTTTGTGGTGAAACATTGCTCGTGGCATTTCCATACTAGCTGTAAAATTACACATGGGCTTTTTCATTACTGGACTTTTTGTGGTCAGGGTTGGGGATAGAGGTATATTAGTCCTTCCAGCCATTGCACATGATGACTGCACAGGAGAACCATGGAGCATTACTGAAGGCGGGGATAGAGGAGTTCTATTCATGTGTACAGGACTAGAGTTGGGTGCTCCATGAAAGCTGGAATTATTCCTTGTGAAAATATCTGGACTTCCAAGTGGGTCTGTCCGAGGCGAGATTGAGCCATCTCCATATATCTGAGATCCTGATGATGCTGGACTAGGCATTCCTCCATGACTGCCTCTGTATGGAGACTTCTGTCCATGTTCATTACTACCCAATCTCTGCCTAGGATAGACAGAATGAAGTTCTTGTTGCTGGCTTCCAGTCATCTCTTGCACATACAACCTGCCCATGGCATTTGAGGCCCCCATCATCAGCTTGAAAGGAGTCTTACAATCTGGCATCACAGAATTTGTAATTCCTTCGTGGGATTTATTCCTCACTGACCTTGGAGTTGCTGCTCGTGAAGGTACAATTGGAGTTGCACCTGATTGAGAGAACCAGAGAGTTACTGTCTTTAAAGTAAATGAGACATATTGCAATACAGTCAAAATCATTTCTCTGATTTGAAAAAAACATGAGTACTGCACATGCAAGTAGTTATAAAATCCTATAAAATGTCAATAGTCTTATTCAGGAATTCAGGAGTGGGGTAGGCTCTAAACTATCTTGTCACTGTCATAGCATGAAAGTTGGACAACTTCCGGGCCTGATTGCTGTTGTACTGCTGTGTTAACTGGAGGGCAATTCCAGCCCTGCATGGAACACTAAATGCCAAGGGGGTCTACCTGACCCAGTAAAACTGCAGATGCTGGCCAGGCTCTCAGCCTGAACAATTCATTTCTTGGGTGCAGTTTGAATTGCTCATCAACTAGTTTCCTGTTTGATTCCCTGTGGAACTGTCATCACCAGTCTCCAACAAACCCTCTTCTTCACATGCTGTGAAACCTTAAATATTAATCATCACATATTTTCTTTTGTTAAGGATGCTAGCTTTCCTCTTCAACAACCATGGGTCTTTTAGGACATCTGTCCAAATCCAAACATGGCTGTCCATGATCAGCCAAAATATGATCTTAAGACAGTCATGTACTACATGGGAAAATTAGGATAAGCCAATTGGGTTATCCTACATATATTAAAGTCACCAATGACTCAAGGACAGGAATCTAATGTTTTAAGTCAAAGGTACTAAACCATCAGGAATTTTTTGCAAATGCAGGTAGCCTCTGCCCTTTTGAGTCTTGTAGGATATAGCATTAGTTCCTAGCCCAGCAGGCTAAGGCAAGGCCAAATAGAACAGATGAAGATAAGAAGGTTGGGCACCACTAAGTTAAGTGTATATATGGCTGGACATTCAGCCTTCAGCTGAATGGTGCCAGAATTTCAGCCTTTTACCAAGATACTGAAGTTCAAGCGGACCCCGCCATAGCACGGGAACAACGCTAGGAAGAAGAGACCAAGATACTGAAGTTCCACACTGCTTTATATACCATGTCAGTCATCCAGCTCAGAACTGTGTATACTTACTAGTAGTAGCCCTTCATAGCCAGAGGCAAAAGTATTTCCCTGATGAGCTACACAACATCTTTGCAACTGGAAATCCCAAAGACTGATTCTGATATCTCTTACATGCAAAGCATGTGCTCTGACACTGAACTACAACTATGATTCTAGATCTAGAAACAAGGGCAAGACATATGACTAATATGGTGAAGTACAATAACTCTGAAAAATTTACCACATACAGGATGCTATTTAACCTGCCCATGACACACCTGGTCTACTATTGCTACAATGCAGGATTTTATGCTACCAGAGTTTGCATTTTTTACATTTTGGTACACCAGCCTTTATAATCAGCTGATTATCCACAGAACAGTCACATAATTCCAAAAACAGGCATGTCAACATTAAACCTTGTGAAAAAATGCTACTTACTTGTTCCACCCCCAGGACTAGTTAGAACTAGTGAGGGATGCGGTGCTTCCATGCTTTTGTGAAGTGTAGCCACCGCAATAATTTTTCGCTTATGGTTGCATAGCTTAGTGACATCTTCATCTGCTTTAACATCTTCAGCTGTTCTTTGTGTCACAGTAACTCCAGGATCAAAATTAAATACCTTAAAAATAATGCCAGAATGTTACAAATAACACCTTTATTGTTGAATCTCTAAAACCTAATTAAGTTACAATTAGGTTTTGCTTATTTTCTAATACAGGGGGGCCCCCATATCTGCAAATCCCATATCTGCGGATTCAATTATCCATTGATTGGGACTGCCCCCCCCCCGCCAGTGTGCTCACCTCTGGAAAGAAGTCTGAGCTTCAGGCGAGGCCAAGGAAGTCTGCTGGCCTCTGCTGGGATCAGACTGAGCAGTATAGATCAAAATGTGTGACTTCTGATTTCACGGAGAAGTGACATTTTTAAGTCCTCCAGGTCTTCCCCAGGCCTCCCGATGCCTTATAAGGCATTAAAAAGTCACTTCCAATTTCTCCGTGTTTTGAGCTATACAGCTCAGTCTGAGCCCAGCAGAAGTCAGGGACAAATGTCCCTGGCCTCTGCTGAGCTCAGACTCCTCTCCAGAGGCAAGGGGATGGAGTTAAACATGCCTCCAGAGGATGGGGGAGCAGCCCAAGGCTGCAGGGATAGGCATTTGCCCCTATCCATGGTTTCAGGTATCCACAGGGGATTCAGGAATGAAACGCCTGCAGATAAAGGGGCACGCCTATAGTTTGTTACATAATTGGCACTTCTGTAGATTTTGACCCTCTGTAAATGTACTAGAGACCAATTTTCCAACAGTCTGAGCTGCTCTTCCAGAGTATGATGCCTTCACACCAACAGTCTCCATAAAATTCTAGTGGTTCATACTGTGGTGATTGGAACCTTGCTTTTTTATGCTTACTAAAGGGTTTGGACCTCTTTTGCCTCGTCTCACTGTGCTCCTTTATTCACCATTCTGCTCCTTTATTCACCCTTCTGGTAAGCAATTTCTGGGGTAAGGTGATTCACATAGTTAGCTATTAGTCAATAAGAGGGAACATGTGAAAGAGCTCTTCAGGGAAGTTTAATAAGGCAATGGACCCATGAGGTGTATTTTAAGGCCATGTTAAAGAAAGAAGGAAATTTGGAGAGGCTGGTAGAAAACACAGTTTCACTGCTGAGAGAGTTTCTGTGTACACAGATACAGGTAGATAGATGGGTAGATAGGGTCCATCATTGTTAAAACCAAGAAGACACCAGATAAATGTTAATACAGTATTTAACTTCATTCTGGTGATATTTCAGTATTTGCATACCACGGTTTACTCTGTATTGTAATGGCCTTGCATATACATCATAGATCTCTCTATACATCTTAAGCTTATGTATACATAGGTTTGCCTTCATTTCCCATTTAAAAGGGAACTTTACATGATGATGGTTGTGAATTTTCTTCAATCTTCATTACAATTGTGGGTTGTATCCTAAAAAAGACTGGATTCTCAGCTTCCACAGAAATGAATAGGACTTGTTAGTCACAGCTAACATGTCTCAGGGCGCAATTCTAACCCCTTATGTAAGTGCTTTCCAGCACTGGCATAGCTGTGCCAATGGGACGTGTGCTCCATCCTGTAGTTGGGTGTCACTCATGGAGGTCTCCTCAAAGTAAGGGGATGTTTGTTTCCTTACCTCAGAGCTGCATTGCCCTTATGTCAGTGCTGGAAAGTACTCACATAAGGGGTTAGGATTGCACACTCATTTATTTAAAATATAAAGTTCATAATCCATAACTGAAAATTCCCAACAATATCACCCAAACACCAACACACACAGTTAACCAACTTCAGTAGTTCTTAGAACTTCCTTTCTTAGGAAACAGCACATGGGAACAACACATGGGAAATAAGTTGTATATTTCAACTGTAAAAATAAATAAATAAAAATCCAAATCTTTAATTTACTGTACTTTCTCCATGGTCTCCTAAGTTCCATAACTTGCTTAAAAAACTGTGCCCTTTTATCCTTCTTCAAAATAATGGCTTTTAAAATTGTATCCACTGAATTAGAGATTAAACCTTGAAACCCCCTAATTTACATCAAGTAAACATTTCTGGCAG
Source organism: Tiliqua scincoides (assembly GCF_035046505.1). Taxonomy (NCBI): domain Eukaryota; kingdom Metazoa; phylum Chordata; class Lepidosauria; order Squamata; family Scincidae; genus Tiliqua; species Tiliqua scincoides. Next base: position 93,671,618 of record NC_089821.1, on the reverse strand, counting down.
GAACTGGAAGGCATTTAGCTCAATATATTATTTTTATATTCAGAGGCATCCAATTTTACCTTGGGAAGGATGAGAGGACATTCTAAACCACACTTGCATGTTCCATCAGTCAGAAGGTATGTTTTAACCTGCTCCAAACAGGACAATAAAGACCCACTAGGACTGAAAGAATAAGACAATATAGCAAATATATATTAATATATTTAAATACTTTAAACAATTTAGGCAGCAGCTTAGAAAAAACAAACAAAAATATAACTGTATAGTATACCCCCAAAGTTACAGGTAAACTGTGACTTTGGTTTCTAACTCAATCTAACAATAATACATGCATATTTCAATTTATGCATTGGTTATATACCTAGAAAATTAAGTGCATATCGAAAACACATTAATTGAAACTCAAAATAACCACTTTCCCAAAATAACCACTGGGATTGGTATGGGTTAGATAAAAAGTCACAGAACACTCACACTGACAACTGATGACTTCTGCTTTCCCAAGATGGTATGAGGGGAAGGTTTGAAGTGGGAGGTGAGTGGGAGTGGTTACTGATGTCAATGGCAGAGAAAGTAACAAGGGAAAACAAAGATTCTGGCAAAGAAACTGAAAAAGTAGTAAAGTGCACAGCTTAGTCCTAGACCCTCTTGTCAGTTAACCTGAAAAAAAAACACCACTTGCAGCTTCTGTTTCATACTGTAAGATGCTCCCCTCTCTCAGAGTAGGTGGCAGAAGTCACTCTCACTTTTCCCCCTCTCCCCACTCAGAAGAGAGCCTCCCTTTGTTATCTTCCCTGGCTCTTATCTCTAAGCAGGTAGGCCAGGCCATTACAGGAGAAGACAGACTGTCCCTCTTTCTGGCCCTTCTCCCTTCTCTGACCCTTGGCACTTTAGGCAATAGTCCCCTGAGTCTGAAACCCCTGCTTCTGAATGCCACATCAGTGAATAATAAAACCTTCCTAGTCCAGGATTAAATCCAGGATGAGGGTCCACTGGGTTTGAGTGCCTTCATGTTATGTTGGAGGGGTGAGACAGAATAGGAATTCTGTTGGTGTACTGCCTGCCGTGCTGCCCAACATTCTCCTGCCTGAGCTGACCAGGATGATCTTGGATGTGGTGTTGGAGTGCCCTCGTCTATTAGTGCGGGGGGACGTCAACATTCAAGCTGAGGTCCCTGAGACACCTGCAGATCAGGACTTCCTGGCTGCCATGGCAACCGTGGGTCTGTCTCAGACAATATCTGCCCCAACACATGATGGACCTGGTGTTTACTGCCGGGCAGGTTGACAGAGATCTGGATGTGGAGGAGATTAAGATCACTCCTTTGACATGGACGTGATTTAGGCTTATCGCAGTTTTTCACCTCTGCAGCAGTGGGGGACTGAACTGTATTGTCCACCCCCGGAGGTTGATGGATCCAGATGGATTCCTGAGGGCTCTGGGGGATTTCCCTGTTACTAGAGCTGGTGGCTCTGACACTCCGGTTAATCTCTGGAATCGGGAGAGATCCCTGGATGAGATCGTTCCTGAGCAGCTCAGAGTAAGAGCAGCTCCTTGGTTTTCCAGGTGCTGCAGACGATGAAGTGGCAGGGCAGACACCTGGAGTGACAGTGGTGAAAGACTTGTGCCAAGTCTGACCGCGCATAGGCTAGAGCTAATCTCAGAGCCTATTCTGTGGCGGTGGCAGCAGCAAAAAGATAATACTTCTCTGCTGCCATCACATCCATGAAGAATCATCCAGTTGAGTTCTTCCATGTGGTCTATGGCCTACTCTATCTGTCCCCCCCATTGATGGGGAGAAGCACATGGAGGCTCGCTGTGACGAGTTTGCAAAGCACTTCGTGGACAAGTTAGATTAGATTCAGCACGACTTGGATGCCACAAGGAGTATGTAGTAATGTCCCTCTGGCATCTGTCTATTCCATCTTGTGGGATTCTTTTTAGTTGGTAGAACCTGAGGATGGGGACAGGATTCTCTGGAATGTGAGGTCATCTTCTTGCCCACTTGACCCTTGCCTGGCTTGGCTAATTAGATCTACCCAGGAAGGCCTAGTCGAGTGGACAGGGGTGGTGAATGCATCTCTGAGGAAGGGGATGTTGCTGCTGACCTTGAAGCAGGCGGTGGTTTGCCCCCTCCTGAAGAAACCCACTAATCTGAACAACTTTTGGTTGGTATCAAATATGCCTTTTGGGCAAGGTGTGATTGAGTGAGTGGTGGCATCCCAGCTCCAGAGGGTCCTGGAGGAAGCTGATTATCTAGATCAATTTCAGTCTGGCTTCAGATCGGGGTTTGGGACAGAGACTGCCTTGGTCACCTTGGTGGATTATCTGTGCTAGAGAATGGACAGGCGAAGTGCATCCCTGTTAGTCCTATTGGACCTCTCAGAGGCCTTTGACACCATCGACCATGGGGTCCTGGATCAGTTGGTTGAGTTGGGGCTTGGAGGCACTGTTTTGCAGTGGTTCCGCTCCTTCCTGGTTGACAGATCCTAGAAGGTGGTTTTAGGGGATGCTTGTTCAGCATCCTGGCTTCTTAGGCGTGGGGTGCCACAAGGGTCCATTTATTCCCCATGCTGTTCAACATCTACATGAAGCCACTTGGAGAGGTCTTCTGGAGGTTTGGGGTAGAATGCCATCAGTACCAGCTCTTTCTCTCCTTTCCTCCTGATTCTGAGTGGGCAGTCAAAGTTCTGGATCATTGTCTGGAGGCAGTTGGGGGCTGGATGTGGGTGAACAAGTTGAGATTAAATCCTGATAAGTTAGAGGTTTTCTTGGTCCAGAAATCCACGACTCAGGTATTGGACTATCAGCCTGCTCTGAATGGGGTTGCACTCCATCTGAAGGAGTGGGTCTGCAGCTTGGGGGTGCTTCTGGATCCTCAGCTGCTCCTGGATTCCCAGGTGGCAGCTGTGGCCAGGGGAGCCTTTGCTCAGCTTCAGCTGATTTGCCAGCTGTGACCATACTTGGATCGCTCAGACTTGGCCACAGTGACCCATGCTCTAGTGATATCTAGATTAGATTACTTAAACGCACTCTACGTGGGGCTGCCTCTGAAGATGGTTAGGAAACTGTAACTAGTGCAGAATGCAGATGCCCGTGTGGTTGCTGAGGCTTGCTGGTTCGATTGTTGGGCCGTTGTTTCAATTACTACAACTGGCTTCTGTTTTGTTTCCAGGCTGAATTCAAAGTGCTAGTTTTGACTTTAAAGCCCTATACGTTTCGGTTCCAGGGTATTTGAGGGACCACCTCCTTCCATATAATCCTACCCATCCTCTCAGGTCATCAGTGGGGCCCTTCTAACTGTACCACCACCAGTAAAGATGAGGAGGATGGCGGCAAGAAATAGGGCCTTCTCGGTGGTGGCACCCCATCTGTGGAATTCCCCGCTCTGAAACTGAGAACTCCCTCTCTGGAGTCCTTTCAGCGGGGTCTCAAGACCTTTTTATTTAGAAAGCTTTGAAATGCTGACATGGGGGGGGGGGATTATTATATGTTAATAATGAAACATCTTTTAATTTGTATCCAATCGTGTTTTATTGTTTTTGTGGTTTTAATTGTTTTAATGTTTTTAGCACTGTTTTTAGTGTATTTAAATATTATTGTAAGCTGCCTTGAGGACCCTTAAGTGGGGTAGAAAGGCGGGATATAAATCCCTTAAATAAATAAATCAAGCAGGTTTACAAGATGTGCAGCCACAGTTGCCTCAGAAGCTCTGTAACCACACATTATCTCTTATCTTCTAGCTTTAGGTGAGATTCCTCCCCCCACACAGGAAGCTGCCAGCATCTAAGAGCATCTAATTTTAGCAACTAATTAGCAGCTAATTAACCATGTTATTTTAGAAATAACCCCATGCAAATTGCACTTCCGTTATTAATTTGTAAACCACATTATTTCAAAAACATGCAAAGAAAGAGCGTGTTAACCAAGAGCTGCCTATATACAGAGGGACTTTGAGCTACCATTAAGTCTTTCAAGCTAGAGGGCTTGCTACAGACACCACACTATATGAAGAGACTACAATACAAAATTCTCCATTTCACATAATAAAGGAAACAAGAAAACAAATGGAACAACTGCAGGCTCATATACTAGGATAGCAGTTTTTACTCAGGCTGTTTCTAACCTGATTGCAGGAGCTTCCTACACACAAATGCTTCACCAATAGAGGTAGGCTAAAACAACCAACTCAAAAATCCAGTTTGGGAATCCAACGTCCAGTTGTTTATACTCTAATGGACAGGAGCGGGTTTCATCACAATATTGCTGACATACACAAAACAGTTCTTTAACAATATGCCTTCCTTTATAACTGTCTATGGGTAATCATATTACTTTTTGAAGAGATGTGTTGGCTTGACTGCAAGCACTTGAACAAAAGGAGCAACCACTAGATTAAGTCAGGGCAGGGTGAACCTCTCAAAGTTGTCTCTTTGGGGACATGCTTGAACTAGACACGTAAATGGTTTTATAACATTGTGTCTTAAGGACCAAAGTAACTTTAAAGTGAACAATGGGATGCACCCAAGCTCTCAGAAGTATACATGCTCCTGAACTTTCAGAAGTATATATGGGCATGCTCCTACACACACTTTACCAAATAAAGAGATGGAAATATAATCACATATACAAAGGCCAACATATAAGTCTTTTTCAACTCTGGCAGAGTTTCGTTGGACAAGCACAGAGCAATTACAAGGAAGTGGGTATCTTGGAATGGAATGGAGTACCTTCAACCTCTTGAGACATGCACCAGTGCATGGGTCTACAAATTTTGGCTGCCACGATTCCACCAATATCTGTCACCACAGTTCCACCCCCAACTCATGTGAGGAGAAAGCTCTTGTTTCTTATGTTATGTTGAGCTTCAGAGGCACTAAGTGCCACTGAAGGGCAGTGTAAGGATAGGAGAATTATTCACATGCCTTCCCAGCTCCAACTTCTGGTGGCAGGCAGGTTGAACTCTACTTGGGAAGTGCTTGGAACATCTCTAAAATGCAGCACAACTGCAGAGGTGCTCCCCTCTCTGCCCAACTTCTGGTTTGGCAGAAGGGAAAGGGGTTCATCACAACTGAACTTTAACTCTTAAGAAGTCAAAATGTGGCCGTCCCAATCCACAGCGACAACTGAAGAAGTAGTAAAGGACTGTAAAAAAGCAGAGGGGAACTGATTTGGCCAAAGGCCTTACCTTTCTCAACTGTGACACTGCATGTACGTTTTATCCTGACTTTATCTCCACTGTGACAAAGCAGTGGCCAAAGGAAAAAAATAACAAGCACATGGATTCCTCACATCTGTAACTAAAAATCCCACACAGCTAGGTTGCATAATCTCATATCACATCCTTGCGTATGCAAAACAGCTTACATTCTGAGCCAATGGAATACTTTTTTGTTGCAAATGTGGACAACCTCTGGGTATTTCAGATATACAACATGGAATACCTAATTTTTAGGAGTGCTTCATATTTTTGTGAGCCTTTACTCTTGTAGATTTGGCTTTAAAAAAATTACGTACACTTGTTCCTTTCTTACTGATGCTACATACAGTAGCTTAGCTAGAGAGAGCTGGTGTGGCAAGTAAGCAGGTGCCATAATGTGCTATGTAAACAGCCCCTCCCACTTGCTGTAAGAGCCATTTGGGGCAGCAACAACAACATGCAGTCTCCATGTTGCTGTTGCTGTCCTGAATGGCTCTGATGGTAAGTGGGAGAGGTCGCTTACATGGAGTGTTGCAGCACCTGCTATACTTATCATGTTGCTACCCCTGGCTACACTACTGGCTATACATCAACTGCAAGTCTGTTGCTCTTCAGGACAAATAAAACTGAAGGATTGTTGAAGAGAAAGAAGATGGTGTCCACTGCTGAACTGAAGCCTTGGAAGGCTTTGCATGTTTATCAACCAGTAGCTCCATCCAAATATTCTGGAATTATGGCTGGGGTACCTGCCTCAAGTTTTGCACATAAAAACAGAGAGGGTGCATGTGCAGACATGCATGTAACAAAAACAGATTCTGAATTTTTAGTGAGTGTCCCAAGTGGCAGGGCCTAGGAGAGGGGAATAAAGGGGGTAATTTGTACCTGGGCCCAGGGTCAGAAAGGGGGCCCAGGAGTCAAAGGAGGGGACCCAGAAAGTTCTTGGGATCTTACATTTTCCTTTCTCACCCGAATTTGCTGCCTGCGCATGATGCTGGGGGCACAACCATGGGCACGTAGTGGCAACTGCTGCTGCAAGCCATACACCCTGGGCCCAAGAATGCATCCATGACCCTGCTTAACAGTGTCCTATCTGGGAAGAAACTGGTCTGCTACAGTAGCTCTTTGGCTTGTGTATCTGATAACCATGAAGGAGTGTATAGAAACTCAGGGACACAGCTGTAGGATTACAGCTGCTGCAGAAGTTTGTTTTGGTGCACATAACACACTGTCCATCTAGTATGAGCCTAACTATGATAATGGTAATTTTCTGCAATGGATTTTCTATATTTCAAAGATTTTAGTGAGACTTAGGAGTGTGTTTGTTTTTCCATATTACTTTATCTAGTTACCAACATCGCATGGTCAGGTAGACCTGGGCTCTGCATCAAGAAGCCTGGTAGATCTGAGTTCCAAAGATGATTCTGGCTGTCAGCACCTTCCCTCTGCCCTATTTTGCTCCCTGTTCTGCCTGCCCTCATTGCCTTTCTCCCCCCTTGGCAAGGGTCCGAAAAGCAACTTTGTACCTCCAGATAAAATTCCTCTTAGAGGCCCTGGCAAGTGGCTCAGCCTCTGGTGTTAGCTATGACACGAATTGCTGAGATAGATCATAGTTAGTATATTTTAACTCCCCACCCCCATTAACACAACCACCAGAAGCAGAATACTATTCAATACATGTTGCATTTTGGAACAACCATGAAAGTAAAAAGCTAAGGAAACATTCAAGAATTTTCATTTTGAAATTTATACAATCGAGGGAAATAAAGGGCCTTATTATTGATGACAATATAGTCAAGGAAAAAACTTATTTAAGTGGCAAGGTTGGGTTGAACCACATGATTAGAATAATCAAAGAAAGAAACCAGAAAAATGCAAAATACAGCAATGCACAAACTTGATATTGAGTAATATCTTTTCATTTTATTCTCAAAATATTTAAAATGTGCAATATACGATGTGGCCCTCATACTGAAAAGTTTGGAGACTCCTGGTTTAGGTAAAAATATCTATCTTATTTTCATATTTCCATGTGTCATGTGGTGGTTAGGTAAGTGGCCTCAATTTGTTTTATTTTGGGGAAATACCAAGTTAAGGCGAACCGTATACTAAAATGGGGCTTGTGTCACTGAATGCCTGGGGGTGGGGGAGCGGGGAGTTGAGGAAGTATTTGATACTGAGAGCCCAATGCATTTTATAGCCATGAATTCTCCAGAAGCATTATCCTTGCACTGGAATATATTGTCATGTGAGACATGATTTACTCTTTTCCATCTCTTCTTCATTTTCTCTTTTGCCATCAAGACATTTAACTTGTAGTCTCTCATTTTCACCTCTAACCTTTTCTACACAATAATTTAAAGCAAGATGAAGAAGCATATACAGTACTCTCTTTACCTCATGCACATGCATTTCTAACCAGCTGACAGTGACAACATTCACAGTTCTTATCCCAACTAAATAGAATACTGCCATGGTTACAACCCTACCTAAATAGGACTACTAAATAAACACACTTCCTGAAAGGGGACAAGAGAGTTTTAGAAAGAACACATGAACAAGCATAAGGCCATAATGGAAAAAAACAGTTTCAATTTAGTATTGCTAATCTATACTACATAGAGTCTACAGAAGCTAACATTCAGATTTCGAGCTATCATTTTTCATTTAAGAATTCCAGCTTAACCTAATATGCATTCTAAGCAAATCAACGTGAACATTCTGATCTTTATTATGCAGCGGTTTGAATCATTGTTTGATATTCAGCATATCTAAGATAAAGAATAACAATTTACTTCAGAGTTTGCTGCACTCTCTGTGTTCAAAATATTATCTTCCTCTGAGGCACTATGAAAAACAATATAAAAAATAAAAATAATAGACTAATACAAAGCAAGTAATGTAAATAATGTAATAAAAATATACATAACTTAATTATATGAATAAAAATGCACAGACAGTTTCTTTTTGAGCATCTTTTGTTTTAGTTTTGTATTCACAATTTTTAATTGTTATTACACCACTTCATGGTGCCACTGAGAAAGCTATAGTTGAAGTAAAATGGGAATACCACACTTCATAACAAAAATGTGTTTGGACACCAGTCTGAAACTTTCCCTTTATTTCAGTTTTTTTTTCAAGTAAATTTAAATGCAATCCCAGGGTGGGGAGTTTGTTGGAGAAAACTGTTTCGATTACACGTGAAGACAGTGTATTTTACTGTACACCTCTGCATGAAAATCTCCTTGCCCATGTAAGATTAGCACATTAGGGATCCAGTCTAGCCTGTCTCCCTGATCTTATATTTTTCTTTTCACAGGAAGCAATTGATATAAAGACAGGATACAAATGTGTAATCCATGACCTGCAGTACTAAATACTGCAATACGCAGAGGCAACTGCTTGCAACATAATCCAGTGTGTGGTGGCACATGGTTTGGATTGAAGTGCTTCGTAAGTTCTAGTCTACTTCCCTACCTGAAATGCTACAATCTCATGAATGCTATGTCACATAATTTAAGTACATGTGGTAGAGTCAATGCCTTTCAGTGCTGGAGGATGAGAAATTAGCTATAATGACAGCTTGCCCAGAATTAATCAAGTAGTAATTATGAGAAATCCAATATGCATGCTGAGAAATGCTTACCTAATATACAGAACTCCACTTGGATCCACTTGCCGTTGCCAGCCAACCGGAACTTGTACTGCAGGCAAGCCCCCATCCTTGTCCCCACTGTCACACTCCTTGCCTCCATTCATTTTTCTGATTCTGTTTATGACTCTTCAAAGATATCAACAGTAAGATGATATCCTTATTTTATATGTCATCATGGCCTTCAGAAGGCAGCCACACAGCACAGCTATTCCCAGTTTGTACAAAGTGCATTGGGAAGCTCTGGCTCACTTTGGAACCAAGTCTCTAAGGTCTGCCATTTTTTCCCTTGGCAGGTCAGTTGCCCATTCTGATCAATGATAAATATGAAATGCTTTATTCCTTATGTAGGCATAAGGATAACCTAAATGGGTAAAAATGAATGTTTCCAACTTGGGGAAATCATAATCCATCAATGCTCCGTTACGGGCCAGGAAGAAAGAAAAATGTTTATTCTTTGTTCAGTGGCATGACTCTGAGCTTGACATTTGCCTAAGGTAGTTTGTATTTTGAGCTAAGTCCCATTTTTGCAGATGTGTATTGCAGTCAAGACTTCCAAGCATTAAAACTTTATAGTGCACATTCTTTTTCTTTTCTCATTCTCCTCCATTCATTGTCCAAGGTACGGCTAGACGATTCTTGCAATTCTCTCATGATGATATAGATCCAATATGAAAATCTGAGGGAGAGAATACACAAGCAGCTAAGTAAATATTACCATACCATGACAATTCTGCATACTACCTTCTATTTTTGTCAGTCTACCAATACCCAAAGCCAACCGTTTCTGAGATGCACAGGAGAGGGAGAAATTAAGAAAGTGTATCCGCTGTCCCCCTCCTTTGGTCTCACAGAACTCTGGATCCAAAGTAATTCAAGGGAAAGGTTAGGAGAGGACAGAATGCTCATTGTGCTGATAGCAGCTTTCTCAGGGTCATCTCATTCCTCGTAAGTCCCAATTTTACAGTAATGGGGGATCCTGGACTCAGGGGAAGATGGGAAAGGCAAGATTGCTATAATCAGCCAAGGTGAAGTCAGAGATATTTCTTTTAGGGCAAGGAGAAACAGAAAGCAAGATTGCAAACCTATAACTATATCCTAGCCATGTCTATTCTGGAGTATTTACATGTTAAACATGATTAATTCTTAAGAAAGCATGCACAAGATGGCAAACTTACTCAAATTAAGCCAATGTGAAAAAACTCGGGTGTAGAAAAATTTTAAAAATGTAGAAGCTGAATCCAAAAGTTACAGTGGCTGCTGAAGTGCTTTCCCTTCTCCTTGAGTACACACAAGTGATTACAAAGAGTAAGGACTTAGCAGCCTTATTTATAGGGGCCACTAGAGGCAACTGTTACTGCATGTTTGGCCAGCCAAATGTTATTATAATTTTTAAAGCAGAGCTTGGCAGGAAAGCAGTAGAAACTGAAAAGGAAAGCAATAGGGTGTTGTAAAATGCTCAAAACCAGTTGAGTTAGCAGAGCTGCAATTCTGACTGTCAGAATTAAATGCATGGTTGCCGTGGTAACTGTTTTTGTGGAACTGTGCCATTTTAGAACACATTGAACAAATACAAATGGGTGCAAAACCTGCTGCCCCTGCATGGCACCCTGAACCCAAGCAGGATTTCTCACCCCAAAAGCAAGACATTCAAGTAGGAAGATCACAATTTGGTGCCCAAGCTATGTGTGTGTGTGGTAGTAGTGGTGTGTTTGAAAGCCTATAGCAAATAATTCTGATTTCCTCCAGCATGGACCAACTGTACTCCAATACAGGGGACTAGATCTCTTCAGGCATCTCTAATGCATTTACTTGTGCTTGGTGATAATAATAATATGTATTATTTCTTAAGTGCCTAAACAACATACTACACAAAAGTATAAATAATGATGGCAAGCCCCTGTCCACAATCTAAGCAAGCAGACACATTGCTTAGAAAACTAGGGTGAAGAGGGAAAGATTGTGTGTTACTTGGTGGGCACCTCATACAGTATACACCAAATCCTCACCAGTCAGCTCCCTGGTAGCGGAAAGCTTCATTTTCAGCCTCAGCTTGGCACCACTTAAATGAAGCATACAATTTTCATTTTGGCATGCTCTAACATGCTGTGCTGCACCAGGTAACCAGCACAGACTTCTGCTTTTGATACAGCTGGTTGGGACACAGAGAAAAGAAATGGAAGTACAACAGAGTTCCATGACAAACACAGGGAAATCAATGTATATACACCTTGGCTACTCACTAGTGGAGCAGCAAGCAAGCAACTCCATAGGTACATATCTCATGCAGATTTAGAGGACTCACTCACCACAATTACACAACATGTATGCACACAAAAAAGAAAAGGATTCTAGTGTGACAGTGTTTATTTAGGTGAAAAGATAGACAAAGGCCTTGAGGGACATTTATCAAACAGATAATGAAATACAGCTTTGTTCTTCAATAACTGCCCAGGGTTAGAAATTATTTAGCATATGGACTTACCTGCATTGGGTATGTTGCTCAGTCCTTCAGTTATGAACAACTTACATCCTATTACCAAATTTCTAGCTTCCTGTTAACGTTCTGGCTGTGGCTCTCTAGCGTTCAGCTTGCCTGTCTTCCTATAAGTTTGCCTCCTTACAGCATTCTGTTAAGGAAGAAGCATGCCTGCTTGGCGCCACAGAAAAAAAATGAAGGTAATGGGCATGGGGGGGCGCAGTGATAGGATTCCCTCTTATCTGCGGTTTCTGTATCTGCAGGGGGGCTTAGAACATACCTCCTGTGAATACGGCGATGATGGTGACTGTACTGCTAAGGGAGTCCAGATTTAGCATCTTGTCCACGCTCATAGCCAGCAAATGTAAAGGTAACCAAATGCATTTGTACAATAACACAATCCTGTGAAATTTTCTTGAAATTAATGACTTACAATAAGAGACTACTTTTTCCATGATTATCACTTATTTCCATGAATAAAGACACTATGGGTGCAATCCTAACACGCCCTTGTGCTGGCCCAGGAGTGTTGCAAAAGTGACATAAAGCAATTTTGTGCCACTCGTTGGGGAGATAGGCCGGCGCACAGATGTGCTCTGGCCTCCCTGCGGTGACGCGGGCCCCAGAGAAAGGGTGAGTTGTGTCAGCTAAGCTCAGCCAACACAGGTCTGGGGGGGGCACAAGGAGGGCGGGAAGGAGGCATTTCGGGGCAGGGGAGGGTGGGTGGCAAGTGTTCCTGGGGGTGGGCAGAGAGTGGGAGGCAAGGTCAGGATCTGACGGTTATGCACGATCCTAACCCTGTTCCTGGGTGGCCCGGGGCAGTCCTGGGCTGCTCAGATTTGCACTACCTCATGAGGTGGCGCAGATCCAAGTAGCTCCATTGGGGCTGCTGCTGCTTTAAACAGGGGAAGGGGAAGCGATTCCCCTTGCCCCTGACTGAGCCACTTTCAGCCCCAATCCTGTCTTAGATGCAACCCAGGCCTGTTGGCCTGCCTGCTCAAGAGTAGGTTAGGATTGTGCTACACATTAATAAAGACGTTCCAGTTAAATCTATCATATGGACAACGTGCAGTGAAATGTTTAAATTGTATAGTGAAACCAACAAAAACAGACAAGGAAAAATGGTAGCCTTCATCTTAATCAGTTCCAAAAACTAAAGGATGTTTGGTGCCAATATCTAAATGCTTTAAAAGAGGCACCCATGAGAATTATAGAAGAAGAAAAATATATGTATGCTTCCAACTGACAGCTTACTACTTATGATGTTTCTGAGACATTATAAGAGGTCTCTGACAATATGCTGTGGCCTGCTTGAAATTCCCAAACTATCCTTTGAAGTATCAAAATGCAACATAATTTTGAAACTCCAGAAAAATAGTAATTCAGGTAAAAATTATTTATTCCAAAACAATCAATGCATGGTCTATATCAGGGGTGTCCAAAGTTTTTGGCAGGAGGGCCATATTGTCTATCTGACACTGTGTCAGGGGCTGGGGGGGGGGAAAGAATTAATTTACATTTAAAATTTGAAAAAATTTACATACGTTTACATAAATGAATATATTAAAGATGAACTTATATGAATGAATGAAGATTTTGCAATAGCTCAAGGCCTATAAAAGGCCTTGCACAAAGCAAGGCTGGTCTTTCCTTTCCTGCCGCTGCTGCATCACAGATGCGAAACAACAAGCAGTGGAGGAAGCCCTCATCCCACAGCTCACGCAAGAGGTCAAACGATCACCATCACGTTAAGAGCAATTGCGTTGGGTCAGTGTGGGCTCCAACGAATCTCCAGAGGGTCAGAGGGTCATTGGAGACTGGGGGCTCCCTGAGGGTCGCACTGAGAGGCCTCGAGGACCGCAAGTGGCCCCAGGGCTGGGGTTTGGGCACCCCTGGTCTATATCAACAAAATTCTTGATTTGGGTTAGGGTAGGTGGGTAGGCTTACCTTCTTTGTCCACCCCAACATAGGATGATCATATTTCACTTTTCATACTTAAACAGAATGTAAAAGTTAAGTGTTAAGATAATTACACACATGCTCACATACACACGTGGCAATCTAAAGAGCAGTTTCCACATAGCACGTGGGAGTTTGCATACCCATAGGTATGTGCTATTAAAATAAAATGCATGGTTGTCAGGAACTTGATCTACCCTTTGAGTAAGCATTCACAGGATTGCTGTAAAACTTACTCATCATGATTCGGGAGGGGGGCTTATTCCCAAGCAAGTGTACATAACGTAGAATTTCAGTCTTAGGCTCCAATCTTGCATTGCATCTCTGCATGAGGTCAGGGAGAAACTCCTGTTCCCATCCCAATCTGGAGCTAGACGGGGCAGGGGAACAAGTTCCAATGGAGAGCAGAGAGAGTGCCTATACATTTAACAATTGTACAGTATAAAAAAAAGAGGGCAGTTTGACAGTGTGTTACACCCTTCCCTGTCCAGCTGGACCTATCAAAATTCCCTCTTCTCTACAGTGGTTAAAGGCATAGGCACTCTGTTCTCCATTGGATCTAGTCACCCTGGATAGGGGTAAGTAACCATTCTGGAGCACCTAATCCACCTATAGTCTCAATGACCAGCTTCAGTTTCCCCCTCTGGTACCAGAGGGAGAGGCTAGAGTTTTTTTTGGTGCTTGACGGAAGAGGTGCTCATGTGCATCGGTAATTCTGGAGCCAGAACAGGCAGTCCTACCCTCTTTGTCTACTGGTCGGGAATCTTTCTTGTCCTACTGGTCAGGTATTGTCCTTCTAAGGGCAATTGTGGGGACAATCCCACTCCTTCTAATTTCAAGGAGGGAGATGTTGAGACTCCTCTAATCAACCTCAATGCAATAAGTACAAATATGGAACTCTGTTTAGAAAACAAGCCAAGGCTTACTTGAACATATGGGAAGTTATTTGCATTCTGCCCATTACACAGAAACTTTAAGATATGTACATCATTATACGCAAATTTAAAATGTTGATATCTGTTTGGCATGCCAATAATGAATCTCCTTCCAAGAAGTCAGTGAGAGGTTTTTGCAGGATTGCTACTTGAGAAGCTTAAGTATATACACACTAGAAAAGGTATCACAAGTTCACCATGAGCTCATCAGTATCAAGATCAATACATACAAAGCCAGTTTATTATACTCTTGTCACCTCCAGGCTATAATCAGAGAGGGACCAGCTTCCTTCTCAGTTGTTTCCACTGAAATCTACAGAATAGAGTAACTGAGAATTGGGGCACAACTGAGGAAAGGGAAAAGCGATGCCACTGTAACCACCGGGGCGTGGTGTAGAGTTTACATTGACTGGCATACATTGAATAAGAATTGCAGGTTGGCAAAACACAACTAACTACCCATGTTGACGCTGGGCAGCAGAGCACATGAACACACATTGCGTCCATTCAGGAAACTGCCACATGCAGTTCGCTCTCCATATGCATCCAATTTGTCATAATAGGTGTTTTATTACTATTTCATAGCATCGGGTAGAAATAAAGTTCAACCATTTTCTTATTACATGTGACTTGTCAAATATGATAAACAGCAAAAGTAATTTGCATAATTGTCTATGGAGATTTTCCAATGTGTTTTTTTTAGCTAGCACATTAAGTAGGCACAAAGTGCTTGCTTCAGCTAAGAATGTCATTTTCAGACCAAGTCTACTTTCTGTCAAGTCTTTTAACCTTGAGAAGTGTTTGATGTTGGACTGTAGACAGTAGTGTCATGGTTTCAGCAATGTAAAAATAGGAGCATGTGTGCTTTTAAGACATAAGCCACTTAGCATTAAAATTTCAATTTTTCTCTCTTCTCCGGGGATAAAAGTGGCACAGAACACATGAAGATCCACAAGAAAAACATACTAAAAAGTGCTAGGAATCATAGTGCACCAAAGTATTCCCAGTGCCCACAGAACATTTCAAATGGTGGTTTTTTATTCAAAAATGACAAGACACTTCCCTAGTTTGTGTGACATTTCACACACCCTAGGTAAAAAAAATAGTCTAAATTGACTGTTGCAGAAAGACAGCCTATTATTTAATATAATTACTGTAATGCAGTATAATTGGGCAGTATGCATTTTTTAATGCACATACTCAGAAATTACAATATTTATTGTGGCTGTCCTTCCTTACCTTATTATCAGTAAAATACATTATTTCATCATTGATATAATTATGTTCCATTTCTTTCTCCCTATTAAATTGGTCACTGACACCAGTTAATGTGACTATCGTTTTTTGCTGGTCTTTAGAAAGGTGAACCTGCAATGGATTTAGGAGCCATTTTGGGGACCCAATCACTTCCCAAACTCTTCCACATTGTTGACAAAAACCAATTAATTGCTACTGGTTTCTAAGATTTTACTAAATTATATCAGAAAAATAGGACTTTGGCAATATAGTATTAATCAAATATAGATGCTTTTCTCAAGACCCCAAGTTTCTGAGAATTTCTTATTTTCCAAAATAAACAGCTTGTTTTGTTCTTGAAATACAAATAGCAAATATTAGCAATTGGCTGATGGACAACTTCTGCCTTTATTGCTCTGGAACTTTTTTTATCTTAAAACAAAAATTGGCGAATACAAAGTCAGAAAAATAGAAATAGAAATGAAAGCAGATATCAAAAGTTGTGTGGCAAGTGCGGAGTTCTAAATCTGCAGTACTCTGTTCTTCTACAAAATCAGATAACATATTAAATATATCTTAAACAGGCTATTGGTTATTTCTAAAATACATTTTCAACAAAAAGTTTTATGCATATCTCAATTATCTACTCATCAAATCCATAATTCATTAAGACGCATTTTCCCCTTCACACGCAGGAAGTCTATGAATGGTTTCCAATTGTCCATAAAGTCTTTACTGACTTCTCTTTAAGAAAAATAATGTTTGTCCATTTCAGCCAATATCTTTATCCATCATTCTTCAACTGAAGGTATCTCTGGAACCTTCCAATACTTAGTATACAATATTCTTGCCACAGTTGCTTTTGGACTTTTATAGAACCTTCTATAGAATTAAGCAATTTCTATGAAGACTCATTTCAGTGAGTCCTATCTCAGTGGTGTTTATTCAGGGTCGCAAAACTCTACTTGATGCACGTGTGCATGCACACAGTGTGACAAAATGCCCAATGCAAAACCCTGCAGGTACAAAAGCATCCAATAGGCACCCTCTCCCCCATATGTTGTAAAATATAGCTTGAATAGTCCCCTGAGTTAGCCTTTTATTCTTAATTTGCTAGTTACATTGACTCAGCAGAAAAGTCAGAAACTAGAGATATGGAACTTTAGTACAAATAAACTAGTCGGGTCACAGTAAATTCATTTGCAAATGAAAAACCTATAGCTAGGAAATGAAATGATTAATGCAGTGTTTCTCAATCTGTGGGTTAGGACCCACTAGGTGGGTTGCGAGCCAATTTCAGGTGGGTCCCCATTCATTTCAATATTTTATTTTTAATATATTAGACTGGTATGTGACTGCATTTGGGGAAATGTTGCAGATCTGTACTTTTAACAGGCTACTATGTATATGCTTTTAGCAACAAGAGTCAATGGGACTTACTCTTGGGTAAGTGTAGGGTTCCAGCCTAGGATTGTTAAAAATTTTCCTTCTTGATGATGTCACTTCCAGTCATGACATCACTTCTGGTGGTGACAGAGAATTCTGACAGATTCTCATTTTAAAATGTGGGTTCCAACCCTGAATGTTTGAGAACCACTGGATTAATGCAAATACATATTAAGAGTACACTTGAAAATATACACAAAATACTACTCTGTGGCTCACCTTTTCAAAAAACATTCCTACAGTACATTCAGGTGGCTAATAGTATGCACACTCAATTCTAAATACAATCATTAGGAAGTCCAAGTATGCTTGCATAAAACTGGGTTGTGTCTCTCTGAAATCCATGAAACACAAGCAATATTCAAAATGTTTGGAAAAAGCCATCCTATGGTTTGAGAAGTCTATCTGACCACCCAATCCTATGCAGGCTGCCTGTGTTGCAGTACAGCAGTGCCAGGAAGGTAGCCGGAGGTCTCACTGAGGTAAGGGACCATTAATTCCCTTACCTCTTGTCAAGGCCCAGCCTACCTACTCAGATCTGGACCAGCCCAAATGCTGGTGCAGAAATTAGTAGCTCCATGAAGGGCTTTAAGGCTTGGGTCAGGTCTGAGAATGAGGCGGCCTCTTCCACTGTCTCCACCCCTCTCCCAGAATGAACCACCCTTTTCCCCACCCTCCACCACCTAAAACCCCCTTGCCATTTTGTTCCACCCTCCCCCTGCCCCACTGCTGTCCAGCAGTGTACTTACCCTGGTCGGCAGGCACAGCTCCAATGCTGGCAGAGGTCTCTCTGCCAATGACACTGGCCTCTGTGCAGCTGCAATATGCTTTACAGCACATTTGCGACTGTGCATGCGCCCAACCTGCCGGTGGGAGCCAGTGTAGGATTGGGCTCTAAATCTCATTCAGATTAGGGAATGCCTCAATTCTGATATACAGTGATTCTCTTTATTTTCACAAACATAAGGAAAAAACGCCCTGCACATGCTCAGAGGCACCTTCATTTACTGTTCTTATATTCCAGGATTAACTCTTGCATTGAAAACAGATGCTAGAGTTGAGCCATAACACAAATTTAGCTGTGACTGCAAGCAGTTATATATGATGCTTTTCCTTACTGGTTTCAATGAGATGGTGTTACTAGTAACACTCAGTTACACTAATTTCACTCAGTAGATGGAGAGATTCATAAGATACCAAGAAGTGTGAGGTCCATTTCCCTTACATCAGAAGAATCCATATGGACACTGCTCCAATGCTGCTACAGGATTAGTCCTACATGACCACAAAATGACACTGATATATTAAGGTGTGTACTTAAAAGTACCTTATCATGGAAGGTAATAAAAATCAAACATATACCAATTAAATTGACTTTGGTCATGTCAGTTTTTCTATTACACATTGTCTTTATACTGCAAGTCATGAAACTAAACACATAGATAGCCCCCTCCCCCAAATACTGTAGCATAAAAATAGAACATGAAAAACCCACTAGTTTTTACTTACATGATTGAGACAGAGAAAAAAGTGGATTCTTCAAGTCATTTAATCTTATCAGCTGCTATAACAGCAGCATCCTTTTTTGATTCTTTGTAAGCATTTCTCAATTTTGCAAAATGCAATATAAAAACCAATTTTAAAAAACTGCAGTCATGCAGGAAGAACAAAAATAATTAAGCAGTAGAAACCTACATTAAGTTGTCTTGCTTTGCACCAAAAGCACCAATGGTGCAGAGAAATAATAAGTCATTCAGATCAAGCCTCTGTGCAAGAAATTGTCAAAAATATAGTAGGATAGCAAATTAAAACTGTACATTATGCTTTTGTGCTAAAGTACTAAGTCATGTGACCAAGCTATTTTTAGAGACATAGAACGTTTTCCTGAAGTGCTGTTCTTAAAGTTGTTTACTGAAACATTCAGCAAATAATCAACAATTTTGTGAGAAGTATGCAGTGAAAGAGTACTCTTAGCATAATTGGTTATGTATTAACACAAAATTAACTATCTGGAATCTTGCTGAAAGCTCTGCACTACTGTGGAAGAGTTCATGCTCTCTCTCTCATATAACCCAGTCATAATAAGCATGCTTGCTAGACAATTTCAGTGGGACTTCATTCACAGTAAGTACGCTTAGGAAGTCATAAATAGTCATGTGTTTTTATAAATAGTCAAGATGCTTTGTAATGGGCTCCCTTGCAACACCACTGAATGCTTCATTGACTAAGCTTTCACCTATAATGCATTCTGCCTAAGGTAGTTCCTGCCACCACATCCTCTCATATTAATTCTAAGTTAAAACTGAAAGATTAACTAAAACTCAAATCCCTTTCAGGAAGATGTATAGATAAATCTATGAGTGGGTGCTTAATGAGTGAAGTGGAAAATCGACAACTCAAAATCAAAATGGTAGAATGGTGGCTCTTCATTACGTCAAAAACCAAAAGGAGGTAGGATAAAGTCCAGAATAAATGTGCACAATCCATGTGCTGATGGGCATTTGCCCTGGAATTACTGCAAGTTTGGATGTAAAACCCATGCGGGTTTCCTTTACTGATTTCCCCCACAGAATATCCAAGTACCCTTTTCACTTTCTGGGTTTTGAACATATGATAGGAAAACTCAGGTGGCTTTTGATATCTGTGAGTTTGGACTCCTCAAATGAGGTGAGAATGGCAGCCTACACTAGTTTCCAACAGAGCCTCCTTCACCACAGCTTGTCTTCTGCTTTTTTTTGGCTTTAAAAAGAAGCTACCTCCTCCCCATTGCTTTTGACAAGGAGAAGAGAAAGAAGACTGAGCTTGAATTTGGACTGTATAGAATCAACCCATGATGGAAGCTATATTGGTGTATCAACTGTTCCAGCAACTTATGTCAGCATGTAGGGTTTCCTTTCTATCTGAGGAATCCTTTGGGAGTAAGGAGCTTGCTTTGGAAAGGGGGCTGGAACTTCTATATGCACCCTCTAATACCACTGTGCATCTAGCCACTCCACCTTCCCCACTACAGCAGTCACTGGACCTGGAGGTGTGCTGCCCTCTGAAGGGCAATCCATCATGTATGTTAGCACATGCACTCCAATATGCAGATTAAATGTGTCGGGTTTAGGATCCTGGGACTTGTTTTTCCTAAGCACAAAACATTCATGGGAAATTGAAAAATGTGGAATGTACAGTTCGTACTCCACCATTCATCCTTCCAGGGGTGTCAAGGCCTGTAGGCTGGATGTGGCCTCCAAAAGCTCTCTATATGGCCCTGAGGCTCTCTCAGCACCACCATCAGTTGCTCTTAGCTAATGAGCTGTGGTGAGGTGTCACTGCTGAAAGGGCCGTCTGCATGATAACTGGACTCTCCCATGTCTTGAAAATATGATCAAGATTTGCCTATTTTCTCTCCTGCTGTTTACAGTTAATGAATTTGTGAGGAAAAAGTACTTATTTCCAGCCATGACCTGCTTAGTGACATCACTTCCTGCTTAATGACATAACTTCCAGCCCTCATCAAGCTTCATGAATGCTATTTGGCCCACTGTATGAAAAGAGTTTGACACCCCTGCTTTAGCCTCTTTGCCCACTGAAAATCTCCCGGTTCTCACACTTGTTGCAGTCTCCAAAATAAAATAATAAAGGGAGAAGAGCAGAGGCACACTTGTCTGGCCTCCACAGAGCATCAATTAATTATGGAGGGCACAATGATTGCCTGATGACTTGCACAGATATCCAACAGCTCCATTCCCTGGTTCTAAACAGGAAAGTTGCTATGGGGAACCTGCCAACGTCAGCCAGCCCCCAAATAACTTCTATAAATTTTGGGGAAATCTTCCTGTTCCAAATCAAGGGGGAACCTATCTTCTCAACAGGGTTTCCCCAAGGGGGAAACCTGCTTTCTTTGTTAAAGGACATAACTGATCAAGTGAAAATAGCTTCTCTGTGAAACTTGGTTTGGCAATCACCAGAGTTGCCTACAGTAATGTACTAAGGGTTGGGTGGTGGAGGAGGGAGTGGTCCACCCCTAATGTCAAATTTTCCCAGGATGTCAAATGCACCACTGGGTAGCCAGTAGACCTGGCCTCCCCTAGGGAATGTCTAGGCAGAGGCCAGGTCTCCCTGTGGCTTTGAGAAGTCCACCCCAGGTGTCAAATACCTTAGGTATGACAATGGACGCCTGCACCAGGAAATTTTCTGCCCTCAGAAGGGCAAGCCTTCAGGGGAAAACTCTAACCCCTTTCAATGGGCAAGTGCTACTGGGATACATACAGACACAGAAAGTCTGCTGAAGGACAACTGGCTGCGACAGTGATTTTATAGCACAAACCTATGCATGCCTACTCAGAAATAAACCCTACCAAGTTCAGTGTGACTTACTCCAGGATACATGTGTATAAGATTGCAGCCTTAGGCCCGGAATGAACAGGCAATTATTCGTAGAGAGAGTACATGTTTGTATTTCAGCTCACATGGGATTTGCAGCCGCATGTTCACTTCAATCTGGGGGTTTGTTCGTGGCTAAATCCACACTAGTCCCTTCTCCATTAAAGCTGGTCCTTTAAGCTTAGTATTCTCTTCGGTCTACTAGCAGTGACTCACCAGGATTTCAAAGAGGGTCCTTTCCCAGACCTACCTGGAAATGCCAGGGATCGAACCTGGGACATTCCGCATGCAAAACTATTGATAGATAACATTGTGTGACACCAAAACACTGTTTATGTTGAATTTTTAATGTTTCTAATGCAATTCAGAGGCGCTGATTCCAGTGGTGATTCCAATGGTAATGCTAGTTTTTTTGTATCATCAAAACTCTTTTAGCTATTTTAAATTTTGTGTTTTTATAGATTCTGTTGCCTAATGCAGTCATCTTCCTGCGGGCCTGCAGGACTGCTGGAAAAAGAAAATGCTGTCCATGTTGTGAACAGAGCATACCATTCTGGGTGGCTCCATGTTCCCTTTCGATCTCAGCACAGTCGCTCTAGCCACCAGCTTCTGCTGTCCATTGCCCCAGAAAGCTCTGAGCCTCTCGATATAAGGAAGGAAGCGACTGTGCAGAAATATGAAGGGAAGGTAACACTGAGCTGCACAGAACAGTAAGCTCCAGTAACTATGTGGACAGCATTTTCTTTGTGCCAGATCTGGCATGCAGGCCATAGTTTGGAGTACCATGGACTAACATATTGTAATATATGTCATATTATACAACCACATAGTGTGAATTGTGGTTAAACTACTGATGCTAGGCCAAAAATAGTGGCATTTTTGAAATCATCATACCAAAATTAATAATCATCAAATATTCAAATAAAAATGAAATTGGTCTAATTTTGTTACACAGTGTAATGCATTAACTTTGTGAAAGATAACTTGATATGCGCACTAAATTTAATAATATATGTTTAACCATGCAGTCCAGTCTTGAATGAGGCAAGCACATATTTTGCAGTCTGGGGGAGAAATATGGAACTGCAGAAAAAACACACTACTGAACTAGTTTGCTCTTCTGCTTCGGATAAACCTCTCTTTCCTCCCTGTCATTGTTCTTCCACTCATAAATCAGAATACCACATTCCATCGCTTCCTGTTAAATTTCCAAGAGTAACTCTTACAACGCAATCCTAGGATTGCTCTGCCCCAGTAGTGTTGCAAATGTGCTGTAAGGTAAGTACTGTTGCAAATGTGACAACTTGTGAGTTGGCCCAAGGAAGCCAGACTTGGCCTCAGTGCTGACGTGGAGAGGTAAGTTCGCACTGGCCACCCTAGGCTAATGCGGGGGTTTGGGGAGGGCGGGGGAGAACAAAACTGGGGTGTTCTGGGATGGG
The DNA here is from genome assembly GCF_035046505.1 of Tiliqua scincoides. Classification (NCBI taxonomy): domain Eukaryota; kingdom Metazoa; phylum Chordata; class Lepidosauria; order Squamata; family Scincidae; genus Tiliqua; species Tiliqua scincoides. The sequence continues at coordinate 93,648,904 of NC_089821.1, read as the reverse complement.
GGGAGGACAGGCCCACCCATGTGCAAGCTGGGTCCACACCCAGGGGGAGATGCCAGGGGGAGATGCCAGGATCCAGTTCTTAGGTTGGATCCTAACCCCTCCCCTGGGTGGCCTGGCCTAGCACCAGCCTCCACCTCTTTAGGTGACACAGATTCGAGTAGCCCCATTCAGGCTGCTGCTGCATGAACCCGGATAAGGGGAAGTAATTCCCCTAGCCCAGTTTGTGCTGCAGCCAGTCCCAACCCTGCAATGAATACAGCACAGGCCTGCCTGCCTGCCTATTTCAGCACAAGTTAGGACTGGGCTGTTAGTTCCCTAGGAATATCAATTCTAATAAAACCAACAAGTCAACAACCAACAACCAACAGGACTGGTCAGAGAACCAACCAGGGAAAACCAACAGGGGAACAGACAGAGTTCTGAACTCAACTAAATTGCCCTGAAAATAAACTAGGCAGAACTGGCTCCTTAAGAATACACACACACAGATAGGTCTAGTGCAGGGATCTCCAAACATTTTGGCCAGACGGCCGCATCAAATATCTGGCCTGGTGTTGAGGGCTGGAAAAAAAATTATATATATATATAATATAAAATTTATATAAATCAATTAGAGATGGAACTCAGATGAGTGAATAAATGAATGAGTTCAAACTCTCTGGCCCTTAGAACACCCTCCAGATGCAACCAGAGCATAGTTCAAGTCATGTTTGGCCAAGTGGGCCAGAGGCCAGAGGCTTTCAGGGGACAAGAGGCTGGTCGCGGGCCAGATTGAGGCTGACCGTGGGCCGCATCTGGCTCTCGGGTCGGAGTTTAGAGACCCATGGTCTAGTGTAAGACTGTAAGCTTCTTTCTGAAGCATTTTTACTCTTGCACATTCTTCATTTTGAAGAATGCACATGGCATTCTGACACATTCAAGAGCAGTCAGCTCAGCCGAGGTGGTTGTACATTTTATGAAGCTGAAACCTTTTTCTCAGGTATGGAAGACTTGCATCAGGATAAATTAAGGGCTGTGTTTCAAACCAGTACCTCACTGCTACTTTTCTTTTAAAATGTGGTACTATCCAGCAAGTATCGGTTCCTATTTACAGACACCGTTTTCCTAATGTAACATAGAAAAGCTTTAATAGGTACATAGAACTAGGAAACTATGGGTACTCAGAACTAGGAAAAAGCTTGTTGAAAAGCAGTCATTGCTGAAACAAACAAAAAAACTCTGTGGCTCAATCTACTGCCTTTGAAGCCACATGTGTCTTTTGGTTCCAGTCATATAAGCAATGACTGACTGCATTTCCCTCTTTATTTTGTTGCATTACACCTCGTTCATGAGTTCGTTATATGAGATGATGGCCTTGATCATTATTTAGTCAAGTCTTACCTGCATTTGTGGTTCTGTGACTTACTCTCCTCCACTCCAGAATAGGACTCAACAAGGGAATCTCTGTGCCAGCCCCAATGAAGGACGAGCAAAAACTTGGTTGCTGAAACTATGAACTTAATATTTTTGATTACTGGTCTTTATAATTCTACCATACATCTAAAAAAATACAGACATAAAGAACCTCAGACAAAAGAATAATGTACAATGCTGACATAATCAGTGCATATTCATTACCTTATTGGTTCATTGCTCAAACCCAGATAAGGAAAAAAAACAAACACACCTTCCTATTTTCTGAGAAATTATTTCATCTTTGGCATTCATTGACTGACACAAAAGTACTTCTTGTGACAACAACCATTAAATCACTTTTAAAAATATCACATTACATATCACATTGCCTGATCACCCCAGCATTTAATCACTTGATAAAAAATACTGCACTTGGGGAAAAAGTTAAAAAAAAAACAGCTTTCCAATTTCTACCCTTTCCAATTCTATAAATGATGTGGTTGACAAAGAAGAGATGCTTCTGTTATACACAGTATGTTATAATACGTTACCCTCTGCTTATTTTGCAAATTGAATTAAAAAACTATCCTACATAAGAGACCATAAGAAAGCAAAGGCAAATGTTGCTGTATGTCTTGATTAAGCCTCAAACCACCAACACCACCAAACATAACATCATTCAAATGAACAAGAATCTTGACACTGACTTCTGTGGAAAGTAAGCTATAATTTATATCCTGAAGTTATTAAAAGGACCACAGCTTACTACAGGTTGAGCCTATTCATCTGCAGATTTTTCATCCACAGATCTAGCTCAATACCGGTCCCAACCTAAGCCCTCCAAAGGCTTCCCTGTCCTTCCTAATGACTTTTAAAGGCATAAAAACATCACTTATGGCTTTTCATCAAAACCAGAAGTGACTTTTATTGCTTCTAGGAGGCATACCATAGCCCACAGAGGCTATGGGTGGATGTATGCCGCTTCTGCGGGCTACAGTACAGCTCTGGTCATGTTCAGAGCTCAGGCGGGTTCCGAAAACCGGGGATCTCATCTGCAATTTTTGGTATCCGCGGGGGTCCGGGAATGGATTCCTCATGGATACAAAGGCACCACCTGGATAAGGTTTCTTAGGAATAACGAAGTAATTTTTATAAACTAATAAGAAGGTGCAACTTAGCTGAATGTAATTTTTATAAACAATGGACAATAAGAAAAACAGATGAACCATCATCTAAACCCAAAGAAACTCTAGCATGCCTAAAAAAACCTTCACAGGTAGCTGTGTTGGTCCAACAGAATAATTACTGTGAGATGACAAACTGCACCTGCTGAAATTTCCTCTTCTATATAATTGTTAAAAGGTCCAGGATCCCTAAAGTTGAAAGTTTGCCCACCCCTGCTCTAGAAAATCAGCAGTCTCCAAACTGCTACATAATGAAAAAGCCGTCAAGGCACGGCACTTTCTGTGCTGCACCCACCTTTCTTCCTGCTTGATAGTTCCACAGCCTTGAGCCGGACAGCTGCTTCTGCTGTCCATTGCTCCTGATGCCTCTGTGCCCCAATTTCCTGGAGGCAGTGGCTGCCCGGTGTGAGGCTGTGGAACAATCAAGTGGAAAGAAAGACGGCTGCAGTGCTGAAAGCGCTGTGCCCAGGTGGCCTTTTTTGTTATACCAGATCTGGCCTGTGGGCCACGGTTTGGAGGCCCCTGTTCTAGATCTAAGGGACAGCAAAAGAAATGCCAAAGAGCAGAATCAGATGGTGGATCTATCTGTGTTCTATTAACCATGAAGGATATGAACAAGGAAACAAAAGATTTCTGCCTTCTTCTGAAGTGATGGAAATAATGGCACATAATCCATCTCTTGATTCTAATTAATACAAAAATGTGTGTGGGAGGAAGGAAAGGGTGAGAAATGTTTCTAACAAGAACTCTTGCAGCTTACAAGTCACAATGGACTTGTCTTGAGGAAGTTTTCATGCAGCCTATAAGCAACACCAAAACTCTGCAAGTCATAAGTCCTACATGATTTCATCACCTTTTCCGGTTTGTTTGTGTCTGAGCTTAGAGATCAGCCGCTGGGGGTGGGGGGGAGTAGTCTGTTCCCTGGCCTACCAGATATGGGTACCAGAGACAGGGACAGCATATAGTTGTAGAACTCCCTCCCAAAAGTGTTTAGGCAGACTCAAATGTGTCTTCAGATAGATACAGAAGACATTCCTGAACTGCAAGGTTTTTCATTGTGTAGATTTAAAGTAATTTTATCTCCTGCTGTATTCTTAAGAATAAAAGAACATAAGAACAGCACCACTGGATCAGGCCATAGACCCATCTAGTCCAGCTTCCTCTATCTCACAGCGGCCCACCAAATGCCCCAGGGAGCACACCAGATAACCTGCATCCTGGTGCCCTCCCTTGCATTGGCATTCTGACATAGCCCATTTCTAAAATCAGGAGGCTGCACATACACATCATGGCTTGTAACCCATAATGGATTTTTCCTCCAGAAACTTCTCCAATCCCCTTTTAAAGGCATCCAGGCCAGATGCCGTCACCACATCCTGCGGCAAGGAGTTCCACAGACCGACCACACGCTGAGTAAAGAAATATTTTCTTTTGTCTGTCCTAACTCTCCCAACACTCAATTTTAGTGGATGTCCACTAATTCTGGTGTTATGTGAGAGTATAAAGAGCATCTCTCTATCCACTTTATCCTTCCTGTGCATAGTTTTGTATGTCTCAATCATGTTCCCCCTCAGGCGTCTCTTTCCTAGGCTGAAGAGGCCCAAACGCTGTAGCCTTTCCTCATAAGGAAGGTGCCCCAGCCCAGTAATCATCTTAGTTGCCCTCTTTTGTACTTTTTCCATTTCCACTATGTCCTTTTTGAGATGTAGCGACCAGAACTGGACACAATACTCCAGGTGCGGCCTTATGATCGATTTGTACAACGGCATTATAGTATTAGCTGTTTTGTTCTCAATACCTTTTCTAATGATCCCAAGCATAGAATTGGCCTTCTTTAATGCAGCCGCACATTGGGTCGATTGGGTCGCACATTCTTAGATTTATTCTATCCATGTTTAATTTGTTGACATATTTTATCTGTTTATTCTTAAACATGTGCTGTAAAGCTGCTTTGACATATTCAATTTACAAGCTAGGTATAAACGAACAAAGCAAAACATCAACGTACAGTCAAAGTTCAGGAAACACCAGAGAAGTGATGCAGAAACAGTTATTTGCATATACCATGTGCAGAAACTGTATTTCTGTTTTTGTCTTATCACTATATTTTAGTTTTGCAGAGGCTTTACTCCTAGCAAGAAAACCTAGATATTTCTCCTGTAGTAAACACACTAACATGCCAAGAAAAAATTGGGTCCTTTCAGTTCAGGTCAGGGATTTTTATATGCAAAAATCTAATTCTATGCTAAGAAAATCAAAATTCTGCACTGAACATTATGCTAACAAGCATAGTTAATACAGAATCCTGAATATTGTATGCAAATTTTCTTAATTGTTACTCTGAATAACATTTAGCTCTTAAAACAAGGACAACATAGCTCATGTTATTATGACCCCTGCTAATTGGGTAAGAGGCACTTTTTCAAGTGGGTGCTCCTTTTTTAGGAGGGGGGAGAGTAACTGGCCCATCTCACCCCAGCAGTGTCTGTTCTAGTGGCTGTCTGCTGGTATTCTTTTGCATCTTTTTAGATTATGAGCCCTTTTGGGACAGGGAGCCATTTAGCCATTTGATTTTTCTCTGTAAACTGCTTTGTGAACTTTAGCTGAAAAGTGGTATATAAATACTGTTAATAATAATAATAATAATAATAATAATAATAATAATAATAATAAATTAAGCACTGAACTTTAACAAGAATACTATTAGTTTACATAGTGTACAAATTTTATTAAGAATTATGGAAGTTAGTGTGTAACTATATTTTGCAAACGTATCTAAATTTGGCATGCTATATTCGGAATTTAGTAATTAACTATTTAAAGGAAATGTAATTGAACTGTTTTGCTTGTTTGAGAGAGTGAGAGATCCGTCAAGTTAAGAGTTAGAGTGTTAACAGAAGGAAGTGGCTGGGGGTCAAGGAGGGATTGTGAGTAGAACACTGGAACACTTAATTTTGCCTGCATTTTCTTAGACCTTTTGCAGTAGCCATGCAGCTAGCATTCCTGAATGAAAGCTGGGATTGACAAGATTCATCAAATATTAGATTCTGCAAATTCAAATACAAGAAGACTTCCCATAGAGCAAGGGAGCTGTTCTAGGAAGTTAAGTGATGTGAGAAACAGTGCTACAGAAGGTGTTGCTAAAATTAAGGCAGAAAATTAATGTCAATTGGTCCGCATACCTCCCAGAGTTCACTGTTCCTAATGGCTAGAATAGCAGCCAATAGTGCCAAGACAAAGAGTGCTGTACAAAAGGAGGCAGAGTTATGGGAGCCATTACTGTACAAGGCTTAACACAGGGTTAAAATGACAAATCAAAATTATGTTTTAAACATGAGTGAGAACTGCCACCGGCTGCCACAGACACATTAAGCCTACAGCTTTATGTGCCTTGGAGTAAGTCCCATTAAACTCAATGGGACTTACTTCTGAGATGCGTATAGGATTGTGCTGTAATTTAAGAAAAATATTACTTGTCTGTCAGAGAAAGTGCTGAAAAGTATTTGAACTCCACATAAATATGTCCAACAGAGCCCTATTTTCCCAATCCAGCAATGAGATCAATCTGCAGAAGTTTCCACACAGGAAGCCAACACATGTACAGATTCCCAATGCGATGCTTATTAGAGTCCTACTGAAATTGTGAGAAGCATCATTTGATGCAGATATAGATGCAAACTGACAATCAGAACTACTAGTTGTAATAAACAACAAGACACCTATAACTATAAATGCACATACTGTAGATTGTCATACTTTAGTCCAGGGCCCAAAACCCGGCCCGGAGGCCACTTGCAGCCCTCAGGGGCTCCCCAATATGGCCTGTGGGGAGCCCCTAGTCTCCAATGAGTCTCTGGCACTCTGGAGACTTGCTGGAGCCCATGCTAGCCTGACGCAACTGCTCTCAATGTGAGAATGACTGTTCGGCCTCTCACCTGAACTGTGGGATGAGGGCTTCCTCCACTACTTGCTGTTTCATATCTGTGATGCAGCAGTGCCAGCAAAGGAAAGGCTGGCCTTGATTTGTGCAAGGCCTTTTATAGGCCTTGAGCTACTGCAAGACCTTCATTTGTTCATATACGTTCCATCTCTAATATATTCATTTATGTAAATTTATTCAAATTTTAAATGTAAATTCATTCTTTTTTTTCCCAGCATCTGACACAGTGTCAGAGAGATGATGTGACCCTCCTGCCCAAATGTTTGGACACCCCTGCTTTAGTCAAACAATCAAACAGCATTTTTGATAAAATCCTAATTTTGAAATCTGAAAACTGACAGCCTTAATTCAGAAGAACACTGCAACTTACGGAAACTTGGAAAGTGAATGTTTGGGGTTTATACCAATAAGTGGCAAACTACTATTCTTCTGAGTCAAAGTTGGATAATGAACACTTTGAGAATCTGTTCTTTCGAATACTCCTTAGAGACTACTTGAGAGTTCAACACAAAACTACGTGGTAGATAAATACCATATGTAAGAACAGTCTAATAATCATTTGATCACATATACAACGATAAAGGAAATAATTATACAGGTGTTCGCCACTTAAAGACAGGGATACGTTCTCCGATTATGTGATTAGGTCATTAAGCGAACATTTAGCCCAATCTAGTGCCTCTATTGTCAACAGACACTACCTTCTAGACACTCACTGGCTGCAGAGGCTACTGGAAGCCAACTGCCTCTTCTTTGCATTAAGAGCATCTTTGTTGTGTAAACAGACACTCTGCTGCAGGCTATGGGAGACGCGATTGCCTCACTAAGAGCCTCTTTGTTGTGCTTTGACCACTATCATAAATGTGGTCCATTTAAGCAGCGCACACCTGTAGTTCAAAATAAATATGGAATAGTATAACACTCTCATGTTAAAAGATGGCTATATTTATAGTATAGTGATGTATTTTTATGTTATGGGTATAAGAAAGTGCTGCTGTTTATAAAAAATATTAATACACAGAATAAAAAATTATTATGCATGCTTTTGGAAATGTACTTTAATTATGTTAGTCATCTATGCTGCGGAATTAAATTTACCAGTAACAGAATAATTTATATGAAATGAAAGAAAAATATCAGCAATGCAGCAAAGTCTCACCTAGTTTTTAAAAAACTAGGTCATATAAAAACAATAATGAAAATATCAGGCAGTGGTATTTTTCTAATAAGCCTATTCCATAGCGTTTACTAAATCTTGACTCATATAAAATGCATTGTCACAGTCAGTACCATCAGTTCAACCTGCACCATACTATAAATTCATATATAATACTTAGAAATTGAGCGTACAATGAGAAGTTTGCTTTTGGGGAAAAAAAAGGTAATTCTGTGTAACATGACACTGGGCTTCAAAGTAACTGCACACTGCATATTGCCAGTCTTATATATTTATTGGCCTGGATTTTAAGAAATGCAGGTGGAGTTCTACTTACACAATAGGGCTTCCCAGCTTCCTCCTGTCTGTTGCACATCTTCATGCGCCCCCTCCACAACTCCCCCTCCAGACTCCTAAAGAAGAAACTGAGGGAAGTAAGAGAGATAAACCCCTTTCCTCCTTGCACAAACAGAAGTACCTTCCACATTTGCAAGGAAAAATGTGGGTCCAAGCTATCAGGGAAAAACCAAGCAAATTCACACTCAAAATGGAAGCCTGCATGCCACATTGCGTGCCAGGACTCCTCTGTGATAGCCAGTATCACACTGAACTTTGCTGTCATAGTTGTCCTCCAACATGGCTTCTTGTAAAACACTGGACTAGGAGGATCTTGTTCTCACCTGGACATCTTAAGCTGTGACAGGGGAGGAAGTCAACAGCTCTGATAAGCATGCTCAGGAAAGAAAGAAACGGTGGTGGAGGAACTGGAATAGGAGTTAAGAGGAAGCAGTGGATGCCAGCAGATTGAGGAAGGTGGTGGGTGGATGCAGTTTGTGGAACAGCCCCTGCTTCCCTCAAGCATCTATTTTATGGCACAATCCTGAGCAGCAGGATTGGTGCTTGGTGGTACTTGTTGGACCTCAGACATCTGCTATACGGCAGTGAGACTAGTGACATGACATGATAAACAGCGGTAGGAGGCTTGGCTTAGTGGGAAGAGCTCTAAAATATGTTTTTCACCCACTCTAAAAAGCCCTCCTGCCCATCCTTAGATTCTTACTGGAGGTTGTCACATCGCATCTCGCCTCAACCCAGAAGAAACTGGCGATGACATCATCACCAGTAACTTCAGATATGTGGATCATGAGAAGTGCTATGGCAGGGGATAAATATTAAGAAACACTGATCTAAGGCTTCTGCACTGTAAGGTCTAGCATACCTTTGGATTTGCCCAACCAATCAAGAACTCACTTTAAAAAGATTTATTTAGAATAATACCTGTCAGGGAAGCAGGGGAGGAATAGCCCTTACTTTCCCGATAGCAGAGTGGCACGGGAGCGTAGGGAGATAGCACAAGAAGCAGGCGATCCCAAACAGAGCCAAAGAAGCAGACACAGGCTTGTTTGTTGCAGAAGCATGTATTGGTAAAAGGAGCAGGCAGAAGAGTAGTCAGTTAAACGGTCCAAAAGTCAGGGATACAGCAAGGCATAGTCACGATAAGCAGTCCAAGTCACAGAACAAACCAGCAGCACAACACGCAGAAACTCCACTATAGCAACCCACATTTGGTGTCTGTTCTTGCCCCCATATATACCAGGGCTAGCCAATCAGAATAGGGCAACCTCATCATCACAAGACAGTCTTGTGAACCTTTCTGATTGGCTGTCCAGTGGTGCATTGCACCACTCCACCATAGCCTACGTGATTCTGCACACATCCTCCCAGGTCACATGGCTCCCACCTAACACAGGTGCAGTTGATTGCTGATTACACACATATACTGTGCTGCTGTTCCTTTTTTTCACATTTCTTACCAGGCCTGGACATCAAGGCCCCTCCTGCCACATCCTGGCTTACAACAATTCAGGGCCTGGGATGCCAAAGACCTGATAATACTATTATTCTAAAGGATAAAATTTCATACAAGATAAAATATACAAGGAACAACAAACAGGAATGAAAGTAACAAAGGTTGCAATCCTGAGGCACCCTTGAGCCGGCTCAAGTCCCTTAAGTGCTGCAAAGCACGTTTGCGCCTCCTCATGAGTTGGGTGGGATGGTGCAAGGATATGTGCCAGTTCTCGGAGGCTGAATCCAGCCTTTGCACTGACTCTGTTGTTGTTGTGTTGTGCTGCCTTGTGTTGGCTGAGCTTGACTGACAAGGCTCTGGGGAGGGTGGGGAGGAGGTGGGAGGGAGGTGTTCCAGGGCAGGCAGAGGGCAGTGGAAGGCGGGGCTAGGACCCAGCACTTATGCCGGATCCCAACCCCTATTCCCGAGCAGTGTGGAGCAAGCTCCGTTCTTCTCAGCCTTATGCCACATCAGGACATGGCACAAGTCTGAGACCTATTGGCGCTGCAGTGGCTTACCCGGGGCTAAGTGGAAGAGTTTCCCCTTACCTCTGGCTGAATGGGGCCCTATCTTGTGCTGGATACAGCACAGGCCTCCTGGTCTGCCTGTTCCAGCACAAGATGTGCTGAAAGGCTCTAACTTTATCTACTGTACTTATCTGCCAACAGAAGTTCCAGCTTTGTAGGTTAAATGGATGCACACCTCAGGAAACTCCAGGAGGCAAATGGCAAGAAGGAGAAAGAGTGGTCACCAAACACTCCTCTTATATTCCCCAGAGGACTTGATTAAAAAAAAAGAAGATAGAACTTGATTGCCACCTGAGACCTCCCAGAAAAAGGTAAGTTTAATCTCATGCCTCTGCTAGATGTCTCACAGCTGTGTTCATTCTTATCCCTAATTTTGCCTTCTCCTGGCACCCTAGGATAAAGGAGAAAAAAGGAATGGCTTTCAGCCTTAACCCTACAGCCACTTGCTAAAGCACTTACCAATACTGTTTCTCTCTACACAAGGAATGGACTTTTGTGATCTACCTGTGTATACTAAAAGAGCGCCCATGAACCACAGCTCTCAGAATCTAACTCTGACAATGGGTCAATTCACATAATCAGTTGAGTTATTAGTTATGTTATTAGCAGTGTTGGCCTACAAATTGTGATTGAGGAAAGCAATTGCTGTCACTTGCCTCTTTTGCAATATTCAAAATGGTGTTTACTTGTTGTGATGCACTGCTACAAGCCACAGTGTGTTATAGCAAATAATGTGTTATGAATGAATAGGCTGCTATGGCCAAGCAGCATTTTGCCTCCCTTCTGGCACAGGGTGGGAATGTGAGCAAATATGTAAAGCAAATAGCAGTGCTCAACAGTCTCAATACCAAGGCTTTCCCATTCTGTGAAAAGAGAGGGGAAAAGGCAAGGCAAAGGCTGCCTTCTCTTTTGGAGCACAGGCGGCCATGTCCAAACAGGAAGGAAAAGAGCCATGTATGGGCAAGTTGGGTAAACTTATGATGCCCAATGTGTGCATTTGTTTTACTTATTCTCCATGGAAATTGCTCTTGTGGGTGACACTTTGTGCCTCTGAGCTTAAGAACACAGTACGTAGGAAATCAATCTTAAAATTGTACTAAGATGTGAAGAACTTTGGCAGTGCAGAGTGACTAACACAGTGCTTTTTATTTAGCTGAGGTACTGTTCAGGCAACATTGCTTTCATATTACAATACAGAAGTAAGCAGAAAGGACATGATTAAAAAATGTGCATGTATAAAGAATCAGAGGCTTCAATTTAGTTAATAAAGCGAATACCATTAAAACATCTTATAAAGATGTGACAGGCTTTAATAATGTGTTTTATTACTGAAAGCAGACATTGGTTTTCTAAACGAATCCTTCTATTGACAGAGAAGGTATATTTTAGTTTTCTCGAAATGGCATAGTTGCAATCCTTACTCCATTCAGAAACAGAATTAAAATAAGCTATTGACAAGCAAGTCAATACAACAACACAAAATGGCAGAAAATTATTTATATATGCCACCTAGGCTCGTAAAAGGGAAAGCACTTGTAAACTCCCTATGACTTCACACTCACCCCTACCAATTGTTGGTTGCCATGGCAAGCATTTGTCTGTATACTGCATATTAACACTGCAACACCATCCCCATTTCTCTTAAGGAATTAGTAGCTGATGTTTGGACTCTCTATTTAAGAAAATTAAAGGGTTTTAAATTATGAGTCTCACAGAAGTATACTACAACTGAAAAAGGATTTCTTGTACAATGTAGGACATAAAGCATACCTGAAACCTACAATTTATTTTTAGCTTCTGTTTTGTATGCATATATATTTCCATCTTACTTAGTAAGCCAAACTAAAACAGTAAGTGAATTTAGCATACTTTATGTTGATATAGAGAGAAGAAAAGTCTTGCTATTTGGACAGATAAAGTACTATTTTTTAACCATAAAGCTGCTGATAGATGTGTCTTATTTCTTGTGGAACTTCCTACCTGGCATGCAAAAGAGTTCTATTAATCTACTGATAACTTTCTATCATTAATAAGGTCTATGCCAAGTTATTTTCATATTTACTTTTAAAAGGATTATGATGCTTACTTATATTCCTACCTGATACTTGTAAACACAGTTATGCACATCATTTATCCTTACAACGTACACACAATGAAATCCATATATATAGTTATATGTAATACTGACCAAAATTCTCTATTTGCTGATATTTTCATAGGTGATAACAATAGCAGGGGAATTGGCTTACTTTTGAAGGGGAGTCTTACAAAATTGCAAAAATTGAGGGGGACATTACCTGTAGTAGTGCCTGCCTTTTAAACTGAAAAGGCTGCCACTCTGTTGGTGGTAGCAGCTGTTCTGTATGTCTTCCTTGCAGCTGGTTCCTGTTGCCCACCATTAGTCTTTCTGGAATTCTCCAATGCATTACAAAAAGAAAAATGGCAGGAGCCAATAGTCGGTTGCTGAGGAAACATGTGCCACTTCTTTTACTGCCACCGCTGACCATAAGAAACCTGCAGGCACCACTGTGGGCTACAAGAGAAAAGGAAGCTGTCTTCTACCGAGTCAGTTCAATGGTTCACCCAGCTCAGTATTGCCAATAGTGAATGGCAACAGCTATCCAAGGGCTCAAATAGTTTTTTCCTGCCTTCCCTGTAGATGCTGGGGATTGAACCTGGCCCACCTGCATGTAAAGCATGTGTTGTATTACTGAGTTAAACCTCCCCTTCAGTTAAGCCACCTACCTCTTCTCCAGAAGTTATCACAACATTTGTGTGTGTCTTCCCCCTAAAACTGATGAGGTCTTGAACATTCCCAAAACCTACCAAGTGACAAGGAAGTGCTGGGCCTTTATAATTTTGCCCAGCCTAGGTAAAAACAAAGTAGCCTATCAGTTGAACTTGCAGTATTGGTTCGTTCCCCCATATTACTATTTCTCTAGGCACAACCATATTCAAAAATGTGTTCTGTCTACCTACAGCAGGGTGCTTTTGGTTCGGATATCAGCAACACATTCTAGAGAAACTTTCTGAATAGATTTACCTGCTTTAACTTGAGAGAAAGTGCCACTCCAATGCAATGAACTGTTTTTTTTTTCTTTTTAAAGGCAAGACTTGTCTTTCAAAGATATCTTTTAACCCATTTGGAATCAAACAAGGAGCAAAAAGCCCTGGGATGTATATTATCATCTAAAGTGGCAATCACACTCCCTATTGTAACTAAGTATGTGAAATGGAAACACCCACATATACTTCCCTTGTTTTCACTTGCCTCCTGTTCCCCCCCCCCACTCTCGTTGTCTCCCTCAACTTTTTTTACTTTTTTGCCTAAAGAAATAAGATCACAGTGTTTCATGCACAATCTTGTTTTTTGCATAAAATAATTAAAATATTGTATAAAATTATCTTGCATTTGTCAAATTCTCTGTGGTTACAGTTGCTATCATCCTAAAGGAGGGATCTCCAAACTCCAGCCCTCAGGAGGATTCCATCCAGCCCATGCTGTTCTCCAGCATCTCTGGGCTAAAAATAGCTTAAAAGGTGCACTTCTGGATCTCCCTGCATGGGTATATACAGGTCATCCCTCGTTATCCACTGGAGTTCCATTCCATTCTGGAACCCCTAGTGGATTAAAAAAAAATCCGTGTATTAAAAAAAAAGTGGAAAAATAGATTTAAAGACCCTCTTCCAGGTTTCTTGCCCCTCTGTTGCTCCTAATGGAATAAGATTGTGCCTTGACATCTGCAGGGGTTTGATTCTGGGACTACCTGCTGACACCATCAAATGTGTTAAATAAAAGCAGTTTTTTAAAAAAGTACGTCCCTTTACAATTGTGGTTTAAAAACAGCTTCTCTTACTGTTGCAGAGAGGCAGACAGCAATTAGAAATGAAAAGGACCCCTGCCTTTGCCTGGCTCAGTAGAAGAATGGAATGATCGCTTGCATGACTATCTCTCTACGAGAGTAAGAAAAGCAGTTTTTTAAACTGTGATTTTAAGGGATGGATTTTTTCCCCTTCTCAGGAATCAGAACATTCCTTCTCATTTGTAGTGATCATTCGTGTTGAGTCAAAGCCATGTATAAAAAATCCATGTATAACAAGGTTGGACCTGTACCTCATTCAGTCACAAAAGGTGCTGAATGTAATGCAATGTAATGAAATGAAATTACAGGTGTGCCCTGGAATCTGCGGGGATCCCTTCCGTGGACGCCCCCACGCCCGCAGCCCCCCACACGCCTATTACATCATTTTAAACACTAATCAAGGTGAAAATCAGGCGGATTTGCACCACAGAAGTGTCTAAAATGGGCATGCAGGGGACGCATGTGGGGTGGAGGCAAGCCCTCCACGCCCTACATGCCCGTTTTTAAAACATACAGGCATGTGTTCTTGCTTAAACAGGTTGCGTTTGCAGCCAGCAGGAAGGAAGGAAGGAAGAGCAGTGAGGTCTTTCTATTGACCTTACTGGTGTTCCCTTTAATAATTCCAGCTGTTTTGTATATGCTTTTGCACCTGGGACAGTTAAAGGGAATACCAGTGAGATCAATACAAAGACCTTACTGCTGTTCCTTTCTTCCTGCTAGCTGCAAACACAGTCTGTTTAAGCAAGAACATGGGCCTGTTCAGTTTTTTAAATAGTCTAATAGGTGCACAGGGGAAGTGTGGGGAGTAGCCGCCACCCTCTGTGTGCCCTCATTGCATCATTTTTACAGATATAGGGGCAAAAATTGACTTATTTAAGCAAGCCAATTTTCACCTTAATAACTTTTAAAAATTATTTAATGGGTGTGTGAGGGGTACACACTGGGGGGAGGGAGTCCCCACATCCGCGTATACCTGAAACAGCTGACACAGGATCCGTGAATATGGGGGCCCATCTGTATTCCATTACATTGTATTACATTAGTCACCTCTAGTGGCTGGATGTGATATATACTGATGCTGAGAGATTCGAAATATAAATTAAAGTTAATGCAGATGTTAAACTTATATGGAGCAAAAAATAACACCCCCCCAAAAAAGTTAGTGATTTACATCATATATGGCGTGATGCTTTTTCAAAATCCATTTCCTTTTTCCTGTGCAAGTCAATTTTGCTCTCTGCTTCCCTCCTCCTTCCACTCCCACCCACTTACTGTATTCAGTGAAACTTTCAGTACATTGGTTCTCCATGTATGTAATATTTATTTTTCCGACCCTTGACACCGTGTCAGATATACAATGCGGCCCTCATACCAAAAAGTTTGGCGATCCCTATCGTAAAGGAACACAGAAATTCTGTTCACACAGTGCAGGATCTTTTACACAATGAATTCCTTGTGCAGGTAACATTTTGTATTATAACTTATGTCACTGGTTCCCAAACTGTGCAATGTGATGCCCTCAGGTGCTGTGGTAAACTCACAGGGGTGCAGCAGGATGTCCCCAGTGACTTCTCCTTCCTGCTTCTCCTGGGAGCTGCCATTATGGATCATGCAAGATTTTGTGCAAACCAAGAAGGCGCTAAGAGAACAGGAAAGAGGCTGCTGAGCAAGAAGCAATGTTGCCTAGGCAATGTTGCTGAATTTCAATTCCCTGTTATGAATTTATACTGTGCTACTCAGAATCTTGGAAAGGTGACACAATAAAGTTTTAAATAAATAAATAAATAATCTAGCCTTTGCAGACCAGACTAATCATAATTATTGGATGTTCAATGTATTCCTCTTCAGTCAAATGGAAATGACAAGATTGTTTTGTAAATCAGATCAAAACCACGAGTGTTTTACAAGACTACAAAAAGGGCAGTGACCCACTTTTTAATATGACACAGGCCTCTTCACTCAAGATAAAACTTATAAATAAGGTCACCCACAAAGTTCACAAGAATTCTGCTTATGTCTTAACAAGATGCTACTTTCCAATACTAGCACAGGGACATGAGAAACAAAAATGAATTTAAAAAATCAGTAGGATAATAATGTGTAATACTCTGACCATTTTAAATTAGTGCAGGGCTGGGCAAACTTTCAACTTTAGAGATCCTGGACCTTTAAGAATTGTATAGGAGAGGGAATTTCAGCAGGTGGGGTTTGTCATCTCACATATTTAATAGTTCTCCTGCAGTGGTTCCAAACCCCTTTTCATTTGCATTCCCCTTAGCAGCCTATTACCATAAATTGTACCCCTCATATTAGCTAAATGTTTGTAATTAATATTAATAATATAAGCTCATCTCCTCGGTATGAAAACCCATACTTCTTGTATTCATCACAGCATTTTCTCTTTTTATCTGTTTGAAGAACAGGTGTGTTGAAGAACTAGTGTGTTAAGCTAGAGGCTCTACATGTTACATACAACTTATAACATACAACTGGGTGTGTCCAATTCAATTCACAGCAGAGAGACAAGCAACAAGGAATGACTATGAGCAAGTGCAGCTGCACATAGTTGCAACCCTATTTGCTCAGAAGTAGAACCCATTGCTTTCCATGGGTGTTCTTAAGTAATGGTGCACTAATTGTCTCCTGGAATTTTGTTTCAAATGGAAACCAGGATTACATCCTGGTGTTTAAAAAAACAGACCTCTGCCAAGAATTTGCCAGGGGAACGCCAAAGAGAACAAGGTTTGCTTCATTTCAATGGATGCCTTTAGCCCTTTTCTCAGGAGGAGAATAAAAGGTTAACTTTGGCCACAGCTTGCCAGGGACGTTACCGTGGAGATTAACAGTCCTGTAATTATCTCTGCATTGATTCTGCCATGCCACACTTGCTTGAGTGATGCACAGGGAGGTGATGATCTAAGCTTGATTTATCGGTAGAAATTTCTTGCTATATGGGCAAGTATCTATGGCAGTGGTTTTTCAAACTTTGCAGGAGTTTTACTCCCTCAGTAAGTCTTTGTGGGGGAGGGGCTAGGGCAGCAATGCAATCCCCAGGATCGTGTCACTAAGGGGGGGGCGAGGGGGTGCTTGTGACTTACTTTATGTAGGCAGAGCTGCAGCAGGCTGCAGGAGGTGTGAGGAGCCTTCCACAGTGCTCCCCGAGGTTGAGGAAGTTCTATAACAGGCGCAAAGCACCTCCTGCAAAACGGAAGTGCTTTGCACCCGCTTTTTCCTAAGATTCCAAGTGTCGGGAAGTGCTGCAGAGGGCTGCACAGGGCTCCCCACACTTCCTAGCCTGCTGCAGCTCTGCCTTCATAAAGTAAGTCACAAGCACTTCCCCTGGCCCCCCATATGGATGCCATCCTGGGGATCGCTTCCCTGCCTCTCCATTCCCTCCACCCCTTAAAGGGATGGGGGACATTTACACAAATTGGTGGGTCATGAACTGTGCCAGTTTGAGAACCACTGTTCTATGGTACCTCTTTTTCATGGAGAAAAGGGATGGGGAGAAGAAGAAAGCATGAACATGTACTACCTAGTGGGACTTTAAAGTGTCTCATCAATATAAAACGTAAAAGCAAGTTGGTGGCACATGACATAAAACCATTTCCCTGACTAGTCACCACACTCTATCCACTTAGAAAAGTTCAGTGCAGTGAGTGCATTCATTTTGCTGGTATATCTTCCTTTCATCCCTATCACCTTGGTTTCTACCTGCTGAATTCTGGATGGCAAAAGCAATCTGGGTACTTCTCACTGTAGAACTGGTCATGGATTTTAACTTTTTCTCACATCTTTTCCCCATTTCTATGTGGATGGTGTCCTGGTGTCCTGATAAATAATCGGAATTAGAACAGATCATCTCAGGTTTCATTCAAAAACTAGCAAATCAGCGACTTGTAAAATAGTCTCCGCAACTGCAGGTTTCTGCTATTGGGAAGAGAGAATCTCTGGTTCTGCTTACTGCAGAATCCTTTCTCTCACAGGAACTCCTTACTACCACCCAGGGGCACCTGCTCATGGAATGAGAGCTACAGCTTTTGTACCCTTGTTGGAGAAAATTTCATATCATATAGTGAAATTAACATTCAGCAACATGTAGTACAATATTACGTTTTACATGGTTTGAATCTTCACTTTTGTTATGTCACAATGCAACAAGAAAGTGCAGCAACTACTGAAAAATTACTGCAAATGTGATTTTTCAATTTATAATTAACCATTATATTTTTCAATGAAATCTCAACATTTAAATACAAAACATTCCTTTAAATCTTCCCAGTGGCCAAAACAACAACAATCTTTTCCTCCACAATAAGATCATTTAAAGGATTAGTTCAAGGGTCAAAATGTAAAAGTTGGCAATTCCTAAATCACAGGACCATGGTTAGTATCAGGGCCTAGGAGAGGGGGGTAAAGGGGTTAATTTGTACCTGGGCCCAGGATCAAAAGGAGGGGCCCCAGAAAGTTCTTTATTCTGTCTTTAATCTGACTACTGTTTTTATGGCCTCTGTAATGTGTTTTTAAATGTTTTTATCTGCTATGTATTAATGTTTTTAAAATTTGTTTTTTTAATATGTTGTTAGCTGCCCTGGGTCCCGTTAGGGAGAAAGGCGGGATAAAAATAAAGTTTTATTATTATTATTATTATTATTATTATTATTATTATTATTCCTGGGTTCTTAAAATTTCCTATCTACTCAGACATTGTATAGAAGACTTGTTGCCCACACAGGATGTTGACAACACTACCACAACTGGGGATGCTGGGGACACTACTGATGCCACATGGGTTGGTAGACCTGGGCTCCAAGGACTTTTCCCGCTGTGTCTACCCTCCCTGTTTCACCCCTCCCTGCCCATCACCACCCTTTGGAAAGGGGCCCAAAAGAAACTTTGTACCCCCTGATAAAATTCCTCTCAGAAGCCCTAGTTAGTATCACACAAAAACACTGCCCTGCATCATACTGGATGTGCCCGCAATGAAACTAGTTGCTGCTATAGCCATCAAGCATTTAATTAACAACTGTTGCTCTAGAATTCTGGATTCTTTTTTCAGAAGAAATATCAGTTCTTCAAAAGCTGACATTTACAGCAGGTTCACTGATCACTAGGGTTAACTCTCACTTTGTCTTGCAACTGGATAGGTATTAGTATTGCAGCATTTGGGGTGTCAAACCCATGGTACTGAATGCAAAGCTTCTGTCAAACTTTGCCTAGTAATTTAATGTACAGGTTGAGTCTCATTCGCGAGGGTTATGTTCCAACTCACATGGATGACAAAAAACGCACGATAGCAAATCAATTTAAAAAACAAAGTCTTTTTGTCCTGGTGATTTAAAACAGCCTTGCTGACCTTTTTAGTGCACACAGAGTCAATCAGTCTCTCTCCAGGAGCTTAGGATTCAATTCCTCCCTTTACCAGGAGCCCCAGCAAGGGAGAAAGAATGGAGAAGGTGATAATCGCTGCCATTAAGCCTTCTTTCACGTGCTCAGGGGGAAGGGAGGAGTAAAGCCTGCATAGAGAATGACTGATGGATTATCAGCTGGCTCTCCTCTCTGGCATTATGAAACAACAGTTTTCCTTTAATTTAAAGGGCCCTTCTCATCAGCTTCGAGATAGAAAAATCTGTGGATACTTAGGTTACACCTGTAATCAGTTGTAGGACTGTCTCTCTGCAACAGTAAACAGCAGTTTTTTAAACTGTGATTTTAAACGGGTGCATTTTTCCCCTTCTCCAGGGATCAGCACATTCCTTCTCATTTGCAGGGGCCATTTGCGTTGAGTCAAATCCATGTATAAAAAATCAGTGTATCACAAGGCTGGACCTGTACACACTGAAAAGGGAAGGGTTAAACAGGAAGCCCATGTGACCTTACAGGGAAGATTCAAATAGGAAGATTGACAATAGCCTGAACAGCAGCTCACCACTGGTGAGCCTCTTGATGGAAATCAGTAGAACCAAAACAGAACTGTTTCCTAAATGTCTGGCAAGGAGACAGCTTCTCCTGACTTTTGTCAGATAGGATGGGTATGGTTCAGTTCACAAGTGGTCAGTCCTGTATTCCTGAACATATTTGTTACTTTGACTGACTGACATTACTAGTTTTGGACTGACAAACTGAAACAAACAGAATGAGAATGAGTCTTTGGTACCTCATGCTGATGCAGCATTTGTAATGGCAGCCAGAACCACAAAAAAATAAACGATGGTTAAAACCGAACTTTAGAAAAGTGCATACGTTTCTCCCCATCACTATTTTGAGTCCTTGTATTTTTCAATAGATAGTTTTATTACCTTAATATCACTTTATTATTATTAGCAGTATTTATATACCGCTTTTCAACAAAAAGTTCAACAAATGTATTCCAGTATGTTCTGCCTATCTATCACAGTTTTTTTCCTAAACCTATCTGCCCTTTGAACAGAGTTTTGTGCAAAATAACTCATTTTTCCACAAATATTTACTACAGTGAGAACTGCTGGCTAGTCAGCACTTCTGGAAAAACTGAGGCAGTTATTTATAAAACTACAAAAGCCTAGTTAGTATTTTTATTTTCTTCATAATAAATGTTGCCATGTTTGTGGAGCTCAATACTGAAAATTGCACAATATTCTTGGTGCAATGTAATTAGACAGAGAACTACATTTGTTTCCAAGTGAAGTAGAACAGCCCATTAGCACCCAACTTTGCTGCCAAAATATTTATTGATTTATTTTGCGTACTGAAGTTGTACTGGGCAAAACCAAAACTCTGTTATCAATAATGTTAGCATACAATTCAAACAAAACCTATCAAAATTAAAGGTTCATCAAGAGGAAAACACCACTGTCTATAATACAAGACTGATAAAATTTTAAAAGTTACCAGTATGATAATCTGTTATTCACAATATCAAATTATCAAACACTAGGATTTCGTACACTTGTTCTGGAAAAGTAACCAATGTTCAGGGAGGCATTCCACTGCACAACAGATGGGTCAGGTGCCATTACATGACCTCAGAGATTACAGCAGTGCCAGTTAACAAACTTCTGCAGAAAAAGAAATATGCACAACTCAGCATCACCTCCAACAGGTGAATTAGGAAAGTAAAGATAACAGCAATGGTGCAACAAAATAGCCAATTGACATACACAAGGAAACCACATTAAGTGCTGTGCCACCATGAATCATGTGTGCATGCCTCTTAGAGGCACATATATAATAGGGCATTTCGTTGACAAGATTCATAGCTATGGAGCTGTGAGAGAACACATATCCGTGTGAGTAGGAAATTGGTTCATTTCTCTGAAAGTGAGAAATACTGGCTGTTATCTCTAATGGACAGACATTTTATTTTGAGGGGGTTTGATTTTGGACTGAGTGATGACTTGGGTGATTGACTGGCCTTGTTATCCGATCTCTCATCAACTGTTGTTCTAAGGGAATAAAGTTATTGCCTACTGCATCCTGAAGAGTGCTCAAAGCATACTAGTACTCAAAGTAAAAAAACCTAAGTCGAATAAAAAAAATCCTTTTTCCTACAGTTACAAAGGTCTATCTCAAACCCCTTTCTTTCCTTATTGCTCTGTAAATGAACCAGTATAAGAGAAAATAGTGATACTGGCCCTGATAAAAGGATCAGAGTCAGGATCAGGTTGACAAGCTGCTGTTACTCCTTGTGGTAGAACAGTCACTGCTGAGTTGATGAGCCACCACTGTGTATGAGAGGGGAGTATATGAGAAGAATGGCCAGCAAAGAATGGAGAATAGCCTGGAAAACCTTTCTGGATTTGATATATGGTAGCCTGCAGACAGCCAGAAGATAGAACCTATGCCTACCTACTCAAAAGTAAATCCCATTCTAGACAATGGGGCTTATTCCCAAGAAAGTGTGGATTATAGCCTGAGAGCCCAGTCCTATGCTTGCCTACTCAGAAGTAAGTCCCATTCTAGTCAATGGAGCTCACTCCCAGGAAAGTGTGGATTGGATTGTTGCCTGAGAGCCCAGTCCTGTGCTTGCCTATTCAGAAGTAAGTCACATTCTACTCAATGGGGCTTACTCCCAGGAAAGTGTGGATCACATTGTAACCTAAATCTCCTGCTTTGGCTTGCTGGGAAGACTTGCTTGCTGGGCTGTTTTGTTTCAGTAGGCTGGAGCACAGAGAGCCTGCACCATCTCAGTCTGAAGGGGAAGGGAATTCGGCAAACACTCCCTGGGTTTTTTAAAGCAATCCCCTCTGTTACTACCACGCCTGCCCCTGTTCTCGTGCGTGTAAGAGAGAGAGAGAGAGCGCGCCACCTTGCTGCATGTGTTCTGGCTACAGGTTCCCCCCCTTCCTGTCTTCGCTGGCTCAGGGACTCCAGGAGTCTTACTGTTCCTTCACAAGGGGAACCTCTTCCATGGCTCCAAGGCTATTTCCTGCCTGTGCAAAGTGGAGCCTTTTTGCAGTGTTTTGGGCTGCTTTGAAACAGAGGGCAACACCAGCGCTGGGCAAAGGAGGCACAGGTGTGTGCAACTTTGAATTCCCATCACCCCCCACTGTGTTGAGATAAATCCACAGATAAAAAAATTCATGGATAAATAGGTTGGACCTGTATTTAGCCCAGTCTGCTTTGGATGTAAAATGGTTAAAAGTCCTTGCAGATGAATTATGTACTGTGCATTGTTTATATAAAACATTTCTATTTGGTATTTTGTCAGGAAAATTATCCAAAGCTGCTTTATGTAAGATAAATAATGTCATAACAAAATGTACAATACCTACTTTATACTAAAGCTAACACCAGAAAAGGGTTAATCTGAGTCAGGGCTCAGAACTTGATCTGAATGCCATGGCCCAAACATAGAAACATGACCTCTGAGCAGGAACAGGGTGCTTTTCTTTTGCCACCAGACAATATAGTTCTAGGATTAGAAATTGAGGCAATATAAAGGCAGACTTCACTACTTGCCTATACAAAATTCTAACATATCCAGCTACAATATCCCACACCCCTTCTACTCTCTAGAAAAAACTTCAAGTAATTTCAGCAACAGAATAACTTTTTATTAGAGAATGTTTCAGTTTCATGAACAGAAAAACAACTGGATAGCAAATATAAGATCCCAGAACACGGCTACATACAGTGAGAGAGTATTGTCAGTCACAAACACAGATACTAAACTCCAGATCCTTCAAAAACAAAACCCAAAACTATTCAAACTTGTCTGCCTCACAGCCCACTCCTATTCCCTGCCATGTTACAGCATGCAGCTGTGCCAACAGAAAGTGTGCTGCATGCTATGGTGGGGTAGGCGATCGGACAGTCTTAAATCATGAAATCATTGTGCCAGCTGTTAATATCATCAATTAAAAAACTGCCATCTCTTTTTATATCCTGAAGAGATAGCTGAAGTACCTCTTCTTCAAAATAAAAAAAGTGATTACATTCTACTTTGTTGATGGTATAACAGTTAAGTTTCAAAGAACTACATGGCTACATAGTTCTTCTTGGTTCTTCTTCTAGTACATGGTGCTTCTTGGTACAGAGGTACATGGTGCATAGTTCTTCTTCTTGTACTTGGTGCTTCTTGGTACAGTACGCTTGCAGCTTTGCCCTCCAGCACTAATATCACCACTAATATCACCAAGATACCTACTTTACTAACTACTGAACATACTACATAAAACTGCTATGAGAGAAGGAATCTTGCCTTACAAGATGTCTTACAAGGGTGTCTCTATGCTGTCTACAAATGCTAACAGGAAGAGGGTTTGGAGGGCTAAGCACAAAGACAGCCACACACAGGAGACAGCAACAGGAGGGCTGCAATCAGAGACAGACAAGTTATTTGTGCGATGGGAGAAATTTGTGAACTATGGATAAGTGAAACCATGGATACAGGAACCACAGATATGGGGGGTGACATCGCCTGTACAGCTATAGCATAAACCTTTCTCTACTATGGCTTACAACATCTTCCCCACATGTGGTAAACCAAACAGCTGTGCAAAAATAAGGCCTAAATCCTAACCAACTTTCCAGCACTAACATAGCTACGCCAATGGAACATGGGTTGTATCCTGCAGCTGAATGGCAATCCTAGAGGCCCCCTTAAGGGAAAGTTTTCTCCCTTACCTTGGTGCTGGAAAGTTGGTTAGGATTATGCCCTTCGGCAATCAAAGGAACAAGTACCTGTAAAACAAAAAAAACTACTGCTTTAAAATAAAATTATTCAAATTGAGTACTCATACGAAGACCATTTCAACTCACTATACATAAGCACCAACTTTACATAGTGATATTTTATGTAAGTTAACATATTTAATACATTGTACTTTGAATACAGAATCTGAATGGGCTGTTACTTAACATGAATTATTTTTCCTTACCTTTTCTATGTAATATCTCAGATTTTAAATGTCTTGTTGGTAAAAAGTATCATCTTCAACAATTACTAAATGCTTCCAGTAATATGTTCTATCCATGACAACCTGAAATATGAAGATTTAAAAATTAAGTTGGTTAAAGTATAATAGAAATTGGGCAACTATCTTCATACACACATTTTTGTCGACATCATTCATGGAACAACTATGTACAAATTCTCATCTTTGAATGCAAAAGTCACATTTTCATTTTAAAAAAAGTCAGATGTCTGTATCGTACACCTTCCAAAATACAGATACTTACACATTACACACTTTACACACATTGCATACTTACACACGTTAAATATTTTCATTCTATTCTAAAACAACATTTAAATCCAGATATTCATTTTGCCAAAAATATATTTAACCTTGTTATACATTTAGAGAAAGTTATACTACACTGCAACTATAGGATGTCTAAAGAAAATGAACACACAGTATCAAACTTACTATGCTATAATTCACACATATACTGTGTATGGTGTACACAGAAGCAGATACATGACCCAGTTAATTAACTCGTAATGAATTAGACCAAGTGCTTGAAGTGTTCCCCAATGGAATCTATACACCTCTGTATAGTCAGAGACACTTCTGACTAAAGGATAAGAAGACATCCACCAATGTGAGTGCAGGGATGGTTCTAAACATTTCTTCAATTGCTAGAAGTACAGCAATTTTCAACCACATGGCACACCTGCAGGATGATTTGCAGGTGCACCATGGGTCTTTGGAGGAGGGATATTTATTAGTAGTGCCATTGGGGATGTGAGTTCCTCCCACTGGTGGTGCAGAGAGCCTTGTCAATTGTCAAAAAATGGATGGTGAGCCCTGGAAATTTTAATGCCTTGTTAGCTTGCTGGGAGAAGAAAAAGGCTGAAAATTACTGCCTTAGATGTTCAAGTATTGCAGGTTTTCTACAATGCAGTATGTATGTATTAGAGCTCATTAAAGCATGTGTATATTTTTTTTGAGGTACTCTGTATAAGGCTATATTGTTCCAGCTAAAACTGACTGTATAGGGATTACTTTCAATTACCAGTTTGCAGTCTCGGGAAAACACAGCAGGGCTTGACTCGAGTCGAATCGCTTAGTCACCATCCCCTATGATTCGACACAAAAACTAGTCATAACATAGTCACCCTTTGGTGACTCTAATGGACTCGAGTTGAGTCACACACACCCCCTTAAAAAGACAGCCGAGGAAAAAACGGGGCTGCTGCCAGTTTCTCTCTCTCTCTGTGTGTGTGTGTATGCCGGAGTTATCTTTGAACACTCCCCTGCTGTCCCCACCCATCTGTAAACAGAGAGGGAGGGGGAAGGGACTGAGTGAGAGCCGGAACAGAAGCGGCAAGAGGGAGGAAGAGGGTCATGAGCAGCAGCTGCAAGGCTTACCAGGACGACTTGATCCTTGGCAGCACTACTCAGAAGTAGTCCCACTTCAGCCAGTCATTCAATGAGGTTTGTTCCTCCAAGTAACAATGGAGGCAAGAATCAGCAAGAGTTTTCTCCCACCTCCCTGGGCTTTTACAGCAAATTGTAAGGCAAGAACCACTTGAACTCTTCCTCCTAACTCTCCCTCAGCCAATGAAAATATACAAATGCCCACTGGTTCCTTCCTATCAGAAATGGGGAAAAAGAGCTCACAACTGCCCCCCCCCATTCATCAATCCATTCCAGCCTCCCTGCTGCTCGCCGTCAGAATACTTGCCCCATGAGGTTTTCCACACAGCGAAAACAGTAAGCAGGCACCTCCAGACACAGGCAGACTCGAGTCAGCACATGTCGGGATGAATGCCGAGTCAGGGGGGCCATGACTTGAGTCTTTCAGTCTTCCACACATGCGACTCATGAGTTGCCGAGTCATGCCAAAATAATGCATTTTCATGACTCAAGTTTGAGGCACTGATTCAAGTTCGCAACACTGTCAGTTTGACTACAAACAATTCATATATTCTATATAAAGTACAGGCATGCCCAAGTATCCATGGGTGTTCTGTTCCCCAACCCCCTGCGGTTAGCTGAAACTGCGGATAACAGGAAACATCTCCCAACTTCCAGAGGCAAGGGGAGCTCTGCCAGAGGTGAGGTGGGAGCTCGCCACCTTCCAGAGGTGAGGGGAACTCCAGAGGATCCTCTGAGATTAGCAGAGGCCGTGCATGTCCAGGCTCAGACTGAGCCGTAGAGGTAAAAAAGTCACTTCTGGGTTTTTTTTGTAAAACTGGAGGTGACATTTTTAATACCTTGTAAGTCAGTGTTTCTCAAACTGTGGGTCGGGACCCACTAGGAGGTGTCGCGAACCAATTTCAGGTGGGTCTCCATTCATTTCAATATTTTATTTTTAATATTTCAGACTTGATGCTACCATGGTGTGTGACTGCATTTGGAGAAATTTTACAGACCTGTACTTTCAACGTGCTACTAAATATATGCTTTTTAACAACAATAGTAAATGGGATTTACTCCTGGATGTGGGTAGGATTGCAGTTTAGGATTATTAAAGTTTCCCGCTTAATGATGTCACTTCCGATCATGATGTCATTTCCGGGGGTCCTGAGATTCTAATTGTAAAAAAGTGGGCCCCGGTGCTAAAAGTTTGAGAACCACTGTATAAGTCATTTAAAAACCTCACTTCCGGTTTTACGAAAAAACCACTTTTTACCTCTAAGGCTCCATTTTAGCTTAGCAGAGGCCATGAGTGAACCTGTGCAGCCTCTGCTGGTCTCAGAGTACCCTCCAGAGGAACGAGGGTGGAGACCATGAACCCAATCTATGAATAAACGAATCTGCGGATACCGGGCGCCCCTGTATTTAACAACCAAGATGCATTTTACAAAGGGCTGTAGATCAGTGAGTCTCAAACTATTTGATGTGGCAGACCAACAATTTTTCCCCCAGTGTGTACCATCAAAATAACAAGTGAGACATTTTGAGAACTGCCTGTCAGAAACACATTGATTCTAGAAGAGGGGAAGACTATAAGTAATAACAATGACAGTGTGTATGAAATTATGTATGTGTATGGAGCAAATGATTTTTACTATTGTTTCTTTTCTGGAAATTTGCCATGGACTGGCAGCTAGCTCAAGGATTGGCAATGATCTGGGGACCATCACTGTAGATGAAATAAAAAATATGGTCTGGCTGGCTATTGTTACCTAAATTTGGGTAATCTCTAGATCACAGTGAACTTTCAGTTTAACCAACTAATGGAGGAATGGGCAGACTTTAATGCTGAAAATGTGGATACTCCTCCCCACAGTCGTTAAACCCCTATCTTAGAAAGGTTCCTCAGTGCTGCTGTTCTGCTCTGCTCCCCAACAGCATTTCCATTCCTAGAGTGTCCTGGTGGAGAGAGGAGCAGCACTGTCAACAGAGATCTCTAAGGCAGGCAAGTGTTGGGGGAGGGCAGGTGTACCACCTACCAGGGTTTCCTTGGTGCTGGTGCTCTCCTTTCCCACTCTTTAGCAAGGCTTTCTAGGAAAGAAGACCTAGGGTTCCTAGTAATTCCTAGGGTTACTTTAGGAAGGAATAATTCCTCAGGAAGTAGAACTCACTTGCTGAGGAACCCTCTATTCTTGGAATGCCCTGCTTAAGAATGGAAAAGAGAGTGGTAGTGCCTACTGCTGTGCCTACTGAACTTTCAAGTATCTTCTCCTTCAGCATAATGATAGAGAACTCTCCAGAGCAAGAGCCTGTGTAGGGCACATGGAGGTGCGAAGTAAAAGAAATAAGACCTCCCCACCACGTATGCATATAAGCAAGCTCCAAAAGCATGGATCTGACTGAATCTTGGCCTTTGACTGAAATTCTGTCTAACTAGACTCAGCTGCATCCTTGTATTATCAGAGTAAAGCATCCACAACTACAAAGTATCAGATCAAAAAATAAAAGGTCTGCAACTCCCAGAGACGTAGCTGGCAACATTTCTGAAAAATCCATGAGATGAATGCATTTTTAGTACATGCATATTTGCAAGTCAGAAAGATGTACATCCTCCATTTGCTTCATACCACATAGTAATAAAACAGTTTATGAACAGTAACACAAGAGCAACCCAAAACAGGTTTTCCCTACTATTAGCAGAAGACAATAGAAATAATCATATCTCATTCACCAGTACTTCAGTAGTAAATTGAGACACAAATGAAAGCTGTTAAACCAAATCATTGATACATGAAAAAGCTATCATTTTGCTGGAGGAGTCAGCCGAACTATATATATCTCAACAGTTTAAATAAGTTTATTGTCATTAGAAGACTGATTTAATCCATTAACTGGTAGCAATGGAAGCTTCCCTCTGTTAACATTCTTGCTTTGCAAGAATAACTTTTGTTGCTAGTGTAATTGGAAGGGAAAGGGGTGAATACTGTCGCCATATACTGTGTTGGGTACTAAGAGGCCATACCCATTAGAGAGTCCACTCAGCCCTCTGGTGACAACAGTAGCACCCAAAGTATCATTAGTAGGCAAGCTGGTGGAACCATGAGGGCTCACAGCGTTGAGCTTTGTCCCAGGATCCTCAGCAACCTGGCAACAGCACTTGTTGGAAGGGAGGTTTCAGTAAGTAAACTTTACAAAGGCTTGCAATGAAAGAACTGGATGCAATGTGCCACAAAATAGACTTAGGCTTTTATGCGCCCATTTGCAGTCTCTAGTGTCTGACACATTGCACCTTGAATTCAAGGCAACTACAATATAAAATAGGCATAGAAAACAGATTTGTCTTCATAACCAGAACTTACACGTATCATATTCGTGGTATGCTCATTAGTTCTTTATAAGAAATCTGCAGGGCACAATATTAAGTACTGCAACAACAAAATTTACAGTGACAAATAAAGCTGCAAAAGAGATAATTGAACTCCTAGCTAAATCACAGGCAGATAATAAATTATTACATCATGCAGTGCAAATGGGAAACCATTCTTCTAGAAAAGGAGTGCTTTGGTTATTTGGTTCTTAAAAGCAGTATGAAAATCTGCAGAGAGTGACTTCTATCAAGCCCAAATCCATTTCAGGAGAACTAAAATTCCTAAAGCACATAATCTGGCAGCAGAGTAAACAGTCATTCCATTGATAACAAGACTGGAACAGCTGTATATATTCTAGTAGAAGGTGCAGAAGAGGCAATTTAATGAGAAATTTTTTAATTCAAAGTTCCACAGACATTTGTGTTGTGAATGTTTAGAAACTAGCAAGAGCTTGGACAGCATTTGGCTTTCTATTAGTTTTTATACTGCAGTTTGAATATCCCTTTTTTAGACTGCTTGGGATGGGAAGATGTCTGGACTTTGGATTTGTCTGGATTGCAGAATGATTGCATAAATATAATGAGAAATGTTTCCTCTGTTCACTGTTATTCATATGGGTGTCTTCTGACCTCTGACATTTTTTCAACAGTGTCTGTACAGGGACACACCACAAAGCAAAGCCAAGAACTTACAGCCTGTATCTGCACTGTACGTGGGAATGAGCATAAGATCTTCTAGTGTTCACACTGCAGAAAACACTACACAAGTACTCCTTGTATTCACACTGTATTTATGCCTCCTCAGATGACCCTTCACAAGTGGCCCTTCTGTACTCCGCAATGTGCTGCCTGCTTGGCTCTACACTTTGCCATTTATTGCACTTAAAAAAAGTCTTGGACAAAAAAGTCTGGATTTTAAGATAGTCCAGATTTTGGATGTTCGGATAAAGGATAATCTACCTGTAATAGAAATATGCTAATATTTTCTAATCTAAGCATTGCTAATCTAAGCAATGGGTGAAGTGTTTTGTTTTTTTTAAATAATAAATCATGGCAAACTGAAACTAGAAATTCATTACAGCAATTTAACACTTCACACTGTTTAAGACTAAACTGCCTGCATGAGGAGAAAAGCTAGAACTGCCTCAAGCAATGACAGTCTAGTGATTATTTTGCTTAACACATTTGTGCCATTGCACAAAACTGCCAGTTTCTTGGAGGAGACTAAATTCTGAATTAGGAGGTACAGACTAAGAAGTTTACCACTTTCTTTGAACATTAGCAAAATTTTACGTTATAAGCAATTGAGATTGCTCTTTACCTGTATGATAATTCAAAATAAATTTTTAAAAAAACTTTAAATATTTACTTGGATTAACGTGCAATATTTATCTGCATATATGGCACAAAAAATGCATGCAAATATGTCAGAAAAAACAATTCCAAGGGTGCATTGGCCTTTCAGAAGTCAAGTCTTGAATAAAACTGCTAGAAGTACAAACCTTTATTGGTGTATTGTTAACGGACATGAGCTACACTATATCAGGATGACTTCCCAGAATACTGAAGAGTTTATGTTTACAATTGTTGAGCAACTCAATTTATTGAGCTGAAGTAATAATTCCAGGTAAGCGTTGACATCCTATGCTTAAATCTAATCATTTAGCCCAGTGGTTCTCAAACTCTGGGAGAGTTTGAGAGCCAGTAAATCTTTGCAGGGATGGGGAGAGGAGACGGCAGGGAGAAGGCAGTGGCGCGCTGCCTTCCCCCCACCACTAGGCTGCCCCTTCCCCTTAAGGGGGCAGAGACCATGGCGCTCAGGCTGGGGCGTCGTAACGCCCCAGTTTGAATAGCACTGATTTAGCCTCTTAAAAAAGGAATATACAATGTTTGTAGGGATTACTTCATAACCAACAGAATTGTAATTTTTCTTCCCACTAACCTGCATTACAGTGAATAGCCAAAAGATCTTATGAAAGGTAACTATTTGATGAAGAACAGTTAGGGCTCAGTCCTACCCAACTTTCCAATGCTGATGCAGCCGTGCCAATGGGGTATGCACTGCACCTTGCAGAGGGAGGTGGCAGTCACAGAGGCTTCCTCAAGGCTGCATTGGCACTAGAAAGTTGGATTTGGCTTTTAGTCAAGCAATTTGCATCTGTATGCATACCTGAATATTTCCTTGACCAATCTATTGCAAATCTACTGCAGAGACATAAATACTTCCAATGTTTCAAAATGCTTCAAATGTTTCAAAAAAGAAACCTGACATTCATGTTCATTGAGGAAGTGGAACAAAATGCCACAATTGTTAGAGCTTAAATCAATGAACTGATAAACTAAGGGATAATTTGCTCAATGAAAAGGATTACATTTTTTTCCTGTGATAAAATTATGATCAGGGTTGAAAGTCTTCCAAGAATTCCTGCATACACAATCTCAGATTCTGTACCCCTCCATCCCAACCCCACCAATCTCCGAAGTTCAAGTGTTAGCTTCTATGTCCTGCAAGTTGAGGCTCTCTCATTGCCTCCAATCACCATCCACCAAGATCTGCAGCTTACAAAAAAAAAAAAGCAGAGTGAGAGATCGAGTTCTGACCATCAACTTGTATAATTTTGTTATAGAATCATGATTTTATAAAAGTGTATTAATCATATGGGTAAACACACTTCCCTAGGTACCAGGCAAATCCTAGGGACGAGAAAAAAATGCTACTTACATTGATGTTTGCATACCTGCTGCAAATCATTCAAAGGAGGTGATTTAACACGGCAACTGATATTCAACTGTCAGACTTTAGATTTGTGCTATAACACAGACTTGTACACACTTAGGAAGAAGTAAGTCCCACTGAAGTCAGTGGGGCTTACTTCATAGGCAGTGTTTCTCTGCAAAGCTGTAGTTAACTGGCATACACAATGAGACAACTTCAGGTTCTTGTCTTTGAAGAACATTTGTAAATGCAGCCTTTGGCAGGCTCAAGACTACAAGTCAGGAACTAGGTTGTGCTAGCCTACAATTAGTGGGATTTGGAGGCCAATCATCACAGGACTGTAGGCCACAACCACCTGAGGGTTGCAGAAAGAAAATAATAAAAAGCGATTCAGGAGGTTTGAGGCACATGCACTCTTTGTGCCTGAAAGTAGCATGAGATCACCACATGTCACTTTCATCTGCTAGATAAGGCCCTGTTGGTAATAAATTATTGTTCCTCTGGGCATGGATAAGGACTGGTTTGGAGACACAATGCATGCAAAAGCTTCATCAGTTTAATTCTTGCTCAGTTGCACAAGGTATAACACTGATCAGAGAAAAAAAAGAGAATTGTCTCCTCGATGCAAATTAGTCAGTTCTTATATGCCCCTTTCCTTTTGTGAACCATGGTAGCTATCATTTACTTGTCTACACCAGATGGGGCACTGACAGGCCTTGTGACCTAAGTGGTGCAACTGAATGTTTGGTGTGTGGTTGCACTTAGCACAGCAAGCACAAGTATGGCCAACACATTCTCATTTGCCTTAAGAGCTCTTGTGGCTTCAAGAATAGAATACCACTTAATTTGTCTCATTTTTTTCACAACTTAAAAAAAAATTTCATTGACATGTGAAAAGCTCTTTCATACTGATCTCAGTGGAGTTGCATCATACATGTATTTAACTGATGTGAACTACAGGTTGAGTCTCATTATTTGCAAGAGTTCCATTCCCAGAACTTAAGTGGATGGCAAAAATCGCATTAAAGCAAATCCATTTAAAGAACAATATCCCTTTGCTAGGTGATTTAAAAACAGCCTCGCTGACCTTTGTGATGCAGGACAGAGTCATAAGGCAGAAAATCCATCAATCAGTCTCTCTCCAGGTCCTTAGAAAGGCTTCACTCTGAGCAAGCAACCCCTCCCTTCACCCAGAGTGTAGCACTGGGAAAGAATGCAAAGTGATCATCTTTCTTTCACGTGCTCAGGGGAAAGAAGGGGTCGCTTGTCTTGGAGTGAAGATGTTCTAAGTGCCTGGAAAGAGAATGACTGATGGATAGTCAGCCAGCTACCCTCTCTCCCATTAATGAAGCTACTGTTAAACGACTTTTCCCTTTAATTTAAAGAGCCCTTCTCATCGCATTGAGATAGAACCGGTGGGTGAAAAATTCATTGATAATTAGGTTATACCTGTATATGCATTCAACAGAGAGAGAGAGAGAGAGAGAGAGAGAGAGAACAATGTACATAGAGCAGGTGATTCTGACTGCCATTCCACTCAATGAGCATATGTCTTGGAAACCAGAGACATGAATCTGCTGCTCCTTGTCAATCTTGGTTCCCACACACCTCTCATAGTGTGATTCTAGTTTTTAGAGATAGTCTGTATTTTTAGGATTTAAGAGACTTTCAAGGGTAATTTTGAGTATATGTGATTTTTGATTTATAACTTGACTTTGGAACCTCATGTAAAATGTGACCACAAGAATCATTTAAAAAAGAAAAGATTTAATAGTTAATCAGAAGAATACAATGCAACTAGAACCCAGTCCAACCTGTCCTGAAACTGAGATGATAGATCGCTGACACCATTCAAGGTCAGGGGAAAACAGACAGAAGGAGACTACCTTGGGGAAACCTCCTTCCCAGTGCAATGGAGTGCCCTCTCAAATCCTTGAGGAGGGTCCCCTTAAAAAAACTTGGCAGTAGTAAAGCATGGCAGTCTGCAAAGAAGGGGCAACAACTCTCTCCCAAGAGATGAGACAGATTAAAATAGTAACAATAAAAAGTTTTATTTCAATAAAAGGATTAAACACATCAAAGCAGCAAGGACGAAGGGTAAAAATAATAAACTTTAAGTAAATATAAAGTAATAAAAATAAAGTAAGGAAGCACTGAACAATAAAAGAGGGAGTCTGGTGAATGAATGAGGGCAATGTCTGGCACAGAGCAAGCAAGCTGAAAATAAAACAAGAAAAGTGACATGGCTTTCTGGGCACTTTTCATACCCTAAGTACTCACGTTAGTCCAGGAACTTGGTCCTTAATACTCACACCTAATTGAGCAGATAGGGAACCCCTGACAAGCATCAGATGCTCCAGCCAATGGACCAGGGTAAAAGTGCGGTTGGTGGTGGTGGTGGGGTTCATGACATAATTACATAATTTGTACGTATTAGACAGGTTTTAACTGTGGAACGGGATACCGGGGGAATAGGTCACCTCAGCTCTCAAGATTCCTTGAAAATCAGGGGGCGTTCAAGGTCCAATGAGCTGACTCAAAGTATAGTATTTTGTTTACTGATACGAAAAAGGTCAACAACAAGGGAATCATGGTAACTGCACCTAAATGACTCCCCCTCCCTGAGTAGGCTGATGCACTATAGCAGTGTTTCTCAAACCCACTAGGGATCCACTAGGTGGGTCGCGAGCCATCTCTTCCTGCTTGATGACATCACTTCCAGTCATGACATTACTTCTGGTGGGTCCTGACAGATTCTCATTCTAAAAAGTGGGTCCCGATGCTAAGCGTTTGAGAACCACTGCACAGCAGGAAGCTCCCAAGGTGATAGCATGGTTCAAACCAGGAGAAAATATCCCTTTAAAGAGGGAAAAATCAGAAATCTTCACCACAGAGGATGATTTTATAACCAGAAAATGTTTGAAATTGTGCTCCCTTCCGAACAACCTTAAGTCAGTGATTTTCAACCTTTTTCATTTCATGGCACACAATCAAGGCCCACCATCAGTTTTTTGACAATCGACAAAGCTCACTGCTCTCCTGGTCAGAGACTCATATCTCTCAATGGCAGAATGGGCAGCAAAATGGCAGATGCGCTTCAATGTCAGTAAGTGTAAAGTCATGTACATTGGGGCAAAAAAATCAAAACTTTAGATATAGGCTGATGGGTTCTGAGCTGTCTGTGACAGATCAGGAGAGAGATCTTGGGGTGGTGGTGGACAGGTCGATGAAAGTGTCGACCCAATGTGCGGCAGCAGTGAAGAAGGCCAATTCTATGCTTGGGATCATTAGGAAGGGTATTGAGAACAAAACGGCTAGTATTATAATGCCGTTGTACAAATCTATGGTAAGGCCACACCTGGAGTATTGTGTCCAGTTCTGGTCGCTGCATCTCAAAAAAGACATAGTGGAAATGGAAAAGGTGCAAAAGAGAGTGACTAAGATGATTACGGGGCTGGGGCACCTTCCTTATGAGGAAAGGCTATGGCGTTTGGGCCTCTTCAGCCTAGAAAAGAGACGCCTGAGGGGGGACATGATTGAGACATACAAAATTATGCAGGGGATGGACAGAGTGGATAGGGAGATGCTCTTTACACTCTCACATAATACCAGAACCAGGGGACATCCACTAAAATTGAGTGTTGGGCAGGTTAGGACAGACAAAAGAAAATATTTCTTTACTCAGCGTGTGGTTGGTCTGTGGAACTCCTTGCCACAGGATGTGGTGCTGGTGTCTAGCCTAGACGCCTTTAAAAGGGGATTGGACAAGTTTCTGGAGGAAAAATCCATTATGAGGTACAAGCCATGATGTGTATGCGCAACCTCCTGATTTTAGAAATGGGTTATGTCAGAATGCCAGATGCAAGGGAGGGCACTAGGATGAGGTCTCTTGTTATCTGGTGTGCTCCCTGGGGCATTTGATGGGCCGCTGTGAGATACAGGAAGCTGGACTAGATGGGCCTATGGCCTGATCCAGTGCGGCTGTTCTTATGTTCTTAACGGCCGTACAAATATATGACCCTTCCCCAAACACCTGTGGCACACCTGCAGACCATGTGTGGCACACTAATATGCTGCAGGCCAGTGGTTGAAAACTGCAGACCTATGTGATTTCTTCATTTATGTCATTAAAATTTTATCAGTAAGCAACCTAGAACAAAATTTTTTAAAGCAAAGGAGAAGGCTTCAGACTTCATGCAGATTTTCATGCATATTTTCAAGGTTGTAAAAAAACAGTTCTATTGTCCATGTTACTTGATGTTTCACTTCGTGCTCGATGCTAAAAAAGATACATCTTGGTTTCTTTTAATACACCATGTGGCAAACAACCTTAGTAGTAATGAAGATTTGAAACATTAATAAGCAATATTTCTTGACTACACAGACTAAATTCCTGGCCAAACCTGACTGTGTTCAAGTCCGGCCAAATTATGTAAAATGTTGCAGAAAGTCTAGAAAGTAGCAGCTTGTCTAACCCTTGATGCCCATAGCCCAGTGGTTCTTGAACTTTTCTGGCCCCTGGCTCCCCTGATCCTTGTGGCCATTGGCCACGGCTTCCCATTAGAACACCTCACCTCAGTTATTCCCAAAATGGGGGGTGAAGGTGTTATAATTATAAACTAGAAACAAACAAAAAAAGCTGCCAGCACTCTGAGGCTGCAATCCTAACACTTACCTGAGAGTAAGCCCCATTGAACAAAATAGGACTTACTTCTGAGTAGACCTGGTTAGGATTGTGTCCTGAGTTTGTTAGCAGTTACCTGGAGGGTTTTGGAAAGGGAGGGGGTGAAGTGATGAATTTGCTGGGAGAGGGGAAGACTTTGTTTTGTGTGTATCTGCTAATTGCAAACTGATGCAAACTGAGACCCAGAGACTGTTTGGCTGCAATCCTAACCTCACTTTCCTGGGAGTAAGTCCCATTGAACACAATAGGACTTACTTCTGAGTAGACCTAGCTAGGATTGTGCCTTTTGTCTTACAATAGCAGCCAACATTTAACAGCCAACAACAGTTAATCCCTGCTAATTGGTAAGAGGCACTTTTTCAAGTGGGTGCTCCTCTTTTATTCAGCAGGGGGAGAGTAACTGGCCCACCTCCCCCCAGCAGTGTCTTTTCTAGTGGCTGTCTGCTGATGTTACATCTTTTTAGACTGTGAGCCCTTTTGGGACAGGGAGCCATTAGTTATTTGATTTTTTTCTGTAATCCGCTTTGGGAACTTTTTGTTAAAAAGCGGTATATAAATACTGTTAACAACAACAACATGGGAAGTACCCCCCCCCCACCATGAGGCAGGAGGCAAAAGGGGGGTGGCTGAAAAGGAATGGGTAATTTTATTTTTTAATCAATTTTTGGAGACAAAGCCATCAAGAGTGGCTTTTTTCTCTTTTTTGAAGGGGGAAAAAAAAGAGAAAGGTGAAGAAACTTGATTAACCTGATACAGACCCCAAGCCTATGTAGGTCTACTCAGAAGAAGTCAATGGGGCTCACTCCCAGGAAAGTGTGGAAAGGATTGCAGCCACACAGAGCAAGATTACAACTCACCCCAAAGTAGATGGGGGCTGCTTACACAAATACACCCCAACATGCAGATGCCACCCCTGTTCCTCCCAG
The DNA here is from genome assembly GCF_035046505.1 of Tiliqua scincoides. NCBI lineage: Eukaryota > Metazoa > Chordata > Lepidosauria > Squamata > Scincidae > Tiliqua > Tiliqua scincoides. The sequence goes on along the minus strand of NC_089821.1, from coordinate 93,611,508 downwards.
GAAAGACAGAGGAATGCAGGCTGGGGCATTTGGACACTAAGAGCAGGTTAGGCTCCCTCCTTCCCAAGAGGAGGAATGCAATGCGCTGCTCTCTCTAGGTCAGGTTTCCCTCCCAGTTTGAAGACTGCCAGGAGCGCGCCCTGTGCTGATGAGATGCAGAACCTCCCCGGAGGCCCAGCCAGCCTTCTCTCCCACCTCCCCCCACCATGTTTCACACACCCCACCCACCTCATGCTGCTGCCCCACCCACCTCTTTCACAGCCAAAGAAAAGCAGCAAATAGGGAGGGGTAGGTGCAGCTGAGCAGAGCAGAACAGCTACTCTACTCTACTCCTACTAGGTCCTGCAGCCATGGCCACCTCTCTCCTGGAGATGCCCCAGGATGCCCCTGGCAGCTAGCCACACCTCCCTAGGGAGCCGGGACGCACACATTGAATACCTCAGCCATAGCCTAATCTTTGTATCTGGGAGCAGAGTTGGAGCCAGCAGTTGTTAGCACATCTCCTGGCAGTCTGCTGGACTTTGCTGCGAGCAGCTCGGAGGACCTGCAGGTTGCGCTCACTGGGACAGGCTTTGTATGTTGCTAGAGCTCTCCTCTTTTCCTCAGTGACTGGTGTCAACTCCTCAGAGTGGGCTTCAAACCAGTCTGCCGTCTTGTTGGTCTTCTTGCCGAATATGGAGAAGGCGGTGTTGTAAATGGTATTCTTGAAATGTTCCCATCTGTTGGATGCATCTGCATTGGCCGGGTCTGGAAGAGATTCCTCAAGCGCTTGTGCAAATTCGTCCACTTTTCCCTGATCCCAGGTCTTGCTGGTGTCAATGCGAGGTCTTCCTTCCTTTTTCGTGTGATACAGTCACTTAGTTAGCTGTTTCACTCTGCTGCACACCAGGGAGTGGTCAGTGTCGCAGGCAGCACCCGGATAACTGCGTGTGATCTTGATGCTGGGAAGGCTGGAACATCTGATGAGAATCAGGTCAAGCTAGTGCCAGCGCTTTGATCTTGGGTGTCTCGAAGAGACTCTACGTTGGGGCTTCGTGTTGAAAAAGGTGTTGCTGATGCAGAGACCGTGATGACAGCAAAGCTCTAGCAGGCGTTGGCCATTTTCGTTCATCCTCCCAGTGCCAAACTGGCCTAAGCAACTGGGCCATGAACTGTGATCAGCACCAACTCTAGCACTGAAATCGCGGAGGATGAACAATGGCTCTTTTTCGGAGATTTTCTTGATAGTGGTGGCCAGGTCATCATAGAATTTGTCTTTAGCTTCTGTTGAAGATGACAGAGTCGGCGCATATGCACTGATGAGAGTGAAAAGTCCTGCTGATTTGTGGAGCTACAGGGACAAAATTCTTTCACTTCTTGCAGAAGGTGGGATGATGGATTTCAGCAGGGTATTTCTGACCGCAAAGCCAATGCCATGTTCCCTGGTCTCGTTTGGTGGTTTTCCCTGCCAGAAAAATGAGAAATTTCTCTCCATGACAGATCCTGAATCTGGCAACCTCGTCTCTTGAAGGGTGACGATGTCCATCTGCAGTCTGCTCAGCTCCATGTCGATGACAGCTGTTTTGTGGGCGTTGTCTATTTCTTGCAGGTAGTCAGAGAAGCCAGGTGTCCTAACATTCCAGGTGCCCAGTTTTAGGGCAGGAGTTTTCTGTTTTCTGTTGCCTGGAGCAGAGTTGTCGATCCGCTTGTCCGTTTTCACCCTAAACCCCACGCACCCTGTGAGGTTAATGGACCGTGGCGAGGCAGCACCTTACTGGCTGGGGTCTACCCAGCTTAAGGCTGCACGATGTTGCAGCTGACACAGGCAACATCAAGGGAATGTATGACGGTATCAAGCTGGCCCTAGGTCCAACACAGAAGAAAACTGCCCCTCTGAAGTCTGCCACAGGCAAGGTCATCCAGGACCAGGCGCAGCAGATGGAACGCTGGGTGCGGCACTACTCTGAGCTGTATTCCCGAGAAAATGCAGTAACCGAGGAAGCACTGAACAACATCGACTGCCTGCCTGTGTTGGAGGAGCTTGACAGTGAACCAACCCTAGCAGAACTTCACGTGGCCCTGGACTCCCTTGCCTCTGGCAAGGCACCTGGGAAAGACAGCATCCCTGCTGAAGTCCTAAAGTGCTGCAAAGAGATCATCGTCACTGAGCTGCATGATTGCCTCTGCTGGAGAGAAGGTGGAGTACCACAGGGCATGAGGGATGCAAACATCGTCACGCTGTACAAGAACAAAGGCGACAGGGGTGACTGCAATAACTACCGCGGCATCTGTCTCCTTAGCATTGTAGGAAAGCTATTTGCCCGAGTTGCACTGAAGAGGCTCCAGGTACTTGTAGAGAGCATCTGTCCAGAATCTGGCCCACGGAATGATGTCTTGGCATGAAGTAAACATGCCCAGGAGGCGTGCCAGAGTTAGGAGATCCGAGTGACTGGACTTCAAGACGGAGGAGGCAAGCTGGGTGATCTTGTCCTGACGCTCCTGAGAAAGGAAGACCTGATAGAAGCGCATGTCTATGATGGTGCCCAGATGGAGAATGTGCTGCAAGGGAACTAGATGACTCTTGTCCCTGTTGATAACAAAACCGTGGGAGGCCAGGCAGTGGATGGTCCTGCTGACATGTAGCTATCCCTGTTCGAATGAACGTGATCTCAGAAGGATATCGTTGAGAAAAGGGAAAGCCGCCACCCCCTGGGTGCACAGGTGTGCATTGAGAGCCACCAGAACCTTCAAGAATACTCTCGGTGCAGAAGCCAACCCAAATGGAAGACAGCAGTACTGGAGGTGAGCGTCATTGTAGGCAAAACGGAGAAAGCGCCTGTGAGATGGTAGAATGGGCAAATGCAGATAAGCCTACTGAAGTTCCAGCGAGGTCAAGAAATCGTTCCTCCTTATGGCCATCAGGATGGATCAAAGCGTCTCCATCTTGAAACGGTGCTGGCGTAGCCATCTGTTGAGCCACTTGAGGTCGAGAATGGCTCAGGTCTCTCCAGACTTCTTGGGGACAGTGAAGAAGTGCGAGTAGACCCCCTGGCCCCACTCGGGTCTTGGGATAGGCTCGATGGCTCCAAATCTGTAGTGTTTGGTGAATGGCCTCCAGTGTTTGGGCATGCTTGACTGGGCAAGCTGGACTGCAGGCTTGCGTGAATCTTTCCCTTGGGACGACTTTGAATTCAATGGAGTAGCCCCTGTACAGGGTGTCCTTCACCCACTGGTCCATTGTAATGGCATCCCACTTGTGAACAAAGAACAGCAGCCTTCCGCCTATGGGGATGGAAAAAGATGGCAGGCAGTTATTGTTACTTGGAGGTGGACTTGGCAGGAAAACGGGAGGACTGCTGGGAGCGGGGCTTGAAGGAGGACTTCTTAGGCTGCCAGATGGGGTGCTGGGATTTGTAGAAATTCCTGGAGCTGGAAATTGAGGGGTGGGCATGAAAGGAGACACAAAAGAAATGCTGACGAGGAATGATGCTTGTTAGTAGATCTAGCAGTCTTGGGTCTGGTGGGAAGGACCTTGCACTTCCCCTTGGTCTCCACAAGGAGGGGCTCCAGGTCCTCTCCAAAAAGCTTCGTCCCATGGAAGGGCAGGGCTACCAGCTTGGTGTGCGACGCAGCATCTACGTCCCAATTACGCAGCCAAGTACTTCTGCAAACTGCCACCTCAGCAGCCATGGCTCTCGCTGAGAGTTGAACAGAGTCTGCCGAGGTGTCTGCTATAAATGCTGCCGCAGAAGCCATACTCCAGAGGTCAGAGCGCGCCTTGGAAGGCAGTTGATAGTGCTCTGCAAGCTTTTGCATCCACAAAACTAGTGTCCTAGTACTAAGGGAGGAAGCCACGGAGGCCCTGAGGAAGCTAGAGAATGCTTCAAAGACCTGTCTGGCGGCTAACTCAATCCTTTTGTCAAGCGGATCCTTGGGCAGGCTTTCTGTGACTGTAGGCAGGACTGAAGGAGAGCCCAGGGCAGCTACTGGAGCATCCACCAGGGGCAGCTTAAATTTGGGAAGGTCCTCCATGGCCACCTTGAAAAATTTTCCCATAGGCAAAGAGGAGTCCTTCAGCTTGGCAGGAGTGGCCCACTCCTTGTCAATGAGTCCTTTGAAATAATCAGGGAGTGGGAACCCTTGAAGGGGTTCCTGATGACTAGGGAAGACAGAGGAGGCCCCCCAGTGAGAGGGGCCAGGCTGGGGATCAGCAGGCTGAGGTGTAACAGGTTGAAGTTCTAGGGTGTCAATTATGCCCTGGAATAACTTAGGGAACTAGACTGGGGAAAAAAGGAGGGTGTGCAGTTGATTAGATAAGGGGTCATCCTCCTCTGAAAACTCCCCATCCTCAGAGACTGATTCGGGGAGAGAACCCTCAGCCTCAGAATCCAACTCAGTTACAACCCGGGAGTGGTCTAGATGACCACTAGAGGTCCCATATTTCTTTTGCTTCTTAGCTGGGGGAGGAGAGACCTCAATTTCAATTTCAGCATGGTCAAGAGGAGAAACAGGGGGAGCATGAGACAGGGCGGATGGCCGTTGTCGAGGGGGAAGACCCAGTCCAGGAATGGAGGCATGCAAGGAAGCCATGGCCGAAGCCATGCTGGTGGAGACAGAGGCTTGCAACATGGACTGGATGGTGGCAGAAAGGTCCTCCCAGCTAATAGAAGCTGCCGGCCCCCTGAGGCGGGGGATGCTACTGGAGAGTCTCTAGCCGGGCTAGCCATGGCAGAGGACTTCAGGCGCTGAGAAAAGAACAGAAAGGTGGGAGGGAATAACTCGCTCACTCCCTGAGCCTGCCCCCCACACACCAAGACCAGTCTGCTCTGTGCCTCTTCTGCTGCTCCAAGGGGCAGGGGGCATGCAAGGGGGGGAGGAGTGCTTAAGGGCTCCAGGAGAAAAAAGGGGGGAGAACTAGCCAGACCCCTTTGCCGAGGCACAAATCAGACTTAGCGTTTGGTGGAACCATTAGGAGAGATGGGGGGGTCGGGCTGCACACCTGAGACCCCAGAACTGGCTACAATGACGCCCACGGCTGCAACCTCTATGAGAGAGAGGGAGCTGGGGAAGGGGCGCGCGTGAGCAACTTCCCCCAGCCTGATCCCGGCTCTCAGCCACCTGCAGTCGCGCCACATGGCTGAAGCGGGGGAACAGCTGAAAAAGAGCCTCTCGCGCCTTTGCTGCTGCTGGAGTAGGCTACTGGCCAAGCTCCCCCCCCCGGAGGACTGTAGGAGGCGGGAGGCCCCTAAAGCTGGCTGGCCGGGGCCGCAGCCCCTCTCCTGCCCCCGCAAGCGGCAGGAGCGCAGCCAAGCTGACACACGCTCCCCAGGCAGCCAAAATGGCTGCTGTGACCTGCTCCGAAGGGGCACAGACCCCAGGAGCCCAAGAGGATGCAGGGAGGCTGAGCAACGAGCAGAAGAGGTGGGGAGCAGATGCACCCAAAAAAGGGGGGCCAAAGGGCCCAGAGAAAAATGCCCAGAAGGGCAAAAGGAGGCACTGGGCAGGGAAGCTGCCCAGAGCAACAAAAAACTCGACCTGCTTTCTGCCAGGCAAGGTCAGTCTGGGAAACCAGGGGGCGCTCCTCACCATAGGAAGTTTTCACTTGACCTGCCTGCCTGGGATGAGGAGCTACCCACCTTCGGCTGACTGAACCCACTATGGAGAGCCCACCGGAGTATGGACTGCCCAAAGCCATAAACACTGAAGTGTCAGCTGTGGCTGTGGGCGGTCTGTTCTCCGTCCTCTCTGAAAGTCTATGGGGGAGTGCTGGGGGACAGAACACCAGAGTGGGCAGACACCAGACCCCCCCCCCCCCACAGCTACATGTGGTCCATGATGATTCCAATTTTTGCCCCAGTGGTCTGCGGGTTCCTAATGGTTGGGAACCACTGATCTACACCAACTGTTCTCTCTTATGAATAAGGTAAGTTTATTCCTTAGAAGTCAGCGATTCTGGCTGAGGATTCTGGAATCCAACCATAGATTTTAAAATCAACACAAGCATAACAGTAATCAGGGTGAAATCCAAGATAATAAACAAAGAAGAGTATGAAGCTAGCACAGCCTGGATCCTTACGTACAAGCATAGACTATTTTCTGAACAATAAATTCATAAGAAATTATTACAGACACCCTGGGTTATATAAACAACCCCCACATTGCCTTCTTACAGCACACAACTATTGGTTTCATGTCTCTTAAACACTGACATGGTGATCTGGGTGTAACCACTGCTACCTTGAAGAGTTACTTAAAGCTTCCATATAGTTTTGGATCCATACAGAAAGTGATGGCGACTTCCTACTGTGTTCCCCGTCAACAATTTCATCTATGACAGTGATTTTCAACCTTTTTCACACTGACAAGGCACTTAAATGGTCAAGTAATGGAAAATGTAATGCTATACATAATTATGCAAGTAAAAGATTTGCTATTATTTATACAGGACTATCAGTGTGTAAGACAATTAAAGTAACATAAATAAATGAATCAGTGCCCAATCCTATCCACCTTTCCAGCAGCAATGCAGCCATGCCAATGGGGCATGTGCTGCATCCTGAGGTAGAGGAGCACTCATACAGGCCTTCTTAAGGTAAGGGAACATTTGTGGCTGCATCCAAGCTGGAAGGTTGGATATGATTGGGCCCTCAGGCTCTTGCATTAAAAAATATATAAATTACAGCAGTGTGCACGGGGAACAGAAATGGAAGCCAATGCAAAGGATGAACAAGCACAAATGCAGTTATATGTACAGTTTTGTTTTGCAGGATGGGAATGCAATGGTAAAGTTAAAACACATCATGGAAAAATATTAGTTTTGAAGTGGGATCTGAAGGAAAAAGACAGAGTTGGAACCACACAGGCATTCTGGAAGTGATATAGGAATAAGGGACAACAAGGCAGAATGGATGCTGGAAGAATTTACAAAAATAGGAATTCTTAGGGCAACTGTGGTAGACTGGGAGTAATAAAGATCACAGAAAAATATATCAGGACGTATCCTCTAAAATCCCCTGTAATAGATTCCACTCTCCTTAATGTTACTGGCATGCTAGAAATCTGAAATTGATCTCGCACAAAAAGACCTGGAAAGCCTATGCCATGGAAACAGTAGTAATCATTTTATATAATCAGAATAAATATAACAGAATGACAAGCAGGATGTTGCAACACTTCTACTCCAGCAAACAGGTTATAAGATCCCCCACTGCACTCCAGTTACAATAAAGAAAGACTTCCTCCTCCCAACACAAAATGCAGTAGGGAATGTGCATCTCTCATGATGCACAGTGCTCAAGTATCATTATTCAGGCTTCAGCGGAAGATGGGGCGGGGAATGAGAAGTTGCTAGAGAATCTTCTCTGGCAAGATGAAAATTCTATCACACTGAAGTATGAAAATGGATAGTATATTTTTGAGAGCTAGAGGAGAAGTTATGCTGGCCAGAGGCTTCAACAACTCTAGAGAATCTGCCCCACTCCTTACCAGTTATAACTTCCTCATAACTGAGAGTCTAGTGACTACAGCATCCTGGTCAAGTGCATGAAACCTTCCAGAAGCAAAGGCTCACTGGTTCTAGGCAGATGTCCAACCAGCACTGGAATGGGTAAAGGACTTCAGGGCCAAGATGAGAACCAAGATGTATAGGGACTTATGTTCCTCAATAATTATTGGTAATCAGCGTAGCCTGGGAATTAAAATATTTTAAGTACCCTTCCTTAACCTAGTGCCATTTGTAGAAGCAGACTGAATCGCTAATCAGCAAAATAATTTCTATTCATGACCGCTCAGTCTGAACCTTTTAGGTTTTCCCCTTAAAGTTCAGATTTTTAGTGGCAATTAAAGTAACTTTAAAAAAAGTAATGAATACTGCAAGTGAACTCTGTTTTACAATCTCAGACTCCTGACCACCAACAGTTAATAAGAGAGGCATTTGATGTACTTATTTTTATTTAAAAGATTTTTATTCTGCTTTTCCAGCACACAAAGTGGGGTACAACAATAAAATGCAATGAAACATACACATCAGACCAAAAGTGCTGTAAACCACATTGTGCCAGATATATTACAGACCAATGCCATTAGATACACCATTATTCACATTCTGAAGCCTAACAGGAAGTACTCACAATACAAAGTGATAGTTGCTGAAAGAGTTCAGAAGACTTAGGCTGCAATCCTATCCTCACTTTCATGGGAGTAAGCCCCACTGACTATTATGGAACTTACTTCTGAGTAGGCATGCATATGATTGGGCTCTAAGAGCCCAATCTTAACCAACTTTCCAGCACTGGTGCAGCTGCAGTGCAGCTGGGAGGTAAGGGATCAAAGGTTCCCTTACTTTGAGGAGGCCTCCATAACTACCCTCCCAACACAGAATGCAGCACACATCCCAATGGCATGGCTGCAACAGAGCTAGAAAGTTGGATAGGATTTGGTCTTAAGTTTCTCCTCTATAACATAACAGTATTTTCAGATGGAGGGGGATATGACTCAATGGCCACAGTGTGGGAAGCTGAACTTCAAGCATTTCCCCTTTCAGGGCAGGGAATTCTATAGGGTTTTCACTCTATGTACTGTTCACAAAGGTTAGTTATGATAAACTGTGATTTCTGAAACTGGTCTTGCCTTAATGGAAAAATCCAAGCATATACTGTACATGCAAGCATAAAATATTTTCCTATCAGGGCAGAAGAAACCTCAAACTTGTAGGTGCCCTGTAGCTATGAATTAACTCCACCTCTCCCCACATTACAGTATGTATATGTATTGCTCCTGATTGAATTACAATGGAAGCCTTTATCTGCCAACCTTAGTCAGGTGACTAGATAGGTGCTAGATAGGTGATACTGGTTCCCCGAGTTGTGCATGTCTGAGTTACACATGGCTACTTCGGTGCTTTTGTGCTGATGCAGTATGTCCTTCAGCAGTGCTTTCACACAAGCACAATAATGCTGTATCAGAAAGAACCAAAGCGGCGAAACATACCGCAGGCACTCGCCCATAAGTCGATCTCACAGATAAGCCGAGGACAGGTTTTGAGCCAAAAATCATGGAATGTTCTGTGACCCTCGGATAAGTTGGGGGTTAAACTTAGTGGGTGTCTGACTATAATTTTGTCTATAATTTACCCGAGGCCCGATCCTGAAAAATAACCGGCCAGTAATTGTTACCTAAGAACTGTACAGTCTCTAATTAATTAAAAATATTTCAATATTTCATTTTTAATATATAGATCCAGCCTATTTATACCCAGATTTTTTATACACGGATTCGACTTAACACAAATGGCCCCTGCAAATGAGAAGGAATGTGCTGATCCCCAGAGAAGGGGAAAAATGTACCCCTTTAAAATCAGTTTAAAAAACTGAACAGTCCTTTAACAATAGCCTCGTTAATAAGAGAGAGAGAGAGGGCAGCTGGCTGACAGTCCATCAATCCTCCCCTCTCCAGGTGACCTCTCCCTTCCCCCAGAGCACGTGAAAGAAAGGTGATCACTTTGCACTGGTGAAGGGAGGGGCTAGCTTGGAGGACGACTGATTGATGGATTGTCTTCATAATTACTCTTATCTTACATCACAAAGGTCAGCAAGGTTGTTTTAAATCACTGGAGCAAAGGAACGTTTTTTAAATTGACTTGCTATAGTGCGTTTTTTGCCATCCACGTGAGTACTTGGAATGAAACCCATGCAAATAATGAGGCTCAACCTGTATTAGACTTGATGCAACCATGGTATGTGACTGCATCTGGTGAAACATGACATATCTGTACTTTAACTAGCTACTATGTACAGGTCCAACCTTGTTATATATGGATTTGACTAAACACAAATGGCCACTGCAAATAAGAAGGAATGTGCTAATCCTTGGAGAAGGGGAAAAATGCATCCCTTTAAAATCACAGTTTAAAAACTGCTGTAGAGAGACAGTCATGCAAGTGATTACAGGTATAACCTAATTATCCATGGATTCTTCTATCTCAATGCAATGAGAAGGGCCCTTTAAATTAAATGAAAACAGTTGTTTAACAATATAGCCTTGTTAATGTGACAGAGGGCAGACAGCTGACAAGCCATCAATCATTCTCTCTCCAGGCATTTAGAACCCTCCCTTCCCCCTGAGCACCTGAAAGAAAGATAATCATTTTGCTCTGGGTGAAAGGAGGGGTCGCTGGCTTGGAGTGAAGCCTTTCTAATCGCCTGGAGAGAGACTGATGGATTGTCTGCCTAATGACTCTGCGTTACATCACAAAGGTCAGCAAGGCTGTTTTTAAGTTGCCTAGCAAAGGGTCATTGTTTTTTAAATGTATTTGCTTTAATGCGATTTTTGCCATTCATGTGAGTACTGGGAATGGAACCCTCCAGAATAAAATGACTCAACCTATATCTGCTTTTAACGATGATAGTAAATGGAACTTACTCCTGGGTAAGTGTGGGCAGGATTGCAGCCTAGGATTGTTAAAAATTTCCCTGCTTTATGGTCACTTCTGGTGGGTTCTGACAGATTCTCATTCTAAAGAGTGGGTCCCGGTGCTAGAAGTTTGAAAATCACTGGCATAGTAGACAAACTGTGTACACTGAACACATGGGAGCAAAGTAGAATTTTGCTCATCCTTCACTACATTTGCCATACCAGTTATAGGACACACAGGCAAGTACTGTAATAATAAAGAACAACAAATCATCATCTGGTGCACAATACACCAGATTTAACTGTAATAGCAAAGAAATGGTTTGTATCATAAACATGGCAACATCTGGAGATGAACGAATTGAAAATAAAGAGCAATAATCAAATATAAAGACTTCCAGATTGAAGTAGAACAACTTTGGCAAAGAAAGATGAAGATCAAGCCAACAGAAGTGGGTGCTTTAGGAGACATACCCCAAAACTGGAAAAAACACCTGTACATCTTAGGTGTACACAACACTACCTTGCACTTTTGTCTGGATAGGGATCAGACTATGAACAAAAATAAAAAATGGATGAATGTCAAAGCATAGCATTATTTAGCTGCAATTTTAATTTAGCCGGTAAAAAAAAAACACAATATAACACATGTAAATTCGTGCAAAACCTAAATAAACATATGAATGTCAACAAACATCACAGGTTGGATGAAACTGGATGAAAGAGCAAAGTTATGAAAGTCAAGGTATTGCTGCAAATGAAATAACCACATATGAGCAACTTTACTTAGAACTGCAGATATATGAGGCAAATATACCTAGGTATCCTAGGTCCTTGGGAAGTACTTGATATTTAGAAAATACCAGTCACCATCAAGAGGGTTGTGAAGCTTATTATTATGAGATTTTCACAGTAAGGTAGGTGTTATTGATTGGTTTATTTTATCCAGACATCGAGTCCTTCCCAAGGGCCTGAAACTACTAGATGTCAACCTATTTTAATATTATAAATACCATTGCAAAATGGAAGCTATTCCCAGAAAGTTGCTTTTTGCAGTTGATTGATGGCAATTTCTGTGGCCCCAATGCTGTCCAGGTGCTCTTCAAGGTGTTTTGGAATAGCACAGAGAGTGCCAGTCACCACTGGGATCACTTGAGTCTTCTTCTGCCACAACCTTTCAACTTCTATTTGTAAATCTTTGTATTTATACACAAATATTTTGGGGGGTATGTGTGTGAGAAATTGAAAATTCTCCCAGTGGTACATGCGGCACAAAAAGATTAAGAAGCTCTGAACTACCAAGACAGCCAATTAAAGCACAAAACTTGTAAATTTTCAGAAGAGTGGTTTTGCCAGATGACTTAAAAAAAATAAGATAAAAGTGACAAAAAGGTAAATATAAGCTGTAGTATTTTGAAACATAAAACAGCTATTGATTGATTCAGTTCTGGTCTTGCTGGAGCTGGTCTTGTGAGCCATTGGTTTAGCTGCAACACTGGAGGGGAAGAGACCCCCACAAAAGATGTCAGCAGTACCAGAGTGCTGATCATCTATTATATAAATATTCTATATGAGTGAAAAGGAAATGGTGCTTTTCTGTTCTGTTTGATACTGCATAAAGGGACACACAGAGAGAGATAAAATTTTCTAGGAATGCTAAACCTATTGGAAAAGAAAACAGGCTTTTGCTGCTTTCTAAACAGAAAAAAAATGGACATTTGGGAAAAATTAAAATAAATGCAATAGTTATTTACATAAAGTCTAAACTTATTTTACTGCTTTTGTAGCATAACTCAGCATATAAATTTGTACTGTTTAGCACAAGGCTCTCAAACATAAGGCCCCGGGGCTGGATGCGGCCTGCAGAAGTTTTTTATCTGGTCCTCGGGCTCTTGGCTGCTGAGCAGTGCTGAGGTATTAGGTTGAAATGGCAACCCGCATGATAATTGGGCTCTGCTATATCTTGAAATATGATCAAGACTTGCAGCTTTTCTCTTCTGCTATTTACAGCTAATATGCTCCTAAATGAGAAAAGGTGCTTATTTCTGGTTATGATCTGTTTAAGACATGTCTTCCTGCCTAATGACATCACATCTGCCCCTCAGCAGCTGTCATAAATGCTATTTGGCCCGCTGTATGAAATGAGTTTGACACCCCTGGTGTAATGTATCTAAGGATTCCATGCTGGACCGGTAGCATCGTGTTACTGGAATCAATTAAGAATGTTCACAGCCATCTCTAAATGTTCACAATCAATGAGTAAGAACACAAACACAAGACTGATTTAACAGTCATCCAATTGACAATACATTTATGTTCCCTTCTTCTGTATGTCATTTAAGGCTACAGGGAACTTAGGACTCAACAGGAACTTTCTGCCAAACTGAACTTTCAAAGCTTACTTTAACAAAGAAGAAAGATTCCACATCTGCTGACATTTTAATACTTTAAGAACTTACTTAAAACTGCATGCGTCTGCAACTCTAGCATTCATTGTGGAAACAGTTTAAATTTAGGCTACAATTCAGAAACTACAGAACTAATCTGAAAAGGTAATATATACAGCAACCCCACTCATTTTCACAAAGTCTTACAAGCTTATACACATAACTAACACAACAAGCCAGGTTAAGCCCTTTGACTATTGACCCCCCCCCCCAAAAAAAAAAACTTGCAGAAGTATTGTGAGCTTAGGTATATGACCATATATAGAAAAAAAATAACAATGTGAAATCTATTCTAGCCTTATAGATGGGGACGAACAACAAAATTTCATGACATACTCCCATTTCCAGCCCAAACAGGACTATTCTTGATAAAAATAGATTTAACTTTGGGTCATCAAGTGTATAGAAAACCTACCCATATGGACAGGTATCTTAAAAGCTGTTCTAATTATCATTCGAAGCAAAAGACAAGTATGATTAAATCACTGGTGGCCTGGCCAGGCGAAACTAGCCTTGTGGGTTAATGCATACTCCATACAGGAAATTGGGAAAGTAATACATCCCCGGCTGTTACGTAGATTTCAAAATGCAGAACAATTCCAAGAGCCTTTCTCCCTCATATTTGAAATGTGACAGACTGCATTGGGAGACTGTTGGAGAAGGCAAACATCAGGCCATTTTATAAAACCACCACCAAAGTACTACAGGCTCTGCTATCGGCTAAGGATGCAAGAGATCCCCTCTCTATGGCAGGAGTATATTGGTTCCCGTGTAGTTGTAGACAGGTATATATTGCCACCACCATGAGGAGTATAAATACAAGGATAGTAGATCATGAGAGATAATGCCAGTTACAACAAGCTGAAAAACTGGCCATTGAGGAGCATGTAGTTGAGACTCGGCACAGAATGGATTTTAACCAAAAACAGGCATTAACCACTGCCAGACATTATCACACTTGGATTTATAGGGAGGCCACAGAGATTTATAAACATCGGAACAACATGAAGAGGAGTTGAGGATAAATGACACTTGGTTATTAGCACTCAAAATACAAATATTCTGGACTTTAAGAACTGAGGTAGAACAATAGGTAGTTGGGACTTTAAGATCAGAATATCAGTTACACTTCATAGTTTGAAGAGCTACTTGCTGTAGCTTCATCCTTTGAGAATGCCTACCAAAGTAGTATGTGAAGTATTAGGTGAGAACAGCTTTATTCGACCGTGGCCTATCAGCTTGAACATTGTTAATTTCATAGTCAGGACTGCTCCTGTTCAGGACTTTAACAAGCTTAGAAGAGGCTTGTAGTGCTGTCTGGAAGTCAGGTGATACTTTTTTCCACCTTCTTGTAAACTTCCTCATATTGTTCTATGAAGGGCTCACAACTGGCTGCCAAGAGTACCTCAAACCAGAGTACTCTACTCTGGACCAGATGACAGGCAAGAGGGATTTGGCCAAGGGAGGAGGAGAAGAGCAGGTTTTAATACTTTTTATATTCATGGAACACAACTTCCCAACCCTGATGCTTATCTTAAGGAATTTAAGTAGGCCCATTCTCTCTCCCTTCCTCCATCTTCCTTTCTCCTCCACTCAACTGATACCTTAACACTTCATTGCTCAATTATCCTCAACCAAAGATATAATTGCTTAAATCTGCACAGTCTGCCCAACTCCCAATTCCTTCAGACCCTTGTTTCCCATTCCTGGGCACAATAATAAGCGCCGACCATAGAAAATAATGGAGAACAGAATTTTAATAAACAAGAAGCTTCCAAAGTCTTTGGCACGTGAACCTGGAAGTGTACTTTTCAGACAATGAGAGGCGTTCTTCTAATTCCCCCCCTTTTTTAAACTTTATGTCATTCATATTCTACAGATTACTATTAGAAGGAAAAAGCAGCACCTGCAACATATCAACCCTAAGGTGTTGCAATGCACGCTTTGGGAACCCCTGACCTAGGTGAATGTCCAGGTTCCAGTCAATCTGGACAGGACTTGTCAAGTAAGAACTAAAAGATTTGTAACAAAAATAGACCTCTCTGTTTTGATCTCTGGAGACAAAGAAAGACACAAATTTCCCTTGTATGCCCAGGAAGGAGTTCCATGTGCTTAGATCAAATTTTGAATTTCTTTCCCTAGTACAACAGAGGTCTGGAATTTTTCTTGAATGGGCTCCTATAGGCTTTAGGGGAAGGGCTTCTGGAAGGGCTATGTACCATTTGACATACAGTTGTGTACCACTGAATGACAGGGATCAGGACTGCGATCCCATCATCAAGCAGCGCTTGACACAATGCTCTCCTTCCCCCCAGAGGGTCATCTGAGCCTCCTAGAGGCAGCGCACATCCAAGCGCTGCCTCTGCAAGGCTCAGACTGAAGGAAATCACGTCTCTTGCGCAACTTCCGGTTTCATGGAGAAAGTTTCACGATTTCCCTCAGTCTGAGACTTGCAGAGGCAGCGCTCGGATGTACACTGCCTCTGGGAGGCTCAGACAACCCTCTGGAGGCGAGCTCCCCTCACATTCGGAGGGTAGGGGTGTGCACCCCCCAATGACCATGCGACCACACGTGGTTGTCGGATATGTGATCCTGGCGTTCGCCGGAACTTCGCTAAGGGGCACACACCTGTAAAACCATCCAGTTATTTGGGTCAGAGAATAATATTAAGCAGAGACTGAGACTGACAATTTACAACTTCACGATTCTGCCTCAATTTTAAATTTTGTTGTCCACCTTACCCTTTAAGCATGGAGTTGCATAAGAACACTAAACAAAGACGAACAGGAACATTTATACCCCAAATAGCTGTGGCTTGATTTCAGTGGGGAGGGTGAGACAACGATTACTCAATGGTTAGAATCTATTTTTGGGTAGAGAGATACACCTTAGGCTAGGGTGCAATAAACTCCGGGCACCAGATAACTATGGCAATTGAAAAATTCATTGTGGCGCTTAGTATTTACTCTGCCCAACTCTGGGAGAGTTGTTGTAGACCGCATTAGCAATCTTAGAATTGCCACCCCACATCTATGCTCTGCACAACTCTCACAAAGAGGCCACAATAGTGAGGAACTAACTACTCTCTAAAATTTTCCCCCATTTTCCAAAATCAAACATGTTCACTTCTCTGTGACTTTCCATTTAGTTTCTATTTCCCTTTAAGGGGGGTGGGTGGGAAGTGCATGTGTGTCACAGAAACAATAGGCAATGGGAAGAAGAAAGGTCTGGCTCCTAAATCTAAAATAAATTTATCAAGCCTTATAGGTGCTATTGCAGGTGCTGTTGGAATTTGGATTTTTTTCTCTCTTTGAACTGCAGGTCTCTCCACCTGCCCCATAAGATTACAAACTGCTTTTGAAAATCACCACAGTTTAAAATGTAGCATGCTGTGCTGCATACAATGGGATGGCAAAGTCAAAATGTCCTTGAGCATGTGTAACTAAGAGAATGGTTTTTTGCATTCTGGTCCATACCATATCTTGATATAGGACCCTACCTTATTTATTTATTTGCAGAATTTATATCCCGCCTTTCCACTCCAGAGAAGAGCACTCAAGGCGGCTAACAAGTGAAATATAAAAACCATGAAAAATATAAGTATGAAAATCAAACATTTTAAAAAATAAACACAAACAAAACATTGGAACCCCCTCCCAAAAAAGAAGAAAAGGCCATGCCCCCTTGTGTCAGCATTAAAAGGTTTGTGTAAATAAAAAGGTCTTAAGACCCTGCCGAAAGGACTCTAGAGAGGGAGCTGTTCTAGCTCCAGGAAAAGGGAGTTCGACAAACGGGGAGCCACCACCGAGAAGGCCCTCTTTCTTGCTGCCATCCCCTTCACCTCCACTGGTGATGGCACATTCAGAAGGGCCCTGTCTGATGACCTGAGAAGACGGGTCAGATTGTATGGATTGGAGGAGGTCCCTCAAATACCCTGGACCCAAGCCATGTAGGGCTTTAAATGTCAAAACTAGCACTTTGAATTCAGCCCGGAAATGAACTGGTAGCCAGTGTAGCTGCTGAAGCAGTGGCCTGGCTGAGTCGAACCGACAAGCCCCAGCAACCACACGGGCAGCCGTGTTCTGCACTAATTGCAGTTTCCGGACCGTCTTCAGAGGCAGCCCCACGTAAAGTGCATTGCAGTTGTCTAATCTGGATGTCACTAGGGCATGGGTCACTGTGGCCAGGTCTGAGTGACTCAGGTATGGTTGCAGCTGGCGAATCAGCTGAAGCTGAGCAAAGGCTCCCCTGGCCGCAGCTGCTACCGGGGAATCCAGAAGCAGCTGTGGATCTAGGATCATCCCCAAGCTGCGGACCTGCTCCTTCAGAGGGAGTGTAACCCATTCAGAGCAGGATACCCTGGACTTCTGGACCAGGAGAACCTCTTTCTTATCAGGATTCAATTTCAGCTTGTTCATGCACATCCAGCTCCCAACAGCCTCCAGATAGAGGTCCAGAACTTTGACTGCCTCCTTGGAATCAGGAGAAAAGGAGAGCGAGAGAAAGAGCTGGGCGTCATCAGCATATTGAAGGCACCCTACCCTGAACCTCCAGATGACCTATCCCAGTGGCTTCATGTAGATGTTGAACAGCATGGGGGATAGAATGGAGTCTTGCAGCACCCCACACCTAAGAGGCCAGGATGCCAAACAAGCACCCCCCAGCACCACCTTCTGGGATCTGTCAGCCAGGAAGGAGCAGATCAACTTCAGGACAGAGCCTCCAAGCCCCAACTCAGCCAACCGACCCAGAAGGACACCATGGTCAATGGTGTCCAAGGTCGCTGAGAGGTCCAGCAGGACTAACAGGAATACACTCCCCCTGACCATTGCCCAGCACAGGTCATCCACCAAGGCAACCAAGGCAGCCTCTGTCCCAAACCCCGGCCTGAAGCCAGACTGAAAAGGATCCAGATAATCAGTTTCATCCAAGACCCTCTGGAGCTGGGATGCTACCACCCGCTCAATCACCTTGCCCAGAAATTAGAGACTGGCCGGAAGTTGTTCAAGTTAGTAGGATCCAGGGAAGGTTTCTTCAGGAGGGGGCGAACCACTGCCTGCTTCAAGGTTGGCGGTAGTACTCCCGCCCTCAGAGAAGAATTCACTACCCTCCCTGTGCACTTGGCCAAACCCCCCCCCCCCCCGCGGGTGGTTCTAATTAGCTATGCCGGACAAGGGTCGAGGGGGCAAAAAGATGTTCTCACACTCCAGAGAATCCTGTCCACATCCTCAGGTTCCACAAATTGGAAAAAATCCCACAAGATAGGTTAGACAGATGCCCCAGGGACATCACTAGGTACTGCTAATGTGGTGTCCAAGTCATGCCGGATCTGATCGACTTTGTCTGCGAAGTGCTTAGCAAACTTATCACAGCGAACCTCAGTGTGCACCTCCCCATCAGTAGGGGGGGTGAGATGGAGTAGGCCACGAACCACATGGAAGAGCTCAGCCAGATGGTTCTCCGCAGACATGATGGCGGCAGAAAAATATGATCTTTTAGCTTCTGCCACTGCCCTAGAATAGGCTCTGAGATTGACTCTGGCCTCCTTACAGTCAGACTCAGCACAAGTCTTTCGCCCACATCGCTCTGGACATCTGCCCTGCTGCTTCATTGTTCACAGCTCCCCAGAAAACCAAGGAGCTGCTGTTACTCTGCAGTTGGGCAGAGGCCACTCAGGAGTGATCTCATCTACGGCCCTGGTCATCTGCTGGTTTCTGAGATCAACCAGGGCTGCAGGTGAGTTGCCAGCTCTGGCAACAGGAAAGTTACCCAGAGCCCTCAGGAATCCATCCAGATCCATCAGCCTTCGGGGGCGGATCATACAATGCGGCCCCCTGCTGCTGTGGAGGCAAGAGGCTGCAATATGCCTAAATTGCAGGGCATTTGGGCAGGGCATTTGGGCAGGAGGTCTGGTCTAGAGGGTAGAGCCTCCATTTGCCTGAAGATTAACATCCACAAGGTCGGCAGTTCGAGGCCACCGGCACCGTGCGACCTTGAAGCAGCTGGCAAGCTGCAGCTGAGCTGTTCCATCTGCTCGGAGCGTGGGAGGATGGAGGCCAGAATGTTAAACCAGATCGGAGCGTAACATCTTGAATGTGGTGGTTCTTGAAAGAGAGAACCTTCTTTCAATTTGTAAAAATCCCTGCGTGGATTTAATAAGCCTGCCTGTGTAAACCGCCTTGAATAAAGTCTTGAATAAAGACCAAGAAAGGCGGTATATAAATACTGTATATTATATTATTATTATTAAATCTCACCAGGAAATGATCTGTCCATGACAAAGGAGTGATCTTAATCTCCTCCATACCCAGATCACCATCAACCTGCCCAGCAGTAAAAACCAGGTCCAGCATATGCCCCGCATCATGTGTTGGGACAGATATTCTCTGAGACAGATCCATGATTGCCATGGCAGCCACGCAGTCCTGAGCTGCAACTGTCCTGGGAGCCTTAGCATGGATGTTGAAATCCCGAAGCACTAATAGGTGAGGACACTCCAACACCACGCTCGAGATCACTCCAGTCAGCTCAGGCAGGGAGACTGCTGGGCAGCACGGCGAACGGTACACCAACAGAATCCCTATTCTGTCTCGCCCCTCCAACATGACACGAAGGCACTCAAACCCATGGACCGCTGGACAGGGTACATGGTAAGATGGATGGTATCATGATAGACCATCACAACCACCTCCCCGTTGCTGCAGTACCTGGAAACCTGGGGGACAGATCTGGGAGAGGCCTACACCTTCCATCTCATCCAGCCAGGTCTCCGTGATACATGCCAGGTCAGTACCCTCTTCCAGGATTAAATCCTGGACAAAGCAGGCCTTATTATTCACTGACCTGGCATTCAAAAGCAGCAGTTTCAGACTCAGGGGATCATTACCTAGAGTGCCAAGGGTCAGAGGGATGGGGGAAGGGCCAGAAAGAGGGACAGTTTGTCTATGACAGACCCTTGTTCTCCTGGAACGGCCTGCCCAACCCTCACCACCCTATCTTCCGTAACCCGTCACTCTGTTAATGGAGGCTGCACTCCTACCCCCCAACTCCCTCGAGATGTCAAACATATTGCCCTTTGGCAGGGCTGACCCACAAACCACACAATCTCGACCACAATCTACTTGGTATTCAGTCATTCACACTTCACTATTAAATTATTACTACATACTACACCCCTTCTCATTGAACTCTCACGCCCCCTGTCCCCCTTTCACAGAGCCAGAGGTTTCCACCTTCTCTCCTGTCCCCCTCTCATGGAGTCAACTTTGTGAACCAACACTTTAAATAGTCTAGCTCAGTGGTTCTCAAACTGGTGGGTTGCCCCTCCCCGCAAGAACCCCAAGTTCTTGTTAATGTTACAAGTAGACCTCTGAGTTTTGGAGAAGGAGAGGAGGAAGACGATGAGAGGGTAAGTGTATTCTTTCTAACTTTATCTTTCTAACTCCCTGTCTTCTAACCTTAACTTTAACTTTAAATCAACCTTAAAGCAAAATTGAAAATTAGCACCTAAGGGAGGTACGTAGGTCTACTCTGAGCAGGAGCAGAGTCCTACTCGTGAGTAAGAGCCCAAGGGTCAGGCACTTAAATCAAAGTTGAAAGTTAGCTGCACCTAACGTAGCACCTAATCGAAGAAAGGGAGGAGGATAAAGTGGAAAGCAGGTTTTTCTACTTTGTTTTAAATTAACCCTATACTTAACCCAAGTTAAACTTAATCTAAGTTAGAAAATAGCCTAAACAGTTCAGTAAATTGGGACACAGGATCTAGAAAGCAATAAATAATTAAACAAACTCAAATAAAAACTAGCTTGAGGTTACAAAACAGTCCAGCCTAAGAGAACAGAACTAGGAGGGAAAGAACCTAGTAAGGGCCAATTCCCAACCACCCAGGCATAGTCCATTTTAGAATTTCAGCACCTTAGGAGGTGATAAGAGCCCCATTAGGCTAATCCAAGCACTCCATTCAGGAACCTGCAGAGTAGGTTACGCCCATCAGCAGCCTTTTGTCTTCCTGAGCTTTTGTAAACTCACCTGGGAAGACCAGCCCCCCTTTCAATCAGGAAGGAAGGAGGGAGGAGGAGCCAGCCAGGAGTATAAAGCTAGGCCTGCCATCACGTGAGGCTCTCTCCAGACATGTGTGGCCTCTGGGACCTAAAGTGCCAGGTAAACTGAGAGTTTAGCATCTGGGCGAGTTCAGCAGCAGGGTGAGGAGGCCAGGGCCCCATACACTGCCCTTCCTCTTCCCTTGAGAAGAGGACTGCTAACCAGTGTAGGGTTTTTAAAAGGACCCCTAAATACTACAACAACAACAACAAAAAAGCTATGCAGTCAGACAGCCAGCAGCAGGGTGCGGGCTATCCAGTGTTCTGCATTGAGTGCCACATGTATGATTATATGCCTCTGGGGCATAAGTCATGGGTGTGTCCTCGGTGCAAGGAGCTCCAGGGTCTCAGGGAACGCGTCCACTCCCTTGAAGCCTTGGTGGCCGACCTGGAGAAGCGCAGGCAGGCATAGGAGGACCGTGGGGAGACTTCCGGGGACGATGAGGCTTCGTCCCAACCTCAGGCGTGCAGCTCCTCAGCTGCCCGGGTGGGAAGTCTCGGGACTGGAGGACGTCATCCTGGAGAGGAGGGAAACAATCCCCTAGGGGGGACCCCTTCTCCAGGGGATGGGCCCATATCAGAACGCACTCAGGATACTCCTCGGCGGGAGGGGGGTCAGGGGCTTCTTGTAGTGGGGGATTCGATTATTAGAAACATAGAGAGGGGGGTTTGCGACGGATGTGAGGACCTCATGGTGACTTGCCTGCCTGGTGCGAAGGTTGCGTACATCACTTCTCTTCTAGATAGACTAGTAGACAGTGCTGGGGGAGAGGTAGCGGCTGTGGTGCATGTCGGCACCAACAACGTGGGCAAGTGTAGCTGGGAGGTCCTGGAGGCCAAATTTAGGCTTTTAGGCAGGAAGCTGAAAGCCAGGACTTCAAAGGTAGCATTCTCTGAAGTGCTACCTGTTCCACGCGCAGGGCCAGCTAGGCAGGCGGAGATCAGGGGTCTCAATGCGTGGATGAGACGGTGGTGTAGGGAGGAGGGGTTTAGATTCGTTAGGCACTGGGGAACGTTTTGGGACAAGCGGGGCCTGTACAAGAGGGACGGGCTGCACTTGAACCAGAATGGAACCAGACTGCTGGCGCATAACATTAAAAAGGTGGCAGAGCAGCTTTTAAACTGATCCCTGGGGGAAGGCCGACAGGAGCCGAGGGGCATCCGGTTCGGGACTCCTCATCCCTATGGGATGAGGATGGGGAAGTTAGAGAACAACAAGACAAAGGCAGAGAAGGAGAAGAAATTCCAATATCAATCAGAATTCACACCAACTACAAGATGACTCAGAAAAATCTTGTATAAGAGAAATTTCTGAATGCATAAAACTGAATGTTGACTTATTTCACATCCTTTCTTCCAGATTGTTTATTTATAGAGTAATTTTGCCAAATAATTAACCACTTAATTTCCTGACCACCTGCCCATATATCCAACTACTGTATATTTGGCATATATCCAAATATATGCCTATGTATCACAAAACAGCCTATGAATAGTAGACTTGGCTGTTCCCCTTGAAGGAACTATTTGTCATAAACAGGGTAATTACAAATAAAGATAGAATCTGGGTTTTTAGCACAGCATATTACCTGGCAATTGATGTGCATGAATTGAGAAACACTGAGAGATAAAGTCTTCTACACTTGCAGAAGAAATTGCCTAAAAGTTGCAATAGGATACCACTATAAGGCATAAAATTTTGTTCTGTTAAACCAGCAGTTTTCAACAGGTGTGCCACGAGGCTGCCTCATGTGTGCCGCGGGGCCAAGGAGTCAGGTGGCGGCGGCGGCAGCAGCAGCGCACGCAGGAGAAGCAGCCGCTCGGAGCCTCACACCGCAGCAGGAGAAAATGGGGCATCCTTCGAAGGGGCTTTGAAACTCCTGCTGTTGTTGGTGCCTACCCCAAGTGCTAACTGGGCAGCCAGCAAAGCCCGGAAGAGCTGCCGGCAGCAGGAGTATAGAGAGAGTGAGAGTGAGCAGCAAGCCAGAACATGGTACAGAACCAGAAGCAGCTGGCTGGAAAAGGAGAGACACTTTTCCTTACCTGCAATGCCCCAAAGTGATCCTCCCTGCCTTGCCCCCACTGGCAAGGCTTTGGCAGTAAGGGTGCTGGGCCACAATCCTATCTTCACTTACCTAAGAGTAAGCCCCATTGACAATAATGGGGCTTACTTCTGAGTAGTTGTACAGAGGCTGGGTCGCACTCTTTCATTGAATACATGAGCAGGCAAGTGATGCTTTTCTCTTCTCCCCCCACCTCCTGCACACACATTCCCCCATCATAATTGCAGTTAACCCCTCTGAAATGCCCCTCCCCTCCCCCACCTTTCAAAATTCAGAATCAGGTGTCTGCATTCTCTTTTCCCCCCCCCACCCCAGTGAATCCTGCACTTATTTCAGCAACATCTCCTCACTACTCCTCACCCCACATTTCTCCAGTATGTGCTCAGTCTAACCTCTCTTTGCCACTTCCTGGCATACCAGAGCATATCAAGTGATAACAATGTGATCACAAAACCACATATACTTCCCTCTCCAAGCTTCTTGTGAATTTCTGCAATTGTCATGTAATGATCAAAGGCTGTAATCCTAACCACACTTTCCTGAGAGTAAGCCCCATTGAACAAAATAGGACTTACTTCTGAGTAGACCTGGTTAGATCTGTGCCCTCAATGTATCAGTCATATTATTATTTTAATTAATTAACTAAATTTAATATTTAATAATTTAAATTAAATTAATTGTAACATAATAATGTATTTAAAAACTACTAGTGTGCCTTGACAACTTTAGTGCCTTGTCAGTGTGCCATGCACTGAAAAAGGTTGAAAATGGCTGTGTTAAACAAATGGATGCTAGGATTCTTAGGAATCCCTTTAAACTAAGAGATTATATCTCAGTAAGCTACAATTCAAGATTCAGTGTGATCATAGCATTGCAGCTCACCCTCAAGGGCTATCAATATACAGTACTTGTAAATAGCTACTCAAAAATTAAGAAGTGCCTCCAAGAAAGCATATCAGAAAGTTTTTGTGAACTAGATGTGAAGGAGTTCTTTTCAGGCTGCAGCTGACTTACATAGGTATTTGTTGAAGTTAGTATTTTTTCATGGGTTAGTAAATGTGAATTTATATAGAGTTGATTCAGAGATGATATCAGTTATGTTTGTTTCACAAAAAAGGGGAGCAAAACTAGCACCTCTCTAAGTTTGGGGCCTGGAAGTTAGAAATTTTTTTTTATCAAATCACCCTTGAAAATAGAATTAGTGTTCCTGTTGGGCCTTTTCAGATGTCTTTGAAAACTGATCTCCCAACTCTCCCTCAAGTGTGTAGAAAACTCATTTATTTTACACTACCTACTATAT
Source organism: Tiliqua scincoides (assembly GCF_035046505.1). Lineage (NCBI taxonomy): Eukaryota > Metazoa > Chordata > Lepidosauria > Squamata > Scincidae > Tiliqua > Tiliqua scincoides. The sequence goes on along the minus strand of NC_089821.1, from coordinate 93,587,210 downwards.
AAACCCTCAGTCCTTCTCTAGATAACTCAAGTCTCAACTTGCAAATGGTGTAAATGTATGTAAAGGGCCAAACCATTCAATTTGCTATGTAAAGGATACTCAGACACATTTTTCCTAGGTTTCCAGAACCCACACTGGAACCATCCCCTGCAAGTCCTTCAGCAATTAACAGCAGCACTACAGTCTCCATGAGATATAGATGACCAGATGTCTTGATGCAATGCACCCTCTCATTCTTTAAAAGACATTGAGAAGAGAAAAGAGGCCTAGTTTCATGCTCCAGCACTATTAAAGGGAAACAATTTCATTTTCTTTTCCAAAGAATCCTTCTCCCTACCCAAGAGCGATGGCATTTTAATCATATGATGGGAAATTGAGGGCTCATTTATCCTGTGAAATTGGTGAAGTTTATTTCCAGCAGTATGGGATGGGGAGTTCAGAAGAAAGAAAACTCGGAACTTCTGGAAGTACTAACAGAGTCAACATTGCAAAGCATTGCTGAATGTGCACACACACACTCAGTGCTTTACAACTGGTCACTTCCCTTTTTCTCTTTTTCAGAGAATGGAGGAGTTCATATACAACACCAATCTATGATTATAGTTTACAATTACAGTTTAGCCTTGAGCTTGCACACTCCTCTTAACCTTCACTTGAGGGGACAAAATTTGCTGGTTCTGTTTAGTTTAACACAAATCACACTACATCCTTTTGTGTTTTTTTTTACAATGCTTTATTTACTACAGATACAGGTAAGGAAAATTGGATAGACTTAGGGCTAGGACTACATAGGTTACACACAAGGGTGGTGGCCATCGATTACAACAAACATTAATCCAAACGGAATTATTCATCAATACAAAAATTATCATATTCATTAACCTACTGGTTAATAATTTAACTAAACAATCCATATTTTTCCTCTAACCTTATCTATCCCATCATAAAAAGGCTTCAGATTTTTACTTATATACTCTTCTTACCACTAAACTGGTCTCTAAAATAAAATCTCTTATCTAATTCTTAATTTCTAATATCACAACTAAAAAGAATGTCTCCAATTACAATGGTATTACCCCCTTCAATATCTCTTATAACATATTATATATTTTCCATATCTATCCAGTCAGAAAAGGCTTCAAATTTTTACTTATAGACTCTTCTTACCACTGAACTAACCTCTAAAATAAAATCTCTTATCTGATTCTTAATTTCTAATATCACATCTAATCACACTACATCCTAAACTAGCAAATTGCAATTTGTCCTAATTGCTTATTTTATGAATACATCAGGGTATCAAGACAAGATATATAGTTTTTTTTTTTAAATTAAATCATGGTTTAGCATTACAGGTGCAGCCTATTTATCCACGGATTTTTTATCTCCGGATTTGGGAATGGGGTGGGTGCACTAAAAGTCACACATACCTTTGCCTTACGCTGGCATCTTGCTCCATTTTCAGGCAGCCCAAAATACTGCAAAAAGGCTCCACCTCACCCAGGTAGGGAAATAGCCCTGGAGCTTTGGAAGAGGTTTCCCTTGCAAGGAACAGTAATGTTCCTGGAGCCTGAGCCAGCAAAGAAGCTGAAGAGGGGAAAGGGGGGCGGAAAACCTCTGTAGCCAGAACATGTGCAGCAAGGTGGAGGCAGCCTCAAGGCGCGCGCACTCTCTCTCTCTCTCACATACACATAGGGGCAGGTGTGGTAGCACAGAGGGGACTGCTTTATAAAAACCCAGGGAGTGTTTGCCGAAACCCCCCCCCCCGTGCAGGCAATCACCTACACAAGCAACCCCCCCCCCCACTGAGATGGTGCAGGCTATCACCAACACAAGCAAGCCTTCCCAGTAAGCCAAGCATGTGATTTAGCCTACAATCCTCTCCAAACTTTCCTGGGAGTAAGCCCCATTGACTACAATGGGGCTTACTTCTGAGTAGAAACAAATAGGGCTGGACTGTTAAAAGCTCAGTGGGACAACTGGCAACAGGAGGGCTCAGGAAGGGGAGGCAGGAAGGGTAGGAGAGGACATTGCTTTAAAAAACCCAGGGAGTGTTTGCCAAATACTCCCCCCCCCCCAGATGGTGCAGGCTATCACCAACAGAAGCAAGCCTTCCCAGCAAACAAAGCATGTGATTTAGCCTACAATCCTCTCCACACTTTCCTGGGAGTGAGCCCCATTGACTACAATGGGGCTTACTTATGAGTAGAAACACATAGGGCTGGACTCTTAAAAGCTCAGCAGGACAGCTGGCAACGGGAGGGCTGAGTACAGAGCAGAGGGGATTGAGAACAGCTGCCTTAGTTTCCTTCCATCCGGAAGTGTCAGGCTGCAGTGTATTTGTGTAACTCTATGGAATTTAGCACGATGTGCTTTTTGTTAATCAAGCTGAGTCACATATCAGAACTAACGCAGATAAATAGGCTCCACCTGTATACAGTAGAACCTCCAAAGTTGACCACCTCTCTATAATGACCACCTCCTTAAGTTGACCTAATTTTCACAGTATGGACAGACACTGCAAATACACTATGGGAGACCAATCTCTCTATATTGACCACCACTGTAAGTTGTATCTTGAACACGTTGACCATTGCACAGAGTATTAATTTACCCTCCGAAAGTTGCCCACTGAACACTATACTGTGGGTCTGTGTTTTGTCTGGTTTGTCTCATCTTGGAAAAGCAAGAAGCCACACAATAATCCCTCCCCAACGCCTGCCAGTGCGTGTGCGAAAGGGTTTTTGTAGGTGGGCACACTGTACATAACCAACAGACCTATGCGGCTGCTGATTGTACCTGGACATGTACCAAGTTGTGAGGGACATGAGGTTGCTTGTGCATAGTGAAGCCACTATCCTTTCACTTTGGTTCCCATCACCAGTGCATTACTTTACACTTATATTGAAACTCAACTGCTGTTTTGCTGCCTATTCTCCCGGTTTGGAGAGATCCTTCTGGAGCACTTCACAATCCCTTCTGGTCTTCACCACTCAGAAAAGTTTAGTATCCACAAACTTGTCCACCTTCCTGCTTATTCCTGTTTCCAGGTCATTTATGAAGATGTTGAATAGCCAAGTCCCAGGACAGATCCTTGAGGCACTCCACTTTCCACCTCTCTCCACTTTTTTTGTCAATTGCCCATTGACACCCACTCTCTGTTTCCTGGTCAACCAGTTCCCAGTCCATGAGAGGACCTGTCCTCTTATTCCCTGACTGTGGAGTTTTCTCAACAGCTTTTAGTGAGGGACCATATCAAACACCTTCTGGCATTTAGTGAATCTGAGGAGACCCAGAGGAGGTCAGGCAGCCTAAGTAGGAAAGTGTTTTGTTTTTTTTAGCTGTTGGGGCTATGTAACATGCTACGGACTGGCAAGGGATAGCATTGGTCTGCTTGTCTGCTAGGAAACCAAGTATTTTTTTTAACTTAAAAAAACTGTAAGCTTATGAATTTTCAGGGTTTTTTTTTTAAACACTGATTGTGGGATGTTTATATCATCTATAGCAAGAGACGGAGAATAACTAGTAAGCATTACAAGAGGATCAATTCTCATTGATATTTGCAATAAAACTTTTTAAAAATCCAATCTAAATAATAATTTGGCCTTGCATTTGTTGTCCTGGGAGCTAAGCATGATAATATTTAAATGTCTTTTTCCGTATGTTGACTACCTCCCTATGCTGCCCAATTCCTCCAGTCCCTAGGGTGGTCAACTTAAAGAGGTTCTAATGAATTTGAAACTGGATTTGCAAAGTACTTCAGTGTTGAAGCTATATAATGAAGCAACACAGACTTTAAAATAAAAAATAAACCATCAAGTAATGCGTGGGTGGGAGAAGAGCTATTATTCATCAGTTATTGGTGTCACAGTCCCTATACCCAACGGTACTGATAACACACAACCCAATGAATTCAGACTTCTGGGAAGAACTGCAATTTACCAGAGAGAAAATATTCATGGTAGAATGCTGGGAAATGCAATATTCCTGCAACAGAAGTGCTATAGTGAGGGAATACTTATGGAACTCAAGAAGTGAATGAATCAATGAAATACCAATACACATTTACAGTTTGGGAAAAAAAATTTAATTCCAAAAAGTCTTCTGACAGTTATTTTGGACTGGGGTCAAGTCAGGCACACCAATGTACCATAGGTGGAGCCTCCACATGTGGAGAATCTCTATACTACTGTTTTTACCCTAAAGTTTGCATATGTGCATGCATAGCAACGGGGGGGGGGCACATAAATCTTAATTAGGTATAAAAAGGTCAAAGTAGAATAATACCTTGATGAGGACCAAGTAAAATGCCACAGTGAACATGCTTTTGGATTTTCCAAACTCTTCTTCAAAAACACAAAGTTGGGTATAATGGAAAAGCCCCAGTCTGCTATTTGTAAGAGTCTTAAGATGTGATGCATGGTGGTTTTATTTTTATTTTTGGCAGAGTCACTTATGTGAGCCTCTGTTAGGTCCAAGACAGATTTCAAGTTGCACTGAAGACTAATGGCACAAACAAAAATGATTGTATCTCCTCCCTCTTTTTTTTTTAAAGATCTGGCAGTTACTTGTATGTGTCTGTAGGACTAAGTGAACACGTGGGTCCTTAGTGAGGTAGAAAACAGAGCAAGGTAATCTTTATATCAGTAAAGCAGATGATTATATGTTATACACTATATTATACACTAGGTATAGAGTCATGTCTACTTCCTGCACTAACAGAGTAGCTCAATATCAAAGTGACTACGAAAGCTCATCATGCATTAATGCTCTTTGCTATCCAAGTCCAATGTTTTTATTTGTTTACAGAATTTAAGTGTCTTGTGACCTGTCCCCCTTTTGCTCTTGCCAAGCAAAAGGAAGGGATGGAGGGCTAAGCTTTAGTCTTCCCACCTTTAGTCTACCTTGGCTTCCCTGCTGGTTATCCCGAGGCATCTTGTACAGGGGTTAATTCACATCACAGAGGCTGGCCCTCTATGCACAACACATACCACTGACAATTTCCTGTCTCTCCCTTTCATTTTCCCCTTTTCCCCCCACTCTCCAAGGCTTCTTGGAAATCATCAGCAGAAATTCCACTCCTCTGAAAACCTTCCTGCTGCTTCATCAGGACTCTGCAGCCTGTCTTCTGAGTTTGGCATATCGCTTGGAAGTAATCACGGAATTCCAGGGCACCACCAGCTGTGGCTGGGCCCCCCTAATTCCAGCAGCAGATATAATGTAAGTCCAAGGAACCAGGTGCAAAAATACATAAGTGCCACAGAAGTCATATTAGATGTTATTACCCAGTGGCAGGAAGATAGGATACATCCCTCCCCCCCAAAAGTGGCCCCGTCTTAAAGTGACAGAAGATTACCATTCAAAGCATTAAATTAGTTCATCAACTGTTGCGAAGATCATTGAAGCAACTGAATGCATCATGATCTCATATTTGTCTATTTAGGGCATACTAGCAAAGAAGACAGCACACATAAGACTTTGGCTCTCTTACCAAACAATTGTTTAATTTAAAAGTGACTAAGGTTTATAGTTTGCATGTTCCAATATTTCAAAGCAGACAAGTATGAATAATTATTTGGAGACACATCTAGTGAAGTTCAGCAAAACATTACCAATATTTGTGTGAGTTGCCTATGTGTATTTAAGTCTATTGCTCCATAAGTAATAAGCAGAGCTTAGTCTGGCACTTTAAAAAAAGTCTACACCATGCTTCAAGTAAATTTCCTTTTTACCTGATACATTAGTAACATTATTCCAACTGCTTCTGTAAATGGAATAGCTTTTGCAGCACAAAGAAAAATTTTTATTTTCACTCAAGAAAACAAATATCTTGAAAAGGGGGGGTGTTTCAAGCTGAGAATGTCTAAGGCAGGGGTCTCCAAATTACAGCCCAGGGGTCACATCTGGCCCCCCCAAAAGATTTTATTCAGCCCGCAGCAACTTAAAATATTTTTATTGCTTTTTTTGTGAATGTTTGATATTTTTACTCATTATATATCATTTTACTCATTATATATAGCCAACCATTATATATCATTTCTCAGTTTAAGACTGCATTGTTTCTTTGTAGTGTCGCATTTCTCTTGTGTTCTGAATTGTACCATGCCGATTTAAAAAAGATCTAAGCAAAACTTATTAATTCAGTTGAATTTCATTCATTCATGAAACAGAATTTTTTTTGGCCCATGAAAATGTGTAACATATACAATGTGGCCCTCGTACTAAAAGTTTGGAGACCCCTGATCTAAGGAAGAGATCTTGGGATTTTGGTAAGTAGCTCATGGAAAACATTAACTCAACAACTTGTCAAAATGAAATGAAAACCTCAGTGAATGTAAATATTAAAAAAGGCATGGACAATAAAACAGAAAGTACCATAATGGCAAAAGCAATTAACGATATGGCCACACATAGGATTACTATATAAAGTATATTTTTGGTTGCTCCAGTATAAAGATAACACTGCAGAACTGGGAAAAGTACAAAATAGGGGTGGCAAAAAGACCAAGATTCAGGAACCTCTACAAAGAAAAATGAAAGCATTTTGAGTCTGTATAGATTTCACATTTCAAAATAAATGCAAGCTTATAAAGTAATAAATTATGCAAAGGAAGTGAATAATTTCACCCTCTCTTCTAATTCTAGAATTCAAAGTTACGCAATATAAATATTAGTGTTAAGTTCAGGAGCAGCGAAAAGAAGTAATGTACAAAGCACATTATAAAATTCACCACCACAAAATGTGGTGCCACACTGCTAAGATTGTGGTGGTGTGTTTTTTTTTTTTTAAGGATAGATAATTATCTCTGAATAATTCTGGGAGAAGGTCCCTCATCACTTCAGGGACTCTTGGTAGGAAGAACTGAGCTCAGAAGATGTGCTGCATCACATCTTCCAAGGAGTATCTTCCAAGGTTAGTCCCTCCATGTCCTTTCAGCACAAATCAAGATGGGCAACTAGAAAGTTCAGACAGTCTATACCATAACATTCCCAGCTGAACCAGGAACCCTGAATCAACAGATGCTAGAAACAATGACAAACTAATCCACCATGACAATCACCAGATCTGGGTCTAACAAGGGAGATGCTTGAAGGAACTAGTGCAACTATATCCACTACTGAAGACATCCGAGAATGGATACAAGTTTTTTGAACCTTCGTGCAGTCTGAGGTTGGTAACAAAGAAAGAGCTGGAGGGAGAGAGAAAATCATGGAGTTATGCACAACACCATGGCACTCATAACTTAAGTTGCAGTTGACTTAATGGACCTCATCTTGTGCAGTTTCTGCAATAAATAAGGCAGGTAGTACCCTGAAAGAATATCCATCGAACTTACGCTTTAGATCTTTGTCCCTGATGCATTAGGGATATAATGTTGAAGGAAACACTTTGGAAAGTTGATCAGGATCCACGGTCATGAAATCAACTGTTCAGATCCTCTGTGGGTGGCAATTAGAATGTCTGTTAGGGATGATGACAAATGCCCCAAAGATTTTGGGAGCTACTGAGGCTACCAAGACCTTGGAGAAGACCAGTGGAGCTGAGGTTAGGACAAGCAAAAGCACTCAAAATTGATACTTTCAGTTGTTCAAGACAAAGAGGGTCTGAAAGATCACTGTAAGAAAGTATGCGGCATCATTCAGGCCACAAAATCCTGAGCCTGACTGCCTGCCAGGACTGGACATCCTCCGTAAGAAACTATGATTTTTCAGATCCAAAAATAGTTACTATCATTCTCGTTTGCCAGATAAAGAGAGAGAATGCTCCTGATAATCCCTCCCTCTAAGAATTCCCCTTCTGCAGCCTTCATTGTCAATAAATGTCAAATCTCATACAGGGTACAAAGAGGTTTGGTTGGGTTCTAGATCAAGAAGTTCCTAGAAATGTCGCTTGGGGGGCTGTATGTTAAAGAACTGTATGGAGCAGCTCTCCCTAACAGTGTCTAGCATCCATTGATCAATGGTAGAAACTATCTAAAGTTGGTAAAAAGTTAAGATGGCCTCCTACCTGCAAGGTGTTGCACACAGGCCACCTGATGTCAGGAAGAAGGAATTTCTGCTGCTGCTTGAATTGTTGACTTGAACTGGACTTCTGGGAAGTGATCCACTTCTGGGTTTCCTGCTACTTTGGAGTGAAGATAATTTGTATGGCTAACTTGTACTAGGATTACAAAGATCATCCTTTTATATTTTGACTCCACTAGGATACAATCCAAGTAAACCACAAAAGTTCCCAAAGGCTGTTCTTTGGGATGTCATTTACCAAACAGGCTCCAAACCAGAGGTTTTGGTGTTCTAAGGATTGCTTTTTTAGTTTGGTGAGAAGTGTGTTATCTGAAGTCAAGTTCATATGCAAACCAGCTCACAGAAAGGTCACTCTGGGAAACAGAAGCTGCTTTTAAGACCATGACAACTGGCACAAAGGTGTCAAAACTTTCTGCAAGAATATATTTTTTCTCTATTGTAGGGGAGCCTGCTGCGGTCTGCTGTTGTCAGAGTATTTGGGCAGACTCCAGGGAAACAAACCACAGAAACTATTAACAGGTCATAGCAGATTTTAGGAAGGAATATGTTCTGTTTACAAGTGTTCTTGGCCCCTGAAAGAGGTTCCAATGAGATTCCAAAACCTGTTCAAAGAAGATCTGCAGAAGATGTGCAGACACATCAAGAAAGTTTCAGTTTCGCACACTGTGAAAGCAGTAGAAGGAGCTTGAGTCTCTATTTCTTCAGTTTGGAAGTTACCAAACAGGATAGAATATCTGTTTCAATACCGTACTGAAGATTATCCAGGAAGAAAAACTGCAGTCCAATCTCCTTAAAATGAGAAGTACCAGGGTCTGATAGCTCCCATCATGCAATTGCACCTTCCCCCCCCTCTTTTAGTAGTGATAAAATGTGCAGAAACAAAATCCAGAAAATAAAATCCATGACAAAATACATATTAAGACACATGAGATTTAAATAGGCACTCTGGCTTCCAAACGACCAGAAATATATCCACTCATAGTTCCCTTCTATATGACCTTTAACCCTTATCAATATCTGAATGCATGGCATATCATTCAATTGCACCATAATAAATTCAGACATGCTTAGAAGTAAGACAGCGGCGTTCTGTACCATGGAGGCCACCATGGGTAAAATTAAAAGTTTTTCCCCTATTTAAAACATTTATTTCTATTTAACCTCAGTTCCTATAATGACCTCTAGCTATGATCCTTGGAACAGGAACAGCTGTTGGTAGAGAAAACAGATCATTCTTTCACTCTATGAGCCAAGAGTGGTGCTTTCTACTCCTTTCAAAGAAGAACAAATCATAACTAGAGGATTATGATCCTTTTCCTTACCTTTATATGAGGGGCTGTTTCTGAAAAAGCGACTATGGTACACTAATTAGATTAGTAAAGATGACCTTATGGGAATTCCCAACCAAGGGGAACATTCTGATAGAATGACCCCCTTGATGTACTATACAGTCACTGAGTGAATGGCACCTCTTCCCCTGTTACCCCAGAACTCAGCACAGTTGGGTTGGAAAGGCTGGCTGTCCACTGCATTCACCAGCAGTAAGGCAAATTGATGACTTTGAGGAAGAGAATAGGAGAGTAACTGTTTTCTCCCTTACTGCCATTCTGACCATACCAGGTAGGAGAGGGCAGATCAATTCTAGATACCACCACAGTGTGGAAGAGCAGCAGATGACCTGCCCTCAATGTTCCTCATCTAAGGTGAGAGAAGTCAAAGCATGATTTCCCAAAGCACTGAAACAGAGTAGTATTCCTTTCACCAAGCCTGTACTTCTTGTGAAAAAAGCTACTGTAAAGTACGCATTCCCTATTCTCTTGGGTACAACTAAGTAAGGGATAGGAAAAAAATAAGAAAAGGGTAAAAAAGAACAAAGGTCAAAAGACAGGGCTGAGGAGACACCATTGCCCACATTTGTTTCTTAGGAGGGTCATGCAGGAGTGGGTGGGGAGCTCCCCTCCCACTTAGGGAAAGCCCAACTTCAATTTTATGACACCAGGCTCCACAAAAGGAATCATCACACTTCTGAAATATCTCTCTGCTCATATTTGCATAAAGTTTAAGTGTATCTTAAACTTGGTGGCTGAGACGTATTTAAAGCATGTCTGTTCCAAACATTTTTAAAAACAATTTTCAGACAATGAATGGTATAGTGAAAAGGGGGTCAGAAAAATCAAGCATGAATAAAGATACTTCTTGGTGTAGTACTGATTGCTGAAACAGTTCTATTTCCATGAAAGGTATCAGAGATTACAATCAAAGAGTAAAAAAACTGGAAATAGGAAGATGACAGAGCTTGGGAACAGCCAACATCTAGGCAGCCTATAATAAACCATCACAATTTAAGAACTTCAAACACTAACCAATACTTAAATTTCAGATAATGTTTAAAAGAACTATCAGAATAGTCCTCCGCTCATCAGAACCGTTGATTTACGTTCAAAGCAATTTTGGTCCACTTTCAAGGTTTGTTGCAGCTGCACATAAATGTTCCAACTAACCTGAACCACTAGGAAAGCTAGTCCAACATTGTGAATATCAATATTACAGGGATAATTTATTGGAAACAACCACTGAGCCAGATTGGCTATATAGTTTGAAAACTTTTCTGTTTAAAAGCCCTAAGATTTCCACAGAAAACAGAAACTAGGTTGCTTGTTTGACCCAATTTCAGTGAGCCTTATTCCTGAATAAACCACAGTAGCCTACAGCTTATATAGCATTTTGGACCAGTTTGAGAGGGATGTTTTATCTGAACTGCCACCAACCCAGCTATAAGAAATTTTACTAAACGAGCACCATAGAAATCTTGGCTAGAATCCTCAAAATATGTATGTTATGTAGTTCTGCTAATGGCAAAAGAATTTGAACTATATGGTTTGAAAACTGTCATTTCAGTGATTTTTCCAGCACTATTTCAAAAGTTAAAGAAGAATGTACGAGTAGGAGTTTTTAAACCAGTGTTACAGGTGTTTCTCAACCAGTAGTACTCATACTACTCATCGTACTCGAGGTAGTGTCTGGTGGTACATGTGAGACCCCCCCCCAGAACCCCGCCGCCTGGCAGTGAGACCAGCAATGCAATGCGACAAGCAACAGTAGGAGGTTCGGCTCAGCAGTCAGAACTCCAGCATGCGCTTTTCACATTTTTGAAAAAGCCCTCCCATCTGCCCTGAGCCTCTTATCAGTGTTTGTCATATTGCATCGGGCCTCCCAATCTAGAAATAGTTGGTAATGACATCATTCCCAGTTAGTTCAGATGGTACTTCCGATAGGCTGACAATGCAAAATGCTACAGCTGGGGAAAAATGTTGAGATATTCTGTCTTAAAATATTTTAATGTTAAACTGCTCACATCTTCCTACACAGATGAAGTTTGGGTGGTTTTCAAGATCTGTGTCTTCATGACACCTTAATACTACCGCTCTTCAATCAAGTAGACTCCTTCCACAAACAACACTCTAGTTCTGAGACTTAGGTCTTTCACCAACAATATCTGTAATTGTACTGCTGCAGAGGAACACACAACCAAGTTTTAAAATAAATTCTCTATTTTGTAAAATGCTATCCATGCTGTACCTAAATCTATTATTTTGTTTTGTACCAATAACTAACAGCTCACAATTAAATAAGTATAGCTTATAGCTAAACTCCATGCATATTTATTTCATGTTAAGCCTGGTGGAGTTCAGAATGCTTTCCCCCCCCCCCAGCATACATTCACCATATTGCAGGATAATATGAGCAAACATACTTGCAGTTTGGACTGCAACTTTAGATGTTAAGGTAGATCATTTCAGATGTAAAATGAGTAAAAATTCTGATCACTATACTTAAAAGATGAAACTCAGATTTGCAATGAACAAACAGCTGAAACCATAGATTATCATTTATCTTGCCTTAAAACTATTCAATCAGTAAAGAAGTAAAATACATTCCCTTTATATTTTATTAACTTTCACCAGTTCATATCTGCACATAGATAGATCCCAAATCTGAGCAAAAATTTGAAATTATCCCTATGAACCAAATGCAGGTTTGCATGTGTGCCCATGCGCTTTGTGCCTCAATGGTATTTCACAGTAAGAAAAACTAAGCAGAAACATCAGTATATTTGTTTACTAAATTTCTACCCCACTTTATCTCCTCAGAGAGCATTCAAAGTGGCTATAGCAAAGAGCTCATTATTTCAGAACTAACTTTTAACTGTCAGTGTTGAGTTTTAGTTCAGCCTAAAATGACACCATGAACATCACTTTATACATTAATTTTATAATTAAAAAAAGTCTTCACACCTGACTTTCACATTGCCTGGCTTTCATATCTGAATATTGAAGTTCTTCAGAGATGCAGCTCAAGCCTTCCCAGCAATGTTTGTATTCAGCAGCCCTTCCAAATTTTTTTGTCACCAATCATTTCCAACTAAATTAAAAATACATGTTTTAAGTTGCCAGCAAGATTGAAAAAGGCATCCTTTGTCACAAATTATAACAGAGGTAGAACTTAGAAGGAAAGAATCATTTGCTTCTCTACTTTAAGTCTCAGGGTAAGGAAGCAGCATGTATCAAGCTACATGTTATTTTGGTCAGATTCCCTGGGCCTATTGAAATGCATAGGCCATCTGTGCACATATCACAGTTCAAACACACCTTGCAGGCTTTAGTAAAAACAGCACAATGCCCTCTTATTTTACACAGACCATTTCAGAATAATAGAGAACACACACAAAAAAGCTAGCCTAAAACAAAGTAGCCCAACCTGTTCAAAGTATGATTTGTTATCATATTTTCCAAGGCCTTCAATTTTTGCAACTTTAAATTAAGTTGAGATTCTAAGTTAGTCCTGGTCCAATTTTAAGGACCCTTAGAGAGAAGTACTACTCTAATCAACTAGATTTATACTTAAATACATGTAGGACTGGGACATTATTCTAAATTGTCATGTTCAAGTAAGCATTATGTTTGTAAATAAGTACTAGCAAACTACTTAATAAAGAACTACAGAAACCAATAAGAGTCCTTAGTAGGAAGTCAGGTTATTACAGAATTGAGATAAACGTCTAGTTCACTGTTTCTCAAACTGTGGGTCGGGACACAGTAGGGGGGTCGCAAGCCATTTCAGGTGGGTTCATAACAATATTTTATTTTTAGTCTATTAGACTTGATGCCAACATGGTATGTGACTGCGTTTGGGGAAATCTGTACTTTTAACAGGCTTCGAAGTATATGCTCTAAAAAAATAATAGTCAATGGGGCTTACTCCTGGGAAGTATGGATAGGACTGTAGTCTAGGATTGTTAAAAATACTTTCCTGCTTGATAATGTCACTTCTGGCCATGACATCACTTCCGGTGGGTCCCAACACATTATCATTCTTAAAAGTGGGTCTTGGGTTAAAAGTTTGAGAACGAGTGATCTATTTCATATATGATCCTGATCCTACAAAGATTCACAAATACACTAAAGAGATAGCACATATGCTTAACAGTAAGCATAAAAGCCTTTGCAGTTAAGACCTCAAAAGTGACATGACTAGAACAATTCTATATAGCAGTGGCTCTCACACATTTAGCGCCGGGACCCACTTTTTAGAATAAGAATCTGTCAGGACCCACCAGACGCGATGTCATGACTGGAAGTGACATCATTAAGCAGGAGAATGTTTAACAATCCTAGGCTGCAATCCTACCCACACTAACCCAGGAGTATGTCCCATTGACTACCATTAAAAGAATGTACACAGTAGCTTGTTCAAAGTACAGGTCTGTAACATTTCCTCAAAGGCAGCATCAAATCTATATGTTGAAAATGAAATATTGACATGAACGGGGACTCACCTGGAATTGGCTTGTGGCCCACCTAGTAGGTCCTGACCCACAGTTTGAGCAACACTGCTATATAGTAATAAGGGGGAGGGGAGAGACACTCCAACTGCCAATATAGAAATGGGGGGGGGAAGGCACTCCAAAAGCCAATGCAGAAATAGAGGGGGAGACACTGCAATTGCTATTAGAAATGGGGGGGGGGGAGAAATAGAGGGGGAAGACACTGCAGTTGCCAATATCAAAAACAAAATGCTGTGAACACATCACAGGCACTTCAGCAAGAGCCAAGCAACCCTTTCCCAAGAAATCTGTCCACACAGCGGGGCGGAAAGTTCCCAGAAGAACCCACAGCGAATATCCAGATAAAGGTCCTTCTGCCCAAAGAGAAAGTGAACAGTTTGGAAGACTTGGAGGCCCCAGCAGCAGACCGAGGAGCGCCAGAGGGCTGCGGAGCGAAGGGAGCAGAAGGAAGCCCAGGGAGGCTGTGGAACAAGAGGCTGCACTTGACCCAAAGAGTGAGCCGCCCCCCAATGCGGCTGGTCCTCCCTGGGAACCAGCATCTCCTGAAGCGCTCCCAGAAGAGCGTCCAGCACTTGGCCGTCCGGCCGGCCAGGAGAGCCTCCAAAGTAAGGAGCAAGAGAGACAAACCCCCACCCCACCGCACCGCACCCCACCCCAGCCCAGCCCGCTGCCTCAGAGCGGAGCCGAGGAGCAGGAGAGAGGCGCTGCCCCCCAGCAGGCTTACCTTGGCTGCACCCCACTTTCCTGCCTCTCCTGGAGCGGCGGAGACACACAAAGGGTCATAAAGGGGAGGAGGGGAGAGCTGCCGTGGTGCCTGTGGCGGGTCTGCGGGCAGGGCCAAGAGGCTGCGCGGGCAGGGCAGGGGCAGCGAGGGGTCTGCGGCTGAGGCGCTCCCCGACGGCCGAGCGGGGAAACTCTCCTCTCCGCGGGTCTCCCCGCGCTCCTCCGGCCAGGCTGGGTGGGGAGCAACTCCAGTTCCCACAGGCCGGGCCCTCCCTCCGGCCACTGCCAGTGGGAATTAGCGCGCTGTCCCTTTAACAATATAAATAAAAGGTGCCCCCGGCCTCCCTCCTCCCTCGCTCCTCTTCATCATCAGCTGCTGCTGCTCAGGCTCTCTGGCTCTGGCTGGGAGGAAGATGGGAGGCTGTCACTGCGCATGCGCCCCGGGGGAGCTTGCTGGGTCGAGGAAGGGGGAGGGAAAGAAAAAAAAAGATGCTTGCCCTCCCACAATGCGCCGCGCGCCGCTGGCCAACCCGGAACGGAAGGTGCAGGGCAGGAAGGGAAATCCGCAAGCGGAGCGGAAGTCGGCAGCAAAAGGGGCGGAGTCGAGGCTGGAAGCGGCACGCGACTGGGAGGCGGCGGGGCTGTTTGTGGGTGGGTGTCTGTCTATATACGCGCGCGCTCACGCTCACGCTCACACGCACGTGACGGAGGAGCGCGCGGGGGTTGCCGGGTGTTTTTTTTTTTAGGGGACGGGTAGTGGAAGCGACGACGGTTGGGGCAGGGAGAGAGGAGTGGCGCATGCGCAGAAGAGCCCACTGTGTGACTGGCGCAGGGGACCGGCTCTCTGGCTGTGCGCAGTCCTTGGCGCGAGGGGGTGCGCGGAAAAAGAACCTTCCGCTTTTCAGTGAGCTGAGGGCGCGGTGCAGGTTTCAGAGCCCCAGACCTGTCCGTGTCTACTCGGAACTAAGCCCCTTTGTACTCAGTGGCGCTTACTCCCAGGTAAGTGAGGACAGGATGCTCGGTTGCTGCCACCGCCCCTCGTGTGCAGGGAGTTGTGAGCCCCATCCTAGGCAGGTCTACTCAGAAGTAAGCCCCATTATAGTTGGGGCTTACTCCTGGGTAAGTGTGGATAAGATTGCAGCCTGAAACCAAAGAGCCTGATCCTATGTGTGTCTGCTCAGAAGCAATTCCCATTATAGTCAAGGGAACTTACTCCCAGGTAAGTGCGGATGGGATCACAGCCTGTACCCAGTGCATGGCCAGTCTCTGAGGAAGCCATGGTGGAGGGAACAGGGCTGGTTTGGCATCACCTCTTCTTCTTAGTGGGTTTTTCTCCATAGTGGTGCCTGTGTGTTCTTGAGGTTGGTGCTGCTTGAAGAGAGATGAGGTAGTGTTGCCCCCCAAGAGGAATTCCTGTCGGTGGGGTTTCTTCTGTCAGCGGCATGCCTTCATCAACAGTGTTAGGGACTCTAGTCTGGTGACTGAGACTTGAGTCATGAAAATGTGTGTTTTTCTGTGACTCTGCGACTCGCGTAGAAGACTGAAAGAGACTTGAACCAGGGTCTCCCAGACTCAGCACTCGTCCTCACACATGCCGACTCAAGTCTGTCTGTGTCTGGCTGTGTTTGCTTACTGTTTTCGCCATGTGAAAAATGTCTTGGGGCCAGCATTCCAGCTGGGTGAGCGGCAGGGAGTTCCAGGCAGCAGTCAGGGAAGGGTTTACAAATCAGGCAGGGTGGGGAGGTGGGAATGAGCTTTTTTTTCCTTTTCTCTGATAGGAATGAAGGAACAGATTATCATTGGACAAAGGATGGGCATTTGGATATTTTTATTGACTGAGGGAGAACAGGAGGAAGAGCCCAAGGGGTTTCTTGCCTTACAACTGGCTGCAGAAGCCCAGGGATTTTGCCCAATCTTGCTTTCCAACCTTATGGCTTCTTGACTCTGTTGCTACTTGGGGGAGCAACCCTCATTGAATGTGCGGCTGAAGTGGGACTACTTCTGGTTGTCCTGGTAAGCCTCCTAGCTGCTGCCTGTGTGACCCTCTTCCCTTTTGTTGCTACTGTCCAGGTTTCTCGCCATCCCTCGTGCCCTGTTGGGCGGGGTCAGTAGGGGAGTGAGTAAAGAGAACTCCGACACACACACAGCCCACCAGCAACTGAGTTTTATCTACGGCGGGCTTTTTAAAGGGCGGCAACTTGATTTGAGTCCACTTGAGTCAACTAAAGCAGTGGTTTTCAACCTTTTTCATCTCATGGCACACTGACGATGCTAAAACTGTCAAAGCACACCATCAGTTTTTTGACAGCTGACAAGGCACACTGCATTGACAGCAGGGGCTCACACCTCTCAATGACCCTACTAACAATTGACCCTCCCCCAAGCTCTTGTGGCTCACCTTCAGGCCATCTGTGGCACACCAGTGTGCCATGGCACAGTGGTTGAAAATGGCTGCACTAAAGGGTGACTCGGTGACTTGGAAAGTGCCCCCATTAGGACTTTTTCGAGGCGAGTCACAGGGGGCAGTGACTCTGTGACTAGACTCAAGTCTGACCCTGCTGGGTTTTTCCAACACTGCTGATCAATTATTTTCCACATTTTTGTACTCCCCCTTCCTCCCAAGAAGCTCTGAGTGGTGTACATGGTTCCCCCCCTCATTTTGTCCTCACAACAACCCTGTGAGGTAGATGTGGTTGAGAGAGTGAGTGGCCCGTGGTTGCCCAGGAAGTTCATGGCTGAGTGGGAATTTGCATCTGGATCTTCCAGGTCTGAGTCCAGCTCCTGAACTACTGCATCTGTCTGGCTGTAGCAAGCAATTGAACCAATATCAAGTGATTGTGTCATGATCCTAGCACATGACGGCACCTTGTGCTGAATCAACCTCATCTCAGGGCAGCATTGTGTCCATGTAGGGCAGTTGTTCTTAAACTGGGGCGTTGTGACACTCCAGCCCGAGGGCCCTGGACTGTGCTCCCTTATGGGGCAGGGGCGGGGGGAAGGTTAAGCGATTACAAACCAGAGGTGGGGCACGATCGCTCCACTTTCATTTTCTGAAGGTTGGAGAGCCCTGCGGAGGGTCGCACAGGGCCCCCGCATCCCCAGAAGGCTACTGCAGGGACTGGTAAGTACATGCCAGCCCCTGCCCCCTTTAACAATGCAATCCTGGGGATTGTGTTGCTGCCTCCCCCCCCCCCATTGCTTTCCCTGCTCACTCGCACATACTTACAGCGATTCTCAAGCTCCCTGGGCGTAGGAGTTTGTGATGCGCCTAGCCTGCAGGTTCCTCGCTTGGTAGTCTCAAAACAATACCAGCGACCTTTTGCATCCCAGAGCCTTCCTTGCTCTGAGTATTTAAGGGAGATACTGTACTTTTTACAAACACATTTTTAGTCTAATGATTTGCTGCTGCTGTTGGTTTTATGTGAGCTGCTCTTGGGAGTTGTGGAGCTGGGATAAAAGTGCTTTATAGTCCCTACATTGAGTAGGTTTAAACTGCTGGATGGACTATCATGGGCAGGGTCGGAAAGCTGTCAGTAGGTCAGCTGTTCCAGCTAAGTTATTCACAAATCCAGGCATTTGCTGCCATCTAAAGATTTGACTCTTGTCACATTTAAGTGGACTGACTTTCATCTGTTTTGAATATTAATTGATTCAGATGCACCTTATAGACTATATGCTTTCTAAAATATCTGGACCAGCCCTGTTAAAAAGATAGTCTTTATGATGGCCGTAAAGAGCAAATTTTTGTACTTGGATGAACCATCTTGTAAGTATTGAGGGCAAAGTAAAAAACAATCAGAGGTCTGTTGTGTATTGCTGTAATTTACATTACAGTAGCCTCCCATACGTTCCTACTGTTACTACAAATGCCCAAAACTGCAGATAGACATAGATTCACTCTGAGTCTTTTTAGCAAATATCTCATGTTACACTCTTCCAGTGTCAGACATGTATATATTGGGGTGAATATATATATTCAATGTAATTCCAGTTACTTGTTCATATATATATATTATATGGAAAGAAAACAGTTGTGTTGGTATTGCATTTTAAGAGAGGCTTGTGAGAAAATGAAGTTTGACAGGATACAGTGTTGAGCATTTTGTAGGAGGCAGTCTCTTGTTTGTGGGACATATGATTTGGGGTGGCCCACAGCTTGTTTTAGGGACCAGAAGTGTGCAAGCTATATTTTCTTATCCAAGTTCTATGTTAAATAAGGAACTGTGGAACTGGAATATGTTTGTATTCATGAGAAAATTTCACTATAATTTTCCCCCACCCCCTTTAGGTTCTGAATTAATATGAGCAAACGTAAATTGAAGGAAGATAGCTTTGCAAATGGACACTGTATCTCGCAGGTTAGTAATATCATTTACAATAGCATTTCTTGAATATTTGAATCATCATGGTGGCTTAACCTGTTGGGTATACAGGTCCAACCTTGTTATACATGGATTTTTTTATACACAGATTTGACTCAACACGAATGGCCCCTGCAAATGAGAAGGAATGTGCTGATCCCTGGAGAAGGGCAAAAATGCATCTTTAAAATCAGTTTTAAAACCTGCTTTTTACTGTTGTAGAGAGACAGTCGCAATGCCCCAGTTTGAATACCTCTGCTCTAAGTGATAGTTGGCTCTGTTGTATTTGAATATTTTATATCTATCTCAATTTACAGGTACAAAAATTATTACGTGAAAGATTCTGTCATCGGCGACTAAAGGGAAAGTTGTTCGGAGCTGAACTTCAGTACAAGTAAGCAAGCTTTCTTTTCGCTTTTCAGGCAAACCTTTTTACTGGTCCCCTGGATTCTGATCTGTAAGTTCAATGGAAAACCAAAGACTTTGTAAAATTTCCCCAGTATATATCTCCCTCAAACAACCTCTAAAAAGATCTAAGTCTTTAAGGAGGGGAGGAGTGTTCTTAGTGGTAATTGTTTAAGACATCAAATGGAAGCTCTGACTTCCACAGAGCCTTACAGTTATCCCACTGACTTTTCCCCACCCAAACAAATTACTTCAGGTGATGTTGTAGACAGAAATACTTGGGCATATTCTTCTCCTTTAACAGATTAACACCAGAACCAGAGGACATCCACTAAAATTGAGTATTGGGAGAGCTAGAACAGACAAAAGAATTTCTTTAGCTTGTTGTAAATAGTGTGTAAATAGTCTTTGGAACTCCTTGCTGCAGGATGTGGTGATGGTATCTGGCCCAGATGCCCTTAAAAGGGGATTGGACAGATTTCTAGAAGAAAAATCCATCACAGGTTACAAGCTGTTATGGTATTGTGCAATCTCCTGGTTTGAGAAGTAGGCTGCCTTAGAAGGCCAGGTGCAATGGAGTGGCACCAGGAAGTAGAATCTTGTTGTCTTGTGTGCTTCTTGAGACATCTGGTGGGCCATTGTGAGGTACAGGAAGCTGAATTAAATGGGCCTTTGGGCCTGATCCAGCAAGGCTCTTCTTATGTTGTTATTACTGTTACAGTAGCTTTTGGGCAGCACCACTGATGGTTAAGGAGGAAGGGTAGTCCATATCTTGACATTCTGGGGTGGGGGAGGGAAGTAGCTAGACATAGTTCAGGCTTGTCTAGTCTTCATCAGATCAGCACTGTTCCAGTGAAGAGCAAGGATAACCACATCAAAACTGCATAAAGTGTTTATGAACAGTTTAAACAATTCCTTTTAAAGAAAGTCTCAACTAGCCAGTTGAAAGTCAGAAATATGTACAAGTGACCCATGTTATCAGATTTAGAACCCTTGGATTTCTTTATCTGAACCCTTAGGGAAGGTCTTATTTCCACAGGTGTCTGCCTATGGTCTCTGTGGGCTTCAGAATGAAACCTGGAGCGATTTAAAGTGAACTCCTGGTTTTCAAAAACTGGAAGTTCTCTTTTAAATGCTCTGGGTGGCTTTCTGAGGCCTGCAGAGGCCATAGACGTGTGTGTGGCTTCTGCAGGCTTCAGAAAGCCTCCTGAGGCGACCAGAGTACTGCTCTGGTCGCCCTTGGAGGCTTAAAAGGCCCTCCAAATCTGCAGATTCAAACATCCATGGATTTCAGTATCCGTAGGGGTTCCAGGAATGGAACCCCAGCAGGTAACACAGGCCGACTGTTTATATGTACCATCACGAGTATATGTGTGCAATAACAAATAAAATGCCTTTAGCTACTTTTCTAAAGGACCTGTCTCCATTTGTAGGGGATTCCCTGCTGTGTTGTCAAATTCATAGTATGCTTTCTGGAGGTTAAGGATTGGATGGATCGTAAGAGGGCCTTCATGTCATTTTATCAATTTTTATATTGGTATTTGTTACCTTGACAATAAATGCTGGTGCTTCCAATATAGGAAAATACCCTCCAGAATTCTGTTGATTAACTTAGGGCGTAATCCTAACCCACTTTCCAGCACCGACATAAGGGCAACGCAGCTCTAACATAAGGGCAATGCAGCTCCCCTTACTTTGAAGAGGCCTCCATGAGTGCCACCCAACTGTAGGATGCAGCGCACGTCCCATTGGCACTGCTATGCCAGAGTTGGAAAGTTGCTTAGGATTTGGGCCTTAGTAACTACATTTGCAGTTCCTTGGCTATATACAATCTCTGCTGGTATGTAGTTATTTGTAGGGGAAGATATTTCAAATATCATTTTTCAAAACTGAATTTTTCTTGCTCTGTGTTGCTATTAAGTTTAACCTCTAAAGTTCAGTTTTTTATTTTTCCCCCTCACATAGACATTTACTTGAATTGTTAAACCGTACAGCTATCTATGGTGAAAGCAACTCAGCACTCATTATTGGACCTCGGGGATCAGGAAAGACACTGGTAGAATTTTTTTGTATCAGGTTTCATGCGGATAACTGCAATTCCATTATTTAGTGTTTTGAATGAATTGAATTTGCAAGTATGAAGCTATGCATTTTTTCCTTTAGTCCTTGAATTAAAGTTCCTCTAATCCAGAGCTTTTCAGACTGGGGCGTAACACCCCAGCCTGTGGGCCCTGGCCTCTGCCCCCTTAAGGGGCGGGGGCAGCCAGGAGGCAGGGCGAACGTGGAAGTGGAGCGCCATCGCTTCACTTTCGAAGCTGCAGGGAGCCCTGCAGAAGGTTGTGCAGCTCCCTGCACCCCGGAAGGCTGCCGGAGGCTTGGGTAAGTGCAGACGAGGCCCTGCAGCCCCCTGAGCCATATTATCCTCAGAATCGCGCTACTGCCTTCCCCCTGCCCCCACTGCCTCCCCCCACCCCCGCATGGCTTTACAGCAGTTTTCAAACTCCTGGAGAGTTTGAAAACTGCTGCTTTAATCAGTGAAATTTCATTTTCTTTTATATAAAGTGTTAACCAGCAGCTTTGCTAATGCGAGAGGAAGAAAATCTTAGCTTTGTTAATTTGTTCAAGCATTGTTAATATTGAATTGAATTCGGCAAGCTTTCTGAATTTTTATTTACCATATAAAAATGTAACTCTTAATTCCTCAGATTCATTCTTTTAATTTTTGGGTAACTGTATTTTCTATAACAGCAAAAACAACAGTATTCTAGCATCTTAAAGACTAATCAAGTGTAGTGGTAGCAGGCGGCCGCAAGGGAAGGGGAGGATGGAAATCACTACTTCCATGTCATGCAAATGGAACTCTCTGTGTAGAATTTAACAATCCAATGCTAATAAAAAACACAGATTTTTTTTAATTCAGCAAAATTGTGCTAATTGCCACCTGAAAGCTTGAATAATTATTTTATATGAATTATAGGTGTAGTACTCTCCCTTAACTATTAAATAAAAGTAGGCTTTTATTCTGAGTGTTTCTCAAATATACATTAATGCAGGGGTAGGGAACCTGTGCCCATTTGAGGTCCCAGTTGCAGCCTTTTCCATATTTGTCAGCAAATACTAAATTGCCTTTTAGTTCATGACATAATGCCAAACTCAGGGTATTTTTTTTTTGAAGTTTTATTTATTTTTTCCTGTCAGTGGCAACTTGGTAATTGGTTAATTGACAGCCACCCAGTGACTCCTGTCATAGGCCTGAGAGCTTCCTTGGGAAAGAACTGTAGCATGTTAAACAAAAATATATATACTTTCAGTTCTTTTGAAAAGAAAAATGAAGCTTTTTTTTAAATAGAAGTGTATCGTAATTGATAGGCTTAATTATTGACTGTTTTTCATCTTTACTTCTTAAATTCATAGTTGTAATATAGTAAGAAAAAAATCATTTTTGCTGTAAACAACACATTCTTTTTTGTTTCTAGTTGTTATATCATGTTTTACAAAAACTCATGGAAATAAAGCAAGTAAGGGACAACATATTGCAAGTTCATTTAAATGGTAAGCAATGCAACATTTCTTGCTAGATTGAATTTTCTTGAAGATGGTTCATTCATAGAGGCTTGGAAAATGGTTCTCACTTATTCAGGCTTGCAACTTAACATTACCTCTGTTAAGTAACAGTTGCAAGGAAATATTCTTACCCTTGCCAGATACCCACTAGTAACAGAGAAAGAACTATGTATGAAGTATCTTTAAACCAAGTTTTGACAGTTTGGTTTGGATCTGTGAGTTAACCCTTAAAATATAGAAGCCAGAACTTCCTGGTCACAGTGGTGAGCTGACCCACGTGTTCTGTTGAGTGCGGCCATAAACGCCACTTTTTTTTTTTAAGCATAGGCCTGTTCTGATGAAGGGAATCAGTTCAGATGTAATATTTCTGACAATTGAATTATGTGCTATGTTTGTGTGTAATTAGTTATTATCTATTTAACGCAGATCATAGTTCACTGTCATATTCAAACTGGCAGATTATGATTTGTACTTCGCCTCTATATCAAAACCATAGTTTAAATCTACAGTAATAGCAAGCTATGACTTAAAATGTGTCATGTTATGATTTAGGTTAAATAGGTAGTAACTAATTGAATCTGAGCATGACAGGAAAGGAGGAAGTGTGTAAACAGTCTAGACCTGCTCATGTGATACCAAGCAATAGTTAATGCTTCATGTTTTATCCTTTTTAGTATTGGAAAGCCAATATCTTTTTAAGGAAAATCAGAAGTCTTTAATTTCTGCGTAGTTAATGCCAAGGCAATTCTAAAATTTACTTTGCCTGTTGCTAATTTTTGTATCACAAAATTCCTTCCTTTTTTCTCTGTTTCTTTGCAGCCACTTAGGTTTTGGCACAAGCAAAATCTGAAATATTATAATGTATTTTCTGTTCTCTTTAGGATTATTACAGACCAGTGATAAAATTGCTCTCAAGGAGATTACGAGGCAGTTAAATCTGGAAAATGTGGTTGGAGATAAAGTTTTTGTAAGTGTAAAATCAAAGTAATTGTAAAACTGTGTAGGCCCTTGTCCATTTGGAAAGTATACCTACCTGGTCTCTTTTCTATATACAGTATTGTAAAAGATCGTATAGCAAATGAAATAGTGTAGTGGATTTGATTTAATGCCATTCTCATTTGGAACTTTTCAATATTTAACTCTGGGATCTAATGATTTTCTGACAATAAATAATGGGAAATCAGCAAAGAGTTCCTAAGAATGGAGACCCTGTTTCAGACAGGTCAAAGAAAGGGCTTTCCATAGTACATGCAAGATCAGTTTTGAAATGCGTGACAGCTTGCTTAGTGTGCAGGTAAATGTCATAAGTCATTTCTGATTGCATCCGAATTTAAAGTCGTGCATCCTGGTCCCACTTGGCAAATATCAGTATATAGTAAAGTTGAAGTCATTGTATACTGTGCATATTTGGACTAAAAATCAGACTTTCAGTGTTCCAGGAAGCTGTTAACATTTTGCTAGGAATTGAAGTTTGTGACAGTAAATTTCTGGAAGAATCCATATTTTTGGTCCAGTTTTTCTGAGCAGAAACCAGATAACTACAATTCTCTGAATAAAAGCTAGATTCTTAGTGAATTTCCATTGACTGGAGTCTTTTGTATTTAAGCTTAATATTGAACAATCATTTAAAAATTGCTCTTCTAGGGTAGTTTTGCAGAAAATCTTGCATTTCTTCTTGAAGCACTAAAAACAGGTAATTGTTTCCTTTTTAAAATTCATGACAAAGCAGCTTAGTTCATGGCTGAGTTGAAGGTTTTAAAGTGAGATGATGTGTTGGTTAAGTTCAGATGTCCTGAGAAGCCAGGATTAAGTAATGGCTTTGTGCGCTATCCACAATCTGCAGCAAAGATAAATCATGGCTAACCAGGGAAACTCAGGTTAGAAGAAACCAGTATTGGCCAGTTTGCACATTATGGTGTCTTGAGGACACCTGCCAATTACACTTAACATGACCTTAAATTATATAACACTTAATGCTTTCTATGACCTTCAGTATCGAAACTTAAAAAAACCCAAAAACCACTAGGGCTTTAGTTAAGGAATATGTGAATTTTGAATATCATAAAATTCATTAGCTATTTAGTTTAAATTTTAACTGCATAATCAGTAGCAAGGACAGTAGCATCAGACATTGTAACCTTAAACATAGGCTACATTGACAGAAATAGCCACACAACTATTGTACTCTGTGTATACCCAAGTCTTGGAGATTCAGATTCAAATTTCCACTCAGTCATGAAGCTTACTGGTTGAACTGGAACCAGTTGCCATCTCTCAGCATAACTTGCTTCTCATGATTATTGTGAGCTAACCTAGAAAGAATCTTGTATTCCACTCTCAATTAATAGATATGTGTTTAGCAGGGACAGACAAATTAATACTTCTTTTTTTTACTCCAAAATTGCATCAACATGAAGTGAATCCTGCTTATAATTGTTAAAAAGCAAAACAGATTCTGCATATTTTACACTTGTTGCAAGAAATGTTTTGCTGCTTGCTAGGACGTACACTAAAATGGGAATTTATATTGCTTCTGTGGTGTGCCACATTTTATTTAGAAATAAAAGGGATGGGACAGTAATATTTACTATTTGTGCCATGTAGTATTGGCAGACCCATCAGCCATATATTCAAGTGGAAAAACATTTTATTCATTAGAACTTTGGGTTAGAGGCAGAATATTGATGACTGCAGAGGGTATGATGGCTGCACTGGCTTGTGCTTCTTAGAAATTGATTTCATATTTTGATAATTGTTTAAAAAGCCAGCAGCAGTATATATAATGTGTAATTTATATTTTCTAGTTTTCTGTATTTTATGTATTGTTCACTGCCTTGGGTGCCCTTGAGGGGAGAAGGGCAGATTAAAATTCAAATAAATAAATATTTTAAGATTGTTTTTGGATGTTGTTATAAAAAAGGATGTAAAGGGAAATATTCAGCAGCTTTCCATTTTAACAGTGAATGGTAGTTTTTGTTAAATTCTGAGTTATTTTTATTTGAGGTTCTCAGAAAGCACTTACATTGGTGTCTGTCAACACACTCATTTAAAAATTTTTATCTACAAACTGTGATAATCAAAACAGTATTTAATGATCTAGTAGTTACATGTTGATATGCTGTTTTAGGTGATCGTGCCCACAGTTGTCCTGTGCTTTTCATACTGGATGAATTTGATTTATTTGTTCATCATAAAAACCAGACTTTGCTGTATAACCTCTTTGATATATCCCAGTCTGCACAGACACCAATCGCCGTTGTTGGTCTAACTTGTCGATTGGTAAGAGGAGTTTACCTTTCTCTTAATGTATTTGGCAATTCAGATAATGACTGCTGCAGATCTTCCTTTTACATTTTCTGAGACCTTGCTCAGTGTGTAGCTAGTGGAGGGGCAAAATGGTATGTACTGTAGGCGCTGCAACATGCCATGTAAATGGCCCGTCCCACTTGCCATCAGAGCTATTCTGGGCAGCAATAGCAACACTCAGGAGATGCTGCTTGGTTTGGCAAGTGCCTATGTGTTGCTTTTGCTTCCAGGAATGGATCCGATGGCAAGTGGGAGGGACCACTTACAGGGCATGTTGCAGCACCTGCAGTACTTAGTGTTTTGCCCCTCCTCTAGCTACACTACTGTCTTTGCTCTAGGGCAGTGGTTCTCACACATTTAGCATCAGAACCCACTTTTTAGAATTTGAATCTGTCAGGACCCACCAGAAATGATATCATGACCATGACACCATCAAGCAGGAAAATTTTTAACAATCCTAGGCTGCAGTCCTACCCATTCTGACCCAGGAGTAAGTCCCATTTACTATCATTGTTAAAAGAATATATGTAGTAGCTTATTAAAAGAACAGGTCTGTAACATTTCCACAAATGCAGTCATGTACCATGGTAGCATCAAGTCCAATATATTAAAAATAAAATATTGAAATGAATGGGGACCCACCTGAAATTGGCTCGTGATCCACCTAGTGCGTCCTGACCCACAGTCTGAGAAACACTGCTCTAAGGCATTTGAGTAGCTTTCAAGAGGTGTGATTTTGCTTCAGTTATCAAGGTTAGGATGCTACTTTAGCAACAGCTATGGAACATTCCGGCTTGTAATAATGCACCTAAAACATCTGCACAGATTTGTACTGTTGAAAGTATCTGCAGCTTAAAATTCTTTTAAGATTTTTCAGTCTTCTTTGTTCACCTTAAGCAAACTTTAAAATGAGCTATCAATCTTCATATGTCTAAACTGAAAACTAGCCTAGATGTTTATTAGCTGAAACTTCTAGACTGAAAATGCAAATAAAACTGTATTCCAAAGTCTTTAAATTGCTGTGTAACTTGCTTAATAACTGTTGCTCTTTTTGTAAGAGAACATGAATTTAAGTACAGAGTTGTACTGGAGCATTTGATTGGCACTGTAGAAGTACAGCAGGAACATAACACAATTTTAAACAATTTGGATTGATTATTGATGTCTTGAATGTCAAACACTAAAATCTTTCTACTTTTTTAAAACTAGGATATTCTAGAACTCATGGAGAAGAGAGTGAAGTCAAGATTTTCTCATCGGCAAATATTCTTAATGAATTCCTTTGATTTTAAAACATATCTGAATATTTGCAAAGAACAGCTATCCCTGCCTCCAGAATATACAGAAAAGTATTTTGCTCAGAAATGGAATAAGAATATACAGGTGGTTGAAATAAAGGCATTAATACATGAGCAAGACTTGCAGATAAACTGAGGAATAGCAATACTTATGTGATCCAGAATACATTGCACATTTTTTTTGTTTTCAAAGTAGTAAGTAATAAAATTGTACATTGAGTTCCCAAGTGGAAAGTGTGCACAGAGGAATGAGCAAAAAATGCCTTTTTGATGGCAGTCCCCTGTATTTTATAGAGAGCTGTTCTGGAGAGCCCTCTAAACCTGTGTTTCCTAAACTCCTACAAGGGAGTTGGGAGCACTGTAAGCTTGTGGGGGGGGGGAGGGGGGAAAGACAGCATTGTAATCCCCAGGATTGCACTGTTGCCTGGGGAAGGATGTTTTCAATTTACCCGATGGTGTGCCGGCCTCCAGGAGGTGGGGGGATCCCTGCAGACACCTCTGTAGGGCTCCCTAAGCTTCTGTAATAGTAAATTAAACTTAATTGAAAGCCATTTCCTGTTCTCAATCAAAAACTGGAAGTGACTTTCAGTCGAGTTATTTGCTGTTTCAGATGCTTGGGGAGTCCTGCGTAGCTGCCTTCCGCACCCCTTAAGGGACTAATGCTTCATTCTTCCAGGCTGGTGGGTCTTTGCTCTAAACTTTAAATTGTGTGTGTGTGTGTGTGTGTGTGTTTTTTTTTAAGGGTGAGGGTTAGTTGTGGTTTCATTTGAAAGTGACAGTTTAAAAGATTGCATATGCATGCAGAACAGTTTCTTGCATCTATGTGGATCTTGGCCTTTATTTTTAAGTTTGGGAAAACATGGTAATGTCAGTTGCATATCCAGATATTACTTGAGAATTATTTTGAAGCTGTTTAAATCTACACTTAAATCTACACTATGGTTAGTTTTCAAAACTATGGCTATTGAACATCTGCCAAGACTCTTATCCAGCATGTATGTTCTGACTGGCTTTTGTATCCTGCTTAAAGATCAGTTTTCTAGGTAGTTGAGTGAAGCCCTCATCGTACAATATAAAAAGAAAGGCAGCATGATAAAAATTAAATTAAGCCATTTCTGCACAATGTTGCTTAAACGCAACGGGGACCAGATGTGTAGGCCAGGCAAAAAAGGGTTAATAATTTTGTAAGTTTATATAAGAACCTTTTAAAAAGGGTGCATAACATTCTCAAGGCCAATCTGAATTGATGTACATGGTGACAAATGTCATGTTTCAATTTAGAAAATATTAGTATTGGAAGAAATTGGAAGAAATTGTAATATGATACTTGTACTTATTTGAAAGATGATGGAAAGTATGAAAAAACCAGTCTCTAAAGTTTATACCCTCTGGTTTACTTCTGAAAAACTGTAATGGTGAATAGGTGATTTTGTTTTGTATCTTGTTTGTTTTCATATAAGTTAAACAAGTCTTAACAGAAACATTCATGCAGTCAGTATGTTATTTTGAGAGTACAGTCTACAAAGCTAACTTCTACAATTGTTAAATTTTTTTCTTTTGATTTAGTCTCTCCTTGAAGACCGGACAGTGAGGGAAGTACTGCAAAATCAATTCCATTATAGCAAAGACCTGCAGTCTCTTTACAGCTTATTGGTAAGGTAATCTTGGCACCTTAATTCAGTACTTTCTGACCAATGTTTTTATTTTTAGACTTGGAAGTTGGTGGATACGCTTCTGATTTTGAATGGAAAAGAAATTAACATACATATTAAAAAATATAATGGCAAGGAATGTGTTCCTATTTAGTAAGCTTCCTGATCACCAATGGGTCTTCTCAGACATATGCCACCAAAATCAGTGTCATATGTCTTGGGAAAGAAAAGAGGCAGGGAGGTTTTAAAGCGGAATAAGATTGGTGTGTACCATTGCCACTGGCTCCACCCCTCCTGCCTTCTCCCTACCCAGATTGCTCTCCCGTCCCCACCCAGAAACTCCCTTCAGTTCCTTCCCCCCATCTCTCCTTTCCCCACTGCTACCTTTCCTGGTACAGGTAAATGAGGTCCTTGCTGCTGGTGAATGCATGTGGCTGCCAGAAACTGCACTTTTGGTCTTGTTGCATTCGCCAGCAGTGTCAGTGAGTATGACAACCTTGTGCATTGCATGCCAGATCTAGGCACTTTTACCTGTATACTGGCACTTCTACTTGTGGAACACCTGTTCTGCCAGTGGCCCCAATCTGATCCATTTGGGCCATTAGAGTGCTGCTTTAGGTAACAAATGCTTAATAAATTACATTTTTTCAGTGTTAACTTGTGGACAGGAGTTGTTGGAATTCTTTACATGGACAGCCAAATGCATTGTGTGAACCTACCCAAGGTCTAGTTCTGAAAATATTAGAGTGTGCATTGATATTGTGGAATGTCAGCATTCCCTGAAACTAATGAACTGACAGTGTGATCCTTGTGTGTCTGCTCAGAAGTGAGCCCTGTTAACTTATTCAATAGGGACTTATTCTTAGGTAAGCACACACAGAATAGCAGCCTTAGATCACTCAGATCACTAATGGTTTAGGGTGCAACCCTATCTAACTTTCCAGTACTGATGCAGCTGTGCCAATGAGGTGTACACTGCCTCCTGTGGTGGTGATGGGGTCAGTCATGGAGGACTCATCAAGGTAAGGGAACATTTGCTCCCTTACCTTGGGACTAGATTGCTGTTGCATTGGTGCTGGAAAGTTGGATAGGATTATGCCCTTAGGGCACAATCCTAACAAGGTCTACTAAGAAGTAAGTTCTGTTTTGTTTTGTGGGGCTTACTCTCAGAAAAGTGTGGTTAGGATTGCAGCCGAAGTCATTTAAGAAAAAAAACTGTATCCATCCTTTTCTAAGCTGTGTTGTGTATTAAACATCCCTATAAGAAACCAGTTTATTGAACTTGTATTTCTGTGCTGAAATACATTAAAGTGTTAAGGGTAACCATCATTATAATATAGCCAGTGTGCACCACATTAATCTAAGCTATACAAGCATGATAAATGTTTCATTTAATTGTATTTTTTGCCTACTGGGCTTATATACTGGCCCAGTATAGTTGCAACTTCAACCCATGTCTTAACACTGTGAATCAACCTGTGGCTTTATCCTGGTTTCCTCTAATAAATGCACATGCCACATTTATTTGGTTTGTTTATGTGGTTGTTTGGTTTATTATGTGGTTTGTTCTAAAGCCGAAGCTTCAGTCTTTTCCTACTCGCGGGCAGAAAAGGAGCTGCAGACATGTATTAGCCTGTAGCTCTCTGATGCTTGTACACATAGCATACTATAGGTATAACCTAATTATCCATGGATTTTTTTATCCGTGGTTTTATCTCAAGGTGTTGAGAAGAGCCCTTTAATTTAAAGGGAAAAAGTCATTTAACAGTATCCTCATTAATGGAAGAGAGGGCATCTGGCTGACAATCTCAATCATTCTCTCTCCAGGTACTTAGAACAGCTTCGCTCCAAGGCTAGCAACCCTTCCCTTCGCCCTGAGCATGTGAAAGAAAGATAATCACTTTGCATTACTTCCTAATGCTGCGCTCTGGGTGAAGGGAAGGGTTGCTGGCTTGGAATTAAGCCTTTCTAAGCACTTGGAGAGAGACTGATGGATGGATTGTATGCCTAATGACTCTGTCTGTATTCCAAAGGTCAGCAAGGCTGTTCTTAAATTGCCTAGAAAAGGGATATTGTTTTTTAAATGGATTTGCTTTAATGCAATTTTTGCCATCCATGTGAGTTCTGGGAACAGAACCCTCGCGAAAGAGATTCAACCTGTATTTTGGTTTATGGTTAATGTTTGAACCAGACTGTTATTGCCAAATGTACTTGATGATCTATTTGCGAAGGATGCAGTTTACCATGAATTAATCTTTCTTCAGTGCTAAAAACTGTCAGAGTTCTTAATGTTTGTCATTGCAGCAATTGTAGATTGGGATCTATAGCAATGTTTTCAGGTGATTAATAAAGATACATTTTCTATTAGGAATGATTATAGAAATATTCTGTAATATGCATTATTATTATTATTAACAGTATTTATATACTGCTTTTCAACAAAAAGTTCACAAAGCGGTTTCCAGAGAAAAATCAAATAACTAATGGCTCCCTGTCCCAAAAGGGCTCACAATCTAAAACGTAAATAAATTTGCAATGTATGGAATGTACATTTAATCAGTAGATAAATATTTTATTTTGTCTTCAGATGCTTGCTGTAAGTAGTATAACTGTGTCTCATCCATATATCACTGTGTCAGACCTTCTTGAAGCAAGTAAACTCTATAGAATGGACTCCAAAGCAAATATCATGCATGGTAAGAAGGGAAGCCTTGGTAAATAAGAGCCTCTTTAAAGGTACCAGTTGATAATCTAGAAACTACATAACTTGCTGGACAGAAACATTTGTGCTCATGTAGTTTCTTTAACTCTTAGACATCCTGCCCAAATTCTAGTTTGGGCTGGGGGGGTGTACGCGTATATTCTCCATCCATCCTTTGTCACATGCTCTATTTGTTTTCTGCACTTTCTAGTTTATAGGAGAGCTGTTCTAAAAGTAAGTACCGCTTGGCTGTTAAAAGAACAAGACTTAAGGAGAACAATTTAATACTGCTCAGAAGTTAAGTACCATGGCCACAAGTCAAAGTCAAGAACCTTTATTGGCATAAACAATAAAACACTTTTCTGTGTTAAACAGAAAAGTGTCCATATACATTAACTAGACTCAACTTCTGGAGACAATTCTTGTTTAAATACAATAAAGGTACTTTGCCACGTTAGTTGTTAAAATCTCATTCCTGCTGGTTGACTACTTCTCCACACAGTCTGCATCTGAACTGAGGCAATTGTCAAGTCCTGGGACAAGCTTATTTATCCCCTCCATGAAGAATGTTCCTGGCAGGCCAGGGAGCTTAGTTAGCTGGTAACTCATTCCAGGATCAATCTGTGCATGTGTGCGTGCGCATGCATTGTCCTGCAGAAGAATCAGCCCAATGTAGATGTAGACATTCCTCTCTTTTTTTTTTTTCTGAATCCCAGGTGATTGGGTGGTCCTTTAAGGTCCTTCCTTTAAGGTTTCATTAGCTTTTTGTTGAAAAAAGTTTGTTTGAGCAGCCATTGTCTTATGGAGCTTACTGCGCAAATATCAAACTTGCCAAACAAACTTTGTCTATTTGGCCACTGTCTTCTGGGACCTTAAAGGCAGGACATTCGCCTGGGAGGCAGGAGAGCAATGACAAGTCTTGTTTTTTTAACAGCCAAGTGGTACTTACTTTCAGAATAGCCCTCGTAGTAACCATCATTAGTATTGAACAACCTATGGTTCCTGCTAGTCATGGTTTTTCATGGTTTTCAGATTACCTTTATGTCTAGAAAAATGAGCAGATACATATATTGCATAAATATGCTTGTTGAGAACTTATCAGCAGGCAGAGTGTGATTTGGCAGTATTTTTGAGTTATTGTGAGGAATCTCTAATATGTTTGGCTATAATGCATTGGGAAGATCAATTGGAGACAAAATTGCACAAGTAAGCTTATTTTTTTCTGACAATCTCCCTGAAAAACTGCTCAAAGGAAAAGAGGAATATAATACAAAATAGTTTCAAATTGCTGGTGAAGTAAGAGAAATTAAAAACTTGCCTTTCTCTTATAGGTCTGTCTGTGTTGGAATTTTGTCTCATAATAGCTATGAAACATTTGAATGATACTTACGATGGAGAACCTTTTAACTTTCAGATGGTTTATAATGGTGAGGTGATATTAAATTCTTTATAAAACAGGTTTATTTCCTGTAAAGCAGCAGGAGTAATATATCTATTTGTTAATGCAGAATACCAGAAATTTGTCCAGAGGAAGGCACATACTGTGTACAATTTTGAGAAGCCTGTTGTCATGAAGGTACGTATAACCTACTGTGCATTACGTAGAAAGTGGATTGTTTTGTTGTCATAGGAGCTGAATGAATAGCTTGAAATGTAATTGAAATACTTTAGATGTATTTTGATGTACTTTAACTCCACTTGACTTAAAACTAAATACTAATGTTTTGTGAATGTCAGGAATTGTATACTTTGACTTTAAATCAATGCAGGATGATCCTTCTTTCATTGGCTGGTACTGTACTGCCCTCTGGTGTGCATTAAATGTATATGTGCAGCTTACTAGTCTGAATATATAATATCTTTTAGGACTGATATCCTTTGTTTCTGAGAATGAGACTGAATTAATAGCCCAAGTGTAGGCCATGTTTTTAATGTAGCTGCAAGATACACTTTCAATTTAAATTATACTTCCTGATTTCTTATCCAGTGAAAAATGGTGGAAAATATTCTTATTTATGATTTGTATCAATTCTTTTATTTCAGGCTTTTGAACATTTGCAACATCTTGAGTTGATAAAATCTGTGGAAGGGCCATCTACATCTGTACAAAGAGAATATTTGCTAATGAAACTGCTTTTGGACAACAGCCAAATAATGGATGCTCTACAAGTGTACCCAAACTGCCCAACAGATGTCAAACAGTGGGCCACATCAGTAAACTGATGGTGGACTGATACTTGATGAACCTTCTAGAAGTGTTATTTGGTTATTAAGAAGACTAGGAAGTGGTGAATATGTGGAAAGGTGCGCCTGGTGACTATGGAACTCTTTTTCTTACAGCATAGAATGTACTTTGTTAAAACTGCTTGGTTCTGAAACAGAAATCAAGCCTATTCAGGTTCTTGTCACAATGTTCTTCAGCTAGGGTTTTATTCAGGTTTGTCTTTGTTCAGTAATTGCCTAACTATTGTGAACCATTAAGAGAGTTCAGGGCAAAACTAGGTATGACATGTCATTACATAGTTTAGCATTTGTGTGTTTGGTTAATAGCCCAACTGGAATCAGGACCATAGCAAAAGAGAAGGGTTGCCCCTGCTGAGGTCTTGAAGAGGCCTGTGGGCAGTTCCTCCCCCTGAATTTATTACATTATTATTGAGCAGCTACAACAACAAAGCCCCCTCAAACTTACAGGGTCAAATGATGTGATGAACACAAGGGCTCCTCTTGGGGTCATGTTTTAGCCTCAGAGGTAGGCTTATTGTAAGCAAAGCAAGGTGGTGGTGCTACAACTTTGTGTTTAGGACATTTTCACTCCCACCTTGATCCAGATATTGTGTACCATATATTTTCTGTGAATAAAATATATTCTTAGTCAAATTCCTGTTTCAGCATCAATGAAAGAATGCATAGGGTGTGCAAAAAACTATCCCAGCTGTTTTCAGTGGAGCTTTTTTGGGGGGGAGAGGGCACTCAAAGTAAACTTGAGAGGTATTGATTGTCCAACCAGCAATTATTAACCATAAGAGGGAGCCTGCATTTCTAAGTCTCAGGAGGTCTCCATGCTCTTGGAGCCTTCGATGGCTCAGATCCATGTTTTCAAAGGTCAGGAAGCTAAATTTCTAACAGAACAAGGAAGCAGGTTGTCTCTGCAGAGATAAAAATTCCCTAGCAGGTTTGCTTTCTGTATTCCTATAGGGTCTGTGTTTGCTTAGTTTCACAGCAGAGAGCCTTCTACATGACAAAAAAAGGTGAACATTTGGTGAGTGTTTAGGTTTAACAAACGATGTTTGCATAAAACTTATGCAGGCATGTTTACTCAGTGGCAAATAATACTTGGCTTAAAAAGTGTTTTGGTGGTCTTCCTAATTCAGAAACAGGTAAGATTTCATTTGCTTATTTATCAGAGACTTCTTCTCTAGGTCGGGACCTTAAAGCCATTTCTGCCCAATGTTGCATATATGCAACAGTGATCGAATATGTATACCTGTGGCTGGGCAGAAATGGGTTAAGCAAAATCCTCAGTTTTATATTTGGGTATTTTCCCTCCTATTTTCTATTAAAAATTACTATTGGGGTAGTAAAAGCACTCCTGGGCCAGGTAATGTAGGTGGATGGGTTGAGAGTATAACTGGGTTCTCAGGGTAAGTTACTTAAAAGGAATGTTTGCTACAAGTGTTAGAATCTCATCTGTTTGAATATGAGCTGAGCAAGTGTGAAAGCTTTTGTGACCTGCTCTACTCATCTGAGCATTTAAGGGACTCTTTAAATATTGCGGTTACTCGTAATTGATTTGTTTTGTGAAGCTGTTCACAATGTTGGGAACAACCTGCTGGTTGAAGGCCTATTGAAATGAGCATAGAACAAATTGATGCCAGTGATTCAGTACAGCTCTGATAGTGCCTGATAGCCAGCCGTATGATTAATACAGCCATTTTGTATAAAATTTCTGGTTGGCAAAAGTTCTCTGGCAGGTAAGTTGCCTTCATAAGTAGGTTTCTCATGTTTAGGAAGACATCATACAGATTCCTTATCTCATGAAACATGTTATGTAAAAGTGAATATGGAATCAAATCCTATGGATTATATCCCGAGTTGTGCTAATGGAAATAAGCTTCTGCAAGATAACTTCCCTGTACTCACTCTCCTCCCCCTCCCCAATTTTGGAAGTGGGTGTGATGCAGCAGAACAGCTGCAGGTGAAGGAGGGACTGGATGTGGCACACTGCCAAATTGTAACAGAATGTTTTAAGTACCCCTTAGAAATGTGTGAAACACATTAAAAGTCTCTGCATTTTACAGTCATGTATGAAATGGGATTTTTTGCTTTCATTTCCATCTAATCATGAACAGTATCAATTTGTTTCCCTTGCCCTCTAACATAGGATTTGATGTATGCATTTGTGTGACATAGTTCAATTATATAACAGAACTGAATCATTAAATGCTGTAGTCCAATGTTTTCCAGGGGTGGGTCCCCCTTCCTTCTAATATTTGATTTTGAATATATTAGACTGGTATGTGACAACATTTGGGAAATATTACAGATCTGTACTTTTAACAGGCTACTATGTGTGTTTTTAACAATGATAGTCACTCCTGGGTAAGTGTGGGTAGGATTGCCGCCTAGGATTATTAAAAAAAAATTCTGCTTAATAATGTCATTTCTGGTCATGACATCACTTCTGGTGGGTCCTGATAAACTCTCATTCTAAAAAGTGGATCCTGACACTAATCATTTGAGAACCACTGTTGTCGTCAGTGTTAAGTAGCACACCTCACAATGATGATCACCTCTTCCTTCTCCACCCCAGCGGCTCCTCTTTCTGATTCTCTGTCCACTTCCCCACATGCATTTTTGAGGTTGGAGTGAAAAGGGGCATATTTATATGAAGATTGTTTTATTTTGTAAAAAGACAAAATCAAACTTCAATTTAATAAAATATAAAAAGAGGTACTCCGTGTCCTCATTGAAACTCATTTTGAGAATGAGAGAAATGCACCCTATGGAGATGATTTTGCTGTCAAATATATATTAATAGAAATGTTCACATGGAGCCATTATGTCTGCCTATAACTAGAGTTTAGTGACTAGGAGTGCCCCATGTGTGCCTGTCTGCTGCCCCTCGCTCCATCTGGAAAGCCTACAGGCTTGCTTCCATCATTGCTCCCTTGAAACTAATATTAGGTGTACTGCTTTAGAATTCAGAGGTAGCATTTATGCATCATGATGACTAGATAGGCATATCCTTTATAAATTTGTCCAATGCCATCTATCTTGTGGCAAAGAATTCCACAGATTATGAACTGTCAGTGTTTCCCATTCTGTAGGGTGCAACCTGATTTTTGGTGGGGCTGAAAATGACAAGGCAAATGCATTGAGCTCTATGGAAAGTGAAACAGAGCTGCACATGTGCATTTACTCATGAGTAGGCAAACCATGTGCACCTTAAAGGACAGGCTAAGAGGAACGCAATACCTCCAGAATGATCCTGATCTGATGAACACTTGTGGCCCCAAAAGCACTTGAGAAGGAAGATTTCTATTTTCCCTGGTGGAGAAAGAAAGGAAGGCAAATTTCTATTTTCCCTGGTGGAGCCGGGGGCATTCTTCACCAATGGGATCTACCAGAACAGTATGGGGGGGGCAGTTAGATCACTATCTCACACTTTCAGTACCCTCTGGAGAACTTCCTTCCTGAAGGAAGCCTCTGCTGAGGCAGATAGATTTACCTTGTAGTGCTTAAAGAAAGTGAGGTAATTACCGCATGGCAGCCCTGCATATATCCTAGAGCGATGCCATGCTTCCAAATGTTACCTAAGTAGCTGCCATCTGATGGGAATAAGCCTTTAAACCATCTGGTGGCTGTAAACCAGCTACCTCGTACACCATCAGGATCCAAGCTCTAAGCCACTTAGCTATAGAGTTACCAGGGACACCTTCCCGCCCATGGTAAGTTACAGATAGAGCGTCCATCTTCCTGACTGGGCAAGTGCATTCTGTATGGACCTCAGGGTTCTTCTGACATGTAGTGTGTGCTTTTCCTAGTGTAGGATTAGGGCAAAATGATGGTAAAACTAGTTCTTGCTGCCTATGAAAAATTGAATTGACTTTGGAACCAAGAGTCCAATGTTGTGTTGTATTAGGTTTGTACATAATCTTGAAGCCTAGCCTGCACCCTAGCTGAGGAACCCCTGGGTGTGGCATCATGCTGACATGTCTCCAGCTCCATGCCCTGCATTGAAAGAATGAGAATGCTGGAACTTTCTGTGTAAGTTCCCAGATTTGTACCACTTGGGTTTGAATTTGGATGGCTCTCTGTTGCTTCTTGCAAGACAAAATGTGCAAAAGCTCTGCTTGGCTTTAGTCTTCCCTGTC
Organism: Tiliqua scincoides; assembly: GCF_035046505.1. Classification (NCBI taxonomy): domain Eukaryota; kingdom Metazoa; phylum Chordata; class Lepidosauria; order Squamata; family Scincidae; genus Tiliqua; species Tiliqua scincoides. Next base: position 93,548,956 of record NC_089821.1, on the reverse strand, counting down.
TTGAAAGCTGGGAGAAGCGCTTTGCTTTTGTCCTTGTTTCTATAAGAACAAGGTTTAATGCTTGTCCAAATAACTTAGATCTGGAGAAGGGAGTCCCCTGTAATCTACTTTGAGATTGCACAGCCACAGATTTCTTTTGGCTGTCACATTGGAGGTGGTAGCTCTAGAACAAATAGCTGAGAAAGCAGCTGACAGGGATACCCTTCCCTAAGTGTCTTTGATTGATTTGGATTAGGTAGAATTGTTCCTCCACCCAAAATATATGAGGCTGGAAAAAAACAAACTGGCTGCTGAGGCTCTGAGAGCAAATGAAATTATCTAGAAAGCTCTCTTCAGCTATGCCTTAATGCACCTGTTGCATGTCACAAGGGCCATCTTCCCCATCTGAAGGGATCAGAGAAGACAATTTTGCAACAGGTGTATCCATCCACCAATGGTACCTTAAGTTTATCTAAGATTTCCTTAGGAAAACTTACTAATCAGCTTAGTTTGCTAGCCATGCAGTAAGGAGGACCACTCCATCTCCATAATTTTAGGATGGGTTCTGGAAAAAGGTGTGTCTGCTGGTCTCAGTGGACCCTGAGGAAAGAGACTTTCTGGAGAAAGAAGCAAGAGTTGTAGCACTGGGTTCTCATTCTGAGGCTTTAAGGCTCAATGACTTAATAACCTTATCCAATATCCTGGAAAAACTTCCTCTGGAAAGAGTTTTTTTCCTTTGATGTGACCCTGTAACCAACCTCCTTAGACTTTTTTTGGTCCTTTACTTAGGAATGGACAACGCTGAATCTGAGGAATCAGATGAGCCTGAACATTGTAGAGGAGAGCTGGAAGGGACAGGGTTCCTCCAACACCTGAAGCTGCTTTTTCTTTTCCAACCTTGGCCTTTCAGTTGTTTAGGGGGAGTAAGCAGACCCTGTGAGGCTAACTTGCTATTAATCAAGCCCTTGAACCATAGGAGAACATGGGTCTGAGCCATAGCACCAAGGACAAGAGGATTAGGGGTTACAGCAGTAGTGCTGCTTGAGCCCCTAATCTTATTAGCGCCTCTAGGCTCTTTGGAGGTGCTTGGTCTGAACAGGCTTCACTCTGAGCTGGCCTCAGAAGACATGTTGGCGTTTTTAAAAATATACATTATCACACTGAACAGCCAAAGAATAATCATCTGGCTGTCCACTGGACTGCTTATGAGGGGAAAACAGAGGCTGGGCAAAAAGAGCAGGAAAAAAACACACCCCTTTCTGGGTTCCTCACTGCACGTAAGGAAAATGTTGCCTGCTGAGGTACAAAATGGCACCTGCTGAGGTAAAAAACAGACAATGTTTGTGAGCGTTGGGCAGGCTTTGGGCACGTTGATGGAAAGTCCTGCCTAATTGCCCCTGAACACTGCAAATAGTGCCTTGATTGAGGGGTCTGCCTCTGTTCCTCAGGAGCGGACCAGGCACTGTCAGCCCAAACAGCTGATGCTTGTGAGTGTTGGGCAGGCTCTGGGTGTGCTCATGGAGAGTTCTGCCTGATCGCCCCTGAACACTGCAACAGTGCTGGGTGGATCGAGGGCTCTGCTGCTGACCTCCCTGGGAGGTGACCAGGCACTGCCAGCCCAATCACCAAGTTACCCTCACAGTGGGAGAAGCTAACGCAAGCACTGCCTTCCCAAAAGGTGAAAAAAGCAGTTAATAGAGCTGGGATCTCAGCCGCCATCTGTCAGGGAAAAATGCTCCTTTCTCTCCAAAACTCAACAGACCCAACCTGGCTAAGTAGGGGAGTTGAGACAGGCTGAAGAGAACCATTTTCCTTTCACTTTTGAAATCATTGAGGAGGAGCTCTAAAGGAGATGACCAAACTCCATCGGGGCAGGGATGGTCTGGGGACTGGATGGATCCCTGTGCTTGTGGACCTCTGCCTGCCTTTTCATTGGCCCTGCCTCCAGCAGCAGCAAGGGACAATCCCATTGGTGAGGAATGGCCCCTGCCTCCACCAGGGAACTACGGGTAATTATGTCTCCTTCGATCATCAACTCAAAAGTGCAGCAGAGGGGTGCAACCATCATTACATAGCTGTTCAGTAAGTTTCTTTTGTGGGAATGATGCACTCCAGTTTTGTCTTTATACAAAATAAAACCAACAAATTTGATATAAAGGTGCCTCTTTACATGCTAGCCATCAAAGACTCTGCGTGGAGAAATGTACCTTGAGTTTTGTTTTCATTATGCAGGGATTGATACCTGACCTTAAAGCACTTGTGCTAGAAGAGAAAATTCACACAAGTGTTTTCCCACTTTCCAGTGGAAAAATGAGCTTTCTAATTTTTTTTTTATTTTTCCCTCCTGTCTTTGCACCTCTGTATGATTCCACCTGTTCTGGTTCTTTAGCATTTATTTTCTGTTCTGATCACCTCTTTGGCTCAAATTCTCATTGCACTATTGACCTTCATGCCTTTTGATTCAAGTTCCAAATGCTCCCTCACCAGTTACTGTTTCAGTTGCCTCCCCAGTCCCACCAGAGCCTACTCAAGTTGGTATCTTTCCTGTTCTTGGTTCCTGCTCTGATTCTGAGACCCAGTACAGTCACTAGATCATTCTGAGCACCTATAGGCCCCCTCTGTGAAAGCAACTCCCCCTCTGCCGACTCAGCTGCATTGCAATCTTTGTATCTGCTTTCAACCTCTAGTACGTGGGAAGAATTAAACCAGCCCTACAAAAGCGTCAGAGGAGGTTAGCTAGCCAGCATGGTGCATGATGAAATGTTTTCAAACTACAGGTTGAGACTAATTATTTGCATGGGTTCTTTTCCAAGCACTCAAAAAAGCGGATGGCACAAAAAACGAACTGTAGCAAATCAATTTTAAAAAGTTTCTTTGCTCCAGTGATTTAAAAACAGCCTTGATGACCTTTGTGATGTAAGATAAGAGTCATTAAGAAGACAATCCATCAGCACTTCACTCAGCTCCTCCCTTCACCTATGCAAAATGATCACCTTTCTTTAACCTTGCTCAGGGGAAAGGGAGGGGTCCCCTGGAGAGAGAAGGATTGATGGATTGTCAGCCAGCTGCCCAATATCTCATTAGGGAGGCTATTGTTAAAAGGACTGTTCAGTTTTTTAAACTGATTTTAAAGGGATGCATTTTTCCCCTTCTCCAGGGATCAGCACATTCCTTCTCATTTGCAGGGGCCATTCAAGTTGAGTCAAATCCCTGTATAAAAAATCCATGTATAAATAGGCTGCACCTGTAGTAATCTTATGCATTGCTGCAGATTCACATAATTATCACATCAGAGATTAGGGGCCCAATCCTATGTAACTTTCCAGCATCAATGCAGTCACCATGCAGCCCTGAGGTAAGGGAACAAATGTTCCCAGACCTTGAGGAGGCCTCTGGGACTGCCTCCCCACCATAGGATGTAGTGCACACTCCATTAGCACAACTACACAGACATGGAAAATTAGATATGATTGGACCCTTAGTGTTTAAAGCAAGGAGATGAGGTACACTTGGTATAACAATGTAAGTTGTGTAAGCAAGCGATACTAAACTAGAGGAATACTGTGTTGCTAGCTATGATGAGTGCTAGCTGCCTGCATGGTGCTGCCTGCGACACTGACCACTCCCTGGTGTGCAGCAGAGTGAAACTGCAAACAAAGCGACTGTACCACACGAAAAAGGAAGGAAGACCTCGCATTGATACCAGCAAGACCCGGGATCAGAGAAAAGTGGAGGAATTTGCACAAGCGCTTGAGGAATCTCTTCCAGGCCCGGCCGACGCAAACGCATCCAACAGATGGGAACATTTCAAGAATACCGTTTACAACACCGCCTTGTCCATATTCGGCAAGAAGACCAACAAGGCGGCAGACTGGTTTGAAGCCCACTCTGAGGAGTTGACACCAGTCATTGAGGAAAAGAGGAGAGCTCAAGCAGCATACAAGGCCTGTCCCAGTGAGCGCAACCTGCAGGTCCTCCGAACTGCTCGCAGCAAAGTCCAACAGACTGCCAGGAGATGTGCTAACGACTACTGGCTCCAGCTCTGTTCCGAGATACAGATAGCAGCTGACACGGGCAACATCAAGGGGATGTATGATGGTATCAAGCAGGCCCTAGGTCCAACACAGAAGAAAATTGCCCCTCTGAAGTCTGCCACAGGCGAGGTCATCCAGGATCGGGCGCAGCAGATGGAACGCTGGGTGCAGCACTACTCTGAGCTATATTCCAGAGAAAATGTAGTCACCGAAGAAGCACTGAACAACATTGAGTGCCTGCCTGTGCTGGAAGAGCTTGACAGTGAACCAACCCTAGAAGAACTTCACGTGGCCCTGGACTCCCTTGCCTTTGGCAAGGCACCTGGAAAAGACAGCATCCCTGCTGAAGTCCTAAAATGCTGCAAAGAGATCATCGTCACTGAGCTGCATGAAATCCTCTGTCTCTGCTGGAGAGAAGGTGGAGTACCTCAAGACATGAGGGATGCAAACATCATCACGCTGTACAAGAACAAAGGTGACAGGGGTGACTGCAACAACTACCGCGGCATCTCTCTCCTTAGCGTTGTAGGAAAGCTGTTTGCCCGAGTTGTACTAAAGAGGCTCCAGGTACTTGCAGAGAGCGTCTATCCAGAATCGCAGTGTGGATTCCGAGCCAACAGGTCCACCACTGATATGGTATTCTCCCTTAGACAACTGCAGGAGAAATGCAGGGAACAACGACAGCCACTCTTTATAGCCTTCATAGATCTCACAAAGGCTTTCGACCTGGTCAGCAGAGACGGCCTCTTCAAGATTCTCCCCAAGATTGGATGTCCACCCAGGCTCCTCAGCATCATCAGATCTTTCCACAAGGACATGAAGGGCACTGTTGTCTTCGATGGCTCCACATCAGACCCTTTTGACATCCGAAGCGGAGTGAAGCAGGGCTGTGTTCTTGCACCAACCTTGTTTGGGATTTTCTTCGCTGTCCTGCTGAAGCAGGCCTTTGGAACTGCAACAGAAGGCATCTATCTCCGGACCAGATCAGACGGAAAGCTCTTCAACCTCTCCAGACTGAGAGCAAAATCCAAAGTCCAGCTGAAATGTCTGCGTGACTTCCTCTTTGCCGACGATGCAGCTGTCACTACCCACTCTGCCAAAGATCTCCAGCAGCTCATGGATCGTTTTAGCAAGGCCTGCCAAGATTTTGGACTGACAATTAGCCTGAAGAAAACACAGGTCATGGTTCAGGATGTGGACTCACCTCCCTGCATTACAATCTCTGAGCATGAACTGGAGGTTGTCCATGACTTTGTGTACCTTGGCTCAACGATCTCCGACACACATTCTCTCGATACCGAGCTAAACAAGCGCATCGGTAAAGCAGCTACCACGTTTTCCAGACTCACAAAGAGAGTCTGGTCCAACAAGAAGCTGACGGAACATACCAAGATCCAGGTCTACAGAGCTTGCGTCCTGAGTACACTTCTGTACTGCAGCGAGTCATGGACTCTTCGCTCACAACAGGAGAGGAAACTGAGCGCTTTCCACATGCGCTGCCTCCGACGCATCCTCGGTATCACCTGGCAGGACAAAGTTCCAAACAACACAGTCCTGGAACGTGCTGGAATCCCTAGCATGTATTCACTGCTGAAACAGAGACGCCTGCGTTGGCTTGGTCATGTCGTGAGAATGGATGATGGCCGGATCCCAAAGGATCTCCTCTATGGAGAACTCGTGCAAGGAAAGCGCCCTACAGGTAGACCACAGCTGCGATACGAGGACATCTGCAAGAGGGATCTGAAGGCCTTAGGGATGGACCTCAACAAGTGGGAAACCCTGGCCTCTGAGCGGCCCGCTTGGAGGCAGGCTGTGCAGCATGGCCTTTCCCAGTTTGAAGAGACACTTTGCCAACAGTCTGAGGCTAAGAGGCAAAGAAGGAAGGCCCATAGCCAGGGAGACAGACCAGGGACAGACTGCACTTGCTCCCGGTGTGGAAGGGATTGTCACTCCCGGATTGGCCTTTTCAGCCACACTAGACGCTGTGCCAGAACCACCTTTCAGAGGGCGATACCGTAGTCTTTCGAGACTGAAGGTTGCCAATACAATAAAAAGCTATGATGAATAGAGAGCTTCCATTTATTAAAGGTATAGTTTAAAATTTCTGTGCTCCCTTTCTACTTAAATTGGAGCTTGGTCATAATTGAATAGCCAAGTAAAATGCTAAAAACAAACCACTGAAATAAGCAGAAACTAGCAAGCAAAAATAAATCTGACCAAAGCATAGTTCAAGTAATGACAATCACCTAGACCAGTGGTTCTCACACATTTAGCATCAGGACCCACTTCTTAGAATTAGAATGTGTCAGGACCCACTGGAAGTAATGTCATGACCAGAAGTGACGTCACCAAGTAGGGAAATTTTTTGCAATCCTAGGCTGCAATACTACTCACACTTACCCAGGGGTAAGTCCCATTAACTATCATTGTTAAAAGAATAAACATAGTAGCTTGTTAAAAGTACAGGTCTGTAACATTTCCCCAAATGCGGTCACATACCATGGCAGCATCAAGTCTAATATATTAAAAATAAAATACTGACATGAATGGGGACCCACCTAAAATTGGCTCACGACCCACCCACAGTTAGCGAAACACTGGCATAGACAATTCTCTTCTAATGGGAGGGAATGCCGCAGCCACAAAAAGTCTTGTCCTGCATTTCTACCAATGGCACCTCAGCAGGTGCTGGGACACAGAACTTTAACAACAAATTCAGAGTGAGGTCAGGCTGCCAGGGGTATGGTTCATCAGAAATCCATCTGGAAAGTGGGCAAACGTCATCCGGCATTACCTATAGCCTTGAACAATGGGTTAAGAAATTACCACTTGGCATCATACAGGGTTCTGGTAACATCTGCCTATTGGCTGAGTCTCCCACCTGATCTTAGCTTAGGGCAAGTCCCAGAGAGAGTAGTCTTGGACGAGCCAATGAAAAAGAGGTACAGTCAAGCTCATGTACACCTTCCAAAACTAAAGTTTTTCTGAATGATTTGCACTCGTTTTGGAGAGTGCAATACTACCCATCCATTCAGTGGTGAAAAAGATTATGCATCTTGTGTAAATGGATTTCTTAGTACAAGATAGGTACCTGTGACCATCTGGGCAAATATACGTACTGGAGTTCTGTGTTACCCTGAGCAACTTACAGAGCTTTGTCAAGTGTTCTGTCCCTGCCCTCACATGGAGAAATCTCAAGCATACTGTGTGCTTTGGGGTAGGAAAAGTATCCTTGCTCAATTCCTTTAAGGACCTCCCCCTTAAATCACATCTAACAGTTGAAAACCAATCCAACACTTGAAGGCAGGCTTACTAAGGGGGATGGTTGAGTGGGCCAAGGGTATGTACAGATGACCACTCAAAAGATGTAGGAAAAGGAAAACTACAGTGTGTGAAGAATACTCTCCCTCTGAAGCATCAAAAAAGTGCTAAGACTTGACTTGATTAATGTGGAATATTGGACTACCTTAGGCAAGAAGGTAAATCTAGTGCCAGCATCACTTTTACATATGGAGGGCACACAATCCACTGCCCCCCCCCCCATGTTGAAGGTAATTGCTATCAAACAAAAGAACGAGTTGGCATAGATCCACTGTAGCCATAGGTTCAAACAACTTGCCCATGTTGGTCAGCTACTTATAACCGTAGCCTCTGAACATTCTTACCCACTGACTTCAAATAGATGAACAAACAGTTGGAAGCTTGCAACACCTATAAACCAAAAAAACTGGGCAGAAAAGCAATCTCCTTGCATTTTAGGATCTACTGTCCAAAAAGAATCAGATCCACTACAAAAGAGATTTCAGCAAGGCAAGCGCAGCTGAAAATTGGGTAGAGACACCTTCCAAGAGCAATTTTTCCTATCATCATCCTGCTCCATCATGGAAAAGAGGGCAGGGAAAATTAAGCCCCCAATGGCTTAAAGTGCACTTCTGCTCACACAGTTCTAGAATCAACCTACTCATTTACCACTCCCACATTGTGAAATAATTCATAAAAGCACATATAATTAGAGGTATTTTATTTTGAACAACTAAATCAGAAATAAGAGTATGGAAAGTCATAGTAGTCATTTTTTTATTCATCTTTCTGTGGGAATAGGGAAAGAGCATACATTTTATTTATACAATATTTAACAATCACTTGTATCCAGGATGAGTTTTTTAAATACTTGCCAAAAAATTGCAAGTTTAATTTGACAGTAGTACAACAACCTGTGCCCAGAACACTGACAAGTACAGAGTAAAGCTAAAATAATTGCTTACCAATATCTTGAGAGGTAACAGATCTCAAATGGACTGAGTGTGCATTAAAAAAAAAGTACTGCTGGTTGAGTATCTTGAGGTAAATGGTGTTCCAACAAGGATACTATTTTTATCATTTTGCTCATAATTCTGTACATAGCTTTCTGCATTGTATACTCAAATATTCCTAATAAAAATACATTAAAAAGGTTAAAAAGAGAAAACTGGAAAAAAGGTCAACCAACCAGTCACCTCACTTTGTTAAACTACACTCAGCAATTTATTCTGTCGAACTGTGGTATGAACAATATTTATTACTACTACATCGGATTACACTTTAGTTATGCAAGAGCTACTCCACATGGATTTTGCTATCAAAGAAGGTATAAAGTTGTGTATTTCACCCAGACCCATTTTCAGAATACCACCATGAATGAGAATGCTAGGTCAAGAACTCCAACAATTACGAGGCACGATCTGTTCCAAAATGCTAAGTTATATTTAGTAGCAACTGTACAAAGTAGTCATGCATCATGTGATATACAGTTCTTAGCATCTAACACAAACTGAAAAGATATTGCAGGGTTCAGATTTTTGAGTTGACCACAAAACTGGCTAATCTGTTAAATCCTGTGGCAATTATATGGCAGCCAACTAAGTAGACACAGGCAAGCCAAAGACAACTGAAAGCTTGAGCCAGGGGCCTAGCTTTTCTTCACAAGTCAAAAATACAAAGTAAACCACCAGAGCTGGCCAGATCCACACAAGCTGTATGATTCAAATACATAAAGCCACAATGGTCACAATATCTGCCAGAAAACAGAGCATCTTCCCTAGCTCAGATGTTTTATATGTTGGCTTTAGCATTTTAAACTTGCCCACCTCTAAAATTTACTGCACTGTAGAAGTTGGAAACAAAAGGTGCTGAAGTTTCTTGAAAGACAATATTTTAAATATAGATCAAAACAGTTCAGTGAATTGGAGCAATTTCACCAATCCTATTAAAATATTTAATTATAAATGTCCATTTCTGAATATTTTAATGCAGATTAGTACTTCAAGTACTTATGGGGGGGGGGGGTTTCCAAGGCATTAAAAACATATGAAGACACATTACCCTGTTTGATTGTCAGTTTTGATGGTTTTTCCCCATATGACCTGCCAAAATAAAGGCATTTGCAAAAAATATACCAGAGAGTTCTAGCAGTGGAAGTTCATGTTTGATGAAAAGCTACTCTATGAAAACCTGGGGTAGATTTCCCAAGAAAAATTTGCATCTATGTTTCATGCTAGAAATAGTTAAATTTACATGTGTTCAGATAACCATTGATGCTGTTCCTGCATTTTCCTAAAATAAATATTTCCATTTGTGGGCAAATACCAGATGCAACCGACCATTAAATATTAAAGTTTTCAGCCGTGACTTGTCACATCAAACCCCAGTATTAGAAACAGGTCAATAATCCATCATAATCTAGATCATAAAATTTAAGAAACAGTCCACTCCTTCCCCACATTTGCCAGCAAATAAAATTGGCAAGTTGGGCCCAGTGTTTTCTGTAATCCAATTAGGGCATGGGTTCTCGTGGGTACCATAAAATCATGAAACAGTAATCGCTGGGTGGTATGCCAGTTATACTTGAACCACTCTGCTGTTTACCTTTTCCCTATTTAGAGTTTGGTGACCAAAATCTTGTTTATAAATAATTCTTCTTCGTTCCCACAGATTCAGTACATAAAAACACTGTGATTTCATGATTAACTGATTAGAAGAGAACATTCACAGTGAGCTCCTGATTGTGACATTAAAAATTCTCTTTATAAACCTAATGCACAAGGAAAAAAGTGACCTGACCAGAATTTTGTAATACTGGCTACTGTTGATTCAGTACTTTAGGTTTAGAGAGTTAACTCTTACTTTGGCCTGTATAGATACTGTAGCTGATCAAATAACTGTAGTGTATTATTACTTTTGAAAAGTACTTTGGCACCTGTCTATTTACTGCCCATTTTGCTAGAGCTGTTTATGGTAAGGCTTGACATAAATGCCTAACACTCTTGAATACAATAGTTTAAATTTAAAGTTGCAGGGCATTTTTGCTCGACTGCGCTACATTTGTTAACTCTATAGAAACAATTGCATATTTGATGGTAAGCATTTAAATTTAAAAATGTGTGGCTGGTTGTTTTTTGGTGATCATAGGGTTGACCCTATGGATCACAGACCTCAAATATTACTCTGACAAGTCGGCACCAAAAAAATCAAGTGTTGTGAAGCTACAAAAGGCAACGTATAGAGGGAGAAGTTCTGAGTAATGAAGCTTCCTGAGGTGATCCTGAAATAGTGATACAGTGAAAACTATATCCTGTTTAGTGACACAGAACATACATTAGGCAGAACATTTACATACAAGTCATTAAAAGCTTCTTAAAAAAATTAAAATTAAGAGCTTCCCAGTGCCATAGCTCACATAAAATTAAAAAAAGTCATGCTTAATTTTTCCAAATAACCATCAGACACAGCAAACCTAAATAATATTTAGTAAAAGAAATGTTTGCAATATTTTGGGAACTGGAGGTAAAGCTTTAAACTAAAAAACTGGGGAAGTTGCCATTTCAAACACAATACTTTTTTATACACAAGCTCGAACAAGGGAAGGCTAGCACACTGTTTTAGGAATGGCCACTGACTGCTGGCATGAAGCACAGCTTACCATTAAAAAACCAAACACTGTGAATCTGTAACACATCATTTACAACATCTGGATCAATTTATTCAGCTTTGTTAGTGTTGTCAATTTCACAATTTAGCAGAGGTGGAACTGAGGTATACCTTGTTGAGGGAGGTTAAGTAATGCTTGGAAGCCTTTTTGCTAGATCCCACTTTGATTACATAGAACAGCAGCACACTAAACATTCACAAGCTGTGTCATATTGGCATTACAATAGTCATTTATATAAACACAACAGCAAATGCAATAAAAACAAAGTTACCCTTTTTCTTAAATCTGAAATGAAATGTTTGATTAAAAAAAATAGCAGTAGTTCATTTTAAGGAATTAGTCTTTTTCTGACATTAAGAAATATGATGTCAGATTTTAAAATGTTTGACTAGCCAGGATAGGTCCATGTTCTTCAAATAAGTTCATTAACATTATTTTGTCACTTTCCTCAGTCTTGTGTCCTTCAGGCATTTTAAGGAATGAAGTAAGTCTCCTGGATTCATGTCTGGAGTAGGTCAAGGAGCAGTCTTCCTACTGGCACTCCGAAGACAGACTTACCATTCCACATTTCACACACTAAGTATGTTGACCAGAAACAGGCCCTTTAGAATAGCAGCTCCAGCTCAGAGAGTCTTATTGGTCAAGGTGTGTGACCAGTGCAACTATCATAGGCTGGATTCTTTGGGAGGAAAGTCCACATTTGTCACCATAGTGACGACAGTCACAATATCCTCTGTTGTTATAATGTTTGTTAGTCTTTGCATCTGAATAATACGTTCCTCTACACAGCCTGCTGATAATCGGGCTTCTGCATCATGATCCCAACACTCTTCTATTGTTTCACAGAGCATTGCCATTCCCTAAAATGGGAAAGAGTAATAAAATTAAAACTAAATAGTTTTAAATACAGATAAAATTGCTGTTACATTTTAAAAATCTACTTCAAAAAAAATATGACAAGGTTTGAAATTTGATCTGAATTTGAAATTTGAATGAAAGTGTCAAGACAAGGGATTCTCTCTCATTGACAGTTATTCAGAAGTCCTATACTGTTAAACCTGCTGCCATTCAGAAGCTATGATTATAACCTCTCTGTTTGGATTAATGGGAAGATGTGGCAAATGTGTAATTCTTCAGCCCATATTCCATTTAGGGCAGACTGCAGAAAGCATATTGCATCTGTACTGGCTACTAATTAACTACGTAACACCTTGATCTAGGATGAGCTATCACCTTTAAATCCCTAAACAAGAATCTGCATATTTGAAGAAGCTCCTCCTCTCCTTCTGATGAAGGTGACATTCTGGTTTAAGGGCATCCCACTTCAGATGTTATGCTGATGACCACATTTGGGAGCTCCTTGCTGAGAGAGTTGTGCCTTTCTATTAATTTGTATTTTTACATTGCCTTGTCAAAAATTAATTATTTGTGAAGGCTTTTCCTGGAATATCTGAAGCCGGCTAAGCTGCTTTCCTGTTACAATACAGTATCTTATGCTCTCTGTAATAAAAGCTAAATTTAAAAATAATGATTAATATGTCAATAGGAAAGTAAATAATAACCACAAATAGTGACTTGTAGTAGCACGGCAAGTCAATTTTTATTCAAACGGCATTCTTCCAACTAGATTACAGCGTAGTCACTTCACACGATGCTTTGAAGAAATTGGGAGTGCTTTTTGAAACTGTTCATTAGAAAGGCAAGATGAACAGGTGCTTACCTGCAACTTATGCTTATGTGTTCATCTGTGGTCACACCACTAGGCTTTGTACCTTATTCAGAAACTTCTAGGGCAGGGGCCTCCAAACCCTGGCTCGCAGACTAGATCCAGCGCTCCAATATTACCTTTCTGGATGCGATGGTAGAGGCCTTCTGTTTCAAGCTGCGGCCCCCCCTTTTCAGAGCTGATCATTGCAGCAACTTTGTTCTAGGCAGCCGCTTCCGCCAGGAAGTTGGAGAACAGAATTTTCTGGGGCAACTGGCAGTAGGAGCAGCTGCCTGGAGTGAGTTGCTATGATGATAAGTTGTGAAGAGGGAAGGCTGTGGCATGGAGAAGAAAGCCTCCGCCATGCCCGAATAGGTAATCTTCCAATGTAGCGGGCCATAGTTTAGAGAGTGCTGTTCTGCTGTTCTATCCAGAGCTTTAGCCTCAAAGCGTTTGGTATGAGATGGAATGGACAGTTGGACTGACTGAGCCATGATGTCTCCTGGAAGTAGCCATGTCTCCTTTAAGAGACTTGGAACTGAGAAGGGAAGCACAGGTTATGTTGGCCACCACAGGAAGCCAAAGAATAGGAAATTAACATATGCTGCAGCAGACACGAGAGCAGGTTGTTCAACTACACATTTGGCATCTCAAAGAACATTAAAGGTAAGCAACCTCTTCTTCATGGTCTCTGTACATTCACTCTGACTGGAGACTAACTTAGCTATTACCTGAAAGAAGGTGCAGCACCAGTAGCAATGAATAAAGTGAACAGTTGAAACCTTGCAGTGGCCCAGCAAAGCTCAGGAATGACAATGCCTCTACTATTGCTGCCACTGTTTGATGGAGCGTGCCACCACAATGTCAGGAAGGCTATAGTGAGCAAAGTCATATGCCAGAGATATGGTAGATGAAATCCCACTAGAAAGATGCTGAGAGAAGACTTGCAGCCCCTTCCTTGAACCAAAACAGCCAACATGCATGCAAAGCCCTTTAAAAAGGGAAAATGTGATGAACATGGAAGGCCAGCACCCTGTGTGCATCCAGTAATTATAGTCTCCAATTAGAATGAGACATAGGCAAACGACAGAGAGAATAGGCAAAGTGAAAGGAAGAGAACTATCACTAAAAAGGCAGCACTGGATTGCAAGACAACCTTGCATAGATGGAAATCAAGAAATGGTGGGTCAACTTTCCCATTCTTTAAGCCAGAGGTTTCCAAACTGGGTATTGTGATGAGTTTTGCAGGGTGTCATGAGCTGCAGGCTGGCCAAGCAAAAAGCCAGTGCGAGCATGACAAATCAGAGCTGAGGGCTGTGCATGCTTCGATTAGGCCCACTCATCCTCGTTGGGGGGGGGGGGTTACACTGTTTTTAAGGGTCTTTTTCCAGGCACTGACACCAGAAGGAAGTCCCAATGACATCGGTACATCATGCGTTGTCATGTCACTGGAACAGCAGGGCATCGCCAGCCCAGTAAGTTTGGGAAGTAATGCTCTAAACCAGGGGTGGGCAAATCCTGGCCCGTGGGCCATTTGCAGCCCTCGGGGCCACCAGTCCGGCCCCAAGGGAGTCCCCGTCTCCATTGGGCACTTGGCCCACTGGAGACCTGCCAGAACCCTCAATGGCCTGACAGGATTGCTCTTTGCAGCGGCAGCAGCAAGGGAAAGGCTGGCCCTACAAAGCTTTCCCACTCTTGCAAGAGTTCTGCAGAAGCCCCACCCATCTAATAGGAGGAGGCCACAGCTGAGGCCAGGTGCCCGGTGGGGGTGAGAAGTTGTGGGACTGGTGAATGCTGCTTGAGTGTGCTTTGTGTTGGGGACAGGTGGATGCTGAGGGAGAGAACACAAGGCACTTTTGAATGGGAAGGAACTGCAGAAGTGTGGGGATGTTTCTGGAGAGGGGGAGAAGACGGAGGACTTTTGAATGGAAAGGAACGTGTGTCGACTTGGGAGTTGTGGGGATGGCAGGGGGTGCTGAGAGATGGAGAAACTGGATTGTTTCCATGTGCTGCTTGAGTTTACTAGTGTGGGGGTTGGTGGGGGGTGCTGAAAGACAGAGAAATGGCTCTGAGATTCCCCTCTCCCCTTCCTGGTCTTTATTAATGTGCTGATGACTCAAGACAACAGCTCCACCACTCACTTTAATAGTTCATAGTTCTCATGTGTTTTCTTTGCATGCCTGAATTATAGTTCTCATGTTTAATATTAATAAGCCCAGCAAAATTCATTTACTCATATAAGCACTAATGTATTCATTCATGTAAATTTTTTTCAAATTTGAAATGCAAATTAATCCTTTTTCCCCCAGGCCCCTGACACAATGTCAGAGACAGTGGCATAGCTAAGGGGGTGCAGGGAGTAGCAGTTGCACAGGGCATCAAGCTTTAGGGGGACAACAAGCTGAGCTTGACACTCGTTACCAAAATTGTGAAAATCTTGGTATGTTATATATCATTGGAAAGGTAATTTAATGCAGAATACAATGCAACAGACTGCACTGGAATATCTGTATTCTATCAAAAGTTATAGCCAATTAAGCAGAAAATGAAAACACAACTGCCGTATGGAATAAAATGTGAATTTCTTTAACTCAAAACCAACCTATGAGACTGATTGTTCTGAGAGCCAGTGACATATTATCATGTTATTGACATGTTGCAATGACATGTTATCATGATACAGCAATGTATCCTTATGTAACCAATAAGGTGTTAATATGTGTTAGCTCTCATTTCCACGTATCATAATACAGTTACCCCTGCTAACTGGGTAAAAGGCACTTTTTCAAGTGGTGCCCCTCTTATATTTAGCAAGGGGAGAATAACCATCTCTCTTCACCCAAGCACAGTGTCTTGAACCTAACGGGCATACTTTTTATTTATTTACTTAATTTGATTTTGTCGGGGGGGGGGGCTACAAATCTTCTTTGACCCCAGAGAGCAGATAGATGCCTTAGCTATGCCACTGACTGGGGGGAGGCAGCAGAGCAATTAGGTGGCAAGCTGCTGGGGAGGAGCTGGGTTTCTCCCAATTTTCAGTTTTAAAAAAGCCTGGGCTTGACGTCACTTCCGGTTGTGACATCACTTCCAGGGCAACAATCTGAACTTGGCGCCAGGCTACATGATCATTAGCTACGCCACTGGTCAGAGAGATGATGTGCCAAAATTTGCCCACCCCTGCTCTAAACAAAAGTAACAGTCATCAAATAACTACACTAAAGGGGGCGGAGTTAACACTCAGTGCAGTAGCAGGGAACCTTGGAGGACTCCTGGGGGAACTGCTAAATAGATGTGTTTCCAGAGGACCTCAGTAATGAGGGACTCTTCATTGTCTAAGAAGAAAACATGAAGGCTGAGAGCTTGAACTCGGAGGGTCTCTAGGGACGGCAGTCACAAAGGAAACCCCCAGATATCACTCAGCGCTGGATCACATTGTATACCGGACGCCATCTTCGGAGAAGATTCGGAGAAGATAGATTCGAATAGCTGGGTACGCCCCCCCACAGCCTAGATACAACAACATGATAGCGAAAAGCTTTGAACTGTGAGTAACCAGTTCATTAAAAGGCTACAAAAAGAACTGCAATCAAGAGGTTGGAAGGAGGGAAAGATAACTAAGATTATTTACGTTGGCTTGTAGCCACCCAGAGAGGAAAAGAGCGAACATGGATTTAAAATAGTCCCTGCTGGAGTAGTTCTTGTTTTTTGTAATAAGGGTGACTGGAAGAAAAGGCAAGAGATAAGACAAGATAAATAAGGGAAGATAAAAGATCACCCTGCTGAAATGGTATGCATGGAAAAGGAATAAATAATTAACCTTTAACTGCTGAAATAACTTTCACTTTTGCTTTCCCAGCAAGAAGATGGAATAAGGCTGGACTCAGGCCTGGTCATTTAAAGGCATACTAACTTAATTTGACAGTGTTATTGACCTGAATCGGATTACTGATCCACCCCTTTTGGATATTAAAAATTAAGGATTACCTTGGACAAGAAGGGATGCAAGATAATTAGACTTGGATGACTCTTTAATTGTTGGACTGATTTGACATTGTTATTGACTGGAAGTGGAATACTGACTTACCCCTTTTGGATATAAAACTTGGAAATTAGCCTTACAAGAAGGGGAAGCAAGATAATGAGAGTTGGTTGATTTTTTTAATTGCTGGACCATTTTATCTCTTTTTTACAGCCAGAGGTAAATTGGCTTGATCTGATATCGATAAGAATGGCATCCAAAAATTTAAAGGATGTTAGTAAAAGTCAGTCCTTATTAATGGATGTGGGATTTCAGAAGTGAAATGAAGCGGTCAGAAAATTATCTGAACAAATGAAGCAAATAAACTCCTTGACAAGCATGCAGGAACAGATTACAAATTACAGACGAGAAACAAGAATGGATCAAATGTCAGATGAAACTAAAGAAGTGAAGATTTTTGAAATGAGACAGGAGATGGAAAAAGCAACAGTTATCAGAATTAAGAACTTTAAGGAAGAAAAAAGAGGGAACTTTCAGAGAAAGAGAGCACGTCGTTACAAGAAGAAGAATCTTTGGATTAAATCCAAAAAGAACAGACTTAAGAAAAAGAAAGAAGAAAAGAGAGGGATCAAGAAATTCAAGAGAGTTAAGAAGAAAGAGCAGTGGGAGGAGCAAGAAGGAAAACACCAACAAGACAGAGAACAAAGAAAAAACTAAGACAAAGTGAAAATGGCTGAACAAGTAGAAATTTTCTTTGTAGATATTAATGCACTGAATTCTCCTTAGAAGTGAAAAGTATTCCATTAATTATATTGAATCAAAGTAGATGTAAATGAAAACAAATTTGGAACACAAATATTGCGATAATTAAAGTGGTATTAAGATAATTAAAGTGATTTTTTTTTAAAGAGAAATTATATAAAATGTTTAATAGATGGTATTTAATTCCAGCAAAAATAGCAAAAATGTACCCTGGGTCATCAAACAAATGTTGGATATGTAAAGAGATTGAGGGAACTTTTTATTATATGTGGTGGATATGAGAAAAAGCAAAGAAATATTGGAAAATGATATATAAACTATTACAAGAGATATTGAATTGTGTATTACCATTCAAACTGGAAATATTCCTCTTAAATGCAACATCAGAAATTAAGAACCAAGATAAGAAATATTTTATTGTAAATATTAGTTTAGTGGCAAGAATAGTGTATAAGTAAAATTTGAAGCCTTTTTATGATTGGATAATGTTAGTTAAATAATATTGATTGTTTAGTTAAATCATTAATCAGTAGATTAACAAATATGATAATTTTTGTATTGATGAATAATTTTGTTTTTAGTCATTATTGAATTTTTTTAGACTAATGCATGTTGTAATCGATGGCCAATACCCTCATGTGTAATCTGTGCAGTACCAGCCCTAAGTCTAACCCATTTTCCTTACCTGTATCTGTAATAAATAAATAAATAGACTTTGTTGCAAAGAAAAAAAAATAACTACACTAAAACAGCATATGTCTGAGTGCTGCCTCTGCAAGGCTCTGACTAAGGGAAATTGTGTCTCTCACGTGATTTCTGACTTCCTCCGGGAAATCAAAAGTCGCAAGGGAGACGCGATTTTCCTCAGCCTGAGCCTTGCAGAGGCAGTGCTCAGATATGTGCTGCCTCTGGGAGGCTCAGATGACCCTCCAGAGGGGAGGGGAGCAGAGCATCCCCTTCCCTGCAGAGGGTCTGCATTATGTCAAGCACTGCTTTACAATGGGGATCACAGTCCCAATCCCCATCGTTAAGTGGCACACTACTGCATGCTTTCTATTAAATGACCCTCCCCCAAACTTTTGCAGCACACCTGTAGACCATTCATGGCACACCTATGTGCTGCAGCACAATGGTTGAAAATCACTGCCTTAAAAAGAAAACAGTTGTGAATTACAGGTGGCAAGATATTTGAAGGCTTTGTACATCAATTGGAACAAAACCAACTGAAAGTTCCACACAAGAGAGAAGTGAGACATGGGCAAAGATTAAACAAGCTAGCTCTTTGAAACAAGTTTAGTAGCTGTGAGAACATGGAGTCTAATGGAAAGGGTGCTTGAAAAGCAGCTAAGTGAGCATGAAGTGAGGAAACACCCAAGTCCTTCAATGAAAGGTGATAAAAGAGAGTAAAGGACAATGGAAAGATTGTTGGCTACATGTTGGTTGTTGCAATAGCAGCACAGAAATAAGCTCACATAACTTAAGATGTAAGATGTGCTGATGAGAACTGAATGAAGCTGTGTCAAATGAGTCACTGTCTTAGGTTCTTCTGCTTCAGGGACCAAAAGAAAAATGAAAAAAGTTATAGACCAAACTACGTTTCTAGAGGAGACGGCTGCCCACTGTGCTAAAGTGACCACAAAAATAAAGGAATTTTTTTTCATGTTACTGCTAAGGTGGTCAAAGAAAAGCTGAGAGAGGATTCAGTCCAAAATTTTGTGTCTAAAACTCTAGAAAGTTCCAAACAATGTTTGGTGCAGTTGCAGATTCCCTTGGTGCGAAGTCCGAGACCACAAAGGATAATAAAGCTTTCTCTATTGTTTTGACCAACAAAAGCACACCACAAAATGCTTCATGCAATCTTGGATCAGTCTTACAGTCTCCTGTAACCTATCATCATGGCTTGGAACCAGAAGTTTGCCTGGTCTCTTCATCCTCTTCGTTTTGAGCAGCCTGTTTTCACACTGTTCAGGTTTCAATGTAAGTTTCATTATTACATTTCAAGGTCAATTATATTGCTGCTACTTTTATGGCTGATGGTTTTTAACTAAGGTTTTGTGACTTGCATTTATATTTGTTTTATTTTATGTACTATAAGCTACATTGAGTGTAATTCTGTCATTAAAAGGTGGGATATAAATCAGAGTAATAAATACTTACAGCATGCTTCTGCCAACATTCTCTCAAAATGGGCCTCTTCTTTTTATGTACTACAACTTCCTGCATATCTTCAAGAGAGGGATGCTGCCCTACTTCTTCCTCAAAAGGTAACATATACTCATCCACAGGTCCTGTATTATAAATAATAATACATTTACATTATAAATGTAAATTACATTTAAATCCTGCTTCTCATCCAACTGTTATAAAACAGTTCCCTCAATTAGACAAAAAGATCACACATTACTCACCATCTGATGCAGTACATCGAGATGCTAGTTCCCACAGGACAAGTCCCATAGCATACATGTCTATTCTCAAAAATGCATCTCTTTGGAAATTTATAGCACCTTCCAGCACCTCTGGAGCCATGTATCTTCGGGTGCCAACCTTGAAAGAGTTTAAATATGTTAGAGTTACACTTGTATTTTTAAAAAACTTTATAAAAATCTAATTAAATTTTAAAACCTATTTTTTTAAAAACCTGTGAGCCATTCCAACCAAAAGCCAACTCACTGTTCCCTTTTAAAAAATATAGATTGTCTTCAGAATATCATTTATTAATAGATCGTTTAAAATATTTTGAAGCAAATAATTTCAGCAGCTCTCAGTATTCTTTTGATTGGCCAAATAATAATGAGGTATGATGAGACTAGCTGAGGATAAAGCTAATCACAAGGACAAACCAGCCCAGATAGGAAGATATGTGCTCTAGCCCTTAAGTATCAAGGTAGTTTCCAATGCCAAGGTTTCTATAAAAGTTATATAGAGATCTCTGGTTCACATTTGTCTCAAGCTTCTGGGAGCCTCCAGAGACAGGCCTGGGGAAAAAGGAGAACTACCCTGCCAGAAATAATACCTGCAGCATATTTATTCGCAAACCAATCCTACTGTGTTTAAAAGGGCTTTCTCCCTCTAGTACAGCTATTTTCAACCATTGTGCCAGGGTACACTGGTGTACCACAAATGGTCTGCCGGTGTGCTGGGGGAGTATGGGGAAGGGTCATATATCAGTAGGGTCAATGGGGGATGTGAGCCCCTGGCTGGCAGTGCACCTTGTCAATTGTCAAAAAACTGAACGTATGCCTTGATAATTTTAGTGCCTTCTCAGTGTGCCACAAGATTAAAAAGGTTGAAAAATCACTGCTCTAGTAAGTGGTTTGATATTAAAATTTCAAGGCTGCAAACCAAATTTACATTTTTCTACCATTAGCACATTCTTTCATTAGATTGTTCTACTATGGTATGTGTTCACAATGCCAAGGATAAACTATGTGATACATTTTTCAATGTTAGTGAGAAGATAGCTAGAACAAGCATGACAAACTAAGAACATAAGAACAGCCCCACTGGATCAGGCCATAGGCCCATCTAGTCCAGCTTTCTCTATCTCACAGCAGCCCACCAAATGCCCCAGAGAGCACACCAGATAACAAGAGACCTGCATCCTGGTGCCCTCCCTTGCATCTGACATTCTGACATAGCCCATTTCTAAAATCAGGAGGTTGCACATACGCATCATTGCTTGTAACCCGTAATGGATTTTTCCTCCAGACACCACTCCAATCCCCTTTTAAAGGCGTCCAGGCCAGATGCCATCACCACATCCTGTGGTAAGGAGTTCCACAGACCAACCACACGCTGAGTAAGGAAATTTTTTCTTTTGTCTGTCCTAACCCTCCCAACACTCAATTTTAGTGGATGTCCCCTGGTTCTGGTGTTATGTGAAAGTGTAAAGAGCATCTCTCTATCCACTTTATCCTTCCCGTGCATAATTTTGTGTCTCAATCATGTGCCCCCTCAGGCGTCTCTTTTCTAGGCTGAAGAGGCCCAAACGCCATAGCCTTTTCTCATAAGGAAGGTACCCCAGCCCAGTAATCATCTTAGTCACTCTCTTTTGCACCTTTTCCATTTCCACTATGTCCTTTTTGAGATGTGGCAACTAGAAATGAACACAATACTCCAGGTGTGGCCTTACCATTGATTTGTACAACGGCATTATAATATTAGCTGTTTTGTTCTCAATACCTTTTCTAATGATCCCAAGCAAAGAACTGGCCTTCTTCACTGCCGCCGCACATTGGGTCGACACTTTCATCGACCTATCCACCACCACCCCAAGATCTCTCTCCTGATCTGTCACAGATAGCTCAGAACCCACTAGCCTATATGTGAAGTTTGGATTTTTTGCCCCAATGTGCATGACTTTACACTTACTGACATTGAAACGCATCTGTCATTTTGCTGCCCATTCTGCCAGTTTGGGGAGATCCTTCTGGAGCTTCTCATAATCACGCCTGGTCTTCACCAGTCAGAAAAGTTTGGTGTCATCTGCAAACTTTGCCATCTCACTGCTCACCCCTGTCTCCAGGTCATTTATGAACAGGTTGAAAAGCACTGGTCCCAGGACAGATCCTTGGGGCACACCACTTTTCACCTCTCTCCATTGTGAAAATTACCCATTGACACCCACTCCCTGTTTCCTGGTCTTCAACCAGGTCTCAATCCAGGAGAGGACCTGCCATCTAATTCCCTGACTGTGGAGTTTTTTCAGTAGCCTTTGGTGAGGGACCGTGTCAAACAGCTTCTGAAAGTCCAGATATATAATGTCCACGGGTTCTCCCACACCCACAAGCCTGTGGACCTTTTCAAAGAATTCTATAAGGTTTGTGAGGCAAGACTTACCCTTACAGAAGCCATGCTGATTCTCTCTCAGCAAGGCTTGTTCATCTATGTGTTTTGAGATCCTATCTTTGATGAGGCATTCCACCATCTTACCCGGTATAGATGTTAGGCTGACCGCCCTACAGTTTCCCGGATCCCCCCCCCTTTCCTTTTTAAAAATCGGTGTGACATTTGCTATCCTCCAATCCTCTGGCACCGTGGTCGTTTTGAGGGACAAGTTGCATATTTTAGTCAAGAGATAGCAACTTCATTTTTCAATTCCTTAATAACTCTTCAATTCCTTAATAACTCTTGGGTGGATGCCATCAGGGCCCGGTGACTTATTGATCTTTAATTTATCAATGAGGTCTGAAACATCTTTTCTTTTAACCTCTATCTGACTTAATTCCTTGGTCAGGAGACGATCTCATTATGAATTTTCAAGTATTTAGTTGTCTGTCAAAGAAGCCATCTTCTCTCAAAAAAAACTCTTGCAGAACAAATAATCATGTTCAATTGTGCACAGAAATACTCCTATTCAAACAAAAAATGAAATATTTTTGTCTTGGCTTTAAAAATAACTTACTTGTCCATGTGTGTCTCCTGCTGACTTTCCAGCCTCAAACTTTAAAGCAAGACCAAAGTCAGCAATACAAGCTGTAAGATTATTTTTCAACAATACATTCTTGCTTTTGATGTCCCTTGGGGAAAAAAGAAAATTAACTAACATGAAAACTACTAGCACACACACACATATAAGCTGGAGATCTTAAAGAATAAAGTATGGTCTGGTTTTAGCAAACAGACCCAAGCTGAGCTTCAAACTATAGTGCAGGTCACATTTGGGCCTGGTAAATGGTTCATCACGCATCTAAGCCAGTTTTAGGCTGGATAGAGGACTACTGGAAACCCTATGCAGGAGACAAGTCCAAAAAGAAGAAAATCCTGAATTCATGCTCAGTTGTACCATTCTACAATATAAATTCTTCCCAAAGTAGCACATGCGTCATTTTCGTCAGGATCAGGATTGTAGCTGCTTAACCTGTCCTTGGGATAAGTGAGGATAATAATGACACCAGAATGCAAGTCTTAAACTCCAGTTCAATGATTTTCCTTCAGCTGAAAGCATCTGGGTTAGAGAAGTGCCCAGCCCATTTTCTACTTGCGTTGCTGTGGACAGGGATCAGATACCTATAAGCATGAACTCTGTATAAGTGAAGAAATATTGACACTGGCACCTTGGTTCAAGAGTATCTCCCCCCCTTCCCCCTGCAAGATGTACTTTTAGTTGCCTCCTAGGGAGCTTATTCATAAAGGGAAGGCATTTGAACCTATATCATGATAGACTGAAGAGTATTTTGAGTTATAAAATATAATTCAAAACAACAAGACTTACTGATGTTCAATGCCACCAATACCCTCACCAGAAGAACTGCCAGATTTTAAGTGCTAGCCCATGAAAACTAGTTTCGGCTTCTGTTATTATGCACTGCTTTTATAATAAAATTGTGTATTTATTACACATAACTGGTAACCTCTGTTACCATCAAGACTCTCCCTAGAATATTGTTCTAGAAATATCACAATTGTTTTTCATTCTTATGAACATGTATTTATTGTAGTTACACTATTATGTATACTATACACAAGTAGTATTTTAAACTCAGAAGTATTGTACAGGGGCACAATTTTACACAAAGCTTCCTTGCTCACTCCCATCACATTTCTTCTTAAAATCTTTGAAACCTCAGACACGGTGCGTTAATTTCCATTCCCTACTGTAATCTTAGTCTAAGGTACACGATACTGAAAAAATTGCATGGCATTCCCCATTTACTGCTCCCCCCCTTGTGTCAAGATCCAGATTTTAATCCCCTCAGACATGGCAGTGGGATTCTTTTCACCCTAGGTAAAGCACCATGTACTGCTGCTGCAGTACATCCCCTAAATATTTAATATGCAATGACTCCAGTATTGTTTAAAACAATTACCTGTGGGATATAGCTGGTTTATGCCCATCTTTTAGACCAGGGATGTCTTCATGAAGATAAGCCAAACCTCTAGCCATAGTTTCAGCAATGTGACATAGTTCATTCCATGAGACTACATTAGCCTTCAGAAAGTCTGTAAGTGAACCCTGAACAAAGGAGATTGCAAAAGTTACATCCTGTTTCTCATTACAGGGCTTACTGTACTATCCCAAGCAGTCAATAAGTAACTATTATTAAGTAACAACAGCACAGATTTCAATAGCCACAAATGCTCCAATGTGCTCAGAGAGCGTTTGGACAACACAGGCTTCTTCCTTTTCACTACAATGTGAAGTCAGTGTTTACAGGCATTCTCCCCTGCCATCCCTCCAAGAGGTACATACAAAACAATCCCAGAAACAAGGAAGGAAACTTACACAAACACATCAAGTCTGGATTTGGATGTATGCCCATTAACAACATAATGGTACCTCTAAGTTCAATTTGTAATTGTAGTTTCATTGGTGCAGACAATTATCTTGAACCCACCTTTTATTTAATTCTGTCCAAATTACTTTGTGGAGAAGGGGTGAGTTAGAGCAACAAAATAAGCAAAATTGTGTAAGTTAACCAGGGCTTTCAGAATGGTATGCACATTCAAACACACACCCTACCGAAAGCAAAAGATAGCACTTTCATTGGGTGCACATCAGGGAATGCATCCAATTTACAGCCACAATTCTAAAAGCAAGGATAAGCAGGAGATGACAGTCTGTGAATATTCAGAATTATGTGAAGATACACCATTCACTCTGCACTTTGTTTTAAGAAGACAAGTTTAAAGTAAAAAACAACAACCCAGAACTGAACTGTTTGTAACAAGAAACAAGAAGCTGCTGCTGAAAACAGCCATATTCTAATCTGTAGAGTCTGTGTAACTCCTCCAAAATGTGTATTATAATCAGTATTAATATTATGCTGTGTATATTCCTGTCCTACATCAGACAGGAGCACACACCTTACTTGCGAAAATTCAGACACAAGACAAATAGCTTTGATGTCAATATTTTTTGCAATGACAATACAATCAAGGCTTTTAAAGACCATCCTCAAAGCCCATTTAGTTCCAGCAAATATTCCATTAATGCACCTTGAACAGGGCAATATAAATTACAGAAACTTCATTATTTAAATTGAGAAAGTCTGAGCACCTTTTCATGAAATGCTGTTATGAGCCACAAATCTACATCAATGTTGGTGCCTCGTTTTTCAGCGCCAATAAATTGCAGAATATTTTCATGCTTCATTCCAGGCAAACTGTAGATTTCATATTCATTTTGCCATGACTGTTTGTCCTTAAACAAAAATGGTAAGTTAATATCTCACAGTGTGTCACAATTAAACACTTCTGCATTTCATAACTTCTGTAACTCACCGTCAAAAGCAATCTCATCTTCTATATTAACCAACAGTATATCACCCACTTAGCATTTGAGAAAACCTAGACATGCAAAAACAACAACCTCTGCCAACTTCGTTAGAGGAGGTAACTTTTAAGTGGTGATTTTTTTATCCAGTACAATTCCACTAGGCCAGCACCATTGGGACCTAGGTGGTACCGGATTATCGGATATGCCAGACTATCAGAAGGTGCTATTTTACCTGGCTCTAGTGATGGAGTTGCTATTTAAATTACTAGCAACACCATCACTACTTCTATTACTACCAAGTGTTGTCCCCAAGAAACTTCAGTAGCCTGCCTTGGTGATGCCATCACTGAGTCAGGGGCCAAATGTGCCTGTGCAAAGGGGGCAAATGTGCCAGCAAAGTGGGCAGTCTGCTCCAGACCTGAGTGCATTCCTGGAAAGTTTTGATGCCAGACTACTGGGAGTGCCAGACAACCGAGTCCCAGATTATTGTTTTACTGCACTTACAAAGGGGATAACAACTGTAGCTATTTACCCCAGCATAACATCTTTTCCAGTGGCTGTTTGGGTCATTAAGATCATGGGCCTCTTCGAGACAAGGAACCATTTTTCATTTAACCATGTAAACTGCTTTGTTAGTTTTGTGAGAAGTGCGACTACATTTATCAAAGTTGAGATGAACCCAGTGTATAAGAGCTATAGAGCTCTTAAAAGCTATACTATTAAGCCCTCCTCACAGATGGGTATCACCTGAGCTAAGATGGGTGGTGACTAGGGAGAAGGCCCTCTCAGTTGTGATGCTGCTGTATACAGAATGCCTGGTGCCTACTCATTTTGTGTTGGGTAAAGACCTTTATATTTTCCCAGGCCTTCTACCTTGTTACATTTCATGCAGCTTTTAACAATGATGTTTTAACGCTGCTGACTTGTGTGCTTTGAACTTGCTTTATGGCCATTTTTGTAAGCTTTACATATGTAAAGGTGCATATTGCTGAGTGGGCCTAAATGTACAAAATTAAAAGCAACATATTAGATGACTAAATTTCATAGTGGAAAATATGGCACTGCATCTTATTTACACTCCAATCTTAAACATTTACTTGTCAGAAATACATCTAAGACCTGGTTTTAATGAAATGCTTACTTTGTGATTATTTGACTAATTATGTGGTGTTTGTGACATAGGTAATCATGATATATTTCTACCATTCCATTTCAGATATCCCTCTCAACTCCTCTGTAATAAAAATATTGTATAGCATTTGTATCAGAATAGGGGCGCAATCCTAACCTTGAGTTCAGCCAGCCGAGGGTCGCAAACGTGCCATAAAGCACATTTGCGCCTCTGTGGGAGGAAGCCAGGCCGATGGAGGCCTCCGCGCTGGCTTCCTCCCGGCTCCTTGCGTCGGCTCAGATGAGCTGATGCAAGGGTGACAGGTAAGCGTGGGGGAAGCAGGGAGGGGGAGGGAGGGAGGCGTTCCTGGGCTGGGGGAGGGGGAGCTATGGGTGGCCCTGGGGGTGGATGGGTGAGGAGAGGAAGGTGGGGCTGGGATCCAGCAGTTATGCCGGATCCCAACCCCAGTCTCCGGGGAGAACAGAGCAGCTTCAAGCCGTTCTGCTCTCCTCTGACTTGCGCCACCTCAGGAGGTAGCGCAAGTGTGAGGAGACCCATTGGGGCCAGCAGCCCTTACCCAGGGGTAAGGGGAAGAGTTTAGCCTCTAGCTAAGCCGCTTCTGGCCACAATCCTGCGCTGGATACAGCGCAAGCCTCCTGGCTTGCCTGTTCCAACGCAAGTTTGGATTGCGCCCTAAGTCTTATACTCTTGCAAATGGGCCACACGAGCATGCCTTCAGACTCTTAAGTTCACCTAACAACACGATGACCAATATTGCTTTCCCTTTATTTGAATAGTATTAGGTTAGTTAAAAAAGATTACATGCAGTCCAATATTTATCAACTTGTTTCATTTGTTTTAAGCTCTGATATTTACTTCAGCTTCTGATTTATATTAAGCTTCTGATATTTACAGATAATATTTAGAAAAGAAATGAAATTTCAACTTTTTCTGGTTTGCATGAACAGCAACTCTCAATGAAATAGTATTTCATTACTCTAAAATGCATTTATATACCTGGATTGGGAAAATTTTCACAGCTACATATTCATTTAACAACTGAGCTTTCCAGACGCAACCAAATCTTCCCCTTGCTTTGACCTCTAATAACTGCAGTGGCTTCAGACCAATTAGTGGTGATGGAGGTGGCGGTCCAGGATCCTAGAAACAGACAAACTAATTAGAATCTAAAGTTTTTCCATATGGAATAGTACAAGTACTCAGGAGGAAAAGGGGTTAGATTTCTGTCAAGAAAGCTTACTTATAGAAGACAAACAAGGTTTTCAGAATACCTACTACAATGACCAACACAGTGCTGCACCATCTCAAACTATACAAAAAACATATTGACAAGTTTCATGTGAGACAGAATGAAAAGTTTTAACTAAAACAGGGTTCAAGCACCACAACGGTACCGACAGATGCAATACAAAGAGGTACACCAAAGCCATTTGGTCTTAGTCTTAGACCTAGATGGTCTTAGCCATTTGGTCTGTTTGCACTGTAAGCCTTACAGGTAGAAAACGCAAGTTCTTTCTTTCTTGCTCACTGAGCACAGGTGAATATATCTTTTTGGGTCAATGGGTTGGATTATTTTTGTGGTGGGCTGGATTTGGTTCAAAAGCCATAGGTTGCCAACACCTACTCTAAGGCCTCTGGGGGGTATGCACATTATGCTGAGTTGCTGCTTTTCCCCCACTGTCAAATAGGGGTTGCTGTTTTCAAAGTTACTGAGCTGCTAGGGTTGTCTCTAAACAACTTTTGTTTTTGTCAATGTCTTCACAGCTTTGCCTGCTGCAAAGCCCAATCAAGCCCATTTGCAAGTTGGATATCTGTAAGTCAGGGTTACAGACTGTACATAGGTTCTTGTATAATACTGAATAGAATCAAATTACCGTATTACATATTTTTCCATTTAGATACACTTGACATGTGGTAAATATCTCCTTGCCACTTGTCAGTACAGTACACGCAAACTACAACTATGCCTCAGTGAGAGTCAGCCTAGCTTTAACTGCCTTTAACTCCCTATGCCTTTATCCCATGCTGAAAATTCATCCAGCAGATAATGCCACCTTTGGGACAAACTGCTGCCAGGAGAGTAATTTTGGAAGGAAAATAGCATGGGGTCAAGGGGCTAAACCACATCCTCATTTTTACTTGCATCTCTGACACAGATTGCTCTCTCCATGAGGGGAACCATGTGCTCTGAGATGCAAGTATTTAAATATCACACACCTGGTCTGACCCTCATCTATCTCAAGAAAAAATATTACTGAAATAACTATAACAAACAGTTAACAAATATACGTGCTGAAAGGAATTTCTTAATTTCCCAGTATTTCAACTTCATACCTCCAAAATATACTACAAAAATATAACTGACCCATTTTCCCAACCATTGAGTTGGGAACAAGAACATACACACAGGATCATGAAGACAAATGAAAATTGGGATAGCACTGCGATTTTGTGAGATTACTAAAGGAATCTTCCTTTTAACCCTTTGGCTGAACCATAATCCTTTACCCTCAACCGAAACAAGCGTAACTACATGTATTAATGTTGGCATTCACTCCAAGGTCTATCTGTTCACACACAAAGTCCCTTTAATCCAAGAAGAAGAGACAGAGCCAGAATGCCACTTTGAGAAACTGTCTTAAAGCTACTACTTTTTATGCCTGGAAGCTTGTTAGGAGGCTTTTGCCAATCTGTAACAATAGCAGGAGAGAATCTGGGGTTAGGCTGCTTTGTTATGATGCATATATTATCATTATGCTGTTATTAATGCATATGGTGGTGGTTAGGAAAAAAATCTGTGTTATTCCTTTCCTTCTTCCTACCTCCCTCTTCCCTAAAAATGTGGTATAACATAAGAGCTAGTAAAAGCAAAAGTGTGTATAAAGAGTGTAGGTGAGAAATGGATCAGACTAGAAAAAAGGATAAAACAGTAAGGGACACTAATATAAACACAGACTCCAAGTTGCTAGAAAAGAGGCCCACTGGTAAATGACAGAGAAATAATAAAGAAGGAATCAGGTTTAGGTTACAAATTTGTAGCAACTGGTTATTTGGGGGAAAAAGAAGCTCTTTAAATGTGAACATGTCCAAAGTTCTCAAAACCAGATGTACTTCATCAAGTCCAGAAAAGCACCAAGAGGTTCTCTGATCAATGGAAAACTAGCTTATCTAACTAGCTCAAGGTTTGGTGAAGGGACTCTGTGTACTCCTCATCTTGAGAGAAACAAGATGGAACAAGAAATTTTAAGTCTAGGAGGCAAAGAGTGAGTGGCCCCTTCAGGAACAACTTCTCCAAAGGGATAAAGAAATGAACCTAAGGGGGCAGAGGCCAGAAGTCTGTGGCACCTCCCTAGCTGGGGACTGGGTGCCAACCCTCAATAGCTACTGGTCAACTTAAAAAGAGAAGGAAAACCTCTGACACTATGCATTTTTCCAAAGTGTAACAATTGTCTTGTCAAGTCTGATTGAATGAATGTGGTTCAACTAACGTGGCAGTGGGTGCATGCATGATAGACAGTGAGCATGCATCTGTGCAAGGAAGGTATTGGCCTGCCATGTTGTAATCAATAAAGCTAACTTTCACTGGCATCAGTCGCTCCACCATTGGCTCAGAGTGAGAGAAAAGAGTGTGA
Source organism: Tiliqua scincoides (assembly GCF_035046505.1). Lineage (NCBI taxonomy): Eukaryota > Metazoa > Chordata > Lepidosauria > Squamata > Scincidae > Tiliqua > Tiliqua scincoides. The sequence continues at coordinate 93,518,545 of NC_089821.1, read as the reverse complement.
GTGTGTGTGTGTGTGTGTGTGTGTGTGTGAGAGAGAGAGAGAGAGAGAGAGACCAACCACCAGTGAAACAGAGTGAGTGTGAGAGAGATGAATCCTCCTTTCTTCCCCCCAGGGCAAGCCCAAATTGGACCTGGATGACTTTGGGACCCAAAAGGAAGGAATTTGCACTAATCTCCCCTTCCCTCTGCAGTTCCCTACACCCCTTCCCTAATGTTTGTGTGAGGGTTTCCCAATGCTCAGGAAAAAACTATGGAGGTCTGCAGGGGGAAAGTCAAGATCGGTGTAAATGGTCTCTCCCCTCTTGAAAAATGGGAAACCACTTTAGAGTACAACATTTTTCGTCCATTACCTTTGCTTTTCCCTTTCTTTTTCACTTCTCCACTATCAACAGTTACACTGTAAGGGTAGGGGTCTGATTTTAGTTTGTTCCCATGTAAAGTACCATGTACTGTACATTAATGGCAATATATATTAACAACCATTAACTTAACTCTGAGAACACAGTGTGCCTTCCAACTGATTTCCAATACTTTCTGCAACATAGTATACCAGATGGCAAGAAACATATTCAAGCCAAATTAAAATTTGATGCAGGGGTTACTCCCCCCAAATACAGATGATCCTTCTACCTGTTGGGAACTCCAAAAGAGTTCAAAGATGAAATGTGTGTGAACCTTACACAACGTTGCTGCCTGGGGAAACTACTTTTTATACCAAATGAATATTACAATTTTAATTGGTTTATAATAAGGAAAGTATTCTGAGCCAAAATAGTTCATGTAGAGGTTAATCTATTGAATGACTTTCTTCAGTTCAACAGGACTAACAACTGCACAAAAGGGTGACAAAAATTGAGACTTTCAAAGTCTAATTGTAGGGTTCTACTTGTGAACTATTTTTAAAACCTATGTAACTGAATCACATCAAGTATTACATATGAAATTTTATACAGCAGTATTACATATGATATTTACAGGATATATTTTAAAATACCACTGCAGTTAACAGGAAATGCACACTCTAGAGCAGCGTTTCTCAAACTGTGGGTCAGGACCAACTTGGTGGGTCGCAATCTGATTTCTGACTGGTCCCAGACAGCCTCCAATGAAAACAAGAGTGATGGAAAGATCAGATAACTAATTACCTCAAGCTCTAAGACCATTCTAAAATCAGATTGACAGCTAGTGCAGGCAGGTGAAGGCTGGGTCCAATAGCTAAACCCTTCAAACCTTGAAGTTATTCTTTAGGTATTGGCAACCTTCAGTCTCGAAAGACTATGGCACAGCGTCTAGTGTGGCTGAAAAGGCCAATCCGGGAGTGACAATCCCTTCCACACCGGGAGCAAGTGCAGTCTGTCCCTGGTCTGTCTCCCTGGCTATGGGCCTTCCTTCTTTGCCTCTTAGCCTCAGACTGTTGGCAAAGTGTCTCTTCAAACTGGGAAAGGCCATGCTGCACAGCCTGCCTCCAAGCGGGCCGCTCAGAGGCCAGGGTTTCCCACTTGTTGAGGTCCATCCCTAAGGCCTTCAGATCCCTCTTGCAGATGTCCTTGTATCGCAGCTGTGGTCTACCTGTAGGGCGCTTTCCTTGCACGAGTTCTCCATAGAGGAGATCCTTTGGGATCCGACCATCATCCATTCTCACGACATGACCAAGCCAACGCAGGCGTCTCTGTTTCAGCAGTGAATACATGCTAGGGATTCCAGCACGTTCCAGGACTGTGTTGTTTGGAACTTTGTCCTGCCAGGTGATGCCGAGGATGCGTCGGAGGCAGCGCATGTGGAAAACGCTCAGTTTCCTCTCCTGTTGTGAGCAAAGAGTCCATGACTCGCTGCAGTACAGAAGTGTACTCAGGACGCAAGCTCTGTAGACCTGGATCTTGGTATGTTCCGTCAGCTTCTTGTTGGACCAGACTCTCTTTGTGAGTCTGGAAAACGTGGTAGCTGCTTTACCGATGCGCTTGTTTAGCTCGGTATCGAGAGAAAGAGTGTCGGAGATCGTTGAGCCAAGGTACACAAAGTCATGGACAACCTCCAGTTCATGCTCAGAGATTGTAATACAGGGAGGTGAGTCCACATCCTGAACCATGACCTGTGTTTTCTTCAGGCTGATTGTCAGTCCAAAATCTTGGCAGGCCTTGCTAAAACGATCCATGAGCTGCTGGAGATCTTTGGCAGAGTGGGTAGTGACAGCTGCATCGTCGGCAAAGAGGAAGTCACGCAGACATTTCAGCTGGACTTTGGATTTTGCTCTCAGTCTGGAGAGGTTGAAGAGCTTTCCGTCTGATCTGGTCCGGAGATAGATGCCTTCTGTTGCAGTTCCAAAGGCCTGCTTCAGCAGGACAGCGAAGAAAATCCCAAACAAGGTTGGTGCAAGTTATTCTTTAGAGCTGCCTTATTACAAGAAATGGATTGAGTTTTTTTGCAAATAAAAATATTACTTGTAAATAAAAATATTTATTTTCAAAGTAAATGATGTCACCTTTTTTTAAATCTTGTAAAGCTTGGGTCCCAACCAAGTGTCATTTTAGAAAGTGGGTACCAATGCTAAAAAGTTTGAGAACAACTGCTCTAGAAATGTCAAAATAGGCACTACAACTGAACTGTGAAAGCACTTCCACTAAAATTATACATGAATGCTGACAAACTGTTCATGGAATTGTTATGGATTATGAAGTTGATAATTACTAATTTGTAAAGAATTCACTTTTGTTCACTACACTTTCTATTGTTTGGTAACTGAGCTGTAGAATTCTTTTTAATAAAACTGCCTTGGTGCCCCCTTCTCACTGGGGGTAGAAAAGTAGTTATCAATATTTCAGATAAATAAATCCTTCCAAAATAGATTCAAGTAAATTTTTAGAACTTTTCTGGCTCTTTTCATGGAAGCGTAAACTTTTTTTTCACTTTTTTAAATACCGGCCTTCCTCTGAAGAGCTCAGGGCGGGGTACACCGCTGTTCCCCTCCTTCTGTCCTCACAACAACCCTGTGAGGTAGGTGAGGCTGAGAGAAAGTGACTGGCCCAAGGTTACCCAGGAAGCTTTGTGGTTAAGGGAGATTCAAACCTGGCTATTCCAGGTCTACCTCCCAAACCACTACACTACCCTGGCTCTCTTACTACCTCACTTACGGCTCTTGAACTTACTATACAGAGAAAAGGTACTTGAGACGTTTAGCTACAAAGGTAAAGAAAATGATATAAAAACATTTCATACACAGTATGAGATATTCCCCTCATACCCAATAGCAACAACTATATATTTATATCAAATCCAGACATGTACAAAGTATTTAATACCAGAGGGGAAGCCAATTGCAGCACAAAACCCTTGACCTCTTTCTATTTTAATTCCTTTCAGAACTGTGATTATGATATTATTTGGAATGACACAATAAAGTAAAATGGATATCTGCTAACTCAGCGGTATCAGACTTAAGGCCCGCAAGCCAGATTCGGTCCCTGGAACCTATTTAGTTGGTTCGTGTGATCATCAGGCTCCTCAGAGTAGCTCTCAGTTGTTAAGCAGCAGCATGTTCCCTAGCAGAAGAAGCGCTACTGAAACAGTGCCTGCCTGATAACTGGGCTGTTCCATAGCCTTTTTTCCGGGGAGGCACACTGCAGCTCAGCAGCTAAAGCTTAACACCCCCCCTCTTCTCTAAGGAAGAAACTTTTCAAAGCACTACTGAGCTGCAAAGTGATAGCTTGGGAAAACAAGTACTGATGAAAGGATTTGTAACTGAAAAAGAGAGGCAAAGAAGCTCCACCCTTGGCAACTGGATGCACCCAGTCTTTCCTGCACATTGCAGAGCAAGCCAGGGAGGAGAGTAGAGCAATAGGAAGAGGACTGAGGATGAGGGCTTGTTTGAGTTCAAGTCCTGTTTCAAAACTAAATCCTGCCCTAAGCCTCCCCATGATTACACAGCAGGACGTTCCCTTAATTTCCAGCATCCCTGCAGCAGGAAAGCCCTCTTCTCTTCCTCAGTCTGATGAGCTCAGAGACACTCTAGAAACTCCTGTGTGGCAGAAGCAGTCATAAGAAGAGCCCTGCTGGATCAGGCCAAAGGCCCATCTAGTCCAGCTTCCTGTATCTCACAGTGGGCCACCAAATGTCCCAGGGAGCACACAAGGCAACAGACACAATCTGCCTCCGGGTGCCCTCCCCTGCATCTGGCAATCAGAGGCAGCCTGCCTCTAAAACTAAGAGCTTTGACATGGAGCACTGCAGAGAATAGCAGGAAGGGTGCTTCCCCTAGGTTTCAATACAAAGCTCAACGGGCAGCCCAATCCTATTGGGCTTCAGTTCCAGATGTTGCAAACATGCCGCAAGGCAAGTTGGCACCACCCTGTGAATAAACGGTGCCAGAAGGGAGGCACGCACTGCCCTATGAACGCTGCAGAGGAACCCCTGGCTACTGCTGGATCTAAGGTGAGCATTGAGTGGCATGGGGAAGGCGGCAGAAGGGCAGAACAGTGAGAGGGACAGGTCCCAGGGGAGGTTGGACCAGTGCAGGTCGCCAAATTTGATCCCATGTCAGGCTTGGACGCCCAACATGGGGCCAGCAAAATATCAGGGCTATTCAGAAAGTAACCTCTGTTTGGCTTTTAAAAATACAAGAATGAAGGAAAACAATTTAACATTGCTCAAAAGTTAAATACAATGCCAGCACTACACTTCCCTGTAATCTCCACCTGAACTGAGGCCATTATTATATCCTGGGACAAGCTTTTGTCTCCCCTCCTCAAGAACTCTGCCACTGTGTGTGCATGTGCATTGTCATGGAAAAGTACCACACCTTATGTTTACACAAATGAAAGCTGACTGAGCTCCCAGGCAGCAAAGTTCTTGTCCCAGGATACAATAATTGTCTCAATTCAGGTGGAGCTTACATGGAAAAGTGTAGTGCTGTTGTTGTATTTAACTTTGCAGCAGTATTAAATTGTTTTCCTTCATTCTTGTTTTTTTTAAAAGCCAAATGGAGGTTACTTTCCAAATAGCCCTTCCAGCTGGTGCTGACTTAAGACCCTCTGAGCAGGCTGGGGTGTTACTTGGGGTAAGGGGATGAATGTCCTCTTCCTCCAGGAGTCTATTCAGCCTGCTTGGATCCAGCACAGGACCTGGCAGTAACCATTTGGAACCACCACTCCTATGCTGGATAGGATTGGGCCCAATGATGTCTAAAAAAAGGACTAAGTGTCAACTCTGAATAGATTGTACTTGCCACAATTTGTTTCTTCTACTTCAGTTCCTAGAGTTTGTCTTCTATTGCCATCACAGGTAAGAACCAGACAGATTACAGACAGAGAACAGAGTGCAGTAGTCAGACAAGGCAAGCAATTTTACTGATCAATTTTTTGAACACACCCGTATTTTGTATGCTTGCCCAAACATGCTTTTTGAAAAAATTCTACAAAAGGAGTGTACTAAGTATCACTCAATCTACAGCTCAAAAAATCCATGGCTAGGAATAAACAATGCATCTTACCTCTATCATTATGTGAAAGGCGTGCTTGTAAAGAAAAACACACAAGCAAACAGAAATTACTTCGTACAGTACAAATTAGGTACTGAGCAACTTAGAAAAGTGACAAAAGGAAACAAGAGCATTAAAAAGTGACACCTGATTCAGTACTGATGCCTTTTTAAAAAACACATTATTGTATAACCAACTAGCAAAATCCTGCTCTGAAAGGAACAGGAGATACAGCAATAGTGTTAGTACAGCTTTTAAAAGTAACTATATTGAACAAATACATTTATTTATAACTTATGTTCATAGTAGTAATTTTAAGTGTCCAAAAATGACTGAGAAATTAATCTAAATATATTGCAGCTGTTCCAGAAGTCTCAGGAATACACACTGATTGCCAGGAATGCTGAAAGTGTACAATTCTGAACTCTGGCCTGCCTACCTGAGAGGGAGGAGCTACCCACCTGGAGATCATGGAGATCCCACTGAAGAATGTACAGTTATTCACCTAATGAACTGCTCATCTTATAGATGTTCCTTTCCTGTTAGCTTTCCAACTTTTCTAAAGTAAACACGAATGTGTACATGAACAGGTTTGTAGGTTCCTACATTACACCAGAGGGCAGTGTTGCATCATTTAATAACAAATCTTTTAAATACCTGCAAAGTAAAGCTGTCTCTCTGGATAACAAGCTAAATAAAGTGAACTTCTATTTGATATTAATATTTTCAGTTTGGCAGGAAAGTTATGCAAAACTCGCCATGTGACTGATGCTTTGATTTGCTGCTACTTCTTCTAGAACTGCCTTTGAAAAGTTATTCCACTCCACTTACATTTCATATTAACTAGAGAGCCTGTGTGGGGTAGGGCAGGATTGTTGTGCTAACAGTAGAGAAGATATAGGCTCACAAAGCCCCATTCATGCATGAAGCTAACTAGGTGACCACAGGTAACCTTCTTAAACTACCTCAGAATTGTTTTGAGGATAAAATGTGGAGAAATCCTTGTATATCACCCTTGGAGGAAAAGTAAAATAGAAACCACCCAAGGGTCAAAGCTCAGAGCTTTGGAATTAAAATCCAGAAGGTCTTTATGTTAAAAGGGCCACTAAACAACATTTACTGTCCTGTTAAGTTTTTACTCATTTAGGAAAGAAATATGGGCAAGAACAGAGTAATCACAACTCACATTACCCATCTAAGGCGCAATCCGAATTTGCAGTGGAACAGGCAGGCCAACTGGCCTGCGCTGTATTCGGTACAAGGTAGGTGCCTGCTGAAGTGCAATTTGGGGTAAGGGGATATTTTTCCCCCTTCCCATGTTGCACACGAGCCACCCCATGGGCCTACTCAGATTTGTGCCAGAAAATTTGCTAATGCAAATCTGAGCAGCCCATGTTAAGGATGATTGAGCCGGGGCCGGAGATTAGGATCAGGCCTGCATTACCGCAACTGCCCAATCCGGGCCTGATCCCACTCCTGGTCCACCCCTCCTCTCCTCTATTCTGCCCTCCCACCACTCCCTCCAGCCCCTTGCAGTGTCCTGCAGAGGCCAGCAAAAACTCCTAGCGTCCTGGGTTGGATCTGGCCTCACTGGACTGGCTCAGCCTTTCTACATGAGCCTGACTCCCAAGGTAGTATGAATGTGCTTTATGGCACATTTGTGACAACTGGAAGGCAGCGCAGGGGACTTGAGCAAGCTTAAGTGCCAGTCAGGATTGCGTAGCCCAGCATACAATGTTAATAACCCCAATATAGTGAACCAGGTATTTTCACAGTATGCACTTTCCTTTAACTATGACCTATAGTATTTATAATGTAATTTATTGACTATGGTCAAAAGTATTTATACAAAAGCAGCACAGTACTGAGAGTCTGACAAAGAAAAAAGTCCCTACTTTAAAAAGCTAACAGTCATAAGTCTTGTAAAGACCCTGCTAACAAGTGAAGAGACTCTCTGGGGTTGCCATGTACAATTAAAAACAATACTAGATCTATTTCACCCTAGAGCTGAAAACATCTGATGCATAGTTTATTTGAAATAACAGCACTTGAGGTATTTTCTCCACCACCTCAACTCCAGACAGTGAGTGGGTTGAAACAGAAGAAAAATACTGAAACATACTGAACATACAATTTTAAAGAAAAGAAAGAGTCAAGACCAGATACATCAGATCATATATATTAGTGTCAATATGTCATAAGACACACTGTCAAGTGCATCTATTAGCAGTGTTGGTCAGTTCTGGCAAGTTAAACAAGATGTGTTGGGCACATCTAATATACAAGTGAACAAAAAATGTTCAGTTGGAGGGGATGAAAATGTTCAATTTGGAGGGGATGAAGACAACATCTGATCACTATGCCTGGTTCCATGTAAACTAGCAATTGGGTGGGCAAGGCTACTTAAAAAAAATCAAGCAGAAACAGGAGATCAACTGTACAAAATACAACAGGATGGTCAAGATGAACAAGAGATTAGATCTCATTTGATTTGGCAATTAAATTATTATTAAGAATGCCATCATGGACACTGCTTTGTTGACAAGCTGTTTTTTCATCCAAAATCGGCAGAGGGGTGGAACATAATATGATGAGATTAGTTGGCATGTTACATAGTTGCTATACACACACTTAATACTATGGAAAGGGTTGTTGCAACCTAGATTGTTTCTTAAATACTATTAGCCAGTCATCCCTTTCAGCAAAGTAGAAGTTATCACCAGCATGCTGTTCTGCTGTGTCAGGAGACAAATGAACGTTTGATTATAATGCCTAGCCTCAGCCACCTCTTTACAGAGATAGAAAGGCAGAGTATAATGTTCATACTCCAGCCCAAGTTTCTCTTGACCCAACTGGTCAAATTGGAGGGGATGAAGACAACATCTGATCACTATGCCTGGCTCCATGTAAACTAGCTGCCTCACTATAGCCGTGACAGTGCAGTGCCTATTATCTGTTCCCAGCAGCTATGAAGGGCACCTGCAGAATGGCAGCAAATACTGTGCAGAAGGGGGGTCTATATTTCTGGTAAGGGAAAAACAAATGGAATGCCAACTCAGGGGGATTATCAGGGTGATACTTGACCTAAAGTGACTGAACAGGAAAATGGAAAATGAGGAAGCAGTGCTTCGAGATGGAGACCACGGAGGGCATGCGGAACGTTGTTGGTGGGCACTCGAAGCCATCGCTCCAGCTGCCAGGCGCAAGCCTCTGCTCGCCGCCCCTGGAAGGCTCCAGCAGCTGGGGCAAAGGAGGGAGGTGCGAGGCCAATGGGGGGGAAGGAACGGACAGCAGGGGGAAGAGCCAGGCCCCTGGGGAGGAGTCACCACCAGCAGCCCAATGGGAGCGCTTCCTTCCTCCCCTGTCTGGGGTAAGGCGGAAGGCTTGCATGCAGCCAGTGTGTCGGGCGGGCTCAGCAAAGCTGCTGCTGCTGCTTGGGGCTTGCTCCAATGGTGTATGTAGTACCTCATTTCACCAAACATGTGATGTGTGCTAAGTCAACTAGCTCCTCACTTTTGATAATAAATTGTTCAGCAATTTTAACTTCAATTGATTTTCTAGACTATTCCTTCATAACCTTTATAAAAATATACATATCCCTGACTAAAGTGTCACCTTCATTTTCAGGGGAAGTAGCTTCAGTGAAAGTATGCCAGGCAAAAAACTGACTTTGTTTGAGTGCCTATTTCATGCTATCCTCAAGCTTCAATGATGGTATTTAAAAAATGCATATATATGCCTAATAAAGGTTTGTTGTATGTTAAAAAATGCATAAATTAAAGTGAGGTTAAGTTATCTTATGAATGGCTACACGACTCCTAAGCACTATGTCCAAAAAGGGGGGATTGAAATTTTTCCCACAGTTTTCAAGGAGCAGCATTCTGGAGTCCCTGTAAACATTCAGTTGCTATAAGACCAATTGCAATAAATGAATTGTTTTAAGAAATGTAGCAGCTGCTATAAAAAACTAACTACTAACTAACTGTAAGGAATAACTCAAGTTTCCCAAATAGGAGTGCAAAGCTCTCTCAGCTTCAAATTTGGCACTTTAAATATCCCTACATTATTAGTTGTTACAAGTTTATACATCCTAATAATTCTGTCAGGTATTTTTTAACACATGAACTCCAAATTCAACATTATGTACCCTAATGTGTGCACTCAGTAATTTCTGAGATGTTCCACTTCAGAATCTAGCCAGGTATCCAACTGAATTATACTTTGGGGTATGCAACTTTCAGAACTTTTAAATTTAAAAGCACTGTAGTGCCACAATTAAATTCCCAGAAAATAACAATCCATCATAAACTGTATCTTTATGTAAAAGGATATCAAGCAAGTCTTAAGTGAAGCACTTCTGCATGTGCGTCACACACGGAGAAGTTCCCAAATTCAATTCTCACTTCCAACTGCACCTCCCTCCCCAGGTCATGCTGCCTTTATCCATAGGGAAAGGGTAAAGGAAATACAATAGGAAAGAGGAGGGAAAAAAGCTCTGTGGGGTACGATTCAATGATTTCACTCACTTAAAAGGAACTGTTTTCACCACAAATTTAATTCAGACAAAAATAAATCATCTTACCTGGGTTGGTACAAGTACTGGAGGATATGCTAATTTGTGGTGTCGATACATCCAAAAAGAAAATAGTACGATCACCGCAATCCCCATTATAGGCACCAGAGAATAAAGCAAGGTACTGAAGAGAGGTGGTTTAGGTGGGAGAGGATTAGAAGTAGCTGCAGGAAAAAAAAATTACAATTAATCTTCTGATAGATCTAATACTAAACAGAGCACATCCCTATCCTTAAACATGGGAGGAAAATCAAATACACAGGGTGTCAACAAAAAGTACATTTTAATGTGCCAATTCATACATACTTCAATGCAGAAAACATGCAATACTCAAACATTCAACAGAAGCAGTCTAAGAAATTTGTGGAACTATCCCAGCACACACGTAGGTGGAGGTCTTAGTCAACAGTGCATAAATGCCAATGAAGGACATTTCAAGCACTTGGTCTAATTCATTCACTAATTAACTGGGTCAAGCAACTGCTTCTGTGTATACCATATGTAGTATATGTGTGAATTATAGCATAATCAATTTTATACTATAAAGTATAAGCACATTTTCTTGAGACACCTTGTATATTAAATAGAGCATGAGGATCTCAAATGAACATCTAATCAAATCAAAGTGTAACATTTCAAGTGTTTGCATTTCAACTGATTTCATTAAGTGGTTATTTGTTCATTTGTTTGACAAATGTTATGAACTTGAAAGCTTGCACTAGACTTTCCAAGCAGAAATTGGCCCAATAAATAATATCACTCCTGACCACACAGCATATAAAAGTTCAAGTGCTATGTCAAGTAACTTAATGTTACTTTTCAAAATTCAAATATTTTATGATAAAAGTTTTTTAAAGTTTCTCAACAAAAAATTATCAAGACTACTGTCAATGACAAATTATATCCAGTGCAATTACACCCTGTTGTGCTTTAATTTTAGAGGGAGAGATGTGTGTTGTACATGGAACAACTGGATTTGCAAGGTTATTATAAACCATGCTTTAGAGTTCAATTTAGTATAAGGTTTGTCCATTCAGCAGGACTCTGTGTGAACTGGGTTCATGATTTTCACAATGCATTTTCAGTATGTCACTGCAATTTCCTACAATCCACATCTATCAGTACACAAATGTACTATGCAACCATTGACTGTTCTAGTCACTGAGAACTGACAAACAAAATTCTGTAACCTGGACAATCTACAATCATGCAAGTTTCAACTGTAAACTCTTGTAACACTTGTAAGATTTACTGAGTCTTTAAAATCTAAACAAAACATATTGCAGTAAATTGGCCAACCAAATTTCATTTAAACATATTTGTAAATCTCATTAAAAGATCTCTCACAACCAACACAAGCAACCACAAATGAAGATCACATTTTTCAATATACAAAACCTGTGGCTTGCCAAACCAAATCTTTAGAAAAACTATAACTCACGATGTGTTATCTCCATCTCTGGAAGATAGAGAAAGTGCTCGTTGCACATGTTGCCTTCACAGCAGCAGAAAAATACTTCAGGACTGTCTTTCTTTTCTACACAGTCAGTTCTGAAAGAGATTAAAACCAGTTAATTATTTTAAAATGATAAAGATCTTCATGGTTTGGTTCAGGTTATTTAACAAGACTGCCTTCTCCCATCCATTCTAGCCTGCCCTCTTAAGTCATCTGAGGGAACTCTCCTGCAAGTGCTGCCCCAGCTCCAAGTTAGAGGAATGGCAGCACAAGGGTAAGCCTTCTCTGTAGTGGCACCACAATTATGGAACTCCCTTCTAGGGGAATTAAGAACTACCCTCCCTCATGGCTTTTCAGCAAGGGCTCAAAACATTTTTGTTTGGTCAGGTGTTTGGGTTTATATCTGTCACCTGTGTATCTATATGGTGTATTACAGTCCAATCCTGAGCTGCCCGTTGCGCCAGGGCTGCCACAAAAACTGCTGCAAAAACAGCTGCTGTAGCATCCTATGCACAGCAGGGCAGCCACTGGCAGCTCCCTCAGGCAAATGAGACTTTCGTCCTCTTCCCCTGGGTAAGGCTTTGGGCTGCCTTAGAACCAAGAGCCTGTGTCAGGCCCATGGCCCAACACGGAGGCTCTGAATGTGGCGGTGCAGAGCTACGCTGGTTCTGCCTCCCTCCCCCAGCACACCTCCTCCCTGCCCAGCAGAGGATGTGACTACTGAAAAGTGGAGTCTGGCAATCCACCAGTGCTAGCCCAGTGGATTAGCCCAGTGAGCGGGTGCTGAGCTATCTCCAGCAATGGGTTGTTGTTGAGGGTCGAAAATGTGCTTTACAGCATGTTTGTGACATTCACCACTGGAAGTACAAGCTCAGGATTGGGCTCTTATTTTGCTGCTTTACTCTGATATAAATACCTGGCCCCTAATTGTTTTTATTTGTTTTATATATTGTACATTTATTGTTTGGTGAACTCTGTAAGCTGCCTTGGACATTTGGCATAGAAAGGAAGGGATATCATTTTTCTAAATTAATATGACAAATTCTCTGGTACAACATGGGCAATTGAATGCACAGAATTATGGCCATTTTTGCATACATGCTTTAATCACTATTATAATTAATCACAATTAATTATTTAAAGCACAGTTGAACCAAATTTCACAGGGCTCTTTATATTTATTTTACATATAAAATTATTGTAGTGAAATGTGCAACAGTCTTTTTGCCTCTTGAGACAACATCCAAGAGAGGGGAAAAAGTCACCCTCCACTGTGAAATCATTATTCTTCCAGTTTTTGTGTCATATTACTTGACAAGAAGAGGGAGGGGAAAATCTTGCTGTAGATTGCCTCCTCTGAAGTGATGTTGAAATTACTGTGGATCACTGTAGCAAGCACTATTGTTTCAAATCAAGAGTATGGATCAAGTAGCCGCTTTCCAGGTGAATTTTAATATAGCATGAGCTTCCCTATGCCATCAGCTCCTACAATGAAAGTTTATACCAATCAGAACTAGGCTGAAAAAGGTCAACTTGACTCAAACTTTATAAAGTGTTGTATCCAAAGAAAGTTAGCCAGGACTACATTCTACTGAAATGACAAGACTAACTTGTCAAGGCATATTTTTCTTTGGACATAATCCTCTAGTTTGCAAGTGGGGAAATGAACTTTCCTGCTGCCGCCTCAGCACAACAGTCCTCTGTGCCAAGCAAAAATTTGCTTCATGGGGTTCAAAGACCTCCCCAGAGCAGGGAGGCACACGAGAGAGGCACACTGTATGCAGCACACAAGACTGCAGAATCAGGATAGAATGGCGAAAATCACCCTCCACTTGCATGAATAGAAGTGCCTTCTGATCATGGAAGAGAAACTTCAGTAAAACTACGTGGTATTATTTAGCTTTGGTAATTATTCCAAAGGTGGCTTAAAAGTTGTAGGTTCACCTAGAATATTTTCACAGGGATGAATTTCTCTTAGCCATTAATTCTAATAAGGGAAATCAATTCATGTTGAATCTGTGTAAGTCACTTAAATACATTCAGTAAGGTGTATTTAAAATGATAAAAGGCTAGCCTCCCTATGGACTTCCTAGACATCTTTTGTGTGAGTAATGTCTTAGCAAGATAGTGCTTCTGTTGCAAGGAGACATGATTTTTCCAAAAACATGGGAAATTTGCCATCATCATAACTCTCCTAGTCACTTGCCTACATCATTTTTAAGAAAAAAAATTGTCTAATCCATTTTTAGGAAAGGGCTGCCTAACTCCTACAAAATACTTAGGACAGAGAATTGTAGAGATGAACGGGGGGGGGGCGGGGGTAAGGAGGGAATATAAAGTAACAGTAAGCAGCAATTCTACCCTTGCTGGGTATTGTATTTATAACCAAAATGTTAACTACAGTTGAAAAACAAAGCATGTCACACAAATTGCATTCAGTATACTGTTTGGTACAAGTAAAGTTTCTGGAGGCCATGTAGTTTTAATATAATTAAATAAAGTAAGAAAATTCATCTTCTATATTAAGGATGTACACAAAACATGTATAAAAACAGCAGTTGCAACACTTCCTCCTCATGTAAATTTCAATTTCTTCCTGCCTTTTCTCTGTACAAGATATCTCACCAGCAATTCTAATTCTGATTAAGTTGTCAGTTCAGCCTTTCTCCCCTCACTCATCTTTTTTTTTTTTTTTTAAAGAGTACTGGACATTAGCTTTATTCAATTAAACATTCATTCAGCCCACAATCAATTTTCGAAAGGCTATATCTTCTCTTAGGATGGTGGGATCACAACAGTCAAATAGTACAACTGCTTCTGCTATAAGAGAGCTCCACGTTCAACCATGGAAAGAAGTAGGTATGTCTGACAAAAACAGAGTAAATACATTCCCAAGGTGCAACGAGTGCTGCTTTAATGCATGTTTGAAAGCATCTGAAGTTACAAATTAAATGCAATCGTTTAGACAGTTCCATTTGTAGAACTTGAAGACTGGGACATGCATTGAATTATGTCTTATATATTTTTTCCACCATCTTTTTAAAAAAACACTTTAAAAATTAGTATGCAAAACAGAATACAAAAAAGCAGAAATGGTTTGCTTGCCTGTCATAACAGTTAATATCATCCAGCCAGCAACCCTTTTTCACAATTTCAATAGATCCAGAAATATTCTTCCATGTTGCAAAGCAGTGTCGTCTTTTATCCTTATCGCCATTACAAGGCTCAATGCCACTGCGATTTGTGTTTTCCTGTTCCCAATTAGCATTGTAGAAGATGCACTCCTGTGTCTCTGATCTGCCTAGTATGGCTCCTACATGGAATTAAGAGTAATGAAAAATTTAGGCATTGGAAAAGGTTGCAAAATATTCTGAATACTCAAAACAAGACTGCATTAAATTTCTAATGTATAACTTGGGATATAAGCCAATATATATACACTACCAGCCTAAAATGGCATCCAGCACATCCAAAACAAGAATACTTAGACAGCACTTTTCCTATTTCCTATTATTAAATCATGTTTTAAATAAAGCTGATTTTAAAACTATGCGTTTATACAATTGAAATATAACTTTTTATACCATCACAACCTAAACTAAGTAATGATAACCACTGTAACATAAATCTAGAAACAATGCACAAGAATATCATACTTTATAACCAGAAGTTATGCCCAGAATACATTTCATTTTTTTAAAAAAAAATGTTTATAGTCATTTAATGTAATTAGGTGTTGACGAAACAATTGTTTATATTCAGAAACTGGGGGACGGGGCCGCCAGAAATTTTCCACAAGGGGACCCTAGAAAAATGATTTCCACAAGGTTGCAATGCAAAGCCTTGCTGTTAGGATATTACCATTTCTAGATCTTCCTTTAATACTACATATTTTAATTAAACATCATACTACTTAGGATAAATGAGAGTTTAGGTTATTAAATTCTTAGAACTGAATTCCAACTCCCTCTTCTGTAAATGGGAGATACTTCCATCTATGTAGGGTGTGAGAATTATTTTTTTACCAATCTCCCCTAAAACCCTGCAGCCCTCCAAGTACCACACAATCCTCTTTGGGAGGGTCCCCACCAATCCTCTGGTGCAGATTTTCAAGCATATAGGGCACTGCTGAGCTGAGGGCAGAGAACCTTCCCTTCCATACACACTCTTCTCAACCCTTAAAACATATTATTTCTTTCCAGAAACACAACCAATCCTTAGTTAACATGCCTGCTGCTAGAATTTGACATCTCCAGAAGAGATATTCCTAGTAAGTTATTATACATTTGTTTAGGTGTAAGAGGATAAGATACCATCTAAATCAGTGGTATTCAAACTGGGGCATCGCGACACCGCAGCCTGAAGGCCCTGGCCTCTGCCCCCTTAAGGGGCAGGAGCAAGGGGAAGGGGTGGGGCCAGAGGCAACTGAATGGCTGTGTTTTTATGAGCTCTTGAAAGCTCTTGGGAAAGCATGCTATTTCCTCCCCAAAAACCATGGGTCTGAGGAGATCCGAGGATCTGTGATCAGGAGAGATTCGATCCTACAGATGGTATACGGTTTTGGAGAAGAAGGGTCCAGCCAGGGGCTGTTTTTCTCCAAGGGAACCTAGCCATCAATGTTGGTGTTGGTGAGGATTCATCTTGAAACTAAGCTGAAGGCCCCAGGCAGCGAAAGACTTTGGAAAAACTAAGTGAGTGTTATTCTGTTGTGTGTGTCTGGCATTGATTGATTAATTGACTGCCTGATTAAACTTTTGCACGAGGGAAGAAGAGGCAGATTCCCCCCCTCTGAGAAGAGGAAAGAGGGGGGAGGCTTTCTCCGTTCACTTGTTTGCTTGAGTGAGAAGAAGCTTTGGAGGAAATTTGCCGAGATTGTTATGGAAATATGAGAGCAAAACTCTGACTTTACAAATATAAAACTCGCTGGATTACAAATTAATTGTTTTCAAATATAAACTCTGCTTTGGAACCCTCAGTTTCGTTTTCCTGTGGAGATCTTGGAGTGCCTGTGGAGAGGGCTGGAGATCTGCATTTCTTTGTTTTGCAAAAGTGGTTTATTGTTTTGAATTCCTCTCACTATTTCCTGGAACGGAATGTGGTTGATATGGTGACAAATATAAGCAATAGAATCAAAACAACAGAATAAGAAGAATAGAACATTGGGGACATCCAGTGGGTTTAAAAAGACACCGCAAGGTCAAGAACAGGATTTGACAAGTGAAGGAGGACGATACGCTGAGGACATCTAGTGGCGTTAAAAATATTGCAAGGCAAAGGTATATTTGACTGAAAATTTCCTTGTGTTGGTTTTTATGGGTGAACAGTTGATTTCTTGATGATGTGATATATGGGTAACTGATAGTGATATATGGGATATTTGAGTTTTACAGGAAATAAGATGTAAGAAGGAAGAAAAAGGATGACAGGAAAGGGAGCGGAAGTTAGGGGCTCTCCCGCCCTGGAGTCAAGCTTGGGAAAACTAACACAAGAGGAACCGAAAGGGAAAGACTGGAAGCAGACAATACAAGACAATATAGAAAAATTAGTGGTGATGGGACAGCAGCACACAAATCAATTTCTGCAGGTTCAAGCTAGTTCGGATGTTTTAACTGCACAACTAAATGATCTCAGTTTGAAACTGAAAGCTGTTAAAGGTCAAGCAGACGAGAATACACAAAAGATTAGAACATTAGAAGAAAAGACTACAAAAGATCAATCTAGAATACTGGAGATAGAACAGAACCAATATGATGGAGAGGCAACTTTAATGGAAATTCAGATGGAGAGTGCAGTTCGAGTGGTGAGAATACAAAATGTACCAGAACAGAAAGGGGAAGATACACGACGTCTGATTGGTGATTTAATATCAGAGTGGATCGACACACCAACAGAGGAAATACTCATGGATCTGGATTCAGCGAGAAGAGTGAGCACTTTCTATCTAAGAAAACATGAACTACCAAGAGAAATCCATCAGAAATTTTTACAGAGATAAAATATTAAAGATCTCACAGGAAAAGGAATGGATGGTGGAGGGTAGCAAAGTGAAAATTCTGAGACATGTCCCATGGAGAGTGAGAAAGAAGAGAAAAGAATATGAAGAGCTAGGAAAATTTTTAAGAGGAAAGTAAATACCATATAGATGGCTCCTCCCAGAAGGTATGTATTTTCAATTCCAGTCACAGAGATATAATATAAATTCAACAATGAAAGCAGAGAATTTTTTTGAGTACAGTGATGAAAGATGAGATGAGAAATGAAGAAATCGAGGAACTGAGAAGAAAAGAAGACTAGAAAGTATAGAAATGAAGCTGGAAGAAAAGAAATCAGATGATTCAGAGATAACTGAGGAATCAGAAAAGGAAGAAACTAGAGGGGCAAGGAGGCATTCACCGATAGCAACAAGAAGACGACAAAAAGAGGTGAATAGTAAAAAGAAACATGATGGTTAAGGGAGGATGGAGTATTTACTCTGTCAACATAAATGACTTAAATTCACCACAAAAACGAAAGTCTTCCTTCAATTGTAAAAGTTAAATATGGATAGGTCATAATATTACATTAGAACAATGGAAATAGATTTGGAAATAAGGACATAAGAATAGCCCCACTGGATCAGGCTATAGGCCCATCTAGTTGAGCTTCCTGTATCTCACAGTGGCCCACCAAATGCCTCAGGGAGCACACCAGATAACAAGAGACCTCATTCTGGTGTCCTCCCTTGCATCTGGCATTCTGACATAGCCCATTTCTAAAATCAGGAGGTTGTACATGCACATCATGGCTTGTAACCTGTAATGGATTTTTCCTCCAGAAACTTCTCCAACCCCCTTTTAAAGGCATCCAGGCCAGACGCCATCACCACATCCTGCAGCAAGGAGTTCCACAGACCGACCACACGCTGAGTAAAGAAATATTTTCTTTTGTCTGTCCTAACTCTCCGAACACTCAATTTTAACGGATGTCCCCTGGTTCTGGTGTTATGTGAGAGTGTAAAGAGCATCTCTATCCACTCAGTCCATCCCCTGCATAATTTTGTATGTCTCAATCATGTCCCCCCTCAGGCGCCTCTTTTCTAGGCTGAAGAGGCCCAAACGCCACAGCTTTTCCTCATAAGGAAGGTGCCCCAGCCCCGTAATCATCTTAGTCACTCTCTTTTGCACCTTTTCCATTTCCACTATGTCTTTTTTGAGATGTGGCGACCAGAAATGAACACAATACTCCAGGTGTGGCCTTACCATCGATTTGTACAACGGCATTATAATATTAGCCGTTTTGTTCTCAATACTTTTTCTAATGATCTCAAGCATAGAATTGGCCTTCTTCACTGCCGCCACACATTGGGTCGACACTTTCATCAACCTGTCCACCACCACCCCAAGATCTCTCTCCTGATCTGTCACAGATAGCTCAGAACCCATTAGCCTATATGTGAAGTTTGGATTTTTTGCCCCAGTGTGCATGACTTTACACTTACTGACATTGCAACGCATCTGCCATTTTGCTGCCCATTCTGCCAGTGTGAAGAGATCCTTCTGGAGCTCTTCACAATCACTTCTGGTCTTCACCAGTCGGAAAAGTTTGGTGTCGTCCGCAAACTTTGCCACCTCACTGCTCAACCCTGTCTCCAGGTCATTTATGAAGATGTTGAAAAGCACGTTGAAGGACAGATCCTTGGGGCACACCGCTTTTCACTTCTCTTCATTGTGAAAATTGCCCATTGACACCCACTCTCTGTTTCCTGGTCTTCAACCAGGTCTCAGTCCATGACAGGGCCTGTCCTCTAATTCCCTGACTGTGGAGTTTTTTCAGTAGCCTTTGGTGAGGGACTGTGTCGAACACCTTCTGAAAGTCCAGATATATAATGTCCACGGGTTCTCCCGCATCCACATGCCTGTGGACCTTTTCAAAGAATTCTAAAAGGTTTGTGAGGCAAGACTTACCCTTACAGAAGCCATGCTGATTCTCTCTCAGCAAGGCTTGTTCATCTATGTGTTCTGAAATCCTATCTTTGATGAGGCCATCTTACACCATCTTACCCGGTATAGATGTTAGGCTGACCAGCCTATAGTTTCCCGAGTCCCCCCTCTTTCCCTTTTTAAAGATAGGCGTGACATTTGCTATCCTCCAGTCTTCTGGCACCGTGGCCGTTTTGAGGGACAAGTTGCATATCTTAGTCAAGAGATCAGCAACTTCATTTTTCAATTCCTTAATAACTCTTGGGTGGATGCCATCAGGGCCCGGTGACTTATTGATCTTTAATTTATCAATGAGGTCTGAAACATCTTCTCTTTCAACCTCTATCTGACTTAATTCCTCAGTCAGGAGGGGCCGTTCGGGCAGCAGTATCTGCTCGAGGTCTTCTGCCGTGAAGACAGATGCAAAGAACTCATTTAATTTCTTCTGCCATCTCTAAGTCTCCTTTTATCTCCCTTTTCCCTCCCTCACCATCCAGAGGGCAAACCGCTTCTCTGGCGGGTTTCCTGCTTCTAACATATTTGAAGAAGCTTTTAATATTCCTCTTAATGTTGCTGGTCATGCATTCCTCATAGTCTCGCTTGGCCTCCCATATCACCTTCTTACATTTCTTTTGCCACAGTTTATGTTCCTTTTTATTCTCCTCATTAGGGCAAGACTTCCATTTACGGAAGGAAGCTTCCTTGCCCTTTACAGCCTCTCTAACTTGGCTCGTTAGCCATGCGGGCACCCTCCTGGCTTTAGTGGAACCCTTCTTTCTTTGTGGTATACACCTCTGCTGGGCCTCTATTACTGTTGTTTTAAGCAGCCTCCATGTACTCTGGAGAGAGTGAACTCTTTTTACCTTCCCTTTCAACCTCCTTCTAACCAGCCTCCTCATTTGAGGCAAGTCCGTCCTTCGGAAGTCAAGGGTTTTTGTGAGAGATTTGCCCGGTATTCTTCCCCCGACGTGCACGTCGAAACGGATCGCAGCATGATCACAGTTGTCCAATGGCTCTGTAACATTGACATCTCTAACCAGGTCCTGTGTACCGCACAATATTAAATCCAGAGTCACCTGTCCTCTGGTGGGCTCCATGACTAGCTGCTTTAAGGCACAGTCATTTAGCACCTCAAGGAATCCGGTCTCCTTTTCGTGGCCAGAACACAAATTGACCCAGTCAATATGAGGATAATTGAAGTCCCCCATGATTACAACCTTGTCCCCCCCTTATAATACAAAATATAATACAAAATTTACTAGAGCAACAAATTTTAAAGAACATGTATATAAAATGTTTTATAGATGGTACATGACACCAGTAAAACTGGTAAAAATGAATCAGCTCAGATCAAAAAATCGTTGGTAGTGTAAATGTGTAGAAGGGACATTTTATTATAAATGGCGGACATGTAAAAAAATGCAAGTATATTGAAAAATGGTAAGGAATGCAATACAAGAGATGGTTGGATTTACGATATCGCTGAAACCAGTTATTTTTGCTTAATATTACCTTAGATATTATAGATAAAGAAAATGATGTGTACTTAGTTATGATAATAACTGCTGCAAGGATTTTATATGTTAGATACTGGAAAGATATTAAAATTTCAATGAAAGATGAATTAATAGAGCAAATAATGAATGTGGCGGAAATGGATAGGCTTACAGAGATTTTGGATCAATAGTGTAAACCGACACAGATAGAGCAAAGGAGACCATTTTATGCTGGGTTGAAAATGAAGTTGTAGATGTATAAGATAGGGCATTTAGATGAAAATATTGTATGCATGATATATTATACAGGATATGATATGATAGACAAATGATATTAAGAGGCTAAACTAGAAGAGGAACAAGATTAGAAGATATGTATTGATTGATTCGATATATTGATATATGATTGCTTGCACCCTCCAGTGGTGTGTTTGTGTTTTTTTTGTGTGGGGGTATTGTGTATTGAGTTTGTGTTTATTATGTGTTTGTTTATATTTGTTTTTATTTTGGAAAATAATAAAAAAAATTTTTTAAAGGAGCAGGGGCAAGGCAGTGACGCAAACCCCAGGATTGTGTCACTCAGGGGGCTGTAGGGACTGGGATGGGCTCCCCAGTCCCTGCAGCAGCCTTACTGGGGTGCGGAGAGCCATGCGCAAGCATCTGCAGGGCTCCCCAAGTGAAAGGAGTGATCACACTTAGCCTCCACAAAACTGGAAGTGGAAGCGTGATCCTGGGGATCGCATTGCTGCCTTCTCCCCAACCCCGCTGTCTCCCTCCCCTCCCCTGCAAGCACTTCCTGCGGTTTTCAAACTCCCTGAGAGTTTGAAAGATATAATTAATACACTAAGAGTGTGTATGGAAAGGAAGGTTCACTGCCCTTATCTCAGCAGTGCCCTATATGCCTGAAAATCTTCACCAGAGGATTGATGGGGACCCTCCCAAAGAGGACTGTGTGGTACTTGGAGGGCTGCAGGGTTTTAGGGGCAGATTTATCTTGCTAGTTATCAGACCTTGGAATGGAAGGAGATGGTGTTGGAGGGCTCTTGCCCAAAATCTCACACATGATATTACTTCTTGGCATGAAGTTTACATTCCTGGAAGTTGCACTATCATGAGGACTATCATCACTGATAGTTGCACTATCATCAGTCAGAGGAGACTTCAGAATCAAGATGAGGCCAATGATCTTGCATCCCACATAGACAAAGCACAGAAACCTCTGATGGGAAGGTTACTCCACCCTTGGTGAAAGATACTGTCTTTGTAAATTAAGAGTGTATTAATTTCAAACCCTCTCCCACCTTCCCAACAAAATACCTGCCAAGAACGCTGACGTATATGCTAATATTCCTAATGGACAAGTGGCCACGGGCTTTAAGGCCAGTCTAGGGAGGATCTTTTAGACAAGGCAGAAGTCCCTGATAGGGGGGGACCAGCATTCCTTTAGGGGGGGGGGTTAGGAAGCCTAATCACAGTGGTCCAAAGCCCAGTACAATGTTCCTCTTTGTCCTTTACCAAAGTTTGCCTCTGGGAAAGGCACAGGAGCTGCCATAGGCAACACCAAGGGAAAAAGTCCCTGAAGCACAATTAAATAAAAAGGAACATTGTTGGTGCAATAACTGAGGCTTAGTTGGAGTCAAGCAAAAATTCTGTTGCCTGCTAGCCATGCAAAGTCAGCCTGGGGAGCAGGGGAGCTTCTCACATGCCAAGACTGAGGCACCTTGGAACCACTGGAGAATTGTGGATTATTCAAATATGTTGTGTGTATTACTTGTAGCCATTTAGTTAACAGTGCTTCTAATATTACTCACACGCCTGTACATCTTACTTGTCCAATTCAATAGTTTGGAAAGTTTCTTCAATAAGTTACATAGGTTTTTGATTTTTGTTAAAACTACAAAATGCTATAAAAAGGTATAATTCATAGCTTGTTTAGGTGGGTGCAACATGTCTGCTTTTCAGGTTAAAAATATCACAAGACAGCCTACAGTAGTATCAAACAACCCCTTCCCCCCAAAAACCAAACAAGCAGTCATTAAAATATCAGACTAAATCTGTAACAGAAAGCCTTGCGGAATATATAGTTTTGAAACCATAGCAATGCCACAGTGGCCTCATGCATGAGTTTGTCAACTCATTAAAACAGCACGTAAAAAGTAAACATGATTACTTGGAAATCCTGCCAAGTTTGGAACAAGTCAACTAAATTACTGCAGAGATGCAGTTCCAGACTACTCCTAATCAGCTGCCTGACAGCTCTGCTAATGAAAAATAAAGATTCAATACTTGTAAAACAGCATTTTTTAAATTCCTTTTCACCAATACTAATTTTCATCAATAATTACTGATAAAAGCAACTAGTATCCCTAAATTAATGCATCTAATGGGCCTCCAAAATGCTAACAGATTTTACAGCTTCTCTCAGGTGCTCTTTCATCTCTGATGTGATTGAGCTATAAAATGTCCTTGGCCTTTGCACTAATTGGCAGAGGCAATGATAGCGAAGAGGGTTTTCACAATGCTTCTGTGACTTGCAGGCTTGATTATAACATGGTGCCACTTTTTAAATCCAGTTTGAAACTACAGTTACTACAAAATGCAACTGCTGACCACCATGAGCATCTTAAGAGAAGTGAACATATTCAACCTATGTTATAGGAATTGACTGCCATCATTCTCCAATACAAAATGCTAGTTTTAACTTTGGGGTACTGCCTCTCCATGTGTTACTCTCCAAGTTACTGAAAATCTCTGAATCAAGGCTCTGTTTCTCAATCAATCAATCAATGCTAGAAGGTAAAACTGCAGCTGCCAGAGGCAGGGTCTTTACATAGTAGTGATCCAGAGACTCTTTTTTCCACAGTTACAATTCTTAAGATTTCTTAGAATTTTTAGATGATCAGAATTTTTGTCACTTCACTTTTGTAAGTCTGATCACTGTTCTCCTTGCTTTTATGGTTCCTTTATTTCTGATTTCAATGTTTAATTTTTTTTGTAATCTGCTTTAAACTAGAAAAAGCCTATAACGATTTTAAGAAGTTTTTTTACATTTATTTTATTTTAAGAAATTTATACCTCACCTTTCCATGTTGAACAAATGCCCAAGGTGGCTTACAAATCTTTAGAATCAAGTACAGAGAAGCAAGTAGAGTATCAACAAGTACAAAGGACCATTACAGCCAATTCCCTTCATAAAATACATGGCATCTCAATTGGTGTCTGACCAATTTACAATACATTTTTCACAGATAAACTTCCATTGTTTATTCATGCTCTGATGCATCTGCAGTATAGCAAAAAGAACTGACAACCAATGTCAAATTATCTTGGATAGTTTCAGTTGCTGTTACTCAAGGACAGATAACACACCCCCATAGACCATAGTTATCATAAGATTCCTTGACTTTTGTCCTTCTTGGCTGGTCAAGCTGGGAGGAACTGGGCAATCTAATAATTATGTTTATTGCAGCTCTGACCAGAAGTATTAAGCCTATAGGGTTAAGAGGGTGGTAATTAACTGTGCCCTTAGAAAAGCCTCAGTGGACAAGATGAATCACAACTAGAAGCCAATCTTCTACTGTCCATTTTTGAGGTAAAGAAATGGTTGAGGTAAAATGTTTAATTCTAAATGTTTTATTGCATTTATTTGATGCCAGAACGATCCATACTATGAATGTAAAAAGGAAGGAGTTTTTTATTTATCCATCGTATTTTTATACCATCCTTACCCCAAGAAGCTCAGGGTGGTGTACATGGTTCCTTCTCTCCTTTTGTCCTCACTACCTGTGAGGTAGGTTAGGGTGAAAGATAGTGACTGGCCCACATTCATCCAGGAAGCTTCATGGCTGAGCAGGGGTTTTTCAGGTCTAAGTCTAAATGAGAACTACGACACCATCCTGGCTGTTAGCATTCAGTATATGCAGAGTTTTCCCTCTGAAGTCAGATTTTCGACACTGGCTTGATTAATATGTAAAGCTGAGTCAATCTTTGCTAAAAGGCAATGCACTTTCTCAAAACTACTTCAGCTGGATGAAACCTGATGAACAGAGAGTCCAACTGTAGAACACACAGTTCACTGACCCGCCAATGCTGAAGCAAGTGCTTTCATAAAACCTTGACTAGAGAGTGAGAAAGAGCAGGTTCACAATAGCCATATAATCAAATGGCTTGTCCACAAATAGGACATTATCTAGGACAAACTCCACGATGGAACTGGAAGTTTGAGAGATTAGTTAGATCTTTGAAGAACTTTCCGTCTAAGGCAGTGTTTCTCAAACTGTGGGTCAGGACCCATTAGGTGGGTCTTGAGCCAATTTCAGGTGGGTTCCCATTCATTTCAATATTTTATTTTTAATATATTAGACTTGATGCTACCATGGCATGTGACTGCATTTAGGGAAACATTACAGATCTGTACTTTTAACAAGCTACTATGTACATTCTTTTAACGATGATAGTAAATGGGACTTACTCCTGGGTAAGTGTGGGTAGGATTGCAGCCTAGGATTGTTAAAAATTTTCCTGCTTCATAATGTCACTTCTGGTCATGAATTCACTTCCAGTGGGTCCTGACAGATTCTCATTCTAAAAAGTGGGTCCCGGTGCTAAATATGTGAGAACCACTGGTCTAAGGAGTTCAAAAAAAGGACAAGTGCATTATCTATAGCTGGATAAAAGGCAGAGATGACAACAAAAAAAATTCTCAAGGAAGATAAGTCCAGAGACTTATAGTGAAAGCCACAATCAAGTATGCTTTGAAAAGAGGTATTTTGTAAACAGATGTGGTTAGACACTGCTGAAGTATTTTCACATTGCCAAGTAATTCTTACAAGTTAAAGGCTCCTTCACACCATCAGATTCAGAGTCTGGAGGCCATGACATAGTAATCAACCTCAATGAATTTAAATGAATCAGAAGGTAAGGGGTATCTATCTTACACCATCATCAATAAAGTCATGAAACAGATTTGCCTTGGCCATCAGTGTGCATTCCATACTAAATTTCTTTATCCTGATGAACACCCAGGTAATTAGAGAGAAAAACAGTTGGGAAACTGAGCTCTCCATGCACCTCGACAGCATTTTCCTCTCTTACCCATCTTGGTCTCCCACTTACACCGTGGTGCTCCTTGCCTTCCGAGGCCTACTTCCATCTTTCCCTTCCAGAGTCTCGGCAGAAGCAGTGCTGCTGAAAGGGTGGGCCTGGGAGAGCCCAACCACAAGAGGGCAAATAAAGAGTTTCCAGGGGCCACATCCAGCACACAAGTCTTATGCCTTGTGGACACAGTCTTATGCCAGAAAGGTGGACACAGGAAGCAGTCTCTACCCTGTGTCCCACATTCAAAACTGAAGGAAGCATTGTTGTTGCGCTTCTCTGCCCCTCTTCTTTCAGTTGACTTGGTAGGAGTGAAGGGGCAGAGAAATGCAGCAGCACAGGCACAGTAACCACAGAGTTGGAAAAGGACAAAGAGGAAAGAAAAGGCAGCATGATTGCACCATTCCTTCCTGGTTGGGGAAATTACTAAACAACTGACTGATGGATCTGCCTGCTTCACAATACTACCCTATTATAGTCTTTGGAGTGCAGCAGCTGCCAGTAAGAAGCTGCTGAGTACAATGAGGAAGACTGAGAAAGTATGTCTGAGTGACAGAGACAGTGTACATGGAAGGCTGCAGAAGAGAGAATGCTATTTTAATCTTCCTTACTTGCAAGGTTGCCCAATAAAGTTGGGGTGCATGAACCCCACAGCAGTAGCAGCACTTCTTTTGATCTTCTTTTGACTTCACAAGCCAATTATACATAGCTGCAGCATGGGGGAAGATTTAAATTGTTTTCCTGACGTCATTTCCTCCCAGATGTTTTCAGGGGTAACACTGTGGTGGGGTAAATCTATCTAAAACAGTGGTTCCCAAAAGTCCTCCTTAGGAGGACAGAACCACCTAAGTGCTTGCTGGGGCAGGAGAATTGCAGCAAAGTGATCCCTTGGATCATGCTAGTGCTAGGGAAAGAAGTGTTCTGGGGAGCACTGCGGAGATGTCTGTGGTGCTCCCCACATCCCCCTGGACTCTGTTGCTGGTTTCAGGTAAAGCCAGAAATCCCCCTTTCCCAAGCAGCAGTGTGATCTTGGGGATCACATTGCTGCAATCCCCCTGCCTCTGCAGGGGCCAGGCCTAAGTGCTTCCCTGGCTGGTGGGTCACGACCCATTGCTGGCATCCTGCAGTCTCAGAAGACTAGGGTATCGCGCTCTGAATGGTGGTTCTGGAACAGAGCTTCCTCTCCAGTGCACGAAGCCTGGGTAAAGTAGATATGGAGGATAGACTGTTTCCCATGCAGCAAATCCCCTCTCTCCACATCACTGAAATGGTCCAATGGAAAAGCAGAGGCCAATACAGTTGGTTCCAGCAGCATCGCAGGAGTTGCCAAACGTGACTGTGTTCAGCCATGAACTGCCTCAGGGACTCCGGCTCCGGATTTTGCCTCGAGGTTGACTCCTGAAGCCTTTTCCATAAATGGATGTAGCCACAAGGCAGTGGAGTTTGGGATCAGAGTTTTCCTTCTCTCAGATGAGCTGCCTTCCCAGGCTAACAAGTCCCATCTACCCAGTGGCTGTCTAGTCGTCTCTTACGACAAGTACAGCCAAACTGAGGGCCTATTCTTATCCCCAGCCCCCAGGGGAAAGGGAAAGCCCCCAGGGTCATGACCCACCAGTTTGGGAACTACTGGTCTAAAATATTTGATACGGGATGGACTAGCTACTAAAAAGAATCAGGGGGCGGGGAGGAAACATTTCCTTTCTGAATGGAACTCAGCAGTTGCAGGGATATGTTTGACATTTCTCCAAAAAAAGAGTTCAGTTTAGGATTGAGGAAAAAGGAATTGCATCTCCTGTATATGGAGGCAGGAAGATTAGCTCCTAGAAGCAGTATTTGGTTTGGAGAAACAGTAGAAATGCCAGCTTTTGGGCAAAATCAGCCAACAGCAATGGTTTTTCCATCTCCCTTGTACACGACAATCCTTTTGTTAGTCATACACATAAAAATCCATATTGTGGCTTCCATCTAGGATAATGAACTACTGAACTCAGTAGTGAGTCTGTTTTCAGAAAGCCCACAGACACAGGCTTCTTAGAGCTTCCCATCATCAAGAATTCTGCCTAGGATAAGGAGCGCTTGCCCCTCTTGCTCACTGTAGATGGCAATCACAGTTGCA
The DNA here is from genome assembly GCF_035046505.1 of Tiliqua scincoides. NCBI lineage: Eukaryota > Metazoa > Chordata > Lepidosauria > Squamata > Scincidae > Tiliqua > Tiliqua scincoides. The sequence continues at coordinate 93,490,383 of NC_089821.1, read as the reverse complement.
CCTGAGGGGTTTCCAGACCTAGACTATCCTTCTCATTATGCCATAGTCTTTTGTGCAGCAAAAGCTCTCAAACTACTGATGAGTTGGAGGTGGGGCTCTTCACACACACCATTGTTAATACAAAGTATCTGTAGCATTGACTGCTTTCAGCAATGGAATATTCAGCAAACACATATGATTGAGGAACAAGATAGTAAGTGCTGCAGGGTCCACTGGAAGGACATTATGAAAGTCCTCTAAAATATCAATATTTCCTCTAAGATTTACACATAAATTAATAGTATAAAAAGTAAGTAAACTTTATTTTACATTTTTAAAGTAAGTGCCCCAAATTGAAACCTCAAAACAATTATAACAAGTACATTAAAACAAGCAAAAAACACTACCAAAAGAAGTAGCAACAGAGCAACCAATCTAACAAAGCAACAAAATCACAGTGTGTTGGCTTCACTTGGAGGTGAAGTGAAGGACATGCAGCTCCCCATCAACAACTGCAGGTATTGTGGACATGCGAAGGGTCCAAGGGCATGACCTGTCTGCCTTGCCAAGCCAAGGAGACCCTAACCACCCACTAAATGCGAACGGCTCCAGCTGCTGGGGATTGTGGGTGGCCAAGCAGTCTGAGGGCCCAATTTGTCAGCTTCACCTGGAGACACCAAGTAGAAGTGGCAACGTGGTGAAGGGGAGATCCCACTCCCCCCAAATGTCAACGGTTACAACTACTGGGGACTGTGGGTAGCTGAGTGAAAGTTGCTTAAAAATATGGCTTGATGTGGGAATGTAAGAAGGAAGGGTCTGGAAGAGCAAAAAATAATTGTTGCAAATTCTTGATGGAGGTAACATCTTCCTGTTCCACATAGACCTAGCAAAGTGAGTCTCCACCCAAAATATGTCTGTGAAGTTACTTCCCAGACTTCATAGCTTGATCCAGTGTGAAAAAATCTGAGCCTTATTACATCAGGGACTCAACTGTTAATCCCCATCTGCAACATAGGACCTCCTTCTGAATTATTTTCTCCAAGTGACAGCCATCTTTTTGCTTAAGATGCAGATGCAAAAAGTCTTGTATATTTAATACAAGATTAATATTTAATAGTTGTGTTAAAGAGTGAGATTTGCCAAGTGCACCTTCTCAAGCAACAGAGACAAATTCTGCACCTCCAGAAATCACCTCTGCCACACAACAATTAGAAGTTCCCTTGTTCTCTTTCTATCTGGTACTTCTCTTTCTATTCTTTAGATGGTTTAAAAAAAATTTGAAAGCCAAACAAAAGTAAATGGTGGTATTGTTGATGCCACTAACCAGCAACAGGTACAACTTTCTTTCACGCCTCATTATGAGAAACAGATCAGGTTTTTTGTAAATAAAGTAATAGACATATTTTAATTTACAAGTAATATTTTTTCTAGAGTGCCTTTTGTTTGGTCTCATAAAACTAGGTGGGTTTTAATGGAGTGTAATTTTAAAAAGTGGGTCCTGGTGCTAAGAAATTCAGGAACCAATGCAATAGCAGAAATGAGAAATGATGGGAAGGGTGACATTGCACATAATTATAACAGTGAGTTCAGTGGACTGGTCAAAATGTGTGGTAAGCCAACGTGACGCGCTACACTCCCAAGCTTTTTGGACAGGGGAATTAAAGATAAACATTAACATTAGGCTGAAAATGTATTATTTATATGGGTACACCCCACAAGTTTTCAGAAGTAAAGAAGAACCAAAAAGTTAAGTTATTCCCTTGAATTACACCCCAAATGGTAACTGACAGGTTTAACTGAAAATGCTACTATGGTGTATGCCTATCCATATGCAAGTAATAAGAGTGGTTTTAATGAACCCAAAACTACCCTAAAAAATATTCACAGCTAACCTTTAAAGGCTTGTTCTGATGTTTTAATTATTAAAATGTGTATTGTTTTCAATTATTTTAGTGTTTTGCATTATAATTTGCCTTGAGGACCCCTTCAGGGGCTGAAATGGGGGGGGAATACAGCTTTAAAATATAAGACAAGAAAACTTCATTTGGCTGTGAAGAGATGCAACCACATACTACAAGTATAAAGAACCAGAAGGATCTAAGATAAAATTCAGATGTACATTTCTGAAGAATTTCATGAAACATAGGTAGCCATGATGGCTCATTACCAAAAAAAAATCTAGAAGCTATAAGCTGTTCATATTTTTATTAGGACCAACATAAATTATAAGTCTTGAGCACAAGCTTTTGTGTTTTAAAGAACTGTATCAGGCTGATGTTAAATAAAACAAAAAGGGAGGGAAGGGAGAGAGAGGATGGACATGGTGCAACAGTCCAAAGTATGAAATCATAAAGCCTTAAAATGGAGTGCCACACACTGATTTCAGCATACACTAATGGTCACTGGAACAGTAATGTGACAATAATACATTACTTCAATCAGGATTTTATGCTCCCTTTTATGGACTTTTATTTAAGATATTTTAAGGCTACTTTTCTATTTTAATTTTTTTAATACACAAAGCAGCACAAAGCACTACGATACACACAGTTAGCAAAGCCATAGCAGTTTAATTCAACACTAAAATTTGTTTCTAAAAGATGTGGAACAGAAGTCTTCACATGTAAAAGTCAATATCGTAGACAGCAAGAGAACCTCACTTGGAACAGAATTCTGCAAGTAGAGCACCACAAACAAGATGTCCATCTGCGCATGGGCAACCTGCCTCACTCCAAAACTGGGTGCTTCTAAAGGAGGGTCTCCAAAGCAGATGATGCTGCATAGGAAGGAAATTAGGAATAGGCATTCTTTCAGGTAGTCCCCACCCTTTAAAAGTTAAAAGTGTTTCTGCTAATTGTATTTTATCACAGACCAATAACTAGTGCAGTCAATTAAGCATGAGCAGAACACCTTTCTGGTAACTAGTTCTGGTTGGTACAGAATATAGCTACTAAGTTTCAGAAACGGCAATTTCTGAACAGTATTCAAAGGTAGTCCTCACATACAATCAATTACAGGAATAAATCATAGATAAAAATCCTTGCTGGATCAGGTCAAAGAACCATCTAACACAACATCGCATTTCCCACAGTAATCCACCAGCTGGAACCTCACCAACAGATGAGAAAGCACACTTCTCTTCCATTACTGCCCCTGCAAGAGGTATCCAGAGGCTAAATGCCACTGAACCTAGTGATTGAGCACAGTTGTCCTTACTAGTAATCAGGAACAGATGTGCCTTCCATGAATTTGTCCAACCCCTTTTAAAGTGTTCCAAGTTACTGGGCATCTCCATAGCTTGTAGCAATGAAGTCCACAGGCTGATTATACAATGTGTGTAACACCACCTTCTTTTGTCCATCTCAAATCTCTGACCAAACAGTTTCAATGAATAAGCTCTTGGTTCTATAAGTGAGGAAGGGCGAAACACTTCTCTATCCACAATTTTATAAGTCTCATTTCAAGTCCTCCCTTTGTTGTCTTTGTTTTTCCCAAGCAAACGCACTCCAAAAGCTGTAGCTTTTCCTCATCAGGAATCATTGGATAAATTTGGTTGCCCTCTTCTGCAACTTTTCCAGCTCACATCATCCTTCTTAAGGTATGGCAACCAGAGCCACAACACAGCTTTCTATGGGACAAAATATTCACATTCTTGATCCCTTTCCTAATGACCCTTACCACGGAATCTGCCTGATTCATTGCCACCTCAGTGTGGGTTGTCATTTTTGCTAAGCTACCTAGCATGAGCAAGACCTCTTCCCTGGTTTGTCACAGATATCCTCAGTGCATATGCGTAGTTGAGATTTTTTGTGCCAATTTGCAGCACTTAAAAATTATTTACACTGAACTGCATTTGCTATTTAGTTATTCACTCTTGTCAGTTTGGGGAGGTTGTTCTGGAACACCTCATAATCAGAGTTGGATTTTATCACCCTGAATAAGCTATGCATCTGCAAACTTGGCCATCTTGTTATTTATCCTTATGTCCAGGGCAGAGAATCTGAGAACATACAAAATTCCAATTAGGCTATCCCCAACCAAGAGAGACTCCAGTTGATGTATCAGCCTGGCATACATCTAGTAAAAGGCACTCTATGCCAAGGCTATCTGGGTCTCCAGCTACAGGGTTGGTCACCAGGGGTGGCAACCTGCAGCACACCATGTGCTACTTTTAACATGCATAATCTTTGAAGGTGCCAGTCCAGTTACCTCTGGCAGCATCCCAATTGCGTGCGGTTTTGCTAGGATGCCTTGCACTGTTGAGAGGAGGTGGAAACCAACACTGCTTCCTGCTGCAGCTCATCCTGCCACGCCAAAGACCTCCAAGCCCAATGCACGGACTGCTCAATATGAAACCTGCCAGAGGCTTCGTCCAGGTTGCTACATGTGCCAGTTGGAAAGTGTCCATGCACCATTAGTAGCACGTGCGCCACAAGCTGGCCACTCTTGAGCCACCTTGGGCATTTGCTTCAGCATGGAAAAGGCAAGAACCAGAGCTTTGGGGGGGCAGCATGTAACCTCATCAAAAAAGGGTCAGTGAACCTTCAACTCAGAGAACCTTCTTACAGGTTTATAGATGCTTAGTACTCACTGCTTTTAGTCCCTCCCGCACTTCCTCAGAGGAAAGATGTTGGGGAGACTTCAGGTTTCCTTTAAAATGACCCATAGGATGGGGTTTTCTGAAAACATAGCATCCCACACAGAGGTCTGATTCATTCCTAATCCAAATATTGTATTTTTGTTGACTGAGTACTCCAAAAGCATGTGGCGGCTGCAATCTCTACTTAATTGATCCCTCCTTTTTTAAAAAAGGGAAGACAACTATCAACATACAGAACGATATTTTGAAGTTAAAATATGAATCAGCAGTAGACAACTAAATATGGCTAGTGAGCTGTTTCCATCAGTGTATAGTGAGTTGTTTCCATCCAATTTGTGGGATTTCTGTAAGAGTCCCATTGCACTATATGTAAGTTTATTTGTATGATACTCATGCACCAAATGTTTTCAGTACTCATACTGTAACTCAAACTGTGAAGATTATAATATACATCAAATTGTGAACACTTAAATCCAACTAATTTACAAATTAATTTAGCAGTCACATTACAGAAACAAAAACCTTACGTTTGGGGCATCACAACACCCTAGTCAAAGAAGCCTCATCTCTGTTCTCTTAAGGGGTGGGGCGATGTCAGAGGCAGTGACACGATTGCCATAATAGTTCAGCTGCTAGGGATAAAAGGATTTTTTAACATACACTTGGTAGCACTGGTCTTCCGGGGGTGGTGGTGCAGGGAACCTGCGGACCCATTTGCAGGGCTCCCCAAACCTCAGAATAGCTAAAAAGAGTGATCATGACCCACAAACAACAGAGTGGTCGCAAACACTATTTTTAGCTATTCTGAGCCTTGGGGAGCCCTGCAGAGGGATCTGCGGGCTCTCTGCACCACTCCCCCCAAGGCTGGCACTGTAAAGCAAAACACTTTTGTCCCTGGCAGCAGCACAATCTTGGCGATCACATAGCTGCCCTTGCCCCTCCCCGCAAGCACTTTCACAGGGAGTCTGGGAATCGTTGCCTTAAGCAATTTTCTTTTCCCAGGGTTTTCTAATTCAGACTTACAGCCATATAATTCTGAAACTCTTACTTATTGAAGAGAACACAAGGTGAGATCAAAGAACCCACAAAATAAAAGTTATACATGCATGTAATTGCAAGATACTCTTGTGACAGTACTGACTAGGTTTTACAATTACATTTGTGTATAGGTGCAGGGCATATTATCTTGGAAAGAGAATGTCAACAAATGATATACAAGACAGCCCTCAATATCCCCAGGGGTTCCATTCCCTGAACCCCCCCCCCAGATGCCAAAATCTGTGGATAATTGGGTCAGCAGATTTTGAGCCCCTGAAAACCTCCTAAGGGGAGTGAAGCAGAGCTCCAGTCGCCTCCAGAGGGAGTTCTGAAGTCTGCAGAGGCTGTGTGCATCCGCTTTTAAAGGCATATAAACATAACTTCCAGTTTCTCATGGAAACTGGAAGTCACATTTTTACCCCTCCAAATGGGCATTCTGAAGCCCACAGAGGCCATGGGCTGACGCGCACAGCCTCTGTGGGCCGCTGAACACCCTCCAGGGTCCAGAACCCATGGGTATGATGGCCATGTGTACACTTTCAGGATATGAAATAAATTTGCAACTAGTAAACATTAATATTCAAATAGTTATATACCTAGTTGTCACAGATATAACAAATGACACAGATATGACAAATGAGAGACTACTGTAGCACCCCAAAACAAGTTATCAACATTCTGCCAGCAATACCCAAGGTGCATCTCTTTCAGATGACAGTTTGCTATGAAGTAAACACAAAGTTACAGACTAAGGCAGTGGTTCCCAATGTTTTTTTTTCACTTGCATACCCCTTGGCAGCCCATTTCCATAAATTGTACCCCTCATATTAGAAAAATGTAACATAGTTGCTGTTATTTCAAATTTATATGTTTTCAACTACTGACCCATACCTTATAATACACAATTCGATGAACAAAAACTAGTAGTTGGTGGGGCTTTCGCAGACAGCTAGCTGCCTTCTTTCCTGCCCTGCCAGCCCCACAAAGCATTCTTATATAGAACTGCCTTTTTCCACCATTATTCAATTACTTTGAGTACCCCTAAAGGTCCTGGCAAGTACCCCTAGGGGTACATGTACCCAGGTTGGGAACCACTGGACTAAGGCATTACCTTAGTTCAGGCACAACTTGAAATCATGGCTTCCTATTAAGAGAATGAATTGTGGAATTGCACATACTTCTCTCTCTTCCTCATGAGGGTGTGGCAAGAAACTTTTTTCAGTGAAAATAGACCACAGTTTCACATAAAACATAAGGAAAACTGATTTACCTAACACCACAGTTATAAAACTAACCAGGATCAAATTTTGGTTTCAGATCTTGGATTGTTCCCCAGCTGTCGTTTGACTTTAGTCCATTTCTAAAGCTTGTATGTAATTCAGAACTGTGGCTTACTTAGTGGCAGAAGTAAAGGGTATTCTTGCCCTCCTTTCACTGACAAAGAAGAAAGGGGAGGAAGAACATGCAAGCTGACAACTTGTAAGCACTTGTTCTCATAGCAGAAAACCATGGTTTCTCATTACACCTGAACCAGGTGTAAAGACCAGTTTTTTATTCTGAATTATCTTTTATTTACTCTATACCAAACTACCAAGATGTAACATCAGTAATATCTGAGGCACACATCTGATTTTCACCCTTCTCCTTGCAGTCCTCTGCGTCCTTACTCCCTTCCAGAGGAAATCCAGGTCCAAACAGGGAAAGCCTTTCAGGGAGGTACAGAGGGCTGTACTGGGGAAGAAGAGGCAGATAAGTCATTTTCCACATGCTTCATTGCTTCTGCAGATTTTTGGGTACAAACCATACTTCTATATGATCTTAAGCCGTTCCTGCCCAATGTTGCAAATATGCAACAGGGATCAAATGTGTACAGTTGCGGGCTGGCAGAAATGGGTAAAAATAATTTCTATCAAAGCTTGGTCAGATGTGGAAATCACTTATTGGATCCATTTGAATCCATTTTGATAAGGTTTATTGCAAAACTGAAAAATGTGTGGCTTGGAGGAAGATCTTCAATTCTCCTTCTTCCCAACATTCTACAAAACGTAGTATACAAAATAAGGGTCAAGACCTAATTTTTTTGGTGGGCCATGAAACCAATAAGCTGACAGCTCACAAAAGAAAAATACTGAGCGTTATGGAAAGGACAACTGGGGGTGCAATCCTGATCCTCACTTCGGCCGATGCAATTCCCTTGTGCTGGCCCAGGAGTGTTGAAAGGCATTTTTGCATCATTCTGAGAGGAGACAGGCTGGCGCATGGACAAGGATGCGCACCCTGCCAAGGATAAAGACAGTTTGAGTGGCTGGTAAAGACTTAAAAAAACTCATAGAAGTAGGTGGGTCCAGACAGTGTTTTTAAAAGGAGGTCCTGGTACTAAAAAGTTTGGGAACTACTGCCTTATACTGTAGATCAGTGTTTTCAGATGCAACTTGTATGGCACCTTCAAACTGCAACACATCCTGTTTAATAGCTGCCGAAAAATGCCAGGAAAACTGTGCCCAGAGTAATGATATGGAACAGAACACTTTCCACAATTGGAAAACTTTCCAAATTCTAAAAATACATTGTTTCCAAAAATTTGATTTGTAGGACAATTGATGGATATGAGTCAAAGTGGACATTTCAAAATTGTAATTAACTTTTTTCAAGTTACTATTCCTAGGAAGCACACACATTTCCAAGTAAAGTTTTGATTTGTTTAACATTTAAATTACCTTAAAATATGCTTTGATTATTTTATTTCTTAATCAAATATTTCTATAAAATACTTTAAGCCAGTGGTTCCCAAACTCTGTCAGGAGAGTTGGGAACCAGGTAAGTGTTTGCGTGGGCAGGGAGGGAGGTAGCAACAGTGCTGCAGAGCTCACAGCACTGCCACTACCAAGGGGCTTTTTGACTTACCGGAGGGGGGGCAGTGCTGGCCTCCTGAAGGCTTGTAGCTCCCTCTAATCTCCTCCATGGCTGCAGTATCTCCAATCCATAGCTATTCCTGTTTTCCCCGAAAACCAGAAGTAGCTTTACATCGGAGATAAGGGTTTTTTTACAGCAACTGTGGAGAATCTCACAGCGGGCTGCAAGGCTCCAGGACCCTGCAGGAGGCCAGCGCTGCCCCCGCTGGTAAGTAAAAAAGCCCCTTGGCAGCAGCAGTGCTGCAATCTCTGCAGCAATATCACTCCTAACAAAGCAGGGAAAGCATTCCCTTAAAAAGGAATGCCCTACTTCCCGTTCCCCTGGTGGGTTGCAACCCACCAGTTTGGGAACCACCGCTTTAAGCTATAGGAAGGACTTTCAGGATATTTGTACAGCATTCAGAAACAACCAAGACAAAATTTAACACTGCTTACTAAATATTAGCCAAATGATGTTAAATAGGATCCAGATCAATTCAGGTTATTGGAAAATTTTCAAGAAAACTTGTATCACCAGTGCAGTATCATCATTATAGCAGTCATATCCAACTTTTTCCATTGCAGATAAGTTTCACTTCTAACCATATCCCTGGAGGCTCTCATGGAAAGGATCAGGAATGCAATAAAGATTAATCAAGATAGTGAATTTAATGGTCAGTGATCCATGCAATTCAAGAGAACTGAGTTTCCTTCCTCTAGACAAGACCAAGTACTCATTCTGGACCCTGCTTAGTTCCTGGATATACAGGTAATGCCTATGACGAGATGTGCATGTTATACACCAGCATCCTCTAGAAGTGATACATAAGACATGGTCATTCCACATTAACATTTTAGCAAGCATTATGCCAACAATCTACATGGGGTAAAAATGAAGTCTAGGTTCCTAAATTATAGTTCATTCAAAGCATGGTTGCGCGTTATCTGCAAGGAGTAAGCGCAGAGAAAAAATTAAGTATGAGTCATCAGAATCACCACATACATTCGAAACTTACACACATTGCTATTGGGGCAGGGTTAAGATACCACGTATCTAGACTGCATTAAAGCAAGGCAGTTATTTGAAATCACTGAAATGGCCTGACACTGGAATACTTTTATCTTTACAGATTTTCCTGTATATGAATTTCCATATCTTCCAGTCCACTGACATTAGCAGAGTTGGCCTTTTGTGATTTTGGTCTATCCATGCACACATATACCCCCTCGTATCTATGGGGGATACATTCCTGCCCCCTGCAAATATCAAAACCGTGGATAAAAGGGAACCCTATACTTACTGTGGTGCACTGTTTCTCATGTCTCTTCCTTTGCATCCCTTCTTGTTACGAAACGCTATAGAAGCAGAACATTGAGGAGACTAAGGGAATGCTAACAGGGAGGAGGAAAGTTCCTCTAGCATTCTGGCTTCTTGCACTCCTTCTCTACCATTCTGTAACAGGAAGAGTGGCAAAGACAGACAAATAAGTACTATGAGTGTGGAGGGGGGGAATACGACAGAGAACCATGGATATGGGAGGAGGGAATGCCTGTACAATACAAGCATTCAAACTACTGTTCAACATCTCATCTTTGAAATTGCCTCATCAAGCCGACCACCACCTGCACTTGACCTCCTCTCCTTGAATGAGACAGAAGATTCAAATCTTTTTATTCTCCAAGCTTTCACTGTTTAAGAAATCAGTTCCCATAAACGTATCTGGCTGTTCTGAGGTTTACTGCTTTATTGATTAAGCTGCTTAATTTTATTATCTTGCAGAACAGCTTGAATGTATTTTTAGTATACAAATGACACACGTTTTCAAGAAAGCACCCCAATTTTGACCACTTGCACTTATCCTTCCAGAAGAAAAGATGAGAGCTGATAGTTATTCATAGTGTGCAAAATGGCCTATAAAGAATGCATGTATCAGCAAATATTGATATTGTATCTTACCTCCAAGGCTCAGAACAGATCTTTTCATACAATACAAGTACAGCTAGTTAAGTTTAACCTCCACTCACTGAAGCCTAGACATTATAAGGTTACCTGAATAAACAATGCATCATACTCATGAACTAGAGTCGTCAAAATTGTATCATCTTTGTAAGTCCCAGAACCTGACATGCACTAGTAATCTATCCCTCTTACAGTCATGCTACCTCCTGCAGACTATGAACAGTCTTCAAATGTACTATTGGGTGTGCATTAAGAGGCTGAAAGAGCATGGGCAACTCTTACTAGTATAAAACTGAAAAGATGCTGGCCTCTTAAATAAAGAAAATTAGCAAAATGCACCCAGCACGCAGTCGCAATTTAATAGTCCAGGTGAAGTGACTGAAGGACCCAAATGCACTCAATACCTGTAAACTGTAGGAACAAAGCTAATTCCCAGGAGAGGTATCTCTAGATCACAGATCTCTCAATAATTGTTCTCTTGGTTGTTTGGAAGCTCAGATCTAGTTAGTTTGTCACCTCCAGGACCTAAATTCTAAGAAAGTGAACTAGAGAACCCAAGGTGAAGAAAGCAAAATTGGCAGCCCAATCCTACTTAACTCCTCATGAGGCAATGCAACTGTGACATGGTACACTCAGTATCCCACAGAGGAGTTTCTGCCGCTAAAGACCTCATGGGGTAAAGTAACATTTCTTTTCTTGCCTTAGGGCAGCACTTCTCAAACTGTGTGTCCTGATGCCCTGGTACCTGCTGCCCCAGCAGGGAGACCATGCTAAGCAGCTCCAAAAAACACTTGGAGGCTCAGCAAAGCAGGAAGAGTTCCAACGTGCACTGAGAAAAGATCTCCCACCCGCCCTGGCCCTCTTACCACTGTCTGTGGGGATGTTTTCGGCTCCAAACCTGAGGTGATTGTTGATCATCACGAGTCACTCCTGGGAGTCACGTGCTGCAAATGCATATGGGGGCATCACAGGTCCCAAGAGTTTGGGAACCACTTTCTTAGGACAAGCCTGCGCTGACCTTCTGGGACTACAGTGGTACCTCGCATAATGAATGCCTCGCGCAGCAAAAAAAACTCGCAGAACGAAAGCGTTTTGCGAAGTTTGATAACTCGCACAACCAATTTTTATGACCCCGTGCTTCGCAAGATGAATTTTTTTTTGTTTTGCTTTGGTTTGTTTTAAGGGAAGATCTTCATGTCAGTTCATGATCCCGTTCACCCTAGTAAGGGGAGGATCTTCATGTCAGTTCATGATCCCGTTCACCCTAGTAAGGGGAGGATCTTCATGTCAGTTTATGATCCCGTTCACCCTAGTAAGGGGAGGATCTTCATGTCAGTTTATGATCCCGTTCACCCTAGTAAGGGGAGGATCTTCATGTCAGTTTATGATCCCATTCATCCCAGTAAGGGGAGGATCTTCATGTCAGTTTATGTAAGTAAGTCCCATTGTGCTTGCTCCCAGGAAAGTGTGCACAGGATTACAGCCTTCAAGCTCCCCACTCAGCATCCCCCCCGTTTTTGAAATCCTCAGTACAGTATGTATGCCTTTAAAGAGCACTTAATAAACACTTTGTTCTGACTTTTCTTAACCATAGGAACGCATTAATTAAATTTCAATGCTTTCTTATGGGAAAACGCGCTTCGCAAAACGAAGAACTCGCATAACGAAAGGACCTGATCTGCAATCCTCCCCACCCCCATCGCTGCCCCCAACTGGCCATGGTGCTGACAGGCATCTTCAATCCACTGGCATGTGGATATGACGCCACTAAGCAGGCCATGCCAAATGGCATGCCATATTTTGCGATAGCCATAAATGGCCTTACACCGCCGAACACTCACTCCAAAGCTTAAGGCCCAAACAGAATTGGGTCAAAAGTCAACTTCATCTGCTCTTTCATGGATTCTCTCTCTAAATTATACCTGGCTGTTTCCAGCTACCTTCAGACACACATGGGGAACAACGTAGATCAGCGATTCCCAAAATGTGCACCACAGTGCCCAAGGGCACCATGGCAAACTCACAGGGGTGCCGTGGGATGTCCCCAGTGACCTCTTCTCAGCTCTCCCCGTCACTGCCATCTTGGATTGCATGAGATCTCACAAGAATTACTTGAGAATCGCACAATCCAAGATGGTGGCACCCTTCTTCCCAGGTCTCCCAGCCATCTTGGATTACAAAAAAACCTCACACTATCCAAGATGGCAGCACCCAGGAGAGCTGGGAAGAAGAGTGCCACTGTGAAAGAAAAGAGCTGTGACGACGGTAAGTTTGGCAACTGCTGAGTGAGACTACTACTGATTCTCCAGAGAAAAATTCTAAGTTAACAAGCAATAAGCTAACACAATCTGCTGTGCATCCCTGTTAGAAATGAACAGAACAATTACACGAAAGGATTTACTTCTGAACAAGAATGGTACTAATTCAAAGATACCTTTCAGGTCTTGCAGTTTCATCACCACAACCTTATATTCCATGATATCAAACATCACTGAAAGATTTAAGCAGGCAGACTGATTTAAGATCAAGAAAAAGACCAAAACCATGTAGGAAGTAAGAACCTATTTATGAACATTTTTACCCTACCTCTCCAATTAACAATAAAAGGCTGAAGGTAGGTAACAACAATAGTTAATGTATTTCCCAAACAAGAACATTACTAATTTGAGTGTTACCAAGAGCCAATTTATTAAGTGCATTAAGTTCTCAAAATACGCTCTGGTTTCACTCCAGAGGTTTGTCCAAGAGTTGGAATATATGCATGTTGGAACAGCCAGGTCTTAGTGCTACCACACCTGTGCAAAAGCACCACACTGTGCCTGTGCAAAAGCATAAGGGATGGACTACGCCTGCGCAATAGCACCAACGCAGCCACCTATAACTCAGATGCCCATAACTTGGAGACCTAGCGTAGTCTGAAGTAGACATGCCCATCCAACACTGGAATTTTACTGGTTCCCATTGCATGAATAGGTCTGAAAATTGTACTATATATATGCATGTGCATGCACAGAAAGCTGGTTCTCACCTTTGCCCCAATGTGTGTTTGAGGAAGGGAGGCAAGCTGCATGTTCCTTTGTGTTTCCTTTAAGCATGGAGTGAATAAGAGTATAAAATAGTGGGGCTGTTGCTGAATCTCCACAATAAATCAATTCACTCACACTCCGACAATTAAAATAAGGCTGGTAATTCATATATTTCCTAAATCATGCAAACTAGCTAGTTTAAGATAATAGCTACTAAACACATTAATTTACAAGTAAATAAAACATTTACATTATGTAGGAGGGCATTTTGTTTTATAATTTTGGCTATATAAGCTAGCCAACTCTTGCTTACTGCAGCCCATGTGTATTTGCACACACATGACTTTTCATAGACAGGTGAAGGTCCAAGATTTCCAAATTCAAAAATTAATCATTATTGGTTAATTAATTTTCATATGATCAAAATATAGTGTACTTGTTTGTTTAGAGCAGTTGTTCCCAACCTGGGGGTCACACACCACCCTCAGAGCAACTGGAAACAGTGAATTCTCCCTTAAAGGGAGTGGTGACAGTTTGTGCCAGCAGTGACAACACTTCTGGGTTCATGCTGCCACAGCCAACAAACCAAAAAACAGGGTTCGGACTTACGCAGTGGCAGTAGCAGCTGGAGATGACACAAAACCCAGGTTCTCGCTGCCGCCGATTAAGTCCAAAACCCCTTTTTTTCTTAGTCAGCAGTGGTGGTTCAACCCAGAAGTGCCATCAGTGCCAAGTCACCACCCCTCAAATGCTCAGTGTTTCCCTTACCTCTGGGTAAAGGTTGGGAACCACTGGTTTAGAGAGCATTAACAGTTGTATTAACAAACTGAGCAAATAGCACAGATTAGGTTGTCAACCATAAGACCTCTGGGTCTGATAAGGCTTGAGAAACACCTTATCTGACCCACATGATAACTGCTTTTGTGATAAGTGAGCAGGGAAGAAACTTCGTGGCAGCACACAGTTGTAACAGGAACGGAAAGAAGTTGCCCACCAATTTCAGGCAAGGTGTGCAAATCAGCTACAGAAGTGATGCTTGGTGGACTGACATGAATTCAGATCAGTGACAGAAGCGATACTTAGAAGCATCATTTATATCAACAGGTCAGTAAGTTGGGGCCAGGGTGTGATGACTGAGGGAGGCAGCATTAGAGAGTGAGTGCTGGTTGAGGGAGGATCAGAAGATGTGGGTGGTATGGTCACTGTCAGATTGGCCACTGCTCATATTAATAGGTTCACTGCCTATAATCATGACAAAGTTTATGTACTGCTCAGGTTGTTAACTGTTCCACATGGTAAAGAAAAATTAAAAACATTGCTCAGCGGAAGTAGTGCATCTGAAAGGATGTCCTGCATGATTAGGCTCTCCCGTATCTTGAAAATATGATCTTGAATAATTTCTCTGTTATTTGCAGCTAATGAGTTCCTAAGTGAGAACAAAGTGTTTATTTCTGGTCATTACCTGGTTAACGGTGACCTGCTTAATGACGTCACTTCCAGCAGTCAGCAGGTACCAAGGATACTAACTTCTGCCCACTGCA
The DNA here is from genome assembly GCF_035046505.1 of Tiliqua scincoides. Classification (NCBI taxonomy): domain Eukaryota; kingdom Metazoa; phylum Chordata; class Lepidosauria; order Squamata; family Scincidae; genus Tiliqua; species Tiliqua scincoides. The sequence continues at coordinate 93,475,348 of NC_089821.1, read as the reverse complement.
TGAAACCCTGCCTTAGATAGTTAAAAGCATAGATCACCACCAGAGCAGGAACTGTGGATAATCTTCCTAGTGATATGCAAAATTTGTTTCTGGAACCAGGAGGTAGCATCCCAGTAGGGGTTGAGCCTCATTATTCGCATGGGTTCCATTCACGTGGATGGCAAGAAACATACTATAGCAAATCAATTTAAAAATAAAGTTTCTTTGCTCCTGTGATTTAAAAACAGCTTTGCTGACATTTTCAATGTAAGATAAAAGTCATTAAGACAACATCAATCAGTCATCCTCCAAGTACTTGGAAAGGCGCTTCACTCAGCCCCTCCCTTCACCAATGCAAAGTGATCACTTTTCTTTCAAGTGCTCAGGGGGAAGGCACAGGTTTGCTGGAGAGAGAAGGACTGATGGATTGTCAGCCAGCTGCGCCCCCCCCCATTAAGAAGGCTATTATTAAAGGACTGTACAGTTTCTTAAACTGATTTTAAAGGGGTGCATTTTTGCCCTTCTCCAGGGATCGGCACATTCCTTCTCATTTGCATGGCTATTCCTGTTGAGTCAAATCCGTATATAAAAAATCCGTGTATAAATAGGCTAGACCTGTACCTGAAATGACTTGCTAGTCCTTGACCCCAAGTATCACATCTATAGCAACAAAATAGCAAATTGTGCTATTTGGCTTCAGAAAGCAACTTTCCTATTTCAATAAGTTACTATGAGAAAATTAGTTTTATCCCATAGTGTTTGACAGAAAGCCATTAATTCAGTTTAAGAGACTACAAATGTAGATTTGTTTCATGAGGGGATATGGATGAGCTAAAAATTCAGGTCAGGCAAAAATCGACCATCTCTCTACTCCATTAACCCCCTTACATGTTTACTTAAACGGCATCACAAGGAGATTCTGAAATACCTCTCATTTTGGTCACAAGCAAAGAAAACTACTCTTTATGGGAACTGGGATGAACTCCTACAAAAACCTCCCCCCCCCCTTTGTCCCATTAGTTATAAGGTTACTTTAATACAAACTCTCAAGAATGAATAGACCCTGTGATTAGTTCAACTCTCTTCGATAGCCCAGGGCTTGATAAATTCAGGTCACGAAGTCGCCATGGCGACTCAAAATTGTTCCTGGCACCTAGGGAATAGGAGCAACTGAGGGGCAGCAGCCACTGCTGCAAAATATGCCTGCTGATCACCACCTCAGCTGCTGCAGCAGTAGGAGCAATCAACAGAGAAGAGGGAACTTCATTTCGGAGTAAGCATCTGCTGAACTAGACAAAAAGGAGGCATCATATGGGATACACACCCTCCAAAAGGCCCACTAGGCACATGTGTGTCTCTTTTTCCCTTTGCTGCCCCTCCCCCCCGTGCTAGAAAGGAGCAGAGCTAGTGGTTCAGACTTAAACCTAGACGATCCAGGTTCAAATCCCTGATCAGCCACAAAGTTTTGTGGCTAACCTTGGGCTGGTAACTATCTTTCACCTTGGTTTAGCTCACAAGGATGTTGTGAGGACAAAAGGAGGAGAGAACCATGTATACCACCCTTAGCTCCTTGGAGAAAGGGCAGTATGAAAATGTGAAAAATAAATTTTAGTGCATGTTTACTCAAGTAAACCCACTGAGTTTCATGGAACTTACTCCCAGATAAGTGTGTAAGGATTACACTTTCATGTCATGAATTTTAATTAAAAAAAATAAACCTCAATGTAACTTCTCTATTTTCAGATCAAGGTTCTTAGACTGTTTTGCTCTCACAATGACATTTGCCAAGTTTTCCCACCACAACAGGGGTTGAAAATATGCTTTTTATTGTTTGTTTACTGTATATGTGAAACCTAATGCCATTAATTGGCAACAGGTGAGATTCTTGTTAGTGTTGAAACATAAAACTTGAAAACTGGAAAATGTATCTGGCTCCTAGATTCAAAGCAAAATTCTTTTAAGCCAATTTGACAAAATTGATAGCCAATTACCTCTTCCTATCTCCAACTCAGTAATGCTCACTCACTTGCAGGGCTTTTCTGGAAAGGAGGCTAGTTCTATCTTCAGGACTCTGGAAACTTCTTGTGGAAGTCTTTCCTCAGATCCAATTCCTCACATAAAAGCCCCCAGTACACTCAGTGGGCACAGGGGAGAGGCACCATACTATTTCAGGCTTCTTAAGAACATTAGCACAACCCCACTGGATCAGGCCATAGGCGCATCTAGTCCAGCTTCCTGTATCTCACAGCGGCCCACCAAATGCCCCAGGGAGCACACCAGATAACAAGAGACCTGCATCCTGGTGCCCTCCCTTGCATCTGACATTCTGACATAGCCCATTTCTAAAATCAGGAGGTCGCACATATGCATCATGGCTTGTAACCCGTAATGGATTTTTCCTCCAGAAACCTCTCCAATCCCCTTTTAAAGGTGTCCAGGCCAGATGTCATCACCACATCCTGTGGTAAGGAGTTCCACAGACCAACCACATGCTGAGTAAAGAAATATTTTCTTTTGTCTGTCCTAACTCTCCCAACACTCAATTTGAGTGGATGTCCCCTGGTTCTGGTGTTATGTGAGAGTGTAAAGAGCATCTCTCTATCCACTTTATCCTTCCCATGCATAATTTTGTATGTCTCAACCATGTCCCCCTCAGGCATCTCTTTCTAGGCTGAAGAGGCCCAAACGCCATACCCTTTTCTCATTAGGAAGGTGCCCCAGCCCAGTAATCATCTTAGTCACTCTCTTTTGCACCTTTTCCATTTCCACTATGTCCTTTTTGAGATGTGGCGACCAGAAATGAACACAATACTCCAGGTGTGGCCTTACCATCGATTTGTACAACAGCATTATAATATTAGCCGTTTTGTTCTCAATACCTTTGCTAATGATCCCAAGCATAGAATTAGCCTTCTTCACTGACGCCGCACATTGGGTCGACACTTTCATCAACCTGTCTACTATCCCCCCAAGATCTCTCTCCTGATCTGTCACAGACAGCTCAGAACCCATTAGCCTATATGTGAAGTTTGGATTTTTTGCCCAGGTGTGCACGACTTTACACTTACATTGAAACGCATCTGCCATTTTGCTGCCCATTCTGCCAGTGTGAAGAGATCCTTTTGGAGCTCCTCACAATCACTTCTGGTCTTCACCACTCAGAAAAGTTTGGTGTCATTTGCAAACTTAGCTACCTCACTGCTCAACCCTGTCTCCAGGTCATTTATGAAGACGTTGAAGAGCACGTTGAAGGACAGATCCTTGGGGCACACTGCTTTTCACTTCTCTCCACTGTGAAAATTGCCCATTGACACCCACTCTCTGTTTCCTGGTCTTCAACCAGGTCTCAGTCCATGACAGGGCCTGTCCTCTAATTCCCTGACTGTGGAGTTTTTTCAGTAGCCTTTGGTGAGGGACCATGTCAAACACCTTCTCAAAGTTCAGATATATAATGTCCACGGGTTCTCCCGCATCCACATGCCTGTGGACCTTTTCAAAGAATTCTAAAAGGTTTGTGAGGCAAGACTTACCCTTACAGAAGCCATGCTGATTCTCTCTCAGCAAGGCCTGTTCGTCTATGTGTTTTGAGATCCTATCTTTGATGAGGCATTCCACCATCTTACCCCATATAGGTATTAGGCTGACCGGCCTACAGTTTCCCGAGTCCCCCCTCTTTCCCTTTTTAAAGATAGGCGTGACATTTGCTATCCTCCAGTCTTCTGGCACCATGGCCATTTTGAGGGACAAGTTGCATATCTTAGTCAAGAGATCAGCAACTTCATTTTTCAATTTCTTAATAACTCTTGAGTGGATGCCATCAGGGCCCAGTGACTTATTGATCTTTAATTAACCCCTGCTAATTGGGTAAGAGGCACTTTTTCAAGTGGGTGCTCCTTTTTTTAGCAGGGGGAGAGTAACTGGCCCACCTCACCCCAGCGCTGTCTGTTCTAGTGGCTGTCTGCTGGTATTCATTTGCATCTTTTTAGATTGTGAGCCCTTTTGGGACAGGAAGCCATTTAGTTATTTGATTTTTCTCTGTAAACCGCTTTGTGAACTTTTAGTTGAAAAGTGGTATATAAATAATGTTAATAATAATAATAACAATAATAATAATTTATCAATGAGGTCTGAAACATCTTCTCTTTCAACCTCTATCTGACTTAATTCCTTGGTCAGGAGGGGCCATTCGGGCAGCGTTATTTGCCCGAGGTCTTCTGCCATGAGGACAGATGCAAAGAACTCATTTAATTTCTCTGCCATCTCTAAGTCTCCTTTTATCTCCCTTTTCCCTCCCTCACCATCCAGAGGGCCAACCGCTTCTCTGGCGGGTTTCCTGCTTCTAACATATTTGAAGAAGCTTTTAATATTACCCTTAATGTTGCTGGCCATGTGTTCCTCAGTCTCTCTTGGCCTTCTTACATTTCACCACAGTTTATGTTCCTTTTTATTCTCCTCATTAGGGCAAAACTTCCATTTATGGAAGGAAGCTTCCTTGCCATTTATGGCTTCTCGAACTTGGTTCATTGGCCATGCGTGCACCCCCCCCCCGGACTTAGTCGCGCCCTTCTTCCTTTGCGGTATACACTTCTGCTGGGCCTCTGTCACTGTGGTTTTAAGCAGCCTCCTTACACTCTGGAGAGACTGGACTCTTTTTACCTTCCCTTTCAACCTCTTTCTAACCAGCCTCCTCATTTGAGGCAAGTCCGCTCGTCGGAAGTCAAGGGTTTTTGTGAGAGATTTGCCCGGTATTCTTCCCCTGACGTGCATGTCGAAACGGATCGCAGCATGATTACTGTTCCCCAATGGCTCAGTAACACTGACATCTCTAACCAGGTACTGAGTACCACACAATATTAAATCCAGAGTCACCTATCCTCTGGTGGGCTCCATGACTAGCTGCTCTAAGGCACCGTCATTTAGAATGTCAAGGAATCCGCTCTTCTTTTTGTGACCAGAACACAAATTGACCCAGTCAATATGAAGATAATTGAAGTCCCCCATGATTACAACCCTGTCCCTCCTTGTTACCTCCCTGATCTGTTTCCTTATTTCAAGGTCCCCTTCTGGTTTCTGGTCTGGAAGATGATAGTATGCCCCCAGTATTATATCGCTCCACAGGGCCGGTAATTTTCCCTACAGAGATTCTACGGTGGAGTGGGACCCACCCTCAATCTCTACTTTGCTGGATTCTATCCCTTCCTTTACATAAACAGCCACCCCATCTCCAACACACCCCTAACTGTCCCTCTACCTGTCCCTCTACCTGTAGAGTTTATAGCCCAGGATTGCGGTATCCCACTGATTCTCTGCATTCTACCAGGTTTCCATTATGCCCACTATGTCAATGTTTTCCCTAGTCACCAGACATTCCAGTTCTCTCAACTTTGCTCGGAGACTTCAGGCATTTGCATAAAAGCATTTGTACATGGAATGCCCCAGGATGGGCTGCTTATTAGCTCCTTTGTCCCCGCATCCTCTCATTGTGCCAAATCATCTATCACATCCCATCATGCTACCATTCCCAATTGCTTCTCCTACTCTGTCTTTGCCTTGTTGTTCTCTAACCTCCCCATCGTCATCCCTTAGGGATGAGGAGTCCCAAACCGGATGCCCCTCGGCTCCTGTCGGCCTTCCCCCAGGGATCAGTTTAAAAGCTGCTCTGCCACCTTTTTAATGTTATGCGCCAGCAGTCTGGTTCCATTTTGGTTCAAGTGAAGCCCATCCCTCTTGTACAGGCCCCGCTTGTCCTAAAACGTTCCTCAGTGCCTAACAAATCTAAACCCTAGCAACTTCTTCCTAGCAACTATCTTTCCAATACCAAACACCACAAAAAAAAACCTCCTCAATAGCTAGCTTATTTTGTCCCTTTCAGCATTTCTGTTCAGTCATAAAACACACTGTCTAAAAGCTACTGACCACTGGTTCAAATTTAAGAGAAGTCTTGGAGGAAAGCTTGAATGATTAGTTGGAAATGGCCACCTGTTGACCAATCAAAATTTAAGGTTTACAATGCTTTCTCAATGATCTTATAGTCCTAGCACATTCAAACCTTACATTTTCTTCCTCACACTCAAAGGGAGCACAGTCTCTCAGCAGCAAGGCCCATATAGTGTCTCATTTTTGCAGAGATTCTAACGCTCAGCTTTAACCTGAGGTTCTGTTTACAGTTACCTCTGAATTCGCTTCTTTACAAGGTTTAGCAAGCTTGTATTCAAAACTTCAATACGCTATTTTACAGTGCAGTTTGTATTTAAATGTCTCAAAAAATAAATTTTTATCTCTTCTGTAGAGCTTACAGGTCAACTCTAAATATTGCCATATGATAATCTCTGCTGCCAAAGCACCAGCTGAAGCAATGAATATGAATCACACAAGTAAACACGCATATCCAAAACATCACAGCTATGTATAACACAACCATATAAACATAGTAACACACATTTTACTGAAGAATATACAGCCAACCTATCTTCATCTAACATGTACAGGCAGCTACCCACAAGCTTTAAAAAAAATCAGTCATAAACCACACTTTAACCAATGCGCGATAATCATCACAGACACGAAAGGTTTTATTTCTTTAAAATAGTTATACTCCACCTTTCCATCCCTGAAAGCTTAAACAACATTCTTAAATTCATAACACACTTCCTAAACCAATGTAACAGCAACAAAAAAAGGCTGACAGATCAAACAAGCTAAAAACAGTAAAGTCCAAAAAAAGTATGTCTTTAGCACTCACTCACTCACTGGGCCAAATTTCCCCGAGAACAGAATTCTACAACCTAGGCATGGACACAAAGAAGTTTCTGGCCCGTGTCCAGTAAACTATGCTTCTGCAGGCAACAGAACATGATGATCACAGTGAACAGGCAGGTTCATGTTGGAAAAGGTGATTCTTCAGGAAACTCATTCCCAAGTCATAAAGAATTTGAAAGGTAAACTAGCACCATTAACTAGGCCTAGAAAAACAGTCATTGACATTTACAAGCAAAGAGCATAATAAGTTTCAACCAGCCCCAAAGACATCCTGGTCATCACTTTCTGTACCAGCTGACACTTCCAGGTTCTAGTCTTCGAGGGCAGTCCCAGTGTTAATGCAACTATAAGATGGATTACTATGGCCAGACCCCTTTCTTCAGCAAAGGACACTACTGGTTGAAGTTGAGCCAACATGCTCCTGGACACAGCCACAACCTGGGGTTCTAAAAATCAGGGCTGGGTCCAGGAGCAATCAAAATGGTGAACCTGATCATTCAAGGAGAGTGAAACCCCATTCAGAACTGCATGGAACAATTTCCGCCTTGCCAGAATTAAGTTTCAGTTTATTCATTCACATTCACCCTTTCACTATAGCCAAGTATGGGCTCAGAACATTAACATTCTCCCTGAAACCAAATAAAAAGGAAAGACAAATTTGAGTGCCACCAAATGACATCATCCTCCATCCAGAACCCCAAATGATCCCTCCCAACAAGGTCATATAGATACTGTATCGAACAAAAAGAGAACAGAACCTTGAAGAACTCTATAGATGAATTTTTTTCCTCCCAGTGTGCTCCTTACGAGCCTGGGGGTTCAACAATCACACCATAGGTAGCCACTATCTGCTCACTGCAACACTCTGCACAATTGACAGCTCTCTGGACCTCCCCAAGACTCTGTTTAGGAAGGTAAAAGGCTCTGGAGACCTAAAAGTTGGAGAACCTCAATACTTTAGACCGGGGTGCCCAAACCCTGGCCCAGAGGCCATACGTGCCCAATCTGACCCACAAGGAGCCCCCAGTCTCCAGTGAGCCTCTGGCCCTCCAGAGACTTGCTAGAGCCCACACTGGCCTGATGCAACTGCTTTCAATGCAAGGGCAACTAACTGTTCAACCTCTTGCGTGAGCTGTGGGACAGGGGCTCCCTCCACTGCTTGCTGTTTCATGTTTGTGATGTAGCAGCAGCAAAAAAAGACTAGCCTTGCTTTGTGCAAGGCTTTTATAGTCCTTGAGCTATTTATTGCAAGACCTTCATTCATTCATATAAGTTCCATCTCCAATATATTCATTTATGTAAATTTATTCAAATTTGAAATGTAAATTAATTCTTTTCTTCCCAGCCCCCGACAGACTGTCAGAGAGATGATGGGGCCCTCCTGCCAAACAGTTTGGACACCCCTGCTTTAGACCAACAGCCAAGGAGTTGAGTAGTAGTCCCCCATTGCCACCTCCAGAAACCTACTCGATAGTAAGAGTAAAAAGTTGACTCCTAAACCCATCTCAGCCAGGCAGCCCAGAAGGCTATTATAGTCAATGGCATCAAAAGTTATTGAGAGGTCCAGCAGAAAAAACAAGAACACCCCCCCCCCTTTCTAGTTCCCACTGTAGATTGCCAACTAGGATGACCAAAACTGTCTCAGTCCAAAAACTAGTTCTAAAAATCAGACTGAAAGGTACTGAAATACAGCAATCAGCATAATTGAGGAAAATCTAGAGGTGAGATTTTACTATCTGAGATAACTTTATGAATAATAATTCATAATTTTACCCAAATCGGCAGATTTTAGATTGACCAATAACTGAGGGCAACAGGATTGTCATGAATAAGTACATGTTAGGCCTAGGTTAGCATGTGAAGCCTGAACCAAACTAAGACAGTGTAATGGAGAAGTTGCTAGCAGTTCCCAGCTGCAAGAATGTGAGTAAATAAAACAAAAGAATTGTTGTCTCTCCTTTGCTGGCCAGAAAGGACAGATAACAAGAATTACAACCCATTGGAATGTTTAGCACCTTAGCAGACAGAGAGGCGCCTTATCAAGCATGACTGAGTGCAGCTATGGATCTCTAGTTGGGAGGGGTAAAGAACTATGAGGGGTTAGCAATCAGGCCAACTTCCAGAAGGTTCTGTTCCTCAAGGGTTCTGATTGGACAGCTAATAAGTATGAAGTCACCTCAGTACTATTAGCATAAGTATAATAATGAGTACCCACGGGGTGTGTGTGTTCCTTCTTGAACAGAGTTTTTGGGTGCAACATCCTGTGTGAGCTCCATTGTCCATCATGGGCACCTGGCGTCATAGGTAGCCCTGGAGCTAAGAGATCTACAGGAGTAACTGACCCAGGTGAGAGATAGGTATTAAAAGAGATAACCAGCTAGCTTTATTATTTTATTGCTGAAATGTTTCCTAGATGTTTATGCCTCTAGCATTTGCTGCCTTATTGTAGAGTGTGTAACCTTATGTACTTAATAAACTAAAATATCTTTTACTAAGTTGTTTCATTGTCTGTTGGGGACAAAGGTTCAGAATCCTGCCTAGCCATTCAGCAAGCTACCAAGTGCTCATTGAGGTCTAGTAACTTGAGGACTGAGGCTTTAACTGGAAAAAGAGCTCAGTGCCTGCAAGGGATAGAATTAAGCCTAGAGAGTCTCAGTGTCCCTGGACTAAGGCACTGGCACATACAGGGTGGTGGCAGTACTACTAGGCAAGGGACCTTGAGGGTTTTAGAGTTCAAAAACCAAGAACCCTAAGCACACAAACCCCACTTGGTTTACAACAAGAATCCAGAGAGGATTTCTTGAACAGAAGTTTAACAGCCAAACACAGAGAAGCATTCACTATCTGTACTGCCCACCTCATCAGCCTTAATTAGCCAAGAAAGGCAAGGTTGAAGAAATCATGTGGTCTGTTTCAGGGCTCTAAGCCAGTGTTTCTCAGACTGCGAGCCAATTTCAGGTGGGTCCCCATTCATTTCAATACCATGGTATGAAATGCTACCCTGGTATGTGACTGCATGTGGGGAAATGACAATAGGCTCAAGGTGGACAGGAGAGCTTTTCAGAGTGTGTGAAAAGTACGCTTTGGATTTCTGCCCACCGAGCCAAGCCTCCTATGATGTTTGTCACATCATGTTGCTCATCTCACTGCTGGGCAGCAGATGTCTGGGGATCCCACAAGTGCTACCAGACACAACCTCGTGCCACTGGTGACACTTATAAGAATGTTTCTCAACCAGTGGTACAAGGCATTAAAAGCACCGAAGGCTAATGAGATGAGAAGGGGAAGACAAATCTGGCCTCCACAAGCACTCCTTAGGATACAACCTACCTCATACACTGAAGTTATTGTCAAATAGGTCCTCCCCCCCCCACCAAGTTCTTTAGAGAAAAATACTTTTACACTTTACACAATGCTGACAAGTGGGCGATCCTCCAGTGAGGATTCCACTCCACTGCTATGATTGAGAAAGCCTCAACTGGTAAAGGAACACAGAAAAGAATTCACAGCAAAATATTCTTGCGTTGATATAAAGCAGCGATTCTCATCCCAATCGTACCACTTTGCATGGTTCACCTATTGGAAATAGCACCAGAAATAACTGACAATTATGTTATCAGTTATTTCCAGATTGGGACAACAGATGCAACACAACAGACACTGGTAAGACACTTGTGGGGTCGGCTGCTAGACTCCAATTGCCTTTTCTCCTCCTCCTCCCCATATCTTCAGGTACATCAGCCTGGGCAGTGGAGGGTGGAGAGAGTGGAGAGGGAACCACCTCCACTCAGTGGAACAGCTGGGAGAGAAGGCTGCAGAAGGACAAGGAGTAGAACACCTGTGGGTCCGGCTGCTGAACTCCAACTGCCTTTTCTCCTCTTCCTCCCCACGTCTTCAGGTACATCAGCCTCTGGAGTGCCAGAGACGTGAGCCTTTGGCGCGAGCCGAAGGGCTCTTTGTCAGTGGATCAAGACAGTGGATCAGGAGGTTGCATGAGTCTTTGCTATGGCTCTTGTTGCTGAGCGGCTCATCATCTTTGGATCCCTGATCACCAGCACTATACCCTTCCTGTTTATGCAGTGCCATGCTGTTTAATGATTTGACATCTGGGAGGGGTTAGGAGGCATTGTGTCAGCATTAGGGATTGTGTGAGACTGAATGTAGGATTGTGAGTGGGTGGTTGAGGAGGTGTCATGTGAGTGAGTTTTAAAATTTTAAATAAATTTTTAACTTATTTTAATTTTGGGTTCCATGTTTTACTGTTTTTTAAATTGTTTTATTTTTACACATTTATATTTTTTATTATTTCTTTTATAAGCCGCCTTGAGTGCCCTTTACTGGGACAGGATGGGACAGACAGACAAGAGGCTCCGGGTTGATGGGAGGGCTTTTTCAAGTGTGTGAAAAGAGCATGCTGGAGCTCTGCCTGGTGAGCCAAACCTCCTATTGTTGCTTGTAGCACTGTGTTGCTGGTCTTGTTGCCAGGCGGTAGAGATCTGGGGGTCCCACAAGTACCACTGGTTTAGAAACACTGATAAACTATTTGATTACACACACGTGGGTGAAAATTATACTCAGGGTATCTGTTCCAAATCATTTCAGGCCTCAAAATATTGAACAATGTACAGTTGTTGCCCCAGTTAATACTCTGATGGTTACATTTTGCACCGACATTTCCGAATGCCTTTCAAATAACAGATCTATATATGGTGTGTTAGAATAAAACATTTTGGAGGTTATGAAGGCACAAATGAAGGAGACCAAGTCTATCTTCTCAAAGTCAGCCAGCAACTGGCAAGCCAGCCCAGAAAGACACCCCAAGTAAGCACCGACACTACAAACCAATTGTAGTTGCAGATTCAGTACCACCCATAAGCTATGAACCCAGTTCTAAACAGGGAGAAAAATCCCTTCCAATGCAGATGTCACACCTAAGACAGATTGGCAGACTCTTCAACCAACAGTACTATTATCTGAATTATGCTTCATTATGTTCACTCATTACCAGTCCATCAGCACTCTCAAGACACCTGTTAAAGACTTCCACTATCTTCATAAGATCAAATAAAAACAGAAGATAGATCAGAGCATAAGCAGCATAGTGACAAGACTTAACCTTAAATCTTCTCACAATTAAACCCGGCTTTAAGGATATGGCAAGAAAACAAGACAGAACCACCAAACCCCATAAGCCAAAGGCCATGTCATATAGTTTCACAGCCTGGGACCTAACTCTTAGGAGTTACCAAAGTATGGTACCATCCAGTACCATGCTAGCAAGACATCCTAGAACAGCGCTGCCAGGTTAAATTTGTCCACTAATGTGCCACTTCCAATGGCCTGCTTACTGGAAGCACCACCAGAAGTAACTGGCAATGATGTCATCACCAGTTACTCTTGGGTTCAGAGACCATGACACAACATGCACCTGTAAGATACTCAGTGCAAGCAGGTTTTTTCAAGTATGCAGAAACCATGCACTGGAGCTCTGCCAGCTGAGCCGAGCCTCTTACCTATGTCTGTTTTAGTGCTGTCTCATTGCCAGGCAGCAGGTATCCAGAGTGCCTCACATACCACCGCTTGGGAAACACTATCTAGAAGAATACTGCTGTCAATGTTACCAATTGCTGCTGATTCAGGAGAATCTAAATGGTTACAATTCTCCACCTTCATTTCTTAAGTCACCCACCATACAAATGGCTCCAAAATGGCACAGCTGGCCACTGCCAAAGAATCTAGTAGCAAGAGTGGTCCAGGAAAGCTCCTAGGCTTTACCTTGTCCTTTAGGGAAAAAGTAATTCTATCCTGGATAGGAAGAACAAATAGTTCTCTTGAACTAGACCCACAGTCCTGTCTTATTTTGCTTAAGTTTCAATTTGTCAGTCCTCAACCAGCTCATATCTGTATTTGGGTATTCATTCAAACATCGAACCACTATTCCTGAAACTGCTATACATAAAACAGACTGAGAAACTACTGATTACCAATGATACAGCATTCTAGACTGACAATTTCTCCCAGTGACTGCATATAGACACTAAAAGGGCCAATGCAAAGCCCTGCCCTGAGCCTCTCATTATGACCCCTGCCCTATGTCAATTACCTACTGGATGCTACTGCCACCACTGGTCCTGATGGCTGGTCAGGAAGACCCTCTGATTAACATGGGTCCCTGGCCAGTGCCCAACCAAACACCAATCCTATAAGAAAGGAGTGAGGCATAATAAGAGAGAATACAAGTGGCAAGACAGTACTAGCACTGACCCATCAAGTAGAGAAGCAATTGCAAAGCAGTGTCTCATGCTGCTACAACATAGATGTTTGAGCCAGTTTTATGAATGGCTAACAAGGTGGCTCATAAGCCCAAGCTCTTCACAAAACCGTTTCACAAAACCCACAGTTCATTAACTGAAGCTAACAGCATTAAATATCTGGATGTGAGCAATATTCAAAGAACCAGAATGTTTCAGGAACTCCAATTAAGGAGTGTAAAAGACACACATAATTCCAAAAAGATTATAGACTGGAGCAATGTAGAGAGCAACAGGTGATTCTGCTTTCAATAGGGAATCGTTTCTTTACCATGATGTTGCCAAACTTCAAATTTAAGTTTGTAGTTAAGAACATACTTCCAATCATTTCATTCCTCTTGCAGCACTCATTTCATCCTGAAAATCACAATGGAAACAACTTAAACTAGAGCACTTCAATAAATTTATAGTTTCAAATGAAATATTGTGCATGTCAAATGATAGCAGACCACACACATGCTGACATTTGAAAATTGTGAAGAAATCAGAAATGATTTAGACATTGAAATTAATGTCTCAACTAATTTCCTCAACATATTTAAAGTTCAGCAGAATTTTCTTCTTGCAAGTATTTATCTTGGGTGGGGTGAGTATTTGAAGAACAATCCTAATGCAATAAAAAGAGTGAAAAAAATCATAACAGCCAACTTTGATCAGGCAGTCTGGTATTCAGTCCAAAAATTTTTTAAAAATTATTCTCCTAAAAAACTGAATGTGGCTCAAGCAATAAGCACTGGGAGCAGAGTATTTAGGGATTCTTCTTTCTCCCCTTGTTTCTAAGTCACAATAATTAAAGAGAGATTATCAAATGTCATAGTGATGATAATCAAGTCAATAAGAAATATTATTTGAACTTTTTCAAAATTTAACAATTTCACTAGAAACTAGCTTGCCTAGCAGATTTTTGGGGAAGATCGTACAAAAGCAAAAACTCTTGTCAAATGTAAGGGTATCCTAATTATGTTATTGGAAATGAAGCAATACAAGAGCTGTAACACAGAGCTTTCTGTACTGCACCTATGTAAACAGGATAAGAATGACACATTGTGTCTTTTTACTAGGGCCAGCAAACATGAAAGAAATCTGAAAGTAACACATCCCTGGGGGAATACTGTGTGGCCCACCCCACACTTTGGGAAACAGTTTGGGAAACTGTGCTATACAGTTTCCAAATGTTCTCCAGAACAGTGATGACTAGGGACTATTTAAAATAGACAGTAACACCAAGATGTTTGTTGCCATATGAAGACCCTATACAAATGGCCTTGAGAAAGAAAGTAATTATCTGGTTTTGCTTAATAAAATACTAAAACCATACAACAGTTCACATAACATCTTTCAGATAAGAATTTTTTGAAAGAAGATTCTGAGTGATGTGCAGAAGTTTAGTATACCAACACAAATGTTTCCATGGTAATCATAGAGCTAAGGTTAAGTTCAAGTTAGAACCCTTCAGCCAGTATAATGAGCAGGGACAATAGTTTTAGCTATCCAGCAATTTAAACAAATTGAAACCCAAATTCCAAAGCTATTAAAACAAATCTCATATCAAGTCTGTGGTGATTCCTTTACAGCGTTCTACTCCAGTATGAAAAAGCTTCAGTGTGTTTACAGACTCAGTATAACAAAGGTATTCTGGTTCTAACACTTAAAATCTAACAGTTCAATGACAGTTATACAGTTTAACGTTCGATATCATTACAAGAACAGTTTCTGAAAACAGTTTTAAAAATACAAAACTGTTTGATAATAAATTTCAGAACCCAGTGTTGTCAATATTTTGTATACCTCACATCCTCACAGGCACATTCAAAAGATTTTTAAAAAGCGAACAGTAATAGTTTAGAGTAGTGGTTCTCACACATTTAGCACCAGGACCCACTTTTTAGAATAATTTGTCAGGACCCGCCAGAGGTGATGTCATGACCGGAAGTGACATCATCAAGCAGGAAAATGTTGAACAATCCTAGGCTGCAATCCTACCCACATTTACCAAGCAGTAGGTCCCATTTACAATCATTGTTAAAAGAATATACATAGTAGCTTGTTCAAAGTACAGGTCTGTAACATTTCTCCAAATGCAGTTACGTACCAAGGAAACATAAAGTCTAATATACTAAAAATAAAATATTGGAATGAATGGGGACCCATCTGAAATTGGCTCGTGACCCACCTAGTGAGTCCTGACCCAAAGTTTGAGAAACACTGCTCTAAGTAATTTGATTTGTTTCTGCTTTTGATGAAATCTGAAGTTGTTTCTCTTAAAAACTATGCCTGAAGTTTTATCTAGGAAGGTTGATGATCTTATAAAATGAGCTCTGACAAGCAAAACAATTTTCAAGTTTTGCTTCCTACAAATTTGAAGCTGGGAAACTACCAAAGTAACAGAATTCTTGGGGGAGGGGTGGGGGGGAGAGAACAGTAGGGAAGTTTATCTTAAACAGTATGTTTTAAAAAGCTTCTAAGTTTCAAGCTATTCAGAGAAATTACATATTCAATTACTCCTTAAAAGCTGCCATCACTCATGCTAATATTATGAACAATAATATTGAGAATTGCTTCTAAGGGAAAATAACTGTGTTCTTTATTTACTTTCAATAGCTTCAATTTGTGTCTTGTTTTAAAATAGGCATGAGTTCCAAAATAAAGCATATCTTATTGTGAAAGGATGACTATTCATGTAGCAAAATTATTCTGAGGTAGGTGACATTTCACTATTACACATCCCAACCTTTTACATGTTTACTTGAAAGTAAATCATACTGTGTTCTACAAGACTGACTTCCAGATACCTATGCTTACATCTGCAACCTCAGAGTTAGTGAACAGTGTGAGAAAGAAGACAAATCCTTTTTTTCTCACTGTCAGAAGGGAGTGAAGGCTGATCTTCAACTGCTGCAACCAATAAGGAGGAATAGTAGCATACAAGTAGGAAAGGTTGGAAGTAACGCAAAAATATCCCAAGATTATCCAAAGGGCATTTTCCATAATGATACGCATCCCTGGGAAGTCCATGGTCACAACAGGAACTAAGAGAACAGCAATACAGAGTTAAATGTTTTGATCTGCATTGATCAAAATGTTTACGAAAGGAAGAAAAAGGGATCTAGGATACAGTAAGTTAGCCATTATGATTACAGGAAAAATACTGTAATCATAATGTCTCAACTTTATAGTTCAGAAAAATTAAGAGTGTGCAAACATACTTAACTTAATAACCAAGCTAATAGGAATCATAGTCTACTTCATTGTGAAACTAAGTTTACATAGTACTCTTACCAAGAGGTTTTACCTATTTTACCAAGAGTATAATCAGTATAATATAAAAAGCTACAATTATAGTTAATTCTTACTATAAAAGAGCAGAGCATTTGAACAATAGCTTGTAACAACTATGTGCATTCAAAGTATTTTATTCCCTTTGCTGCATGCTTTTTAGAAATGCCTTACAATTACATTACTGTCAAGAACATAAGCTAGGAAGAATCCATAGGGACATGCTTTATTTTCGATCAGAAGTTTTTTTTGATTAGATTGAAAACTACAATCCTAAGCATACTTAACCAATAAGTAAGTCCCACTGGAAATTAAGTGTAACCAATTTTCAAGTAAACATGTTTAAGATCACATGAAAACAGGGAGCTCATTAAGAGAGCATTTCACTGCCCATTTAGTTAAAATGGTTTTAATTACAGAAGAGATGGGAAAAACCAAAACCCAGACTCAATTTCTGGTGATAAAATGCAAATACAAGCAGAGAGGTACAGTATAAAACTTTAGATGAAAGTGCACTACATTTGAAGAAAAGTGCTTAGAACTGTATATTTCAAACGGCATTTTTCAAATTGTGAAAGCTAAAGGTTACAGCACTGTTTTCCCTAATGAATGCCATAACTTACTACTTGGAAAAAAATTCATAGAACAATTATACTAAACCACAACATGTTTAGGTATTCTTCTCTTTCAACAGTCATGAATTATGTTTAGTCTTAAGCAGTGATTGCCATTTCACAGCATAGTCAACCCACACAGAATAGATCAATAACATGACAGACACAAGACTAGACTGTACCCATTTAATAACCGCAAGAAAGTGTACCATTCAGCAAAATCTTACACTCATTACACAATTGTTGGAGTGCAGGAGCTATCTAATGATGGAAATCAAAGTGAAATCATAAACAGATCAACATAGCTATCAATCTAATTTTATGAATTAACATGACAAAAAATTAAAGTACAACTATAAAACTCACACTTTTAGTTTGGCTAGAAAAGAAAAAATCAAGTACTCATCCTACCTATACTAGCTGGCCACAGTACCTTCTGGGAAAGCTACAGGGTTTCACACACTTGGAACTGCATAAAGCAATTCCTCGAGCCACTGGTTGCTGTTCAGAAAAGCATTTCACTGTTATCAAAATCTGATCAGCTTATGTCTAATAATATTTCTGTAGTAAAACTTTGGGTTTAACATTTCAGTAAAGCCACACACTTCCTAAGAGGTCTTAAAAAACATCACACGCGCATACAGTAATTTAAATGCTACACCATTCACCGAAGGTCATTCAACACATTGCTTTATAGAATATATTAAAAAATCATCACCGACTTCATGAACAGGGATATCACATTAGTTTTATTACAACCACCTTTCAGGTTTATAAACACTGTAAACCTGAAAACATTTTGCCATTCCTGCATAGTACCCAAAATTATTAGTTTATACACTTGTATTGCAGAACCTAGACCAGACCATCAATTTAAGCAGCAGTAAGGCTCTCCGGCAGCATTTTAAAAGAGAATAAAGACAATATCTGTCACTGCTGTTGACCAAAAGTATTCTATGTACACAAAGTAAACTGGTATCTGCAATTTTAAACTCACAAGTGATATGACAATGAAAGTTTAAAACAGAGAAGACTAAGCAGAGGTGGAAACTATACACTCACCTGAAGAACACGAGATAAGAAAAACAGCAAACACCAACTTTGTAGCAGCTCCCATTTTCCAAACAGTTAGTATGAAGGAATTCTATATATCCAGTTTCTGGTGTCTTCCAAAACATTAAAATCCCCTTTTGCTTTAAGAAAGTTTTCTATAGAAACATTTGGAAATGAATGCGTCCATAAAACAGTAAAATCAGTTTTCTATACTGTCAGTTTATTCAGCTCTTCCTTAATAGATCCGACCAGCAAAGGGATGCATATATTTGGGAACACACACGTCATTTGGCTTCTATACAAACAGTGGCATAATTCAATTCATAAAAACACATAAAGTACCCAGTTTAAAAGGTCAACAGTAAGATAGCTGAGTGTTAGGCAAATTGTCTCGGGGCACGGTTCATTTTCTTCTTCAGCTTGAAATTTGTAAAGCATCCCCCATAGGTACTGGAATCAGGCAAGACTCACAGAGATTAGTAAACAATACTTTTTGTCTTCACGCCTGTTTTACAGCATGTAGTGTCTGGGTGGGAAATAGTTCCATCTCAGTTTCAAGTGTCAATATAAACACACCTTCGATAGAAAGGGGAACAGCATATTAATCCACTATAGTGCGCCGCTGCTTCTTTTAAAATGTGAAGTTTTGAAACATTGGTGTTTCTTATTAGTAATGCTGAGTAACAAGCAGGGAGAGGAGAGGGCAGCAGAAAGAGCTTATTCGTCCTCTATAGTACCACAGATACGGCCAGTCTCTGGTTCTTCCTTATCTAATCAATGAAAGATGCACATTCCATTTGTCTGCCTAACCCCCTGGTACTTTAATGATTCTTTGCTTTCGCCCACCTGGAGGGAGCAGCCTGCATTTCAGACACTTGCTCTGCCTTCAAGGGAAAAAAAATAAATACAAGCTCCCTCCCTCCGAATTAAAACGCCCTCATAATTTGGTGGCTTAAAAACCACAGGAAAGTGGTGGAGGGGACAGGGAGGCAGTGCTGTGTCCAGACGGTGGGGGCTCTCAAAAAGAACGTTCTACAAATGAGAAGCTTGTGGGAGGGAATCTTTTCCTGGTTTCCACTCGAGGCAGGCAGGCGAAGGGATGCCCGAGAAGCATCAGATGGGTCTTCTTGGTCAGAGTGGTGGTGGGTGGGTAGGATCTCCTCTCCTTGGCTTCCACGGGCAGGTCTCGAAGCTGGTGCACGGGAGCCTGGCCGCCTTCCTCCTCTTCACAGGCTCCCCCACAGAGCCGTCCCCTCGGTGGCTGGAGCAGCAGAGGCAGGACCGACCCTCCGCAAGGCTCGGCTTCTGTGGTGCTTCTGCCTCCCTCCTCCTCCTCCGACGAGGCTGGGGCGGGAGAGGGCACGGAGCCGGTCAAGCCTCGCGCGCGCCCCCCGTTTGTGAGGCGGCGGGCGGGCGGGCGGGCGGGCGAGCCCCTCTCGCGCCCTTCCCCGGCGCTGCCCCGACCCGCCCCGCGCTCCTAGCCGGCGGAGACGACGCCGAGCCCGACTTGCGAGCGAGGCTGAGGCGCTGCCGAGGCGGAAGGGCCGGGCCGAGCGTGTCCCTGAGGGCGGCGGCGCGGTCGTCGAAAGAGCAGGGGCGCGGCGGAACCGGCTTTATCGTCTCGCGGGCCCGGCCGGCGGCGGTGGCGGCAGCAGCGCTGAACGGCCCTCCTTGCGTCGCTGCGCCCCTGTGGCACTTTCATAGCTACCCATTCACTGGCGTCGTGTGGAGAACGGACCCAAGATGGCGGCGCCCGGCGATTGTTTTTGTTTCCTCTCCTCCACCTCGCCTTTTTTTTTTTAACTCCCTGCCCCCCCACCAACTCCCTGCGCGCGCGCGGGGTGGCGGCGCGCGCTCCTTTCCCTCGCGCCACCAGTCAGTCCAACGGCTGCAGCGCGCGCGCGCGCGCTAGGGGGGGGAAAACAACAAAACTCCCACCCCGTGTATGTGTGTGTGCGAGAGTGAGAGCGCGAGCAAGCCGTTTGATTGACAGCCCGCACTAGCCACTGGGAGCCCACTGAGCCCGAAAGAGGCGAGCTGTTCCGTTCCCGCCTCCCAGCTCTCCTTGCTCTGCTCTTTCTCTCCCCCCTCCTCCAGATGGGCGGGGCTCGGTCACGGCGTTTCAATCTCAGCATCTCACAGGCGTCGTGGAAAGCTCAGCGCAGGCTGTGGGTGGGGAGCTGGCAGTGCTGGAGGCGCCGTGCACGTGCGTGCAGCCCAGTGTCGTGCATTCGCTTAACTCCTGTGGAGTTCAGGGAGGCCTCCTTCCGAGTAAGCACAGGCAGGCTTAGGCACGTGGCGTGCAGCAGCTGCACAAGTGGGTGCTCGGGAGGAAGAGTCACAGCCCAAGCCTATGCGTGTCTACTCAGAAGCAAGTCCCATTAGAGTCAATGGGGCTTACTCCCAGGAAAGTGTGGAGAGGATTGGGCTGTCCCTTGGGCTGCAATCCTTTCCACACTTACCTGGGAGTAAGCCCCATTGACTCTAATGGAACTTACTTCTGAGTAGACATCCCTAGGACTGGGCTCTTCAGCTGCAATCCTGTCCACACGTTCCTGGCGGTAAGGCCCACTGACTGTAATGTGACTTGCTTCTGAGTAGACATGCAAAGCATTGGGCTCTTGACTCCTATGGAATCCAGTGAGGCTTCCTTCTGAGCATGCATGCATGCATAGGCTCACTGTAAATTTTGTGTGGCAAGCAGCAGCTGCACGTGGGTGTTCAAGTGGTTACTCAGGAGGAAGCTTCACTTAGGGTGCAAACCTATCCACACTTACCCGGGAGTGTGACTTGCTTCTGAGTAGCCATGCATAGGATTGAGCTATGGAATTCAGTGAGCTATGGAATTCATTGCTTCCTTCCTTCCGAGTAAGCAGGTGCGTAGGCTTGTTGTAACCTTTGCGTAGCGTGGGGAGGCGGTGTACAAATGGTTACTCAGAGGGAAGCTTCACATAGGCTGCAATCCTATCCAGACTTTCCTGGGAGTAAAACTATCAATGGGACTGACTTCTGAGTAGACATGCTTAGGATTTGGGCTCCAACTTTTAGAGGGTTTACTCCCAAGTAAGCACATAGGATTGCAGCCTTTTTGCTGTAATCAGTGTGGCCATCAGTATTGGTACTTAGAAGTCAGCCTAATTCAGCTTAAGTGGGTTTACTTCTGAGTAAACATGCATAAAGCCATTTGTGGCATTTTTCTCCCAAGACTCTGTCCCTGTTATATCTCTTCTATATATGTGCCTTTCTCACCCTTAAGAGGTGCTCTCTGTTAAACTGACAAATTAAAGCACAGTATTAACTTGCTAAAAACAAGAGAAGCGTCAAGGCACTTAACTTGTGGGTGTCCATTTCCACAATTTCACTTATTTTTTTACCATTAAGTGTGAGGATTTTTAATTTTTTAATTTTAACCCATTTCTGCCCATGTCACAGGTATACACGTTTGATCCTTATGGCATATATGCAATTTTGGGCAGAAATGGCTTAAAAAGCATTAATCTGTGGTATTTTGGTTGTGGGAGGAGCTGTGTGTCTGTACAACCGCCTCCTTTTGAATCTGAAGACTGGGCTGATTTGAAGTTCACACACATCATATGTCTGAAAAAAAAATGGACAATGAATATGCACTTATTTATTACTAATGGAAATATTAATAAACTATAAAAATTACTGGCAGCTAGTGATTCTGTTGATAGTACTTTGCTCCTGAGTAGCTTATGTTCTGTTTGTACTATAGGGAAATTCCTTATTCTTGTGTGGCTTACTGTGTACTGTCTTATTTCATACTATTTTATTGGTATGTGTACACAGAAACTATATTTTTCCCACATTAGCATCAGTACAAGTGCTACAGAGAACATAATGGATGCCCCTTTATTTCAGGGTAGTATATAGAGCAGTTGTTCTCTAACTTTTAGCACTGGGACCCATTCCTTAGAATAAGAATCTGTTCGGGACCTACCAGAAGTGAGTAATGATATCATCAAGCAGGGAAATTTTTAACAATCTTAGTCTTCAATCCTACCCACACTTACCCAGGAGTTAAGTCCCATTTACTATCATTGTTAAAAGCATATACATAGTAGCAGTGCTTTTTTTGTAAAAGAAAAGGTGCAGGAACTCACAACTTGTTAATCTTTTATTTTATTTATTTTTAAACCATTTTTTATTGGAGAAATAAAATATTTTTTTATGTGCTTCCCCCTAAAGATGAACTTACTTCTGAGTAGACATGCATAGGATTGGGCTGTCAATCTCCACATCCCCTTCCCCCTAGCTACTTTTTCTACACTTGGGGAAAAATACTGTACAGGTGCACTTGTAGCATGTAGTATGTAGTGTGGCACTACTTCCAGGAGAGGAAGCAGTGAATGGATTCAAAAAAAATGGCTTACATGAGTTCCATGTAGTAAAATTACTCTAAGCAACTGTGGGAGTAAGAACAAAAAAGGAATTCTTACACGAGAGGGGTCCTTAGGTGCACATAGAAACAGCTACGTTTGCAAACAAGCCATTAAATATGGTTTAATTCAGGTATCAGAATACTCTGTGTCTTTGGGAATGTGCTTGGCATGCAATTGTATGTTCTCTGCTGCCCTGAGCAGCTGCTGTGCATTGCTGGAGAGGAGCTGCAAATGCTGGCTGGCAGAGGGCATGCTTGTGGGGGAAGGATGAGGAGGATCTCTGGCAAGGCTGGACAGCACGTTGTACACACGTAGAATCCCTTTTCGCCTGCCCTTAGCATGTGAAAACGGGTGCAGAAACATCTCTGCCAGGATTAAGAGCCCAATCCTAGGTATGTCTACTCTGAAGTAAGTCTCTTTCTAGTAAATGGAGCTTACTCCCAGGAAAGTGCCTAGGATTGCAGCCTAAGAGCCCAATCCTATGCATGTCTACTCAGAAGTCCACTTTAGTGAATGGGGCTTACTGTGGATAGGATGGCAGCCTCAGGGCCCAATCCTGTGCCTGTCTCCTCAGAAGTCAGTCCCATTAGAGTCAATGGGGCTTCCTCCCAGGAAGGTGTGGAGAGGACTGCAGCCTTATAGCCAAAGCCTATGGCTGTCTACTCAGAAGTCAGTCCCACTAGAGGCAGTGGGGCTTCCTCCCAGAAAAGCGTGGAGAGGACTGCAGCCTCAGAGCCCTTCCTCTGCCTGTCTACTCAGGCTGCAAAGCTATGACACTTTCCCAGAGTAAGCCCCATTGAACACAATGGAACTTACTTCTGAGTAGACATGCATAGGCTTGGGCTCTCAGGCTGCAAGGCTATGCACCTTTCCCAGGAGCAAGCCCCATTGAGCACAGTAAGACTTACTTCTGAGTAGACATGCCTAGGCTCATGCTGCAGATTGGCACGGGGGCTGCACCAGCCAGCTTCCTTCCTCTCCTCCGCCAAGCCAGTATCTGGGTGTTCCGTGGGTGCCGCAGCCCGTCTCCCTGGCTGGCTGGCTGGCTGTATGTCCTCCTCCTCAGCGTGTGTCCCCCGCGCCCTCCACCGGCTTGGAAGCTGCGCGGGGAAGCAGAACGCGGGGGGAGGGGTGGTGGGCTGGGCTCAGGCGAGAGCTTGGGCATGGGGGCAGAAGGGGGTCATTGTGCGGTCAGGCAGGGGCCAGGCGCCCGCCCACCCTGCACCCCCCCAGCACCCACCCAGCTAATGCCTCTGTTTTGCTCCCCCCCCTCCTGGAATGCCTCCGAAGGGGAGGGGCCCCTGCAAAAAGGTGCCGGAACTCCATCCCCCCGCGTTCCATTAGAAAAAAAGCCCTGCATAGTAGTCTGTGGAAAGTACAGATCTGTAACATTTCCCCTAATGCAGTTACATACCATGGCAGCATCAAGACTAATATATTAAAAATAAAATATTTAAATGAATGGGGACCCACCTGAAATTGGCTTACGGCCCACCTAGTGGGTCCCAACCCAGTTTGAGAAACAGTAATACAGAGTACTGAACTACTCAAAAAATCACATTAAAAGTGGTTTCAGGTAGGGAGCTACTTGGTGCAGCTATATAAGTAAAGAAAACTCAAACTGTTGAAATTTAATACCATATTATTTATTTAGGCAGAATGAAAAAAAATCAATAAAAGCTTCAGTTCTATGCACACTTATTAGGATGTCCCATTGAAAACAATGACAAATCAGTGAGACTCATGTTCATCTGACTAAATATGGATAGGACTGTGAGTCTCTCCTTAATACAAAGTAACTTCACTTATACAGTGCAACTGTACGTGCTCAAAAGTAAGTTCTATTGTGTTGAATGGGGCTCCCAGATAAGTTTGCATGGGATGTCTGCCATGAAGTACACTCACACTTTTTGTTTAACTTTTGCTCTAATGGGCTGCAATCCTAACCACACTTTCCTGAGAATAAGCCCCACTGAACAAAATAGGACTTACTTCTGAGTAGACCTGGTTAGGATTGTGCCCTTATTTAACATATGTCAACCCCTAGCTTTGATGCTGGAGGCTGTGAACTAATGACAAAGTGATGGCTGGCTTAGCCCATAATTATCTTGTACATATGCTTAACCCTGAACATTTGAAATGTTACTTTCAGAAGCACATTACAAGGAAGCAATGGCTAATGAGACAGCATGACAGGTATGCAAGGTGCACTTGGCCAACTGCCCCTCTGAGCCCTTTCCTACCTAGGCAGGTCCCGAGAGAGTCACTCACCTGCCACTCCATGGGCACAGGGGTGGCCTCAGAACAACAGCGAACACTTCTAAGGGCCCTGGGCAACTGCGCAATGGTGCTAACCTCTGTTGCTGACCCTAGTAGTAGGAGTAAGTAAGGGATAACACTGTTGTTCAGCAACCTAGGGTAAGAGGAATCTGTTTAAAAAACAAAACAACATACAGAATTGTAGGATTGAATACTTGACTAGGATTGTCAGATCCCTGACAAGTATGCCATAAAATACCTGTGCCAAAGTCACCTGAGATAAATGTATGCGAACACTATTCCCAAATGGCTCATTATGTGCAGTAAGAAATATAAAGATAGAATATAGGCATTTTTAATAACATTATTTAGAATGTTTAGAATATTTCTATTTTTATTCTCAATAATACAGACTTCTCAAAGTGATTCACATACCAAAGAAGAGAAAAATGTCTTTTCCCCCAAAGGACTCACAATCTTAATTTAAAAGATAAAACATGACAGCAAACAGCCATATGAAAAACATTCTAGGCTGGGATGAATTGAGGCAGTTGCTCTTCCTCTCCTAAATATAAGAGGACCACCATTTTAAAGGGTGTCTCCTTAGCCAAGTAGCAAGGATTAGTCTTACCAGCTATATAGCATGGAAGCTTTTATATCCCCAGCAAGGAATGGCAATGTATTTAGTTTCCATTCATGCACCCCATCCATGTCTTAAAAGGGGAAGGCTCTCATTTGCAAATTGGCCATCCTTCTTAGAGCCCATCTCTGAAAGGAAAGGCAGAACGTATTAATTTTTTTTTTTTAAGTAAGACACAGAGTTGGGTCCATGCCACACTAAACCTTTTACTATGGTATAATTATATGGGTGTTTCCCAGTAGAGAAAATGCCTGTCCTCTTCATTGCACTGGGCTCTTTGAAAATCCCTTGCAGCTCAGAATATGGTGGCTGCCCCATTTAGCAAGTTAGGACAGCTGTGGCTGTTTTGAAGTTGCAGAAAATGTAGGGTGCAACCCTGATTACAACCTGACACCACAGATTTCAGTATCCAGTTTTTTTATTACATGCATATGCCCATAGTAAATGTTTGTGAATGTTGCAAACATATGACCTCTGTTAAAGTGCACATGCAAATATTCCAGTATTTCCATCACAGTGACAGATTCTCCACAATGTTGAGCAACTGAACATTTGGTTCTTGTGTAAGATTGCAACACTCTAAATAATATTAGTAAGGGCATAGGCATTTGGGGAACTGAGAGAGGTTGGGGTGGTATTTGGGGTTTCTTGCTGCTGTTTTTCAGGATTTTGTTAGTATTTAAAATATGTTTCACTATCTTAATGTACAGGCGACCACTGTTCAGTCTCCTGTGGCAGTGATGCAGTCCTGAAAAACAAAAGGGATTGAGATGAGTGTTTGGTTGATAAGCAGTAACAATGGTTGGAGCTTCTGGCATTCATCAAAAGGGAACAGATACCACTGTCTCCTAGTGGTAGCAAAAGGAAGGGATGGTTAGGCAACTCAGGGCCCAATCCTGTCCCACTTTTGGCAGCTGATGTAGCTGTGCTAATGGGGCACACACTGCATCCTGCAGTGGGGAGGGGGCAGTCATGGAGGCCTCCTCAGTGTAAAGGAACATTTGTTTCCTTACCTTGGACTGCATTGTGGCTGCATTGGCACTGGAAAGTTGGCTAGAATTGGGCCCTCAGTTGGTAGCAGAGACACTTGTGATAATTATGAGGGATCAGGAGGCAAGGGGTAGAAACCAAGATACAGCAACACCACATTGTGGCATGGAATTCCCTCCCTCACCTGAGTGGGGTGCATTGTCCTTGCTTTCCCTATTGGGGAGGTGAAGTGGAGATTCCAATTGGGTATTTGTCTGTGGAGCCCCCCTGGGGCAGAATACTTGCAATAAGAATTCTGAGAAGAGACCAGAGAAATGTAGCCCCATGCCAGTTGTCCCCTCATCTGAGCTGAAGTCTTCCAGTCAGGGGCTTTGGTATTAAGGTGGATATGATGTGATTGACTGCCAATTGTAGCCTGTATCCTATGCTCAATCATAGAAAAGTGGGCAGCATTGGAATGGCAGGAGATTAGGATATGATGTATGTCAATGCTTTCTCATCCCCCCTATGTCCCCCCTATACTCCATCCACATCACACCCCAATCTCAACCCTGTTTTGGCCTTTCTGCTAGTGGAGTTGGGCTGTCATCCAAGTGATGTCTGAGCTATGTCGATGCAGTGTTTTTCCAATGTTGCTCTGATGTCCATGGTGTGTCCATTAGCGGGCAGCTTCTACACTGGTGGGGCTGTCTTGCAACAACATACATGGAGATACACTGGAGTATCTCAAGAAAAGGATTGGGCCTTAAATTCCATGAAATTCATGAGGCTTGAGTCATTCACAGTTAACAAAATTCCATTTATTTCAATGGAACTGTGCAATAATTTGCCTGAGTAGTCCCCACTGAACATAGTGAGAAAACATGCATAGAATTTAAGTTCTGAGCTAAATTAACTGCAAGCAATAATTGTGAAAGAAAACTGAAAAAAAATATAAAATACAATTAAAAACGCAATATATTTAAAAATAGAGTTTCATGCAATCATTTCATATGATTGCTAACTATGCTATTTAATTAATGGATGATTTGTGAGAATGCCCACTGCAACCTCTTTCTCTTTCCACTATATTCCTTCGGTTTTGCTGACCCCTGAAGATAGGAATTGCTGGTTTGGGCATTTTCTTGCTTTCTGGCATTAAGTATTCCTAAACTTATGCTGTCATCCTGCTGGTTGTGGAATATTTTGCCATTAAAACCTCCAAAAGTTAACAGAAACAACTTTTTTTGATCTTAGCAGTTTAGTGGCTGCTGCCACTTTATGGCCCAAATCCTAACCCACTTTCCAGCACTGGCATACCTGTGCCAATGGGACGTGTGCTGCATCCTGCAGTTGGGTATCACTCACGGAGGCCTCCTTAAAGTAAGGGAATGTTTGTTTCCTTACCTCAGAGATGCATTGCCCTTATGCCGGTGCTGGAAAGTGTCTT
The DNA here is from genome assembly GCF_035046505.1 of Tiliqua scincoides. Classification (NCBI taxonomy): domain Eukaryota; kingdom Metazoa; phylum Chordata; class Lepidosauria; order Squamata; family Scincidae; genus Tiliqua; species Tiliqua scincoides. The sequence continues at coordinate 93,447,635 of NC_089821.1, read as the reverse complement.
GGGATTGTGCCCTATAACACATAATTGTACATTTGTTCTGGAGATAAGCAAAATGGCAAGCAGTTTATAGGCATTTATCTCAGTGTTTCATCCAGTTTGGTTTTGGCGTGTGCTGCTGGGGCTAGATGACACTTCCCTCTTGTTGAACTGTTTACAGTCTTCTATTTCTTCCTCATTGTCATTTCTGTGAGTAAACAGTTTAAATAAAAAATCCTGGCATGGTATACTAATCCAAGGTCATTTTCCAATCATACAAATAAGAAAGTGGCCATTCTGCTGTGCTAAACAGGAAGTAATAGATTGAGAAGAGATTTTTCACACCAGCAGGAAGATCTCCATGCTTTAAGAAGGCCATTGCTCCTGAATCAAAGTCATTATGTGATATTTTGCTTTCTTCAGGGTCATGAATTTCCAGAAATATCAGGATGCATTTGGGCATATTGGGTGCTGTCATCTTTGCTGAGGAACTTGGAATGAATTATAAATATTAATTAAGTCTTACAACACCCTGTTTAACATGTAGATTTTATGTCCTATCCCAACGCTCAGGTGCAACTTGTTCTACAGGTTTATAATGCAACTCCATCAGGCTCAGCAGCTTCTGAATGATCATCACCTTGACATTTCAGCTGAAAATTACAGGCACAGATTTATCACAATCACTATCGGTCCCATACATCACAGACTTATTTTCATTTTTTCGGCTCTTTGTTTTTATCTCTTCTTAATTTAAGTGAATTAAGGAGAAAATAGGAATGTTCTTTATGATGTTAAAATCTTGTCCTTGAACTGTAATGAAATTGATTGGCTCACCTCTTCTTGAGCTTTTAACAATGCAAAAGGGAACATGGCTTTTTCCAGAAGCTGTCAAGATCACCTCTGCTGATCAACCCATAACTCTGGTGTTCACCAATGTACTAATGCCTTTTACCAAGAATATTAACATGCCTGTTTGGCAGTGTAGAAACAATATATTTTAAGGTATTTCCAGTATATTAAAACCTACTGTACTATTTTAAGGAGGTTACTGTCTTACAAAACAGGCAAATTAACTACAATTAATGCTCTCTTAACTAATTTAATAACAATATTTGAAATCAAGAGATTGCAAGCTTGCTGCATAGAAGTGTGCAGAGGCAAAGCTTCCTATGGAAGATGGCTATTTTGTTTTGCTAAGATGTCTAGGGTTGACATGCAAGACTCACTGTGATCATCCCAAAGGCATAATCTACTTGGCTATAAGTTGCCTGCATTTTGTATGCTGTGAATCACCAGTCTTAAAACAGTAGTTAGAATCCAACAACGAAAAATTAACTAGTCACTTGTTGCTCCTTTTTCAAGGGAGTAAGGACTGTGTGTTGCATATACAGTTATAGTTGTGGAGACGGTGTGCCATATACATGTATAGGAAAATAGTGCAGTATTGGCTTCCTCATGATCTTGGTTGACTATTGCAGGGACCATGTTTTTCAGTTCAGTCCAGTGCTTTCTTCCATTACCATTTAACCTTTGTTACCTTTATTCCAAATCCTAGAACAAAAACTTGAAACAGGGAACACATTCAGTTCTAGCCAGCAGGAAGAACAAGGTAAATTATCCATTTCATAAAGTTATCAATTTCATAAAATCACACCTACCTTCTGAAGTTCATTGGGCAAGGATGCAGGATTTCAGTAGCAGCACCCAGTTTACAGAATTCCTTTTCTTGGGAGTCCCATCTAGTATTCTTACTGTCAAGTTTTAAGCAGGTAAACATTTTTTTTTTACCAGCTTTTTGCTGATGACTCCCTTCTGTTCTTTTATCCCTCATGTGTGTTTTTATGTACTATTTTATTTGCTGCCCATTTGTTCTATTGCTGCATTTTTTAAAATGTGTTATGTTTGCTGTTATCTAAAATTATTTTATAAAAAGTTGTTAGCAGCTTTGGAGGACTGTTTGATGCGAGATATAATTTTTCAGAACTAAAGTAATTAAAATAATTCTGGTTTTGTTTCCACTACGTAATTCTCATTAGTCCCAGGTAGAACAAATAAATGAAATCAGCTGCATGCTCTGCATTTTCAAAAACTTTCCTAACATTGATTAATTTGATATTTCAAATTGCTGTTTAACCATGACTCAGAGGTAGAGCTGAAATGAAATTAGGGACTTTTTTTAAAACTGCTGAAATTTCAGATTTCAAAACCCCGGTATTGATGCTGAAATTTGACCTCAAAATCTGACATCCAAGTGAAATAGATGGAATTGAAAACTGAATCAAAATTTGGAATTCAACTGTTTTTTATTGATTCAAATAAATAATGCTGTTAGTATAATTTTTTTTTAATTCAGTTGCATCTGTCATTTACTGTCAAATATTGATTGCTGTTGCATGTCTGTTGGCAGATATTGTCAACTGTTGATTGCTACTATATATCAGAAACTGACAAATGCTGACTGGCTATGCACATCATCTGTCAGATGGTCTTAGATAGTGACTGCTTCTGCATGTCAGCTGCCAGACCTTGTCAAAAACTAGTGACCACTGCAGGTCAGCTGTCAAATATCATCTCATTCTAATTCCTGAAGGTAACATTTTTATGTTGACTGCTACTGCCAACTGTCAAATTCTGAAAAGAGTTGATCTGTTCTGCAAGATTTTAGGCTGTCAATGATCATGGTAGTATACAATATTGGCTGAATACCCCTTGTAACATTTGCATGTATTCCTGGAAAACAGAGTGCTCTGTGAAACAGGGCAATAGGAGATAATTACAACACTGTTTTAAGGTCGATGTGTTAACAGTACTGTACTCACCAGCTGCATTGGTTGGAGCCTGCTGTGTAATTCATCACTGCTTCTGTCACTCCTCCTGGATGGCAGTGGTGGAAGATGATGGGAGGAGCTACTTCCAGAAGGATGAGCCAAGTTGTGAATCATCCTTGGAACACACATTTCTTGTTGAAGATGGCATCTAGGGTATATTGCCGTACTTGTTGCTTCCTGGTAGCAAACAATTAGCCCATGCTAATACTGATCTCACTGGCACAATGCTAGCCAGAATAACAGCCCAAACGTATGCATGACTAGTCAGAAGTAAGTTCCATTAAATTCAATAGGAACTACTTCCAGGTAAGTGTGTATAGGATTGTTTCCTAATGGCCCAATCCTGTCAAGCCATTATGCCTGCAGAAATCGAGTTCTATTGGCTCAGTGTGCTTATTGACTGTTGCAAACACTTTGGGCTGGCTGCCTGCACATTTGGGCTGACTGTTGCTACAGGCAGCAATGAATAGGGCCACCCACCAGAGCACATAAGGCCCTGCAGGGGGTGGAACCAGGCAAGGGAAGGGTGGGGGTGGGATTAACAGGGAGGAGATGGCAGTGGGAAGGAGGGTGGACTGGGCCAGGGAAGCCGTTGGAATTGGTGGCAGCAGCATCTGCCAAATCGTAGCCTTCTTCGCTGGCCCAATCCGCTTGCATGGATCAACTCAGACTTGTGCCAGCTATAAAACTGGCACATGTGCAAGTAGTCCTATAGCAGCTTCTGGGACTTATCCCAGGACAAGGGAACAAAAGTTCCCTGCCTTGAAGAGGCCTCCAGAGGCCGTAATTCCCCCTTGGGATACAGTGGTAGCTGGATTAGCACCATTGCATCACTGAGCAAGGAATTAATTAGGATTGGATTGTTGCTCACTTCCATTGGCTGAAAGCACAATGCAGACAGTTGTACTTTTCCACATCAAACTTTTGAATGGTTTTATGGATTTTAATCTTTTTTTATAATTACTCCCTGGACAAAGAATGCTATAATGAATCAGCAATATAGGAAGCAGCTATTATGGTATTGGAGTATCCAGAGAACAACATTGGTGTATCAAAATCTGCAGTGGAGAATTTTGAGAACAAATTCATTTTCTCTCTAATTTTTAAAGCAAAATCCACCAATTAACATATCTAACCTCAGGGTTGACAGTAATCTTAGTATCTAGAACCCTGCACTCATATACTGCTTGTACCCCCATCCTGCCCCTCACACTCTGCCCCCTTTTCCACCTAGCTCATCCTGTCGCCTCCATCAGCTTATCCCAGTGGTATTCAAACTGGGGCATCGTGACGCCCCAGCATGTGGGTCCTGACCTCTGCCCCCTTAAGGGGCGGGGGCAGCCAGGAGACGGGGAAGGCAGCAGCGCCAGCTCAGGGGGGCTGCAGGGGCTTGGGTGCACTTGCCCAAGCCTCCTGCAGCCTCCCAGGGGTGCAGGGAGCCCTGTACAACCTTCGGCAGAGCTCCCCAGGTCAGGAAAAGTGAAAGTGGAGCGATCGAGCCCCGCTCTGTAAAACCGGAAGCGGAGCACGATTGCTCCGCTTTCCCTTCTGATGGGGCTGCAGGGGCTGGGGTGTACCCTCCAGTCCCTCCAGCAGCTGTCCCTGTGTGCGGGGAGCCCTGCGCGAGCGGCTGCAGGGCTCCCCAGGTCAGGGAAAGGGAAAGTGGGCAATTGCGCTCCGCTTTTGCGGAGGCAGAGCAAATCGCTCCACTCTCCCTTTCCCTGACCTGGGGTGCCCTGCAGGCACTTGCGCAGGGCTGCCCGCACACAGGGATGGCTGCTGTAGGGACTGGTGAGTGCATCCCAGTCCCTGCAGCCCCGAGTGACGCGATCTTGGGGATCGCGTCGCTGCCTTCCCCCTGCCCCTGCTGCCTCCACCCCCGCAAAGACTTACTGCGGGTTTCAAACTCTCGGAGAGTTTGATAACAGCAGGCTTATCACATCATCTCTTCCCAATTGACCACTCTGTGTGGGCTTAGCAATGGGCAGAAGGGGGAATTTCCCTTCTCATTCTCGCTTGCTATATACCGTATTTGCCTCTGGCAAGGGAAAGGAGAAGGTAGTGCCTCAAAAGTCACATTAAAAACATGATGGGGACTGGGCTAAATGGATGCTAAACAGTGCAGTGCCACATGTGGGGCCTTATGTGGTATGTGCCAGGCACATATAGTACTTTAAAAATCTAGAGTCACACAACTCTAGGCTTTTAAAATAGTCTTTAGGTGTGTAACGGGTGTGGATCATAGGAGTGGATCATCCCCTGTTGGCCCTGTATGTTCTGCACACTTCTTATTATAGCCCTTCTTGATGAGGAATTGGAAACATTAGCCACTCATTTCTGCAAGCCATTCAAACAAAGTGAACTGTGAAAGGCTTCTGGTTAAGATCAACAATTTTAGCGCGTGTTTGTGCAGCTTCTGTACAGCTTCTGTATTACACTGCTTATCTTTGTATCATGGAGGAGTGGTAGGTACTTGGTCATTTTTGTTTTTCATGCTTGTGTTGACTCGTTCATTGTATTCACCACAACTCTAAGGGCCAGAAATCCTATTACGACATGGACCTACTAACATCTCATCGCACTCCAGAAGCATTCATTTGCTGAAGGATTGAACTACTTTTCTACAGACATATTTCATAAGTGCAGCGTGGAAGAGATGCGGTTCCTGTGATCTCATACTTCATTAAGTAATTTCTGATGGCAGCTGCCACAATAATTAGCTTCATTACCATTATTTAAAAGATTCTGAATTTTAATTTCTGGATGACGTAAGAGTCCATCGGGGCAGAATGGAACAAGGAGGCTGAGGAATGAATGGTGCAGCTATGGGGACCATGAGGATGATGGATCAGGGCTGGGAAGGGGCAGTATGGTTTGCAGCTGTGCACATTGATATGATAACCTCTTTCCAGCCTTGAATTCTGAACCTGGGCCCATGCGGACTTGCGCCAGCTATAGAACAGATGCAGGTCTGAAAAGACGTAGCAACCAGCAAAGGTTTACCCTGGGGCAAGAGAACTCATGTTCCCTTTCCCCAAGGAGGCCTCTGAAGGCCAAAACTCCCCCATGAGATTCATCAGGCACTGCATTGGTGCAGCTGCATTGCTGCATGCTGAGCAGAGTTTTGAACCTGAATCTTCCAGGTCCAAGTCCATCTCCAGAACCACTAAACTATCCTGGCTCTTTTATGTTTGAATGTGTTAGATTTTTCTTATTTTGGGGTCCTAACCTCCATAGAGGCTCCATGATCCTTCAGTATCTCAAAAAAATGCCTACAATGAGGTACTGACTATGCAAAATTGTTTATATTTAATCAATTATTAATGCTCCAGTTCTATTAGACTTAAGGCAGTGGGTTTTGTGACCCACTGTGGTAAATCCTGGTGCAGCACTGTTCTACTTCCCTGGCCTGACAAACCCTCTAACTCTCCTCAGACTTACACCAACTAAATAACTGGCTTAGGTCCAAGGAGACCCATTAATAGCCAGGCGGCTTATGGGGCTTTCGAGTTGCCCCACTGCCATCATAAGATGCAGCACATGCTCTGTTGGTGCCATTGCATCATGTAGGCTGGGGGAGGATAGGATGGAATTTTATCTCTTGCAGTCAAATGACCAATAATTAAGCAAAAATTCTTTAATTACTCAACATAGGCTCCATGTATGTATCAAAAAACAATGTGAACCCCTTAAATATGGTGATAGAGAAGAATGCATAAATTTCAAAATAAATTTGAATGAATGAAAAGAAAACTAATGCAGAAATATTGGATAGGATTGGAAAAGGACTGATATAAAGTGTGGTGAAGAAGCAGTTATATAGTATATTGTAAAAAAAAGTGGGGGACTGTCCCAAGTGATGATTGAAGGGAATTAGAAGGAAGAAAAGCAAGAGCAAGGCCTACATAAAAACCGGCGGAAGTGGAGAAAAGGTTGGACAAATGTTGTAAATAGGTTTGCCTGTGATCGAGAATAATAAAAACTTATTGCAGTCAAATCTATGGATTAAAGCAGGGGTGCTCAAACTTTCAACTTTAGGGATGCTGGACCTTTAACAAGTGTATAGAAGAGAGAATTGCAGCAGGTGCAACTTGTCATCCCACAGATGACAAGCTGCACCTGCTGAAATTCTCTCTTCTGTACACTTGTTAAAGGTCCAGCATCCCTAAAGTTGAAAGTTTGAGCACCCCTGGATTAAAGCATGAGAGAAACCACGGTGAATATCTGCAGGCCAAGTGTAACTTATTACAGTGGTTCCCAAAGTTTTTAGCACTAGGACCCACTTTTTAAAAATGACGCTCTATTGAGACCCACCTGACTTTATGAGGTCAATAAAAATAATAATCTTACCAGCTCAAGCTTCTGTTTCTATCCTTTTTACGATGGTGGATGCGCCGCCTTCTGGAGCATTTGTTGAGCTCCATGTTTGTCTGATTGGGGCCATTCTGGTGGCTTTCTGTTTCCCTTCTCCTGGCTTTCAATAGGAGCAAAGGCACATTTGCTTACTTGTGAGTAAATACATACATGTGGCTCATTTTGTTTTTGAAGGGGGAACTTCCTTCTGGGGTGTTTTGGGGGAGCCTGCATTCATCAGATTAGAACTATTCTGGTGGTGTTGCGTTCCTCTCAGCCTGCCCTTCAAAATGGACTGAAGCACAATTGCTACTTGCAAATAAATGCACAGTGCAGCTCAGTTTCACTTTCTCTAGGACTCAATGCATTTTTCTTGTCAGCTATCAACTTGTCAGTTTCATGACCCACCAACAATCAGGTCACAATCCATGGGTGGGTTGTGACCCACAGTTTGGGAAACACTGGCCTATTATAACAAAAATAAGCTATACATTTTGTCCCGGCATTACAACTTACTATGCTGAGAATTAAACCACTTTTATTCTATTGCAATAATTTAGGATGCATAAGAAACTAAAACCAGAAGAAAACAGAATCTAAATGTGTTGCATAGAATACAGACAATCTGAAAATATCCTAATTGAAAATTTCCAGTACAGCCCACTATGGCTGCTAAAGGCTGGTTCAAAAGGCCAGTTCCATAATGCTTCTGGAAAGCTATCAGAGTGTGGCAATCTTCCCTCCAAAAGAGAATTTCAGATCACAAAGCAGACACAAAAAATATCCTTTTGCATGTTGCACAGATGTTGGAAAGATTTAAGCAGGTGCTCTCAGTCAAGAACTGTCACAGTTAATCAGTGTATTACTCGTGGCTGCTATACAATTGGTTCCAGGGCATGGTCTAAAGGTAAATGAGACAGCAGCCTTGCTGAAGTTAAGCATGTCTAGGGTCCAGTCAGAGCCATGATGGGAGACTGCCTTGAAAACTCCATGCATTCTTCCTTCAGTTCCATGGCAGAAAAGAGGACTATAAATGAAATAATCAACTTTTCCTTTTCACCAACATGGTTTGTGTAGGAGCAGAGATTTGTTGAATTACAGCCCAGTCCTATCCCCCCCTCACAGAGATTTGTTGAATTACAGCCCAGTCCTATCCCCCCCTCACAGAGATTTGTTGAATTACAGCCCAATCCAATCCCCCTCACATACACACACAAACAGGATAAAGAGTAGCAATAGGACCTGTGTCAGAGTAAATTTACACAAGAATAGGTATGCTGAAAGGCTAATTCTAAATTACACCTTCATTCTCAGGTGTCTTGGCATGTGCAGGGCTAAATCCAGTTTACTTTAATCACATGAATAATCCTATTAACTTCAGGTGAACAGGACTTAGTCAATATTACACAGAGTTAAATAGGGTTGTCAGGTAGCAACCTGGAGATGTGGTGGGTTTCAAAGTTCTTTCTCTACCTCCATCATTCTTCTCCCAGTTTCATTCACAACCTTTCTTCCCCACTGGCAGGGCAAAAAGTTGGTGTTCTACTCCTTCTACTTCCAATATGATGTTCAATCATATGGTCCAATAAGGTGTTCAACTATCTTGGAAGGATAAGGCAAAAAAAGCTTCAGCTGCCTTATCTCCAACAGCTTTAAAACTTTTAAAGGTACATATGACATTCTGGGATGAAGTCTGGCAATACTAAACTACAGTAAGCTAGAAGACGATGTGGTACTGGGAAATTCATCTGCTTAAATTAAGAATAATTTCTAAACTAAAAAGGTTGAAGTTTCCACATGCCAAAAACCTCCCTGGTTTATTTCTCTTGGAGTTGACCTATGCTAGAATTGGTTCCTTTTTTTTTCTTTTTTCTTTTTTTTTACTAAAACAGGCATGCAACCCTCTTTTAAAAGTGGCAAATTGTTTTCTTCAGAATGTGTCAGACCAGCAGGGTTTTAGTTACATTCTTATGACTTTCTGACATCATCAATACATATACGTATAATTAAATCATATGAGGCTCCAAGACCTCATAACATTAAGATCTGACAGATTTTCATCAAACCAGGAAGAGCAACACCTCAGCAATTCCCTTGAATTTTTGACCAACTGGCAAAAACAAAAACTAGAGTATGTTATGGGTGTCAATGGATGATCATAAATATATAAAAACTGCTCTATAAGGGAAAATTTCTAGACTGCTGAACCTCAAGCATTTCTTATACAATCTTTTTTTTCTAATTTAGCCATGTTATAACTGTCAGCATGTTGAGCCTTTGTATAAAACTTCGTAAAGACAAGTCAAATAATTAAACAGCGATTTTCAAACTTTTTCATCTCATGGCACACTGACAAGGCATTAAAATTGTCAAGGCACTCTATCAGTTCTTTGACAATTGACAAGGCGCACCGCATTGCTGGCTGAAGCTCCCATCTCCCAATGGCCCTACTAATATACAACTCTCATGGCACACCTGCAGAGCATTTGCTGCACACCAATGTGCCACAGCACAGTGGTTGAAAATCACTGGATTAGAATAGTCAGTAATTGTCATATAAATACTTGTAATTAAGTAATGCACCTGTATTGTCACTGGTGGTGGGGGATAAGACTTCGAATTGTAATTCAGGCCCCACCACCAGTGACAATGTACATGTGTGCAAACAGTGTGCTCTGCATCCTATGGTGAGGAGGGGCAGTCAGGCAGCCTGCAGGAGGTAAGTAGAAATATTTCCACTTACCCAGGGCCTCAGAGGAATTTTATCAGGGGGTACAAAGTTTCTTTTGGGCCCCTTTGCAAAAGGGGAGGGGTGAAACAGAGTGGGTGATGGGTGAGCAGAATAAGGGCAGGGAGGGGCAAAGCAGGGTGAGAGTAGGGTAGACACAGCTGGAAAAGTCTTTGGAGTCCAGGTCTACCCACCCATGTAGCATCAGTAGTGTCCCCAGCATCCTGTACAGGCAACAAGTCTGAGTAGATAGGAAAATGTCAGATCCCAGGAAATTTCTGGGCCCCCTCCTGAGCTCCTGGGCCCCCGTTTTGACCCTGGGCCCAGGTACAAATCAGCCCCTTTACCCCCCTCTCCTAGGCCCTGAACTTACCTCCTGGTAGCCTGCACAAGTGGCAATGGATCTCCTCTGACATATGCCACCTCGTTTGACGGCATATGACCAAAGAGAGGAAAGAAGCAGTAAAGTTTGAAAAGGAGGGGATAGGATCCAGCATGCACCATTGCTGCCAGATCCACCCCTTTTGTCCTCCTCCCTGAACCTGATTCTCCCCTTCCCACCCAGAAACATCCCCAGTCCTGTCACTCCCTCCTCTGTCCAACTCTCCTGCCCCCATCCATCCTGCCTGCTCACATTGCCAACTTACCTCTCACTAGTGGACAGAGGCCTTGCCGCTGGCCTGTGCTTGTGACCTTGTCTCAATTGCTGGTGGCACCAGAGCGCACAATACTGTCTTGGCATGCACCAGAATCCAGGCACTTCTACCTGGATCCTGCCAGCTCTGCTGGCAAAATGTGTGTTCCACCTGTGGAGCCCAACCAATATGTTTGGGTTGTAAGTTAGATATCAGTAACCTGAACTATTTTTTTATCAGCATCACCTTGAGTTTTGAAATTAATGCTCATTCATGATGATGTGTAGGCAGTGTAGGGCTTGCCCATCTATAAGGCCAACTTAACACGATTAGGCCAACCTAACAACACAACACGATTTCATGGTGAGGGGAAATCATCTTTATTTGCTCTAGCTCAGCCCTCCACTGCTCTTTCTCCCTTCTTCTTCTACTTCTGGGATAGCTTCTCAGTCTAAAAAAGGGGCACCTGAGCGGGGACATGATTGAGACAAAATTATGAGAGGATGGATAAAGAGACGCTCTTTTTCTTTTCCCTCTCACATAATACTAGAATCAGGGGACATACACTAAAATTGAGAGTTGGGAGAGCTGGGATAAACAAAAGAAAATATTTATTTACCCAGCGTGTAATTAGTCTGTGGAACTCTTTGCCACAGGAATAGTGATGGCATCTCACCTAGAGGGGATTGGACAAATTTCTGACTGGAGGAAAAGTCCATCATGGGTTCCAAATCATGATAGGTATGTGCAAGCTCCTGATTTTAGAAGTAGGCTACCTCAAAATGCCAGAAGCAGAGGAGGACACCAGGATGCAGGTTGTGTCATGTTGTTTTGTGAGCTCCCTGATGCATTTGGTGGCCAATGTGAGGTAGGCCTTTGACCTGATCCAGCGGGGCTCTTCTTATGTTCTCCTCCTGTCGCTCTATGGATTGGAAGAGGGGAACAGAGGAAGAGGAAATGTGAAGGAGAGGACAGTGCTGAGCTAGAGCATTGAAGAATGGGAGGAGCAGAGTCTGGCATATAATTCAGTAAAGAGGGCAGCATTTTGCATGCCACTCAGGGATCAAGAGGTCTTGAGCCCATCTTGAGCCAGTGAATTCAGAAATCCTGTTGCATTACTCTTACAGACCAGAAAATATTCTCTCAAGTTTTAGTTCCATGTCTGCGGATAATGAGCTGTATCTAAAGGTTTCCTTCTTCCAGAGAGAACAACCTTACTAGGCAAACAAACCCCCTTGCTTTGGAGCAAGGTTACTTTTAGAAGAAGATTGTTCTTTCAGAGGAAGGAAACCTCTGGATGCACCCCCAGAAAATGTCACAACTAGTCACAACTAGTCATTCAATTTCATTTCTTATGTGTACAGGTCCAGCCTTTTTATACACGGATTTTTTATACACGGATTTGATTCAACACGAATGGCCCCTGCAAATGAGAAGGAATGTGCTGATCCCTGGAGAAGGGCAAAAATGCACCCCTTTAAAATAAGTTTAAAAAACTGAATAGTCCTTTAACAGTAGCCTCCTTAATGAGAGAGAGAGAGAGAGGGCAGCTGGCTGACAATCCATCAGTCCTTCTCTCTCCAGGCGACTTCTCCCTGAGCACTTGAAAGAAAGGTTCACTTTGCATTGGTGAAGGGAGGGGCTGGCTTGGAGGATGACTGATTGACGGATTGTCTTCAAAATGACTCTTATCTTACATCACAAAGGTCAGCAAGGCAAGGCTGTTTTAAAATCACCAGAGCAAAGAAACTTTGTTTTTTAAATTGATTTGCTATAGTTCTTTTTTGAGTGCTTGGAAGGGAACCCATGTGAATAATGAGGCTCAACCTGTATCCTGTCATGTTCTTGGCTGGAGAAGGCAATGGCTTGGATCAGAACTTAACAGGGTGCTTGTGGTAGCTCCCTTGAACAGAAGTGGTTCCTGCATGAAGGCAACCTTCCTTTCATTTATGGAAAGAGCTATTATGAGCAGACCAGTAAATTGGGATTAAGGTCATTGAAATCTTGTTTATGAACTCTCCCCAGAGCTTTTATTTCCAGTTTCTTTCACTATGTCAATATTAGATGCCACCATACTGATGATAGTGTTCCTTAACTGAGAATTGCCTTCATAAGAATATCATTTTGTAGTAATTCAGCAACTGTGTTGTGTCATTTTTTTTCTTGGCAACCATGGCTTCCTTGTGTTGCTCACTGGTTCCATAGCATTATGACACCCAATTGAAATACGAATTTCATAACAAGCTGAATGTGACAGCACCCTTAATGAATACTGTATTTTTCTCAAGTCACTCTCTCTTGTCAATACCTCCTGGTGGTTTTCAAACTTCTCAACAGTTCTTTTCTCTGACCTGATTGGACGAAAGCCCAGCCCCATACTTATCAATTGCCCTATGACATCTAATCCAGTTTCAAACAATTTGTAGACACCAGGATGTGTTTCTGCACATTTGTTCATATTTTGAAGACATCATGTGTGCAACTTGCAGCCCATAGCTATCACAGACCAGGCCATAGTGTGCAGTGGCACACTGGTGCAGCCTCTGTAGCATGCTATGGGCTGGCTGACGGAAATGCAAGTAAAAAACAAAACAAAAACTCCTTTTCACTTATCTACTTTGCCATGCCATGGTCCCTGATGGGCCTACTCTGATTTCCACCAGTCATTTGGTTGGTGAGTAGGGCTAAGGAGGCATGTTGAAGCTAGGCCGGGAGCATAAGATATAGGTGAAGCTGCTGCTGTCTACCCCCAATCTGTTCTTCATACCCCTGACCGGTGCTCTAGCACTGGCACACACCCAGGGCTGCAGTCATTTGTACTGATGGCCCCAGTCCACAATCTATCACTGTGGCTCCCACACCAGTGACTTGAGCCTTACACTGATGGAACACAAGTTCTGTCAGTGCAAAGTCCAGATACAACTGTGCCATTACCAAAGCTGCAGTGTCCAAAGGCAGCATTTGCAAGATTGCTTTAAAGTTCACTTTAAATTATCTACTTTAAATGATGTCACCAATTCTGCCTCAAAAATTAATCATAGCATGAAACCTTCCAAGTGTCAATACAATTCTTGTAAAAACATTTTAGTGGGTACTTTCTTCATGGTCTTCTACCAAAGAGGTCAGATTAGAATAAATTAAATTCAAATTAAAAAGGCATGGACAGAATTGTTTAACAATTGTGGATACTAAATGCTTCTGGAAATGGTGGACAGGTACATGATGCAACCGAAATGGAATCTAGTCAACCTTATGTTTAGAGGACCGTTTAAAAAAGGGACTGACAGATTGCATGAACAGGACTTATTCCCATTGCATAAGCATTTACACGCACAGGCTCTGGTTCACACCAGAAGTTCTATATTTGCGGGGGGGGGGGGGGGGAGGGCTTGCATGCCTGAGGCTTCTTCCTGCAACCCCCCTGCATGTGAACCAGGCTATAGTTAATTGAGGGGTTAAAAAAACACAAAAACTATACATGCCTTTATCACAAAATCCAATGGGCTGGGAGATGAAACTGTTATTTGATTCTTCTGCTTTCCTTCTCAACTTTGAATTGTTAATTACCTTGCAGGAGGGACCTTGCAGGAGGGACCAAATGTAATAACAAGAAGAAAATGGGGTGGGAATGGCAAATATAAATGAACAGATTTTTTTTTTAATGGCATAATAAGCCTTATGGGCAAATAGGTGACTCATACAATTGAGTGAAGCAAAGCATATATGATAATCTCCATCAAAAACCAAGATGATCTAGCGTGTGAATAATGCATATCTATCTACAATATCTGAATGAATACAATGAAATATTGATCATGCAAAAGACTGGAAAGTACAGAGACTTTTACTTCAGTGCTGGAATGTAATCAGGAAAATGTGAATTTATGATGAAGCTGAAGCATCAGTGAAGGGCACAACTCATAATCTATCCACTATATAACTATACTTTAGATTAAAAAAAAAAAAGAAACTTATTGAAGGTTAAATTTGGCACCCTGAAGTCTGGATTAGGCTTCTTGTTAAGAAGATGATTGTCAGTTATGCCTTAATCCTAGATCAGGGTCATCTCTAATAGCATAGCTTGTTCTTTGCTCATGATACTAAATGGTGCTTACATCTTGCATTTGTGGCTGATTTACAACCAATTTACACAAGCAGTTCAAAGCGATAAATTCAGTGCTCATAACACTTCCTTTCATTGATTGCTACCACATTAAATACAATCGGTATAATGTAAATGATAAACATCACTCATCAAATTCTGTACGCCCCAGTTCAATTTTTCAAAAATGGAAACTGAGGTTAGTTCACACTTAGAAACCACTAACCACAGCTGCTATACTTTACTTCTTAATATCTCCTACAAAGAAACTAACATTGCTCACCAAATTCTGTACCTCCCCTTGTTCAATTTTTCACAAATGGAAACTGAAATTAGTTCACACTTAGAAACCACTAACCTCAGCTGTTATACTTTACTTCTTAATACCTCTTACAAAGAAACTAACATCGCTCACTAAGGGCCCAATCCTATACAACTTCCCAGCACAGATGCAACCATGCCAACGAGGCATGCGCTGCATCCTGAGGCAGTCATGGAGGCCTCCTCAAGTTAAGGGAACATTTGTTCCCATACCTCAGGGCTGCATTGGCACTTGGATAGGATTGGGCCCTAAATTCTGTGCCCTGTCATTCAATTTTTGACAAAAGGATAACTGAAGTTAGTTCACACTTAGAAACCACTAACCTCAGCTACGATATTTTACTTCTTAATACCTCTTACAAAGAAACTAACACACTTTTGTGGTTTCTTTTCCATCTGTGATAACTGAATAATGCAAGTGTGTGAAATTGCCACAAAGGAGAAAGATAATGAATTATGTAAAGAAGTTGACTAACATATACTGGTCCGATTTAGGTCCAGCATTGCCACACTCAGCATTGTGATTCAGTAGCATGTTAGAATCAAGGAAACAGGGCAGATCACTATTCATACAGCATATTTACTGGGTTTAAAGCTTCTGACTAGGATAGTATTTCTCAACCAGTGGTACGGGTACCACCAATGGTACTTGAGTATCTGGTGGTACTTGTGGGACCACTGGACTCCTGATGTCTGGCAGTGAGACCAGGAACATGACACAATGAACAGTGGTAGGAGACTCCAAAGCATACTGTTCAGTGCTTGAAAAAGCCCTCTCATTCACCCTGAGCCTTTTACTGGTTGCATCTGGCCTCCCAACCCAGAAGTAATTGGTGATGATGCCATCACCAGTTATTTCCAGTGGTACTTGGAACAGGAGGACAAACCTTGAGAAACACTGGACTAGGAGATTCCAATGATGCTAACTGTGTTGTAAAGGTCCTCTGACATTCCTTCCAAGTATAGCTGACCAATATAGGAATTAAGGATCAGACTAATCACCTGGATTTCTGGGTTACATGTTTTGCTCTTGTTTTCTGCACAGGTTGGTTGAGGTGTCAGATTTTTTAGGGATGCTCTTTTTTTGGATGTATGTTTCTCTGTGGCATTTGTCCCACATATTTGAACCATTAATTCTCTGAACTCCTTGACACACTCTGGCTATGTGTTGTCAAGGATAGATGGTAGTGAATCTACAACAGTCCCATTTCAGCTGTAGAAAATTAATGTATGTAAACAGAAATGTTGTGTGAATGCTAGGAGCCTGCCATCAAAGCTGAGTTTGAGCAAAGCAGACCTTGAGCACAGTTAGCAAAGCAGACCTTGGTTCTTTTGTCTTCCACCTTGCATCTTTTAATTTTTCCTTTGCTTTTATTTAATTTCTAGTGCAATTCTGCAGCTCTTGAAACAGGTCAGGTTTTTGCTAAAAAAACAGGTTTTCCAGCAGATCAGAAAAAAAAAGAAAAAAAGAAAAAAAAGGAAACAAGGAAAAAAAAGATAGATAACAAAAGCTTGTATGGTTCTATATAATATGCATCTTTTATGGTGATAGCTTTGTGACCTCAATGTAAACCAATGTGTGTAAGTGCAGGGGAAAACAGTCTGCATAGGAGATATGAGAATTAAAAAAAAAGATTTGAAAGAGCCATTAACTATGTAAACCAGAGATGGTAAACTTCTGTGTTCTTGGTGGGGAACAATATGAGATGGCAGTTCAGCGGCTAGAAGTTGTCATTTGTCACACAAACTGAGCTTCCCATGAATGGTGTGCCTTTGTAATAAGTATCAACATCATCAAGCATCAATGGCTTCAAAGTGATGGATTACATGTAGATTCTCTCACTTGTCAGTCAAAGACTTTCCCCCCCTTTTGCTTAGGAGTGGTAAAAATGTGGTAGTTTTTAACCACACAGATCAAAATTTGGTAGGGGCACCCTGTACTAGATGCAGGCATTCACAAATTCATTTGGCCACTCATTAGAGGGCAAGTGCTGTGTGTCGTTGGTGAGCAAGGCACTCAGAAGCACAGGAGAATTCCTATTCTTCTCCTTAGGAATGTTTCCACTGTTGTTTTGGAGAAGAAACAGCTGGAGTCCCTTCTGAGCAGTGGGAGATGCTCTCCATATGCCAGCACAAATAACAAGAGACTCTGCTTCTCTCCCAAGCCTGCCATGCATGCTATAAGACTCAAAGGAAGACAGGACATTGATGGTGACCATGAATAATGCTAGCTGGTAAGCTAAGCCAACATTTGTGGACATCGCTTAGATGACATTGCTTTAGAGGCTACATTCAGATCTAGGGTCCCTAGTCGATTATCCATAGTGCATACACAGTGCATTCAAACTCTATAACATGCATTGTAGTCTCACCTTTTAATTGCAATATTGGCACACAGTTACAGATTCCCTATAACTTATGAAGTATTTATTTTCCTAGAAACTGTCTCAGAAGGCCAGGATTTTTGTTTTGGTCCATTGATGTCCTTTTTCTGAAATATAGTGACAGATATTCACTTGCATCAAGAAGTTCCTTCATTTTACTCAGTCCAAAAGTGGAAAGAAAGATTTACTTGGACAATGTTCCATATAGCCTGTTGAAATTTATCTTAAGAGAACAGAAGCACTCAGTCATTCAAAACAACTATTTGTCTTATTTGGCAATCAGAAGGAGGGTGCCATAGTGTCTAGTGTTTCAATATCAAGGTGGATTAAAGAGTATTAGGGAAGCTTATACAGCTCTCAAGGGAGAGATTCCCATAGTTTGAAGAGTTCATTCCATCTGAGCAGTTGCTCGCTTGCAATTTGTGTTGAGCGAATAGAGTGACCCTGCTAAAAATGTATATGGTGGCCACCTGGGCCCTGTGCTTTATCCATTTGATAAAACTCTTTAGCCTAGGCAGACAAGCTTTGATAAATGCCTTATTTGCCAGAAATATCAGATGACAATCACCCATTTAGTTTCATGGGCATTGCCAGCTATTTGACAAGGCAAAGAAAAACAAATTTTCTATATTAGCTTAGGTGTTTCAAATTGTTTTGAAGTGCTGTTGAAATGAGTTTGTTGTGGGATGAGGATACTTATGCTTGGACAGATCTTGGCATGGAGGCCAGATCTGGCCAATGTGGGATGGCACACATCCTTGCGTTGGCTCAACCAACTCACAAGTCATCGCAGACCCTTACAGCAAGGGACTTGTGCCAGTCCAGAGAGTGCTCAGGATTGCACTCTAAGTCTAATATCCTAAGCACTCTCTGGACTGGCGCAAGTCCGTTGCTGTAAGGGTCTGCGATGACTTGTGAGTTGGTTGAGCTGGCACAAGGATGTGTGCCAGCCCACATTGGCCAGATCTGGCCTCCATGCCAACAGAAAAAGATGAATTTGCACCAGCCTCCCTAGGCTGGCGCAGGGGTTTGGGGTGGTTGGGGGAAGGGAGGAATAGGAGATCCTGGGGCGTGGCGAGGGAGGGTGGCAGGTGGTCCAGTGGGTTGACCGGCCTGGGAGGGGGTGGTACTAGGATCTGGTACTTAAGCCAGATCCTAACACCCTCTCAAGCAGCCTGGTCTTACACTGGGATGCTCAGAACTGCACCACCAATTTCAGTGGTGCAGATTCGAGTCACCCCATTGGGGAAGCTGCTACACGACATGGGATAAGGGGAATTAAATCATTTCTGCCCAACTTTGCATATATGCAACAGGGATCAAATGTGTACACCCAGTGGCATCGCTAGGAGGGATAAGGGGGATACAGGCCATACCGGGTGACGCGCAAGGGGGGTGATGCGCATTGGGGGGATGACACACTAAAATCGTGGTTTTTAGGAGCAACCCTGTCATGCCATATACCATTGAAGGTGGAATTTCCAGTGGAATGCAATGCAAAAACCCAGAGTGAAATATCTCCTTATTATCAAAAGTTATGGCCAAAAAACCAGGAACCCAAAAATGCATGGAGCCCTATAGAAAGTGAAACCGAGCCATATCGCGCATTTACTCGCGAGTAGTCAGACTTGTCTCAGTCCTTCGGAAAGGGCTGGCTGAGAGGAATCTAACAATTTCAGAATGAGCCTGATCCAATGAATGCAGCCCTCCAAAAACACCCGAGAAGAAGGTCCCTCCCTCCCAGCTGCAAATGCATTGAGCCCTATGGAAAGCTAAACTAAGCAACATGGTTGCGTTTACTTGCGAGTAGGAAGAAATGCCTTGGCTTGTGATCAGGCCAGGCAAAGGGGAATGTGAGGATACCAGAATGGTCTCGATCCGATGGAACTGGAGTGCAACAAATGCTCCAGAAGGCAGCCTCCCCCCCACTAAAAAGGAAACAAACAAAAAAAAAGAGGCTGCAATTGGTAAGGGGAATGTTTTCTATTTTGCACTTGTAAATCCAGGTGGGAATTTATCTTGATATGCTGGAAATAGAAGAACTTTAAACTGGGCACTGGGGAGGGCTGGAAATCTCACTCATTCTTTTGGGAGGGGGGTGTTACTGCAGGCAGACAAAAGAGAAAATTCACTTGGTGGAACAGGGCTGGCTCCCCCTTATTTAATTATTTCTTTTATTTTAATTTAATTATTTAAAATTATTTATTTTAATTTGCTTGATGACGTCACTTCTGGCCGTGACATCACTTCCAATGGGTCCTGGACAGATTGTCATTCTAAAAAGTGGGTCCCGGTGCTAAAAGTTTGAGAACTGCTGCAATAAGGTATTCACTAGTTGACATGGGGTGTGTGTGTATGAGACTCAACAAGTTTTCAAAATCACTAAAATCAGAGTTTAGAGGCATAATACCATCACATTATACATCAATCAATGCATAATTTCATGCAGAATGCAATGAAACAAATCACATTGAAATATCTGTGTTCTGTCAAAAGGTACAGCCAAAAAAACCAGTGGGGGCAGGGCAATGGTACATCAGTACACCCACCACCAGGGGTGTTACCCTGCCCACTGCATGGGGTGATGCGCAGGCTTCCCACACCTGGTGACGCAAATCCTAGTGATGCCACTGTGTACACCTGTGGGCTGGGCAAAAATGGGTTAATTCCCCTTACTCCAAGTTGTTCAGCAGCCAGTCCAAGCTCTGAGCTGGATAGATAGCCAGACAGCCTATCTATTCCAGCACAGGTTAGGATCGGGCTGCCCAACAATTTTTTTTTTTTTAAATTTCAAATTTCAAAAACCTTTAACAGGCATAAACAAATAAGCCAAATGAATAGACAAATATGCAAGCATACATGATAGAAGCAGTGTAAGCAGATTCAGCCTCTAAGAAGTTGAACTGTAGGAGTAGATGGCAGAATTAGTTCTGCAAATTTTTTTTTTTGCATACTACCGTGAAGAATTGTATTGAGTAATTACGTGCAATGACACAAAGTTTAGAGGAATCAAAGGAGCAGATAAGAATTTGTCCCTTCTGTTAGATTGTCCAGGGATGCAGTCTTGTGTACATTTCTGAGTAAATATGCAAGGATTGTGTTGGAAGAAATTCAATCCGTATTCCATCCATATTAATGGATTTTGAAATACACACACCCAAATGCAGAAGAAGCTGCCTTTTCTTTGATAATAAGGTACTGAATGCAATGTAGGTTCAAGCATTAAAATGATGGTTTGATGTAGCACCTGGTCTTTTTGACATGTTTTGGCTGCAATGTCAGCCACAGCTATTTGGATTAGCACATTTAGGCCATCAGAAAAATATATTGCAAATTAAACAAGATGTGGAAGCTTTGTGAATAGGATCACCTGGGGTTTTTCAGTGCCACGGAGGGGTTTGATTCTGATTGGGAACCCTTTCATCTTACGCTGTTCTCTTCACTGAATTCCTTCTCTCAAGCAGTTTGACTCACAAGGAAAAACATTCCAGTACCCATATGATGCTTTATGTTTCAACTTCTGGGGCAAATAGTAGCATTGGGCAGGAGAGGCAGATTTTACTGAAAAATGGCATGGAGAAAGCATGCCCCCTGAGGTTCCCATTAAGACTCTAACAAATGGTAAGAGATTCTATTCATGACTCTATTATGCCTTATCTAGTTTGGCCCAACCCTAAGAGTCCAATCCTAGGCACTCATTAGGCTGACTGAAGTCCCTTGCGCTGGCCCAGGAGTGTCGCAAATGTGCTGTAAACCTCATTTGTGCCCCCTTGTGAGTCAGCTGGGCTGGGACAAGGACATACAGATTTGGCCTCCATACTGACAGCAAGGGGTGAGTTTGCACCGGCTTCCCTAGGTTGGCACAGGGTTTGGGGGAAATTAGAGGAAAAATGTTTCCAGTTGGGCCTCGCAGCTCCTAAGGCTGGCCCTGCATGTGAAAATTAAGATATTAATTTAGATTAATTAAGATATTAATTAAAATTAAAATATATTCTCCAAGTATTTCCTGACTCAAGTGAAGAACTATCAAGGAGGCATTCAAAGATTTAACCAATGAACTTATATATCAAGTGAAATCCTTTAAAAACATATTTCATATTGTCTTCCCTGTGTGTAGCATGCTGTACAATTCCCCATTTGAGAAATATCAGGTTTCAGTTATTTGCTATGTGTTGTTTCTGAAGGTGCTGCATCCATGACTGGGAGAAGCTCTGTGCAAGAGGAAGAGGGGCTAATCTCCCTTTCTCTCTGCAGCTCCTACACCCTTGATTAAATACTTCTGAGGTTCCCCAATCCAGAGGGAAGGGGAAATCAGCCAAAATCACCTTTCCTGTTCTTGTGCATACAGAGCATGTTCTTCAAATGGAAGAAACACTTAGGATACAACCCATAATCAGATCAATCTTTTAAAACAATGTTACTTACATTCTGTTTTACTTAAACTACTGCAGATAGTCTGACAATAATTTAGAATAGATGGTTTTAAATTTAAAATGTTGTCATCCTTCCTCTGATTAAAAAAAAGAAAAGAGGAAGTAAGGACTATATTTTAGAAAAATGACTTGCGCAGTCAACTAGCCCAATAAACTTGCAAACTATAAAATTTCCAAGTGCTATATAAAAACAATCATTTACTCAAGGAATTGTCTACTGAGATCCACAAAGGATGCTTTTGTTTAAACTTACACAACAGGAACTATACACAAGTAATAAAACAGCTTCACAACTTGCCTTAAGCATTTTATATGTTTCGTAATGCATACATGTCTCTTTTCTCTTGGGCACAGTGTATTATTGAAGTGCAACATGAAGGGTTTTCCAGACCTTCATTCTATACACATTGTGAACAGTCAGCTAATATGGTTCAAGAGAGGTCATGTGACTCCCCATTGCATGGGCTCCATATGAAACTGGGGTATCAATCACACAATTGACTAAAATGCAGTATGTTTTTCACTGGTTGCACTTTGTTGCAAGACTGATGGTCTGTTAAATTGCTCCTATACCCTACCACTCAATATCCTCTATTCCTTTTTCAAATGTTCTCACTTGTCATATCAGGGCCATAGAGTTAGAAAAAATAACTCTGTGTAGGGCTGCCCCAGGTGATGAGTCACCAAGCTGTAGTCCAGGACATCTGTGGGGCCAGTGATGATTCCTAGGTTCTGGGCTGGTTCCACCCACTCAGACCCACCCAGCTAACCACTGGGCCCTCTTAAACTGGAAGACCTATAAAGAACCTTTAGGTTCTGTCTGGGCAATAGCACTATCTAGCTCAGGCTGCTGATTCTCAGTCCATTCTCTGGCTCCATCCTGACCATTATTCAGTCTTGTCAGTATGACATGTTGTAGGTCTTCTGACTTTCTTCCTATGGTTCTTCTGTGTGCTTATAGGGAAAATGATCAGAAGCAGCCATGAAGGCAGTGTAATGCAGTGATCTTCAACCTTTTTCATGCCATGAACCAAATAAATAAAGTATGAGACTGCTCTAGTCCATTAGTCTTCAACCTTTTCCATTCCTGTAAGATGCCACGACCCCACAACTGAGGCTTCATGACCCTGGGTTCTGACCCCAAGGTTGAAGAACACCGGGGGAATTGGTAAGAAGGGCTATGAAGAAGCTGCCACTGCTGAGAGACAACTGAAGGAGATGGGGTGCCCTTAGCAGGTGGTGAATAAGGTGACAGCTGAGTCCTAGTTAGGCAGCCACATACCTGTATGCTGTTGACTTCTACTGGTAAGAGCATAGGACTCCCTTTCTCCTTGGTCACCACACAGCGACAGTGACTTCTTCCAACAATTCCTAGCTGTTGAACTACTTTAAGAATTGCCACTGAAATCTGCATTCATTGTTCTCCTTGACTTATTAGGTTACCATATGCAGAGAGTTATAGGTGGAGGGCAGGTTGATCATCCATGTTTATTCTGTGGTGATATGATTCTGTACAGGGGCAATACCCCATCAGAAATAAGAAGGACACTCTACTATTTGCTTTGAAACTAGTCACCATCTGTCCCCATGCAGATCGTCCCCACTTTATAGACCAAGCACTGATGGAAGGGTCATGTGTCAAAGGCAGTGGAGGAAATGGCATAAGTTGTAATAACTGAGGAGGTGCTCTACCCAGGGCCAGCCCAAGACCTCCTGTAGCAGCATGACAAAGGCTGTGCCCCCTTACCCAATGATGTGCCAATCTCTGCTTTTCCCACTCTCCAGTAATCTAGATCAGCACTCTCTAATGGGCTATGTCAGATGCAAGGAAGGGCACCAGGATGCAGGTCTCTTGTTGTCTTGTGTGCTTCCTGGGGCATTTGGTGGGCCGCTGTGAGATATAGGAAGCTGGACTAGATGGGCCTATGGCCTGATCCAGTGGGGCTGTTCTTATGTTCTTCTTCTCCATGTTTCCTTTTCCTCTTTTCCCCCCATCTTACTTTTCCAAACCAGGGAGTGAAAGGAGAAGAGGGAAAGCGAGTAGGTGGACTGAGACGAGCACCCACCACCAGCCTGCTACCTGAGGCAACCGCTTCACTTGACCTCATGAATGGGCTGACCCTGGCTATCTAGTAAGTTCACTGGGGATATAGGAGAAATTGTATATTGCTGTTTGAATGTTGAGACAATTAAGGAGCTTGTCAACTAAAGAACAACTCCCATTTTTCTAAACACACCTCTGTTAAAATATTTCCACTTTCTTTCGTTTTTTGAGGAAAGTGAGACTGAAGAAAGAGATATCAAGACTTGCTCTCAGAAACATCAAATCTGATGCTTAAATTAAAAGAAAAACTAGTGCTTTATAAATTATAGGCTAGGATATTCTGAGCTTTGACTGAAGAGTTAGAAATGGAGAATTAAGAATGAAACCTTTCCTAGCCTGATTTGGTTGAAATTTGTTTCCTCGAAATCAGGTGCTTATATTTAAAAAAAATTTAAAACATTTGATATTTTTTTTACGGCATCTTGTCCCAAGCAAAACAACTACAACAAAGCCTTACATATTCATCACCAGTAGTACTTTTTAAACTGGAGTGCCAACTCCAGTTTAAAAGCATGTTAAATACCTTTAACTTGCATATTGCATTACTGAAAGTTTCGAAAAGCAGTGAAGAAAAATCTCCTCAAGATGTGCAGCCTCACATCTTACCCAGTGGGTTACTTACTAATTAGTATTCAGGTGGTGCCCAGAGCAATACATGAAATTACATGCTAATGTACCTTCAGTGCTATCTTATGAACATTATTATAATTGACTGAGTAGTCCATCACTGGTACAACTGTCTCTAGGTGGCAAGTTGCTACATCTGCACTGTATGATTATATACTTTCCATATTCTTAACTCTTGCCTCAGAATGAGGTTGAAGGTCATGAAAAAGGGAGAGCAGAATGAAGCAACTTATTGAACAACCCCTCCACTCCCTTCTCATACTCAGGCTTGTCTACAATGTTTGTCCTGTTTTTCCTCCTGTCCATGCATTTTTATGGCTAGAGTAGGAATTCAAATCTGCATCACTGATTAGGAGCACAACTCTAACTAGCCTGTCTGCTGGCACAGCAGCCCCTGCAGCAGCCGAAGGTTCGCAAATGTGCTGTAAGGCACATTGTGACACTCCGTGAGTAAGCAGCACCGGCGGTCAGCAAGACCAGAACCAAGGGTGGTGGAGTAGGCAGTTGACTAAAGGTCCAGTCCCATCCAATTTTCTGTTGCCAGTGCAGCTGTGCCAATGGGGCATGCACTGCGTCCTGTGGTGGGGACACGGAGGCCTCCTCAAGGTATGGGAACATTTGTTCCCTTACCTTGGGGCTGCATTGCGGTTGCACCGGTGCTGGAAAGTTAGATAAGATTGGGCCCTAAGACACTGGAATTCAAAAGTGGACCTACCCTGCACATGCCTGATCTTGTCTGATCTCAGAAGCTAAGCAGGGTCAGGCCTGGTTAGTACTTGGATGGGAGACCGCCTGGGAATACCGGGTGCTGTAGGCTTATACCATAGTCTTTTAAGACTGAAGGTTACCAACCATTATCTGTTTAATGTAACTGCTGAGGCTGGTATATGGTGAGAAGTGCTTTGTAGCCCTTTCCATGCCATTTTCTCACTGCAAATCAGTCATCACCTCCCAGGTGCTTTTTACCCTTTTTAGGGAAAAGATATGGTACTTGCATTTTTTCTCTGAAGGGGTAAAAGCAGAAGACATTTTCAACAGGGATGCAGTGCTGGGTAGGTTAAGAAGGCCTACTCAGCTACTGTGCAGGTAGTACTCTTCAAATTTCAGTCTCAGTGACTACAGTGTGGTGTTCTTACAGTGTGGTGTTCTTACTGTTATTACAGTATATCTACTCAGAAGTAAGTCTCACTGAGTTCAATGGAACCTACTCACCTGGGTGAGTAATTATGTATAGGATTGCATCTTTAAAGTCTCTAAAATGAATAGTAGGACTCAGTGGCATCACTAGGATTCGTGTCACTGGGATTCGTGTCATGCAGTGGGTGGGGCAACACCCCAGGTGGTGGGCGTGGTGATGTACCATCACCCCGCCCCCACTGGTTTTCTGGCTGTACCTTTTGATAGAACACAGATATTTCAATGTGGTTTATTTCATTGCATTCTGCATGAAATTACACATTGACTGATATATAACATGATGGTATTATTCCTCCAAACTCTGATTTTAGTGATTTTGAAAACTTGTGGAGTCTCTCTCTCTCTCTCTCTCACACACACACACCCCATGTGAATACCTTATTGCAGCAGTTCTCAAACTTTTAGTACTGGGACCCACATTTAGAATGACGATCTGTCCAGGACCCATTGGAAGTGATGTCATGGCCAGAAGTGATGTCATCAAGCAAATTAAAATAAATAATGATAAATAATTAAATTAAAATAAAAGAAATAATTAAATAAGAGGGAGCCAGTCCTGTTCCACCAAGTGAATCTACTCTGAAGTAAGTCCCATAGTGGTCAATGGGGCTTACTCTCAGGAAAGTGTGGGTAGAATTGCAGCCTGTGAGCCCAAGTCTATGCATGTCTACTCTGAAGTAAGTCCCATCGTGGTCAGTGGAGCTTATTCTGTAGCCTGCCTGCAATAACCCCGCCCCCCCCACAAAAAAGAATCAATGAGATTTCCAGCCCTCCCCAGTGCCCAGTTTAAAGTTCTTCTATTTCAGGCATATTAAGATAAAAACCCAAATGGCTATGCAAGTGCAAAATGGAAAACATTCCCCTTACCAGTTCAAGCCTTTTTTTTTGTCTTTCTTAGTGGGAGAGGGGAGAGGATGCCTTCTGGAGCATTTGCTGTGCTCCAGTTCCATCGGATCGGGACCCTTCTGGTGTCCTCACATTCCCCTTTGCCTGGCCTGACCACCAGCTGAGGCATGTCTGCCTACTCGAAAGTAAACACGACCACGTGACTGAGTTTGCTTTCCACAGAGCTCAATAGCCTGCAATAGGGAGGGAGGGACTTCCTTCTCAGGTGTTTTGGGGGCTGCATTCATTGGATCAGGACCATTCTGACTCCTTGGAGTCCTCTCTGCCTGCCCTTTCTGACGGACTATGGCAAGTGCACCTACTTGCGAGTAAACACACGATACAGCTCACTTTTACTTTCCATAGGGATCCATGCATTTTTTATTTCCGGTTTTTTGGCCATAACTTTTGAACAAAAGGAGCTATTTCAATTCTGTTTTTTGCACTGCACTCCACTGGACATTCCACATCCAACAGTTATTGCATGACGGGGTAGCTCCTAACACTACGATGTTAGCGCATCCTCCCTCGAGGGCGCGTCACCCGGTGTGGCCCGTACTCCCTGCACTCCCCTAGTGACGCCAGTGGTAGGACTACGTGTAATGCATAGTTCCAATCTCTGGAAAGAATAGACAGCACATAAAGAAACCAGAAAAAGAAACCAGAGGAAAAGGCAGGCAGAGAAGACAGTAAAATAGGGATCAAGAAAGAAGTTTCACGCAGGGCTAAGGACAGGGGAGTTAACAGTGAAAG
This sequence comes from Tiliqua scincoides, assembly GCF_035046505.1. Classification (NCBI taxonomy): domain Eukaryota; kingdom Metazoa; phylum Chordata; class Lepidosauria; order Squamata; family Scincidae; genus Tiliqua; species Tiliqua scincoides. The sequence continues at coordinate 93,420,306 of NC_089821.1, read as the reverse complement.
GAATGAGAGATAAGATAAGTGTGGAGGCAGCCAGTGAGGTAGCATGATGGGTAGTAGGGTTGCCAACCCTAGAGATCAACCTGGAATCTCCAAGAATCATATCACTCTCCAGGCAACTGGAGATTCTGGAGATTTAAAACAGAGGTGTCAAATGTAAGGCGGTGGGCTGGGTGTGGCCTGCAGAAGCTTTTTATCTCCCCCCCCCCCAACAATTGGGCTGTCCCAGCAATGCTCTTTCAGTAGTGTTGCTTCTGCTGAGATTCGGAGAGGGAGTGACAGAAGGCAAGGAATGCTACTGGGGAAGGGGCAGACCAAGAAGGGTTAGAGAGGGAGATGCTGCTGAGGTGCTGGGAGCCTGGGAGAGTCTAATTATCACGAAGGCCATCCTTCAACAGTGCCGCTTCTGTCAAAGCATCTCCTATCAGCTGCTGAACTGTGACCTATCATGGATGCAGTGCTGCTGAAGGGTGACCTGCATGCTAATTGGGCTCTCAGCATGATAATTGGCTCTCCCACATCTTGAAAATACGATCAAGATTTGTATATTGTCTCTTCTGTCGTTTGTGACTAATGAGTTACTAGGTGAGAACAAAGTGCTTATTTCTGGCCATCATCTGCTTGATGACATCACTTCCTGCTTAATGATGTCACTCTGGCCCTCAGCAGGTGCTGTGAATGCTATTCAGCCTGCTGTATGAATTGAGTTTGACGTCCCTGGTCAATGGGGTCTGAAATAGCTTCAGTCAAAGTTGGCAAGCCAAATAGGTAGGGAAGGGTGGGAAACAGCTACCAGTACTGAGTGGTGACCAAAGAGAAAGAGAGTTCTGTGCTCTTGCCAGTGGGCAATGCAAAGTAGTGATCAAGGCATGAGGCAACTGTAGCAGCCTGACACAGGTGCATAGCTGTTTACTCATTAGAAGTGCTGGGTATAGGCATGAAAATTAATGTCCACAGCCTATGTTGGGCATTTCTAACTAGCCAGCAGCTATGCATCTACATGGTGCAGATTCATCTTGTCTCCATGACAGCATTTTCTGCTGGTAATGTCATGAGGCCCTCTCTTCCTGGTCAATATTCAGCAATGACAGCCTTTTCCTACCCATTGTACTCTATCACGGCTGCTGCTGAACAGTAGGAACTGGGAGGGCTGGCTGAAAATCAAAATGACTGAAGGAAGAAGGGTAAGATAGAAGTGAGATGATATATAGTGAGATTAGGAAATAATGAGACGTGGAGGCATGGAGTTGGATTAAAAAAAAGGCATAGAGGAAAGTGCAGAAAACTTGAGGTTCTAGATCATTGATTTTCAACCTTTTTCATCTGATGGCACAATAACAAGGTACTAAAATTGTTAAGGCACACCATCAGTTTCTTGACAATTGACAAGGTGCACCATGCTGTTGGTGGGGGTTCACATCCTCCAATGGCCCTATCAGTAAATGAGCCTCCCCCCAAACCCCCGTGGCACACATGCAGACAATTTGCAGCACACCAGTGTGCCATGGCACAGTGGTTGAAAATGGCTGTTCTAGATATTGTTAGAGTATGGCATACCATAGGATACACAGCATTAAAACACTTTAGAGTTGGCCTGACTGCATACAGTTACATCTGTGAATACTTTGAGAAAAAAAAATCTTTTGTGTTAAATTTGCCACAGCTAATGCGTTAAGAAGTAACAAGCTTTTTAAGTTAGTTAGATGTCTCTTTTCTGGAGAAAATTACTATAATAGTTACTTTTCCTAAAATGCAATTACTGTCAGTGTAACAATCAATCATATTTTTCTTGTAGAAAGAACTTTAGCTACTTGTGAGTGCATTAAAGAGCCTGAGATCAAGTGACTGAGTACCAATTTTAGAGGAAGAAGTCATATATTTTTAGTCAACGTAAGTGAAATAATATATAAGCAGTTGCCCTTCAGGTCATTAAAAAATCACTTTGGGATTCAGTAGGAGACTGAATTAACAATTGCATGGCACTGTAGGTCCTTCTGAATATAGTTGGTGAACGATTGCATGGTTAGAGAGGAAGATTTCATGATGCTGCCCTGGCATTGCAGGGAGACGGTTATATACAAATGTGAAATGGATCCAAGGCAGAATGCCAGGCTACTGCCCCCCTCTCTTTGAAAGACAAGGAGGCCCTCCAGTCAGTCAAAATGACCTCTTCCTATTTGATGCCATTCATCATGCTACCTCACTGACCACCACTGCCTGTAGTCTCAGAATCATCATTGTAGGAGAACCTGTCTTCAGACAGGTGGAAACCTTCACAGGTGAGGATTCCTTTCAGAGTAGTCCTGCTCTGATGGCCAAACATTCCTCCTCTGCTTCATATAATCAAAGAACCTGCCTGCAACAGAATCATTCAGATATTGATGCTATTACGACATTGAAGAAGGATCTTCAATGGAAAAAAGATACATGTTTGGCTGCACAATCTGGTATTCCTGAAGGAACTGATTCTTTCCATCATATACCATCTGATAAGTACTAACAGAGTGAAGAACACGGATTACTGCTGAGAAGAACTATATGGTGTGTTGACTTAGGGCCCAGTCCTAACAAACCTCTGTGCCAGTGCTGTAAGATACGTCTGCAACACCTTGCGAGGAGTCAGCACCAGTGCTGGCCCAGTGTCAGTTGGCGTTGAGCTCAGTACTGGACAGATGCCGCCTGGAGCATGGTAAGAGCTCTGGGTGGTGGTAAGGACCTTGGGGCGAGGGGGGGCATTCTGGGGTGCGGGAGGGCAGGGGAGAGCGGGGTGGGACTGACAGAACCCTGCTCAGCCACATCCTATGCTCTGTGGTGGGCTGAAAAACCCAACATGGAGCTCCTCCAGTCTGTGCCAGCAAAATAGAATGGAGGAGACCTATTGCGGAACCTGTGCTCTTATTGGGGGAAGGGGATGAAAGACCCCTTCCCCTGAGGAGGCCTCTGGCTGCCCCATCGGTGCCGCTGGATGCAGTGGTGGCCATTTTGGTGTCACTGCACCCAGCGGAGCTGCTGGAATAGGATTGGACCATTATAAAGGAAGTTTTGGTGATCCTCTGCTAGTTCAATGATTGGCCTAAGCTTACAATAGTTTATCTGACTCCTCATTCTTAGAAATGTACACCCAGATGCAAGTTTTACTGGTCTTGCATACCAGTGTCAACTGCCCTGAGTAACCTATGCAACCTTCCTTGTAAACTCTTTGTGCACCTTCCAACATGGAGCATAAATTATTCCCTAATTATCAAAGAAGATTTCTCTGTGTCTGTGGGACCTTTTGCCAAAACAGAGTTGGGTCCACACAACATGCTTAAAATCAGGGTACAATGATGTATGTATAGATTTATACATACATGCTATGCACATTTATTCTTAGTTTGGCTTTGTGTTATAAATCCTGGGAAATCATTTCTCACTATTTCATTTTGATCATTGTAATCACTTTTTTAACCTGCTTGCTGTATCTGATCTTGTAAGAAATCATACTGTAACAGCTAAAACTATTATAAATGTTTACCCATTCATCATTTTATTTGCATACACCTGAAAAGATGCAAATGCATTATAAGGTCTCTTCTGTCAATTCGTATAAGAAATACCCTTCTTGTCATGCTGCCACAAGATTAATGCTAGGTTTAAAAAAAAATGAGGGGATCCTCTCCTGTTTTCACTGCAGCACCTCACATCAAGAGCTGGCTCCAGCTTTTAGGTAGCCCATTGTGATTGGTGGACCCCATTTTATCTGGGTGGAAACTGACAGAACTGCTCTATTGTCTTTATACAAGGGTATAAAGACTCAGATGTTGTTTGAGGGATCAGCAGTTGACTCTTCGGGATTCTTGGCAATGGTTCAACCATGCAACCCCTGGCCCTGAACTCTATCACTGTTCATATCCCTGAAATGGTATGGTCTAGAAGTAGATGTTGAAGGGCTGCATTTAGAAGGGGGGATCACATCCTTTTCATGCATGCACAGAAGAGCTTTAGGGTGCAATCCTAACCCAGCATCAATATAAGGGCAATGCAGTTCCGAGGTAAGGGAGCAAACATTCCCTTACTTTGAGGAGGCCTCTGTGACTGCCTCCCAACTGCAAGATGCAGCACATGCCTGCTACATCAATGGCACAGCTATACCAGTGCTGAAAAATTGGTTAGGGTTGTGCTCTTAGGTATATACATTCAGCTTTTTGAATTGGATCCCATCATTTATGGGCAGCTCATGAAAGACAGCCTCTTGACTTCTGTTTCCCCAGTTCTAAAAATGCATTGCAATAGCATTGGAAAATAAATAAATGAAAATAGCTGGATAGACATTTGTCTTTCAGAATGAGCTCCCAAGAACCCAAAATAGCAAGAATGTTTAAAAGAATAATAATTCAATATCAGGCAAACACAGTGGGTAAAATCTTGGCTTTGTTAATCTCAATAACAAACCTCAGCCTTCACAGTAGGCTAGGAATTTAATTCACTTTTTCTATTTACTAGTGCCTATTAAAGATTGGACTTAGTTATTTGCCCTTAGTGTTTATTTATCTGCAGTCACAAACCTCTGGTTTCTATTCTTGTTTATGAAAGTATGCTTTCGTGACACCCATGCAGTTTTGTGGGTTATGAGGACTTGTACTGAGCAAAGCAGGGCTTGTTAAGCACATGGATAGCCTGTGATAGCCATGGTGCACCAAATTGTAAACAATTTAATTACAAGTTATTGGACCATGTCCAAAGAGAGTTGTGACTCTGCGCCATTGAAATAAATATGAGACAAGTTAGTCTTGACTAACTTAAGAGCCATTAATCACAATGGTGTTTAATCATGACTAATTTTCTTTGAATACTGAACTGTAGCTATAATCCTGGGAATATGCTCCACTGGACACAAGTCACATTTCTGGGTAGATACTCCAACAAATCAACAGTTTGTTGGTCTTACAGAGGTCATACGCTGGCTTGTCGGTCATACGGTTTGTTGGTCATATGCCAGTTGGTCGGGTTCTTGCTTACCTTGCATGTAGGTGGATCACTCACATCCACATGTATAAAGTAAATTCATTTCTGTCTAACCTGTGTGTCCAAAATATCAAGTGCCCAAAATATTCACCAGCCACTTCTTGCTGAGTAGATCTATCTATCTATCTATCTATCTATCTATCTATCTATCTATCTATCTATCTATCTATCTATCTATCTATCTATCTATCTATCTATCTATCTATCTATCTATCTATCTATCTATCTAATTTCTTTTTTGGTTCCTTGCTATTAATTGCTGCCTTTATTTTTAGTTACAAAACTTTTTTGGATAGCTGTAGATTACTCTGAAAAGCTTTCTGTTAATATATTTCTACAGGACTTTAATGAATCTAATTTTTAATTGTTACCATTGTGAAACATTTTCCGAAATAAGTTAATTATCCTTTTGATGTGGCAGGAAAAATAATCACATTTCTGGCTTATTAGAAAAATGTTAGCTTAATAACAATGACATTATTCTAATTAGAATTGAGAAAACTAGTTGAGAAACCGTTGATTTGCTGGCTCTCAGTCTAATCTCATTATGTTCTTTTTAACTATGAAGAGAGTGGGTTTAAAGATCTCCAGCAGGGCACATGAGATGAGGAATTTATAAGGAGCTTAAAGAGGTAGAAAATAGGGGTTCTTTAAATACTAATGAAGATGTATGCCCCGTTTTATAGGGTCAGTTGTCCAAGAATAAGAGCCTGTGGAATAACTTCAGCCTTTTATTTGTTTGTTTGATGTATTTAATGTATAACTAAGGAGCTCATCAAATTGAAATGAGTTGAGAACCAACAACTTCGGGCAAGTTAAGAGGTTCTTGACTAATGCTTCTGAGACACATGCCCATGTCACTATAGCAGAGCGATTGTCCCAGAATTGGTTGTTAATAATAACGATAATACTTATATGCTGCTTTTCAACAAAAAATAGTTCCCAAAGCCATTTTCATAGCAAAACAAATCAATAAACGTCCCCAAAGGGCTCACAGTCTAAAAAGAGATGGAGAAGAGACACCAGCAACAGCCACTGGAAAAGAAGCCATGCTGGGTTAAGAGGGACAACTGCTCTGCCCCTGCTTAATATAAGAGGACACCAATTTAAAAGGTGTGATGGTTTTGTGACATATATGTATCTTTACAGATGTACACATGTCTGGAGACCTTGACTGGAGCTGATTTTCCAGCTGTGTCACTTGTGTAAATACACTGGGGATGTGTTTGCTACAAATACTCATTGTAATACTAGTTTTTTGCATCAAGTATGAATCTTTCAATAGCCAAGAGGAAGTGGCTGAAAAATAACCCTCTAATTCCTTGTTTATGCAGACAGCATTGCAAGCAGCCCCGGAACCTTGATAAATGCTAAATTGTGAATCTGAGATTTAAAAATCTCAGATCCTCAAAAATCCTCATCTAGGAGAGGATGAAGCCTGTCTCTGAATCCATCCCATACTGCCCTGGACCAGTGAGTGAATGGCAGTAGCTTTATTCTCATAATTCAGAATTCTGTAGGATGCTATCAGAAATGTGTCTAACAGCCTGATCCTATCCCCTGCCATGCTTTGGTGTGCAGGTGGGCCATGCTCTGGTGGGAGGGCGATCAGGAAGCCTGTAAGAGGTAAGGGAAAATATTGTGTATTTTTTGTTGTTTGCTTAAAACATAACATCTTGTAACAACCAGAGAAATTGATACTCCTTAGAAATATGGTGTCTCATAAGTTTATTTAATCCTCTTGCTAATTGGGCAGAAGGCACCTTTTAAAGTAGAAGTTCTCTTCTATATTTAGCAGGGGGAGAAGAATTGTCCCCATTTCCCTTTTGAGACCAATTGTGGTTCCAAAGATAGGGCATTAGTGCTGGCAAATTGGTGCAGCATTTGATCTTACATCCTCTTCAATCACTTGATATTTTCTTGGGATATTTTCTTGGGATATTAACTTGGGATAGAAAACAGATCTGGGAAGGTGGATCATCTGGAGTAGGAGACAAAAACAGGAACTTTGTTTCCAGACACTCATACGGGCTAGCTGGGGAAATATCAGCATGATCAGCTCCCACAGCTATTTCAGGGCTGATCCCAAACTTCATCCTGATTAGCTTACCTCTGCTATTTAGCATTCTGGGTCAGTCAGAGTGAGCTCTCTGACGTGAGCAACAAATACTTACTGGTCTACTATTCTTGCCTTACTTTATGTCACACCTTGACTTGCTACCTTGTTATGTTTTGCCTTGCTTTGATCCTCGAATTAGGCCAGATAAAACCTTTTGAGTAATAATCCTGGCATGCTCCTCTACAGAACTATGTGTTTCAAAGTCTCTTATACCCCCCCACCCCAGGGCTGTGTTTCTCCAAACTCTGTGTTCTAATTAATCAAGGACCTAAATATTATGGTCTCTGAGTTTTGTAATCTCCGCTAAAAAATGCCAAGTTGTGCATTGTGAATGAGGAAAGATATGCACTTTACGCTGAAAACAATTTACTGTTTAAATTACACACTGTGTCAGACAGCTAAACCAGGCCCAGTTGCCATTTAAATTCAAAATCTTTTAATGGTAGGTGAAATTAATGATAGTATTAAGTAATTAACCAAGGTTTTATCTTGAGCTTTTTGTATCTCCATATTAACCATAATGAATATTGAAGCAGTTTTTCTTAAAATGTAAAGGTTAGCATAAGAGGATTTCAGTCACAGCCTGGCAAACTATAATTCCCTACAGAGATTTCTACTCACTCCCAGGTATCAACTCTTATGAGAAACTGCTTACTATGAGTAAATGAAAATCATGATATGCTACTTACTAATTAGTGTGTGTGTGTGTGTGTGTGTGTGTGTGTGTGTGTATTAGCCGCCCTGGGTCCCGTTAGGGAGAAGGGCGGGATAAAAATAAAGTTTTATTATTTTATTATTATTATTATTATTATATATAAAATTTTTGCAATAAGTTGCTCAGGTGACTCAAATGTTTCTGACAAACTGGTAAGGATTTTGTTTTCCTTGTGCTTCAGGCTTGATAGTACACTTAATAGATACTAATTTTAATGCCCTGATGTTTCATTTAAATGAAGAATTCTGGTTTCTGTAGTTTCTAGAAGCAAATGTTTTAGTTACTGGACTTGCAACTTGTCAGAGGAAGAAAGCAAAGAAATTTTAACCTTTTACACTTTGAAATAATAACTGGCCATGGTGGTAAGCAAACATGGGTCACTGTCAGATGCCTGTTTGAAGGAGATATGAGTCTACTAGTTTTTAGGCCCAATCCTCTCCAACTTATCAGCACCGGTGCAGACACAATGCAGCCCCAAGGTAAGGGAACAAATGTACCCATACCTTGAGGACGCCTCTGTGACTGCCTCCCCAACACAGGAAGCAGTGTATATTCCATTGGCGCAGAAGCACCCGCACTGGAAAATTGTATAGGATTGGGCCTGGGCAGCCAAAAATGGCTGCTGCTGCTGCATCCTGCACACCCAAGGCAGCTGCTGGTGGCACCTCGGGAGAAGGGGACTTTTGTCCCCTTCCCCCGGTTAAGTGCAGTAGCCCCACAATGGGGCTACTTACCATCAACCCAAAGGTGGGCGGTGAATCAAGAGCCTCCATGTAAGGTGGGGGCTCCCCGCCTCCCTCCCTCCCTGCTCCCTCCCCCTGGCATGCTTTCCCACACTCTCCTCCCCAGCAAGCTTCCTCCCAGCCCTCCGCCCACCCTCTGCTCGCCTCCCCCCTCCCTGGAATGCCTCCTCCCCACCTTCCCCCATGCCCCTGCTTACCTCTCCGCTGCTCGGCGGTCCACGCAACCGCTGAGTGGTGGAGGTTGGGTGCCTGCCTGGCAGTAGCCCTGTGCCGGCCAGCGCTGGGCTACCACCGGTGGTCGCCCGGCGTAGTACCTGGAAATGTGCCTTATGGCATGTTTGCGACAGTGTGTGCTGGTGGTGAGCCGGCGCGCCGAGCCCAGGATTGGGCTCATAGGGCCCAGCACTGGTGCAGCTGCAATGCAGCTCCAAGATAAGGGAACAAATGTACCCATACCTTGAGGAGGCCTCTGTGACTGCCACCCCACCACAAGATGCTGTGCATGCCCCATTGCACCAGCACTGGAAAATTGGATAGGATTTGGCCGTTAGTCAGTTTTGATGTGGGCTTTTTTTTTTTTTCCTAAGTTGAGGCAAGCGTGTCACTGGAATGCTACTTCTGGCCCATATAGGCCAGTATAGGATTGGGCTGTTAGTCTAATTCCCAGATACATCCTCTGGGACATCATTTGATAGACATCCTCTTCGAAGATTTACCAACTTTTATGTCAGGCAGATCAAAGGGCGTTCTATTAAAAGACAGTAATGGAGAACATTGATTAGCGACATTTCTAAAGATGATCCAGGAGCTGAGGTTTGTATGAGGCCTCCTTTCCCTTCTACAAATTCTGTATCTATTCTAGAACCAACTATCAGTTACCTAGCAACAGTATCCGATCAGTAATCCACTGTGTTCATACAAGCTAATTGTTGGTACTAGCTAATTGCTGGTACTTTTGTGCATGCGTGTGTGTGCTTTGGTTTTCTAGAGTACCCCGTGAACTGATAGCTAAGGGTACTGATGTGAAGATAGCACTTGTTCTGAACATACAGTAGTACTTTTTTTTTTTAAACCAAGTATTATGTATATAATGCATGTGACTAGGTTCCATTGTCCCAGCTACAAAAAGGAAAGAAATATGAACACCAACCATTCTATATCTGGTAATGATACAGCCCTAGCTGTGCTTGACAGCAGTTGCCCTCATAACCTGAATAAAGGCATCAGATTCCAAATAGATTTATATTTCCTCTTGTTTTAACTAGGCCTTTTTAAGATGTTGCAAATATTTTTTTTTTTGCAAAAGCCCACTGTTAGACTTCATTAAATTTCATTTCTCTCTCTCTCTCTCTCTCTCTCTCTCTCTCTCTCTCTCTCTGTTGCTATGTAGACAGCTTCTCAGTTTTATCTTCATCTTTGAAACTTGAAAGCGTTGATTTGCAAGCTCACGTTAAATCTGGATCAGCTACTGATATGTATGCATGTGTAAGATACAATATTTGACGCTTGCTCCCAGAAGACTAACGGCCACATAAGCAGTCACTGATTGATTTTGATCTTGCTTGGCTCCCACTGCCTTCCAGATTTGGTCTTTTGCATTGAATATTTCTCGCTCCCATGTTATTGCATAGATCTTTTTCTCCAAGAGGCTTCGCTGATAGCTATTACTCTGCGCGCCCTGTGTTCGCCATCTGACAGCATGCTGCTTTCCTACATAAACAGCTTGCTGCATTGCTAATGCCCTGTTGATCTATAGTCAATGAACCCACACAAAAGGTGTTTTGTCTCTTCATGCTGCTTGGCTGTGGCATGCATGGGAAAGCACATCCATCTTCCCTTCACCAAAAGCAGATCTTTTCCTGGAGCTTCTGTTTGTATCGGTTCCCTTCTCCTTCTGTGGAAGATTTGTTTTTGAAATTAGGGATTCTGCTCAGCCTCTGCTTCCTCTAAGCACATCACATCATTATCTTCAACAGATTCATGTGATGGTTTGTTTGCACTGGAATACCAGTTAGAACTGCAAATTTCATTGTCCTACTCGATTTCCTCTCTGAGAATAAAACAGAGTGGGTGTCTCATATTAAAAGATCTTCCTTTAAAAAAAAAAGTGTAAAAGTAGTGAAACTTTCGACGCTACCTGGTCTGATTTTGTATTCTTAATTCCTTCCAGTGACTGCCTGGCTGTCTTTACTGGCTACTTTAAAATGGCTCACCCTGCAGATCAACCCCTGTAGTATTTGTCGATGTTTTCATATCATTTTAATATGACATTAACTTAGGGCCCGATCCAGCCATTTTGGCACCACGGCAGCCCTGTGCTCTGGGCAGCTTGGGATTGGGCTATTAATCAGAGCATCCTCTACCTGGCCTTTTGGATGCAGGATGAATACAGAACCTGCAGTTGCTTTAAGCAGTAGTTGTTTCAAGTTGTTTTTCACTAAGCTGTTTTGTAGGCGGGGACTGGGGCAGGAGTGTGTGCCCCATGGTGCTGCAGCAAATGCAGTGCCACAGGGACCAAGGGTCTTATAATCATACCTGCGGGGGATCACACTCGTCTTGGGGAGGGACCAGGAAGCTCTGTGGGCCTCCGCGCTGCTCCTAATTGTTCCAGTCTGTAATCGGAGCCCACTTCCAGTTTTTGTGTGATGTACAAATGATGCAAGGCCCAGAGAACTATTCCTGTAGTGAATATGGGGGTTTCCTCAGGCAACTTGCCTTTCTCAGAGACATTTCCCATGCTTTAGGTTAGGTTAGGTTTTTTTTTCTTTCTATATCCAGCACAATCCAGCCTGTCCCCTCCCTCCTCCTTGTCCCACAATCCTCTCCTCCCTCTTCCATGTCCCACAACCCTCTCCTCCCTCTGTTTTCTCCATCCAGCACAATCCAGCCTGACCCCTCCCTCCTCCATGTCCCACAGTCTCTTCTCTGTCCACCACAATTCTGCAATCCTCTCCTTCCACAACCCCAGTTTGGCTGTACTTGTTGTAAGAGGCGACTAAACAGCCACCGGGTAGATGAGGCTCATCAGCCTGGGAAGGCAGCTCATCTAAGAGAAGGAAACTCTGACCTCAAACCTCCACTGCCTTGTGGCTACATCCAGTTATGAAAAAGGCTTCAGGAGTCAACCTCGAGGCAAAATCCGGAGCCGGAGTCCCTGAGGCAGTTTGCGGCTGAAAACAGTCACGCTCTGGCAACTCCTGCGACACTGCTGGAACCAACCATATTGGCTTCTGCTTTTCCATTGGACCATTTCAGTGACGTGGAGAAGGGGGATTTGCTGCATGGGTAACAGTCTATCCTCCATACCCACTTTACCCAGGCCTCGCGCACTGGAGAGGACACTCCAACTTCACCATACGGCGTCGGCACAACATGGGAAGCAGCAGTTTACCGGTTATGTTTTCATTCAATTGGTGTAGAGCATGACGCCAGGGACTGCTTCCGATGGTGGGAGAGATCATTGCATCTCATTGGGCAGCTACCGCCCGCCTTAAGCTGGGCAGTCCCCAGGCAGTAAGGTGCTGCCTCGCCACGGTCCATTAACCTCACAGGGTGCATTGGGTTTAGGGTGAAAACCGACAAGCGGATCGACAACTCTGCACCAGGCAACAGAAAACAGAAAACTCCTGCCCTAAAGCTGGACACCTGGAATGTTAGGACAATGACACCTGGCTTTTCTGACGACCTGCAAGAAATTGAAGATGCACGCAAAACAGCTGTCATCGACATGGAGCTGAGCAGACTGCACATGGATATCATCACCCTTCAAGAGACGAAGTTGCCAGATTCAGGATCTGTCAAGGAGAGAAATTTCTCATTTTTCTGGCAGGGAAAACCACCAAACGAGACCAGGGAACATGGTGTTGGCTTTGCAGTCAGAAATACCCTGCTGAAATCCATCATCCCACCTTCTGCAGGAAGTGAAAGAATTTTGTCCCTGCAGCTCCACTCATCAGTAGGACTTGTCACTCTCATCAGTGCATATGCACCGACTCTGTCATCTTCAGCAGAAGCTAAAGACAAATTCTATGATGACCTGGCCACCACTATCAAGAAAATCTCCGAAAAAGAGCCATTGTTCATCCTCGGCGATTTCAATGCTAGAGTTGGTGCTGATCACAGTTCGTGGCCCACTTGCTTAGGCCAGTTCGGAACTGGGAGGATGAACGAAAATGGCCAATGCCTGCTAGAGTTTTGCTGTCATCACGGTCTCTGCATCAGCAACACCTTCTTCAACACGAAGCCCCAACATAGAGTCTCTTGGAGACACCCAAGATCAAAGCTCTGGCACTAGCTTGACCTGATTCTCATCAGACGCTCCAGCCTTCCCAGCATCAAGATCACACACAGTTATCAGGGTGCTGCCTGCAACACTGACCACTCCCTGGTGTGCAGCAGAGTGAAACTGCTAACTAAGCGACTGTATCACACGAAAAAGGAAGGAAGACCTCGTATTGACACCAGTAAGACCTGGGATCAGGGAAAAGTGGAGGAATTTGCATGAGCGCTTGAGGAATATCTTCCAGGCCCGGCCGATGCAGATGCATCCAACAGATGGGAACATTTCAAAAATGCTGTTTACAACACCGCCTTGTCCATATTCGGCAAGAAGACCAACAAGACGGCAGACTGGTTTGAAGCCCACTCTGAGGAGTTGACACCAGTCACTGAGGAAAACTCAGTGCTATTTAACATCTTTATGAAACCGCTGGGAGAGGTCATCCGGGCTTTGGAGTGGGGTGCCATCAATATGCCGATGACACCCAGCTCTATCTCTCCTTTTCTCCAGACTCCAGGGTGGCGGTTGAGGGCCTGGAGCGCTGTCTGGAGGCAATGAGGATCTGGATGGGGCTAACAAGCTGAAATTAAATCCGGATAAGACAGAGGCTCTCCTGGTTCAGAAATCTTGGATGCAGGTGCTGGACTATCGGCTTGCGCTGAATGGGGTTGCACTCCCTCTGAAGGAGCAGGTCCACAGCTTGGGGGTCCACCTGGACTCGCAGCTGCTCCTGGATTCCCAGGTGGTGGCTGTGGCTAGGGGGGCCTTCGCTCAGCTTCAGCTGGTGCGCCAGCTGCAGCCGTACTTGGATCGTGCAGACCTGGCCACGGTGATCCATGCCTCGGTGACATCGAGATTAGATTACTGTAACACGCTCTATGTGGGGCTGCCCTTGAAGACGGTTCAGAAACTGCAACTAGTGCAGAATGCGGCAGCCCGTGTGGTTACTGGAGGTAGGCGGTTCGACTCTGTCAGTCCGCTTCTCCAGCGGCTGCATTGGCTGCCCATTCGTTTCCGGGCCCAATTCAAGGTGCTGGTATTGACCTTTAAAGCCCTATACTGCTCTGGACCAGGGTATCTTAGAGATCGCCTACTCCCGTACAATCCGGCTCGTCCTCTTAGGTCATCAGAGAAGGCCTTTTTACAAGTGCCGCCGCCTAAGGAGGTACGTGGGGCGGCAGCAAGAAATAGGGCCTACTCAGTAGTGGCACCAACGCTATGGAACTCCCTTCCCCTTGACTTAAGAATGGCTCCCTCTCTTGAGACCTTTCGGCGAGGCCTGAAGACCCTTCTGTTTAAACAAGCCTTCTGAGTTCTCGGCCTTTTAACATCTTAACATCTTTTAATATTTTTACAGGCCTGATTCTTTTATGACTTGCTGCTGCTCTATGCTCTTTTTACCTAGTTTTTATTCTGACTGCTGTTTTTTATGATGTGTTAATATGTTTTTATTTGTTTTTAAATTATGTTTTTAATATGTTGTAAGCTGCCTTGAGTCCCTTCGGGGAGAAAGGCGGGGTAAAAATAAAGTTATTATTATTATTATTATTATTATTATTATTATTATTATTATTATTATTATTATTATTATTATTATTATTATTAAAAGAGGAGAGCTCTAGCAGCATACAAAGCCTGTCCCAGTGAGCGCAACCTGCAGGTCCTTTGAGCTGCTCGCAGCAAAGTCCAGCAGACTGCCAGGAGATGTGCTAATGACTACTGGCTCCAACTCTGTTCCCAGATACAGATAGCAGCTGACATGGGCAACATCAAGGGGATGTATCATGGTATCAAGCTGGCCCTAGGTCCAACACAGAAGAAAACTGCCCCTCTGAAGTCTGCCACAGGCAAGGTCATCCAGGACTGGGTGCAGCAGATGGGATGCTGGGTGCAGCACTACTCTGAGCTGTATTCCCGAGAAAATGCAGTAACCGAGGAAGCAATGAACAACATTGAGTGCCTGCCTGTGTTGGAGGAGCTTGACAGTGAACCAATCCTAGCAGAACTTCATGTGGCCCTGGACTCCATCGCCTCTGGCAAGGCACCTGGGAAAGACAGCATCCCTGCTGAAGTCCTAAAGTGCTGCAAAGAGATCATCGCCACTGAGCTGCATGAAATCCTCTGCCTCTGCTGGTGGAGTACCACAGGACATGAGGGGTGCAAACATTGTCACGCTGTACAAGAACAAAGGCGACGGGGTGACTGCAACAACTACCGCGGCATCTCTCTCCTTAGCGTTGTAGGAAAGTTGTTTGCCCAAGTTGCACTGAAGAGGCTCCAGGTACTTGCAGAGAGCATCTACCCAGAATCGCAGTGCGGATTCCAAGCCAACAGGTCCACCACCGATATGGTATTCTCCCTTAGACAGCTGCAGGAGAAATGCAGAGAACAACGACAGCCACTCTTTATAGCCTTCATAGATCTCACTTTCAACCTCATATTAAAAGATCTTCCTTTAAAAAAGAAGAAGTGTAAAAGTAGTGAAACTTTCGATGCTCAGGCTTTCAACCTGGTCAGCAGGGACAGCCTCTTCAAGATCCACCCAGCTCCTCAGCATCATTAGGTCATTCCACGAGGACATGAAGGGC
Source organism: Tiliqua scincoides (assembly GCF_035046505.1). NCBI lineage: Eukaryota > Metazoa > Chordata > Lepidosauria > Squamata > Scincidae > Tiliqua > Tiliqua scincoides. The sequence goes on along the minus strand of NC_089821.1, from coordinate 93,404,861 downwards.
ACTGTAGTCTTTGATGGCTCCACATCAGACCCCTTTGACATCCGAAGCGGAGTGAAGCAGGGCTGTGTTCTCGCATCAACCTTGTTTGGAATTTCTTCGCTGTCCTGCTGAAGCAGGCCTTTGGAACTGCAACAGAAGGCATCTATCTCCGGACCAGATCAGACAGAAAGCTCTTCAACCTCTCCAGACTGAGAGCAAAGTCCAAAGTCCAGCTGGGAATGTCTGCGTGACTTCCTCTTTGCCAACGGTGCAGCTGTCACCGCCCACTCTGCCAAAGATCTCCAGCAGCTCATGAACTGTTTTAGCAAGGCCTACCAAAACTTTGGACTGACAATCAGCCTGAAGAAAACACAGGTCATGGTTCAGGATGTGGACTCACCTCGTGCATTGCAATCGCTGCGCATAAACTGGAGGTTGTTCATGACTTTGTGTACCTTGGCTCAACAATCTCCAACACTCTTTCTCTGGATACTGAGCTAAAAAAATGCATTGGTAAAGCGACTACCACATTTTCCAGAATCACAAAGAGAGTTTGGTCAAACAAGAAGCTGATGGAACATACCAAGATCCAGGTCTACAGAGCTTTCGTCTTGAGTACACTTCTGCACTGCAGTGAGTCATGGACTTTTCACTCACAACAGGAGAAGAAGGTGAACGCTTTCCACATGTGCTGCCTCCGACGCATCCTCGGTATCACCTGGCAGGACAAAGTTCCAAACAACACAGTCCTGGAAAGAGCTGGAATCCCTAGTGTGTATACAGTGCTGAAACAGAGATGCCTGCGTTGGCTTGGTCATGTTGTGAGAATGGACGATGGTTGGATCCCAAAGGATCTCCTTTATGGAGAACTTGTGCAGCGAAAGTGCCCTATGGGTAGACCACAGCTGCGCTACAAGGATATCTGCAAGAAGGATTTGAAAGCCTTAGGAATGAACCACAACAGATGGGGAAACCTTGGCCTCTGAGCATTCTGCTTGGAGGCAGGCTATGCAGCATGGCCTTTCCCAGTTTGAAGAGACACTTTGCCAACAGACTGAGGCAAAGAACCAAAGAAGGAAGGCCCATGGCCAGGGAGACAGACCAGAGAGACACACTATACTTGCTCCCAGTGTGGAAGGGATTGTCACTCCCGATTCGGCCTTTTCAGCCACACTAGATGCTGTGCCAGAACCACCATTCAGAGTGCGATACCATAGTCTTTCGAGACTGAAGGTTGCCAACCAGGTTAGGGCAGTGCCAGAATTCCAAGAAACTACTGCCTGGACATGCTCTCTTCTGAATTAAGCTCAAATGAGTGCAAGCAAATCAGATCTGGCTCCGTTCCAATAAAGAAACTTATTCAATAAATAATAGATCAAAGTAAGAGGTAGGGACATGCAAGAAATAGTTTTGTGTCTCTCTTCATTTTTGTGTATAAAGATCTTGTTCATCTTTGCATATGTGGAAATGGCATTCTTGTCATCTGGACATTTTTCTATTTCCCTATGAATTTCAAGGGGGAATCACCTTTACTGGTCCTGCCACCTCCTCCTCCTAGTCCACTTGGCTAGGAGGAGGTGATCTGATGACATGGTGCAGCATGATCCTCTTTCCATTCCCCCACCTCCAAGCAAGTCTGCTGCCATTGCAGTTGAAAAAAAATTGCACAGAAGGCGGCAATGAGACCCCCTTAGCTTGCTCTTTGTGCAGGTTCTTTAAACAAGTCAGAAAGTAGAGTCCTACCAATGTGTCTTGCACTTCCTGTTTCATTTAAAGGGACCTTACAAGGAAGGAGTGAGGCAAGTGGGTATTGAAATTGTCTCCCTATGGTTTTTTTTCTTTTGTGGAAGGCACATGTGACAGAAGGAATGGTGATCTGCTTCCCTACTGCCCTACCTTACCTAATGCAATTCTTTTAAATTAAACAGGATTTCACCATAGCAGAGGAGATTTACAAGGTCCTTTTCCTGTATTACTCTAGAAACAGACTTAAGCAAAAGCATTTCAGTAACAGAACTCTGTTCAGTCACAGAGATTATCACCCAAATAGAGTGCTGCCATATCCAGAGATCTCTGCACTGTACCCAGCCTGTAAACTATTCTTTCTGCATCGAAGAAAGGGGATTTGGGTCTTTCTGATGGTTTTGAGGTTTTATCAGACTGCGTTACCTGCACAGTTAGTGAGAACAAACCCATAGGAGCCCAGCAATGACTTCCTGTATCTCTCTCCTTTTCACTCAGTGAACCATGATGTTTCTTATGTTAGCAAACAATACCTTATAATGGATATAAAAAGGGGATCCCCTATACATTTTCTTGTTATATCACATATAATACATTTTCTTTTCTAATCTTCTGTTCTGAGAATTGATTCCAGAAGAATGTGAACAAAAAGAAAGTACTTTGGGCAGCCCAATCCTACTGAAACACCAGTGTGGCAAAGCAACACTGCCCATTCAGCCTCCGCTCCATTCAGTGGAGGATTTATGGTTGCTGGAGGTTGTCTTGGAGTAAGGGGACATTTGTCCCTTTTTCCCAGGGTAAGCCGAGCGGCTGCTATGGGTCAACTCGATCTTTGCCAGTGATATAACTGGTGCAAGTCCTCATTGATCCATGCAGACAAACCCACCCCTTCCTCGGCTCAATCCACCCCTCTCAACTTTCTGCCCTCCCTCCACCCTGTTCCACCATCTGTGCCCAGCTTACCTGCCCTGGTGGGTCACCTGACTTCCGCAGGTGCACAGGGAGGCTTCCACCTACCTGCTGGCAAGTTTATGACTGCTGTGGAGCAGCCTGCACTGGTGGAATGTGTACCCCCAAGTGCTAGTAACGGAGAGCATTGGCTGTTAGAATCCAAGTTCCAGCATGGATTACTCGTCTGACAGCACCTACATGATACTAGGTTTCCATAAAATTTAGCATTTCTGTGTTGGCTTTTTTTAGTTTCAAGGAGACTTGTGCACACATTACTACTTTAAAGACAACTTCCTTTGCTGCCACCAGGGATGGTGTCAGTGATCAGGTGCTTGCTGAGGGTCCATGCCCATCAGAGGGAACTTTGGCCAGGATAACCCCTGGCTTCTCAATGTCAGAGGTAGCACCCAATGCGTGACCTTTAGAGGATGCCAGTGTTAGGAAAGGGGCTGTTGCTCAATGGGACAGCTTGTGCTTTGCATGCAGAAGGTCCTATAGTCAATCCTTGTCATCTCCAAGTAGGGCTGAGAAAGAACCTTGGAGACCTGCTACTGGTAGGAGTAGACAGTATTGATCTAGATGAACCAATGATCTTATTCACTATAAGTCTTCTCAATATGTTCATATCAAGGGTAGGGCATGCTATGGACATGAGTGGTGCAGAGCAAACTGGCATCAGCACTGGCTGCCAGGTGAAATTCAAGCTTAGGTTCTAGCACAGTGATTTTCAACCTTTTTCACACTGATGGCACACTGACAAGGCACTAAAATAGCCAAGGCACACCACCAGGTTTTTGACAATTGACAAGGCACACCATGCTGCCAGTGTGGGGGTCACATCTCCCATTGGCCCTATTAATAAATGACCTTCCCCCAAATTCCTATGGCACACCTGTGGACCACTCGTGGCACACCAGTGTGCCAGGGAATAGTGGTTGAAAATGGCTGTTCTAGCACAACAAGGAGAGCCCGATGGAAGAACAGCTGGACTGATGGGAGTACACATTCAACTCTTGCACATAGGCTATAACTAAGTGCAACCAAATTTGGGCTATTTGGGCTATTCTGCTCACACTCTTTCTTTTAGAGTAATAACATTGAAATGGCTTATAAAGTTCTCAGCATTCCTGCACTACATAGCCCCGTAATATAATGACTTCAGGCTTAGATTGGCTTGTTTTGATTGAGCTCACCAGCAGGGCAACTCTTGTGAAATATGCACTTAAACCAGGCTCCTGTGCTTCTGTTGCCAAAAATAACACAACCAACAGGTGTTGGCAGGCAGAGCTGTAAAGCCAAATATTTGACAGTCCTGCTTTTTCTTTTTTGGTCAGGGAGAATATTTTCATTCACGTGGCCAATTTAAACTTTGGAAGCAAATGATAGGAGCCCCCCCCCCCCAATACACAAGACTACTAGTGAGCATGTCCAGTTGTAAACAACAACACCCCCCCCCCCCGCTTATCACAGACAGCAAAATAATAGTTCTGTAGATGTGTAAAGTTTCTGGAATGCAGTGTTATTTTTGTCATTTAGAGAGTGAAGGAGGAAGTGGCCAGTTGTTGCATACGCCAAAGAATCCACATTGCCCACCCAGAATGAATAAAATATCCAACCAATTAAAATGGATTGTTCAGAAAAAAATGATTACCGTATTCATTTTTGCCAGCTGCCCCAATTTCTGTCTGGCTTCTTCCTCTTGCTGGAACGTAATCATACATGGAAGAAATCTGACATATATAAGGTTCAGTGTTCTCCGATGAATTAACTGAATAGGAACCCCCTCTGGAAGGAAGTCATTTCTTGCCCATATAAATTTAATATGTTCAGGATTCCTTGCTAGCATCTTAGGTGCGCAAAATCACCAGCACACATTTTAAACTATTCTTTCTTGTTTTGTACATGTTCTGACTGATTTGTTTTTATTCTTCTTAAAGGAGAGCCCTGAGAAGGGGATCTGTTAGAAAGTGTTGTTTTATCTAAGTTAACTTTCTCTGGTTATTTGCTTAGACCTAGATCAAAAGCCTCATGCACATGCCCTTGGGCTTTCCCTATTTCCTGTCCCAGTCATGACTCCTCCTCCTCCACTTATTTCAGCAATCATCTGATCATCAGCAATTCATCTGAAGCAATTCCAGAAGGTTGCACACAGGTTTCAGGAAAGATTTAGCTGTGGTGTGGCAATGTTTGTGTATTTGTATACTGTACATAAAGAAGCTGCCTGTGAAACATTTTGGATCATGGCCATAGTATGTTTCCATAAGATACAAATATTTCAGTTGTAAGGATTGCTTTTGATAGAACAACACATTATTTGTTGTCTTCTGGACCCGACTCTTTCCATAAGAATAAATTCTTCTTAAATTAGTCCTGGTGGTGTGACACATTACAGCAAAGAACTCTTCTTAAACCTTCTCATGTCTGTGAAGACCAGTGATGGGTTGTGATGACTACTAGGTGAGCTCTAGATTTCCACAGATCTTTGTTCTAAAGAGTTATGAACATTTTTCCAAGTGGAGGGATTTTTCCTGTCTTATTTACAAAACATCTTTTGACATTTAATTTCTCAGGGGGCAGAAGTGTCTAAAAGCAAGGCTATTTTAAAAAGTTAATGTGGTACTTAAAAATAAAATGTCTTCAATTGGGCCATGCACCCTTTTCAATGCTTTGATTTTCTGCTTAACTGTAGTGGGTAAGAGCCCAATTCTATCCATCTTTCCTGTGCTGATACAGCCATGCCAGTGGAGGGTGTGCTGTATCCTGGCTATGGAGTGGCAGTCAAGGAGGTCTCCTCAAGATAAGGAAATGTTTGCTCCCTTATTTTGAGGCTACATTGCAGTTGCATCAGTGCTGGAAAGTTGGATAGGATTGGACCCTAAATGAGTTGTCTAAATGAGCATAGTAAATGAGTGCCCCACTTTTAATTAGAATGTGACTTTTTTTTTTGGCTGGTCTGCACTGAATGCTTGTGTTGTTATCAATTATTATGTAAGCCGCTTTGAGTTCCCAGAAAGGTGGAAAGACAGGTATAACACCTCTAAATTATCATCATAATTTTGTTTTGGCATATGGATGGAATAATTAATCTAAAGCATCCTTTCTCTGTCTCTCTCTCTCTCTCTCACACACACACACACAAGCACACACAAAGTAGCAGTCTCCCATTTCTGAAGAGAACACAGCCACTGTGACAAAGAAACCAACATCTCCCCCCCCCCCCCCCAGTGAAGGTTTGGAATGGATGATTGAATGTTTTTCTGTCCCATTAAAGGAACCTCCAAGACATCTTACAATGATACAAGGAAACATTGTATTACAATCAACAACAACGAAATAATGCATCAGAGAGCAGACACAGAAACAGTATAAATGAGTAACAGAATTAGAAAAAAAATCACAGGAAGACTAAACAAAATAGAAAAGTCTTTGCTGCTCATTTCAAAGTGGGCAGTGTTGGAGTTAGTCAGGTCTCCCAGGGACAGGAATTCTGTAGGTGGAATTCTGTAAGCCCTTATTGAGAAGGGCTTATCCCATGTCTCCATCAACTGCATTTTCAATACTGGCACACAGAGCAGAGCCTCATATAAGCAACGACCAATAACACAGAAAGTTTCCTTCTGCTGAGTCAGACCAGGATCAATTTTAGGTCAGTACTGTCAACATTGAATGGCAGCAGTTCTCAAGAGTTTCAGGCAGGGATCTTTCTTGGCCTTTCTTGGAAACACCAGGGCTGATCCCAGGTCTTTCTGCATGCAAAACAGGTGCTCTATCACTATGTTCCAACCCCATTAGAAGAAGTCCTGAAGTAACTGGCATGGTTTGTTGCTGTCTTATCTGGGATTGAGAGTAACAAGACTATATGGGAAAACTCAATTTATTAAATTTCTGCTATCCCGGCTGACTGGGCAAAGCTGCACTTTTTAAAGTGGTGTCCTTTTATATTTAGCAGTGGGAGAGCAACCGTTTCTCTTCACGCAGGCACGGCATCTTTTCCAGTGGCTATTGCTGGTCTCACTTCTGTATTTTTTTAAATTGTGAGCCCTTTGGGGACAGGGAATCATTTATTGATTTTACTATGTAAATGGGTTTATGAATGATTCTTGTTGAAAAGCAGTATATAAATATAATAATAATATATCACCACAGTGGGGTGATATACCACCCTGAGGATCTCTCCCCCTTCTTGCAGCACCTCACAGAAATCAAAGTATGCCCAACAAAAAATTTGCCAGAAAGGAACTTGCAGGGTTTCTGTTATACCAGAGGTACTCATCTGTTGGATATGGTCAATGCAACCCATATTAGACGAGAACTAAAACTACCTCTGTAAGAAAGAAATCTTATATTGGAACAGTGAAGCTCACAATTGGTATATTGGCAGCGACAGTCCTCAAAGGCTTATGCTAATTTTATCCGCTTAATACAGTCTTGGGAACCTAATGTGAAATCAATTTGGTAGATTCTATTTATGTTTTCCAATATTGCCACAGTTTGTGTTCTAATGGAATATGTGAGGAACTCCCTTCAAATGACAATTATATTTTTTCCTCATGATTCTGACAGCTAAATTTACTTCCCTAAAGTGCTTGTGTGCCTGCTACTGCATCACTGTAGGAAAAGAGGACCAAAAACTCCTTTTTAGATTGGACATTCTGAATCTTCAGTTGCTCATTCTGAGAAAATTAACATGCTGTACTGATACTGTAACTTGTTCGTGTTTTTGGATAGTCAAATATTCCATCTGCAGTAGGTCACATTAAATTGCAACTTTGGGGGATAAAAACATAACATGGTTTAAAAAATATTTGAAGGGAGAGGTAAAAAGAAATAACAAGTAAATGGAAATAACTCTGTCCCTTGTAGTTGCATAACATTGCAACAGACCTTTATAGTTTATAAGGGGTATAGCCACAAGCAAGCAGTAGACCCACAATCCAAAGAGCTCCTTTAGATGAATTCAAGGCTCTGCGTGTGTCTTGAAGAACTGCATCAAGTATATACGTACAGCAGACCTTAGGCCCCAGTACTTTGCTATAAGTATCAATTCACCAGTACTGTGTGGGAAAGCAGATGAGCAAAGTGTATCCATGACCTGCATTTGACCTGCAGCCCACATTGTATTTCTCCCCCTGGAAGGTTAACAGCAGCTCCAGTACTCTTGGTCTGCTAAAACAGAACTGCCAGCAGCTGCTTTCAAGAAAAATTAAAAAACCACTGGGAGAGTCAATCACAGTTATGCCACCCAACATGTTGTCTGGCTCTTCGCCTGGGTTGTTTTATTGGACATATTCCCTGCACCTGCACATGTCCCCATGTATCTGAAGAGCCTGCTATGATGATTCTGTCTACTTGAGTCCTATGTGAGCTAAACATAGACTCAGAGCACAACCCTAAGTTGCTGCTCCACCAATGCAGTGGCCCTGTGCCAGCGGAAGGTGTTCTAAGGCACATTTGCAGCATCACGTGAGTAGGCAGTGCTGGAGAAGCCTGTGCCACCCAATTGATGCCGCATCCAATCTGACGGAGCAGGTAAGATTGTGTCAGGTGGTGGAGGGGCAGTGGGAGAGTGGTTCAGAGGTGGGGAGGTGGAGTTTCAAGTGGAGGAGGGTGGAAAGGGAACATATGGAACATATGTCTATGCCATATCCTAACCTTCCCCCACCCCCCGGCCTGCTGGCATTATACAGTGCTGCTCAAACTTGTGCCTGCTGTTTAGCAGGTGCAGATCCACGTAGCTCCATAAAGCAGGCTGGGGTGTTACTTTGGGTAAGGGAAAAATGTCCCCCACCCCAAAGAAACCTCCAGCCTGCTCCTGACAAGTACTGGATACAGCAGAAGACTTGTGGCCCCACTATGTAAGTGCTTGTTAGGATTGGGCTGTCAGTCACCTCACAACAGTACAAGCGTGTGTGCATGTTTGTTGATCAATGAGGGGTCATCACGAGAACAATAGTAATTCTTCCACCATCTCTTAGCAGCAAGATGCTCTGCACAGCAGCTTGATACATTATGGCTGATTTTAAAAAAAAAGTTTTTAAATGTTTATTTATGAGAGCTGTGGTCTGGCAGAAAGCTCTTCAGATACAGCTATTTTGCAGCCAGTCACACACTTAGCTGCAATAAGAAGAGGTCAGGCATGTATTGCAAATTAACTTGTGATTGGCCATTCAACAGACAGGGTGGGGGGCAGTATCAGAAACCTGAAACGTGGGACCTGGATGAGTCCTATCACTTGTTTGCTGTGGTATGATTTCACTTCAAAAGCAGGATGGTCATTTATAAAAGAAAAGCATTCCTTTCTCGACAGCTATAGTCATCATGTGCACATAGCTGCAGCCAAAATAGTCCCCATGCTCCCTTTTCCTCTACTACAGTATGTGTCTCGAAATGAAGCATGAGATCATAGCAGCATTTTGGTTATTGGTGCCGTTTCCCATTTCTTCCTAGATCTTTTTAAAGCGTGTACTGTCCTTACAGAAATGACCTCTTAGCTTAGAGTGCATAAACATGTGACCAGCTGTTTATTGCTTTTTGCTGGCGTCCTAGTTTGAATCCTTTAACCTAAGAGGACATTTAAAATGGTATCATTCAGGAGAGGCGCCCACAGCATGCTGCTTATTTCAGAAGCACCGCCCAAATCGCCCTAGATAAATGGTGACAGGCAGCAGATCAGCTATTATCACTATTATCAGACTTGATAATTATTTGATTAGGAAGGTTCACAAGCAACAAGGTATCTTATAATTTTCTTCTTGTTCCAATGTAATACTGATGTGGCATCCATAGCATTCAAACTCTAAGAAAAAGGTCACTATTTTTCTTTGAACCACCATGTCAAACAGAAGAAGGCCATCTGCAAAGCAAGACAATGAATATCCTTTTTGCAATTAACAATCTCCTGATCACAAAAGTCTAGTATTGAGTTGTGTTGTGTTTATGAATGTATGCATCCTCTTGATTTCTTCCTTTTTCTTTTCCTTTCATATTCTTGAGCTGCTAAAGTTTCCTTCAGATGACCTGGACTGCAAAACATTTGTCATGAATTTTAAAAATAATATCACATACTACTCTGATGACAAACTTTTCCTTTCCTTTCCTTTGGGGATCTATATTTGTTCACAACCCCCAACAGCAACAAGAAAAGACTGCTCCATGAGTTATTTTTAAGTAGCTGGAAATAGTATCTCCATTATTTCAGGACATTAATGAATGGAATCTTTGTTAGCAAACATTGGTCCTTTGTTTACTGCAGAGTGTTAGCTTGTGCTTCTTATTATCTGAAGTTTTAGAAAAGTGTCAGATCTGGAAAAAAAATCTTGTTTTCCACCTGCTTCAGATTTCAATTCTGAATCAGAGATTGATTAGTTCATCTGAGGATCTGATTCATATAAGAGTGGGAATATGAACCCTTCTCCAGTATGCTCATAATGCAATGTGTAATGTTACTGTTCCATGCAGATCGTATGAATGGATCATGCAATCTTTCCTACCTCTTTTTTTCAGGGGGGGGGGGGGGGTGGACTTCTGCAAATACAAGCAACTAGATGCAATTATCATATCACAAATAGCATTATCAGCATGGTGGAGGCTGCCATTCATAATCAAAATGAATGGCCATATGAAAAACTGTAGTTAAGAAAACCCTTTCGTTTCCTCTAAATGTAAGAAATGTTAATGAACTGTGTGTACAAGAAAATTTAGGCTATACTGGATATATATGAGCATTATTCCAGATTTACTCAGTGTATTTAACCAGTATAACAACAAAATATGTAAACAAAGGATTTTCCCTAGATCAGCAGACATTACAATACATGTGTTGCATGATTAATAGCTTTTTGAGACCAGATCTCCAGCCACACTGTAAGGGGCTGCAGAGCCAATTCACCTAACTTGCACATACACAGGCATTTCAAAACAAACGAAAGTAGATTTCTGAATGACTTGGATAAGAATTTGATTAAAATCATTAAGGCCAGTCTTGTTGCTTTTCTAATAATTAAGAAGCAATTAACAGAATGGCATACAGCAATTATCAGAAATGGGAAAACACTTAGGTTTTTGTTTACAGGAAGAGTATGGTTATAAAATAATCAATGGTAGTGATAAATACGCATCCTTCTGCCTAAATTCTTTATGAATCTATCAAGTCAAAGAGTGTGTGACTGTTAGATGTTTCCTCAGACAATCCATCAAGCAATGTTACTGTATTGTATCTATCTGTTTTATTGGGGTTTATTCAGGTAGGGCAGTATCTACCAATTTTTTTTCTGCTGCATTCTAAATTTCATAGGATAGCAACCCATTTGAACTGCATTTAAAAAAACAGGACTTAATAATACGTTTATTAATGTATCTGAGGTCTAAGGAGGCTGTGCAGGGCCTTCCTATGCCTCAGAGGGTCACTGGAAGGCCTTCTGAAAGGCACTTCTAGAAGGCCTCTGAAAGGCCCTTCCAGCCTTCTCCCCAGGTCTCAGAAGACATCCCAGACATGATCAGAACTGTCATGGTACAGGGAGGGCTGACCTGCAGATTTGATTATCCATGGATTTCGCTATCTGCAGGGGATCCAGGAACAGATCTCCTGGGCATACTGAAGTCCAACTGTGTGTGTGTGTGTGTGTGTGTGTGATTAGCAGTAATGAAACCAGCTATACTGTGGCTTAATCTGACATTAAATTGGCAATATACATATAGGTTTAATACAAATGTACTGAAAAAATACTATTTCTTGGTGCTCCTTTGTAGTTGAATTTTGGATTAGTGTGGGAAAAGTATCTTTAATGCTGCATGTGCATTTTTTAAAAAGAGTCTTGTGATCCTCATAGCTTTCAATGCAGACCTCAGCAGCCTTTTTTTGGTCCCATGTAATTAAATTAATGTCTTCCCTATTATGTAGATAGAGTTAATTACTTGTGTGGCAACTAGTGACATATGTTGTGGAATTACACTATGTCTGAAAACTTGGGGAGAAGAAACTATGTTGACCTGCATGTGCAAAAATCCCAGCCTTCAAAGCAGCAAGTTGTGCAGCTCACACTCCCAGCATTTTTGTTGTTACCAAACTGTATCACAGCAAATCCTTACAAAGCAATGCCATACATTCAATACATGCCCCGTAATTCTTTTTGGAGACAGTGCACAGCTGCTCCAGTTTAGTATTAGCTGCTTCTTATGGCCTGGTATCTCCTTTCAATAAAAATCACAGATGGTGTGGTCTTTCACACCAAGATGGTAAATATGAGATTGGATCAGGTGAAGGGGTGATATAAGTACATGTAATTCTCTTTAAAAAATATTGCAGTAAGCCAAAATATTATTTTTATTGAATGCTCTTAAATCTCTTTCAATGAGAGCAATGATATCTAAAGTAAAGGGGAAAAATAGAGCGGCAATGGAAATAAGTTTGTAATGGTTGTCTAAGCTGAAATCTCTACATACACACAAGCCCCACTGCACACAGTGACATATTTCTGCATAGAGATGGACTGTGATGTACATTGGAATAGGGACATTCAAAAGTTAATACAATGAATGTACTTTGAGTTTAAAACCACCAGGTATAATAGACATTTTGTACTGAGGCATATTGAAGGGAATCAAACACGCTTTATGTAAAATTAAAATGGTGTATAAAATTGTTATTGTTATTTATTATTTATATACTACAATCAATGCACATGATGCTTTATGTGGAATAAAAAAGACAGGTCCCTGCCTGAGGTGCTTACAATCTAGAAATTGGTGCAAGAGAGTCAAGGGGGTGGGAAGAGGGTGAAGGAAGTGGAAAATAGGGGACCCATATACAATTCACAGTACAGTCCTATTGTTGGCTTCCACTGACTCAGCAGCTGCTGCACTGGCCTTGACTGTTGCAGTCATGCCATAAAGCATGTCTGTGACTACTCTAGAGTAAGCAGCACTGGTGGAAAAGCTTGCGCCGGCCCACCGGCGCTGCATCCCCACTGACTGCAACCGGTAGAGGTGAGTACTCTGTGGTACGTAGGTGGGGAGGGGGTGTTTTGGGGTGGAGAGTTCAGGGAGTGGATATTTCTGTGTGGGGCAGGACGGAAACAGGGCTGTTCAATCCTGGGAGGGGGCAGGGATGGTGGAGCAAGCCTCCGCTTTATCCTAATCCTCGTTCCAGATGTGAAAGCCTTACATGGGGCTGCTCGGATTTGTGCCAGTGATTTAGCTGATGGAAATCTAAGTAGCCCCATTGGACAGGATGGAGCATTATTCAGGGTAAAGAGAAAAACTGGAGAAACCTCCTGAAGACCTGAGAAGGCCTCAGAACACTCTCCAGACATGACTGGAGCATAGCTCCAGTTGTGTTCGGAGGGAGCGCAGGGCAGCCCAGGGCAGGGGGAGGCCCTGGAAGGTGTGCCCTGGGATGAAGCACCTTCCAGCTATGCTGCTGCTGGGGCCAACACTTCTACTGAACAAAAACTACTTTAGATCTTCTTGATCTAAAGATCTAAAGAACTACTAGATCTAAAAAGATCTAAAGATCAAAAACTACTTTAGATCTTCTTGATCTAAAGATCTTCTGGGTGCCTTTGCTTTGTGATAGTCTACTGGAGGAAATGAAAACACAGATCAAATTCCTGAAAAGCTCCCTTCAGAAATGAATGGAATAGGTTCCAGCTCAGATAAGATCAGAACCCTGTGAATGTTATCTGTGTCACTGGATGGAGACAGCCTGGTGAAGAGATTGCAAAAGAAGTTTGTTAGTGAAAGGAATAATCTAATGGACACCACTGCCAATTACTCTGTGTCTTAGCTGAAACCCCTTTTCTGGGAAATTCTCTATTCGATAAGTCCAACATGGGATAATTTCTCTTTCTGAACCCTGCCTCCCACAAATACGGTGAAAACAAGGGGGGGGGGGGGAGACAAGGAAGTATTATTACTGTAGGAGCCCTTTTTTTCCAAAAGGCACCAAAAAACAAAACTCATAAGAACCCAGACTTAATTTTTCTTTTTAAGCAGGACGTTGCTGCCTTTTGCTGCATAGTTTATAGAATTGAAGACGGCATAATATTCCCAGTCACTTTCCTGATTTTGGGACATCAGTGTGGTTCTCAGTAACTTTTTCCATGAATGGAATATATTCCATCTGCACAATTTGTACAGTATGGCATAGTTTGAAGACTTGTGGAAAAGTGAGGATGTGGGTGGGTCAGGTTTATAGATCTAATGAATCACCATCTTTATCATTCAAGCACAGCTTATCCCTCTGTGCACTCTTTCTTTAAAACAAACAAAAAAGTCAGAATCAAAGCTGAATGTTTAAGGAAGGGATTTGGAATTTCTCAGAAAGCAATTGGTTGAGCAAGAATTCACCTTCTTAATACCATGGCTGGCACCCAGATTTGGTTGCTCAGAAGGAAGTCTCCTTGCCCCAGAGGAAGAGCCCTTGCGTATGAAGTGGAGTACGCTGGAGGCTACCCTGTATCTTTTCACAGGAGGATAATGCACGTTCACTAACTCTCGTACAAAGCCATTTTCAAGTATCCATGAGGGCCAGAAGAGACATATCATGAAAGATGAGTGATTGGATCTCACAATATTTCTTTACTTCAATGCAGCCACAAGGATCTGATTATCTGATCAGAGAAACAGCTCTGAAGGAGGAGGTGCTTGATCCTAATCCACCTTCTTATGGCTCTACTGGGGAACAAAAACCCTGTGCAATACAGGTACCTGTTTCCTCAGTAGAGCAATGTGTGTGTGTGAGTGGGGGGGGGGATGTATGTATGCTTGTGGTAGATTGGTGGTGGAATGATGTGGAGAGAGAATATTAAAACATCCCCTTCTGCAGCACTGCTGCACTGATGAAATTAGCTGCCTTTCATGGCTGCTTTCAAGTTAAAAAAAAAAAAAAGGAAATCAGGCAATCTTGCATCTCCTGAATAAAGTCTTTTTTTTTAAGTAGAAATTTAAAGTGGGTAATATAGTACAGTAGTTTTATCAGTACAAACAAAAGTGTCACAGAGTAGTGAAAACTCTCTATATAAAGGACCCGTGAGTTTTGCTTATTGTGAGAGATGGATCAGAATAATTGCCTGATAGTGATACAAAAGAAAAGTGCCTCATCGTAACTGTCCTCACCCACTCCAACTGGCAAATCTGATCATGTTAACTGAGGCCCTGGTTGAGCCTGCTGCAAAGGACTGCAACTCTGCCATGGCCTTTCACTGTGTACAGAACCTTAATATTTCTCCAGCTTCCTTCCCTTCTTCCCTGGTTCTTCTCTTCTGCTCCTTCTGGTCAACCCTAACACCCCCCCCCCCCAGGGTAACCCACCTGATTTCCCCACATTAGAAATATGTGATGGGCAAGATGGGGAGAGACATGTGATGGGGTGCAGAGACATGCCATTCAATGGAGGCCAGTGGGGCAACCCAATCCTGAGCTGCCCGGTGTGCACGGCTGCCACGGCACCTGCTGCAGTATCCAGCGTGTAACCAGGCAGCTTCGTTCTCTTCCCCTGGGTAAGGGAAGAAGCCCGACAATGGGGCTACTCTACTTAATTCTATGGCAACTCTGGAGCTGCCGCAGAATCAGAGAGTCCTGTGTCGAACCATGCGGTCCCACATGGGGCTCAGGATCCAGTGGAGATGAGCTCCACCGGTCCTGCCCCCCTCCCTCCCCTGCCACACCTCCTCCTGCCCCGCTCCCTCTCCTGCCACGTCTCCTCCCTGCCTCCCTCCACACCCTCACTCACCTCTTTGCTGCCAGGCAGTCTGGGTGACCACTGGGTGGCGGAATGCGGGCCCTGCACCGGAGCTGGCCCAGCGTGGGCTCACGGTGGGATAGCTCTGGTGCTGGACCCAAGGTAAGGGCTCACAAACAGGCATGTTTGTGACAGTGTGTGCCGGCAGTAAGTCAGTGTGCAGGGCTCTGGATCGGGTCCTGCATCAGTTTCTTATAATAAACTAGTACACACAAACATTCTTTGCCATGTACATCATCTGGTATGCAGAGTGTATCACGCAGGACCTTATAAAAGATGTTAGAACTTGAGGAGCAGAGACAGTTTTACTTTTAAGAGGACAGAACCTCACTATAAGCAGTTGTGTATGTATCAGATGTGCTGAGGTTTCTAAAGAATAACTTGTGGAAGGAGAGTTGTATTCATTTGAGAGGCCCTCCCATGAGCAGAAGGGGTCCTCTTGTTAATGCAACTCTTCTCAGGAAGTGGAAGAAACTGCTTATGTTTGAGGGCCCTATTCCTATCCAACTTTCCAGTACTGATGCAGCCATAATGCAGCTCCAAGGTAAGAGAACAAATGTTCTCTTACCTTGAGGTGGCCTACATGACCATTCCTCTACTGTAGGATGCACTGTGCACCCTGTTGGCATGGCTGCATTAGCGAAGGGAAGTTGAATAGGATTGGGCCCTAAGTGCTCCTTGTGAAGTTAGGATACAGCTGTTAGGATAAATGCCATGTAAACAGCCTTCAGGACATTTTATGTCAAAAAGCAGTATATAAATATTCAATTGCCATAAAATTAGGTACTGTTCAAAACTAATATAAAAGCTTGTGCAGTTGAATGGATCTAAAATTTAATTTAGACAAAGAACAAAATATCATAAATAAAACAAAGCTAAAATTTAAAATGGGAAAGCTGGCCAAAAGCAAGTGGACATTGGTTAGCTGAAATAATGGAGCCTGAAGGGTTTGATAAAGGGAGGAAGTCAGTTGGCTGAATGCATATCATCCTCTGGCAGAGATACAATTTCTACCATAGATGGGGAGCAATGTGACAAAAAGCATGCAGTTGTGAAATAGAAGGAAAAAATACTGGGTTTGACAAGCAACGAAAAGCAAGAAAACTCAAAAGGGAGAAGCATATAACAGTATTTGAACAATAAGAACTTTCTGCACTCTGTCTGTCTGTGTGTGTGTGTGTGTGTGTGTGTGTGTGTGTGTGTGTGTGTGTAGCATTAACATTTTTAGATCTAACTCTGAATACATTTTAATCCCAAAATACTGCTTAAAGGAAACAATGGCTGTTGCAAAAATCAAGATCAACCCACACCATAAAACATCAGCACAAACTGCCAAAGGTTGCATGTCTTCCTCCTTCATCCAGTTAGCTCTTCAGCAGCAAGCTTGGATGGATGAAATGGATGCATGGGGTCTCATGTGGAGAGTCACATGGAGCAGAGAGAGCGGATTAGTATTCCTCCTAATAGACCCCAAAAGGTATTGATAAAAACTCTGTGGGAATTCATAATTAAAATGAAAAAGAAAAAAAAAAGATCCTCTATTGTTAGATACAGTTCAGCCAATATGCTGCAATTAGTCTACAATGTATTTTACAATAAATAATATCGCTAGGAGGATTGCAAATTTTAAAAAGTGATTGCATAAAAAATGGCTATTAGAAGAAAAGATGGCTGGCTTCGGAATATCTAATGAAACTGCAGACAAAACCTGCAATTTGGGATCTTCATTTGATCAGCTGGAGTGTAGTGTGGAAAAATGGACTTATACGTGATAGTTAAGTATGGCAAGGATTTCTAATTTTCTACACTCCTGCCTCTCCTCCTAGATTAATGTGTGTTTTTGTGCACATCCTTCTTTAAAAAAGAGCATTGTTGGAGCATTATCCATGATTCTGGAGAAATGTAAACAGCTAGGGCAATGGTTCCCAACATTTTTTCACTTACGTACCCCTAGGCAGCCCATTTTCATGAATTGTACCCCGTATATTAGCCAGCCCTACAAGGCATTCAAGTGCAAACCAGCCTTTTTCTGCTATTATTCAATTCTTTTTTTTAAGTACCCCTAAAGGTCCTGGCAAGTACCCGAGGGGTTACCTGTACACCAGGTTGGGAACTGTTGAGCTAGGGGATAAAGCAAAAAAAAAAAAAAAAATCAGTTTAGCCTGATGATTTAGATTTCAGAAAATTGAGGATCAGTTCCTTAATTTAGGCATGAGTAGTAAAGTCATGAATAGGTGATTTGGGGCGCAATCCTACCCTTATGTCAGTGCTTTCCAGCACTGGCATAGCGGTGCCAATGGGACATGTGCTGCATCCTGCAGTTGGGTGTCACTCACAGACTGCAAACACTGGCAGAGAATCACACGAGACATGCAGATCTGTTCCTTGGATCCATTAATCACCATATTGGTATGCTGTTTGGATTTTAGTCGTGTGTTAGTATAAGTCAATACCCAACAGTAGATTTTTACTATAGAAATACGCTTCTATTAACTTCACAAGCTGAAGGCATTTCTCCATTGCTTGTCCCATCCCTTGAATTCAGAGATATACTGCCGCTGAATATGGAAGTTCAGCTTAATAATGTTAGACCAGAGGTTCTCTAACTGGGGCATTGCAATGCCCCAGCCTGAGGTTGTCTGTGTTTTACCCCTTATAAGGGGAGGGGGCGGGGAATGGAGTGACATGACCCCCAGGATAGTACCACTGTTGGGGGGCAGGGGCTTTTTAATGACTGTGACCCACTTCTGGTTTCATGATTGCAAACTGGGAGCCACAATCATTATTTTCACATCCTCCACTGCTTGAGGAACTCTGTGGAGGCTCCTGCAGAGGCTCCCCACACCCCCTGAAACCTGCTGCTGCTTCTGTAAGAAAGCCCCTGCCCCCTGACAGTGGTGCGATCCTGGGGATCATGTCGTTCCATTGCCCCCTCTCCTGCAAGGACTTACCTTGGGAGTTTTACTCCCAACTGTTACCCTTTACATGCCTGATCTTGTCTGATCTTGGAAGCTAAGCAGGGTCAGGCCTGGTTAGTACTTGGATGGGAGACTGCCAGGGAATACCAGGTGCTGTAGGCTTATACCATAGTCTTTCCAGACTGGGTTGCCAACCATTCATGATTTTACTCCCAAGAAGTTTGAGAACCCATGTCCTTCATGAATATATTCAAACCCTTGAAGTGATAAGTGACTGGTGTCAAGTTGCAGTCTGGACCCCCCCCCCCATCTTCCCCTGGCATACTGCCAAAATGTAAGCATCTTCCTCAGTGAAGTGAGGCTATTAATTTATTCTTTTTCCTACAGTACAACCCTCTGCATGTATACTCAGAAGCAAGTTCCACAGTGAGTCTTACTCTCAAGTATGTATGTGTAGAATTGCAGCCTTACATTGCCTTTCCCACATGTCAAAGTATTGTTTAAACAAAACTATTAGAAGTACTACACAAAAAAATTCCAGCCCGTCTGTGTTTCAGTCACTTCTCTTAAATTACATTCATTACAAAACTAGCACACTAGAAGTAATCATTTTTGTTTCAAAAACACAATATTGAGTAATGTCAGCTTTGCTCTACTCAATTCATCAGAGTACATGAGGTAAACCTAAGGAGACTCTCATGCTGATTGTAGAAAGGTCTGTCAATGAATATACATTTTCCGAACGTTGACCTACTTTGGCATCTAATCTCATTACCGCGTGGTCCTGTTTGACCTGTGCTGCTTCATATAGGCTCGTAGGCAGCCGGAAGCTGTTCACGTATAAGCATGTTAATGTAATTCAATTCACTGGTTGCTACAGATGTGTGTCAAACAAAGTGTATTGTAACAGGTGGATTGTTCCAGCATTGCTAGCTGATCCAAATGTTTACAAAAATAACACATGGTGGAGTTTTTACAGACCATCCCACTTGTGTGAATGGTGTGAATTGTGTGAATAATTGTCTCATGTCAAATATTCTCTGTTCATGGACTACTGAGCCATTGGGGGAAAAGAGGCCTTACATAGCATTCTCTCTCCTATGCTGTCACTGCCTCATCTACTCCCATCTCCTTAATTCCAAGAGGACAGAGTGGCAGCGATGATGGCACTGCCATCAGAAACAATGCCCAGAAGGTGTGATCTGCTTTCCTATCACCTTGCTTGAGTGGTCCTTTTGAATAAAACAAGAAGTGTGGGATCCTCTGGGAGAAGATCTTTCAATAAAACAGGAAATGTGTAGCATGTGAAAAGGAACTTTCAACCCATGTAGTTGTTGCTTCCCACAACTACAAGCAGGCCTCAGGGTGGGACTCTGCAGGGGGAAGGACCTCTCTGTATTTGGCCCATCCTTACTATGTAATTTAGGATTGGGAAGAGGTGTCTCTCCTCAGTGATCATGAGCCCCCTGATCTCTGCTGCCATGGTATATGGTGGATGGGGACAGAAGGGTAGCCTACTGATGTTTGCTGCATCTCTGGCCAGGGGATGCCAGTGATGCAGCAAAGCACATGGGGTGTGTACTGTTGTGGTTACCAAGGCCAATGATTGGCTCATGTAGTGCTGTGTCTGATAGGTTCATATTCTATGGCAGGGGTGCCCAAACCCCAGCCCTGGGGCCATTTGTGGCCCTCGAGGACTCCCAATCTGGCCCCTGGGGAGCCCCTAGTCTCGAATGAGCCTCTGGCCCTCCAGAGACTTGCTAGAGCCCATGCTGGCCTGATGCAACTGGTCTCAGCTTGATGGCCAACTGTTCCACCTCTCGCGTGAACTGTGGGACGAGGTCTCCCTCCACTGCTTGCTGTTTCACATCTGTGATGCAGCAATGGCAGTAAAGGAAAGGCCGGTCTTGCTTTGTGCAAGGCATTTTATAGGCCTTGAGCTATTGCAAGACTGCCATTCGTTCATATAAGTTCCATATCTAATAGATTCATTTATATAAGTTTATTCAAATTTGAAACAAATTAATTATTTTTCCCCAGCCCCTGACACAGTGTCAGAGAGATGATGTGGCCCTCCTGCCAAAAAGTTTGGACACCCCTCTTCTATGGCATCACAGCCAGGTGTTCCTGTTTAAGGTGATGCAAGATGTTAAATACTCTTTCTGCAGTGAGTTACCAGCACCATGCTTCACTTGAGTGCTGTTGAGGCTCCCTTGTTCCAACCTTGATATAAGGGCTCCTTCCAGCAGGTGAATCTCCCAACACAGAGTTGAACTGTTGGCGTCGATGTGGCATTGCCAGGATGGGCTAAAGACATGACCAGTATCATCTTTGTGCCATTGGTGCAGCACCCAAATAGTACTGGACTGCAAGGCTTCTATCCTATACGTATTTACTTGGGTCTAAGTCCTATGGAACTCAGTGGGGCTTATTTCTGAGTAGACATGCCTAAGAATGTGGTATTAGTCCCATACTTCATCAGAAAGGAGGAGGAGCTACCTTGGACCGCAGCCCCTTCTCCTGTCTAGGTAAAGACAGCTGTTGCTGGATCAAATAAACAAAGAACCAGGAGTTCCAGCTTACTTTTGCTACAATGTTGAAAGATGTGCTTTCAGCAATGCTTGGCTTCCCCTTTTTGCTTTTTATTGATTTAGGGTGCAATCCAAACTGTGCCTTATCCCTTGGGCCGCATAGGAGGGTCGCAAACGTGCCGTAAAGCACGTTTGTGCCTCAGTGGGAGGAAGCTGCATCAGTGCATGTAGATGCGCTGATGCGCAGAGGCCGGCAGAAGCCTCTGCAGCAGATTCCTAACCGCAGCTTGTGTAAAGGCACGCCGACACAAGTGGCAACGGTAGGCGTGGGGGGACAGGGAGGAGGCGAGAGGGGGTGTTTCTGGGCGGGGGGAAGGTGGGCGATGGGTGGCCCCAGGGGCAGGCATGCAGGAAGCCGGGGTCAGAACTGGGACTCGGCAGTTATGTCGGATCCCACCCCCCGTCCCCACAGAGAACGGAGCAGCTTCAAGCCACTCTGCTCTCCTCAGAGAGCTCTTCCAGAAGTGGTGCAGGTCTGAGGAGACCCACTGGGGCGAGAAGCTCTTACCTGGGGTAAGGGGAAGAGCTTCCCCTTGCCCCTGGCTGAGCTGCTGCAGCCAATGAACCTGTGTTGGATGCAGCGCAAGCCTCCTGGCTTGCCTGCTCCAGCACAGGTTTGGTTTGCACCCTTAGTCTTATATACACATTTACCTGGGAGTAAGTCCTATTGAACTCAGTGGGCCTTCTGAGTAGAAATGCATAGGTTTGTGCTGTTAAAAGTACTTTATCCTGCACTTTATAACTGCAAAAGGACCACCAAGGTGACTATTAGAAAAAAATTCCTTTATGAAAATCTGCTTCTTGGGCTAGTGAAGTCACATCTTGCGTGCAGTGAGTCTCCATCAGGTCTCCATTACCATGTGCTTCCTAAAACCAACTCAGCTATATACAAGGGAAGTGATATCCAAAGGACCTAATTATGTCATTGTGGGTCCTATGACTGCCGTGGAATTCCTTTTCATCCCAGTATACATAAGAGATCAAGCTTATGGTATTAATTTGGAGTTAACATCCTTACGGTAGTACTACTTGAAGGAGAAAGCAATTACACTCCTTGTTGGGAGTCAAATTTGTCACAAGCATAATGCAATATACCACCTGAAATGTATGCCTTCTGCTATTCCTCCCACCTCTTTTACCTCCCTCTTTCCAGTGCTATAGACTAATGCAAAGTGACACTTATAGGAAGAGCTGCTATTACGAGCACTTGGTACTTAACTCAGTGACCCGGTGTGGCATCGGTGACCTCAGCTGCATCTGACTGCTGAGCTTGTTGAGTGCTTCATTCTTTTTGAGTTTCTGCTTGCTCTGGATTTAGCTGTTGCCTTCACACACCTTACAGCCCCTGAAATTAAAATTAAACAATCTGCCAACCTGTCTGGCAGTGAGAAACTGAAAAAAATCTCACCTTCTGCAGGCACCAGACAGTGTTTTGTGCTGGTGTGTGTTTTCAGTGAGCCGAAGGAGTGCTGAGAAGGCAGGATGCATTTACGAGACTTTTTAAAGTTTGTACTTTTGGAAAAAACCAACTGTAAATGTCAAGGTACTGTTTAGAAAACACAGTTGGCGCAGACAGGCTGATTCTCTACATCAGTACCAACATGATCAGAAGTTGTGCACTCTGAAATGGCAGGGCCATCTCCTTGTTATAAAGGGACATATGGAACTGTTAATGAATCAGGCATTTTCCAGTAACAAGAAGAGCAACTTCCTTTTTAAAGCTTGCCCTACAATTGAGCGAATAGTTATCTTCTGCCAACAGCTTTAAAAGCTGTCTGGCTAATTCATTTCTGTATGTTGAGGGTCAAAGGGAAGGAAAAAAAATCTATCTTGACCTGTGCAAGAGTTTTTATCTTTGTAGAAGTCTGCTGACTCCTGGCATTTCCAGTTTGCAAATGGACCCCTCTAACTGGAAACATCTCACCACATTGTATTGTTGAACATGCCGGCTGGAGCCTAAGGAAGATGAAAGGGGAAGGAGCAGATAATAGTGCACAAGAGACTATTTGCTAAACACAACGGATCTTGCACAACTGATATTGCTTCCTGCAGAAACCGGGATTTTTTTTTTTTAAGTTTTGTTTTACTTCATTTTCTCAAATGGAAGGAAGCAGTGACATCATCCAACTTGGGCCTGCGCTCACTTAATTTTGACATTCTCTCCTGCAAGATCACTATTGTGAAAAAGTCAGTTGTAGCATCCAGTCAAATTAAATACTTTTAAGGCTGCAATCCTAGCCAAACTTACCTGGCAGCAAGCCCCATTGACTATAATGGAACTTACTTTTGAGTAGATGTACACAGGATCTGCTCTAAATCCCTTTTATTTCAGTGAGAGAGTTAAGCATCTGCTTTGCATCTGCTGTTGAAATCCAACGGACTTAAAAGTGCTTAATGTTGACTGGATCTTGCGCATTGTTAACAGCATTATTTTCAAGGCCCTAGTATAATTAAGTTTACATGTATGTTTACTGTATCAAGTACTTAGTCCTATCCAACTTTCCAGCTTCAATGTAGCTGTGCAAATAGGGTGTGCACTGCATCCTGCAGAGGGGATGTGGTCACAGAGGCCTCCTCAAGGTAAAGGAATGTTCGTGTCCTTGGGGCTGCATTGGTACTGGAGAACTGCATTGGATTGGGCCCCAAGTTGCTTACAGGTGACACAGGGTGCAATCCTAACCCACTTTCCAGCACCAACATAAGGGCAATGCAGCTCCGAGACAAGGAAACAAACATTCCCTTACTTTGAGGAGGCCTCCATGAGTGCCCCCCAACTGCAAGATGCAGCACACATCCTGTTGGCACAGCTATGCCAGCATTGGAAAATTGGTTAGGATTTGGGCCACAGATGGATAATCATTTGCTTGACTTGGCAAGTGAAGCAGATCATTTCCTTCTCTCCTACACTAATTTCTCATAACTTGTCCCTTTCTGCCAAACCAGATGCATAGCTGTGTTTGGTACAAAGATCTTCTGGCCCTAAGTAGAAGGACTATAACATACTCATTCCAAGCTGAACCTCAAACATACTATCACCTTTAGCTCTGGTGATATGCATTTATGACTCTCCTGATTTTTTTCTTAACAGTAAAATTATGAGTAGTAGGGAAAGATTTTGAAGCAGACTTTTGTTTAAAGCCTCAGTCATGTCCAGTGTTATTAAAGAAAATGATTGCCAACTCTAGGATAAGTTAAGATGCTTTTTTAAAAAAATATAATTGAGATGGCTCTTATCTGAAACAGTTAAGAGTTTCCCCCAAACAATTTCAGTTCAGAACTATGGATTCAGGGCACAGGATTCATTTTAAGTCTCCTTAAAATGAATGGAGAACACTGTGCCTGTCCACAGACTTACTTCCCTCAGTGGCAGTGGAGAGGACCAGTAGCAGTTTGCCAGCAGTCTTGTTGTGAGGAAGTGTAATGTCCATAGTGGGCAAAGACCCCACCCCCTGGTGCAGGACCAAACATGAGGGGCTTACCCTGTTGATGACTGGTGGTTGTCGGTAGAGAGAAGGATGGGAGACAGGCACGGAAACAGACACAGTCGCTTTGCACAGGCAGTTTACTTGAAGCAGATGTTTAACATTCATGGGGCCTGTTATGTCACAGGCCCTTCTGGCTTACATAGACTTGTGCTGTTGGCACACATTAGGATTATTCCCCAGCCCCTCAAGGTTCCGGGCGGAGCTCCTCGGTTGGTGCCTGGTGCCCTTGGATATGGGTTCGCCAGGGGTTGGTCGCCTGCAGCACTGGTGTTCAGGGTCAGCCCAGATGTCCTCAGGAGGACCCCAGGTACCTCAGTGCTTGGATCTCAATCAGCTGGCCAGCAGTGGGGAGAGTTGGCTGAGAGTCCTCGGGCCTGCAGCCTTGCTTCTCCTGAGGTCACCCCAGGGACCCAGGAGCAACCCGGTCCTGGGGGCTCCCAGTCCCAGCTCACTCTCTCAAGGACTGGGGCAGTCAAGTTCCCTTTCAAGTTATGGACCAGCAGAATAAGGCCAGGGTTGCTACTCCCTCTGGCCTTCCCTCTGGCACTGCTGCTGCCTGGGGAGGAGCAACCTCTCCCTAGGCTGCCCAGGCTGCTTATGAAGCCTGTGTCTGGCTTAGCCATCCTCACCCTCTCCAGCCACGTGGCTGTTGGATGCTCCCAGGAGGCTCTGGGCTCTATTCCCGGGGAGATGCCCTGCCTGGGGGCCCAGTCCTGCCAGTACTTGTGACTTAGCCCCAAGGAGGCCCCTACCCGTGAGTAGACTCCTGCTCCTGAGGAAAGCCTGGCCACCGGGGCTGGGCCCAGGTGACAGGAAGCCAGCCAGCTTGAGGTTATGAACACATCCAAACACTCACAAAAGTGGTCCAGTCTTCCACACTGGTTGTGGCTTTTGCGCAGGCATATATGTTCCTGGCTGTGGACTCCACGCTACCATCCATAGTCTCCCTAGTGACCAACAAACAGGAGCATTTGGCATTTCCATGGAGAGAGGGGGAGGGTCACAATGATGAGGAAAAGGAGTACTGGCAATGGGATTTCTGGGACAGCACCTGGGCAAAGAGAGGCAGTGCAGGAAGAGTGGATGTCAACAGGGAACTTCAAAAGGAGTCTGGGCACCTGTGATGAGGCTGGTTGGTGGGAAGCAGCTGAGGGAAGTGGGTCAGGGCTGGCCTGTTGCTGCCAAGGAGGCCAACAGTCTCCCACTGTGCAGCAGAGGGTCAAGGGTGGTACAATCCCCTCCCCACCATAGAACTTAGACCTCTCTGACAACTCTTCACTTCAGAGATCCATCCTCTGTTATGGCTCAGTACTTTCCAAGGTCACCCCCACAACCACAGTGTAGACCTCTCATCTTGGGACAGTGAACTCTTCTCCGCCCCATTGGGATGGGCAATATGCATAAATATTGATGGGTAAGCTGAATTGAGACTCCATTGATGAAGTCATTTACTTGTATGATAAACCCAACTGATTTCCAAGCATGCTGGACCAGATAAACACGCTTTCAACTGAAGCCTAAGGTGGAGGTCATCTAGCGATCCTCTTCTGCATGTGGATCAGCTATTTTCCTTATGTAAGCAGCTTGCAAAAGACCTATGCATCATGTTAAGAAAAGCAAGCTGCATTTAGAGAGCTTCTTGTAGCACTCAACCTTCAGTGAATTCTTATGTACAATCCCTTGGACAAATTATGTGCATAATTGTGAAACGGCATAGAACTCCTTTCACTCAAGGCCTCTGGATACAGTTCTCAGACTTCAATTTGAATTACTTTTGTTTTGATTCCTAGTTTACTGCTGCAATTATGAACACATCTATCTATCTATCTATCTATCTATCTATCTATCTATCTATCTATCTATCTATCTATCTATCTATCTATCTATCTATCTATCTATCTATCTATCTATCTATCTATCTATCTATCTATCATGTGTGTGTGTGTGTGCATACAGAGTGACAGTGCAAATGGAAGGCACTTCTGCTCATTCAAGAGATCCTTCGCCATTTATGTTGATTCATCATTCTCACTATAGCTTCTCTATCACATCCCTTGCCATTTCAGAGGGTTCTTGACTCCCCAGAGAGTTTTCAGGAGTGGGGTGCATGCAGGAGATTGCAGTGGGGAACAGAAAAGCACTGTTCCATAAGCAAAATTCCATTCACTATTCATTGGATCCAAGCCACTGTGTATGGAAATCTCTTCATACAACCCTTTCTACCTATGCAGCACCTACATGATAGTGGGTTTGATGACTCTTTGGAATGGAAGCCCATTGTCCCTATTGTCAAGGGCAAAATGATATTTGGATAATAACTGCAGGAGATATTTTTCCCCCTGGTTTTTTTTTTTTTTTTACTCTTTTCTTTTTTTTTTGCAAGGGTGGAATGGTGTTGGTCTTCTGCACAAGCTGTGTTTTGTCTAGAATTTTTTTCATTAATTATTATTTATGAACATTGTGCACTGACAGTTTCCATACCTACCCCTCTTCATTTTGTTTTTTAAAAATATGAACTTTAATTGAACAAAAAAAGACTTAGAGGTGTCTCGGCCTCCTGCTTGTGAAGTAACTTTGTTCAGAAAGGAATGACCTACATTCTTATTGTTTGTACAGACCAGCCAAAATAACAACACCAAACAGTGTGAGCCATCCCGTTCACCCCATCTCTCTTTCTCTCTCTGGCCAAATTATAGCAATCTAAATGTCAACGGAGCTATTTTGCTGCTGATCATTTTAAAGAGAAGCACCCAGCTAACATGCTTGGTTGGCTATTCCATTTATCTGCATGTACATTCCACAGGAATAAGGCTGTGGGTTTTAAATTGGGGAAGGCTTAGTCTTCTAAGCATCAGGTTAGGTTTCCTAGACAGAACTCTAGACTCACTGGAACCACAGGTTAAAATCCTGGCAGGCTGTTCCGCCAAATGTCATACTTTTCACTTGACACTCATTTGCTTCCCAGTCTTTTTTGCTCCTGCAGCTCTGCTGAAACTTCATGCATTTAGTGGCTGCTTGCTAACAGGGGATGCTAGGGCACTAGATTTCCTCTTTGCTTGTATGTGTGTGCCAGTTGTATGTGGACTTGTGTGAACTTGTATATTCACACACGTTCTGTGGCTCTGGCTTCATTAAGATTGTAGTCCTAGACACACTGACCTCGGAGTCCACCAGTCCACTTACTTCTTAATCAACATGTCTAGGACTGTTGCTATAATAGTAGCAGAAGAAGTCACTCTTGCAGGTGTTTTTCCTGTTGTGATGGTACTGTTCTTCCATTGTCTTGTCTTTCCTTAATCCACTGGCTCCTTTTTCCTTATGCAATAGTCTGTTTAGATTGTAAGCTTGTTGGCAGATGTTTGTCACTGTTAATTTTGTGCATGTTCAGCTCCTTGTTTTAAGTAAAAGCCATTTGTGTAGACTGAAAAGCAGTTTGTCACAAAACCGCCATAAAGTGTTCTGCAACACCTGGTGAGTGAGCAGTGCTGATGAGAAGGTCTGTGCTGCCCCACCTGTGCTAAATCCAAATGGAGCACCTGACAGTGCATGTAAGCTCCCACCAGGCAATGCAGGGGTTGGAGGAGCGCAGAGAGGGGAAGTAATGGGGTGGGGGGAGGGCAGAGATGGGGTGGTGGAGAGGTGGGCTGAGGAGAGGTGAGATTGACAGTGCTGGTGCACGCCAAATCCTATTTCCCCTCCTAAGCATGAAAGCCCCAACATGGGGTTCTCAGACTTGTGCAGTGGCATCACTAGGGGGTGCAGGTGGTGTGGGCCACACCGGTTGACACGCACGGGGGGGTGACGCACACTGGGGGGGTGACATGCTAAAAACGCGGTGGTTAGGAGTAACTTCATCATGTTATATACCGTTGGATGTGGAATTTCCAACAGAATGCAATGCAAAACACCAGAGTGAACTATCTCCTTTCTATTAAATGTTATGGCCAAAAAACTGAAGAACAAAAAATGCATGGAGCCCTACGGAAAGTGAAAGTGAGCCGTATTGCGCGTTTACTTGCGAGTAGGCAAACTTCCTTAGTCCGTCGGAAAGGGGAGGCTGCGAGGAATCCAACGACACCAGAATGGTCCTGATCCAATGAATGCAGCCCCCAAAAACACCTGAGAAGGAAGTCCCTCCTTCCAAGTAGACAAATGTATTGAGCCCTATGGAAAGCAAAAATAAGCCTCACAGTCGCGTTTACTTGTGAATAAGCAAACGTGCCTTGGTGGCAAGAGGGAATGTGAAGAATGGTCCTGATCTGATGGAACTGGAGCTCAACAAATGCTCCAGAAGGCACCCTCCCCCCCCCCACTAAAAAGGATCAAAACAGAGGCTTCAGCTGATCAGGTGAACTTTTTTGAGACTTGCAAAGCCAGGTGGATCCTGACAGTGATCTGGTTTAAACAGAAGTTCTTAAATTGAACTGGGCACTGGGTAGGGCTGAAAACCTTACTGATTTTTTTTTTTGGGGGGGGGGGTGTTATTGCAGGCAGGCTACAAAGGAAATTCATTTGTGGACCAGGGCTGGCTTCTGCTTATTTAATTATTTGTTTTACTTTAATTATATATACTTATTTATTTTAGTTTGCCTGATGATGTCACTTCTACATGACATCACGTCTGGTGGTTCTTGGACAGCTTGTCATTCTAAAAAGTGGGTCCCAGTGCTAAAAGTTTGAGAACTGCTGCAGTAAGGTGTTAGTAAGTTGTTAGTAACCCCTGCTAACTGGGTAAGAGGCACTTTTTCAAGTGGGTGCTCCTCTTTTTAGCAGGGGAGAGTAACTGGCCCACCTCACCCCAGCAGTGTCTTTTCTAGTGGCTGGTGTTCTTTTGCATCTTTTTAGATTGGGAGCCCTTTTGAGACAGGGAGCCATTAGTTATTTGATTTTTCTCTGTAAACCACTTTGTGAACTTTTAGTTGAAAAGCAGTATATAAATACTGTTAATAATAATAATGTTGACACCCGGGGGGGGGGGAATGTGACACCTCTAGTGACCAAAATCACTAAAATCACAGTTTGGAGGAATAATACCATCATGTTATATATCAATCAATGCGTAATTTCATGCAGAATGTGTTCTATCAAACACACCCACCACCTGGGGTGCTGCTCCACCCACTGCATGGGGATTGACATGCTGACATCCCGTACTGGGTGACGCGAACCCTAGTGACACCACTGGACTTGTGCCAGCCATTTGGCAAGAGCAGATTTGAGTAGCTTTATGGCACAGGTTGGGGCTTTACATGGGATCCTCTTATCTTGAGGAGACCTCCAGCCTACTCCTTCCCAGTGCCAGACACATTCTGGTGCTGGTAACTTAACTGTGCTGTAAGTTCAGATGGGAGAAATGAAAATTCAGACATATGTATTTTGAAAGGGTAAATGTTCTTTTTGATAGTATGTACAGGGCACAAGGTCTGGTCTAGAGGGTAGAGCCTCCGTTAGCCTGAAGATAACATCTGAAGGTCACCAGTTCAAGGCCACTGTGAATGGCGAGAACTTGAAGCAGCGGACAAGCTGAGCTGAGTAATTCCACCTGCTCTTTGGTGTGAGCGAAGAAGCGCCTTGGCTGCCCTTCAAGTAAGAGATGAAGGAGCTGCTTGTCAGCCAGCATGGGAGGCAACTGGGGACCAGAAGTGATGCCAGACCATGAAAGATCCATCTGAAATGTTGTGCGGTTCTTGAAAGATAGAACCTTTCTGTTATTGTAAGAATCCCCTCGGGGTTTAGAGATAGCCTGCCTATGTGAACCGCCTTGAATAAAGTCAGAGGAGTAATCTGATGACCAAGCAACCAGGAAGTGCTTAGCTGTCGTTTTCCTCAACATTCTAACATTCTATGTCAACTTTCTAAGCATCGGGGACCCCTGCTGAGGGCTGCTCAGGGCTCCCCACAACTCCTGCAGCTGCCAGCAGCCATCAGTAAGTAAAAATAGCCCCCTTTCATCCCCGTTAGAGACATGAACCTGGGGATTGTGACACTGCCCTAGCTCCTCCCCTGCAAAGACTCGGGGCCCAATCCTGTTCAACTTTACAGCTCTGGTGCAGCAGCACTGAGGTTAGGGAACAAATGTGCCCATACCTTGAGGTGGCCTTTGTGACTGCCCCCCCCCCCACTGCATGATGCAGTGCACGCCCCATTGGTACAGCAGCACCGGCCCTGGAAAATTGGATAGGATTGGGCCCTCAATTAGGGAGTAAAACCCTCTCTAAGTTTGAGAACCACTGTCCTAGGACATTTCTACACTCTGTAGTGCCAGCCAGTCACTGCTTTTTTCTTTGCAGTCCTAAGTGGGATTGCAACATTCCTTCTAACTGGCATGGTAGAGTGGACTGACCCTCACATCTTTACCCTTCTTGTTTTGGCTGCAGCTGGGCGTACATGTGTCCACAATGAAACACATTGAAAAAAAGGTGTGAAATAGCTGCCCTAACAACAGTCCACACTGCAGTCGCTGAGCTATTGTGCAGCTGTTCTCATTGTTGATGGATTTTCCCCAGTGAAGATGATGGGAAAAGGATAGGTTGAATGGCAGTTGGAGGATAACATCTAGCAAACCTCTTGTAGAGAGCATGTGATCAATACTTGATAGCCCTGGACTCAACACCATATCTGGAAATGCCAGTTCAGAGCCTGAACGTTTTTGCTGCCCAGGAAGATGTTCCAAAGTGAAGTCCTGGTGGCTCAACATTGGACGCAGCCAAGTGTTACACTGATTCTTCAAGGGCTCCCCACTGTTACTTTCCCACATGGTTTTCAGCTGTGCCATTGAAGACCAATGTGATAGGTTCATCTACAGTTAGAAAGTCCATCTGAAAACAAGATCATAGCAAAAATAGCCAACAAGGAAACTGAAGCTACAATCCTAACCCACTTGCCAGCACTGATATAAGGGCAATGCAGCTCCTAGGTAAGGAAACAAGCATTCCCTTACTTTGAGGAGGCCTTTGTGAGTGCCCCCCAACTGCAGGGTGCAGCACTCATCCCATTGGCACAGCTATGCCAGTGCTGGAAATTGAGTTAGGTTTTGGGCCTGGATCTGATGTTCTACTCCCAAAGCTACATAATTGAATATTTTAGCAGCATTCTTACTGTCTAAAGCAAATTTGAAAACCTAAGTGTAAATTAAGCTCTGCATGGAAATTCCTACTTGTGAAATATCTCCTTGTCTGTTTTTGGAAGAGGTATCTCAGTTCAATAGTTTATTTTTTACTACCATCCATAATGATAATCATCGGTGTAATTAAGGGGAAGTGGAGTTCTAGGACTTCTCCTACGGCAGGAGCGATGATATCATCAGCAGGAGTGCTCAGGTAGAGCCTTTGAAACTTTTTTCAAAGGTCATTAGCCAAGAAGACATATCAGGCTCAGTCAGAAGCAAGCTGTGAAATCTGTGGTGTGTGGATGGGTGGGTGGGGGGTAAACAGTCTTCCTTGGGGTAAGGAATCTTTTGTACCCTTGCATCCAAATAAGTCTTCTGTTGTCCTATGGATCTACTTCGACCTGTGCCAGCTCTTTGGCTGCTGCAAGTCTGAGTGCACCCAAGGAGGCGTGGCAAGGCCAGACAGGGTGCCTAGCATACTGGCAGTGCCACTGCTGCTGCTAACTGCCCGTGACATTCCTAGTAGAACCCCAATCCCAGTCTTGTTCTCCCCCCCATTACACCCCCCTCACTGCCCACTCCCTACCTGCACTAGAGCAGGTCGCCAGCCATGGTAGCAGGCCACCGGTGCTGCCAACTGAAAACTGCCACCAGTGGTATTCTCTGTGCATCATTGGCAGCCAGTTTATGACAGTGGAACAGTATCCTGCTGCTATAAAGCAGGGGATAGGACTGGGCCATAGAACTCCCCAAGTTCTACTGAGCCAGTGCAGGTTGGTCAACTAACTTCATTGGCTGCTTCTGTCTCTTTCCCGTGTCCTAGCCTTCCTCCCAAGAAAGGCAGCTCAGTTCCCTTGCCCTGCTTCCTTCAAAGTTACTGCCTTGAGTGCATGGTAAGAGCTTGCTTCATAACCCTCCTTTGGTCTTTAGGACCCTGCAATGCCTCTGCCATGAACTGATTAGATGACCTTGGGCTAGCCACTCCCTCTCAACTTCAGTCCCCCAGCTGCAGCAATATGAATATAATACTTTGCAGGGTTGCTGTAAAGATCTCATCAAGATAATACAGTTGACCCTCAGTATCCATGGGGGATTGGTTCCACCTGTGGATTTCTTCAACATCCACTGATACTAGAGTCCCGAGGTGGGGGCAGTGTTGCAGTGCCACAATAACTTACTGTGAGGTCACATTGGGCCTTCAAGAGTTGTGCTGGGCCTGCAGCCCACTCCATTGGCCTCCTTGTGCCTCAGTACACAGCCCAGATGTGACCAGAAGCAACTTCTGGTTCGCTATGTGACTTCCAGTTACAACCGGGAGATGTTCTGTGGTGCAGGAAGGCCAATGGAATGGGCTACTGGCCTCCCCGAGCCATGGAACACCTCCTGAACATGACAGGAAGTGACTACTGGTTTGTGTCCATGATTTCCAGTCACATCTTAAAGGTGTTCTGAGGTACGGGAAGGCCATCTGGAGTAACTCAAATCCATGGAAGCAAAAACCATGTATGCCAATAGCCCACTGTACATGTAGAGAGCTTTGCACATTTGAAAAGTGCTATACCAGCAGTTCCCAAACTGTGGGTCCATGATCCACCAGTGGGTCATGACCCAATTTTGTCTGGGTCATGAAACAGCCTGCTACAGGGGCGAGGAGGTGACAGTGCTGCCCAAGCACCATTTGTAGCATAGAGGATTGAGTGGCTTGTAAAATGAAACTTTTTTTAGGTGGGTACCAATGCTAAAAAGTTTGGGGACCATTGTGCTTTACAACAAGTGCTAAGTGGTATTGATAATCCACTTATGAACTGATGTCGCTTAAAACTAGATGAGTGAGATATATCAACTGGTGCAATTGCTCAAGTTTGTGAACTTGCACAAGCCACTCATTCTACTGGGTGGTTTTTGAAAGCTTGGGCTATCTGGAGAATATTGAAGGCATCTTTCAGCTGCAAGGTTCTCAGCTGGAAAATAAACATTAGGGCTGCTAGTGCGCCTCTCTGGCACACTAGCTAATATTGCCAGGCTTTCCCCACCACCTGACAGCCGGCAGCAGGTCTTGGCTGTCAGCTGATTGGCTGGCTAACCAAAGGGGGGTGGGACAGGTGAGCTCCTCCAGCGCGCATGCACGGGGGTGAGCTCAGTCTGTTCCTGGCAAGCGACCTGAGCGGACGCTGAGCAGGGAGAGGCTGCCCTAGGATGGAGCTTGGGGTGCCGAGAGCTGCGCTTGCAAGCTCCCATCTCTGCCCCAGGTCCCGTGCTCGGGCTGGGGCTGCCCTGTAGGGGGTAGCAGGCAGCGGGGGCCTCTTGCGGCCAGGGCTGCAGGCTCGGCGCACCGCACTCTCAGTGCTGCGGCTGGGGCTGTGGGCTTTGTGCGCCTTTCGGGCGGCGGCTGTGGGGGCCTCCTTTCGTCCATGCCGGGCGACTGGGCGCCCGGGGGGGTGGCCTCCCCATGGCTCGGGACGGTGACCGCACCCCGTGTGCTGTGGCGGCAGGGGCCTCTTTCCAGCCTCGCCAGGTGACAGGGAGCCTGGGGGGCGATCTGGCTGTGGGTGATGGCCATTTTGGGTGACTGGAGGCCAAAAGAGCCTGGCGCCATTTTCCCCCACATCGTGCTCTCCCCCCCCCCCCCAGTATTTGATCAGCAGCCTCATTGATTTCTGTCAAGGGCTGCTGTGGGTGGCTCAATTGTGGGGGACGTAGTTCACCTCCCCCCATTGCACACTGGGCTTGGTTGCCCCCCCCATTGGCAGACAAAGTCTGATCAGGCTGTGTGCAGGTTTTTTATTGATGGGCTTCAGCTCCTGCTGACTGCCCCCATCCCCCACTGTTTTGGGAAGATATTTCCTGGGCATCTTTGGCAGCAGCAGGGCGATCCAGAGCACCAGTGACTGCAGAGGCGTTCTGAGGTGAGGCTATCATGCCCTTCTCAAGGTGCTACTGTATCCTACTGGTTAAAGCAAGAACACGGGGTTGGTGGGCCCCAATTTTCATATACTACCTTGGGGGGTGTAGACATGGGGAAAAAGACGCAGAAGTCAGGCGCCAGAAGGCCTATCCTGGTGCAGCCGCCCCCTTCCCCCCCTTCTTCATCAGACGATGAGGACCAGATGGTGTAGTTGTGTGCCTTCATGGCCCATTACGAACCCAGACAAAAGGAAAAAGCACTCAGGAAGGCTGGGCAAGGCGTTGGGGGCTCAAGTTCTGGTCTGGCCCCTGGTCCTCGCAGGTACAGCAGAAAAAATAAAGGTGCATTGATGGGTGCCTCTCTCCCCCCTCAGCAGGTCGCTGCATCAGCTGGTGTGCTGGCTCCTGCAGAGGAGGGTGACCCACAGGATGACAGCTCCCCTGAAGTTGAGGCAGTCAGTCCACTTAAGAAGCCATGGCCGCAGGCCTATAGAGGCAGCGGTGGGCAAGGTGAGCCAGTGTTTGACTTTGATCAGAACCTGGAACCGGTGTGGGATGAGCGGGAGGGCCACATTTGGTCTTCTGGCTGGCTGTCCCAGAGCAGCCCTGGTCCCCATGGGGGCCGCCTACTTTCTGGCATGGTCCTAGCTACCCACAGTACCCTTGGGCACTGGGCTGGGCGTATCCATACTCCAAGGCTAGACCCAAGGCCAGTAGAGCCCCTCCACCTTATTGGTAGTACCCAGCTGTGCGTAAGCCTGATTTGGAACAACAGGATTTGGATTGGGGGGTTGATTCTCTGGGCCTGGTAGAGGAGAAGGGTAAGCCTAAGGTTTCGTATGGCACTATAGCCATCCCTCTGGGTTCATACCTCGCCTTGTTGGTCAAGGAGAAGATATGGTGAGGTGACTTTATAGACATGTTTAGTCTTTTACACATTGAGCCTGAGCCAACCCCCAAAGTGGGTGACCCTGTGCGAGATGTTGAAACCTTTAGGCAAAGAAAAATTGATTAAAATTGGACCAATTGACTCAATGGTTTCATTGTATATTCTGGGGTCACTGTCCAGCTGTACCCCAAGAAGGCGGGGAAACTTTTTAAATACCTGGACATTATTGATCATGCTTTTTGCGACCATGCTGGGGCAGCTTGGGTGGCCTATGACCATCATTTTCACATCAGGGTTTTGCAGGACCCAGCCCTGAACTGGACTGTACCCTAGTGAGAACTCTGGGTGCGGTTGGTTCTCCCTGCCAGGGCAACATTGGGTGATAGGGCAGACAGCGGGCATTTAATTGCATGCAACAAAATTGAGCAGGCTAAAGCACCAGGTGGTGCACAGTGGGTTCAAAACCCTCGCGCATGCTCCGAGTTTAATGTCACCGGGAAATGTAATAGGCAAGGATGCTTCTATTCCCATGGCTGCGGCATGTGCGGTGCTAAACACCCAGTCACAAAATGCCCCAAGATCAGTGGTCCCCGGTCGGGTTTGCGACCATTCACACAGAGTGGTAAAAAGTCTGGGGGCGGGCCCGCAGCAGGTGTTAGTAAGGGGCCCAATGCCAATTAGTATTCCCTCCTTAGGCTACTGGCTGCAATTTTATAATGATCAATCTGCAGCTCAATTGTTGTTGAACGGTTTCAAGTTTGGGTTTAGGATTCCTGCGCCGCCACCTGCCAGCCACACGTTTGCTCATAACCTCTGGTCAGTTAGGGGCATGGAGGATGTGGTGAGGCATAAAATAGCCAAGGAGGTGGAGGCAGGCAGAGTAGTCGGACCGTTTGCTGTTCCTCCATTAAGTAACCTGCAGGTGTCACCTTTGGGATTGGTACCTAAAAAAGCCCTGATTCACCACCTGTCCTTTCCAGAGGGTTCTTCTGTAAATGACAGGATTCCCACCTACCTGTGCTCAGTCAGATACACTTCCTTAGATGAGGCTGTTAGCCGCCTCAAGAAATGTGGCCATGGGGCTTTGATGGCCAAGGCAGATATTGAATCTGCTTTCAGACTACTGCCCGTGCACCCCCAGGATTTTTGCCAGTTGGGTTTTCATTTTGAGAGGGGTTATTACGTGGATCGGGCGCTGCCAATGGGATGTTCGATTTCCTGTTCGGTTTTTGAGGCGTGTAGTTCATTTTTAGAATGGACTGTATGCTTCAGAATGGGGTTGCAATCCACTGCCCACTACATCGATGATTTCCTTTTTATGGGGCCTCCATTGACTGGCGACTGTGCTCGGCTTCTGAGTGACTTTTCGGCTCTGTGTGGGCCCAGTTAATAAGCCCAGTTAATAAACTCACCTTTTTAGGCATCGAGTTAGACTCGGTGACACAGACCAGTTGCCTGCCTAGGGATAAATTGACTGGGATGTTAACCAAAGCCCTGGGGTCCCGTAAATTAACCTTAAGAGAATTACAAAGGCTGGTGGGGCACCTTAATTTTGCCTGTAAGGTCATTGCCCCTGGCAGGGCCTTTCTACGTCAGTTATACGATGCTATGGCTGGGCTTTGGCGCCCGTCCCACAGACTTCGGGTGTCATCGGGGATGAGGGAGGATTTGAAACTGTGGCTGGAATTTTTGAAAGGTTTCAACGGGATCTCATTTTGGAGATCCTTGCAGTTAATTGAAGCTGAACTCCAGGTTCACTTGGATGCAGCTGGAGATATGGGTTTTGGAGTGTTCTTTAGAGGACGTTGGTGTGCAGCTCCTTGGCCACAGGTTTGGGTTCAGGAAGGGATCAACAGGGATTTGACATTTTTAGAGCTCTTTCCAA
The DNA here is from genome assembly GCF_035046505.1 of Tiliqua scincoides. Lineage (NCBI taxonomy): Eukaryota > Metazoa > Chordata > Lepidosauria > Squamata > Scincidae > Tiliqua > Tiliqua scincoides. The sequence continues at coordinate 93,367,669 of NC_089821.1, read as the reverse complement.
TTGTTGTGGCAGTCCATCTGTGGGCAGGGGAGTTTGCCATCTCTTCAGTTCACTTTTGGTGCGATAATCAGGCCATGATCCACATAATTAACATGTAGACCTCCAAATCCCCCTGGGTTATGAATTTGGTTAGAGTCTTTGTTAAGCAGTGCCTTGCTATCAACACTGTTTTCTCAGGCAGACATGTCCCTGGGATTGAAAATAGCGTAGCCGATGCTCTCTCTCGATTTCAGGAGGAGCATTTTCGGCAGCTAGCTCCTGAGGCCAGTCAGGATCCCGAACCCATGCCCCAATGGCTGTGGAACCTTGGTACGATGAGGCCTGGGAAGCCATCTGGGCATCGTTGGCTTCATCTACCCGAGCCAGCTACATGAGTAAGATCCGTGAGTTTCGTGATTTCTGTAGGTTAACTTTGGTGCCAGAACAGGGACCATTCACGCCCCATACTCTTATGCAGTTCCTTTTGGGACTGCGCGATAGGGGAATATCCTGTAAGTCTATGTCCATTTATCTGGCAGCCATTTCTTTTCAGTCAAGGGCCTGGGGAATTCAGGATTTCACCAAAGAGTTCAGGGTGCAGAAAGTGGTTGCAGGGCTCAGAATGAAATTCCCAGCAGGCCCAGATAAGTGTCAACGTATTACACCTACCATTTTGCATGGGCTGAGCATGGAGTTTCATGCCATGTGTTCCTCGGCCTTTGAGTCTCTGTTGTTTAGAGCAGTGACTTTTGTAATGTTTTATGGGGCTTTTTGCCCAGGTGAGGTGTTGGTTAAGTCAAAGCTTGCCTCCCCTGATAGAGTACTTCAGTGGGGTGACTGTGTTTTGAAACACAGGATTTTGTCCCTTCACTTGCGGGTGTCCAAGATGGACCAGTCTGGGCGTGGGTAGTGGATTCAGCTTAAACGGGCTCCTATGTGGTACCTTTGCCCAGCATGGAACAGTACTTCTTGTCGGCTCCTCCAGGAGCGGGCCCGCTTTTTCACCATTTGGATCATTCCCCCCTTACAATTTACCAGTTTCGGGCCATTTTTAAAAGGGCATTGGCTCACCTGGGTTTGAGGCCAGAACTTTACGGCTTCATTCATTTAGAATTGGGGCTGCATCCGCGGCGGCTTGCATTGGTTTCTGTCCCCAGGACATCAAGCGCATCGGCAGATGGCACTCTGGTGCTTTTAAATACTACGTTTGGTAACACTAGGCCTGTTAGTATAGGCTGTGACTCCTGGGGTGAGCTTGGGGGGTAGTTATTTTGCCAGTTGCATTTCCCCCAATGGTGCTGCGCCATGTTGGCGCAATGTGTAGGTGCTGTGTTTTTGGTCTATTAGGACCTCGGTTTAGCAGGCTCCGGCCTGAATGGTGTTTGCCCCAGTCCTGTTTCGCAGGGGGCAATGTGTTTTGGATGACCAGGTTACTGGCCATTCAGTGTTGGCCCTGACCCATCTGGTGCAGGCGATGTGTATTCCTCACAAGGTTGGAGGAATTTGTTATACCTCTTTAATCTTGATTTATTCTAAGTCGGTCAAGTGAGTTTCCCTCACGATGTGCTTCTCTTTCAACAGGCCTGCGAGGGAGGTGCCCAGCCAGGGTCCTGATCTGCAGACATTCCATAGTTTTTTGGGCCCAGAAGCACGCCATGTCATCCAGTTTCGGCTCTCAGCTGGAGCTGGGTGATGTTGCACATATTGATTGGCTGGCCAAGAGGGGTATGTGTTGGGGTCAGTTTCTCCCAGCCTTTTTGGATTTTATTGCACTTAATCCCCTGCCCCAGGTAATTATTGTCCACTTAGGCGAGAATGACTTGGGCCAGAGGACGTCTATGTCCTTGAGGTTCCAGGCCCGCAGGGACTTTACAATGCTAGTTAGTCAGTTCCCTGGGATCACTATCCTGTGGTCTGATATGCTGCCTAGGAGGGTTTGGAGGTGGGCACGTAGCATTCGAAAAATAGACGTTGTCCGCAAAAGAGTCAATGCTTACCTGGGCAGGGTCATCACGGAGCTCGGGGGAGCGGCTATCCATCATCCTGGAATTTGTTTTGGGCAGCCGGCTCTTTACCGTGGTGATGGAGTGCATCTTTCCCCTATGGGTTATGGGCTCTTTTTAACAGACTTGCAACAGGGCTTGAGAACCGTTTTGGGTGCAGGGAAGGCCAAGCGCTAGGCTGACCTCCCCTTGTGGAGGTAGAAGTGCAGGGTGGGTAGGCAGAAGACCTTCTTGGTGTCCAATCTAAGTCAGCAAGGACAGCGGGTGAACCAGAACCGCTCCCATGATGCCTGACCGGCTCGAGGAGGCAAGCTGGCTAGCCCCTTGTCCGAACTTGGGGGCCTTGCAGGGGTGACCTGAAGGCATAGCAGTTCTGCAAACTTACCCTCTTTGGGTGACGTTGAGAGGCAGGCTTAATAACAATTGAGTTACACCTGGAGTCGGGTGGATGCCCTATGAGATTGGGGGACGAAGACGGCTAGGGCCGTTTCCCCCACATAGAACCCCGCACTTGGGATGGGTATTGTTTACCCGCTTTTGTTGCCCTGTTGCAATGTTTTTGTATTCAATAAAGTGGCCCATTTTAATTCCATACCTGTTGTCGGCTGTATTTATTTGGGGAATGCATGGTAAGAAGCGAATGCTTAGTGTGAAAATTAGGATGTTTAAAAGGAAGCTTTATTACCTGTTTCTGCACAGCCGTCTCGCACTCTGTGTGGTGAGAAGTATTACTCACTGTGAAAGAAGTGGAAATGAAACTGTTTTTAGCATGTCTGTTAGTAATAGCCATAGCAGCAGCAGTGAGATTGCTGACATAAACAATCTGAGGAAGCTTGGTGTTGTTTCTGCTGCTCTCCTCTCTCGTTTTAAATGCTTGTGTACGCAGACGCCATTAGCAGGCTTTTTCTCTGCTGATGAGCCTGATGCCTTCTGGGTAAAGCTATTAAAGACAAATCCTCTTAGGCCCCATCCTAAGCGTGTGACTGCTAAGGGTGGGCCTGCCAAAACTGTTTTGCAAATGGTGTTAACCTAAACCACATAAAACTGGGATTAAAGAGCAAACACAGTTTTCCCCTCATGAGGCCGTGTCTGGGGCATTATCTATGCAGCCTGTCTACTGGATGTGTAATTAAGACAACAGACCCTTTTTTCCCCTTCAAAAACTTAGCCTACTAGATAAGACAAACAGGCTTTCAGCAAAATACTGATCAGACAGGGAGGCTGGAGCAATCCGTCTGTTTCTGCGGTAAATTGGAATGAGAATTCAAACCAACAAACACCGCTAGAAGGAGAACTTGGGGGTGATTTCAGCAGCATTTTGTCACTCAGCCGACAATGGGTGCAATGGGTTGTAATAATGTTGAAAATATAAATGCTTAAAACTCAAGTGATACCCTTAAATAAGTACTTGAAAGAAACTTCACTTAACAGCTATGAGCTTGATATGCAAAGCTATTCATTGACACACTTGGATTTCAAGTGCTCAGTTCCATCGATACACAGAAGAACAACCACCCCCCAAAACAAGGCTGCTATCCTATCCAAAATGGCAGCTCTGTGTTGAGCTTTCCACTACCCCTTCATAATATGTAGTCTTACTATGTGTCCTCAAATGGTACAGTGGTACAAGGGTAGGAAAATGCTCACTTAATAATCTTGGGGTGCAGCGTGAGATGAATTACACATATGAAGAGCCCTTCTGGAGCAGACCGGTTCAGACTTCTCCTTCCTACAGTGACCAAGTCCAGAAGCAGGGCATGAGGGCAAAAATACTGTCCTGCTATTGCTCCCTACCAGCAACTGCTATTCAGAGGCAGACTGTGTCTGACCATGGAGGCTCCACCCAGCATCATGACTTACTGTAATAAAGACCTCTCCTCCATGAATTGGTCATGGTCTAATTCTTTCTTAAAGCTTTCTCAACGAGTGGCCCCTGCCATGCCCTGTGATGGTGAATTTCACAAATAATGTGTTGCGTGGAAAAATACTTGAATGATACTTGCCAGTCATTTCATGGAACGTCCTTGAGTTCTAGTATTAGAAAGAAATGTTTTCACTCCCACTTCCTCCACACTATGCATCATTTTAGAATCCGCTGTCATGCCACACATAGGGTCAAATCAGACATTATGTTAAACATATAATTCAGGCTAATTTGTCTGTTATTGTAAATTGCAGGTTTGAGAGGGCTAATCTGGACTGAGACTGTGGGGTAGAGGTTGGGGTTTTTTAGCCCTTTTACTACAAGCACAGTTCCAATGCAGAGTGCCCCTTCGATGGCTGCTCTTTGCCCTTGCCCAGTGGAAGCTTCCCTCTTGGGGCAAATAGCAGCCATGTGTACTATTGAAGAATCCAAACTGGGCCCATAAAAGCATCAATTCCCCCTCTCCCTGTGCCATTGTCCCAGTCCTGATTGCCCACTTTGTCTGCTACTTACTAAGTGAGAAACAGACACACTAGCGCTAATCACATGTTTAAAGCTAACATGTAATGTGATGTCAAGTCATATGTTTTCTACATTGAAAATCCCCAAACACTTTAGCTTTTTCATGACACTTTTTTCCTTTTCACTACAGAGGGCAGGGCTGGCCTCAAAGGTTAGACAGGCCAGGCACTGGCTGAGAGCCCACAAGCTCCCCAGGACCTACCTGACTGATTCCTAAACAGTGGCATGCAAATGGGGGGCCATGGGCCCCAGGTGCCAAACTGCAAAGGGGGTGACACCACTAGTGACCAAAATCACTAAAATTGCAGTTATTAGGCATAATACCATCATGTTATATATTATTCAATTTGTAATTTACAGCAGAATGCAATAAAAAACTGGAGTGAAATATCTCAATTCTACCAAAAGTTATGGCCAAAAACCCAGAAAACAAAAATACAACTGTCTTATGTAAGACAGTTATGGGTACCTATCTGGACCTGGAATTCAGATCTACCTGCTGAGTAGACCTGGATTCCCATCTGACTGCCCTCTGGAGCCATCTCTTCCAGGTGGGTAGCCCTGGGGTCCTAGTTGAACTTTGGCCTCTGTGGCTGAGGTTTGCTGGGAGGATAGACCTGGGCTCCCACCTGAACTTGAAGCCCACATTAATTAATTTTATTGTATGGGGGTGTGTGTCAAAAATTTATGGGCCCCGGATGTCAAATGATCTAGCTATGCCACTCCTGAAGACCCCTCTGCACCCACTTGTATCTGGCAGCAGTGAAATTTTGTACCTAGAGAGCAAGTGTGATTTGCCAGGTACACAGGAGAAGAAGGAGGACATTTGCAAGTCTTGCACTGGTCCTGCCTCCTTCCTCTCCCCTCCCACTCTAATAGTTTGCTCTCCAGGAACCCAGATTCCCTGGAGAGCAAGCTAATTGTTGGGAAGATGGACGGAGGAAGTAGAACTGCCTGTGTTTGTGTGTGTGTGTGTGTGCCTGTGTGTATGTAAAAGATTCTAACTATTCTTAAATTATTATATTAGGTTATTTTGGATTCTAAAATTAAGGGTAGACTCATCTACATAAGGGACAAAAACATTCTAGCTACTTCTAGCTACAGTAGTAGTTAATGAACATTCCTTAAAATATAACAATGTTTTAGCATTGTTCAGCATTGTTGCTCTTTGTAAGTACTGCAGATTGACCCCTGGCTCTTGTAAATGACAATCTGTATTCGTTTATTTAAACAATGCATTATAATCTAATGGTCCTTGAATTTTTTAAAATATAATTTACTTATGCTTGATTTCTTACTGGTATGTTTGAAATTATTGTATACTGTAGTGCTTCTGCTGATAGAGTGAATCATGTCCTTTGACATCCATATGACAAATGAGAAGGTCTTATTTCTTATAATGGCCCTGTTTTTGGAGACTGCAGCAGCTCGCTCAAGTTCCAGAATGTCAAGAGCAAACCAAGCCTGACTGGGCTTTCCAATTCATCTCCAGAAATCCTTCATTATTGGCAACTCAATTAATACATCAAGTGTGTTGCTGCAAGACCTTTTCTGCTCCCGAAGTCAAGCGATACCACTGATGGTAATCTGTCAGATTACTAAGAGTTGTCCACATGGATGTATCAAGGCAGGCAGTTTCCCCATCCATCTTCTGGTGTTCACAGCCATTTCCTGAGTAGATCCTAGTAAGGAATGCATTTAGTGCTGGTGCTATCTGCTCCACTGAAATGTCTGTCAATGGAGAGGGAGAGTGTCACTTGTAAATAAGAACTGTAAATGCTTCCTGCCCAAGTAGAAATGTTGTCTCTCCTACCCCACATTAACATTCTTAAATTGAGGGTGACCACTTGTGGGCACAGGCTCTCGCTCAGTCAGCCACTGCACTTAAATTGGACATCAGCTGTGCAAGGCTCTTAGAGCGGCCCACATCAGGTGATGGTCATGATTCCATGAATAATGGGATCCCATGAATAATGACCTCAAGTGCAACAGAGGCTTTCAGATAGTTGGCTATGGAATAGTTTGCTTAGGCAGTGGGAGTGGACAGTGGGTGTTGGATATGCCTGTGGCTTTATTTTGCTGCCAGAGCCTGGACAGATTGAAAGTATGAGCTCAGTGAGAAAACATGTGAGGTAGGCAGCCACTGACTATGGGTTGGAAACCAGATTCAGGACCCAGTTTCTATAGGCTTGGGGTAGGTAACAGTATGATATATGTAAAATGACACACAATATTTAGAAAGATGACATATATCTTGGCTGACAGGCTGCGTCCCAGTTCGGAGGCCTATGTATTTCTGTTGTTTTTGTTCGTATGCTATTTATGATGCTATAAGTAGGGATTCATTTTGAGGAATGGGTGCAGGGCAAGCCCTCCCAAGCATGACCACCACATTTGTGGTTCAGAAGGGAGTGGCTTCTTGAGTAGTCCACCCTTGATCACACTGCATCTCTGATTGTGAGGGCAGTCATGGCTTATGTACACAGACAAAAAACAATGTCATAGAATCATAGAATGTTAGAGTTGGTAGGGATGTTAGATATAATCTAATCCAGCCCCCTGCTCAGTGCAAGCAGTGCATTAGCTTCACAATTAACATCTATTAAAAATCAATAGCGATTACATTGTGTAGTTGGTGTGGCATAGTGGTTAATGGCCCAATCCTATGGGCCAGTTATGACAGCGGAAGTTGCGTTCCATTGCCGTAAATGCAGTGGTGCCGACACAAATGGCATGCCACTGTCAGGCTGACAGAACCAGCCTGTGGAGCTGCTGACAGAACCAGTTGGCAACTACACAGGTCAGCCATGGAGAAGTCTGGGCCCCACCACCCAGGTAAGCTGGTGGAGGGGGGGTTTTGGGGGAAGGTTCAGGGAAAGGAGGGGGGACAGGGGGTGGGGAGCAGGCTGAAGGGGATGGATCTTGGTGGCCAAAGCACACACTGGATCCTGTCCCCCATTTTCCAACCCACCCTCCCCCCTTTCTCTTCTTATGTCAGCTACATAGTTGACATGAGTCTGAGGACATCCATAGGCAGCTCACACACACACACACACACACACACACACACACACACACACACACAGAGAGAGAGAGAGAGAGAGAGAGAGAGAGAGAGAGTTCTTCGCAGTATACAAAATGCAGTTCATGAGAACTGAAGGGAAACAGGAGGACAAGTGACTCAGGAGGGATGAATCTGGGAAGTATCTCTCTCATAGTGAGAACCATGAGTCTTCACATCTTACAAGAGAAGTTGGAAAAGCAGAAGCATGAATCACTAAACTGCCTTCTTCTCTCTTTTCAGCTCTATGAATTTGTTCTCATTCATGCTCACAATCATCCCATGGTGCAGATCATTGCTTATCACAGCTAGGGAATGGAGCCTCAGAAAATGAGACTTGTCAAAGGACACTAGGGTTTCAAGTTGGGATGCTGGTGCCTTCCTACCTTGGTAGCTTGCAGGCAGGCAGACAGAACTGCCAGCCTGATCTCTACTGCCCTGCAGTAGTATCACTGCAGATAGCTGGAGGGTGAGACTGCAGGGATCAGGTGAAACAAAGATCCAATAAGGTCAGAACTTGTCACTGATTGTAAAGCTACCCTGCTTCAGCCAGGCCTTATGCAACCTTTGTCTTTGGCCTGGCTTCTCAGTCTGAGCAACTTATTGCTTCGGTGCAGATGGAGCTGCTGGTAGACGCTATCCCCGGAAAATTATCCAGTGCCCCACCTTCTCGACTCCAGGCCACCAGCCCTCACACTAGCAAGAAAGTTAATTGCTGAAAAGGGATGATCAAGCATTTCAGATCAAGCAAAAAATACTGATCTCTAGAGCCCACTGGCTCTTTGGAAATAGCAGTTAAAGTAGAACTGAACATATTTACATTCATTACATAATAGGAAATGACATTTTTCTGTGATGGTCCAGACCAGTTAGGTGTCGCGTCACTGCTTTCCAGGTGCTAGAAATTGTAAACATCCTATGTTTCCAATTCTCTGTCCACCTAATCCTATTTTGAGAATATCAGACTTGAAATCTTCTAAGCCGGATTAGAGTGTGTGTTCGCCCACAACATGCAAGGATGCTAGTTAGTGCTTTATCACTTATAGAACAGCATGCCTTTATGAAAAAAAGGCTGAAGAGCAGGCGCTGAAAACGGGAATTTGCTAAGCATGATGGAGTTGTTGAGATGAGGACTGTGAATTAAAATATCGGAGCTCCAAATTGGGTTGACAGGATAAATTATAGGGAGGGAAAGGATTAGCAAGGATTGTTAGACACATCAGCAAATGTCAGACGAAAAAGACTGAAGCCTTGTATTCAAAATAAGTGTCACGACTCTAGATTATTAGGCATGATTACTTTTGTCTTTTGCAGGAGGATGTGGGATCCAGGACATAAATGAGACTCGATTATATGGAATGGGTATCTACATTTGCATCTGTTGGTGAGAGGCTCAGGGGTGACTAAATTTTTGTTTAATGTAAGAGCCACATACAAGAAACTTCAGATGTTTGAAAGCCGCAAGAGAGATATTTGAGAGCCACAATATTTAAGAAGCATTTAAATTCTTAAATATATGAACGTATTATGATTATTAAACCTACATTTTAATCCAGTGGGCTCTAGGTTTATATATGGCAAATAATTATAAAGCTTGAAAATTTTTTATTTGCCCTTTATATTGATTGTGATACAAAAAGGAGCTCAGCCAACATATTTCTGCGAGCTGCACATTATATGTTAAAGAGCCGCATGTGGCTTGCAAACCGCGGTTTGGCCACCTCTGCCATAGCTCAATGGTAGAGTGCATCACCAGCTAGGGCTAGGACTAGGCCTGCGGTTTTCAAACTCTCTGGGAGTTTGAAAGCCCCAGTAAGTGCTTGCAGGGGAGGGGAGGGAGGCAGCGGGGGCGAGGGGAAGGCAGTGACGCAATCCCCAGGAATGTGATATCTGTCTGTCTGTCAGGGGGGCTGCAGGGACTGGGATGTGCTGACCAGTGCCTGCAGCAGCGTCCTGGGGGTGCAGGGAGCCCTTTGCGAGTGTCTGCAGGGCTCCCCAGCCTGCAGAAAGTGAAAGTGGAGTGATTGTGCTCTACTTCTGCAAAACCAGATCGCTCCACTTACACTTTCTGCAGGCTGGGGAGCCCTGCAGACATTTGCGCAGGGCTCCCCGCACCACCAGGACGCTGCTGCAGGGACTGACGGGCACATCCCAGTCCCTGCAGCCCCCCTGAGCGATGCAATCCTGGGGATCGTGTTGCTGCCTTCCCCCCTGCCCCTGCCCCTTAAGGGGGCAGAGGCCAGAGCCCTCAGGCTGGGGCATCACAACGCCCCGGTCTGAGTATCACTGGACTAGGCTCTTGTCTGAAATCCTGAAATCCAGTGTAGACAATATATGATGGATCTGTGGTCTAACTCTGTATATGGAAGCTTCATATGGAACCCAAAAGACCTCTAATTTTAACTCAGGCTCAGGGATGAAAACATCTTTTTTGGGGGTGGTGGTGCTAAAAGGTTTTTGACATTCCCTAAAAACTGGAAACTACAGTGGAGCTGAGTGACTCCTTTCCATGCCTCCCATGTGCACTTGGGGCCTTATCCTCCTGTTAGAATGGTCACAACTGGTGATGCAGCATTTAGTGCTATGTTAGCTTGAAACACAGCCACAGGTACAGAGGCAGCTATAAACCTGTTCCAGATCATACAGGAGAAACCCACAGTGTTGCCCTTCTCTTCTCTGATGTTGCCCCAGCTCCTGGGAGGGACAACACTGGCAAGGGGCCACTGTGGCTAGACATTTCTGACACTACCGGACTGTAATGGGGACAACTAACACAGCAGTGGCTCTCATGCTGCTAAAGGTAATGGCAGAAGGTCCCCTAATCCAGGCCATTTATGTTAAGGCAACAGCTGTTCTCTGGAGCATGCAGGGGCAATAAAAGTGAAGTGAAATGAAGTGTGCGTGCGTGCGTGCGTGTGCGTGTGTGAGTGAGTGAGTGAGTGAGTGAGAGAGAGAGAGAGAGAGAGAGAGAGAGAGAGAGAGAGAGATTGAATTTAGCAGCACACAGCAGGAAGCTTGCCCTATACATCTGGGCATGTAGTTCTGTATGAAATTAACTTGAGCCACAAAGTTGCATAAGCTGCTTTGTATGTATAGTTCTGTTTCAGTGTGGAGTTTTTCACCACTCTAACCACAGTTGAAAATAGAGGCTTTATATACTTGTAACATTTCCACCATGCTTTGGGACTATAGCTCAGCTCTGGTGCGTGTGTTTTGCTTGCTGAAGAACTTAGGTTCAGTCCCTGACATCTGCAGGTGGGATTGGGAAGGACCCCTAATTGAAACCCTAGAACAGTGATTTTCAACTACTAAGTTGTGGCATATTGGTGTGCTGTGAATGGTCCACAGGTGTGCTGTGTGAGTTTGGGGAAGGTTACTTATTAGTAGGAATATTGTGAGTGTGAGACCGCCACCAGCAGCATGGTGTGCCTTGTCAGTTGTCAAAAACCGATGATATGCCTTGACAGTTGGTGACACAGGTTGAAAATCACTGCCCTAGAAAACTGCTGCCAGTATGTGTACGTAACACAGAGCTAGCTGGACTCAGCAGAAAGCAGCTTCCTGTGTATCGAAAGGTTTGCCACCTGAGTAGCTGCATTGCAAAAGGTTTTTTTTGCCTTCTCTGCATTGTATTCATGGACTCAGTATAGCCTGATTTCTGAAGCAGTATGCACTAGCAAACTTATTAAAAATGTTCAGTGCAATCCTATGAATAACTGCTCAGAAGTAACCCCATTTAGATTAATGGGACTTACTCTCAGGTAAGTGCATATTGGAGTGCAGCCTTAATGTTTCATCCTGTAATGGATTTGTTTATACTTATACAAGATAGCAGTAACTCAAATAGATTTGGCAGGCTTACAATCTGGCTTGGCGGTGGCGTGTGTGTGTGTGGGAGGAAATGAAAGGGAATCAGCTCATGGACGCTTTGTGTATATGCATTTATACCACAGTCAGGATGCATCCATTCCTACTCATAACTTCCAAAGATTCAGGAGAGGCTGAAACCTGAAGAATTTGAGTGCATCTCTGTGTATCTCAGTAATAATGTTTAGCAAGTTATTCCCAACACCTCTTCCAAAGGCAAAAAGAGGACAGCATTTTATCAGACACAAGGATCAATGTACTTATCTCAGGCCTTGAGCTTCACATGAATATACTGAGTATACCACTTACATTTCATGGTCATTTGTTCCCTTTGTTCACAGGCCTGAATCAAGCCTTGAAGGTTCTAACAGGTATCCATCATTTCTGTCTCAGTACTTTAAGGGCGCAATCCTAACCCCTTATGTCAGTACTTTCCAGCACCGGCATAGTGGTGCCTATGGGACACGTGCTGCATCCTGCAGTTGGGTGTCACTCATGGAAGCCTCCTAAAGTAAGGGAATGTTTGTTCCCTTACCTCAGAGCTGCATTGCCCTTAAATCAGTGCTGGAAAGCACTGATAAGGGGTTAGGATTGCGCCCTAAGTCAGTTAATTAATCAATATACCCAGGAAAAGGTGTTATCTATTTTTACTGCTGTTGTCAATCACCATCAGACTTTACATAATAACAATCACTGACCATGCCTCTTCCACCCCATCATCTTTTGCTGAAATAAATTTGTTAATCTTTAAGTGCTACAAGACTCTCTTGTTTTATCAACCATATGTTCCAGAAAATAGGGGCTCTTCCAGGGGCAACTAAAGCATATGATTTTTTTTTTAACTACTGTGTGAAATTCTCAGTAGTAAACTAGATCTCTGCTACATACTCCATTTCAGGAGGCAAATAATGATGAACCCCAAAAAGTGTGTGTTGCTCATGGAGGTCAATACTTTATCATGTATCATGTATTGTGTACATGTACAAAATTCCCACTCTGGCTACTTATCCTGGGTAGATACTTTTGTATTCCATGTTAGTTAGTTGGCAACCTTCAGTCTCGAAAGACTATGGTATCGCGCTCTGAAAGGTGGTTCTGGAACAGCGTCTAGTGTGGCTGAAAAGGCCGATTCGGGAGTGACAATCCCTTCCACACTGGGAGCAAGTGCAGTCTGTCCCTGGCCTCTCTCCCTGGCTATGGGCCTTCCTTCTTTGCCTCTTAGCCTCAGACTGTTGGCCAAGTGTCTCTTCAAACTGGGAAAGGCCATGTTGCACAGCCTGCCTCCAAGCGGGCCACTCAGAGGCCAGGGTTTCCCACTTGTTGAGGTCCACTCCTAAGGCCTTCAGATCCCTCTTGCAGATGTCCTTGTATCGCAGCTGTGGTCTACCTGTAGGGCCCTTTCCTTGCACGAGTTCTCCATAGAGGAGATCCTTTGGGATCCGGCCATCATCCATTCTCACGACATGACCGAGCCAACGCAGGCGTCTCTGTTTCAGTAGTGCATACATGCTAGGGATTCCAGCACGTTCCAGGACTGTGTTGTTTGAAACTTTGTCCTGCCAGGTGATGCCGAGAATACGTCGGAGGCAGCGCATGTGGAAAGCATTTAGTTTCCTCTCCTGTTGTGAGTGAAGAGTCCATGACTCGCTGCAGTACAGAAGTGTACTCAGGACGCAAGCTCTGTAGACCTGGATCTTGGTATGTTCCGTCAGCTTCTTGTTGGACCAGACTCTCTTTGTGAGTCTGGAAAACGTGGTAGCTGCTTTACCAATGCGCTTGTTTAGCTCGGTATCGAGAGAATGAGTGTCGGAGATCGTTGAGCCAAGGTAGACAAAGTCATGGACAACCTCCAGTTCATGCACAGAGATTGTAATGCAGGGAGGTGAGTCCACATCCTGAACCATGACCTGTGTTTTCTTCAGGCTGATTGTCAGTCCAAAATCTTGGCAGGCCTTGCTAAAACGATCCATGAGCTGCTGGAGATCTTTGGCAGAGTGGGTAGTGACAGCTGCATCGTCGGCAAAGAGGAAGTCACGCAGACATTTCAGCTGGACTTTGGACTTTGCTCTCAGTCTGGAGAGGTTGAAGAGCTTTCCATCTGATCTGGTCCGGAGATAGATGCCTTCTGTGTGTGTGTGTGTGTGCATTCCATGTATGGTGTGTATTCCATGTATGGAGGTGTGCATAAGTAACACTGGCTGGCAGAACTTCTGCCAGAAAATTGGCAGCTGGGTGGTGAGTAGGGAGTGGGTAGGGGCAGGGAATGGGTTGGGCTGGGAATGGTTCAGGGGCAGGAAGGGGTAGATTCCACTGGCAGCCATGCATGTTGAATTATCTTATCCTCCCCTTCCTGGCCCAGCCACATGGCCAAAGTCTCCTCAGTCTTAGGCCAGTAAAAGAATTGGCATAGTGAGAAGACCCACTGGGGACCAGGCAACACACAGAAAGGGAAGTAAACCCATTTCTGCCTGGGCCACAGGGCTACACATTTGGTCCCTCTTGTGTATATGCAACATTGGGCAGAAATGGCTTAAAAATCTCTTTGCTTACATCTCCTGGGCTGTCTCATCCCTCAGCAGCCCATAGCTTGCAATGTAGGCTGCGATGGCAGCACTCTGGGCTGGCGGGGGATACGATTGGGCTGCTAAATAGCTGCTCGTCTTCCCATTTCTTCTGAATGCATCCTATTTCTTTTGGTTAATCCTGGCCACTATGAATTGTTGACTTGTCCACTGCAAGCGCTGTGAAACCTTGTTTAAAGATTTTAGGCTGCTTTTAATCTCATCTCTGATGAGACAACCCCTTTGCTGAAACCCAGGAGGAAAGGGCCCATCTGTCTTGTGCCATATGTGGGTAAACTGCAAGATTGGTAAATACAGCTGAGTCTGCTGACAGTGATAGGTGTTTCTTTAGTCATAAATTAGCGATGAGACATGCACTGGGGTGATGGTGGACACTACAAGTATCTAAAACAACATGAAAAAGTGTGGATTCAAAGGCAAAACACAGAAATACATAGGAATGAGTTCAATGGGGGGAAAAAATCTCTTTCAGGCTGCACAAAAACATAACCGATCCTGCTTTCCTTCTTGTACTGATTTTGCTGAATAGACTTGCCAGATGTCAGTGTTTGTCCCATTTTTCTTACTGCGACTGTCAGTCAAAGATGATGGTTGGACCGAGTGACATCGTATAGAGGACAAGCAGGTCTGCCACCCTGACAGTTTAATTTGCCTCTGTCTATTGGAGGAAACTGTCTGCTTCTACAGACATGTCTTGTGATTTCCCTTCTGTTTGAACTATTTTATTCAAGAGAGTAGCCTTAATGAGATGATTATTCTTTGGCATGCTTTTGCCCCACAACATGACAAAGAGCAAAACTCTCCCAAATAGTTCAAGTAGGGTCTACCTCTACCAAAAGGCAGAATGTAAGGGGAAGTTACAACCATGTGTGTGTGTTGGCTCCTCCTTTTAAAAACTGCTCTGAGGTAAAGAAAGGAGAAGTAGAGCCAGGCAAAATGTCCATTTATTCTGCCTTATGTTTTTTTTTTTTTTTGGTAACAGCTGGAATGTGCCTGGAGGCAAGTACACCATGCAGCAGTTTTTAAGGTATGTCATTTAGTGCTGTGGCTTTAGATTGGGGAAAAATGTGTGTGGGAACAATGACAACACACATGTTGAAGTCCCTCAGGCAAGCTGTTACACTATTTTACACTTCAGAAACTGTAAACCAGTTGTGCAGACCACGTATGGTTCGTGCTGATGTTTGGCTCTGTGCTGGGGACAGGAAAGTGATGTTTTGCCAAATTCTGACCATACTTTACAGAATGTGGGTATTGCTAGGCTCTGGCATCTATGAAAATGCACTGAACTTTTGAGAATACTGAATGCCACAATGTGGCTGTTCCCTGGCGACCCTGGGTACATTCCATCATGGAAATGATTAGGGGCTTTGCAATTTATTTTTATGGTATTTCAAATGTTTAACACTAAGGCCTAAGGCCCCAATCCTAACGAGTGTGCGCCGGCTTGCCGCTGGTGCACACTGTCGCGAATGTGCTATAAGTCATGTTTGTAGGCCCTAGTGCTGGTGGACCACTGGTGCTAGCCCAGTGCTGGCCGGTGCTGGGCTAGTGCCCGTGGAGCACTAGAGTTCCACTGCTCAGCAGTCATGTGAACCGCTGAGCAGCGGAGGGGTAGGTGGGGGCGTGGGGGAAGGCAGGGAAGAGGGATAGGAATATATATTTTTAGGAATATATATTTTTTATTTTAAATTTTCTTACTACACCTTATATTTACATTATATTTACATTCCCGTACGCGAAAATCCATTACATTACCAGTTTTATCTTTGTTTCTTATTAATACAATGTATTATCTTATCTAACTTACATCTAATATACAATTGTTACCTAGTATTAATTGAAAAATGTTGCACAAATGTTTCAATTTCCAGTTTTCTGTCACTTTATTGGAGCAGTTGTTCCCTGGTCCCAAGGCCAAAATTTTTTCCACTTGGTTTCTGACATTCTTTCTTTTTCCTATCTACTTAATGCGTTTACTTTAAACAATATAAATTCAACCGAATTACTTATTTTACTTTCTTTTCCAATTTTAATTTCTCTGTTTCTTTGAAATGTTAATGCTAATAGTACAATTAAATTTATTAGACGTACTGTTGACCAGGAAACACTCCAATAGTTTATCACAGTTGGTTGTCTTTCATTCCTTTTCCTTTTCTTTGTAGTCTTCTTTCTTGGTCCTTTGAAATATTCTGTTTCATTTTGTCCTGAAACAATATTTTCCCAGAGGGATAGGGAGCGGAGCAGAAGGGAGGCGAGATCCAGAGCCTCCGTGTCAGGCTGGCCACCTGATGCGGAGGCTCTGAATTCTACGGCAACCTTCAAGTCATTGTAGAATTGACTTGCCGTAGAATTGGGGAAGGAGGCAGGAGGAGATGGAGGGAGTGCAAGGAGTGGGCGGGGAGGAGGCATGCTGGGGAGAAGGAGCAGGATAGGAGGGAGGTGGGACCGGTGGAGCTTTGCTCCACTGGATCCAGGTCCTCCTTGTTGAACTGGTCACCTGATGCGGTGGCTCTGGATTCTATGCCAACCTTTGGGTTGTCGTAGAATCGAGTAGCCTCATTGCAGGGTTACTCAGTTAACCTGAGGGAAGGGGACGAAAGTCCCCTTGTACCAAGGAGGAGGCAGCGGCTGGATGCAGCAGCAACCATTTTCAGCGCCACTGCAGCCCTGCGTGCTGGGCAGCTCAGAATTGGGCTGCACGTTTCTGTGCATGCTTATTTGGGAATGAGCACCATGAACTCAGTGGAACTTACTTTTTTTTTTTTTAAAATAAACTGCATACTGTGGACCAGCGCTTTTCAACCAGTGTGCCATGGCACATTGGTGTGCCACAAATGGTCTGCAGGTGTGCCGTGGGAGTTTAGGGGAGGGTCATTTATTAGTAGGGCCATTGGGGGATGTGAGCTCCCCAGCAGCGTGGTTTGCCTTGTCAGTTGTCAATAAATTGATGGTGTGCCTTGACAGTTTTAACACCTTGTCAGTGTGCTGAGAGATGAAAAGGGTTGAAAACACTGTTGTGGAGTCACATCCTAGGTGGGGGGTTAGGTTCTAAAGTCAGCATGTAAGGTGAAAATTGGGAGGTGCTGAGAGGTGAAAATTATGTATGGTAAAAATTACTATACTCAGTATGTATTTTTAAACACTATGAGTGGCATAGGGAACTGAGACTAACCAAGGGAACAGCAGATTCACATCTTCCATCCCATACTCACTCCAGGGCATATGCTCATCACTGAATGGAATGATGAACAGAGTTGCTCACACTATTTAAATTATTATATTTCTCTTTTTTGTTTTGTTTTGCTGAGTCCATATAGTTGAATCAGCATAAGTTAAAAGCCCTTAGGATGCAACTCCACTGTACAAAAAGGCTACACATTAGCTTTGCACTATTCATGCACACTATAGCAAGTCCTCACTTAAAGTCTTTTCATTCTAAATCATTCTGTTATAAAGTTGATGAGAAAAAAATTGATTCCTGGCCAGGGCCACTGTCTGTGTAAGTTTGCATGTTCTCCCCACATCTGCTTGTGTATTCTCTGGCCTGTAAGCTCACATTTATTCAGATGTTTAATATTAGAAGTGTTTTGGGTCTTTATTTAGAAGTGTGGTGATATTTTTGTGACAAGAAAGATGCTGTAGGAACGTAACTCTTGCTTATGTATACAAATTAGCAGGATTGGGCAAGTCAAGCTTGACTTGACTTGAGATGAGTCCCGTCCCCCCCCAAATGACTTGAGTCAAAAACAAGTTCTAATGGGTGGACTTTCTGAGTTGCCCAGAGCGTTTTGGTGACTTGAAAAGACTCAAGTCATGAGTCTTTCCCTTTAAAAAGCCAGCTGTGGCTCTGCAGAAAAAAACACAGCCAGGCTTCCAGGCTCTGTGTGTGTGTGTGTGTGTGTGTGTGTGTCAGAGTGCTGAGTCAGTAGCCTCAGACTCAAGTTAGTGTCCAAGTCATCAACGTAGGTGACTCAAATCTGCACAAGCCAGCGAAAAACATGTGTTTTTGTGACTCGGACTCAAGTCCCCATCCCTGTCAATTAGTCTATGGTAAATTTGGTTTCTTTATATGTCGTTTCACTTAAAGTTGCAGTTTCCAAGATCCTATCAACAACTTTGCTGTACTATGCTTTTGTGTAGCTCCCTGAGATTTTAATTTGACCAACTCCTGGGCACTAAACACAGGAAGTTGCCTCTTCTACCGAATCATGTGATTGATTCAGCTTATTCAGTATTGCCTTTGCTGACAAGAGGCAGTTCTTCAGAGCAGACCGGTCTTTCCAAGTCGTCCTTGAGATGCCAGGCCTGAACTTGGGAATTCTACATACAACACAGGTATTCCTGCACTGAATGGGGCCTCTCAGCTATCCTTAGTTAATTGGTGTCTCTCTCTCTTTCTCTCTCTGTGTATGTGTTAGCCTGGCAAGGCAGCCTAGATCCTGAAGAAACAACCTCTGCATTTGATTTTAAGTTTATTTCTGAATGAACAGAAAACAAATCTTCTATGAAATACAGTGTTCTGTAATGCATGTTCATGATAATTGGAGTAAACACTTCCATACAGTGTAGGGGTTTCTGAGCTCTGAAAATGCCTTTCTGCACAAATGGGCAATAAAGCATAGCAGCAGCAGCAGCTTTATCTTAAAAATATGAGTATTAGCAAATCTTGCACGTCATAGTTATGAAATACCTCATTGAAATTACTGGCAAAGAATAAAAAAGGGGAACTCTGAGTTTGCAAAGGAAATAGGTGGGGATGACAGTGCTTTCACTGGGGTTAAAGAGGCCACCGTGAAAGAAGGTAGTAGCATACTTGACTTTAAGGTTGTTATAAGGGCTTGATGGCTTCATATTGTAGGTTGAAGACAGACACAGGGGTTGATCAGGTTAAAGCTGGCTGAGGGCCCACGCCCATCAAAGGGCCCACCTAGCCATGCTGACTCCTGTACCTTCAATACTGATAGCAGTAGTAGTGCCCAACATGCACAGAGTTCCGATGTCAACTTTCAGACAGGAAAGTGCCCTGGCGCTGCACATGTCCAGTAGTTTTGCACTTTTGAATCAGGGTACTGTTAGTACTAAACTGGAAGTGCAGGAAATGGAACGTGATAACCAAAGATACAAAGTTGGGGCAGTTGACATAACATCCCTCATAAAGTGTATTCTTACACATTCACCTTATGTACGTTTTGCATGTTCTATGAGTTTCACTCATGGAAGGTTGCTTCTGCCTGATATTTAGCAGTTCTTCCTGTAGTCCCTATGTCCCATTCCAGACTCTTCCTGACCAAGAGGCTTTGGGGGGAGAGCTTAAGGGAAGAGCGGCAGGGAAGTCCTTCTGAGTTATTTTCATTGCTCACACAACTCAAAGCTCAAAACTTACGTGATTATTGAACGTTTCTCTGATCCTTGTTTTCCTGTGGCTCTGAAAAAGACATACTATATTTCAGCAGTATGAACCCCTGCATGAGCCTGCTGAATTGATCAGCAGAAATTATCTATGCAACTTTTTTTTTTTGCTGAATTTGACTTTTTCCTGTCCCCCTCCCCCTATCTTTGATGCTGATTAGTGAGGACGTTCTTGCTAGGTAAGGTAGTTTTTATTTTTAAATTTCAGTCCCTACCATATCCTAATCTACACGTTCCTGGGTTTGTATGGGTAAAGGCATGTCTTCGATACAACCTTTAGGAGAGTGGGATCTGGTCAGACCAAATACTGTACATGGCTTTGGCTTTGAACTCCAGACCTCACACACACACACCCATCTTACATGCTTTCATCCATGGAAAGGTATACCCAGCCTAGCTGTTCTCAGGACCTTGCTGAAAACCTTCAGTTTATTCATTTCACTCCAAATGAATGGAATGATTAACATTTTCTCTAAGCAAATAATGACAGCCCAATCCTAATCTGCGCTGGCACAGCTAGGCTGCATGGCCTGTGCTGCATCCAGTTCAGGTTAGGAGGTGGCTGTAAATTTCCTTGGGCTTAGGGAATATATTTCCCCTTACACTGAGTAAGGCCCCAGCCACTCCATGGGGCTTCTTGAATCTGCACCAGCTATTTGGCTGGTGCAAATCTTGGAAGCCCCATTTAGGGCTACTTGGCCTGTGAAGGAGATTAGGATATGGTGGAGGCAGCCTTCACCAATCCCACCCCTTCTGGGCCTGATCTGCCCCTTGTTCTGCCATCTCTGCCCATAAATGACCCCGCCTGCCTCCCTGCCACTCTCCCCATGCCCCTGCTCCTCCCAGCACAACCTTACCTATGCTGGACAGTGCTGTTCCTGGATACAATGCCGGCAGGCCAGTGCAGAATATTGGGCTAGCGTTGCTGGCTCACAAGTAGTCGTAAATGTGCTTTATGGCATATTTGAGACACTCTGAACTAGTGCAGGGACCGGCTCAGGCCGGGGATAGGATTGTTCTGTGAGTCTTACAAACTACAGTCGTGTGTTGCTTAGCGACAGGGATGCGGACCGGCACCCCCATTGCTAAATGAGAATTGACGTTATGTGAAGCCTCTGAAGGCAAGGAGAGCCATGCTCCCCATGCCTCTGGAGGTTTTTCTGATCCTTGCAGAGGAAGCGCACATCTGCGTGCTGCCTCAACAAGGCTGAGAAATGCCTGTTGTGGGGAAAACACATGACTTCTGGTCCCGGGAAACTGGTGTTTTGGACCAAAACGGCCAGTCTGAACCTCGTAGAGGCAGTGCACCGATGCGCGCTGCCTCTGCAAGGCTCAGAAAACCCTCTGGGGACAGGGGGAAAGTGGCTCTTCTCAGCTTCAGAGGCTGGGAGGGTGAACAGGGACCAGTAGCGGCCATTGCATATGTGAGCTGTCACTGGTCAGAACGTAGTTAAGCGAGGCTCACCTGGTATACTGTTTTCCATTTTAAATCTTCAGGGAATGTGTCAGTGAAACAGCTTTGAAATGTATGAGTATTTGATGTTTGGCAAAGGCAACATGTACATCAATGCTTGGATTCTGTTCAACGTCCTATAGGAAAATGCAAGGATTAATCAGAATTAATTCTTCCATACTGTTATTCTTATTATGATACCCTATGTGTGAAATGTACCTTGTTTGAAAGAGGGGGAATAAAAGTTCCCTTTGCTCTCTTGGGGCCTCCTTTCAGAATCAATCAGAAAATGAAAGGAAGGCAATTCAGGAATCAGAATCTTTTTTCATGCTTCAAAAGAGGGTTTTAAATGAGATGCATCTCTAAATGGTTAGTGAAATATTTGCTGCTGAAATGTTTGTATAATGATGCCACAGGCCACTTCAACATGGAACGAACAATTGCCGAACTCAAAATGGCTACTCTCCTAAATGTAAATTATATCATTTTGTTCCTTAAAATTGTTTACTTCCAGATGCACTTTGCCCCTCTTATCATTAGCTCCCTGATCACACTTTTCTTTAGAAATATAATTCTCTGCATCAAAGAGATTTTCGCATTACAGCAAGTTCTAACTTAAAGTTGTCAATAGGTTCTTGAAAACTGCAACTTTAAGTGAAACGACTTGTAACAAAACTGTAGGCAAAAACTGTTTCTCTGTAGGCTGGCTCAATAACAATCTCTCAAGTGGTGAACTTGCTGAGTGCTTTCCTATCCTGCCACAAAGCACTGTTACAACCAGTGCAACAAGGCCAAGGAAGCTTCCAAAAGTGACCCAAAAGCAGCTTCCGGTAGCCCTACGGAGGATGCCGAGGTCAGAAGACTGAGGAACACTGAACAACTTTAAAACAAAACAATGTTGAATGAAAACAACTTTAAGTGAGGACTTGCTGTATTTACTGTATTGCTGTATTTGCGTCTTCATGTTGTCACAACCATTTCAGTTTCCAACACCTTCTCTGAAATTTCATCTCCCCTCAGCTCCGCTTGCCTCTGGAGGGTTGTCTGAGCCTCCCAGAGGCAGTGCACGTCCTCTGCAAGTCTCAGACTGAAGGACATCGTGCCTCTTGCGCAATTTCCAGCTTCCTCTGTGAAACCGGAAGTTGTGTGAGAGCCGCTATTTCCCTCAGTCTGAGCCTTGGAGAGGTAGTTCTCAGACAAGTGCTGCCTCTGGGAGGCTCAGACAGTCCTCCGGAGGGGAGGGGAGTGGAGCATCCCCTTCCCAGCAGAGGATTCAGATTGCTGCTTCACGATGGGGATTGTGGTCCCGATCCCCGTCATTAACTGGTGCATGACTGTACTGTCAGGCCCTGCCCCCAATTGTAGGAATTGAAGCATAACGGCAGGTATTCACACAAATACAGATATTTTTCCCTTCTTTTTTCAAGGGTTGACAGTCTTGTGACATCATCAGGCCCTGTCATGCATCTAGCCTGGCAGTTCTTGCTTATCCTCCCTCTCACCATATTTCTTTTCTTTTCTTTTTTTTGAATTAAAATAGATTGGGGCATTCTTGTCACGAAGGGCCACATAACATGTTGGTTGGCTCTGAATCATGTTGTGTCCAAATGCAGCAAATCACATTTTGTTCTACCCATGGTTTCAGATTATCCCAACTGCAAGATCACATCCTGTTTTGATATCCTGGTTTGTTCACCAACTGGGATTTATGAGGTATGGATACCACCGCAAAGCACGGTTTGTTTTAAAGCACAAATATAAGCAACATATTTCTTCCCCTCACACATAAATGGGAAGCCACGGCTCATGTAGTAGAACATGATTTCATCATTGTTTAGTATTTTGTATTACAACTGAACACAGTCATTAGCTTGTGTATATCTCAGATATCCACAACAATTGTCGAGGGTTGCCCAGTACACGCTATGTTGAAGTGAATGAATTTTGTTAAAATTTTGACTGTCAAACATGAATGTAAAATGTACTTTAATAAGAAAGTACATTTGCTTTCAGAATGTTGCTCTGTAGCCTCTATGTCATGTTTGTGACACTCTGGGCTGGCGCAGCTGCCGCTGTTGGATGTTAGGATGTTAGGATTGCATTGGTAGCAGAGTGGGACTTGCAGTACTCCTACCATCTCCCTGTTTTCACAGAGAGAACATAGATGAGGGTTAGAGAGTTTTGTGCATTCCTCCCCCCCCCCAAATATTTTGTAAGGATAACCATGTAGAAGATTATTTAGTTTTCAGGTGTTGTCAAAAATTATTTGAGATTACTCACATTCATGCTACATTACACGGGCAGCCCAATCTTAATGCACTGCACTGGCACAGCTAGGACACATGGCATGCACTATATCCAGCACAGGTTAGGAGGTGACTGCAGGTCTCCTCAGAGTAAGGTGATATTTTTCCCCTTACCCTGCGTTCCTCTATGGGGCTTCTATTGGGCTTTTCAGATCCACCCTCCAGGGGCTTCCCCGAGCCTCAGAATGCCTTATATGGTACAAGAACATCACTTCTGGTTTCCCAAGGGAAACTGGAAATTGTGTTTTTTTCAACCTAAAAGGCCATTCTGAAGCCTGCAAGGCAGCGGGTGGACACACACTGTTTTGGGGGGCTTCAGAAAGCCCTCCAGAGGAGACCAGAGCACAGCTTCGGAGGACTTATGGGGCCGAAAATCATGGATTTAATTATTCACTATTATCAATATCCACAGAGGTTCCGAGAATGGATCCTCTGCAGATACTGAGGCCCCACCTGTAGTTGCAAATGTGCTTTACAGCACATTTGTGACACTCTGGGCCAGTGCAGGGATAACTACACTGGATCATGAAGAAGTTAGGATTGAATTCCTGAAATTTTTTGAATGAATTCCTGAAATTTTTTGAATGTTGATATTTCATAAGTTCTTTCAATAATTTCCCCTTTCCTCTGCAGATCCCTACACCTCATCCCATCACCTCCTTGAAGTTCCCCCAACTGAACTTGCCATTATTTTCCTTTATAGTGCCCTGATTGTTATGCCAGTGTAGGGCGTTTTGTATGTGAGGAGGCATTTTTGTCACCAGTGGAGGCCTCCATGTTCTTGAGATGGTAGCCTTGTTCTTCCACAATGCTGCAGACTGATGCAACATCTGGGCTGTTATGTGGGGAAAAAAATTGTGACCACTGAGAGGCAGAAGGGAAAAAAAATGCCATGCTAAGACCCCTCCCCCCCCCCGCATCCCAAAAATATATGGGGGTTAATAAATGTACCCAATTTGAAACACTAATGGAGTGATTGCAACTCTTATAAATGAAAGAAATGAGGATTCCAAGAATGAAAATGAATGGAGTAGTGATACAATTTATTTTCCTAGCATATCCCTAGAAGTAACATTGAAAGCAGCCTTTGAAGTTGATCCCAGTTCCTAAGGTAGGTATAACTCTGAAGCTCTCTTGTGGCAGTCATAAATTTTAAGCTGTAATTTTTGCTGTGATGTTTTCTGGACTCATTTAGATAACGGTAAGGTACAGAAAGCAAAAAATATTTTCTGATTTGATCAATCATTTTTTTTTCTTTTGTCTACAAATTATGGAAACAGGATGCTTAATCTGATCTAGTGATATTACTGTATATTATAGCTAAGGCTAATAAAAAGAAAATTCAATAGATACATTAAAATGTCTGAGACGGTGGCTAAATACCGCTAGCGAGTTAGACCATTGACCCTACTGCACTTAAAGGAGTCTGATAGTCAGACTTTTGACGCCAAAGACAACAAAACTGAACAGTGGTGTGTGTGTGTGTGTGTGTGTGTGTGTGTGTGTGTGTGTGTGTGTGTGTGTAACTGCTTGGGAAAATTTGGAATGAAATCTGTTCTTCCTAAATCTTTTCAGATCTTCTGGGACACAGAAACAATTTAAATCTGTGTTTAAAACATGTCCATTAACATTGTATCAGTACAAAAAAAAAAATCAGACAACTGTTCTCAACTCGTCCTCTCTTAAGTATTGTTCATTAATATTTAAATACTGGTTGTCAATCAGTGCATGCTACCATTATCTTGGTTATTATAGAAAATCCATGCAGATTTGAATCCAAATATGAAGTCATTAAAAACAAACAAAAACACATTCAATCTGACTATTAAACTGATTTATTTTTCAGAACGGTTCTTCAGACCCTTGTCCCTGTTCTGAACACCCTGTAGCAGCAAATCAGATATGGAAGGGTACCTCTCAGCATTGCATTCTTTGAAATCAGTAATGGGATGGGGTATTTTGGTGACGCCAACATCTGCTGTCAACTCATTTTTTAATTTCTTATGCATTTGATTATTTATTGCTACCAGTCATTCGGTATCACTGTGTTTTCATTTTTCCAACATAAATTGCAATTTCCTTTCTGAACTGAAGAAGTGCAATAGTCTGAAGCTCACATGTCAACCGTCAAGAGGTAACATGCAGATTCTGGTCCAATTCAGATGTCATGGAAATCTATGTGTAATCCTGGCTCCCACAGTCCAGTCATGCTCTGCCTTCCCTTTCCACAGGAAGGATTCTACAGCTGATCCTGACTTAACACATGCCAGGATTTGCTATGATATCTGAACCTGATGAATCCAGGGTTGTTCTAAACAGACTTTACAGCTAGGATTCAAAGCTGGGAATCTTATGGCTTAACAAAATAAGATTAACCTTTGCAAATAAGAAATAATAGTGTTTTTTTTTTTAACTATTTCCGCAAAAATTTTCCTGTTAAGAAGAAAAGGAAGGAAGAGAGAAAGTAAGACATGTCCAAGCTCTGCCTGATCCCTCACTTTATCATTGAATGTTTATCATGAAACTCTCCCAAATGAAACACGCAAAAGAATTCAAGGAACTTCTGGAAAACAATGTCATTTTTTGGTCCTTTGTGTCTTTATCATTATCGGCATGAAGCTGCTCTGGCTGGAAACTATAAAACATGATAACTAAGGAAAAGAAGATAATAAAATTTAGACATCGGCCTTAGCAGTACATTCCTGGAGTATGTGCAAGAAGAACTCTAGTGAAAATCTATTTCAGGAGATGTTGCTCTTTGAAAAAGAATCCACATAATGTTAAAGCATTTTTTATGGTTTCAGGAACCCTTATCTCACACTTGCCAGCTGTTATTGCACAATCACCAGAACACCACACCAAGATATTTGGAAAGAATTTGAGGTTAGTCCTAAATTTTTATACATTAAAGTCCTAAACATTATAATGATCTTTCAAACTACAATTAAAATTGTTTCTAACTTTTCAAAAACTGGTATTTCTAAAGATTTACCTAGTGATGCCACAAGATTGCCAACCCTTGGGAAATTCCAGGCCAAAGCCCAGAAGTAAAAGGACAGACTCCAGAGGCAGTCATATGTGACCTGTGATTACACTTTGCTGCCTGTCCGCCTGAGGAAAAAGCACAAAGCTGGAGAAACACGTTCATGTTGCACAAACTGGCAACTCTACACAAAATGTAGAACAAGTGGGTGATTTTCCTTTACCTCCTGAGGACCAAATCCTATCCAACTTTCCAGCCCTGATGTAGCTGTGCCAATGAGGTTTGTGCTGCATCCTATGGTGGGAGGGTAGTTATGGAGGCCTCCATAAAGTAAAGGAACATTTGTTCCCTTGCCTTGGGGCTGCATTGCAGCTGCACTGGTGCTGGAAAGTTGGATAGGATTGGGACCTAACTCAGTACTTGGCAAAGCTGAATTGGTAACAAATGTATACCCTGTGAGTGTATATTTATGAAGAGCCCAACCTGAAGGTTTGCTGCACCAATAACCCAGGTCTACAAAATTGAGGGTCAGAAAAGTTTTCCCCAAACTTTATGGTGGTTTGATATGAATTTGGGGCAGTGGCATCACTAGGGTTCACGTCACCCGGTGCGGGATGCCAGCGCGTCACCCCCCCCATGCAGTGGGTGGGGCAACACCCCAGTTGGTGGGCATGGTGATGTACCATCACTCCGCTCACACTGGTTTTTTGGCTGTACCTTTTGATAGAACAAAGATAGAACACATTCTGCATGAAATTACGCATTGATTGATATATAACATGATGGTATTATTGCTCCAAACTGTGATTTTAATGATTTTGGTCACTAGTGGTGTCACACACAAATTGACACTAGTGGTGTCAATTTACTAACACCTTATTGCTGCAGTTCTCAGACTTTTAGCACTGGGACCCACTTTTTTAGAATGACAAGTCTGTCCAAGAACCACCAGAAGTGATGTCATGGTGGAAGTGACATCATCAGGTAAATTAAATTAAATAAGTATAAATAATTAAAGTAAAACAAATAATTAAATAAGCAGAAGCCAGTCCTGGCCCACCAAGTGAATTTCCTCTGTAGCCTGCCAGTAATAACACCCCCCTCCAAAACCAGTAAGGTTTTCAGCCCTACCCAGTGCCCAGTTCAATTTAAGAACTTCTGTTTAAACCAGATCACTGTCAGGATCCACTTGCCCTATCATGTCTAGTTTTGGAGATATAGTATAGCCTCTTTAGTGAATGGTTCAGGCAACTTCCTCATGAAGAAGCCATGGTGTAGGCTTTCTCATGAGGAAGCTGCTTGAACCATTCACTAAAGAGGCTATACCATGTCTCCAAAACTAGATGTGATAGGGCAAAATGGATGCCATTTTTGTAATCAGCACCCCAAATATACCCAGGAATTGGTGTAATGTTTAAGGAAGTAAAATGTGTTTTGGCCTGTGTAATCGAGGGGCATTTCCACTTTTGTGCAAGCACAATGTCCATAAACTTCAATAGACCACTGCTGCAAATGCAGGCATGTGGGATCCAAATGTCAGTCTTGCATTGATTTTCATTGTAGTCACCCACCGTCCTTACAATTAGTGATGCACTTAAGGAGGTTTGCCTGGCCACAACTGACATGGAATAGTCTCAGTCCAGACTACAAGGGGATAGCCCATAAGATTTTTACCTATCCAACACATATAATGGCTTGCCATATGAATTTCTTTCCTTATTCCTCACCAGCAGCATATGACTAGGGGACACCCAACCTTGTTTTAAATAGCTTCCTGTGACTACCTGTACACCAGCCCACTAATTATTCCAAAGGTTTAAGCAGTGGGCTTTATCATTGACTTTCCCAGTAGTTTGTCCAGGATAAAGATGGCAGATTGCTTGGGTGTGCAGATGTGGATAGGTTGTCAGATACTAGGCAGTGGTGGCTGGTGGTCTGTGATACCTGGCATAGTACATGGCTGGTGGTCTGTGTTAGGCTTAATGGGTCACAAAGTGTGCAGGCCTAATGATGTGAGGAGTGCATCATATTTCTTACTCATGTCCCAATCCTTTCACTCCCACTGGTGTAACTAATGTTGCGCCAGGGGAGTCTGCTTTATGGCTGTCGCAAAGCAGTCTCTGAGAGTGTGCCCTGCAGAGACTGTCTCCAGCCAGAGGCTGGAGTAGACTCCCGTGCATCAGTGGTCCTATAGACAATTGCCAGAACAAGTAAACCTATGCAGGGGCTTGGAGGGAGATGGAGAGGGTTTGAAAGGGACAGGGGAGGGTGGAATGGGGGGTGGGTGGGTAGAGCAGGGCAGTGATGGAAGCAGGGGGTAGGATTGGCGGCAGTGGTACATGTCACACCCCGCTTCCTGGGCCTGATCCATCTGTGCAGAGCAATGCAGACTTGCACCAGCGATTGAGCTGGCACATAGGGGCAGCTAGGACTTACCCCTGGACAAGGGAACAAATGTTCCCTTACTCCAAGGAGACCTCCAGCAGCCAAAAATCCCTCATGGAATGCAGCAGAAGTCACCCAGACACAGCTCCAGGTAGGTAGGACTGGTTATAGTCATGTTCCATAAGACTGTGCTTGTGTCATCCAAGCACAATGCATGGATTCATTGCAAACTGTTCTGCCTTCTGTAAAAGTTGCCTCTAGTCCTTCAGCCTTTTCACCTTTGCATTTTTACCATATCATTTTCAAACTTCTCTCTTTGCATATAGACCCTGGAAACATACTTTTTAAAACTATCAAGGCTATAATTCTCATGAGGCAAACAAGACCATGTAACCTATTTCTAAGTATTTTCTACACAGATAATGACATTCTCTCCAGTGCCTATACTTGAAGTATCAACCTATTTTTTTCCTGTAGGTCTAGAACAGATAGCTGGCTTCACTTACTGAAAGAGATGAAGATGCACTCTATTCTAGCTATTATTAAACCAGAGGACTGGCTAGACATGTTGTTCCTACTTGAAAACTACCCAGTTGGCCCTACTTGGCCCTGAAAACTACTTTTTCCCCTTGGTTTTTTCAGTACTCATTTGCAATAAGTACAGTGCATGATTCTGCCTTGACTTTGCTCAATATTACCTTCATGCATTTTGAAAATGAGTGCAGGGAGCCATTCAGAATTTGATAAAAAATTTGTGCATCTCAGTAATAATGTCTGATTCACAGCCCAATCCTATCCTTCTTCCTGACTGGTGCAGCCATGGTAAAAGATGCATGCTGCATCCAGCTGGTGGGTAGGGGGGCGGGAGTGGGAAGCTTCAGAGGGAGAGAGGGGATAAATCCCCTTATGCCTCTGTAAGCTTCCTGCTCCACAGTGGGTCTCTTTGGACCTTCACCATCAATTTTGACTTAGTGGAAGTGCAATTCCACCCACATTCCACCAGCAATTTTGCTGGTGCAATTTCAAGGAGAGAAAGGGGACAAGGAGGCTGCTACCAGAGGGGATAGGATCTCCATGGATCCACTCCACCTGCAGCCTGCCTGCCCCTATTCCTCCCCTCCTTAAGTGGTTTGAGGCCAAATCCTATCCAACTTTCCAGTCCTGGTGTAACCGTGCCAATGGGGTTTGCGCTGCATCCTGTGGTGGAAAGGTAGTTATGGAGGCCTCCACAAAGTAAGGGAACATTTGTTCTCTTGCCTAGGGGCTGCATTGCAGCTGCACCGGGGCTGGAAATTTGAATGGGCCCTTGAGTAGGTGCCTTAAGGGTGTGGAATGGCACTTCCACTAAGTCAAAGTGCTCCCAATTTCTGCTGATTCTCCTATGTCCCACATGTTCTACTAGGTCTCACAGTTTCCCAAAGTGGATTTTCAGGGGGCTGCAGGGAGGAGTTGTGTTGTTTTAGTGGAGTGCCAATCATACTACTTTGAGTACAACCCACTGGTTTTAAAAAGCTGTTAGCTGTCTTAAGTGTCTTTGACTGAGACATGGGATAGAAATACCTTAATAAATAAATCATAAATCTAGATGGAATAATAATGATGCTGATAATAATCATACTATTATAATCAATGTGCATATTTTGTGGCTGTTTCAGTACATGTACTTTCAAAATCTGTGGAGAGAAGTGCCAGTGTGGCTGCAATCCTATACACACTTTCTTGGGAGTAAACCTCACTGAACATAGTGGGACTTACTTCTGAGTAGACATGCTTAGGATCGTGCTGTCACTGTGTATTTCAATAAGGAAACACAAATGTGGAATCTCAAATCAATTTGGTAGGTTTACTACCAAATAAGGATGTATCCTCCTGATCCCAGATCATCAGTGTTTTAACCTAAAGGGTTAAAAATATCTGCATGAGGGTGATCCCTTTCTGAGAAATGTTGCTAGTCTTATCAAAACATGGCTGTTTTCTTCATAATTCCTCACATCCTTCACATGAGGATCACTTCAAATTTTATTTTAGGTTTGATCTGGTGACAAGCTAGGGATGTTTGGAATCTCTCCAAAACTAAGCTTGCCTAATCAAAACTCTTTTGGCTTTTTCAGGTTTGCCTGAGGAGCAACCTCCCAATTCACTTCTGATTTTGCTTTAGGTGACCTCTCTCTCTCCCTGAGCTACTTCTGTGGTGTTTCAGCAAAATGGTTGCAGAATGTCAACAAAGTAAACAGTGCTTCTCAAACTGTGGGTCTTGGGCCCATCAGTATTTTGTGACCCAATTTTTGGTGGTTTGCAAAACTGACAGGGCAGATTAGGCTATGAGCATCAAGGGTTAAATAAGCTACTACTGGGGGAGCACTGCTGCCTAATCACCATTACACCCACACCCCTTGGTATTCATAAAGCAGGCAGCAGCCCCAGGGCCTCTTAAAGGTCTGGGAACCACTGAGCTAGGAAATAGTTAGAGCTGCTTAATGTGCAGAACAAGGAGCCAAATAGGTGGGGCACACCAGTTTGAATCTTAAGATTTACGTCACTCGTATAGTGGATTCTTGAACTCATACATGACTTGTTCTTCTGCTTTTACATTGTCAAGTGAAGTATAAATACAACATGAGGAGACAAGAAGCAATGGAGGCAAGTGGGTGGGCAGAGATGAGCATCTGATGGCCTAATGATCTGATGCCCAACGTGACTGCATCAGTTGGCTTCATGGATGGTCACCTTACAGGAGAGACATGAATATAAAATATTTGCTCCCCCTTCTCTCAGCAGTTCTCTGCCACCAGAACTTTCCACTGATTAATATTCATTTTTACTAATGATTCTGGAGTAGAAGTTGCACTTTCCCTTTTAACATGCTGTGTGTCTTTCTGGAGTTGCCTGGGATTGCTTTTACAGAAGCTAACTGAATGCGCTTGCCCTGTAAACATCCCTGGCATAAAGCATCTTGCTTTTTCCTGCCCTGTAACAATCTGGATGATGTGAATTCCTGATTACCTCATTCCTTGTCATTTAATCCACATAAACACAGAATGAAAGGAAAATAAGTACACACTCCTTTGTTTCCCTCAGCTCTCTCCCAGGCATCTGCTACTGGCCCTAATGGGAGAGAGCAGATTTATCTAGATGTCTCCTTGTTTAAGTAAAGATGTACTTCCCCCATACTGTTTGCTAAACTAATGGTACATACAATTTGGGTGGTGAGGGTTTTATGGAAGTACACTCATCACATTTTGTGTACAAATCCTCTATCCCAAATTGAGCTGTAAATGATTTCACATGTTTGCAGCAGACATCAGAGTTGCATAGCTATGGTTGGCAAAAACCTGGAATGTCACCAACCACCACACCAGAGTTGTCTTTCAACTATGTGAAAACGGAATGTGCTTTTAACATAAATAAATATACCTGTAACCCATCTAAAGCAGGGGCTGGGCAGGGCAGTTGACAGAACAAGCTTTCAAATCACTAATAAATATACCTGTCATTTTTATTTTTATTGATAATATGATCTTGCCGTGTGGGGAAAAATGCATAGCAAATCTTGTTATTTGGTGATGTTCGTATTTAGCCTATTCTGCCTGTCAAAAATCCCTGTAGTTGAAAGGGTGATTATGAAATGGTAAGGGAGGCAAATAGTTTTACAAGGAGAGGTCTAAGCTTTTTTCCTGATCTTTTTCCAAAGACAGTTTCGCATGGAAGCAGAGTGCTCTCACATCTGTAAAATACAGAAGATCTTTGGGCCCAATCCTATCCAATTTTGCAGCACCAGTGCAGCCACAATGCAACTCCAAGGTAAGGAAACAAATGTTCCCATACATTAAGGAGGCCTCTGTGACTACCTCCCCATCACAGGATGCAGTGCATGCCCCACTGATACGGTTGCACCAGCACTAGTAAATTGGATAGAATTGTGCCCTTTGTTCTTTGTGGTATTCGTGCCACCAGTGAGAGGACATCCTCTGGTTTCTGGAGCCATCTTGATTACTTAATAATCCTCCTACAGGGACATTAAAGCATTCTGAGAATCATGAACTGCTATCTTCTTTATTTTTCCTGGATCTGTTCCCCGACCAGCTATGCACAAGTGGGAGCCATAAATTGATTATGCCTTTTTTTTTTTTTAACCTTTGGTATACTGGAACAATTTTAATTCTATCTTAGGGAGGGTTTCTATGATAACGTTTGAAAAACTCTATGATAACCCTCCTCTTTGTGTGTGTGTGTGTGTGTGTGTGTGTGTGTGTGAGAGAGAGAGAGAGAGAACCTGCAATCCAGCTTCTTCAACAAGCCTGCTGTTTTCCCTTCCCTCCCTGTTTTTCTTTTTGAACCTTTTACATTTTTTCCTCTGGTGTAAAAGTCCTGCACAATATTTAAGCTTCTCAAAGCACCCCCATGGGGCTATCCAGAGAGAAAAGAAGCTTGGGCACCAGCCAAAAGTGTTTCCCCTGGCTGCTGTTTGCAGTTGCCTACTGCTCAGTCAGCAGGGTGCTTAGATTTATTGGGTGTGAAGTTGCTCATTATGGTTTTACCTTTAGAAGCTTTAATCAAAGGATGACTATATATTGCCCATGCACAAAACAAAACAAAGGAGATTTGATTTGAGATGACACAATTCTTCATAAAAATGCAGACAAAGGGGAAAAAAAAAGTGGTCCTGGCAAAGATAAGGCTTTAATGAAGTTTACTGATAGTGAGTGCAGAGTTTTATTCAAATGTGACCTTTTTAGAAATCAAAGCCTTAGCAAAGAAGACTTAAATGACATTTTATTACCGAGGTGCCCGCTAGTGTCGCCATATTTTAGGGTCCGTCAGCATTTCCATTATAAACCTTCAGGGATTTATAATTTAGCTGCACTATAAAAATTTGCTCTGGGTAGAAACACATACCCTACAAAGCTCCATTTCTGGATCACTTAATTTTTTAAATTAGCATTGCATGGAAATGGGTTCTATTTTTTTCCCTTCTAGACTAAGACTAAATAAAAGGAAATATTATTTTATTCAAACTTGAATTATTATAGTTTATGTATTTAACTCTCATCTTCAATGGCAGCAAGCTGTTGGAAAAATTAAGTTTAAAGCCCTTTCCAGGCATTCATTCATGGATAATGCATGTTTGTCAGGGAGGGGGAGGCTGGCATACGCCACCCTGATCTGTATGCATTCATTAGACCAGGGGTGCCCTGGGGCCACTTGCAGCGCTCGAGGACTCCCAATTTGGCCCTCTGTGAGCCCCCAGTCTCCAATGAGCTCTGACCCTCCGGAGACTTGCTGGAGCCTGTGCTGGACTGACACAACTGCTCTCAGCATGACAGCCAACTGTTTGACTTCTCATGTGAGCTGTGGGATGAGGGCTTCCTCCACTGCTTGCTGTTTTATGTCTGTGTTTTATGTTTTATGTCTTGCTGTTTTATGTCAGTTCCCAAACTTTTAAACTTTAGGACCCACCGCATTGCCATGGTGGATTGCGCACCACACATTCTCAAAGTGTAGATTGCAACCCGCCGGTGAGTCATGTCCCAATTTTTGGTCAGTTGCGGGCCCCCACAATCAGCAAGTTGAAGGGGAGCCCAGAGTGCAATGCAGCCCAGCCAATGAAGTGGGTCATGTGCCGGCACAACCTGGAAGCAATTTCTGCTTTGTTCGCCATGATGCCTGATGGCTTTCTGGTTGTGGCTATCATATTTAGGGCACAATCCTAACCAACTTGCCAGCACTGACATAGCTGTGCCAATGTGGCGTGCACTGCATCCTGCAGTGGGAGGCAGTCAAGGGGTGCCTCCTCAAGGTAAGGACATGTTTGTTACCTTAGCTTGAGCCTGCATTGCAACTAGGTCCTAGGGCACAATCCTAAGCAGGTCTATTCAGAAGTAAGTCCTGTTTTATTCTTCTCTTAGGAAAGTGTGGTTAGGATTGCAGCCTCAGTCACTTTGATCTTCCTTCTGCTAAGATGCATTTGTACATTGAATTGTAATTGAAAATTATTTAATAAAGGGAATCAAAATAAATATATAACCAGTGTAGCCTTTTATATGTTTTCCCCCTCTTAATATGTGGGCCCCTATCTTGTTATCAGAAATATTATGGAGAAGATCTTATGTAGATAGCACACTGGTTCCCAATAGTCAGTGAACAATATTATGGGAATGGGGCAATCATTTTGAATAGGAGTCTCCAAGCTACAGCCTATGGGTCACGTCTGGCCCGCCATAAGATGGCCCACAGCAATCCTTTTTTTTTTTGTCAGAACTTTTGCTAATGTTTGACATTTTAGTCATTATATATCATTTCTCAGTTTAAGCATGGCGTTGTTTCTTCATAACTGTCATGTTTCTCTTTTATTCTGAATCATATCCTGCTGATTACAACAATGATCCAAGTAAAACTTATTCATTCATTTAAATTTCATTCATTCATATATAACATTGACTTTTTTCAGCCTGTGAAAATGTGTAAAATATTTGCTGTGGCTTTCATACAGAAAAGTTTGGAGATCCCTGATTTTGAATAAGTTTACTGGTAAGGGGGTTATATGTAGTATATTTTAAAAAAGGGGGCAACTTGCTCAAGGGATGGGTATACTACCCTAAAAAAAAACCATCTACAGGGGGAGGGGGATACAGTTAATTTGCATATCTGATGAATACACAGTATGTCCCAAACCCCTCTCAGTGGTATGGCAGGTGCAAACTCCAGCCGTTGATGTCACTGGAGCCAAGTGTTTCTGATTGTTTGTCAATTGCAGTATGCTATTTTTGTAAAACAATTCCTCATGTTTTTGGAAACATGCCTAACACCTGGAGCATCCAGATGCAAAGAAGGACAGGATCCTGCCTCTATTAGTTGAGTCGAAGAAGGAGTTGCAACAGGTGCAGCTCCCCAAGCCAGGGTGAGATTAGCTACACTTGCTGAAATTCTCCCTTCTAAACAGCTATCAAAGTGACAAGGGCCCTGCCTGCCTTTGTCTCTCTAGTGACCTCTTACCAGCTAACTCCCTGTCATAAATATTTGTTCTGGCATCTCTACCTCCAGAGCTTCACTAAACCATTACAAGGTCAGTGTAACATTGTGATTTTTGACATTGTGCTGGCACAGTGGTTCATACACTCCGATGGTTTCGTGGATTAGAGACAGCCCCTCTTTTCTGGTCCCTGTCTCTGTGGCTTGTTGGCATTTTGCTAACAGAAATGTTGTTAGTACGCCTTACTAGGACTAACAATATCCAGAGGGATGGCCGTCTATTGCAGCAAAAACAGCAAAGGATCTTGTAGCGAGGCTGCACTTGCCTGAGATTAAATGAAACACAATGGGACTGACTTCTGAGTAAACCTGTATAGGACTGCTCATTTAAAAGTATAGGATTAATTGCAGAAGAAGGTTTCATGGACTACAGTCCGCTTCATCAGATACATGAAATGCACTGTAGTCCATGAAAGCTTTTGCAGATATAGATTAATTTGTCTTGAAGATGCTATGAGCCTCTCTGTTGCTAGAGTTGTCATGCTTCAAGACTTGCTTTCCTCCCTGAAGTCTTTAGAAGCTGAGCATCTGAGTGGGTGACTGAATGTGTCTTGTTCTGAGTGCACATTTATGAACACCAAAGCACTGAGCAGTGCACCCAACCTGCATTTCTCATCATGTAGCTGCTGAAGGATGTTTTGCCCTGTTGTTGGGTAGATTTTATGTTTTTCTAACCTATCTTTTTAACCAAAAGCAAAGCACCACTCTCTTATATCAGAGGAGGACAGGCTACTGCAGGTAGTAGAGAATTTCCTGCCATGTGTCAAGAGTGGGTGGGGGCTCTGCAGGAATCCTTGGTAGGAGAATAGGGGTGTTGCAAATAACTCCTTGTCCCATCAGTAGAATGTCAGATAATACAGTATGTAGTTATTTTGCCATTATTAAGCATTAATATACCAGCAGGATATGGACCACATGAATAAGTAGCATTACTATGTTTCAAAAGGGACAGGGCTTCTATCTCTTTAAGAACTTTGGCTGACCCAATCGTGAAGCCTCCCTGGTGGAGGGAACAGCAAATTCAGGGTATACTTTTTTACCCTGAATCTGTGGCCTCTTCCCTCCAGCCAACCAAACATGCAAGCTGCATTCATCCACTCCCTGCTCTCTAAATACAAGTCAGAATTGGATCATCTCCTTACCTCCCCATATGCTGCTCTTGTTTGAGATTTAAGGTGTAAAGGGAAAGCATCCTTTACTACTCCATACTTGCATGGCATTTAAAGTTTAAACCAGGGGTAGAGCTGGTTGAAGCTTTAACAACGGTGTAGAAGAGGGAATTTATGCAGGTACAGCTAGTCATCTCATAGATGACAAGTTGCACCTGCTGAAATTCCCGCCTCTGCACAATTGTTAAAGGTCAGGAGCCCTAAAGTTGTAAGGCTGGCCATCCCTGGTTTAAACAAATGCATTCCCTTTACACTTTAAACCTAGGGTTACCAGATACAAAGGAGGGTAGAGTGCCTATACCTTTAACCAGTGGTTCTCAAACTCTCTAGGAGAATTTGAGCTGCAGTAAGTCTTTGTGTGGGAGTGGGGAAGGCAGCAGGAGGTGGGGGAAGGCAGTGACGTGATCCCCCAGGATCGCTGCAGGGACTGGCATGCGCTTACCAGTCCCTGCTGCAGCCTCCCAGAGTTTCAGGGCTCCCTGAAGCTTAGAAAGTGAAAGTGGATTGATCATGCTCTGCCTCCACGAAACCAGAAGTAGAGTGTGATCGTTCCGCTTTCACTTTTTAAGCTTCGGGAAACCCTGCAGAGGTTTGCACAGGTCTCCCTGCACCCTTGGGAGGCTTTAGCGACGTGATCCTGGGGATCACATCACTGCCTCCCCCTACTCCTTAAGGGGGCAGAGGCAAGGGCCCTCAGGCTGGGACGTCACAACACCCTAGTTTGAGAAGCCCTGCCTTTAACCATTGTATAGAAGAGGGAACCTGGAGTGGTGCAGCTTTTTTAACTGGTCCATGTTGAGCTGCACATGCCAAAATTCCCTCTTCTATACAATGGTTAAAGGTATAGGCACTGTTCCCCTTTGTTTCTGGTAACCTTATTTAGACCCCATGTGAAGATAAAACACAGAGTCCCCTTCCTCCCATATGCCTTCTGCTGCTACTGGAAGAATGGGGTGGGGGGGGGGGAAGACTCCTATACTCTGGATCACCTCTCCTCACCTACTTGGTTCTTATGAATACCAGCAATTTGGAACCTGCCTCCTGCCCTTTAATTTTCAGTTT
The DNA here is from genome assembly GCF_035046505.1 of Tiliqua scincoides. Classification (NCBI taxonomy): domain Eukaryota; kingdom Metazoa; phylum Chordata; class Lepidosauria; order Squamata; family Scincidae; genus Tiliqua; species Tiliqua scincoides. The sequence continues at coordinate 93,329,932 of NC_089821.1, read as the reverse complement.
ACAGCCTGCTGGTCCACCCTGTTTCTGTTTGGCATGAGCCAAAGTGGTGCAGACTGGGAACTCCTGACTGCACCTTTTCCATTTTAAACCAAAGTGGCATGGATTAGGCAGGCTGAAGATTGTGCTACTGGTAAGCAAAAAGATGGGGGTGCATGCATGTGCTGTCCCCCATATCCATGGATGGTGCATGCATGTGCAGAGGCAATATTGGGGGGATTGAGTTAGTGTAGCAGCTTGAGATTATTCCATAATAAGACTTTCAGTTGTTTGCTGCAGACAGTGCCAATGTCATTGGAGTCAGGTTTTGCTCTGTTTAAAACATAAAGGAAAATTTCAGCACTTATTTTTGAGACATGCTCTGGCATGTGGGTAAGCTGATGAAGATGAAGGAATGTTGAAATCAAATACAGGCTTGGGAAAATGACTCCTTTCTGAGTTAATCTTAACAGCTGGAATCTGTGCAGGTCTTTTTGTTTCCGCAGTTTGATGTTTGCTGCCAATAGTGCCTATTTTAGTGTCAAATGTGCAGAATTAAAGTCTGCCTTTTTGGTTAAAGGTCCACACTACCATGACTAAAAAAAAAATAAAAATGAAATGAAATCTGTTGCTGCCATAACCACTGCAGTATTCAAAGACAAGGGAAAGAAACTGTAAGTTTAGTGGGCAGATAATTTCAGGAAAACAAAGGTTTTATACAAGATGTCAGATGTCCCAGTGTTCAGAAATAATGTATTCCCCCTAAAGTTGTAGATGGAGGTTCTAAAAGTGGGTTGATTACATTATTTATGGGGCTGAATCAAAAATAACAGTTAAACTATTTTTCTGACAAGCTTATTTATTTCATATATTTTATAATTCATTCCAAAGCCTGGTTACAATTTGAGGCTGCTCTATTCCTTGGGGTCAGGTGACTTAAGAATAGAATGAGAAGGTGATGGGGCAAGGAGGAGGTTGGAATGGGAATGGAAAAGAAGTGGTTTTGACAGCAGTGGTGGTTGCTGAATCCTAACCATCTTCCCAGACCCAATTTTGCAGCCTGGATCCACGCGGAACTGTACCAGCGATTTTGCTAATGTGGGTCCGAGTAGACCCCTCTGTGTCATGGAGGCCTATCCCTGGGTAATGGAACAAGTGTACCATTACCCAGAAAAGACCACCAGGACTGCACTCTTCCAGTGCAAGCCACCTTGGCTTGGCTGCATTGGTTGTGGGGGGGGGGTTTGCGGGCTGGAAATCTCATCAGTATATGGAGAACTCCTCCAGATTGTTAAGGTTCACCTGTAATCTGGCTCTTGATGATGATTTTGTGGAATCAGTTTCAATAACTTGCTGCCATTACTGGGTTGGGTCTTCACTGAATTCTGTGGATTTCTTGATCTGTCAGCTGTCTGACAGAAATCAAATTAACCAAGTTCTCTTAAATATGGACATTTTCATTTTGTGACTTTTTACTACAATATTCTTACCAACCCTGAATCTTATCTATTTATTTAATGAATTTATACCTTGCCTTTTTCCTACTCATTGTGGATGCCCAAGGTAGCTAAGGGTATAACAAAGAAGTACATCTTAGGTTCTTATATACAGTATTTATAAAAATTTGACCTTTCTACTTTTGTGCCTCAGTTAAGTATTTAAGTCAATTGTTGTTCTATTGGAAGAACCTCCTTTTTTGTTTAGGCTTGGAGTTTTTCCAGAATCGAGGCTTTGTTTCAACCATCAGGTGAGGTTGGATATTTAAACTCAGTCGGGAGCCAAAAATGTAATGAGGCCAGCCACAGAGACGGGCCAACCATCAGGCAAACTAAGCAATCTCCTGGGGCACCAGCCTTCCAAGAATTTCTCCTGCTTCAGTTACGTAATTGACTTCTAGGGAGAGCCACTGCTGGCTCTTCAGGTGTACAAAGGCAGCTTGGCAGTTTATTGGCTAGGTGATAACCTTCGAATACCAGAGTGTCTGATAATCTACAGCAGTTTTCCACACTTAGATGTAAAGCAGAAGAAGTAATGAAGTAACAAACGTCAAAACTGAAAGTATAAAAATAAGGTCCTGGTCAACCCTCAAGAATTTAATGTGCTGCTGTTCTACTCGGCACAAAAGACAAGACACAAAGTGAGGAGAAGGCAACATCTTAAATTTCCCTAAGGCAGCATGATGTACAAACATTTCTTTGTTCCAGTGTTTCCTCTGCTCAGACAGGTTTTGCTGCTCTTTGTAAGAACTAGTGGGAATAATTTTTCTACACTGAAAGTGCAGTCATCTGTTGACCCCTCCTATCTTCACTTCTACTATCAAAAACCTTTGCTCACTACAAGAGGTGAAAGAGAATGGATGGGAGTGTGGATTGTTTGGAAATAGCTGGGACACTTCTGCAGAACAACAACAACAAAACACACACCCCAATCCTTTTTTAAAAAAAAATTTTAATTTTAATTTTTTTTTTATTAACACACATACAAACAAACATATAACATACATTTAGGAGTGCTAAATACCATATACCATTACTAATTAATCATACCATATCTCCTAATCTATTTACTTATCTATTTCTACCTCTTATTGATTTATCCATTTATTTATATAATATACAATACATTTTCCCTAATGCCCTATGCTATATTTTCTAAATATCCACTTTCTACCAAGCATAAACTAACTTCAATTGCTCATTAATATTAAAACAAAATAATCTAATTACCAAAATTATCACCTCAGCTATTTCAACTCCAAACTAATTCTCCAATCTAATTACACTTTTTTCTTTGACATAATAACCACATATAAAACAATTCTTCCACATGTTTACATTTCCAGCTATATTTTTTAATACATTCTAATTCATATTTATCAATTTCATTCTTTTTTTTTTTTCAAATAAATTTGGGCCATTGTTATTAGCTGAATAAATCCTCCAATTTTCTTTAACCCTCAGATTACCCCTCAGGGTTCTTTTTCTTTCTTACTTTCCATTTTTTCTCCTGTAATATCTTTAATAATTTATCTCTATAACAGAATCTGATAAATCCACACTTTCTTATATAGGGTTTTTCATTCTTCCAGTTAACTGGGATATATTTTCTCCTTGTTCCAACAAATTTTGTGATTTGTGCACTCCTGTTAGTCTGTCCATCTTATCTTTCTTGATCTCCATCAGCACCTCTTCTTCGTCCTGTTGATCATCCTGTTGATTTTCCTCCTTGTCCGCTTTTTCTCTCCCTTGTTTATCTTCTGCTTCTTTCTTCACATCTTCCAATTGTTCCTTACAGACATCTCTCTGTTGGGAAAGAGTCTCCAGACTGGCTTGAATCTGCAAGGACCAATTCAGCTGTTGTCGCTCCATAACAAGCAATCTCTCTGTATTAATCAAGATTTTCTGTATCCACATTTCTGGAACAGAGTCCATTTTGCAATTTCTCTCTAGTCCACTAGATGTCTACAACATATTATTCTCCTCACTTCCACCACGTCATTACTACTCTGCCATCCACATTCCTTACATACCTCTTGCAGATAACAGTCCAGTGTGGTTAACGGAGAGAAAAACAAAACGAAAGAAAACAGTCTCACCGTCTCTGGTGCAGAGAAAACAAAACTCTTTCAAATCTAATGAGAATTATATTTATATTCAATTATGTCCAAGAATAATTCTGAATTTTAGTTCACACCCAAGTTATGGTTGTAATTATAATCCACCACCAATTTATTCCACGACAGAGAAAAAGAGCACTTTCAACCTCCTTAAAAAGTCTCTCGTTAACGCCTCCAATATATCCAGGGCTTTTAGCCAAATCAGTCAGAGCCGGGGACAATATTAACACTTGCCTATCTTAAATTTCCAGCTTAAATTTTACACTTTACCCTTTCTCCCCCTCCATATGGCATCTCAGCATGGAGCCAGCAGCTTGATTGCAGATCACTGCACCTCCCCCAATACCGTCACAAACAGTTAGATTCCTCTGAGAAGAAAGCCCCGCCCCCCAAGTCGGGCTTTCAGTTTCCCAGATACCTGCACCGATGAAGATCTTTGGTGTACAGCCCAATCAACAGCCCAATCCTGTTGTCCCTCCCCCTTTTCCCCTCTCCACCCCTGTTCTACCCTCCTGCCACCCCCTCCCACCTCTCCCGCTGACTTACCTTTCTCAGCAATCGGCAGGAGAAGTGACAGTGTGGGTGGGAAGATGCAGGTATTCCCACAGATGGAGCTTTTTTTGAGACTAGTACTAACTTTGTGGCAGTCAACATCAGTGGAATGTGGCTGGTCTTATGACCGTAATAAAGATTTACTACTACTACATCAGTGGAAGAAGAGGACCATTGATGGCCAATAAGTATAAGATTGGGCTGACAGGTGAATTGCTTATGACTGTGGGGTATCACTATAATATATATAAAATATGAAAGAAAGTCGGGCTAGTGTAGTGTAGTGAACAGTCCTAAGTCTGAACTTGGGCAATCCAGGCTGGATCTTTGACATGAAACTTATTGGTGGGCATTGGAAACGTAACAGTCACTAAGCTCAATTTGTTGTAGTGATAAATGCCCTTCCCCTCATTTTTCCTTATTTGGACACAGCTCAGGGGCAGGTTCAGCAGCCTCCCCCCCAAAGAAAAAAAAACCTGTCAGGGTGACTCTCTGTATGCAGCCTCTTGTCTGAAACTCCATTACCAGCAGCCAGATTCAAAATGTTCCTCCCTATCTGGAATGGCTTGCCTGCCTAGAGATTAGTATGCCCTGCTGACTGGGCAGCCAAACCCATCTGTCTAGGTAAAGGTTTGGGATAGGGTAGCCAGGTGGGTTCCACTCCTCCAATCAGCGATATCCCAGTGATATCAAGTTATCTAAGTTCAAGCCCAGGGATACTCTGTGTGTTTTCTGCCTGGTCTGCCATGGAAATCTAATGCTGGTACATGGAAGTCACACCCACTTGCTCTCCAATAAGTGCACAGATTCCTGGGACCATGTAAGTAGCTAGTGATAGGGACTAGCTAGATACGCCAGGAATTTATTTTGTGTGGGTTTCCCTTTTCACTCCAAGCCAGCTTGCAAATGTCACTGATTTAGTGACATGATGTGCATAGGGGGTTTGTGGACTTTGCTATTTAGCGGAACCTCAGCTCCATCTGCTGAGTTTTACTAGCAGGGATGTGTGACTTGACTTGAAAGGCATGGACTCGAGTCACCAAACACACATTTCCTGGACTTGAGACATTGATAAATAAATTATCAATGAATCATACGAAATGAAGTTTATTACTTCCGCACTGTATTTGAAGTTGAATGGCTTTCTGATCACAGTGAGTCTGTTTCAAACAAGCAGTGAAGGAGCCTGCCATTTGGATGTGCTTCCTTCACACTTGACTCTAAGTGCATTTGGTATTGGCCTCCTCTAGGAAATGAAAAGATACTGAAATAAAATTTAACAGGATTTGGCCTTGCTATCACCATTGTTGTGCAATGAATGAAACTCATTTTCCCCTAGCTTTCTATGAATTGAGGGCCAACGTTGGGTCTTTACAGAAGCCACAGAAACAGGCTGACCTTATGCAGAGTATGTATTTTGAATGCTTTTAAATGGCAGAGGCATTTTCTCCTTATGCCTGTGCATCTCACAAACATCTAGCATTCCGGGCCTGCCTGTTTCATTGCAGGCACAGATTCATATTTGCAACGTTTCATTGAGCCGCTCTCGCCAGTGTTTGGACACAATCAAGACTATTGTTTCTGCTGAATGACAAAAATGTCAAAAATGCATCAAGAAAATTCTTGGCCACACTGAAGTCACTGGCAGTTAGTTGTTCAATGAATTCAACTGAGTCATGATTTCACTGTTGTTTTTTTTAAGGCTTAAAAAAACGGTTGGGAAAAGATCATTTTTGTGTCGAATGCAGCACTTACCTATTTGATAGTTTGCCCTATTTCCTCGGAGGGGGTGGAAACTATAGAGTCATAGCACAGTATAGTGGTGGGTATGCAGAACCGATTGTCATGGCAACAGCACCTTGGGCATGTTGAGCTCTGAGACAAGACAAAGAAGGGAGCCATGGCCCAGTTGCCAAGACAAAGAAGACGCATCTTCCAGGCTGAGGAGAGCTGCATATATATCAACAGACCAGAGAAGACCATGAAGGGTTGAGTCTTACCTGCAAGCATGCATTTAGGGCTGAGAGAGCGATCAGCCAGGGAGCCCAGGACATCCATGGCTCATCTGAAAGCCAAGAACCCAAGTGTGGGGAGAGGGAGAATGCCCCGGAGATATTACTCAGTTTCCCTTCCATCTGGATCTAAAACTAGGCCGCATAACCTCAGACTGTGGCACCCTTTTATATTCTGGGTCTGCTAATCATGAGGAAAATAAGGAACTAGTAGAGCACTGAAGCACTGTCTGTGGGCACTAGGACCCTTAGGGCCCAATCCTATCCAACTTTCCAGCACTGGTGCAGCCGCAATGCAGCCCCAAGGTAAGGGAACAGATGTGCCTATACCTTGAGGAGGCCTCTGTGATTGCCTCTCCACCACAGGATGCAATGCATGCCCTTTTGGCACAGCTGCACTGGTACTGGAAAATTGGATAGGACTGGGCTCTTATTCAGCAACAACTCTGTCCCTGGAGAGTTTCCTAGACATTATTCATCTGCTCTCAAGCACATCTTCACAATCATAATGGCTGGGAAACTTGGGAAACATTTCACACCCTTTGCAGAGTAAGACTTCTGCACAGCCCTTGCATAAACACAACTTTCTGCATGTGGAACGGGAAGAACATTGAACGTAAGAACTACCCCACTGGATCAGGCCATAGGCCCATCTAGTCCAGCTTCCTGTATCTCACAGAGGCCCACCAAGTGCCCCAGGGAGCACACCAGATAACAAGAGACCTCTTCCTGGTGCCCTCCCTTGCATCTGGCATTCTGACATAGCCCATTTCTAAAATCAGGAGGTTGCACATACACATCATGGCTTGTAAACCGTAATGGATTTTTCCTCCAGAAATTTGTCCAATCCCCTTTTAAAGGGATCCAGGGCAGGAGGGGCATCTTGCTCAAGAACGGCACCCAGGAGAGTTTTGTTTTTTGTTTTTTAATGGCAGAATATTTTATTATTATGAAGTAGTATCACATTCTGCTGCTTTACAGCGGACTCATGGCATATGTTTATAATTTTGAGGTTTGTATCTGAAATTCTCTCACACTTTGCATGAACTCTTTCTCAATCCCCTATCAATCAAGATGAAATTTATTCTGTATCAATTTACATGCGTGGTTTAACAGATTCCAATACCAGTGAAAAGAGAAATTTGGGTTGCAAATACAACCATAAGGACTGTCAGGTGTAGCTTGAGAAGGCAGAAAAGCTCATTCAATCATTTAGTGGCACTAAGAAAATGTCTGTTGCACATATATCCATGTAAGAAAATTAACAACTTTAATTCATAGGATATCTGTAGTATAGGAAAAAAAGGATGGTTATGTAGATACTTTAGTGATAGCAAGTTAAACCATACAACAAACAACCCCACTCTTTGCAAAACAACAACCAAAAACCTCAAATCAGTCTTCTGCATTCAGGCTGCAAGAGACTGAAGGACTAATAAGAATTATTAGAAAGGCACATCAGCACTAATACTAGTTGCTGCAATTCACAGTTGTAAGTTGTGGGGCACTATATTTATTATTTTATTATATTATTTTATTACATTTTAATATTCATACATGCTGGCAGAATCTGCCTTTCAAAAGTCCCTTGTGTTGGTAGCGCCTGCCATTGTATTGAAAGAGCAATAAAAACAAGCTTTTACTATCAGTGATGTTCCATGTATTCATTTCTGTCAACAACTTTGAATAATTTTGCAGCCCTTTCAGTGCAAATGTTTTTGTTTAACTAACACTTGCAGTCAAAAATGTACTTGTGAAACAGAAAGTGTTTCATGTTGCTACTTCAGTTCAAATGGTGCCATTATTAGCAGGTTTCACTTTGTACAAACCTGAGTCCTGAAACAAATACTTCAGGAGAATAAATACTGAGAAAAATGGTGTTTGAGTCAGGATACTGATTACGCAGAACAAAAGGGAAGGTGAAGGAGAAGAACAATGCAAACATTTCTGAATGTCCTCCTCTCCTTCAGAGGCACACATTCACTGGCAGCTCAGAAAAAAAAAAAAAAAGGATTCTGGAATGGGTGAAAAGCCAAGAAAAGTTTTTATAGTTCCTGCTCACATTCTCTTCCACTCTCAAACGACAATTAGCACTAATAAGGACATTTATAGAATGCCAACCTATTTCAGCGTTTCTCAAACTGTGGGTTGGGACCCACTTGGGTGGGTCCCAAAGCTATTTCTGGTGGGTCCTGCAGAGCCTTCAAAGAAAACACAAGTGATGGAAAGGTCAGATAACTAATTGCTTCAAGTCTTAGGGCTATTAAAAAAAATCAGGTAGCTGCTAACTGCTCTGCAAAGAGCTGAACTCCTGCAATTTGCAAGCTTGTGTACATATAGGGACATAAATGTTTGAGCATCTTTTTTCTGGTATTTTTTTCCAAGTTTGTCAATGACAGATGGTTGGGGCAAGTAAAGGCTGGATCACATAACTAAAGGCCAATCTTATCCTCTACGAAGCCTTGGGGTGCAGTGTGCCAAAATGGTGACTGCTGTATCCAGTGGCCCTATGTAGGCCACTGGAGATCTCCTTGGGGGAAGGGGTCTTTTGTCCCCTTCCCCCAAGGAAAGCCCCACAATGGGGCTTCTCATGTCTGCACCAGCTATTTTGCTAGTGCAGACAAAAGAATTTCTGTGTTGGGCTTTTCAGCCCGACACGGATAATAGGATCTGCGGAGCTACCAGTCCCATTCCCCTCCTGGGCTGGTTCTTCCTCCGCCCTGCCCTTCCCCCCCCAGAATGCTCCCCTCACCCTGAAGACCCGCACCATTGCCTGGTGGTGCAGTTTACTTCTGGGCACTTCCACGGTGTCCTCTGTCTGTAGGTGGGCCTAGCGCCAATAGGCACAGCCCCGGTGCTGGATCTCCCTCCTCACAAGGTACCGTAAACATGCTTTACAGCATGTTTATGACACCCAGTGCCAGCACTAGAGCTCGGCGTCAGTGCTAGAGGCCCACTGGATTGGACCCTAGGCCCTTTGAGGATATTCATTAGGGCTTCCTCATTACAAGAAATGGACTGAGTTCTTTGCAAGCAAGCAAATAAATAAAATATTACTTGTAAATAAATAAATATATTATTTCTTTCTAGATCACCTTACTTTTTAAAGTCTCGCAAAGCTAGGTGGGACCCAGTGGAGTGTCATTTTAAAAAGTGGGTCCCGGTTCTAAAAGGTTTGAGAACCACTGATCTATTAGAATTCTATATTGACATCAGGACAACCTTAAGTGTAATCCTAGACCAGTGATTTTCAACCCCTGTGCCGTGGCACATTGGTGTGCCATGAGCAAGTGTGCTGCAAGAATTTGGGGAAGGGTCATTTATTTTTAGACCATTGGGGGATGTGAGCCCCAAGCCAGCAGTACGGTATGCCTTGTCAATTGTCAAAAAACTGATAGTGTGCCTTGACAATTTTAGCACCTTGTCAGTGTGTTGTGAGGGGAAAAAGACTGAAATTAGCTGTCCTAGACAAATCACTGGGAACTGCAAGTGGAGACATGGTGAAGTGGGGTCAAAATCCAAACGCCCCATCCCATACGTGGGGATCACATGTGTGTTGATATGAGCCATAGTCATGTTCTTCATACAATGTGTGGACATATACAACCTTTAGGAGCACATTTTCAAGCAGTTGAAATTGGCAGGTGATGGGGGGGGGGCAGTTTTGAAAGAATTGTAAAGCCAGAAGTGAGAAACCTGTTCAGTGATGGAGCTAAACAGCTGAAGGCAGCTGGTGAGATATGACACTAGATTTTAAGGTTCAGTTGCTTTTATTAATGCTGTAAAAGTATTTTGATCACCACAGCAAATTATGAAATGCATAAATCATCAGATTATATTAGCTTGGGAAAAATACATGATAAAAACTTTTCGCAAAACAACACACCAAAGGAACAGTTGAGTAGACAGATCAATGTTTTGTCTCATTTTTTGTGTGGAAGGCGCATTAGAAAGACCTAACAGTAGAAATCAGTGATTAATAATGATTGCAATAATTTTATAATTTTTTTCATTATATTATTCATCCTGGTTTTCAGCCAAACTGTAGTTCACATGGGCCCTGCATGCAACCATCACCCTTCACACAGAAAATGCAATTAAAGTTGTAATAAGTAGAGAAGATTTATTAGCTATTGTTAGATATTATTTATAGTGAAGATATAAGTGTGGGTTGCTGCTTTTGCTGCTGGCTGTGGGAAGTTAATTCTCTGCTCTCTCTGGTGGTCTGTGGGGAAGCACACTGGAAGTAATCAAAGGCAATCCTTTTTTCCCTGAGACTTAGCGGACCACTTCTCAGGGTTTTGCGGATGACCTGTGGTCCCCAGACCACAGGAACCAGTGCTCTAGATAGGGAACCAGTGTTCTAGATAGGGCCGAGAAAAGGTTCGTGTCTGAAACACTGGAGTTTCACTTCCAGATACTGTACACCAGCAGGTCTAAAGCCCTTGGTCTCCAGATTATTTTACACTCCTAAAAGGAGTGTCAGGAAGCCCTACTGGGTCTTTTGTGGAGTCTTGGAGATCCCCATGTATGCACAGAGTGGCACACTGCTGAGCCCAATCCCAAATATTGGCAAAGCTCTGGGGGAATGAGAAAGAAGAGCCACGTACAGGAGAGGTGGGAGGAATGGATAGGCAAACTGGGCAGGGAACAGATGGTGGTCACTTATGGTTTGCTAATGGAGCCCAGGACTCCTGCGAACACACATTGAGAAATACTGGTATAGGCAATACTGAGCTAAAATGAACCAGTGGTCTAATTCACTGTAAGATGGCTTCAAGATGATCATAGTGTCATCTTCAATCAAATGAGGGGAGCCTATTTTTCTGGTATTTCAATGTTTTGAAGTTGCTCAACCCAAGGTTTATTCATGAATATACATTTCCAGCAGAATATGTCTTGTTGCTTCCTCAAACCGCTCCTGATTCTCACTTAAAAAGCTTATCAGAGTGCTAAGCAAACAACAGGAACTTGGAGAAAGACGGCATGAAAGAGCCGGTGCAGGTCAACATTTCTATGATACTCCCACTCACTTTTTAGAAATCTCAGATAAAGAGACATTCCATCCCATATTCTCATTGGAAAGTCTCTCTATCTCTTATGTACTGTTAGCACCATCCCACATCCTGAAGTGGTGAGACATCCTGGGACAGCGCTACAGGGTTTAGCTTTCCTTTGATGAGAGAACACTGGAGACTGATGCTGTCTTCATGATATTTGTTTAATTTACAGATATGCAAGCAGAATATATGGGGATTAAATGTAATGTTCTGCAGCAGGCAGCAAGTCAGCTAACCCTGCATACTAACCCAAGAATGAGCCCCTTATATTGCAAAATGCTTCACTTTAATCCAGAGGTTCTCAAACTGGGGTGTTGTGACACGTACCAGCCTAAGAAGCCCTGTCTCTGGCCCCTTAAAGGATGGGGGAAGAAGGAAGGCAACAATGTGATCTCCAGGAAAGTGATGCTGCTGGGGATGGGAGGTTTAATATACATATAAAATATATATATAGCGCTATAATAGCTAGCGCTATTATATATATATATATATATATATATATATAGCGCTGGAGTCCTGGGGGGGGGGTCCAGGGAGCCCTCTTAAGGGCTACCTGTGCCTCCAAACATCTAAAACATCATCGCAAAACTAGAAGTGCCTGTTTTTTTTTTGCTATTTTTAGATGTTTGGAGGAGAAGGGAGCTCTGCGGAGGGCTCCCTGGACCCCCCCCCCGGACTCCAATATTGGCTGCAGTTAAGTAAAAAAACAAGCCTCCTTTCCCTGGCAGCGGTGTAATCCTGGGGATCACATTGCTGCCTTAGCCCCACCCACACGTGCACTTACCTCAGGTCTAAATCACAGCTCTATGGTAATTCTCAGTCTGTGCCTGATCTTTCCTTGCCTCTTGCTTCATATTGAAAAACTTTCTTCTGGTCCCTCCCATATGCTGGAGGATGTCACCTTTCCAAAATTACATGGAAGCTTGCCAAAAGCTAGTGAGACATTACTCATGATAAAGAGACAAGCTCCTGTCACTAGTTTCCACTGATGAAACATCAACTTATTGTTGTGGACCAGTAGCCAGTCAACTGCTTGACATAGGGTGGTCACTTAGCATTTGTAACACAACCTTGTGTATCCTAAGTTTGAGACTTCAGCACCTACTACTGCAGCGCTATGAGAGAAGAGGAACCTTATCTCTGGTTTACAAAACCACACGAACTTCATTATACATAGAATCTGAAAATTTAAATAATTTCATTGGCTCTATGGCTAGTCCAGGAGTAGCCCACCAATGATGCAGAGTGAAGTTGAGCAGTAGGATGGGGGAGGGACAAACTGGTGAGGGGTGCTTAACATCCTGGGACCATCTGCTGCTTCCCCAGGCACACCACCTGACCAGCTGCTTCATCCTGTCTTCTGCTCCTTTTGCTCACTCTCCTTGGGGAACAAGCAAGAAGAGAATTGGGTGGGTGGCAGTTTATGTCCTCTTTGGCAAAGAGTACTGCTGCCAAAAATTGTGGCAGTATAGCTGAAGGAAAAAGTAGCTGCTGCTGTGATGCTGCTTGAAAAATGTACTGCTTCCACCACTTACTTCCTCTTCTTCTTCTGCCACTTCTTCTAAACTGGCTGGGGGGGGGGGTAGAGGATGCTGGGAGCAGAGGAGGTTCCCCTCCCAGGATCCTCTTTGCCTAGCCAATTGAGTAGCAGCAGCCAGCGTCAGAGGAGATGAGGAGGCAGAGGGTTACATGCTCAGAGGAGGCATGATGTGAGAGGGTTACATGCTCAGGAGTGCTGAATTTGTGCACTGCTTTGGCATGGGCTTGGCCAAACCCCATGGGAAGATTTTTTTGGCATCAGGGAATCCAAGATACAGTCACCTGTCATTTACACTCAGTGTGTGGGAATTGAGAGGAACAGCACAAGGTGAAAAGGAGCAAGCAGGATGTGTCCAGTGATAAAGACTTCTTAGGCCTTTAAGCTCATGTTTCAGCATTCTGAGAGCTAATCAAATGTGTGTCCATCACTGGCCTCTTTCTTTTAAAAACACAGGACAGAGAAAACTTTGATCATAGGAACTGGCGTAGCTAATGATTGAGGAGCCCAGTGCTGAGCTCAAAATGATGCCCCGGAAGTGATGCCACACCTGGCTTTTAAAAAAGTGAAAATGGGGGGAAATCGCCTCCTCCCCCCAGCAGCTCACTGCCCACTTGCTCTGCCGCCTCCCCTTAGGCTCTCCCCCATATTAACATCTTGTTGCTTCCCTGCTGTATCATAATAACACCTAATAGGCTTGTGGAACAATCAGTCTCATTGGCCAGTTTTGAGTTTTAAAAAACCAGTTTTTGTTACATAATGCAGTTGTGTGGTTATTTGGTTTAACTTTTGATAGAATAGAGATATTTTGACATGGTTTGTTTCATTGCATTCTGCATTAAATTCATATAGTGGTATATAACATGATTGTATTATACAAAAATACCAAGGTTTCCACAATTTTGGCCACTAATGTCAAATTCAGGTTGTTGCCCCCCTAAAGCTTGTTGCCTGGTGCAATTGCTACCCCTTTCACCCCCTTAGCTATACAACTGATCATAGGAAACTTCCAGATATTTAAGGAATCTTCCACCTCTTGCAGATATATTCCGAAGGAACAGGCTGGCTCAGACAGAAGTGGAGGGGAAAGTGAACTGCTTATGTTTATCTACATCAGCAGTGTCCAAACGTTTTGGCAGGAGGGCCACATCATCTCTCTGACACTGTTTTGGGGGTCAGGAAAAAAAGAATTAATTTACATTTAAAATTTGAATAAATTTACATACATGAATATATTAGAGATGGAACTTATATGAATGAATGAAGGTCTCGCGACAGCTCAAGACCTATAAAAGACCTAGTGCAAAGCAAGGCTGGCCTTTTCTTTGCTGCCATTGCTGCTTCGCAGATGTGAAACAGCAAGCAGTGAAGGGAGCCCTTGGCCCACAGCTTGCGCGAGAGGTGGAACAGTTGGCCATAGTGCTGAGAGCAGTTGTGACAGGCCAGAGTGGACTCCAGCAAGTCTCAGATGCGCCAGAGGCTCATTGGATACTGGGAGCTCCCCGCGGGCCTGATTAGGGGTCAACCCCTGGACTGGGGTTTGGGCACCCCTAATCTATATATACATGCATTCATAAGACCATATTGTTTTAGAACCTTAGGCCTCTAGGCTTGATCCTGAAAAGGAAAAGTGGTGGCCCTAGGAAGGAAAAAATGGACTGTGAATATTCCACCTTAAAACAGTTCACAGTTATCAAATGTTTCTTTTCCTTTCAGAAAGGCTGATTCCGCATATTTTGAACTGAACTTGTCGGAAGATAAGCCATTAAGGGCACTGTACATGAAGAAAGGATGGAATTTTGCAGTGTTCAGAGAGCACATAGTTAATGACTAAAGGGCAGAAAATGATGCTTGTGTGCGCACATTCCAAGCATTTCTTCACCCACCATTCTCTGGTTTCATGGCATAAAATAAGAGAAGGCAAAGGAATGCAGGAAGCGTAGAAAGAGACAATGTCAGGGGAATGAAAGAAACAGCTTCTCTGTAACGGCATTTGTTCACATTCATTCATACTATACTTCTATTTTCCTTCAGTCCCTCTGCTGCCTTCCCCATGGTTGGAATTTGATAATGGAATGGAGGTGAGGGGTGGCAGAAACTCTGTACCAGCAACAGATCTAGCACTGGGCGAACGGGAAAAATGCCCCAGGTGCTAAGTCCACGTGCCTCTAGGACCGCGTGGAAAGCCTCATTGAAGCTCCTGACTTGGTTGGAAACTGCACATCTGGTAATCTTGAAGTGCAATTTAAGACCACGGGGAAGCATTCTAACACATCTAAGGGTCACATGAGGCTTTGTCGTGTGCTAGAAAGGTAGGGGCAACTTTGCGTGTGGGGGGCAGCATCTCGGACCTTTGCCCCAGGGATGGCAAAGGTAAGTCCACCATTGCTCTGCACTGCAATGGTGCTCTGCACTGCAATGGGGGGCAGCATCTCGGACCTTTGCCCCAGGGATGGCAAAAGTAAGTCCACCATTGCTCTGCACTGCATCTACAGAGCTCGTGGCATGTGGCAATAGCTTTGTCAGGGTTCCTTCATCTGCCAAGAGACTGATTCAGTGGTTCCCAAACTGTAAGCCATGTCTGCCCATGAAGCCATGGAAACCAGCCAGGGGAACTGTGGGGTCCTTACAAAAAACCCACTGCCCTAAACAATGTATAGAATTGTAGCCCTAATGGGGAGCCGTGGCCAATGGCCCAGTAGGTCAAGGGAGTAAAAAACATGGAAACCACTGGACTAATTCATGGTGGAAGGGAAGGTAGGCAAAAAAGAGAGAGAACATTTCCTTTCGTTTTCACCTTGCTGAAGCTCTTATCTCTCTTTGTGAATTCCTCATTTCTCTTAATCTTAAAAATAATCCTGGAATAATGGAAATTTTGGTTGGTAAACCTTACATCAGAAAAGAGCCCTGCTGAAATAGGTGAAAGGCCTATCTAGTCAGGTATCCTTTTTCCCTCAGAGCCTTACCAACTGCTTCCTGCCATTTCTCAACTGCAGCTGGTTTTCAGAGGCTTACTGCTGTTTTTGAAAGGCTTGTTCTCCACAGATTTGTCAAATCCCCTTTTAAAGCTTTCCAAACTAGTGGCCATTACCATGTCTTATGGCACCAAATTCCACAGAGTAAATTTGCACACTATGAAGAAGTGCTTTCTTTTACCTGTCCTGAATTGCCCATCAATCCGTTTCTTTGGATGCCCCAGCCTTCTGATCATTTTGTTTGCCCATTTTTGCGCCTTTTCCAGCTCTACAACATCTGTCTTGAGGTGCAGTGACAGACTTGAAGTGTGGTGGGCAAACCGACCTGAGAAGAGGGGTGGGACCAGAATTCAACACTGTGGACCCGCCATTTTCAATCTTTTTCAGCTCAGGGCACACTGCCAAGGCATTAAAATTGTCAAGGCACACTCCCAGTTTTTTACTTACATTAAATTACTACATTACAATTAATTTTTAATTAATATAATTAATACAATTAAATCAATACATGACAAAGGGCACAATCCTAACCAGGTCTACTCAGAAGTAAGTCCTATTTTGTTCAATGGGGCTTACTCTCAGGAAAGTGTGGTTAGAATTGCAGCCAAAGACTCACAAGAAGGTGTGGGGTGAGGGGCAATGAAGACACATGATTGAAAGAAGTGCAGGATTCAGCTGGAGTGGGGGGGGGAGAGAATGTGAGGAAAGTGATTCTGGACCTTTGAAAGGTGTGGAGGAGTGAAGGGAGGTACAGTAAGAGAGGTGCTAACTGCGATTATGAGATCTGGGGGGCGGGAATGTGCCTGTGGGAGGGAGTGGGGTGGGGAGAAGTGCCAGTTGCCTGCTCCTGTATTAAAGGAAAAAGAGTGCGACCAAAAGTCCCATCTTAGGCAATATGTCTACTCAGAAGTAAGCCCCATAATAGTCAATGGGGCTTACTCCCAGGTAAGTGTGGATAGGATTGTGGCCCAAAGCCCTGCCTCTGAAAGGTGAAAGACAAGGCAGGGAGGGTCACCTTGGGCAGTTGCAGGCAACTGTGGCAGGAAAAGGGGCTTTCACGGACCCTTTGCCAGGCCAGCCAGTTCTTGGGCTGGTGGCCTCAGCAGACTCGCTCTCTTCCGACCTGCTTGCCTGCTCCTGCCTCCCTCCTTCTCACTCACTCTGGGCTCTCTGGCTGCCCAGTCAGCTGGCGGGGCGGACTTGATACCCAATCCTAGTCGTGTCTACTCAGCACCATAATAGTCAATGGGGCTTTTTCCCAGGTAAATGGGATCGGGTTGCAGCCTTCCTCTCGCTCTGCTCCTTTCTTACTGCCTGCCGCCTGAGGGTTAAAGCAGCCGCTTCTCCCCAGTGCGCGCAGCTGCTGTCGGCTGCCTGCCTCCTCAGGCCCTGCGGCAAACCTGAGACAGCCTCGCAGCACACCAGTGTGCTGTGGCACAGTGGTTGAAAACCACTGCTGTAGATGGATCCTAACACCTGTCCCCAGCCTGAGTGGCCTTACATGGGCTGCTCGAATTTGTGCCAGGAATTTTGCTGGTGCAAATCTGAGCAGCCCCACAGGGCTGACTGGGGCATTACTCAGGGTAAGGGGATATAAGTCCCCTTACTCTGAGTTGTGCCCCAGCCCACACCTATCCTGAGCTGGATACAGACGGTGTATATATGAAGTTAGGATGTTTTGTCACGCATATCACTTAACACTTATTTACACTGAACTGCATTTGCCATTTGGTTGCCCAGTCACCCAGTCTGGAGAGATTCTTTTGCAAGAGCAGAACCTTTTTTATTCCATTTTGGTTTTTACCAACCTGAGTAGTTTGGCATCATATCCAAACGTAGCCACCTCACTGCTCACCCTTAAGTATGAATCATTTATGATTCATAGTTCTTAATTCTCTCCACTGTGAAAATTGCTGTTTTTTCCCTACCATTTACCCATCTAGACAAGGACCTATCCTCTTATTCCATGACTGCTAAGTTTAGTCAAGAGTCTTTCATAAGAGACTTGGTCAAAAGCTTCTGGAAAGTATATAGTGTCAAGTATGGTAGATCACCCCTATCCACGAATAGGCACGGTTTTATTTATAGCCACTATTGACACAGTTTTACAGCTTTTCCTGTCAGGAGGGACCAATGACCCATCTGGGTGAACAGAACCAGTGCAGAAACTGAGATCCCTTTACCACCCAGAAAGGAGCTTCAAATTTCAGACCTGGTGGCTCACTTCATGAAGTAGCTCACTTCATAAAGCCGTACAGAATTATGTGCTTTAGGTTCTAGCCCTCGTGGTGCATTACATATATATTCCCAATATATATAGATCCAATATATATAGATCTATATATATTCCCATATATATAGATCCAGCAGTATGCCATTTAAAACCCTATTCAGATGCCATGCTGGTGTTGCATGGACGTCACCATGATGCTCATCATATTCTAAGCCTGTCCTGGTGACATTAGGCCAATGGCAAACCTCAGAGAAGTACCACCAGTGTGAACTGAGGAAACTGAGTAGGGGGTGGGAGCAGGTGCAGGGCCAATGAGCTGTCAATGCTGGGGGGCCGGACCCCTTGCCAGCAAGTAGGAGTGACTTACATAGCCAGAGGCACCTCCATAACCATGGGGGATGCCTCAAGCATACTACATACAAACACACATACACACAACTCGACACAAGGATGCCTTAGCACCTCCTACAAGAGCCTCAGTGGCATTTGCAACAAAGAGGCAAAAGTAAAGAACTGCTAAGGACCCCTGTGCCAAGGTTCAAGTTCCCTAATAACACCATATAAACTAATACATCCAAGGAATACCATTTGAGCAGAGCAGAGTATGGCTAGAAAGACAGCTCCCTTGGAATACGGCAATCATATGAAACACACACACACACACACACACACACACACACACACACACACACACACACACACACACACACACACAAGCCACTCCATGGCAAGGCTTGGGAGTCCTCTTGGAGTGCATTTGCCTTCTGGAAGGAAACTATTTTACCAGGTTATGAGGGACAAGAGGCTGTACCCTCTTGGTGCGCCAAGTGCCCTTTCCCTCAGGAGTGCAGGTCCTCTCCTGGACTGAGACCTGGTTGAAGACCAGGAAACAGAGAGTGGGTGTCAATGGGCAATTTTCACAATGGAGAGAGGTGAAAAGCGGTGTGCCCCAAGGATCTGTCCTGGGACCGGTGCTTTTCAACCTGTTCATAAATGACCTGGAGACAGGGGTGAGCAGTGAGGTGGCTAAGTTTGCAGACAACACCAAACTTTTCCGAGTGGTGAAGACCAGAAGTGATTGTGAGGAGCTCCAGAAGGATCTCTCCAGACTGGCAGAATGGGCAGAAAAATGGCAGATGCGCTTCAATGTCAGTAAGTGTAAAGTCATGCACATTGGGGCAAAAAATCAAAACTTTAGATATAGACTGATGGGTTCTGAGCTGTCTGTGACAGATCAGGAGAGATATCTTGGGGTGGTGGTGGACAGGTCGATGAAAGTGTCGACCCAATGTGCAGCGGCAGTGAAGAAGGCCAATTCTATGCTTGGGATCATTAGGAAGGGTATTGAGAACAAAACGGCTAGTATTATAATGCCGTTGTACAAATTGATGGTAAGGCCACACCCGGAGTATTGTGTCCAGTTCCAGTTGCCACATCTCAAAAAGGATATAGTGGAAATGGAAAAGGTGCAAAAGAGAGCAACTAAGATGATTTCTGGGCTGGGGCACCTTCCTTATGAGAAAAGGCTATAGCGTTTGGGCCTCTTCAGTCTAGAAAGGAGACGCCTGAGGGGGGAACATGATTGAGACATACAAAATTATGCATGGAAAAGATAAAGTGGATAGAGAGATGCTCTTTACACTCACATAACACCAGAACCAGGGGACATCCACTCAAATTGAGTGTTGGGAGAGTTAGGACAGACAAAAGAAAATATTTCTTTACTTGGCGTGTGGTTGGTCTGTGGAACTCCTTGCCACAGGATGTGGTGATGGCATCTTGCCTGGACGCCTTCAAAAGGGGATTGGACAAGTTTCTAGAGGAAAAATCCATTACGGGTTACAAGCCATGATGCGTATGTGCAACCTCCTGATTTTAGAAACGGGCTATGTCAGAATGCCAGATGCAAGGGAGGGCACCAGGATGAGGTCTCTTGTTGTCTTGTGTGCTCCCTGAGGCATTTGGTGGGCCACTGTGAGACAGAGGAAGCTGGACTAGATGGGCCTATGGCCTGATCCAGTAGGGCTGTTCTTATGTTCCCCATGGTTCTCATCACCATAGTTCTCCTTGAGAGTCCAGAGAAGTATAGCTCATGCCTGGCATCTCCTCTTCTGAGCTGTAGTCTCCCCAGCAGGGCCTTTAGTGCTATATAAATTCATACATATCCAAGGTGGGTGTGATGTAATTGGTTGCCAAATGTAGTCTGCAGCCTATGCGCCATCCTAGGAAAGTGCGTGCAGTGGGGGTAGCAGGAGGTACAATTTTCTGCTGGTTTACCCTTCCACATTGTTTCTTATGGGGTTACTCCTACGTATGCCTGGTCTATTGTTAGTGTAGCATTTTTTTAGGCAGGTGTGTATCCGTTCACTACACCTTATCCTTCCTTTGTCCCTTCACAGAATGCCCCAAACTCCTCTCTATACAGATGGAGTTGTGGTTGAGCCAGCATATGTGGAGATGCACTGGCATATCTTAGGGATAGGATTGGGCCTTTAGGGTAGCTATTGGAAACTTGCATTTAATATTTGTGCTTTCAGAAGTGTTCAAATCACTATATGAAAAATTATTCAGATTGCTCTGAATGACAGGTGAGCCAAATCATTTTTGCCGTACATGTAAAACTTTTTGACTCCTGAAGGTCTCTTTTGGTATCTTGTTTATGGCATTATACATGGTATCTTGGTTATATAACCAATTTGTTGTTCCAGTACATGATATTTTGGCTAACTAGGTCTCCTTTACTTTTTATTTTTTTTAAATATACATTTGATATCCCCCTTCTGTCAACGTTCTTTTCTATGCCTGTTGAGACACCACTTGAGATATTTTTGGGAAAGTTAGCACCTCTATAAAGAAGTAGAAACGTATCCACAGAGAAAATCCAGACGTAAATCACATAGCAGGGACAATTAGGGACAGGTTTCAGGATGAGGTGTGAAAGGCACCAGCTGTTTGTTCTATGTTTTGGAACATACCACGCGAAAAACAGCTGGTGTGAACACTCCCTTTGTAGCACTCTTCAGATAATTCAGGAGAATACTTTTCCACTGACTGCTCACAGGCTCAGCCATCAGTAGCCAAAAGCATTTTGTTCTCTTCTACTCCCAGTTGCTGTTCTGCTAATCCAAACAGATGTTGTTACTACCTACAGCTATTGGCAATTAGTTTTATGGAACTCTTTGAATTGGTCTTTAGCTACTGGACTTTTAGTATAGCACTCTCTATAGAAACACTACACAATCTCTTTTCCCTCACTCCCTTCTCTCTTTTATATGTGAAATTAATAAAAAAGATTGGGATAACTAAAATTCTGGATACAAAGAAGTAACATTGACACAGCAGTCCATGTACTCCTAGCAATCAAATCCTCTTATAATCAGTGCAATTGTAGAATCTCCATTTGTCCAAACCTCATTTACTCAGACCACACTGTGTTGTGCCCCATGTTTGTGTAATCCTATGTAAATGGATTAATCAGGGGTATGGAACAAGCAAGATGGAAGATGAAAGTGGAAGGAGTGGACAGCCCTGGTGTATAATAAATGACAAGATGTGCAGATGGATAGAAGCCAAGTACTATGTGAAACAAAGAGAGAAAGCTGTTTATGGCTGGTTGGATATGATAATGTATGTCAATGCTTTCTCACATGATATATCCGCAAGAAGACGTTTGGGATCTGAATGCTCGCAAGTGTGATCCTAAGGCATACAAACAGGTGAGCAAATTTGAATACTGACAGCTTGTCCAAATGCTGGTTTGGTAACAAATCCGTGCATCTGCCCCATTTAGTGCCAGGTTGCACGTGCATCTCCATTGATTGACGATTGCAGCATCACATGGTGATTGCATATGTGAATGACAACCCAATCCTATGCATGTCTACTCAGAAGTAAGTCCCATTAGAGTCAGTGGGGGGCTTACTCCCAGGAAAGTGTGGATAGGATTGGGCTGTGAGTCATCTTAGAACAAAGACAGAACTTCCCTTTCATCTTGAATCCGGGGCATTCAACTTTGAGTCTCAAATAATGAGAAATCAAGTGATCGTCCTGCTTGTGTGAATCTGCCCTTTCATTCTTCCTACCGGCAAAATAATGGAAATCGTCCTGTAACATGTTTAGCATACTTGAAGTGGAATTTTGTATCTTTATCAGCCTTCTTCAGCTTCCCTTACAGAAATTATATCCTTCCTTGGGGAGACGGACTACAGAGCTACTTTATTCACATAACTGGGATCTGAGATGCTGCTTCATTGATGGAAGTTCTCACAGTAGCATCTTCTTATTCCTTTCTAGTCTTGACTGTCTAGAAAAGTATTGTTTTTGCTTCAACCAGCCTCTAACCTTCTTTACCTTCTTTTCCACATGCTTTCCAGCTTTGCACGCTACTCCACCTTCCCTCTGGTCCCCTCTTTTACAAAAATCAGTTCACCTATTTAATACTTATCCAAGTACTCTGTGAAATTTGCTTGAAAGCCTGCCTTTTTCAATCAGAAGCTGAGCAGACAGTCTGTTCAGCAGCAGATTTTTAGAACCACTACCTGATTTCACTCTGTTGAGGTTATATAAAAAAACACCACTGTCTGAAATTTTAGTGCATCTAGTCTCTGTATCTAGTGCATTTAGTCTCTGTGTAGAGTAGCAACCTCTCTGCGTGGGAGGACTGCTTCCTAATTTCACTGCAGAATACATGAGTGAGATAAGGGTTACTTTGCTTGCTGGTGACATACATAGCTAATAGCAATTTCTCTTCTGTACCTGCCTTTGTCCCTGTCACCAGCGGCTTAAAGTTAATTAATTAAATATAAGGGAATAAAAAAAAAATCAATTATCTTCACCCTATTGAAGACTTGATAGCTTGTATTAAAGAAATAATAACAAAGATGCTCCCACCCCCCTTGACAATTCCCTGAGTATAAGTTTAGTCTTAAAATCCCAATGGAATAATTGCAGGAAAATATATGTCATATTCAGTGTGGATTTAGCAACTGAGGGCTCAATCCTGAACAATGTGCGCCGGCTCACTGCTGGTGCACACTCTGGCAAATGTGCCATAAGCATGCTTGCAGGGGTTAGCGCTGGCCCAGCACCAGGGCAGACTCAGCACGAGCCTATACTGGGCTTGTGCCTGTTAGTGGCTGGTGGAGCAGCACCTGGCACTCCACGCAAACACCATGTGGCAGAAAGGTAAATCATGGTAGGGGAAGGCAGAGGGGAGGTGTTCTGGGGTGGGAACAAAATTATAGATCTGTTTGTCAGATCCTTGATTTTGTTTCTGTTAAAATCTGATATGTGAAGTACTGGAGAACAAGTGCGATACAGTACCTAATATAGAAGAATGGGAAAAAAGAGTCCATGAATATGCAGTTCTGGTTGACAGCGTGTATTCCCATGACGGCTGGTAGGCAAGCTAAAAAGTTTGTTTTAAAAAAATAACTTTTAAAATTATTATTTATTACTTATTGGAAGAATAAAAATGAGATGAATGCTAATGAGTTGAATCTGTTTGCAATGTTGTAACTCAATGGTGCAGACAATTTTTTTTTCCAGTTTAACATTCTGCCTTGTTTGACGGATTGGTCCGTGATCCTGGGAATCTTTGTTTTCCCCTTCCCTATTGTGTGCTCCATTTTGATTTTGTTCCTACTCTGCGGGCTACTCAACCAACCTGTTGCTCTAGGGCAGGGGTGTCCAAACTTTTTGGTAGGAGGGCCACATCATCTCTCTGACACTGCGTTGGGGGCTGGGAAAAAAGAATTAATTTACATTTAAAATTTGAATAAATTTACATACATGAATATATTAGAGATGGAACTTATATGAATGATTGAAGGTCTCGTGACAGCTGCAAATGGCCCCCGGGCCAGGATTTGGGCAACCCTGCTGTATGGGCAGTAGGCATTTGTATTTCTGGCTTTACTAGAAAGAGATATAACTGAGCTTTCCTGTGAATACTATCTTTGCCCTTTGGGGCCTAAGGTTGGTAACCTTCACTTGCTTGTTTGATTTTTACACTTATACAGTGCTCTATCTCCATGGTGTTCAGGCAAGTACACATAGCTCCTTCCCCTTCTTAAGGGTGATTGTAGTCACTTACCCAAAATCACCCCATAAGCGATGCTCCACCGGATCCTGAGCCTTCGTGTCCAGTTTGCTGTCTGACTCAAAGGCTCTTACCTCACCGCTGACCTTTTGGTTGGCAGTGAATTGAGTAGCCCCATTGCGGTGCTACTCCCTTTAACTGGGGGAAGAGGACAAAAGTTCCCTTCTCCTGAGGTGCTGCCTGCCATTACCATGGGTACGCAGGATGCAGTGGTAGCCGTTTTTGGTGCCGCCGCAGCCGTGCGCCACAGGAGTTCAGGACTGGGCTCTTCATTGTCTTTTTAATCATTGTTGTAAGCCTCCTTGAGTCCCTTAGGGAAGAAAGGCGGGGTATAAATAAAGTAAATAAATAAATTCTTAGGATGTTATTCATTCCTTGCTAGTCCACATTCCTTCATCTCTAGGCAGCAACTTCTGGTCACCCACCCAAGATGAAACCCAAGTGATCCTGCTTGGCTTTTTCAGGCATGGTGGCAGCTCATCCTCCTATGATAAGAATCATAGCTCTTAAACTATTGCAGACCACTGATGTCACTTCTGCCATAATAATTGTTATCTAGTAGTTTTATAATTTTTAAATCACAGTACTAAAATTTCATTTCTTACAGGTGTTTCAGAAGGTATTTACAGAACCCATTAGTAGCCTTTGTCCCATGTTCTGCTTCTTTTTATTATAGGGATCAATTACTGTCTCTTTTTGGCACATCAAAACCTGCATCTTTCTGTGGATCGCACTCTGTTTTTATTTTTTTCTCAAGACAACAATATTGTCTCTTACATATTTATAAAAAATGCTGAGGTCACATGCTTGAACCCAGAAGACTTGAGGAATGAAAAGAATCCAAAGATTTTAAGAAGAATCTCTCTTGTGAACTAAACAACATGCTCAACTCCTCACTACCTACCATTTGACAGTAGTCTTAAAAAAAAAAAAAAAGCATGTACTCAGGGTAGAATCAGTCTGAGGATTCACATGGAGTTGATCAGGAGCTAGTTTTCGCCACCTGCATTTTGTACACTCAACTATTAGTCAGGATTGCAGCTTGGATGATCACATGCAAGAACATTTGCTCTAGATTTTTAAAGAATGCTTATTCTCCCTATCACCTAAGCACCCATTTTATGAAATGCCACTGTATGAATTGCAAATGCACATATACCAAAATGCTACAATGAATTGTTTTTTTTTTGTAGGAATGATCCAAGTAATAGTCATGTATACACAATAATATTAATAGTCATTCTATTCCTGCCCTTCTCTGATATTCTATTGTCTTCCATAATGCAGAGCAGTTACCTAAAATGGGTACCAAAGGATGATTAAAATTCCGAGCACTTGGCTTTCCACTATGTAAGCTAGCTGTGTATAAACAGGTAGGACATTATTTATTCATAGGGATGAGCAAATCATCTAAATATTTCAGGCAAAAATTAACATTTTAAAAATGCATGAAAAATGATTACAGTCTCTAATCCAACCTTTTGCTTTCAGGTATGAAAAGGTTGCTTGCTTGTTATTCCCCAGGTTCAGTTGTTCTCCAAAGCCACTCAGTTCAGTCCAATGAAAATAGAAAATACTGATTCAGATCCTAAAATCCATTTTTCTATTGGTCCCTTAATGGAAAAACTGGACCTAGAAAAACATACAAAAATTATCTATACACATGTACATGTCTGCTGTGCCTTCTCCCAATTTCCAGTTCCCTGCAGTTTTAGAATCCTGCAACATGGACACTGTGGTGGGGTTTTGTTGTTTTTTTTTTTGGTGGGTGGGGGAAGCGGAAGCAATTAGTACCACTATTCAGTTTTTAGTGGTGACCATGAAGCAATGAAGATCTTCAAAGCCTTGTCAGGCACCTTTTGGAGATGCTCAAGAGAGGATTTTCCTGCTTCAAGCCTGGATGACCTTGAAGGCCCTTTCCAACTCTATGCTTCTAAGAAGAAAAGATAAAACAAAAAAGGATGTTTAACTTTCTGCAACATGATGCTTTTCATGGATAGCAGTGAGCGTGTAGCATAGCCCTGCCCCAACCTTCTTTAGGAGCAGATCGTACCAGGAATGGCTGGTGAGAGGGATACTGCCACTATGGAGAGGCAACTAAAAAGGAGAGAGACCACATGCCCTTATTGCTGGAAGAGAAGAGGCAATGGTAGTGGCAGGAGGTGACTGTACGTAGTGAGGCCAGTTCTAGACCCAAGGGTGTCTCAGGTGAGTGTCTTTGGCAATCAGTGCATAATCTGCATGTATGATTTATCCCTGTTCTTGAACATGATAAATTTATCCCTTATAGAAGGTAATAAATTTGCACATTGAAATGCCTGGTGCTCCACAACCCTGGTGCCCAAGGGTATCTTGTCCTAGGAATCAGCTTCATGTAGGCTTATAGCTGCTGACTGGCTAGGAGTGCCAGGCTTAGGCTGATTATATTAGTGCTTATGCCAGGTGCAACAGTGCCAACTCCAGCACTCCCACCACTGTGGCACAGCTCCAGATAAGAAAGGCATGGGTCGTCGTCGTCCCCGCACCAGTTCACTCCCAAGGGCAAGCCTCTTACCCTTCTGACAAGCTTGTTGGCTGCTGCTTTGTTAACCTAGCGTTAGCAAAGAGGAAGTGACTGAATCTTCAGGAAGCAAGAGGGCTCCCACTACTTGCATCCAGCAGGGGAACTAGGAGGAAATGTTCATTGTGAGAATGTTCAGCTTTATACTATAAATGGAATGGAGGAGGCTAGGAAACTAGGAATTGGAGGACATGAATTGGCAAGTAAACCCCTCAGTTGAGAAACTGAGAGCCCAATCCAAAAAGGAGTTGGGCCAGTGCAAGGGGCAGGCTAGAGGTGTTGCAAACGTGCTGTAAGGTACATCTGCGCCACTGAATGAGCAGGGGACTGGAACACAAATGTGTGTCGGCCTCTGGAAGCCAGTCCAAGCCTGCAGGCAGGTGCAAATGGTAAGCCCGCATGATCTTGAGTCAGGCTGGTGCAGAGGTTAGGGGGCGGGTGGAGGGTGGGAAGGAGGCATTTCAGGGTGGGAGTAGGGCAGATGGTGGGCGGGCCTGTGGGCAGGCCGCAGGTGAGAGGGGGTGGGGCCAGAATCCTGCACTTGTGGTGATGCAGATCCAAGTAGCCCCATTGGGGGTGCTGCAGTGCAACATGGGGTAAGAGGAAGCAATTCCCCTTGCTCCGGGCTGAGCCACTTTCAGCCCCAACCCTGCTTTGGATGTGGGGCAGGCCAGTCAGCCTTCCTGCTCTAGGGCAGGTTAGGACTGGGCTGCCCAAAATTTGGAAATGTTCAGAAAACCGAGGAGGGTGTCAGATGCTGAAGAAAAAGAAAAGGTGAGATTGTGACAGCTTGTTAGCACTAGAGAAGATGTTTTAGCAAGAGGGAATGAGTGGGAGAAGGGAAGCAGCAAGAGCAAGATGAGTGCTCTCTTCTTCTCAGTCACCAGTTTAGATGAGGGCCTAAGAGAAAGGCTTCGGAGGCACTCAGAGCCCAATCCTGAGCTTGCACTGCCAGTGCTGGCGGTGAGTGTTGCAAATGTGCTGTAAAGCACATTCGCGGCCCCTAGCACCACCTGGTGCTGGGCTAGCACTGGTGGATCTCCTGTGCTCTGCTGCTTGGTGATCATGCTTACCACCAGGCAGCAGAGAGGTGAGTGGAGGTGTGGGGGGATGTTTGGAGGAGGGGTTCTGGGGCATGGGGGTGGGGTGGGAAGAGGGTGGGAAGGAGGTGTGCTGGGGAGGGAGGCTGGACTGGCGGAGCTGAGCTCCGCAGCATCCAGAGCGTCCATGTTGGGCTGCAGGCGTGACACGGAGGCTCTTGATTCTATGGTAGCCAAGGGGTCAGAATCAAGTAGTCCCATTGTGGGGCTACTTGCTTTACCTTGGAGAAGGGGACGAAAGTGCCACCAGCGCTGTCCGGTTAGCGCTCAAGATGCTGAGGCAGCCATTTTCAGTGCCATGTCAGCCCTGCACTCTGAGCAGCGTAGCATTGTGTTGCCCATCCTCAGTGTGGCATCCTCTGACCAGTGTGCATCAAAGGGGTTTATCATAGGAGTTCATCAACTTAGCTAATTCAGTTTCACTTCTAGAGCACAAGAGTCCTCAACAACCACTCTGTTCCCCTCTCCCTCTTCTCAAGGTCACACTTGGGGAACAATGAGATGAAGTCCCTAGCGAACCTATGGGTAGTGGGGTGGCAGAGTGGCAGTTAGGACCAGTGAGATAAGCCTCAACAAAGTTACTTTTCTGGTGACTGTAAAACCCAAATTCCCATTGATTCCCCCCCCCCCAAGTTTTCAACAAGTGCCAGGACTATCACTGCAGCACACATGATTATGGATTCTGGTTACAAGTGCAACACAGTGTGATGGCTTTATCTTTTTTGTTATTATTATTACTAAGTGTTGTTGCTGTTGTATCTTGTACCTCTTTGACCTATTCATCCTGCGTTGGCTGCCTTCTGGTAGAGGTCATAGCAGAAATAAGGCAGGAGGAGGGCTGAATAGGAGCTTTAGAAGAGACCGTAAGGGACTCTTTGTGTTCGCTGCACTCCTTTCTTGCAAGTGACATTTTAAGAACAGCTCTTAAACGTTCCTTTCAGATTGGCAATTCATAAGGAAAAAAACTTGCAAAAAGAAAAAGAAATTGCATGAGAAAATTCATATTAGCGAAAATTAGTCACTCCAATTAGGCACAGCTGGCAGATTCTACTCAGGAGGTTTCGTAAAGAGATTCAATTACCTATCTTATTTAAAGATCTCCGTAGGTCAGAGCAGGCATGAACAGCTTTCTGCACAATTCCCTACATGCAGGGATTTTTAGTGTTTTGGAACCTTTTCTTTTATCATCCCTATGCATGTAAACATTTGCGAAGAAAGTGAGGCAAATTACATGTGTGAATAGATACAATAAGTCCTTGCATGGTACATTGCAAAATTAGTCTGGTTGTTGCTCTGTTGGTTCCACAGATCACATTTTGGAATGCAACCAGGGGTAGTGTCAGGAGTCAACCAGATTGAGCTCTGGCCAAGGTCTATGCCCATCAGAGGGCCCATCTGGGTGAACCATCCTTTGGGTCCTCACTATTAGTAACAAGAATACTATACAATACCATCAGACAGTGGATGGGGGGAGTCCCAACACCTTGACATCAAGTGTACCCAATGCCTTACGTACGTATTGTGTGGGGTTCTGGAGTTTTTATTCCAGGAAATGCTTTATTTTATTTTTTAGGTGAGTGGAGTATTACCTTTTTAATGGTATAACATGTATGTATGATTGCCCTCTAAAAAAATCTGTGTTAACTTATGACAATGTTCACTTTGTTTACATGCACACTGCACTTGGTGCTCTTCTTTGTGTGTGTGTGTGTGCAGTATATATGTATATATACACACACACACAGGTGTGTGCCGCTTAACTGTTTGCTTAATGACGAAACGCATCTATAACGGTGCTCAAAGCACAATAAAGATGCTCTTAATGAGGCAACCGCATCTCCCATAGCCTGCAGCAGAGGGTCTTTTTACACAACAGAGAGGGGCCCTTAATGCAAAGAAGAGGCAATCTATCTCCAGGAGCCTCTGCAGCCAGCTAGTGTCTGGCAGGGAGTGTCTGTTTACACACAAAGGCAATAGATTGAACTGAATGTTCACTTAATGACCTAATCACATAACAATGGGGATAGGAGAACATATCACCACTGATGTGGCACACACCTGAATACACACACACACACACACACACACACACACGCACACACACACACACTAAGAAGAGCATATACAGTGGTGCCTCGCATAACGAATGCCCCGTGCACCGAAAAACCCGCATAACGAAAGCGTTTTTGCAATTTTGTCCGGTGACTCGCAAGACGAATTTTCTATGGCCGTGCTTCACATAACGAATTTTTTTTATGACCGTGCTTCGCATAACTAATTTTTAAAATTAAAAAGTTGAAGTTTTGTGCTTGAAATTTTTGAAATCCTCAGTACAGCATGTATGCCTTTAAAGAGCACTTAATAAACACTTTGTAAACCAAATTTGACTTTGGTCTGACTTTTCTTGCCCATAGGAACGCATTAATTAAATTTCAATGCATTCCTATGGGAAAACGCGATTCGCATAACGAAAAATTCGCATAACGAAAGGACTTGCGGAACGGATTAATTTCGTTATGCGAGGCACCACTGTATATCCAAAGAAGAGCACCAAGTGCAGTGTGTACGTAAACAACAAATTGAACATTGTTGTTAACACAGATTTTAGAGAATAATCATACAAAATCATACATACATACGTATATTCTTTTCAACTTTTACATCCCTGGTCTTTTAAATCCCTGGTCAATAACTTGCTTTGCAGGAAGGGATGCAGTGGTGGGGCAACCCCTCCCCCCTCCCGCTCCCTCCTTACAGAGTGGGTTGGCAGAAGAAAGACTGGCTGGTGCGACGACCATCAAAACCCCCACCCCCACCTCCTACCTTTCTTTCCTGTGGGTTGAGAGCTGGTTTTTTTTGGGGGGGGAGGCAACTTTGGCTTTGGAATCTCCAATTGCTGAACTCTATTTCATCATTATGGCTGTTCACATATTAGATTGTACACAAATACAGGTGTTCAGATGTGCATATGCATTTTCATGTGAATGGCTGTGCAAATGTTCATTTCAGGAGTCAACACGTGGAACTGGCCCCTTGAAAATGTAGAGTGCAGATCGAGGGCATTGCTATATGTCTGTGGAACCGCATATGAGAAGAACCATGCATAATACTATAAATCAAAAATCGCGTGTACACTATAGCTCCATTCAGATATCATGACAGTGTGGAGAGGTACCACCATTCCACTGTGTCTGTTAGCCCCCCCCCCCACCATTGTGCTCAGTAGCCCCACTGAAGTCCTTCTCCACAGGAAGAGCACTGGGTGGAATCACCAAACACAGTGGTGATGGGCCTCACCAGTATGAGCACAGGCTCTTCAGGGTTTTATAACATCTGAAGAGAGCTTATGCGCAGATTTTACAGCTGCTGAATGTAAAGTGTGACAAGTATGTGGCCTTGAAAGTTTATTTGGATCTGCTACAGTGAAACTTTGATGGGTACTCATTTAATCTCTGATCTTGTACAAGGTTCCTTTTTTGTTTTTGCAAGCTGTGTGCTGGCCTTTGTGTCATGTGTGCCGTATGACCCAAAGCCCAGCCTTTAATCTCCCACCCCCATTGTAGGGTGTTTTAATCATAGTAGTTAGTGGTGAAAAAGTGAGGCACAGCAAACAGTTTTCCCATGACAAAAACAGTGCCACAAGCTGGCACTGTTTATCCCACCTTGCAGGTCTACTCTTTTGTGCACTTTCATTTATGTCTGATTAAAGATGATGACAACGAATCGCTATGCCCACTGTGTTCTCTCCTTTCTACAATGAATGTCAACATGCATGAGCAATAATCAAGACCAAATACTAAGCACAATCTTACAATTGTTGTAAGAAGCAATTCTGCATCCCTTCACAACAGTTTTTCCGACAGAAAAAGTTTTTGGATTTGGATGAAATCCAGTCTGTTTCAGATGTTAAGGCAGACAATCACTATTTGTTGGAGAAATTTCAGCAGAACTGAAACCCTCTTGTCCTTGGCTTCTGCGATTGTGTACAGTTCCTGGGCAGGTTTTTGGAGAGCGCAGGGGCACTATTTTATGGAAGATAAGTAGATTTCAGGTTTCTGGTGGAATGCGATGTTCCTGCTATCATGGCAGAAGCCATGGGCCGAGTGCTTCTTTCATCAGTAACCTATCGCTAAGCATGAAGTAGGCTGTTTAGGATTTTAAAAGCCAAATGAAAATGTGCTTAATGAACCACAAGGGAGTTGTGTGACATGGCTGAGGGAAAAGAAGCTTTTAGCAGCAGATGCAGACAAAGGTATTAGATTTCAGTCTGCAGAAAAGTCAAAGACAAAGAGCAAGGAGACGGTGGCCCCCTAGAAGAGGAGGTGTCAGATTTGCGACGTCTAAACAGCTGTAGCCTGTTTATGGAATCAGGTTTGTTATTTGAACAGTGAGAAATGAAGCAACAAGCAGGGGCCTGGACAGCAGAGGTCTACAGTTGCCCCCGAGAGCAGAAAGAGATGCCACAGAAATTCATGAACAATGTTTGTTTGGGATGCTTGTTTCATATTCAGAGGGGTGCAAAATGTGAAGGAGGGAATGCACTTGTACTTTTCTTTTTGCTAGGATTTGCACTGTGGAAGTGATCTTAATAAGCAGGAAAGTTCTAATCATCAATATAAAGACCCAGAAACCAGCCATAGCAGTAGTGCAGCAAACGGGGCAGGGAGGGGTGGTCTGCCCCAGGTGACATGTTCTGGGGATGGTGATGGGCACACCACCTGAGACTCTGCCGAGCAACAGTGCGTGCCATGTTTGGTGGCGGATGGAATATCCCTCCCCCCCCGAGTCTCCAAACAATTAGAAATGGCTGTCCCAGAAGCAATTGGGCAGTGTGTGTGATGCACACTGCCCAATTGCTTCAAGCATCAAGCATCAGCATCTGCAAGATCTGGAGCCCTTGTCCTGTACCTGACATACCCCTTCAGCCTAACAGATTTATTCCTGCAAAATAGCTGGCGTAGGTATGAGTAAGCCCATTGGGGACTAGGGAGCAGCGGAGCAGTTAAATAAGAAATTTCGGGTGCAATCCTAACCCCTGGGATAGGCTGGCACAAGTCACTTGCACCAACCCAGGGGTGTTGGCCTCCCCGCGCCAGATCCAGGCCTGGCGGGGTAAGTTTGCATCTGCCAAGCCTGACTGATGCAGGGGTCTGGGTGTGTGTGTGTGAGGAGGGCGGGGAGGAGGTGGGGAGGAGGTGTTTCAGGGAGGGAGGGGGGAGGGCAGGCAGTGGGTGTTCCTGGGGGTGGGTGGGGAGCAGGAGAGGGTCCAGGGTCTGGCGGTTATGCTGGATCCTGACACCGTTCCTGGGTGGCATGGAGTGGCCCCGGCCACTCTGTTCTGCTCAGATCTGCGTCACCTTGTCAGGTGGTGCAGATCTGAGTAGACCTATTGGGACAAGTGCGGCACGACATGGAGTAAGGGGAAAGTTTTCCCCTTGTCTGGAGTTACGCCACTTCTGGCCCCAAACATCCGCTTGATGCAGTGCAGGCCCGCAGGCCCACTGGCCTGCCTACTCCAGTGCAAATTAGGATTGTGCTGTTCTGTTCTCCCCACCAGCCTGGTCTCCTGCTCGCCTGTGGGATGAGTCAGCATCTCTGCATTGCACAGACCAACCAAGGATTGGATTGGGCCATCCAATCCAATTTGTTTGAGGTTTGTGCATGTGTGTGTATCTGTTTTCAAGAAAAAGTTGCAGAAAATGCCATGTTTCAACTATGCTAGTGTCCGTGTCAACAGAAAAGAAAGTGACAAAGAAACCATAAAATCTTTTAATTGCCCTTAGGAAAATAACATTTCTACATACTATATGTGGTTAAAATTTGTTACAGTTTTACAGCCCAATCCTATCCACACTTTCCCGGGAGTAAGCCTCATTAACTCTAATGGGACTTACTTCTGAGTAGACATGCATAGGATTGGGCTGTTAGTGTCCTTGATCTACAATTAGTTATATAAGCAGCACACCCAGAGGAAGAGAACCAGTAATGAAAAGCTATTAAATGTTGGGCCACTTTATCACTGAGGAGGAGACACATCTATTAAACTGGTTTAATCGTAATTCTCTCCCCTCTGAGTCTCCCAGCTCTCTAGATTTGGGAGAGTTGTGTTAGCGATTTCTAATTACCAAACAACCATTCACAGGATTGTTTGGGGGAAATTTCCAATTCAACTGCTGCATTATCCATGTACCACTAAGCTGACCTTCTGCAAGTCACTCTTTCAGCCTCAGTTTCCCATCTGCAGTATGATGATGCTGACCTGGATTACAGGTTTTTATAGAGATTGCTGCGATAATGTATGTGAAGGACTTAAAAACACTCTCAAGCTGTTTTTATGATAATTACATTATGTTTATTATGTGTGTGAAAAGTTCAAAATATTTTCCACAATGGTTATGTGTACTTGATGTAAGTTACTGCAGTGAGTAGTTGTTGCAAAACATGCACAGTTATATGAAAGTAATCTAACACAGTACATAGCAGGCACAGAAAGGCTGTAATGGAGTACCCGCAGTCAGTGTGGTATTGGGAGTGTGCATTCATTTTGTGACAGGTATCCAGTTCATGAAATGATTGGGATCATTTGTTCCAATTTTCATTTATCACAAAACGAATGCTTATGGGGTCCAAATCCTTTGAATGACATACGAGCCATTTGATCTATTAAGGCCTGATAAATTTTCATAATGACATGGGAAAGGGGGGGGGAGAGTGGTGGATTTTTTGTTCCTTTAACAGGACTGTTTAACAGGACTAAAAGGAGCATTAAAGGGTGCCTACCTCCCGGCAATCACCATGGTTTTGGCAGTGCCAAACATCTGTGTGGGGATAGCAGGATCAGGGGTATCTAGAATTAGTGCCTCCAGGAGGTGATTGGTGCTATTGGA
Organism: Tiliqua scincoides; assembly: GCF_035046505.1. Lineage (NCBI taxonomy): Eukaryota > Metazoa > Chordata > Lepidosauria > Squamata > Scincidae > Tiliqua > Tiliqua scincoides. The sequence continues at coordinate 93,295,324 of NC_089821.1, read as the reverse complement.
ACTAATGACAGGACAAACCGACTCTGTGATCCACATAGGACACGCTGCATACAGTATTCAGTGTACAGTATTTTTTATGGCACAGAGGATCACATCCAAAATGACAATCCACATTTAAAAACTCTCCATGTGGAGATCATACTTGTTGCATTCAGCCATTTATATGTTTATATATACAAATGCATACTACATTTGCACATTTGCATTTGCACATGCCTGAGAGGAAAGGTTTGCATTCTTTAGAGCAGAGTTTTGCATTCATGTTGGAAAAACAGAAGCAGAACCTTACTAGATTACCTGGTTCTACCTCCTGACATTTTCATCCTGGTGGTTCTGAAATAGTCTGAAAGAATGTTTTAAAAACCCATTGGTGTGATTTTCATTAAAGTAGAATAACTGCATTTGTCTGTCACTTCGGCTCACGTTGTGAGACTTCAGCACAAGGGAAAGTCAGAGTTTGCACCTTTATGCCATTGGAAGGATAAAAATAAATATAGGTTTTTAAAAAAGATCCTCTTTTAAGCATTCCTAGCATAGTTAATCTCGGAGGTATGTAGTGTATTCAGCAACCATGATGGTATATGGTGTGTGGTACATAGGCTATTACTGGCACCCCTGTGGAATGTCTAGCAAAACTCATTCATTGAGAGGAATGCAGCTATTCCAGACTTCTGTTAATAAAATGACTATACTAAACATTCATGCATTTTTAATATATTTTAAGCTGTGGTCAATTGTAAAAAAAAATCATATAATCGTTTACATGAATTTCAGCTTGCTATAGCACTTGACAGCCAAAGTTCCAACCAAGATGAGTTTCAAAGAATCCAAAAGGTGGCTTCTTAACTCAAGATGCATTGCAAAAATATCAGCTTCTGTGATGCTGAATCAGCTGTCTTGGGCCCACAGTGGTGTTGTCAAGCATGAATAATAGTTCCAAGAAAAATTATGTACCAGTCAGTCTATTTCCAAATACAGATCAGTTTATTCAACTTAATTCAACGTCTTTCTTCCGCCTGATGAGTCTGACTAGGCCTCGAGCGCAAGTATATTCTGCTGAAGTCAGAAAAGTCTGTTGGTATTTTTTTTTCTTCCCCTGATCACAAACTAACATCTGGTTAAAACTAGAGAAACTTTCCATTTTCTAAAGTAACTGAAGAAAATTGCTTTGTTCTATAGAACAACTTTGGTCAGATAGGTTTGAAGATTAGGTAATTGATTTGTGCTGAACTGGACAGTTTTTTCATTCAGATTTTTAAATTGCTAGAAAAACAATGTACAGGTATAACCTAATTATCCATTGATTTTTTTACTTGCTGTTTTATCTCAACATGATGAGAAAAGCCCTTTAAAGTAAAGGAAAAAATTTGTTTAACAATAGCCTAATTAATGCGAGAGAGGGCAGCTGGCTGATTATCCATCAATCATTCTCTCTCCAGGCACATAGAACAGCTTCACTCCAAGGCAAGCGACCCCTCCCTTCCCCCGAGCACATGAAAGAAAGATAATCACTTTGCATTCTGAAGGAAGGGGTCGATGGCTCAGAGTGAAGCCTTTCTAAGTGCCAGGAGAGAGATTGATTGATGGATTGTCTGCCTAATAACTCTGTCTTACATTGCAAAGATCAGCAAGGCTGTTTTTAAATCACCTAGCAAAGAGACATTGTTTTTTAAATGAATTTGCTTTAATACGATTTTTGCCATCCACATGAGTTCTGGGAATGAAACCCTTGCGAATAATGAGACTCAGCCTGTATGTCCCAAACTGACACATAATTTATAAAGTACAGGTGGAGCCTATTTATCTCCGTTAGTTTCGTTCCGTTACTTGGCGCAGTTAACAAAAAACGCGTTGTGCTGAGTTCCATAGAGTTACGCAAATTCGTTGCAGCCTGACACTTCCGGATGGAAGGAAACTAAGTCAGCTGTTCTCAATCCCGTCCCCTCTATAGAGTTACATAAATACACTGCAGCCTGACACTTCTGGATGGAAGGAAACTAAGGCAGCTGTTCTCAATCCTGTCCCCTCCATAGAGTTATGCAAATACACTGCAACCTGACACTTCTGGATGGAAGGAAACTAAGGCAGCTGTTCTCAATCCCCTCCCCTCCCCTCCCCTCTGCTCCACCCTCAGCCCTCCCTGTTGCCAGCTGTCCCACTTCTATCACGTAAGCCCCACTGTAGTCAATGGGGCTTACTGCCAGGAAAGTGTAGAGAGGATTGTAGCCTTACTGGGCTGTTTTGTTTCTGTAGGCTGGAGCAGGAGAGCCTGTACTATCTGGGGGGGGGATTGGGCAAACACTCCCTGGGTTTTTTAAAGCAATCCCCTCTGTTGCTGCCGCACCTGCCCCTGTGTGTGTGAGTGAGAGAGAGAGAGTGCTCCACCTTGCTGCACATGCTCTGGCTACAGAGGTTTTCTGCCCCCCCTTCTCCTCTTCAGCCTCTTTGCTGGCTCAGGGGCATAGGCATGACTACAGGGGGGGGCGGTGCACTAAATTTTGCAGAGAGCCTTCCTACAGCCTGCAAGCAGCTCCTACCCTCCCCTTTGGAGCCATGTGGGTGGGGGTGAGGCGAATGGAGAGGGAGCAGCTGCTTGCACTCTGCAGGAAGGCTCTCTGCAAAACTTAGTGCACTGCCCCACCTGTAGCCACGCCTCTGCTCAGGGGCTCCAGCAGTCTTACTGTTCCTTCGCAAGGGGACCCTCTTCCAGGGCTCCAGGGCTATTTCCCTGTTTTGAGCCTTTTGGCAGTGTTTTGGGCTGCCAGCGCAGGGCAAAGGAGACAAAGGTGTGTGTGACTTTCAGTTTTCCCCACCCCATTCGCCTTGAGACAAATCCGCAGATAAAAAATTTGTGGATAAATAGGCTGCACCTGTATGTCATACATACTTTTAATTGAACATAAACCCCTTAAGAATTATGCATACATGGAACCCTGGCCTTTGAGTCTGGAAGAGAGAACAAAAATGTTCTAGTTTGCACAGATAGCCATGAATGACGTATGTATGTTGGCTGAAAAAAAAGTTTGATTATTTCTACTTGTTATCTGGCTGGAAGCATAAATCATTAGCCTCATGCAATATGTGTGGGGAGAACGAGAGACATCTGATCAGTAAACATTGAATGTAGACCAGTTTCTGTAGCTGCTAAAGAGGATCTTTCAAGCAACAAGAGCAACTGTAAAGCTGTCTCCATTCATAGCCTTTGAAATATAAAACTGTGAACTCCAACCACCAAGAAATGTCAGGCATGCCAAGTGATGTTTACTGCAACTGAAACCTTCAGGTTCTTTCAACATGACTTTGTGACGCTTTACTAAATATCGGTAGAATAGCATAGCGTAGTTAACTTTGATTGTTATCTGAATGAAGACGTCATTTTAAACTTGATCTTCCACTATTTGTTCAGTATAAAAAAAATGTTCATGCAGAGCATTCATAAACAATGACATGCTTGAAGTGAGTCCATAGGCTCACAAGAGAACCAGATGTGTTCATAACACCTTTGCAAAATAAATGTTCTTCTGTATTTTTGCTGAGAGTTTTGTCTGCAGTTTTACCTGCTACATGTGGCGTACGAGATTACATAAGCTTACCTAGAGGAGGCATATGGTTAGATTAGAATAGTTTTTCCCAAACTGTGGGTCAGACTCAGGACCTACCAATGGGTCACAACCTGACTGTTGGTAGGTCGTGGAACCAACAAGCTGATAGCTGCCAAGGAAAATGCATGGAGCCTTATAGAAAGTAAAACTGAGCTACACTGTGCATTTAACGGTGAGTAGGTGAATGTGCCTCAGTTCATTTCAGAGGGCAGGCTGAGAGGAATGTAACACCATGAGAAAGTTCCCAATCTGATTAATGCAGGCTCCCCCCCCCCCAACACTGGAGCCCCTTCTCCAAATGTAGTGATCCTTATGGAAAGTGAAACTGAGCCACACGTGTGCATTTACTCATGGGTGGGGGAGATCAGCAGATTGGGAGGGGGGAGAAGGGAAGGACAGATTGGTGGTGGTAGATTTGTGGGAGGGCAGGGAAGGCTGGCAGTATGATCCAGCCAAATGGAAAGTTGTTACGTTCTAATAAAAACACAAGAAGAGCCCTGCTGAATGAGACCAAAAGTCCATCTGGTTCAACATTCTGCTTCTAGCAATAGTCCTGGACAAAGAAAAAAGGTCTCCTTGAAAATGATGTAAGTGTGAGAAAGTTGTCATGTGTTTTTAAATATGTATTTATGCAAATCATTTTAAACCCTTTTGTTGGAAAGAGCTCCATGGCAGCTGAACACTTTCAAATTAAAATCAATGAATTACACATGCCTAACATTGTCAGAATCATGTCAGTGGTTGTCTGAAGCATGCTAATGTCTGAATCATGTCATGTCAGTGTCGCAGGTGTTATTGGGATTCTCTTTTATATAGGACACAGGACATTCCACATAGCCAGTTGTGCTGACCACAAGGGAAACCTGCAGCAAGCCTGGCAGCAGGGACCAGTGTGATCCCAGCTGTTTCTCTGTGGGGCTGCTGACCTACCTGTTCCTGGTGCTTTGCAAACTCCATGACAGACAATGAACTATCACCAATGTAGCCAGACCTCACTGATATCTGCTACTTGGCTGTCTGTCAGATAACTTGCAAAGGGATGAGATTCCTGCTGGGACAAGATGGTTGGTTACCCAACTTACGTGTTTCCCTTTCAGATGCTGCCCCCCATCTTTGAGGCTGTGCAATAAAAACGTTGACTTTATCACACTTATTGGTACTTTGTTAGTAGCGAAGGATCCCTTCTCCCCATCCTAGTTGTTTCTTACCTAAGCTATCCTCAGGGTGGGACACTACAGGAAAGGGAGGAGCAACCTTTCTGAAGCAGAGGGGCTCATAGTCTGGATTGTTCTCACTTCTGATGGCTTGGTCTCTAGTGGCAGATAGTAGCTCTTCATTGGTCACATATCACCTGTTCTCTGTGGCCTTGTATGAGGCAGTTGTGGGGGAGCGGGAGGGCAACATAATGACAGATATGTGGGTGGGCAGCAAATGCTGTGTGGCAGGTGCTGGCATTGGGTCTGTGTGGTTGTGGCTAAATGGGTAGGCTCTGCTGCTATAGGGTCCCTATGTCACCTGCAAGCAGGGCCCATTAGAGGGGGTTACTGGGGGTACATCATACCTGGGCCCAGGGTAAAAAAGGGGGCCCGAGAACCAAAGGAGGGGAGTCAGAAATTTCCTGGGATCTCAGAAACTGTTTACATATATTTTGTGAAGATTAGCATTCACATTTTGTGTAAGCCTACATAGTTCTATGTTCCATCAGCTTCTTGTTGGACCAGACTCTCTTTGTGAGTCTGGAAAACGTGATAGCTGCTTAATCGATGCGTTTGTTTAGCTCGGTATCGAGAGAAAGAGTGTCGGAGATAGTTGAGCCAAGGTACACAAAGTCATGGACAACCTCCAGTTCATGCGCAGAGATTGTAATGCAGGGAGGTGAGTCCACATCCTGAACCTGAACCATGACCTGTGTTTTCTTAAGGCTGATGGTCAGTCCAATCCAAGGCTGATTGTCAGTCCAGTCTAGATCCAGGTCTACAGAGCTTGCGTCGTGAGTACACTTCTGTACTGCAGCGAGTCATGGACTCTTTGCTTACAACAGGAGAGGAAACTGAACGCTTTCCACATGCGCTGCCTCCGACGCATCCTCGGCATCACCTGGCAGGACAAAGTTCCAAACAACACAGTCCTGGAACGAGCTGGAATCCCTAGCATGTATGCACTGCTGAAACAGACACCTGCGTTGGCTCGGTCATGTCGTGAGAATGGATGATGGCCGGATCCCAAAGGATCTCCTCTATGGAGAACTCGTGCTAGGAAAGCGCCCTACAGGTAGACCATAGCTGCGATACAAGGACATCTGCAAGAGGGATCTGAAGGCCTTAGGAGTGGACCTCAACAGGTGGGAAACCCTGGCCTCTGAGCGACCCGCTTGGAGGCAGGCTGTGCAGCATGGCCTTTCCCAGTTTGAAGAGACACTTGGCCAACAGTCTGAGGCAAAGAGGCAAAGAAGGAAGGCCCATAGCCAGGGAGACAGACCAGGGACAGACTGCACTTGCTCCCAGTGTGGAAGGGATTGTCACTCCCGAATTGGCCTTTTCAGCCACACTAGACGCTGTTCCAGAACCACCATTCAGAGCACGATACCATAGTCTTTCGAAACTGAAGGTTGCCAACTAACTAACATAGTTCTATACATTGTAATTCGTAGAAATTATGATCCAATGTTTGAATGAAATTATGATCCAATGGAGAAGGAAGGAGCTCAAAAGAAAATTTGTACCCCCAAAAGGGGCCCAAAAGAAACTTTGTACTCCCTGATAAAATTCCTCTCAGGATCTCTGCCTGCAAGCTCAACAATTTGTCCATCCAGTGCTCCCTGTAGTCCTTGTGCTACAGCCTCTCAGTGAAGTGTGCCTGTTGTGACATTGGGATGCTAAATGTTTCACGAGGTGCTCTTTGCCTGCCTTCTGCTGTTGAGGAAGTATTGTGGGCTGGCCATTGCGGGCTCTAGACCTACCGCAGATACTCGCCTATAAGTCGACCCCACAGATAAGTCAAGGGCAGGTTTTGAGCCAGCAATCATGGAATTTTCTATGACCCTCGGATAAGTCGGGGATTAAACTTAGAGGGGTGTCTGACTATAGTTTTGTCTGATTTTATCCCAGGCCAGATCCTGAAAAATAACCTACCACTAATTGTTACCTAAGAACTGTAGTCTCTAATTTATTAAAAACATAGTAAAAGATCATAAGATACATTTTTATTCTTTTAAAAATTCTGGTCTTCACCACCTTTTTGTAAACACTATCAGGGTAAGTGCACTGTAAACTACATATTAGTAAAACAGTGGTTCCCAACCTGGTATTCACGTAGTCCCAGGGACACTCAACAGGACCTTTAGGGGTACTTGAAAAAAGAATGGCAGAAAAAGGCAAGCTGTGCTCCAGAATGCCTTTCAAGGCAGGAATGCCTTGCAAGGAGCAGCAAAGCAGGAAGGGAGGTAGCTAGTTGGCTGTGAAAGCCCCACCAATAGCTAGTTTTTGGTCATCAATTCATGTATGAACCAGTGCTTTTTTTGTGGGAAAAAAGGTGCAGGAACTCACAACTTGTTAATCTTTTATTCATTCATTCATTCATTTTTAAACCATTTTTTATTGGAGAAATAAAATATTTTTTATGTGCTTCCCCCTAAAGATGAACTTACTTCTGAGTAGATGTGCATAGGATTGGGCTGTCAATCTCCACATTCCCTTCCCCCTAGCTACTTTTTCTACACATGGGGAAAAATACTGTACAGGTGCACTTGTAGCGTGTAGTATGTAGTGTGGCACTACTTCGAGGAGAGGAAACAGTGAATGGATTCCAAAAAATGGCTTACATGAGTTCCATGTAGTAAAATTACTCTAAGTAACTGTGGGAGTAAGAACAAAAAAGAAATTCTTACACAAGAGGGGTCCTTAGGTGCACACAGAAACAGCTACTTTTGCAAACAAGCGATTAAATATGGTTTAATTCAGGTATCAGAATACTCTGTATCTTTGGGAAGGCGCTTGGCATGCAATTGTATGTTCTCTGCTGCCCTGAGCAGCCGCTTTGCATTACTGGAGAGGAGCTGCAAACGCTGGCTGGCGGAGGGCATGCTTGTGGGGGAAGGACGAGGAAGATCTCTGGCAAGGCTGGACAGCATGTTGTACACACGTAGAATCCCTTTTCACCTGCCCTTAGCATGTGAAAACGGGTGCAGATATATATCTCTGCCAGGATTAAGAGCCCAATCCTAGGTATGTCTACTCTGAAGTAAGTCTCGTTCTAGTCAATGGAGCTTACTCCCAGGAAAGTGCCTAGGATTGCAGCCTAAGAGCCCAATCCTATGCATGTCTACTCAGAAGTCCACTTTAGTGAATGGGGCTTACTGTGGATAGGATGGCAGCCTGTGGATAGGAGTCCAATCCTGTGCCTGTCTACTCTGCCTCTGTTTTGCTCCCCCCTCCTGGAATGCCTCCGAAGGGGAGGGGCCCCTGCAAAAAGGTGCCGGAACTCCGTCCCCCCGCGTTCCATTAGAAAAAAAGCCCTGGTATGAACCAGTGATTGAAAACCAGCACAGTAAAAAAGCTGAAACATAATATGGAAAGTGATCAATCACCCAGAATTTCTCCGGACACTTCTGGTGCAAAACAGTGCAAAGGCAGAGTCTTTTGTTCTTCAAACAGATAAAAAGAGAAAACACTGTGATAAATACATGAAGCCTGGGCTTTCATATAGAGGATATGAGGGCTTGTATTATTAATTACAAACATTTTGCTAATATGAAGGGTACAATTTATGGAAATGGGCTGCCAAGGGATATGCAAGTGAAAAAGGTTGGAAACCACTGCAGGAGATCCATGAATCAAATCCACCTTTAAGGTGAACATGAGGAGAACCATGAATCAAAGACACCTTTAAGGTGTCTGGTGTGTTAAGCCAGAAGCTCTACATACAACATACCACCCATAACACATAACTGAGAGTGTGCAATTCAATTCACAGCAGAGAGATGAGATATTTGCAACCCTTTTTACTCAGAAGTAGACCCTCTGCTTTCCATGGGTGTTATTCTTAAGTAATGGTGCCCTGAATTGTAGCCTGGGAAGGAGGGTCCCATCCTGATGTTTCCAAAAACAGACCTGCTTTGCAAGCATTTGCAACCAGTCTGCAGCAGAAGGAAGGAGAATAAAATGATAACTTTGGCTGGAATGTCCTTGGAAAGTAACTATAGCAACTAAGGAGGTGCCTGCCTGAGCTGAGCAACAGTTCAACTGAGAAAGGAAACTGTTCAGAGTTGAAAGGCTCTGCCCTCTGATTGACCCGGAGATCAGGCAAAGTGAGAATTGGAGCTTGACTATGTGGCAAAAATTTCATGTACTATATGTGAGTATCTACGGTACCTCCCCCTCTCCCTTTGCCCCTGCCATGGGTGGTTATTACAAGCCCCTTGGCTGTGCTCAAACTATCACTGTATTACATATTCCTAGGGACTACCAGAGAAGAATGTCATCCCAGTAATTGCCACTCTTGGATCTACCTGCTTGGCTCAACCTGGTGGTGCTTCTCTGGCCATTGGTGTTGGAGACATGCAGGTGCAATGATTAACCCCCTTGCATGCTGGGCTGACATTGCACCAATGTCAGCCTGATGTTAGGCCAACACGTGGTCATCAAGCCACCACTCCATGATTGGTGGACTCTGTTGAGGTTTCCATTAATGCTGGTGGTATTATTTGGATGGCTGCACTAATGTGGAGTTGCTCGACTGGATTAGGTTATGACGGATGTTGTGCTGAGAATTGCATCAATGCAGCTGTGACATCAGGGCAAATTTGGTATAGAATTAGACTGTAAATTGACTAGTTTTCAGTCCTTCTTTCACAACCTCCCACTTCAATAGCATGAAGAAAAGTTGTTAGGATCTGCCATCCTCTGTGGGTTGTGTTTCTACAAATATCTTTTAGCTGGAACTAACTGGCAGCCTCAAGCACACGGTCCACACTAACTTGAGAGTTCCTTGATAGCTTCTGTATCCTTCTCAGAGAACTTGACATGAAAAGAATACGTAGGTGAACATAATTGTTTTGGCTGGCTACCCTGAAGCCAAAAGCCATTTGTGACAGCAATAGCCTTTACACTTGTATCTTCCCAATTTGTTACTAAAGATCACATTGCTGATGGAGGAAGATGGCCCATCACTTTTTACCCTGTTAAGCAGGATGTCCAGGTGGCTAACCAAGCCTGAAGCAGCCAACTAATCAATCAGCAATCAAAGGTGCGAAAAACGATTGTACTGGAAGTTCAATTTTAATGCAACATTCGAACTTTCATTCTGTTGTGGTTATGGACTATAGCTTATTTGGTGCACAAAACTGCCGTCGGCTTAGCCTTAGAGAGAAACAATTTGTGTATTTCCAGTTACTGGTCCTAAGCAACTCAAGAAGGAAAACAAACCTGAAATGCCTTTGCTCTGAAAAATGCCAGCTCCCTGCAAGAAGTTGTGACACGTAGACAGGAAAAACGCAGAGAGAGAGAATCATTTCTCTTACTTCCTTGTTGAATGTTTTGCAGTTAGAAGGTGACGTTCAACATTCATGCTGCATAACGCATGCACATTCATGCTGCAGAATTAAGCTGCCAGGGAGAGGGAAGTATGAAACTTCAAACCACAAATGAGGCAAATGTCAAGCAGTCTCAATAAACCATCCCTCTGTTATCAACCATAACCGCTGGCATGTTTTCTTAAACTTTCTCTGTTAAAAGTAAATGGTTTATCTGGTATTCAGCAGGCTTATCTGTCTGCATATCTTAGTAGAGTATCATTAATTTTTTGTAAATGCATAAACTGCACAGATTGCCTTGTCTAGCTTATTATAGACTCTGAACACATCAACCCAAGTAGTCTATGGCCATGATAAGTAAAGAGAATGAGTCCCAAATCCTATCCAACTTTGCACTCCTGGTGTAGCCTTGGCAATGGGGTGTGCGCTGCATCCTGGTGTGGGAGGATAGTTATGGAGGCTTCCACAAGGCAAAGGAACATTTGTTCCCTTGCTTCAGGACTGCAGTGCAGCTGCACAAGCACTGAAAAGTTAGACGGGATTGGACCCTGACTGTGTAAAGAGACTGTATATCAGACTGTATACCACTGAATGCTACATGCTGGTGTCAGATACTAGGGCTACTGACTACTGGAAACAGGATGCTTGATGAGATGGACATTGCTCCACTTTAAAAAAAAAGATTCTAGGTGAAATCTTTTTCTTCCCACTTTTCCTCATATAACTTTCTTTCTTCTAAGGTTATGGAGGCTCAGGTCTGATGCCATTGCCAGTTGGTCCACACTTTTTCTGAAGTGTGGCACACAAATTGAACAAAGTACTCTGAGTGATGTCTTATTGCAAAATTATCCATGTGCTAGTAAGTATTTGTATCTATCTTCTGTTGCTGTGCTCAGATTCCTTATGTAACAAGACGAAATTTCAGGTTTTGATCACATGATCACTTACTAATCAATCTCTTTCTCCAACCATATGATCAGAGAAAGAGATTGATTATTTTATGATTATATTACTATATGATCAGAGTGTTTCTATAGAATTCAAGTGAACTCAGTAACAAACCTGCCCATTGCGCCCTGGGGCACAGGACCATGACATTCCTCACCTCATCACGCCGCCTCCCCAAGATACTTACAAAGCTCATGGAGCCTCAGGCAACACTCAGCACCAATCAAAAAGCTTCTGAGGCTTCTCCATGATTTTAAATAATATTTCCAGTTTTGCTACAAACCAGAAGTATTGCTTAAGATAGCGCGAGTAGATGCAGAAGGTTTTTTGCGTGCTGCTGAGCACCACGTGGGGCTTCACCTGGCTCTGACATTCAAGCGGGGCGGTGGCGGGTGCAGGATCGTGTTGAGTGCGGTGCCCAGGGTTTTTGCTCCTCTGCCCCCACCCCAGGTCAACCACTGACTGAACTCATCAACTGAAACGATCACACAGTGAGTTGATAGACCCAGGTCATTTGTGTGAAATGACTTTGTATGACGTGACCTTATTTCTCATTCACTCAGTATTTATTACTGCAAGAAGGAACCATTCAGGTTCCTGCCATTGATTCAGGCTATCGAAACTGCTAACACAGGGTCATGTGAATGGTGTGACTGCAAGTTAGTTTACAATAATTCTGTCAATATTTTAATAATCAACAATAATTGGATTAACATTATAAAAATTGTGGTTTGAAGTTCCATAAAAATCAGCAGATAGGGCATTATTTTGGAAGGTGCTATGGATTCTACAAAACCTCTGAAGTTGAAACTTAATAGTAAGCATCTAACAGCACAATTGTATCTTGTGCTAGAACAGGCAGGCCAGAAGGCCTGTGCTGTATCCAGCACAAGACTGGGGCCAGAATTGGCTCAGCCAGAGGCAAGGGGAAACTCTCCCCCTTACCCCTGGATAAGCCACCACAGCCCCAATGGGTTTCCTTGGATCTGCGCTACCTTAGGAGGTGGCACATGTCTGAGGAGAACAGAATGACTTGGAGCTGCTCTGCTCTGGGAACGGGGTTGGGACCGGGCATAAATGCCAGGTCCCAGCCCTACCTTCCGCACTGTACACCCCCTGGAATGCCCTCTGCCTGCCCTCCCCCCACCCTGGAACACCTCCCTCCCACCTCCCTCGTGACCCACCAGTTTGTGTAAAGGTTCCCTTTAAGGGCCCCCCTGAGGTTTAAAATGTTCAAATGGAGTGATCGCAAAGTACTTCCTGTTTGCAGGAGGTGCATTCTGATCTCTCCAAGAGTCCAAGCCTCTTGGGTAGGTAGGGCTGCGCAGGGCTCCCTGCACCTCCTGCAGCCTGCTGCAGCCCTACCTACTTACAAGTCAGAGAAAAGCACCCCCCTTGCCCCACTTAGCAACGCAATCCTGGAGATCTCATCGCTGCTCTAATCTCTCCCCTGCTGAGTTACTGAGGGAGTAAAGCTTCCTCAAAGTTTGAGAACCACTGTACTAGTGCAAGGCATCCTTGCATAAAACTGTGTGTTTGTATTAAAATCTATGCATATTAAAATATTACAAAACAATTTAAAGTAATGAAAGTAAAAATAGGACAAACATTAAAGCAAGCCATTAAAATATTTTAATTTGGAATATACATAATTGTAATTGCTCTAGTATCATATCTCTATGCAACCAGTTTTGAATCAACCCTGATGCAACAAGCTCCTGCTTTGTAGACTGACTGGACAATCCTATGTATGCAAGCTCCACTGTGTTCAATGGGGTTTACTCCCAAGTAAACGTGGATAGAGTTATAGTCTTAGCAGGCCTAACGCAAGCTGATTTGCTGCCCCAAGGTATAGAATGTTTACTCTCCCCCATCTCCACCCTGCATCTCCGCAACTTGTATATAACCACAACTTGCTAGAAGCAAGAAGTGGTAATAACTGGGCAGATGTGATTCTCCACAACATAGAAAAGTAAAATAAAGGTAACTGTTCATACCGTTTGGGTCACACATAAAAGCTAAAAAAAATGCAAGTGAGTGACCATGTTTGTAAAAATAAAATAAAAAATCTAAAGAGTAGCAGTATGTTGTATAATACTCATTTTCTGGGTCAAGTGACAATCACAATACACTTCCTCAGACTGTTTTTGTGGAACACAGGACAAAAAGTGTGATGGAGAAAAATACATTCCTTGCAAAGGGTATGGAAGACAAATTCTGAAGTCAAATATTACATATGCTTCATCTGTCCCTATTTTCCAGAGGCTATTTTCCTGAACCTGTTCCCTGCCAATCACTGTCCCTATTTTTCCCCTTGGGGGATGCCTTCTTAAGAAATTGTTAATATGAATTGCTAGGATTCTTCAGGGTTCAGCCCCTTCTCAGGGCCTCTAGAAGTTATGTCTGAGTGAGTCGTAGATATCTTTTGAGCACAGCCTTGTACATACATGTTCATGAACAGTGTGGTCTAGTGGTTTGTGTTCAAATCCCCACTGCACTGTGAAGCTAACAGGATGATCTTATGCAGGTCTCACTCTTTCAGCCTAGCCAAACTCTCAGAGTTGTTAATGAAGATCATTTGCCCATGTCTCCATGTACTATCTTGAGTTCAAGGAAGGAAGGATGAAATGCAAATATTAAGCTACTACTTAGTACACAGGCTGCTATCTCATGCATTTTAAACAATTTATTTGGAACAGATTGTGGATTATTCTCTATATTAAAGAGTTGTTAGAAAAGCAGATACTTTTTTTTTCTTTGTAAAAGCAGGCTCTGGCAGAATAAATGAATACACCACAATAAGCAATTCTTGTGGAGTTGGGGATTTTCTGTGTGCAGGAGAAGAAATCAGGCACTGAGCCTTGAGATATGAGAATAGGGCTATAAGGGGTCTGTCCCTATTATCAGTTATGCTTTAATGGTGGATATGACATTATTAGGGGAGTTTGAAAATGGCTTTAATTTTTGCAGATTTCATGATTTGAAAGGCAGAAAGCGATGTTAAGTATTTTTCATTCCAAGTTCTCATTCCCAGTTCTCATTTTTATTACTTTCAAACACTTAAAAAGTGTACTAGGTAGGTGATATAGGTGATATAGTGTCAGCAGATGCAGCCACAATACAGTCATGCGCCACTTAACAAAAGGGATTGGGATCACGATCCCCATCGTCAAGCAGTGCTTGATGCAATGAGGACCCTCCACAGGGAAGGGGATGCTCTGCACTGCTCCATTCCCCTTCCCTCCAGAGGGTCATCTGAGCCTCCCAGAGGCAGTGCTCACAGACCGACCACATGCTGAGTAAAGAAATATTTTCTTTTGTCTGTCCTAACCCTCCCAACACTCAATTTTAGTGGATGTCCCCTGGTTCTGGTGTTATATGAGAGTGTAAAGAGCATCTCTCTATCCACTTTATCCTTCCCCTGCATAATTTTGTATGTCTCAATCATGTCCCCCCCCAGGCGTCTCTTTTCTAGGCTGAAGAGGCCCAAACACCGTAGCCTTTCCTCATAAGGAAGGTGCTCCAGCCCAGTAATCATCTTAGTCCTCTCTTTTGCACCTTTTCCATTTCCACTATGTCCTTTTTGAAATGTGGCAACCAGAACTGGACGCAATACTCCAGGTGTGGCCTTACCATCGATTTGTACAACGGCATTATAATATTAGCCGTTTTGTTCTCAATAACTTTTCTAATGATCCCAAGCATAGAATTGGCCTTCTTCACTGCCGCCGCACATTGGGTCAACACTTTCATTGACCTGTCCACCACCACCACAAGCTCTCTCTCCTGATCTATCACAGACAGCTCAGAACCCATCAGCCTATATGTGAAGTTTTGATTTTTTGCCCCAATGTGCATGACTTTACACTGACTGACATTGAAGCGCATCTGCCATTTTGTTGCCCATTCTGCCAGTTTGGAGAGATCCTTCTTGAGCTCCTCACAATCACATCAGGTCTTCACCACTCTGAAAAGAATGGTGTTGTCTGGAAACTTAGCCACCTCACTGCTTGAGCTCCAGGTCATTTATGAAGAGGGTGAAAAGCACTGGTCCCAGGACATATCTTTGGGGCACACCACTTTTCACCTCTCTCCACTGTGAAAATTGCCCATTGACACCCACTCTCTAAAACCACCTCTAGACAAAACCACCTCTAGACATTATAAATCCAAAACCACCTCTAGACATTATAAATGCAACAGACCATTCCGAAAGTCCTTTTCATGGCACCCTTTATTATAATATACTGGTTTTGAATAAAAAAGAGCATAGATAGATAGAAAGATGTATGTATGTATGTATGTATGTATGTATGTATGTAAAGGAAGGGGACTCCCCAGAGCATGAAATCTACGGTACTCCACCCTACCCATTTTGTGGAGGCAAAGCATCAACGAGGACAAGAGAGGATAGAGGATGGACATCCCCAAAACTCTCTTTTGCTGGGCTGCCCATCGTCCCCCACTTACAGTCTCCAAGCCAGCTGTAGCAGACAGAGCTGGAAAGGCCCGATTCCTGTTCAGCAACAGCAGTCGCCATGCTGCTGTAAATAGGTAGGTAAGCAGCAGTGGTGGCACACAGCATTTGAGTAGACCTGTGCAGGCCTGGAGGTGGAACACTTTCTTTCCATGACTGAGAGTTTGGGGCTGGTGGGAGGGCTGGAGGTAGGGGCTTCATTCCCACGAGGGCAGATATTCTGCAGGGTTCCCTTACTCATAGACAATGAGGATTTGAGAAGGAACAGGTCCTGAAACCCTTAGTTTGCCTGCCAAACCAAGCAAAGGAAACCAGCACCATGTCCCTCTCAAATGCAGGCAGAGCAGCAGGCTGTACATGTATGCACAGGTGCGCTACTCTTTTTATCACTGCTCTTGTAGGCGAGAGTTCATTATGCTTCATTTGCAGCATGGGACAGTCTTGAAAATGACTGGTCCTGGCAGCAAATCTCTTGTCTTGCACAGCCACTGCCCACTCTTCTGTAGCGCTGTTGATGTGCGCACTTGGGCTCCGAGCATTCAGAAAGGACTGCCTGTCGATGAGTTCCAGGGAGAGGCTCATGGTGCCACTGTGGACACAGGGAACCAGCCAATCCTGTTAGCAGACTAGCCCTGAGCCTTTGGGGTCAATAAGTACACATAGAGCTCGTAAATTGTGCTAGTTTTGTTAGCTTCTGTGTGAGCTAGAGTCAGAACTCACGTGAGAGGAAATTTTCACAATTTCCAAATGTCATTAGAAAATGAGTTTTTTAGGCAAAAGAGGATTGTGTTTGTGGAAAAACCGCCCCCCCCTGCAGTTGGTTCCCCCCCACAAGTCATAGTTATGACAAATAGGAGACTTATGATTCATGTACTCTGAAAAAGGGAAGCAGCAGAATCTCATTATCTATTAATTTTTGAAATGTTTTAGTTTTTATTTACGCAGTGTTCTGCACATCTCATGTGCTGAGAATCTTTTAAAATAATGATTTTTGTAAGGCAGAAGTATTGCTGTGTGTTTACATCTGATGTTTTATTGCTGTTGGGTTCACTGTTATGTTCCTCCAGGGTATAAAACCCATTAGTTTCCAATAATATTAAAGCAAATGGAGAAAGAAAAAAACCACTACATTTTGATAGAAAAGAAATCCTAAGCTATCCACAAAGAAATCCATTGAATATCTTAGTGTCCATCACAAAGACAGTGTATTTCTTTGCTGTCACATCAGTGCACAAAGTGCCTGCACCTTTTAGTGCAAAATGGAACTAACCTAATTTCACTCTTCCTTCTACTGGTAGTTTCAAAGTTATATAAATGTAATCTCGCTTACTCTGGCAGTTCCAGAATGATATAAAACAACCAATCTGTCAAGAGTAACAAGATTGTCTTTAAATTTGGTGCCTTATTTTTTCTTGCCTAGCCACCAGCAGTTTTACAGTAATAGAAGAATTTTCAAATTGTGTTCAGTTTGGGAGCAGAATTGACTCATTGCCTACATCCTGCTGCTAGCAGAAAAGTCCTACAGTTTACATCAGTTAGTGCATCTTTCCCACTTTTGGTGTCTTAAAACAGGAATGTGGTGTGCCAGTAAAGAGCCTTTTATAGATGAGAACAGGAGAAATTATGTCGCTATTTGAACCACACAACACAGGACTGCTGAACATATCGGATATGAAGCTGCCTTCTCTTCTGTTGAGTCAGACCATCTATGAAGTCTATGCAGTTTGCTAGAGACTTTCCAGTATTTCAGAGGTCATTCTCTGGCCTCCCTGGAGCTGTCCTGAGCCTGCATGCAAAGTCAGTGGCATTCTCAGAGGAGGGGCCAGAGCGCTAAGTTTGCAGGGCACCTCAACGTGCTGTGTAAGCTGCTCCCCTGCAGTCAGAGCCATTCCAGGGGAGAGAGCATCACAGAGACATCTCCTTTGCATTACTCTCACTGCCCAGGATGGCTCCGATGGTGAAGGAGGGGGCAGCTTTCATGGCACGTTGAAGTGCCCTGCAAAACTGAGCACTGTGTCCCGTCCCCCCTGGAATGCCATTGTGCTGAGCCGGTTCTCCACTGCTGAGCTTCGGACCTGACAGCTACAAACTGTCAAGGAGGATCAAACTACGCGGCCTGTCAACAGCATAGCCCAGGTGTGTTACTCCCTCTGATAGTCTAAAGAAGAAAAAAGGCTGGCACCTTGATGGTTAATACTTCAGTCAGGGGGAAAAAAGACATTTGCAGATGGATAGCTGTAGAAGTGATCTCTGACAATATAAACCAAGTTTTGCCAACACTACTATGCATAGTAGTTCTTTTCACCTGTCAACTGAAGGAAATAATCCATCTTTGCTCCCTAGTCTTTGCCCTGGCAAAAGGTTCTTTCACAAAACAGTTTTGAGATGTCATGCTTTATTAGAAATCTAACAACAATTTGCTCTTTCCTCTGTTATTCACTAAGAATTTTCAGTGTGGAAAAATTCCCACTGCCTCACAAATTGATCTTTTATGTCCACATTTTGAAGTTCTCCAGCCAGACTTCATTTCAATTTTTCCTCTTTTTTCTTTTAAGGGCGCAATCCTAACCCCTTACGTCAGTGCTTTCCAGCACTGACATAAGGGCAATGCAGCTCTGAGGTAAGGGAACGAAACATTCTCTTACTTGGAGGAGGCCTCCGAGAGTGACACCCAACTGCAGGATGCAGCACACGCCCCATCGGCACCGCTATGCCAGTGCTGGACAGCACTGACGTAAGGGGTTAGGATTGCGCCCTAAATCTGTTAGAGACCAAAAGTGCTCTTTTATATTGAGCTTCACAAACAGTGTTGCCCATCTCTACTTACGGCACAATCCTGAGCAGCGTCTGTGCTGGCACAGTGTGTGCGGCACTGGTGCTTGCTGTTGCAAAACTGCCATAAAGCAATTTGCAATGGAATAGCAGAATAGCTAGTACAAAGACCCACTCTGGCCCCATGCACACTGGCACAAGGAGCAGCACACGCCATGGAAGGTAGGTTCAGCGCTGAACAGCATGGAGGTGGAATGGGGAGGGAGGGGGAAAGCAGTGAGGGGTGTAATAGGGCAAGGGAGAGTGGTGACAGGGGCAGGGGGTGAGCGAATTGAATCCAGGCAGGGGCAGGATTGGTGGAATTTGCACGCATTGTATGGTATTCCCCTTACTGGGCTCAACCTGCTGATATAGGTCAACATGGACTTGTGCCAGTGATTCAGCTTGTGCAGGCCTGAGTTGCCCCGTTGTAGCTGCTGGGGCTTACCCTGCAGCAAGGAGACAAATGTCTCCTTACCGTGTGGAGGCCTCCAGCAACTGCAATTCCCATGTAGGATGCAGCATAGCTGGTGTCATGCATTGCCATGCAGAGATTTGCACTAGATTGGGCTGTTAGCATCAAAAGTCTCGGAGTTTGACGTTTTGCGCACAGGATTGTGGCCAAGGTGCTCTGTACAAAACTATCTGCTCTCCTTTGTGCATTGCAAAGGGGTCAATGTCAAGGCAACATTAGGAACTGTATGCTTGTGCTTGTTTGCAGAAGGGTTGCAGTTACATGCCATTTTTAAAATTGCTTCAATTGAAAAGTCACTGGTATAGCTTGTTCCTTCTCGCTGAGGAACATCTCTTTCTGAAACTGGCTAGAAAACATGTAAGTTGAAAATGCCCCCATGTGAAAGAAACCAATTATATTTCTGACACTTGAGCACCTACTCTCTTAAGAATCAGAAGTACTGATTCTTCTGATTCACACACAACACTGTGTGAACTTGTGTTGTGATTTAGAAGTTACTGTTGTATAATATAGGGGTTTGGTTGTACCGAAAGATTATGTGCTCATCAGAGATTATTCTACCCACCCATGACTTTTATATTCTGGGAAATCAAACTTAGCACCTCTCAAGTTGCCTCTAAGTGTTCTACAGTATTGAGCTATGGATCACATGCATGTTGCACGTTCCCATAGATTCACCTCCGTGCCTGTGTTCTAAACCAAAGGACAGAAGATAACCACAGCTTGTGGACTAAGCTTGTAGACTGAAAAAATAATTTGCCATTCACAGTACACAATTTGGCCTATTTCCACAATTTGGCAGAGCCAAAGGGTTGGTGTGGCTGACATTTCTGTTGCATGTAGACTTAGGAGGCAGTGATATGTTCAGGCCGTACTGGGCCTCTAAGCAAATGAAGACCATAGATAGGGATTTTCTAATGTAGGGTCCTTGCTGTTCACTGCTAAAACTGGAGCATGGAGCCATGCCGAACTAGAGCCAGAGCGTATGGTGCAGAAGCGGAAGATGTTACTCTGTTTACCTAGTGAGCTGCTGCTGCTCATGTAATTCCTGGCTTCATGCTTCCTATCACCAGAGGGTCAATGTTGCACGTCTCTGTTCTCTTCTGTGCTTGAAGAAGATTCTGAGGCCTAAGCACCTGCAGTCTTTGGTGGCTTGCTAGGCTGAATCCCAGCCTCTACTTATAAAGTTCTGAGGCCTTGCCATCACTGCTGCAGTTGTTATGCATTGGAGGAATATCCATTCTCTTTCAAAACAAACAATGAAGATGCATTCTTCTTAATCTGTGGTACCCAAAATTAGAGCTGTCTAAATATGAGCTATTATGATGTTTCAAGTGAAAGGAGCAACCTTTTAAAAAAAAAGTTCCTTAAAGTACTTCTGGTTAGAAGACTCCTATATGAGTTCGAACATTTTATATAAAGTCACTAAATATTTTATTTTTTTATGTCTGTGCTTGGCAAGAAGGCAAAATAACATCCCATTCCAGAGTTCCTGACATGTAGCAGAGAGCTGAGTGAAGGCATAGACTTGCCAAACAGCACCATCAGAATGACACTGCAACAGTATCCCCTTGTGGAAATGGAGCTGCTTCAGTTCATCCTCTTCCCTGGTGACTGGTCTGACAAAGATCACCAGATGCACAGGCCCTGATGCCCAACACCCTTTTACATGGGTGGGAGATGATCCAGAAAAATAGTCCGTGTGTGGAAGCCTCCTTTTTGCAAACGGTTTATCCTAATTGATTGTAAGATACTTTGTGTCCTGCAAACAGGAAAAATGGTCAATATAAACAGAGTTTGAGCAATATAAGTTAATTTTTAAAAAATAGATCAATAAAACCAATCAGCTATTAAAAGTTTGACTGACAGCCCAGTCCTAACCAACTTTCCAGTGCCGATGCAGCTGTGCCAATGGGGTGCACGCTGCATCCTTCAGAGACTTCCTCAAGCTAAGGGAACATTTGTTCCCTTATCTCAGTGCTTACATTTCTGCTGCATCAGAGCTGATCAGTTGAATAAGATTGGGGCTGTAAGAATAGAAGAAAAAGCATTACATGAATTACACCCACCTTGGACTAAATGTACCGTATTTTTTGCTCCATAAGACACACTTTTCCCCCCAAAAAAAGTGGGGGGGAAAGTGTGTGCATCTTATGGAGCGAATACTGGGGGCAAGGTCCGCACCGGGGGCAAGGTCCTCATTTGCACAGGCGCCACAGGGGGAGGGCAGATGGAAAACAAAGGGGGCAAGGTCCGCACTGGGGGCAAGGTCCTCATTTAAAAGTAAGTTTTCCTCCTCTAAAAACTAGGTGCATCTTATGGTCAGGTGCATCTTATGGAGCGAAAAATACAGCACCTTTCTACAGATATGAAGGATACAGGCAGACATCTTTAGACAAAGACAGGCAAAGGAAGTTATAAGGAAGAAAACCATCCCCCCTATACCCTAGAGGGGTATAGGTTGTGCCTCAGTAAATAAAGAGGTTTAAGGTTGGCTCTTGTGTCCAGGTCTGACAAAATGGGGGATGTTCCATTAGAATAAATATTTCCTATGCTTCTGAGTTATGAAATCTTATGCAGTCCAATCTTATGCTTACCATGCATTGCATCCGATGCTTTGCTGATGCTGACTGTCATAAAGCAATCAGTGCCAGTTGCAAAAGGTGTCTGACAGTACACCATTTGGAATGCATGCTGGAATGCAGCATGGTACTTCCCAAGTACTTCACTTACTTCAGTGCTTCTCTTGCTAATCACCAATGAAAATAAGTCAGTGGAAGAGGCAGAAGGGGTCGTAGGATGGTGTAATAGGAGTGGGGAGAGGATGAAATGGGGCAAAAGAAAGTGGCAATAGGGATGTGGGATGGGTGGATTGGACCTGGAAGAGGGTGCGATCAGTGCCACTGAGATCCTAACCCCCTTCCCAGATCTAATCTTGCGGTGCAAGTCCATGCAGACCAGTGCTAGCTATTTAGCTGTCACAGGTCCATGTAGACTACCCCTTTGGGAACAAATGTTCCCTTACCCAAAAGAGATCTCCTGGTCTGTCCCCACCATAGGATGCAGCAGTTACCATTTTGGTGGGGGGAATCAACAGGACTGGGCTTTTATACTCTGCACACAAGGGTTCCAGATGGTCTTCCTTATGGCCAGACTGCTGCTTAGCTTCCCTAATGTGTTCCTTCAGACCATGTTCATGTCCTGGGACCAAACATAAAAACTTTCCTGGCAAATGGCAAAAGATAGTTGCTGCCACACCTCTCTGGGGAGTACATTCTACAAGTGAGGCACAGAAAACATCCCCATCTCTGGTGCCCTACAGACAAATATTAGTCACATTTTATGTTTATGGCATATATATTATTATATGTGCTAACACAATGTGCAAATATTAGTCATTAGCCCATGATATGTGATACTGTGGTAGACTTTGCACAGGTTCCTATGTGCTTTTGAAAGGAACTGAACCACATAAAGATTCAAAGCATAGAAAGTTCCTCCTCCAAAATTGGTCAGTGCCTGTAAGTAAGACGTTGGCCAAATTGCCAGGTACAGAATGATTCTTTTGGATTTGGAGAAAGCTGTATGCAAGAGGCATAGCCATGCATCATTGATGAGATATTATCGACTGAGATGGATGGGTTCCATCTGCCACAATAATAAAAACAATAATCCTTGGCAATTACACATCCCTTCCAATTTCCAAAGTGCTGTGCAAACATTAACTAATCTGAGAATGAGCTGAGATTCATTTTTTTTTTTAAATAAAGAGAGTTTATATCATTTTGGTAATGGCCATTTTGATCTTAAAATGTTTTCAGGTGAGAATGCATTCCAACGAAGGGCCAAAGTGGGCATCACTGAATGTGTGTACCTCAGTGCTGAGTTGCTCACATCTTTTTTTCTTTTTAAACAAGAAAGAGCTACGGGGCTCCAATATAGGCAGAAAAGCATTTTCTTTTCTTTCATTTGAATGCAAGCTATGTGATATGCATATATACATGGCACTGGGTGCCTGCTTGGAAAGCATAATCAGGCCAGTGCTGTGGCTACAAGCAGGACTGATGGGAAGAGTCCTCAAATTTACAGGCCTAGAGGAAGGCTACACTTTTGTCTCAGCAATCACCCCGCC
Organism: Tiliqua scincoides; assembly: GCF_035046505.1. Lineage (NCBI taxonomy): Eukaryota > Metazoa > Chordata > Lepidosauria > Squamata > Scincidae > Tiliqua > Tiliqua scincoides. The sequence continues at coordinate 93,272,350 of NC_089821.1, read as the reverse complement.
CTCCCCCCCGCCACTTCAGCATGCTGTTTGGGAGGAAGCCACACCTGACCCTTGGAAAATGTAAGTGTCCTCACCAACATCATGGCCAAAGTCAATCAAGGAGTCCATGCTCATAAAGAACCTAGTTCTTCCCCTGTCAAACCCTTGAGTTGTGTCATTGGTCACGACACACAAACAAAATTTCCTGCTCATGTTAACGCACATCTGAAAAACAACACCATGGAAATACAATCCATATGGCACATAAGGGGGCTTGTTTAGCCTTTTTCCATCATACCATTTTCTCTCTGAAAATAATTGATGCTGATATTTACCCACAAAGCTGCCACTTACAGCAACATCGGGGAAGTGTCTCTCAAATCTTCAGCCCTTGGCCGTTGTTACTGGACACAAAGCATTGTACTTTGGAGAGGGGTGGCTGCAATATTTCTGGGGATCTACAGTTCAATCCTAGGTATGTATACTTAGAAGTAAGTTCCATTCTATTCAATGGAGCTTACTCCCAGGAAAGTGTGTACTGTATAGGATTGCAGCCTAAATCCTATTAAGTTTAATGGGGTTTCAAAGTAAAGACAAAACAATCATCTTGATTTAGATGTTCAAATGAAGCAGTTCCACTATCCATTCATATCCAAACTCATACTCTATATACTGCACACTGAGCCACATCCATTCTCTTAGCAATTACTGGAAGGAAACATAGGAGTGTTCATTATGTGGTGGGAGATACTTAGCATAAGAGATAAGCGAGCCCCGTTGAATTCAGTGTGACTGCTCTTGAACACTTTGTTTGAGGAAATTGGAAAAATGACTAGATAATCAGGATGCATGCAATGCTACTAGAGATTTATTCTAAGCGTAGCTTGCGCAATCAGTTATGAGAAGCAACTGGCACATATGTCTAAGCACATAGGTGTCTGGATGAAGTGTCAGTATTGCACTCCCTGAAGTAGAGCAGCAAATGGTGCCCTTCCCTCCTTTATCTCTTAAAATTACCCCCCCCCAACTCCTTCATTCTTTCAAATCTCCCTCCCTTCCTAATGGAAAAGGAAGGGAACGAGGAAAACAGCACAATGCCATTTCCCCTTCCTTCCTCTGCAGGCTATTCCTGGGGCTGGGTGGGCTGCCATACAGGCCCTAAGACCTGCCCCACACTTCATGGTCTGAAACAGCCCACTCCACCCTGCCACATGGTAGAGCTAGCCCTGTTTTCACACAGACACGCTCGTATACTTTTTATATATATTTATTTAATTAATCAAATATGCCTATATTATTAAACATTTGCATTTTTTGCCATCCATACACAAATACCACTGCGAATGTAGAGACAGGAAAGCCTCCAGCCTGATTTCCTTGTACTGTTCTTTTGTTCTGACAAGGTGCTCTGTCCTGCTCTGTAAATCTGTTTATCTTTATACGTCATAGATTATACCTAGGGGTTTACAGGAAAATCGGCTTTAAGGAAATGACATTAACACCGTTACCATCCTTTTTCACATGAAGCATATAAATGGGTTGACTGAGCAGGGCAGCATATGTGTGTCTCGTAAGTAATACTGCTGACATGCAACTGAACATAAGAACACAAGAAGAGCCCTGCTGGATCAGGCCAAAGGCCCATTTAGTCCAACTTCCTGTATCTCACATTGGCCCACCAAATGCCTCAAGGAGCACACAAGACAACAGACACAATCTGTGTCCCGGTGCCCTCCCCTGCTTCTGGCAATCAGAGGCAGCCTGCCTCTAAAACCAAGAGCTTGCACATACCTACTATGACTTGTAACCTGTAATGAACTTTTCCTCCAGAAATTTGTCCAATCCCCTCTTAAAGGCATCCAGGCAAGATGCCATCACTACTTCCTGTAGCAAAGAGTTCCACAAACTAATTACAAGCTGGGTAAAGAAATATTTTTTTTCTTTCTATCCTAACTCTCCCAACACTCAACTTTCGTGGATGTCCTCTGGTTCTGGTGTTATGTGAGAGGGAAAAGAGCTGTCCATCCCCTGCATGATTTTGTATGTCTCAGTTATGTCCCCCCTCAGGCGCCTCTTTTCTAGGCTGAAGAGGCTCAAATGCTGTAGCCTTTCCTCATAGGGAAGGTGCCCCAGCCCAGTAATCAATTTGGTTGCTCTCTTTTGCATCTTTTCCATCTCCACTATATCCTTTTTGAGATGTGGCAACCAGAACTGGACGCAATACTCCAGGTGTGGCCTCACCTGCTTCAGGTATTGTGTTTTTAAGAACAGCCCCACTGGATCAGGCCATAGGCCCATCTAGTCCAGCTTCCTGTATCTCACAGCGGCCCACCAAATGCCCCAGGGAGCACACCAGATAACAAGAGACCTCATCCTGGTGCCCTCCCTTGCATCTGGCATTCTGACATAACCCATTTCTAAAATCAGGAGGTTGCGCATACACATCATGGCTTGTACCCCGTAATGGATTTTTCCTCCAGAAACTTGTCCAATCCCCTTTTAAAGGCGTCTAGGCTAGACGCCAGCACCACATCCTGTGGCAAGGAGTTCCACAGACCAACCACACGCTGAGTAAAGAAATATTTTCTTTTGTCTGTCCTAACCCGCCCAACACTCAATTTTAGTGGATGTCCCCTGGTGTTACCAAAAAGGCTGTTTTGTTTAGGGGAATTATTTATATTAGCCTTCTGGAAACTTTTGGGACCATAGGCTGGATACAAGACAGCGTAGAGCAAAGAAATCCCTTGTTTAGCTTAATGAGGAGACTGGGAGGAAGGTAACTTTCAATCAAAGGTTTATATTTTTATTGCAAAAACACACAAAGGTAACATAATACACATGGAGAATCGATAAGTATATACTTGTCTGGTGTACCTAACTCGTGGTGGATGCATGTGCTATGTATTTGGGGTGCATCCGAAAAGGAAACAAATGGTTAGGGTGTAGGAAGGTATTTTAGGGGTTCCTTGATCTGCTAAACCCAGTTGCTGACTAAAGATGGGGGGAGAAGGGAGGAATAGGTAGGGAAGAAGGGGGGGGAAGTTTAGACGCACGATATATTTACCTGGGGGGGGGGAGCTGTTGGATGAAGAGTCCCGCAGGACCACTCTCGCAAGAGAGCAATCAGAGAGAGACCGCATGTGCTCTGAGTTCTCTTTGACCTGGAAGTCAATTCAAACTGACCGGAAGTATCCCAGAGCTGTGGGCATGCTCAGTAACACTTGGGTATGTAAAGAAAAGGTGGAAGGGTCCAGAACTCCACTATCAGCAAAGCTTGACTCTGGGGGAGGGAGGCAATTTGCATAAGGTGCTTAAGAGTGTTAAAGCTACAACAAAAGAACAATAGACTTCCTCCTCCGTAGGTGCATGCTTGTTTTGCATAATCAGGAGACACAGTGATTAGGTTATACATTGACCTGCAAGGAATTGGGGGTTTGTGTAATTCATGTGTTTGTAGCTTGGCCATGGCCCTTAGAAACATGTGCTGGGGGAAGAGTGGCCTGCTTGCTTGGTCTGTATAGTCCAAAATACATAACTAGATATAAAAACACAACTTGGAAGGGAAAAAGGGGATTTTCACGTAATACTGGTTCTGGTATTATGTGAGAGTGTAAAGAGCATCTCCCTATCCACTCTGTCTATTCCCTGCATAATTTTGTATGTCTCAATCATGTCCCCCCTCAAGCGTCTCTTTTCTAGGCTGAAGAGGCCCAAATGCCGTAGCCTTTCCTCATAAGGAAGGTGCCCCAGCCCCGTAATCATCTTAGTTGCTCTCTTTTGCACCTTTTCCATTTCCACTATGTCTTTTTTGAGATGCGGCGACCAGAACTGGACACAATACTCCAGGTGTGGCCTTACCATAGATTTGTACAACGGCATTATAATACTAGCCGTTTTGTTCTCAATACCCTTCCTAATGATCCCAAACATAGAATTGGCCTTCTTCACTGCCGCCGCACATTGGGTCGACACTTTCATCGACCTGTCCACCACCACCCCAAGATCTCTCTCCTGATCTGTCACAGACAGCTCTGAACCCATCAGCCTATATCTAAAGTTTTGATTTTTTGCCCCAATGTGCATGACTTTACACTTACTGACATTGAAGCACATCTGCCATTTTGCTGCCCATTCTGCCAGTCTGGAGAGATCCTTCTGGAGCTCCTCACAATCACTTCTGGTCTTTACCACTCGGAAAAGTTTGGTGTCGTCTGCAAACTTAGCCACTTCACTGCTCAACCCTGTCTCCAGGTCATTTATGAAGAGGTTGAAAAGCACCGGTCCCAGGACAGATCCTTGGGGCACACCGCTTTTCACCTCTCTCCATTGTGAAAATTGCCCATTGACACCCACTCTCTGCTTCCTGGCCTCCAACCAGTTCTCAATCCACGAGAGGACCTGTCCTCTAATTCCCTGACTGTGGAGTTTTTTCAGTAGCCTTTGGTGAGGGACTGTGTCAAACGCCTCACCAAACGTTTTTACCTCATACTACGTGTAAATATAAAAACACACAGCCAAGAGTGTACGGTATCCATACAGTAAGATCACATGGAATAGAATGATATATAATATATATGTTCCAACATACATTTCGCATTAACGCATTCAGAGTTTCCTCAGTACATATTATTCATGAAAGAAGTGCTGTGGAAATTTTGTTCTGTGCTTTATTGCTGTTCAGCTCATAGAAAATCAGGTGTCAGCACTCACTTAGCCTCTTATCCCTAGCAGTGGGATTCCTTATCTCAAGAACATAACATGAGCCTTCCCGGATCTGGCCAGAGGTTCATTTGGTTCAGTATTATATTTTCTATACTGACCAATCAGATAGGAATAGTCCAAAAATCTTCAGGTCCCTGAGGCCGTCAGCCCTGGGTGGGCATCAGCACTGCTCCTTTACCTGGTGATGTGCTAGCAAGCATGAAGAGATATTGCTGTTCCTCTTCCCCTCCCTTGTACTTGCTGGATTTGAAAAAGAAGAATGGAGTGGAAGTGGGATGGAGAGAAGAGTGTCTCTTGGGGGATCCTGTAGCCCACCACTCTTTTCCACTTGTACCAGGGGAGGAAGACAAATGCTGGCAGCAAAGGAGACATTAATCCACCACTTGATGTGACCACTTTAGTATACCTCAGCCTTCCTAAACTGAATAGTACTCATACCACTGGTGATACTTGAGGTAGTGTCTGGTGGTATGCATAGGACCATAAGCAGAACTTGAAGGCAATAGACCACTCCTGCTCTAACTCCCCAGCAACTGATATTCAGATTCATTCTACCTTTGAATCTGGAGGGCCCATAAGGCTTCAGTTATCACTGTTGAGTCCACTGTTGAGGCCATAGGGAACCACTGTAGATAACTGATTGTATGCCCCTTTTTTATAAATATGATGTTGGGACTTCATTTTATTTTATTTAGAGATTTTCAACACATAGATACTGTCTCTTTTTGTTCAAGAGACACTAGAATTAAATTGTTTCAATGTCATCCACATGGACCACGCCTGCATTATACTGTGGTATGCATTTCTTCATTTTATATCTCTCCTGTAGTAGAACTGGACAACTGTTAGTATTTTTGCAGTAGTAGATGGACCCCTCTTTCATGGATTGCTTTTTGAGACATTAGTCTGATAGGAAAAGAGACAGACTCGAGGGCAGTGATCAAAGCTGTTTATTTAATTACTAGAACATTAAGTTCTCCCATACAGAGCTATGAAAAGCACCAACAATAAAATATCAAGACAGACCTTTACATTTTGTAAAACACTCTGTACTACAAGGACATTAGTGTAATGGTTTGTTTTGTGCTGATGTATAGTATGGAAATATACTTCAATGTGCATCTCCCCCTGTAGTGTAGATCACAGTGTAGAGAAAACTATAGTGGCTGCAGAGGTGGATTTACCCCTCCCCACTCCCGGGGCAAAGGTCTGTGAAGCCAACCCCGCAAGATGCCACCCCCACTGTGCGCAAAGCCACCCCCTACCTTTGGAGTGCAATGGAGCCTTGCATGACCATAGGACCGACTACGGAAGCCTTCTGATGCTTCCGGGAAACCGGAAGTGCAGTTTCTGACCACGTTGGGAGCCTCAGTGAGGCTTCCTGCGCAGTCCTAGAGTTGCGTGGACTCAGTGCTTGGGGCACATGCCCCATTTGCCCAGCTCTAGGTTCACCGCTGAGTGGCTGTGAAATTCTAAATTCAGTATTTAACTACATACGCAGCAGCAGCATCAATAGCAGCTACTACTACTATCCACAATAATGTAATGTAGTATTCACATTCTTAAAGGCTGATCCCTAAAGACTGCATACATTTCTTCAAGTCCTTTCAAAGATGCCTACATTTCCTTTCTGAATGGTACCCCAAAGTTCAATTTTGCATTCATGTACCCATTGGGGTCTAACCAGATGAAACAATGGAGATCCATGATTGGGTGAACATTTGTTCAAAACACCATCCACATGAAAACCATGATCCACCAACATCTTAAACTTGCCTCCAGTTACTTGAGGTAGCACAACCACTGTGGAATAAGAGCACAGTTTGCCAATTATTTCCAAGAGAGTCAGAGTGACTATGCCAGTCTGTTGAAGCAAAAATGATCAGAAAACAGGTATCGAGCCAATAGAAAATGTGTAGTGCTGAGACTCTGCTAGTTCATGCAAACTATTCCTAAAGAGTTTCCCTTCAATTCCAGCCCACTGCCTTCCTTTACTCTACACTTCCTGTTCTACTCTGTTTCAACACTTTTCAAATCTAACGAATGGAGAAAGAGGAGCACACAGCAAGGTGAGCGCGGGGAGGCAGTTTCAGCCTGCACATTCAGTGGTGGTGTTCAAGGCTGGCCTGGTAAGGCACTGGCCAGGGGACCATAACCCCAAATAGTTGTGACAGTTGTGGCACAAGCTGTCCAGAAGATGTGTGCCACTGCTGTGCCTGCTACCACCATTGTCAAATGGAATTGTCCACCGAGGCCTCTGTATGACCTCAGGAGCTTTAGGAGATGCTCCCATTGGCTAGTGGGGAGGAGAGCTTTCCTGCTGCTACTCATAAGCAGGCTTTCCCGTCAGGGCCTGCAGCGTTGGCGCCAGCACTGTGTGTTCATTTTGATATCAGATCTGCTCTTGTGTACTACAACAATTAATTTTTCACGTGTATTATGCTCAACAGCTTATTAAGGCCAAGTGCTTTAAAACCCACCTGAAATGGTTTCTTAAACAGAGCTCAGGTTTTTTTAAAAAAAAATTAAAAAAGATACGTAAAATATGTGCCTAAGGATAAAAATGTTGAGCTACATTTATTTCTGACAAGGTGATGCTGGATAGCTGTCTCTTTACAGCAGATCTACCACAGTTCCAGAGCTCCAGAATATTACAAAATAATAATAATAATAATAATAATAATAATAATAATAATAATAATAATAATAATAATAATAATAATAATAATAATGAAGTACTCAATGCAAATGCTGCTTCTGTGGCATACTTAAGTTACCAGCTGTGTAACTGAGCAGGAAGGAATCCAGAGCACAGCAGCAGCCCAGCATAATAAATGAGGCTGTTTGTCTTGCAATAATGGAATGATAATTGTGATAATTTCAGAAGTTGCTCTCATGTAGCCCCATGAGGTCTTGTGCTGGCTTCCCATTCTTTAAATATGCATGCTGTTCTCCCAGAGAGTGACTTCTTGATGAGAAAGATCTACGCAAAGGCATACTGAAAAAGATGATGGGAATATTATTTTTCCAGAGGAAATCCTCAAACCAGAGGGTTTTGTTTCACCTGTGTTTGATTGTGCCGTACACTTTACTAAATAGCTTAGAAGAGTTAAAAAAAAAAAAAAAGGTTGCTTGGCAGTGCTTGTGTATATTTAGTGACTTGTAAAATGCCAGTAAACTATCTAGTAAAATTATGGTACAGAAATATAAAAACAGAGCTAATGAGAAAATAATCTATTATTGATATTGATTTTCCCTTTCTCTCGGTCTCTGGCATGAAGTATTTATTAGGGTTTTCCCCCCCCCTCCCTGTTTAAGTTTGCTTCAGAAGGTGAGCCTGTACCAGTTTTATCTAATGCTCACTCTGAACCTCAGGATTTGCGTCTCCTGAGGCAGTATGTGAAATGCTGCCTCCACCCACCTCCCTGTGCGCTCCTCTTTCTCCAATTCCTTAGACCTGAAAAAGGGGGAACAGAGCAGAACAGGAAGTGTGGTGGAGAGGAGGGCAGTGGACTTCATTGGCTCTTTCCCTCTTCTTTTTCAAAAACCCAGAGAACAGGAGGAGAAGGATCAGTGGAGGCAGAATTGAGCATTCATGGGAAAGCATGGTATTAGGAAGAACATCAGAAGAGCTAGGTGAGAGGACACCAGATACCCCTAACAGACTTGCCTAGCATCTGGATGTGCTCACAGTGGCGTCACTAGGGTTCGCATCACCCAGTGCGGGATGCCAGCGCGTCACCCCCTATGCAGTGGGTGGGGCAACACCCCAGGTGGTGGGCGTGGTAATGTACCATCACTCCATGTCCACTGGATTTTGGCTGTATCTTTTGATAGACCCAAGATAGAACACATTTTGCATGAAATTACGCATTGACTGATATGTAACATTATGGTATTATTCCTTCAAACTGTGATTTTAGTGATTTTGGTCACTAGTGGTGTCACACACACACACACACACACACACCCGGTGTTAACTTACTAACACCTTATTGCAGCAGTTCTCAGATTTTTAGCACTGGGACCCACTTTTTAGAATGACAATCTGTCCAAGATCCACCAGAAGTGATGTCATGGTAGAAATGACATCATCAGGCAAATTAAAATAAATTATAAATAATTAAAGTAAAACAAATAATTAAATAAGGTGAAGCCAGCCCCGGTCCACCAAGTGAATCTTCTCTGTAGCCTGCCTGCAATAACAACCCCCCCCCCTCCAAAACCAGTAAGGTTTTCAGCCCTACCCAGTGCCCAGTTCAATTTAAGAACTTCTGTATAAACCAGATCACTGTCAGGATCCACCTGGCTTTGCAAGTCTCAAAAAGGTTCACCTTATCAACTGAAGCCTGTTTTGATCCTTTTTAGTGAGGGGGGGGGGAGGCTGCCTTCTGGAGCACTTGTTTAGCTCCAGGTGCATAGGATCAGGACCCTTCTGGCAGCCTTGCACTCTCCTTCACCTGATCCTCCACACCAGCCAAGGCATGTTTGCTTACTCGTGAGTAAATGCGACCATGAGGCTTTGTTTTGCTGTCCATAGGCTCAATAAATTCATCTGCTTGGAGGGAGGGACTTCCTTCTCAGGTGTTTTTGGGGGCTGCATTCATTGGATCAGGACCATTCTGGTGTCATTGGATTCCTCTCAGCCTGCCCTTTCTGACAGACTAAGGCACGTTCGCTTACTCGCGAGTAAACGCGCAATATGGCTCACTTTCACTTTCCATAGGGATCCATGCATTTTTTGTTCTCTAGTTTTTTGGCCATAACTTTAGAAAGAAAAGAGATTTTTCATTCTGATTTTTTGCATTGCATCACACTCGAAATTCCGCATCCAACAGTATATGATATGATGGGGTTACTCCTAACCACCGCAATTTTAGCGTGTCACCCCCGCCAGTGCACGTCACCCCCCCGTGCACGTCATCCGGTGTGGTACGCAACCCCCACAATCCCCTAGCAATGCCACTGTGTGCTCATGAAACTAGACGCTCATGGTGAACTCCTAGGTTATTTTCTATGATCTATGCTTTATGGTTTCACACACACACTGCTTTCAACACACAATTTTGACAAGAGTGAGAAAACCCCTTTACATGTAAGCTTAAAGAATTTATGGAAAAGGGGTTCCACTCACTGTTCAGACCAGGCTATAGTTGGTGTTTGAAAATGGAGCCTTTCTCAGATGTCTCCCCTCAGCTAGTTTTACAACAAACCACTGTTAAATCACTTCTTTCTGGTAGTTATCTCTCTTAGAACTTGCCAGCTGTATGAATTCAACTGCATTGGCACAAATTGTGAAGTGCTTTTACAGCTATATTATCTTTACATAGCAATTTCTGAGGCAGTTATTGGGCTACAAACTAAAATAATTTGTGTGTGTGGGGGGGGGTGATGTGTAACTAAAAGCAGAAAGGTTCTTCACAGCCTGCAAATGGCATCGTGGTAATTTTCCATACATTTTAAAATGGATATTACAACGGAATCATTGAGCAAATTGGTGATTAAAATGGCACTTTGATTGATGAAGCTCCCTTTTGAGGGACTTTCAGTCCTGGCAAAGAGACTTCAGGGGCGACTGTGGCGCAGGCTGGTGCTGAGTAAGCTTCTCCGCAAAGCGAACCCAACGCGTCTCTTGCTGAATTGACAGCACTTCACTCAAGTTTTCATCCACTGTGATAAATTCCATGTGACGTTGGCGCGTGGTCAATATTCAGAACCAGCAAAGCGCTCACATCATTACAAAAGAGACAGGGCTTATTACACCCAGTCCTTGCAGAAGTGTTAGAGCAAGGTCGCTGGTGGCCTTGGGGCCAAGCCATGCACTAGGTCTCTCACTGTATTTCTTGAAAAGTTTTATATCCCCCCTTCTCTCTAAAATAGAGTGCTCAGGGTGGCTTACAATAAAAGCAGATAAAATAATAACATCGTAAAACGTCAGCACGAAACAAAACCGTTACGCTTCTGACCACTGCCTTTGAGAGGAATTTTATCGGGGGTACAAAGTTTCTTTTCGACCCCTTTGCAAAGGGGGAGGAGCGAAGCAGAGCAGGGCAGGGTGGTGACAGGCGAGAAGAATGGGGAGGGGCGAAACAAGATGGGGTCAGGGTTGAGACCTGCTGGAAAAGTCTTTGGAGCCCAGGTCTGCCCACCCACGTGACATCAGCAGCTAGATACAGTAATACGAAAAACCAAACACACTCCTAAGTCTCTCTGCGCTGGCTGCACTGCACTGGCTGCGCAGTTGTGCTGCACTGGCCTCAGTGGGTCTACTCGGATCTGAGTCACCTCAGGAGGTGGCACAAATTTAAGTAGAATGGAGCAGCCCCACTGGATCCTGACCCCACCTCCCACTCCCCGCCTCCGGGAATGCCCACTGCCTGCTCTCCGCCACCCTGAAACACCTCCTCCTTGCCCTCCCCACACCTCCTCAGACCCCTGCGTCTGCCAAGCTCAACCAACGCAAACTTACCCCGCTGGGCTGGATCTGGCACAGGGAGGCCAATGCAACTCCTTGCACTGGCCTCCCCGGCTCTAACGTTGGCGCAATGTGCCTTACAATTTGTGCTGGCCTAACCCAGGAATTAGGATTGTGCTGTAAGATAAATAATAAAAGCAGATTATTTGTTGCATTGCGGCAGCATGAATTGATGGTACATTGTCCCTTAAGTACAACCCAGCTTCCAGACTCCATCTCCCTCTCTTCCTTTGGGCCTTCAGAAATTCTGCTGCAGTCCTGTGTCTATAATCCTACTTAATATGCTACCAACACCTATGTGAGGCCTGAATGAATAATCGCAGGTTAGCTGATAGCACAGTTTGCTTATCCTATTTGCTTCTTTCAGCTTGCAGAACTATACCTTCCAAAACTTGCCAGATGAAAACTGATATACAAGTTTCAGATTGAAAATAACATGTAGTTCATCTTCATGTAGGAGTGAGCAAAATCAACTCTTTATTGGGTCTCATAATGGGAAACATAATCTATGCCAGGGGTGTCAAAATCATTCCATACAGCCAAATAGCATTTATGTCACCTGCTGAGGGCAAGAAGTGATGTCATTCAGCAAGACGCAACTTCATTAGATGATGATCAGAAATAAGTGCTTTGTTCTCACATAGTAACTCACTAGCTGCAAATGATAGAAGAGAAAATATGCAAATCTTGATCATATTTGCAAGATATGGGAGAGCCCAATTATCAAGCTGAGAAGAGCCCAATAGTCACACTGGCCTCCCTTTCAGCACCACTGCTTCTGCTGAAGTGTCACTTTGCAGATCAGGAGATGAAGTGCTCTTTGAAGTGCTGCATTTGTAAAAGTGGTGCTGCTGAAAGTGCAGCTTGCATGATAATTGGGCTCTTTCAGCTTGATAACTGGGCTCTCCCAGCACCTTGGCAGTGTCGTTACCTCTCACTCCTCTTGTTCCGTGCCTTCCCTCACAGCACTCCTTGTCTTTTGAGGCCTCCTTCCAGCTGAACCTCCCAGAGCCTTGGCAGAAGTTGTGCTACTGAAAGGGTGGTGTTGGTAGAGCCCTATTGTCTTGTGGGCTAGATATGGCCCATGGGTCTAATGTTTGACACTTTGATTTATGAAATGCTGGTGCCAGGATGCAGGGGCAAAGATCTATATTGATCCTCCTTCGTAATCCCACCCCACACTATTGGGCCACCAGTACTGAAAGTTCAGGGGTTGGCATGGTTCAGATAAACCCTCTGATGGGCATGGACCCACCACCAGTGCTCTACCTGGCCAAACCCTGACACCACCCCTAAATTTATTAAAGATCTTTGGAAAATTTACTCATATAACCCGTAAAACGTAATGGCAAAGTCCATATTTTTGCATTCAGATTTTTTTTTTAGGTCAGTGATTAAACAGAGTTGTTAAATTAAAAAAAAATAGATGGAAGTTAGAAAGGAAATTTTTATAGGAGGAATCTTTGTTTGAAGCCTCTGATTTCAGGAACAGATGGAGGGCCCATTGCACATCAGTGCTTCAGTTAGCTTTTCTTTTATCTCTCCTGATGACTTTGCTGTCAGATACATTGATTTTATAAACCAGGACCACAGCCAGTCTTAGTCAAATCAAAGCTCTTCCCTCGCTTCCGCGCAAGATTTGCAAAGGCTGTCTGTTTGCTGATGGTCTTCTGGGCCCCTGCCAAATAGTCTGGGAGGCGTCTTCCATCTCTTCTCATGTCTGAGGCAGCATCGCTGCAGCATTTCCATGAGGCCAAAGACTTTTCGACTGGAGACGAATCTAGATCTGACTATTAAATCTAAACAACCTATGAGTATAAAATGATTTTTTTAGACCTGCATAATCAAGTACACTGTGTGTGTGTGTGTGTGTGTGTGTGTGAGAGAGAGAGAGAGAGAGAGAGAGAGTTTATGACTTTCTAAGACTGTTGCAGGCTTTAGAGAGATGAAGAAGATGAGGCACTAGTAGGGCATGAACACAGGCAAACAGTGGAGATAGTACTGCGTCAAATGTATCTGTCAGCACTTTCAAAAAGGCGGAACCTGTTCTCTCTTGCTTTCTAACATACAGGCCGAGAATGAGCTCACCTTCAAGTTGCACTTAGAAATTTCAGTGTGGCAGACAGAGCTTTAGTGTTCATTCTGACAAACAGATGTTTGCATATGAAGAATGTGAATATGTATATACGTGTGTGTTTTTGGTGCTGGTAGTTTCGACTCCATCTAGTATCATTTTTGCAGGGTGCAGAACCACCCTGCAATTTTAATGCAAAGTTAATTACACTTTTTCATGTGGATTCTTTATTCTTTTTGTTGTAACGGCTACCAACCTGCTTGTACTGCCTTATTTTGTTGAAACTGCTTAGAAACAATCACTACTTTCCCTCTCTACTAGACAGGATGCTGCAAACATCAGTAGTTAAAACAGATTCCCTTCAAGCTCTAGAGCAGTGGTTCTCACACATTTAGCACCAGGACCCACTTTTTAGAATGAGAATCTTGTCAGGACCCACCGGAAGTGATGTCATGACTGGAAGTGACATCATCAAACAGGAAAATTTTTAACAATCCTAGGCTGCAATCCTACCCACACTTACCCAGGAGTAAGTCCATTTACTTTCATTGTTAAAAGAATATACATAGTAGCTTGTTCAAAGTACAGGTCTGTAACATTTCCCCAAATGCAGTCACAGACCAGGGTAGTATCAAGTCTAATATATTAAAAATATTGAAATGAATGGAGACCCACCTGAAATTGGGTCCCGACCCACAGTTTGAGAAACACTGCTCTAGAGAACTCCTTGTAGGCCTAGAGAACTATCTGTAGACACATCATACCGCTTTACTGCTAAAGTCTGGCTGAATCGGCACCTTCGATAGAATGCCACCTGAAACCATATAGGAGAGGCTCTGACCTCTTTGGAGGAAAAGTAAGTCTAAGTTTAACAAATGAATATATGGAAACATTTCTCCAGTGGCTGCTGCTTTTGATTCACTTTTTTTCCTCACCATATTCATATGTCCCCACTGCTTCCTGATTTCATCCCAGATCCAAGGATTTTTCTGTCTTTTATTCAATGGGCTGGATAAAACTTCAAGGCAAAATAATTCAGTATTGCCTCATAATATGTGTTGTTTCCAAAGGAAATTAGTCATGACTAAGGACCATTGAAATCAATAAGACGAGGGAAGGTAGGACTAACATAAACATCATTAGTTTCAATGGAATTTAGTTATTTAAAAGATTTATATACAGATGGAGTCTCGGTATCCGCAGAGGATCTGTTCCCAAACCCCCCTGTGTTTACCAAAACCTGTGGATAATGAAATCCGCATGCAGCCACTACAAGCCTCAAAACGCTCCCTCCCCTGCAAAAGCCTTGGAAGGCCACTTCCAATTTTTGGTGAATACTGGAAGTGGCCTTCCTGCACTTCTGGAGGGCATTCTGAAGTCCCTTCTATGGGCCTCAGAAAGCCTCCCACGTGTGACCAAAACTTTCTACAACACAGAAATAAAACATATGGTGTACACAAGATAGAAATAAAACATACTGAAGATAAAACATCTGAACAGAACTTAGTCATGACTACTTTCTTCAGGTACATTCCTATATGATTCTTCAAAGACTCACTTTTTTGAGGGAGACATCTTATTAATTCATATCTGCTAAAAATGCTGAATCAAACAGTTACCACTTAGTTTGTGGTATTTTTTTTTTTTAATGTCAGCTAAAGCTATCCTCTGATTAGGAGACATTTTGTTATGTTTCACATCAGCTCTTTGTGTTGTACTCTACAATTGCTCATTTAAAATCAATTGTTCAGTCAAAAATGTTAACAAGTTAATTTCTTGTCAGCTTGCACTGAGTTCCTTTACTATGCAGCTGAGAAACCAGGAATTTATGGCTGTGTGTATCACAATTCTTGATTTGTATTTTTTCAACAGGAAACAATTTGGGAGTGGACATGGACTCTATTTTTCACTTCTCATATAGTTAAATAGTTTAGTAAGTTGTGGATCATTTAACAAAAAGAAAGATGGATTTTAGATGGCATAAGTATCATGTGATAAATGCATCGCGACTGAGCTTCCTTCTTTTAGAGATATTGCATGTACATATTGGTGAGTTATTTCAAAGAGCTATTTCACTTGGGCTTGCCCAGTGAGATGTTGGACATTTTTTTCCTTTGAACAAATCCCTCCCTTTTATGCTGTGTCTCAGAGGTTGGGTTTCAGACAGGGAGTCTTTCCCAGTTCTAGTTAAAGATGCTAGGGAGTGAAACCTGGAGCATACTGTACTCGATTCATGTATTCTTCCTGCTTCATATGCAGAAGGTCCCAGGTGTAAATCACATCATCTCCATGTAGGGCTGGGAGAGATCCATGCCTGACATCCAGAAAAATCACTGTCAATCAGTATAGGCAAGGCTCCATTAGATTACGCAACGGTTTGGCTCAGTGTTAGGTGGCTTTATATGTCTGTAATAGCCCAGTCCTATCTAAACTGCCCCCACTGATGCAACTATGCCAGCAAAGTGCACCTTGCATTATACAGTGGGGGGGAGTCACAGAATTCTCCTCCAGGTAAGGAAACATTTATTCCCTTGCATGGGGGCAAGCCTCCACTGCCCAAATGGATCTGCTCAGACTTGCGCCAGTAATTTGGTTGGAGTAAATTCAAGTGGAGCTGGGAAGGCGGATTGAGCCCAGGAAGGGAGATGGGATATCAGCAGCACCTCTGCTGCTGATACTGCCCCTTCCTGGCCTCAACACACTCTTGTCCCCAGTCTCTGCCCCATTCCTCCTTCTTCCTGCCCCATTCTCCTCACCTCCTGCCCACTTCCTGCACTGACTTACCAGCCCTGGGGCTTTTCCTGAGTCACTGACACCAGGAGATTGTACCTGCCCATCATGGCTTGTAACCTATGATGGACTTTTCTTCTAGAAATCTGTCCAATCTCCTTTTAAAGGCATCTAGGCCAGATGCCATCACCACATCCTGTGGCAAGGAGTTCTACAGGTGAAATGCACACTGGATAAAAAAAATATTTTATTTTGTCTGTTCTAACTCTCTTTACACTCATTTTTAGTAGATGTCCCCTGGTTCTGGTGTTGTATGAAAGGTAAAAGAACTTTCCTCTATCCGTTCTATCCATCCCCTGCATAATTTTGTATGTCTCAATCATGCCCCCCCCCCGCAGCTATACTGTGTTTTTCAGACTGAAGACTCCATGCCAAATGACCAGTCCCAAGTCACCATAACATCATGGATGCATTTCTGCAAGGTGGGGTTCTTTCCCTGCTTGCTTTGGTTTCCTGACCAAAAAATGTGGTACAAATGTTGAAAGCTCTCACTTGGGTACCACCTGGAATTCTTAAATAGGGAGGCATAGACAGGTAGTTTGATAGAAATTTTGTGATCATTGACTTCCGGGCTTGACGACCCCAGTACATTAGCTCTTATCAGAGTTTGAAGAGCTGCTACAACATAGCCATTGTAGATATTGGATCAATAGCTGGCAAGCTGCCTGAAGGTCAGATAAAGTACTTAGGCAGGCAGTTTGCCAGGCTAAAGAGATGTCAAGAAAATCAATTAGTCTCTAAAGAAAGAGCAGCAAGCTAACTAAAAATCCAATCTTGAAAGGCTCTCTATATTTCAAAGGCAGCTTATTAGTGTTAGCTATATCTTTATCTCTTTAATAAAATTACATTTGCTAAGCAATTAAACCAGGCTGGGGTCATTTGAGGTGAGCACGGAGGGGTTTGTAAACACCTGAACAGCGCCAGATTAGAAACAGTAGCAATGAGAGGGTATTGAATCACGTTATTTTCTGGGTACCGATTACATGGCTTTCGATTAAGCTGTCCCTCCTCCTCCCTTGTCCCCATCCACCCACTGATTACTCTACCGCTACACATTTGGCAAACCTAAGATACTTTCCCAGCTGAGCGGTAATGGAAAGCCATAGACATAGAATTTGTCTCATGGAGCCGCACAGGTTGCTTAGTAAATTATAGCTGTCTGAAGTCAGTACAAGGAAGGGAAATATAGATGTGATTGTTTTTGTACACCCCCCTCCCCCCTTTCAACAGAGTGCAAGAAATGAGCTTCATCATCATAATCAAGAGGAGCGCACTGGAGGGCTTGCGGGAGGCAAGGATGCAGCCAATCTGTGTAAGCATTTCCTTGTGAATCCTTTTATTACCAAAGATTTCATTGTCATAATCGGTCAGTGACTTATGGCTGTTACGGTATCATTCCTGTTACATACTGCAAAGGTCAGGAATAATGGGGTCGGAGTTTCAGTGTGCAGCATGCTTCCTTTGACTGTGCATTCAAAACAGTCAATCCTAAACCATTACCATTTTGCCTGCTAAGAAACATCTCCATAAGGGAAAAACAAACTGCAGATAATGTGGGGGATTGGAGTGGGCGGTGGAAGGAGGGCAAAGGGCATTAGCTCAGTAATTATCATATAAACATTACCACACCGATGGCACTATATATGTCTCAACAAAATTTTTTTCTTGCCTTACTGGCCCCACAGAGTCCACCCAGGCGGCTCACAACAAACAGAAGATAGTTTTTAAAATAGATAATGAGGACATGAGAACCATCATGCAAAAAATAATAAGAAAATACAAATGAATTATTAAAGCATCCTAATTAAAAAATACAGATAAATCAATAAAACCTATACCAAAGTGGAGTAAAATCAATCTCAGAACTTTGCAGTCAGCAAGGGAAAACTATAGTCCAAAAGCAGCTGGAATAGATGGGTTTCAAGCCAGGCTTTTAAAAGAGCTGCTCAACATCTTGACTGTTATAACAATTATTAAACATTAATTATATGAATAATAACAACACAGGTCTGCAAAATAGAGGGTCAGGAAAGCTTTTTTTCAAAATTAATGGTGGTTTTAAATTAATTTGGGGTGCTGATTCCAAAAATGGTATCAGTTTTGCCCTATCACATCTAGGTTTGGAGATATGGCATAGCTTCTTTTGTGAATGGTTCAAGCAGCTTTCTCATGAGGAAACCATGGAATAGTTTACTTACAAGGCTATGCTGTATCTCTGAAACTAGACTTGAAAGGGCAAAACTATGCTATTTTTGGAATCAGCACCCCAGATATACCCAGGAACAGATCTAACTTTTAAGACCGCAAAATATGTGTTGGCCAGTATAATAATTAAGAAGAAGATTGGAAGGCAATTGACTGCCTCCCCCATCCTTTGAATACATTCAGTACTACTGACAATACCCTACAAAGGTTGGTTGCAATCTGACAAAGCATAGAGCTGTTGCGCAACAGCAACTCCATTGATTTCTGGGTCACAAAAAGGAATGGGGCAGTGCCTGTTCACATGCATACCTTTGAAGCACCAATTGGAAGTAATTCATGGTCATGGTCAGTTTCCTTGCTGTCAACTAAATTGACACCCTGCTCTTCCTGGGAAGTGTTTTCTAATTTTTCTCAAGATGATGTATACTTTTCACAGCCACTCCATATTGTGAGCGCAAAGACTACTAGATGTCTAACCGGCTTAACAACTACATTAATTAACTGTCTGTTGATCTCATTGGATAGGGAATATCTGCAGCCAATGTTGACAATAGTTACAGGTAGGTGAGGCCCAACCATCACACAACCTAAAGTAGCTTGTATCGGTGGCAGATTGCAAGGAGAGTGGGGGGGGGGGGGATTCAGTGAGCACTTCAGCCTGCCGTCACTTCTCTCTCACCTGCTGTAGGTTTGATCTGCTTCTCATTCACCTGATCAAAAAGTGGATCATTAGTGTGCTCCTTGTGGTGCTTTTCTCAAACCAGGAAGTGTGGAATGTCTGGTTTTCATTTACAGGGACCACATTAACAAAGGAGCTCCTTTGTTCACATGGTTCCTTTCCTGGTTTTAGGTAACTGCATGAGGCGCATGGTAAGAGGCTTTCTTTTTCTTACAGCACACCATAGCAGAGGTAGCGGCTCAATTGGTGGTCTTGGTGGCATCTGAGGTCGCGCCACCTGTCTACAGGATTCACCTGGCCATTTGCCTACTGTTTATAAATAGCAAATTATGTAAACCAGAATGCAAATGTCATATTTATTCTTGTGTCGTACCAGACAAAACCACGGGGTGCCACAATATTTATTCTGCCATTTGGCTTGTAGGTAACTTATTGCCCAATCCTATTTACTCCCATGTCATAGCCCGTAGCCATACCAATGGATGCTGTGCTGCATGTTATGGGGAGAGAGCGATTGGACAGCCTGCAGGAAATAAGTAAAAATAATTAAGTAATTTTTTAAAAAAACTTACACCCCTGGTAGGCTGCCCAATTGCATATGGGTCTCCTTGGACCTACACCAGCCATTTTGTGGCATTCATCCAAGGAGAGAAAAGGTATCTTGAGAGAACAAAATAATTCTCAGAAGAGTTTTGAAACATTATGCTTGTGGCATGATTACAATATTAATAATACCAGATGCATTAGAAATGACAACACAAGGTTGATTCTGCACATTTTAGCTCCACTTCTACAAGCACTACATAAAAATTAAACCCAGTGGAATCTGAGGTGAAAGGAAACAAGGAAACCAGAAAGGAAACCAGTAACTGAACAGTCTGTCTGGGAAATGTCCATTTTTATTTCCTCAATTTTTTTACACATGCTTCTCATGAATAAACAATAAGCATTTTGGAGAAGCCATTAAAAAAGGGAAACTTTTTGTCACATCACTAACAGCATAATCCTATGCATGTCTACTCAGAAGTGAGTTTCATTAAGTTCCATGTCAGCTAAGGGTGTGTATGGGATTGCAGCCCAACTTATTAAGAAAGTTTATTCTGGAGTACTTTCACAAATAGCTTAATTTACTTGCATTAGATCAAAAGAGATAAGCAAGTCACTTTTAAGAATCAAATATGAAAGGAACAGCATTGCCTGATCAGATGCATTCAAAAAGCCTGACTTTTTTTTGAGGTGGAGCCTGATTAGGCATGCTTCACTGTCACACTTAACCAGGGGTGGGAAAACGAGTCCCCAGTCTCCAATGAGCCTTTGGCTCATCAGAGACTGTTGAAGCCCAAGCTAGCCCATTTTCTCCTTTTAACAGAACTTAGCAGAAACCATTGATATGTATTGTATGAACTGTACTACTTCTGACAATGGGACAATTCAGGTAGAGGCAAATGATTGTTTTTCAGAGAACAGAGGTGGTATGGCAGGGCCATTGCTGCACAAAATGTGGTCATACTAATTTCTGGCACACCATTTTCTTTGTGTGGCCACATAGGCTCTAAAGAAAGTTTTGTTGTGTTTCAGAACCCATAGAACCAGTTGGACTAGAGAAAAGAGTGAGGCAAAAGAAATGAATAGGCATACCATGAAAAATAATGCCTTTATCATGCAACGTTGAGCTCTTAGAAATTGTTTTCTGTTTCTGTTTTCTGTTTCATCCTTATGCTGACATCACTACAAATGCATCTGCTTTCTAATGTATACTGAATAAATGGTTTTAAAAGCTGCATTTAAAAAAAATACTTCATGCTAAGTGAAGCATGGTTGGTTGGCAAACTTCAGTCTTGAAAGACTATGGTATAAGCATACAGCACCCAGTATTCCCAGGAAGTCTCCCATCCAAGTACTAACCAGGCCTGACCCTGCTTAGCTTCCGAGAACAGACAAGATTGGGCATGTGCAGGGTAACAGTTGCTACAAGTGAAGCATAATAAGCTTATTATTTGGAGGGTTTTTTTTTCCTTTTTTTTTGCATTTAGAAATTGCAAAGTAGTAGTAGTAGTAGTAGTAGTAGTAGTAGTAGTAGTAGTAGTAATAACTAGGTATTTATATACCGCCTTTCTGGTCATCGGATTACTCCTCTGACTTTATTCAAGGCGGTTTACATAGGCAGTTGTTTCTAAATCCTTTAAGGAGATTTTTACAATCATAGAGGTTCTCTCTTTCAAGAACCAACAACATTTCAGAATGGATCTTCCTGGTTTGGTCTCACTTCTGGCCTCCAGTTCTCCCAGGCAGGCTGACAAGCAGCTCTGTCTCTCACATGGAGGGCAGCCAAGATGCTTCTTGCTCACACCAAGAGCAGGTGGAATCACTCAGCTGGGCTTATTAGCTGCTTCAAGGTCTCGCCATTCTCAGCCGTTCAGGGAGCTGTGTTCAGTGTTCAGTGTTCTCAAACTGGCGGCCTTCTGATGTTATCTTCAGGCTAACGGAGGCTCTACCCTCTAGACCAGACCTCCTGCCCTGCTTTAATTTACTTTTAAAGTAAATTAAAATACAACAAAAGATACCCAAAACTTCTCATTGGGTTGTAAAAAAAGCAATAGTGACATCTCATTGCTCCTCGTGCAGGGATGTCAACTGACTGCAAAGACACTCTAGCCAGGGATGTCAAACTCATTTCAGCAGAGGACCAAAGATAGCATTCATGGTGGCTGCAGAAGGCCAGAAGTGACATCATTAAGCAGGAAGTTATATAATTAAGTGGATGATGGCCAGAAATAAACATTTTGTTCTCACATAGAAACTCATTCACTGCAAATAACAGAAGAGAAAATGTACAAATCTCGTTCATATATTCAGAGATCCCAATTACGCAGCTGGGAGAGCCCAATTATAACAGGGGCTGGATAAATTTGGCCCATGGGCCTTATGTTTGACACTCCTGGTCAGTCTTGATCTTGTGCCTTTCAGCTGCTTGATGTGCAGAAATCAACACAAAATCAATGGTAGAAAAGTGGTATACTGTATAAATATTGAGATCCCAATTACGCAGCTGGGAGAGCCCAATTATAACAGGGGCTGGATAAATTTGGCCCATGGGCCTTATGTTTGACACTCCTGGTCAGTCTTGATCTTGTGCCTTTCAGCTGCTTGATGTGCAGAAATCAACACAAAATCAATGGTAGAAAAGTGGTATACTGTATAAATATTGTTAAGAACAATAATGATGATGATGATGATAGGAAAATTTCATGCCACAGAGATAAGCATCGTCATCAGTACACCACTGGCACAAGAGCAGGTGTCAGTAAAATCTGGCAACCTTACCTTGGTTTTTCTTATTGTCTTATTGGTTTTGTTTGCCCTTAGAATGGTCCAGACACTACATTTTTGAAGTAACAAGCTTCTTTTGCTGTTAGAGCATATACGTGTTTTGGTTGCAGGAGTTTCTCTTGAACTTTAACTCAGCTGTCACTATGCTTCCTTTTTTCCTTGGATTATTCAATACTGTATGTAAACTGCCCGCCAAGTTATAACATACAAACTTCCATTTTTTTGTTGAAAGGGCTGGTAAACCTACTGGATTTATGGTCCTGGTATCCATATAAATGCAGAGGCTGGTTTCTATTGTAATTGAAAGTAATGCTTAAGTTTCTTTGCCTAGCAGTTATTGGAGTAAAACTGTTCATGTTGTGGAATTACCTTTTGACAATAATGCATGGGAAATTATCCTTCACTGACTGCAGAAAAAAAAGATATATGTAGTATGAAATCCAATGAACTAACTGGCTTAAAGAAAGACCCCTCCCCCCCAAAAAGAAGAAACCATCCAGATGGACAGAACCTCATGTAACTCTGTCCAAGGCCTTGTTATCAGCCAAACAATGATGTCTAGTGTCCTGCAAAGGGTTCCTGTAGGACAGTCAGACTTGCAACAGGAGCAGATTACCCTATCATCAAATCATCAGAGTGCTGCTATTTGAATAAACACAGCTGCTGTTTTCTAAGAAATATGGCAAAGAGCAGCCAGGAAGGGGGGGAGAAAGGGGGCTGGGACAATTAGTATTGCTGCCAGAAAAATTCAGATTTTTCTGTTGCCAGAAAAATTCAAGTCAACATATTTAGTATTTATGGAAATGTTGATTTTCTGGAAAGCTTGTTTGTGCTGTGATTCAGTAGAATGGGAGAAACCCACCCAATGTATAATGAATATTGCTCACGTATTGTGATATTGGAAGGGTTGCAATGGAGAAACTATATAATTTTGGAATGTGTTACAAATCTCTACTTTTTAATTATGGCTATTTTCCCAATCCTTATTTTGTACTCAATAAAGTGAGTGAGGCACAGGCTCCCCATACCTCAGAAGACCTGTCAGATGCTACTTCCAGTCGTGTCTGGGAGGTCTTCTGAGGCCATTCAGCACAGGCTTGCAATCAACATTGAGTCAAATCCACAGATCACAATCCCACAGATGTTGAGGGCTGACTGTGCTTACCACTCCTGGGCTGATCACCCGATAGCATACAGCACATGTTTCATCAGCAGAACCGCATGCTATGGGCTGCAGGGGGATAGAGCTGGGCCCTTAGTTATGTAGTGCAAACATACTTGACAATAGTGCCAGTTGGTTCTGTAGATGCAGATAGCATTTGCAAAGTATTTAAACAAATGTCAGTCAGCAGCAGACCTCCCCAGCCCTGTGCCCCAGGGCAAAGGTCGCGATGGTGCCTCCCTGTGGGCTGTCACCACCCCCGTGCGCAAATCCTCCCCTCATTCATGGATCCTTGTGTGACCCAAAGCTGCCTCAGGGAACCTACCATTGGGGTCTATGGGGTAGATGCCCCAGGCACGAGGCTGTAGGACCCCGCAGAAGCCTCTCTGAGGTTCCCTGACTCTATAAACTGTGCTTCCGGAAAACTATAAGCACAGTTTCTGACCCTGTCAGGAGCCTCAGAGAGGCTTCCGTGGGGTCCTACAGCCTCACGCCTGGGGCATTTATCCCATAGAACCCAATGGTAGGTCTGCAACTGATGTCAGTCTATAATGATTTAAGGAGTTACCATGATATGAAAGAGCCACAGAACAATTAATTTGCTTGTGTGATCAGTCTGGGTTTTAAATATGCAGAAAGCATTATATCATATGGTAAATTATTATACTGATGGCACAATTCTCACAAAGAAGCTAAACAGTTATGCAAGGATAGCTGTTCCACAGTCAAGTGTCTCGTCCCAATACTGGAAACTGACACTTCAGATAGTTGATTACCAAGCATCACCTTAGGATACGTCTGCCAGAAGCTCCCAGGGCAACTGCTTTGCTACAGTATGAAGGATTTGTGTACTGGCCATGAAGCCTATGGCAGTGATTGGGTTAGTCACAGTTTGTCTCAGTGTACGTGTAGACTGTATTTTAACAACAGTTTTCCCCCATCACAAGTTCAATTCATGCTGCAAAAAGTGGTCCTGCTACAACTACTTACCATCACATCTATTCTTTGTGGGAAGGAGTACGGCACCTGGTGGGCTACTGGGAGATACAGGAACTAGATGGGCCTTTGGCCTGATCCAGTGGCGCTCTTCTTATGCTCTTATGTATTCCATGTTCAGAGATCTCAGATCACATGGGTAGGATAGGATTGTCAGGTCAGAAGCATGCATCAGCCTGAGATAGCCACGTGGCATCACTGGGCTAAAGGAGTCCAGATATATATTTCCATAGGCTTGTTTTTCCAGCCCAATTAAATACAGTAGACAGGGACAAAAGTAGATTTAGCTAAATTATTCAAGCACCTCAAAGAACAATATCAACTACACAACTATATTAAGAACTACATTTAACTACACCAGAGGGTTTAGCCAATCACTTCAAAATAACTATTAACCCAGCGTGTAATCTTTTATTGCCATGACCCACTTTGTCAGCCATGGCTGTTGTGTTGTGACCCAGAATACCTTGCAGCTTCCAGGTGGTGCTGGTGCATGCCTCACCCAAAAATCTGGTCATAACCCACTGGTGGATCATGACCCACAGTTTGCTAACCACTGTTCTAACCTATTACTACCACTAAACTTGGAAACATGAAAATTCCAGATACTGAAATATAAGGCCAAGCTCACCAGTAGGAGGGTGAAACATTTTTGGTGGGCAAAACTACACTTAGGTTTTAAACAGCTACCTGCATCTCACTGAGAGCTTCCAGAGCCCTCAGCCACAGACTAGCCATTGCCTTTACAGATCTTGTTAAGTTGAGAGATAGGGCTGATGCAGCTGCTCTGACCAGATCCTGGTGCCCACCAGATCCTGGGTGTGCTCTTAACGAGCTCTGTGGCAGTGTATTCACCTCCTGCCATTGTGAGATTACTGCAAGGAGCCAGGGAATCCCTTCCCCAACATGTCCCAGGGGACAAAGGAATAAGCATGGACACTAAGGAGTCTTCCCTGGTATGTGGTTAAGTTAAAGACTGTGTGGTTTTAGGATGCAACAAATAGTTTTGTCAAGGTGTCTGTGTGCCTCCTCTGCAACCCTCCCACCCATCTTTCTAACTGCTGGGTGGTGTGTTGAAAGGTAAAATGGGGTCATTCTGCCATTGCTGGGCATTGATTGATTCCTTCAGTGCATGAGTCCTATGGGGACATCACTGGTTAGTGTGCTATGCCTGGTCGGTGTTGGTGTTGCCACCTTACTTCTTTCAAGTGGTATCATTTTGCTCTCTCATTTGCTGCTGGGAGGATATCAACTACACTGTTAATACCATTAGCAGCTGTTGGGTTTAGGGAAATCATTAAACTGCACCATAAAAATCCTTGATATTGTTATCCTTGGGCTACAAATGATGTTCAAAAGTTGATTTGTATGATACTCTTGTTCTTCTGCTGAGGCTCACCTATTATTCTATTCCATGCGATATTTGGTTCTAAGATCAATGCTGTTGGCATCAACACACTTAAGCGCACACACAACTGATTGAATTGAATGTATTTGGTTCTGTTGATCCAATCTCAAGGCATTAAAGTGAGCCAGCAAACTGAGATTATTCAAGGAAACTGGCACAGTATAGGAATACAAAGTGTGCAAGCAAGCAAGAGTATGATGACCACCCCAGTTCATTTGTGTATATAATTATTCCTCTGTGTGTATTTTAGAAGGCGGACTCTGGGATTCTGACACAACAATTCAGCATTTGAGATGAAGGAAACTTCTTCCTTGTCAACTACTTCTTATATTTCTGGTAGTTACTGCAATTGTTTCCCAGAGCTTTCTTTTCTGCCAGCACACTGATCATAGTCCAAAAGAGTACCTTTCAATGTTTTCTTTTAATACTCATCAAGTGACAAATCCTTTCCCTTTTGGAATAGTCGGGCAGCCCAATCCTGAGCTGCCTGGCACCCAGGGCTGTAGTGGCACCGAAAATGGCTGCCGCTGCATCCTGCGCACTCAGCGGGCAGCGTTGGACTCTCTTCAGGAGAAGAAGACTTTTGTCCCCTTCCCCCAGGTAAGGTAAGTAGCCCCACAATGGGGCTAATTGATTAAGCTTGCACACAGTTAAGAGCCTCTGTGTCAGGCCAGTGGCCCGACATGGAGGCTCAGGCTTTGGTAAAGTGAAGCTCCACTAGTCCCGCCTCCCTCCCGCCCCGCCCCCTCCCCACCCTGCCTCCTCCCCACCCTCTCCCCGCCCTCCCTCCACCTCCCCTGCCCCAGAATGCTTCCTCCCTGCTTCTCTACATGCCCCACCTACCTTTCTGCTGCCCAGTGGTTCATCCGACCAGTGATCCACCAGTGCTAGCCCAGCGCCGGCCAGCGCTGAGCGAGCACTGGCACTCCACCAGCACTGAGGACTGCAAACGTGCCTTATGGCACATTTGCAACAGTGTTCACTAACAGTAAGCTGGCGCACACTGTATAGGATTGGGCGCTGAGACCAGCATCAGATGAGATAAAAAAAACCAGCATTGTTTTTGTGCTATATTTTAAAGTAACATTTCAGTGAGTGGTTTCAGCTTGTATATTATCTAAGTACCTACTTACATTTCTTTTATGATGTACACATATTGGCAAAGAGGTGGAGCCTCTTTATCCGTGGTGGTTCCATTCTCGAACATCCGCCCCCCCCCCCCGAGCATACAGAAGACAGTGCATAATGAAATCCACAATTTTTGGAGCCCACCTTTGCCACCATTGTGCAGTGCCTCTCTGAGGCTCAGAATTGCACCCAGTGCTTTTTCTGGATGACTTTCGGTTTCAGCCGAAAACCAGGTAGGTTTACTGGTGATTGTCAAAAAAAGCTCTGGGAAGCATTCTGAGCCGAAACCGAAAGTCATCCCAAAAAATGCTTTGGATAGGTTTACTGGTAGTTGTCAAAAAAGACTCTGGGAGGCATTCTGAGCCTCAAAGAGGTTGAGTGCCACTGCGTGCGTCCTCTCCAAAGCTCAGAAAATCTCCCAGATGCAACTGGAACAAGGATCTGGTTGTGTTGGGAGGTCTACAAGGAGGCAATCTGGGGGTTCAGTATATGCAGTGAGGCAAATCCACTGATACCAAATCTGCTGATAAAGAGGCCTCACCTGTATTGATAAATATGGACATCCTTAGGTGATCAAACTGGAAAGGGGGTTCTTGGAGGAGGTAAAATTGTGGTTTGGACATGATTTGCATTAGCAATCTGGGATACAATTGCTTTCAAACAACTCTAGCATCTGCAAATGCCTCTATACTTCATTCATTATGAGCCCAATCCTATTCAACTTTCCAGCGCTATATGTGCCAATGGGGTATACGCTGCATCCTGCAGTGGTGGGGCAGTCGTAGAGGCCTCAAGGCAAAGGAACATTTGTTCCCTTACCTTGGGGCTGCATTGTGGCTGCATCAGTGCTGGAAAATCACAGAGGATTGGGCCCTAAGACATTCAACAAAATGCTGATGCTAAAATAATATTATCACCGAGTGTCACAATTCTCTGCATGTCTCCCAGATCGAGCATATCCAATCCTGTTTCACTGACCCAAAGCTTCCAGTGAGTCAGAAATGCATGTTGCCAGTTGGCTCTTGTGTATCCTACTAGCTCAAAGATCTTAGCACTCTGTGAGAAAGCAGGGCACAGTTCCTCGGCAAAAAACCTTATATTGAGTACAAGTTCTTCTGCCTACCCACCTGGCTAGCCAAATATCCCAAATGGGTGGGTGTGCCAGTCCTCAGGGTCAACTGCCATATGGTAGATTCCACCACCCCTTTTAACACCCAATCCTCCAGCCAGGGGGAAGCAGAAACCCTACAGGCTAACTTCCTGGACCTTGCAAGCTCTGATCTCCCCCAACTCCAGGGGCTCAAGCCTCAAAGTTCATGGCAGTGGATTTCTGCTGGAGCAGAGGAAACAGAATTCTGCCCTTTAATAGGGAAAACCTTCCAAATGAGGCAAAATGTTATCCACTCTTTACTTGATATCCAAGTAAGGTATCTGAATCCATTCAGAGGTTTCTGTGAGTCGAAAATCTAGTTTCTGACAAGAAACCCCTATATTAGCACTTATGTGGCATATACATGCAACCAAGCATGGTTGAGGAAAAGGTGTGTGAGAAAAGCGGGAGTGCACAATGGAAATTAAACATTCATACATCTCTGTTAAGATTACTCATTTGCAAGCTTTGCTAACCTGACCCCCCCTCTCCCTAATGAAGTTTTGTCCTCCAAATGGAAGCTCCTCATGTTAAGCTGATTGACATATGGTATGATTCTTTACAGCCTGATTCTTTACAGGGTCCAAGGTCACAATTACCTAAAACTACATGAGATTTAGCAGAGAGGAGATAACATTAGAAAGAGACTTAGGGCCCATTCCTATCTAACTTTCTAGCCCTGGTGCAGCACAATGCAGCCCCAAGGAAAGGGAACAAATGTTCCCTTACCTTAAGGAGCCCTCTGTGACTGCCTCCCCAACACAGGATGTAGTGCACGCCTCATTGGCATGGTTGCAGTGGCACTGAAAAATTGGATAGGACTGGGCCCTTAGGCTGCAATCCTAACCACACTTTCCTGAGAGTAAGCCCCATTGAACAAAATAGGACTTACTTCTGAGTAGACCTGGTTAGGATTATGCCCTTAGTTTAGGAAAAGAGATGCTTGCATTCTAACTGTATGTTATAAAGAAAATTAACTTGTATCAGTTTGAGCATTGTGGAAAGGCTGTTGTCACTGTGTGAATTTAGGCTATAACTGGAATAGTGTATCTTAAGTTAATTGCAGAATTTTACTGCTTCAAATTTGAAACCACATTTTTATAGCTTAGCCAGCAGGTGCAGATAGTTTCAGGGGGAAAAAAAACCCTCTAACAATCCAGTTTTTATAAAAATGGACCTGGTAATAAAAATGGGAAGGGGGAGTCAAATATGCACCACAGCAAATACAAGTCACAAAAGTGAAATTGTTCTAAGTAGAATGAGACACCAGAGCACAATATTTTCCCTGAATCATCAGCATTGTATACAGACTACATCTGAAACATGTAATGCACCATGTCCTTTAGAATTCCAGATGTAGTCCTTATATAATGTCTCATGTCATAGCATTCAGTAAGAAATATAAAAGTGTTCTGAAAGCACAAAGCAGATCATTGCTTGGAGTGGTAAACACCCACAATCAGGTCGTTCCTGCTTCCAAATTGCCAAGTGTGACCACCTGCACATTTTGAAGCCCAACTGATCTAGGGCAGCATTTGTCAATGTTTTTCCCCCAACATACCACTTTGCATGGTCCACCTTTTGGAAGTACCATCTGAAGTAGCTGCTGCTGATGTCATCACCAGTTACTTCCAGAACTGCCAAGCCGAACCGCCTATCGGTTCTTGTTGCTGGTCTTACTGCAAGGCCCTCCAGATACCACCTCGAGTACCACCAGTGGTACCAGTGGTTAAGAAACACTGATCTAGGCTCCTTTTTGCCACTTGGATAAGTTCTTGGGCAATGGGTGATTTCAATTTTATATGGCTACTTTTGAAAGAACCATAGGAAGAATTCCATATGCCCAAGGGGTCCTTGAGTTTTCATTCTCTGAAAAGTAGGCCTTTGTGCCACTGAGGGAGGTTTCAAAAGCAGTGTGTGAGTTTCAAAAGCATTGGGGTCTACATTTCAGAAGAACACTTAAAAATCTCATTGGATGAAACAAGGTCTTAGGTTTACCTGATGTTATCCGTAGGGCAACCTAGAGGTGTTGGGGTGGAACACTAGTCCTTGGTGCAACCTAGGCAAGGGATTTAAAGGGATTGTTAAGGTCAGTCTTAAGGAAAAGAAGCTGTACTTCAGTGCACACATTGGGAAGGTTCCAGATTAAATCCCCAGATCTCCAGGTAGGCCTGGAAAATCAGGCCATAAGCCCATCTTCCCAAATTATGGGATCAGGCCATAAGCCCATCTAATCTAGCTTCCTGTATCTCACAGCGGCCCACCAAATGCCCCAGGGAGCATACCAGATAACAAGAGACCTGCATCCTGGTGCCCTCCCTTGCATCTGGCATTCTGACATAGCCCTTTTCTAAAATCAGGAGGTTGCGCATACACATCATGGCTTGTACCCCATAATGGATTTTTCCTCCAGAAACTTGTCCAATCCCCTTTTAAAGGCATCCAGGCTAGATGGTGTCACCACATGCTGCAGCAAGGAGTTCCACAGACCAACCACACGCTGAGTAAAGAAATATTTTCTTTTGTCTGTCCTAACCCTCCCAACACTCAGTTTCAGTGGATGTCTCCTGGTTCTGGTGTTATGTGAGAGTGTAAAGAGCATCTCTCTGTCCACTTTATGTATACTTAGATGGAACAATGGCCTGACTCTGTACAAGGCAACTGCATTCGTTCTCATGCATTTGTACTTACACATGGACAGATATTAAAATTGAGAGAGATGTGCTTGTTTGAACCCTGTCCCGGATTGGAATGAGTAGTTGTGAGTGCTCTGAATCCCGCCCCATAATGCATATATAAACAGTGGAAAGTTAGCGCTGTGAGCGTCATCTCAAATAGCATTAATCAACTGACAGTGTCCTGTCATCTCTCTTCTGGAGCTCTGCTTCTGTAGTACATGTTACGTGTGTTCTTTGCCTTTAAAAAAAAAGGCTTATGACTGAGGCTCTTGGATGTGCAGCATCTGCCCTCTTGTCATTGGTTTCCAGCAACAATGTTCAGTTCCCTCTTCAAAGTACATGATTGTCGATTCTGCAGGTGTCTCAGAGTCACCTTCGATTGGAATCTATCATGGATGCCCTTTCTCCTGCTCAGTGCAGAAAGTGCTCTCTTCCTAATTTGGTACAAATTGTTCAACCTGATGTGATTAAGTACTCGGAGGGGCTAATGTGAGACTTACTACTTTGAGCAGTACCACGTACGAGCAGTACAAAGGCTTGGGACAATGAAGGATTTCATCTGGGTGATTCCTTTCCTTTTGCGGGAAGCTGGACGGTCTGTCCTTCAGTGTTCACATGTTTTGCTAATGCTTGATTACGCTCGAAGGCCTTCCTTTTGTCCTATGAAACAAAACTGAGCATGTGCAGCGGATGGGGTATGTCCTTCCTTAGTGCAAGGATGGGAAGACTAGCTGAACAGTGCACAAGTCTTGGGGGCTAATATCGTATCATTCAGAAGTGGGTTAATATATGCTCTTCATGTGTTACCAGTGACACTGAGGTGCACTGCTGGCAGTGTCAGGTCAAAAGCCACAGAGTCCATAAGAAAGAGGCACAGGCATTGCTGATTTGAGTGCTCAGGATTCTTGTTTGTTTGCTCTGATGGCGCCTTATAAAGGGACACCCATTACACAGAAATCACAGCATGCCAGTTGGCGCACACAGGAGACTGGTGAGAGGGGGAAATAAATGGATTCTTGCTGCTGGGACATGGTGGGAGGTCTGCAATTCTCTCTTCTTGTCCTGGGTCCTATATGATCCCAGTGCCAGCACTGAGTCAGCTGGTTTCCAACCTCTCTCAATGACAAATCTCTCAATGACAAATATTGTTCCAAGATAAATGCTCAAGAACGAGGCATGGGCCATCTTGGCCTCCTTGCAGACTCTTTGGGGAAGGAGGCAGGTGGCCCTTCATTCCCCCGCCATCCTGGTCTACTGCAATTTTGGAGAGCTCTGCCTCTTGTGGGACTCCTGGCTCCCATTCCATCCATCGGTCCAGCCATTTATTACCCATGTTCACCCTGCTATTGTCTTCAGCACTTGCCTCTGAAACCAAAATGATTGGAGAGGCTCCCTGTTGGTGTTGGAATGCTAGGGGCAAAGGTGGCATCTCACCCCATCCCTTGATGGGGCATTGGTCCACTGGCCTGGCCAGATGAACTTTCTGATGGGTCTGGGCCTTTGGAGGTGCCCAAGCTGACTGAGCCACAATGCCATCCCAGGAGTGGCTGAGAAGCTCACCCCTGGGTTTCATGGGACTGCCTGTGCTCTTCAGACTCTAGATTGCAACAGAGCCTGTCGCCAGACAGGGCCTAATTGAGAGCCCTAAACTCAAAATGCCCTCATTTCTAGGTCCTGCTGGGCAAGTTTCTCCAGGCTGGATTCTAATTGAAATTAAAAGGAGATTTGACAGAGATTAAAAGCTTAATTGATTTATGCAACAGCAAATTCAAACAAGAGGATACAAAACCCAGCACAACATCAAAGTGTCAAATAGTCTCTCAGTATGAAATCCCAAAATAAAACTGCAGGAGCAAGAGAAATCAAAGTGCAGGCTGAGAAGACAAGCAGGTCCCAAGGCTCTGAAGGATCCCTCCAGGGCCAGGTTAAGATCTTTAGAGGGCCTAAGAACAGAAAAGATTATGGTGCCCCTAGACAGGGCCTCTGAGAGGAATTGTATCAGGGGGTACAGAGTTTCTTTTGGGGCCCTTTGCAGAAAATTAGCATCAACCTATTTTGGCTCACACTAGAATGGAAAGTGTCCTGTGCAGCAGCTGTAATCTTGCAGCTGTGTCCCTGAGCTCCTATAGACTCCTTCATGGTAAGCAGATCCACAAGCCAAAGAGCTTCTGTAACAGCCCAGTTTCCTCCCAGATTTGACACTGTGTTAAGGAGTGTCATGTATGCATTCCTTGGCCCGAAATATATGGCTTGCCAATAGCTGCAGCCTCATGCTCTTGATAGTGCCCGCAGCATCCTTTGCGGGCAACAAGTCTGAGTAGATAGAAAAATGTAACATCTCAGGAAATTTTGGGGTCCCTTCCTTTGGTTCCTGGGCCCCCTTGTTGACCCTGGGCTTGGGCACAAATTACCCCCATTACCCCCCTCTTATAGACCCTGCCCCTATATATGTAATTCAAAATAAAAACAATACCGAACCTCAAATTCTTTCGAAATGAAACAACAAAGATTTATTTACAGTAAATGCTATGGCACCAGTATTACAATGCATTAAAAAATGTGACATTAAATTGAGAAACTGAAAATGTAGGCGGACCTTTGCAAGTAGCCAACTGGGTGATTTATTTCTTGATTCCTGTTGGCTGAAGATTTGATGCACTATCACTAAGAGCCCAATACAATGCCAGCTACCCCCAGTAGAAATGGCATGAGCATGGTTGCAAACATGTTGTAAAGTATGTTGCAGCTGCATGGAGGCTATTGCTGCCACCCACGAAGCCTACGTGTGCAGGCCTCCACCAGCACTAGAGTGTTGCTCACCGGCCAGGGGTAAGTGCACCACTGGGTGGTGGGGAGGTGTGGGGAAAGTGGAACAGAGGGGAGTGGTGTTTTTGGGTGGGGGGATAGTGGCCCGGGTGTTGGTTCAAGCCTGGGAATAGGGTGAGGACGGCAGCATAGGCCGCCACCAAATCCTATCCCCCCTCCCGTGCCGAAAGTTTTACACTGGCTAGTCAAATCTGCACCAGCTATGGAGCTGGTGTACATCTGAGTAAGCCCATAGCGGTCCAGACACGGGGTGAAGGAACCAATGTTCCCTTACCCTGGGGAGATCTCTGGTTGTTTTCTTTGCCCCACAGGATACAGTGGTAGCCATTTTGGCTCCACTGTACTGTGGGGCGGGCAATCAGCATAGGATTGGGCTGCCCAAGGCTGTAAAGTGTAAACTGTAAAGTTATAATATGCACAATATATCATATAAGATGACTCATAAGGTTGAAATATATTATTTACCTCTTCAATTCTATAATAATATTAATAGTAATATTTTATTATTTTTTTTAATATTCTTCTATACTTATACGTATTCTTCTGTATCAGCCATTTTCAACCACTGTGCTGTGGCGCTCTGGTATGCTGTGAATGGTCCCCAGGTGTGCTGTGGGAATTTGGGAGAGGGTCAGTTCAGTTCAGTAACACCTTTATTGGCATAAAATACAGAGAAAGAACAAAACAAAACAAAAACATACAAAATCAATTCAACATAAACATCAGTCTTTTCCTCACACACTGCCCAGAGTCCCAGAGCTCTGCCTGGTTATTACCCCAGATAAAAAGGAAGCAACCTTATCCAGGGTCTCAGATTCAGGTATGGAAAGGAGAGACTGAAGCATCATTGAGTCCTCCTAGTCCTGCATCCTAGCTAACAATAGGCCTAGATATTTCTTGCGTGAAGCATAATGTACCGGGCAGTAGAAAAAGGTATGTATTAGAGTCTCAATACAATCCCTACCATACTTGCATTTCCTTGGGGAGAGGGTCATTTATTAATAGGGCCATTGGGGGATGTGACAGTACAGTGTGCCGTCAATTGTAAAAAAAACAACAACAGATGTACCTTGAGCATTTAACTGCTCCAGTGCTGTGCAGAAAGAGATCATAGCTGCGGCACAGCTACATTAAGGGCACAATCCTAACCCCTTATGTCAGTGCTTTCCAGCACTGGCATAGCGGTTCCAATGGGGTGTATGCTGTATCCTGTAATTGGGTGGCACTCACAGAGGCCTCCTCAAAGTAAGGGAATGTTTGTTCCTTTTCCTCAGGGCTGCATTGCTCTTATGTCAGTGCTGAAAAGCACTGACATAAGGGGTTAGGATTGCGCCCTAAATTATTTCAGCGTGTCATTCCTCTCTGAAAATCTGAAGATCTTCTCTATGGCCAAAGATCTTTAATCCCAAGAAAACATCTTAGATTTGTCAGGCTCAAGTTGTTCATAGGTCAAAAGGTACTTTGGTCAAAACCACCATCTTGAGTCCCACCTGAAAAAGAAATGTAGTCCATGCAAAACTTAGTGCACTGGTTTTGGCAATCATATCTTGCCAAGAGCTGGTAACTATTTTCTATGTCAGTTACAAAGGGCTACCTATTGTAGACGTGCTACAATAATCTAATCCAGGGATGCCCAAACCCTGGCCCGGGGGCCACTTGTGGCCCTCGAGGACTCCCAATCTGGCCCTCAGGGAGCCCCCAGTTGCCAGTTAGCCTCTGGCCCTCAGGAGACTTACTGGAGCCCATGCTGGCCTGATGCAACTGCTGTCAGCATGACCTCCAATTGTTTGACCTCTCGCATGAACTGTGAGATGAGGGCTCCCTCCACTGCTTGCTGTTTTACGTCTATGATGCAGCAGTGGGAGCAAAGAAAAGGTTGGCCTTGCTTTGTGCAATAGGCCTTGAGCTATTGCAAGACCTTCATTCATTCATATAAGTTCCATCGCTAATATATTCATTTATGTAAATTTATTCAAATTTGAAATGTAAATTAATTCTTTTTTTCCTGGCCCCCGACACAGTGTCAGAGAGATGATGTGGCCCCCCTGCCAAAAAGTTTGGACACCCCTGATCTAATCTCTAGGTTATGATGGATGGAAAGACAACACACACAAGGCTAGAGTTTTGCAAAAGAGGGTTTGTACAAGGTACACTATGGAATGGATCCCATTCCACCTACAATTTTGTGAATTTGAATGACCAAAAGAAGATAAATTCTAGCAATGACTTGCAAATTACAAGCCATCAAGCTGCATCTGTTGAAGTGAACTCTAGTCCACAAAAATGTACAAAAATGAAACAAATGTGTGCATCATTAAGATGCCACCAGACTCACTGTTTTTGCTGCAACAGACTAAAGGGGCTACCTTCAGGGAGGTTCTGCCAACAATCAGTCTAATCTAGATTTCACTCTTGTCTCATCTAAGCATCAGTTAGCTCAGCTGAAAAATTTCTAGTCTATCCAGAACCTCTAGTAGGGGAACACAGACCATGATTAACAAATTGGAAACTAGACACCTTCCAGACGCCAAGTTTTGTTTCATGTTCTCTGCCACTCCAGTCCGTCCACATTTCTCAGTTGATGCCGTGAATTTGGCTGATCCAATTGGGTTAGGAGCCTTGTTCTAAATTTAATTCATGGCTGGCTGTCATTCTAGTTAGTGCAAATCTTGCCTGAAACAGCAGTGGAGATGGAGTGTGAAACAAACTGCTGTATCTTAGATAGATTCCTCGCTTTGATCTGAAATGTTTCCTGTGGCCATCCCAGTTCATATTGACTTTCCACTTCATTTCTTTCCTTCCTTATTGTCCCTTTAGTTTTTTGAGGCCATAGTTTGCAGAGCCTTGCAAGCCTTATAAACTAGCATTCCCCATTGGTCATGAATAGTTTGAAGGATAAAGCTAAGCTTAGCATCATAATCAGTAAAGAGTCAGGAAAAACCTGAAATATACCAAACTCCCGTTATTTTCCCCCTCTCCAGCAAATCCTCCTCCAAAGCTGTTCCTTTTCATCCACTCCCCTGTGTTTTCTTCTGGGAGGAGATTCTTAATTAAAACTGTGATCCTCTCCACATTTACACAGGAGAAAGTCCAATTGAGTATAATGGGGCTTACTTCTGAGTAGACATGCCTAGGATTGGGCTTTAATTCATCTCAGTCCTCCATTACAGCTTGTTGTGCCCCCTCACCCCATTCCTTCCTGAACGGAGAATTGTGGCTAAGCCGTGGCACATGAGCAGTTTTTAGTGGTGCTCCATCACTGTAAAATGAGCAGTGGCATTAAAATAGAGACCTCTTAAAGGGATGAAATTGGAAGAAGGCTGCAAACAACGCAGAATATGATACGAGCACATTAGTTGGATGGCTTCTACCATTCTAATGAATGAGTTATTCATTTTGCAGACCAGACGTTAACTGCTATCTATATGGTTAATTATAAAAGAGCAGAGAATTTGTTTACTTAGGGTACCACATCTCTTCCATGCAGTTTAAAAAAAAAGTCTTGAATAAGATTATTGCCAAGGAAATGAATTTATTTATTTTTTCCTGTCTACTTCATTCTGCCAGGGTAAACATTATTGATTTTTAAAGATGGATTTTTTTACTCCAAACATTACAGATAACAGGCTCGCATCAAGATGTAATGGCACGCAGTGGTTGACTACCCATATGCTGATCTTCCCCACTGAATGGATGGAAAATGCTGTCACTTTTGAAGTGACTCTTGGGGGATGGAAAGAAAAAGGAAGTGCTCCAATCCTAGTTCATTGGCTGGCACAGAAAACCAGGATATGATCTTGATGAATCAACTATGGCCAAATTAAAGCCTGTATGAAAATATGAATCAGCACATTTTTCACATACTGGAGAAAATGTTTCCAACAGGTACAAGCTCCTATAAGGCAGAGTTTGAACCGCATTAAGTTCTTGCAGGGGAGAGGTAGTGACGTGATGTGATCCCCAGGATTGCTTCGCTGAAGGGGCTGCAGGGACTGGGATGCACTCACCAGTCCCTGCAGCAGCCTGTCTGGGGTGCAGAGAGCCCTGCGCGAGTGTCTGCAGGGCTCCTCGCAGCTTAAAAAGTGAAAGTGAAGCGATCGCACCCCACAAAACCGCTAGGGCTCTCTGGCTGGGGCATCACAGCACCCCAATCTGAAAAGCCCTGCTATAAGGTATGAGTGACAATACCTTATGTGACTTACATGTGGGTTGGGTTTGTGTGGGTAGTGGCAGGTTGACAGGATCATGGTTGTGACGCCAGAAAGGTCCGCAATGCCACCCCCCCCGTGCGATGCCGCCCCCCCGGTACTTACCCAGTGCAACCGAGCCTTGTGCAACTCCAGAACTGACTGGGGAAGTGTTCTGAGGCTTTCCCGCGGTCTTAAACAATTCTTCCAGAAAACCGGAATTACTGTTTCCGATTGCATTGTGAGCCTCAGAATGCTTCCCGCACAGACCTGGAGCTGTGCAAGGCTCCACACCTGGGGCATTTGTCCCGTTTGCCCTGTCCAAGGTCCACTGCTGTGTGATGCCCCAATCTTTCCTCCTACTAGTTTAAACTGTGCTTCTGAAGTGTGTGCTGCATGCTATGGTGGGGGGGAGGGGAGGCAATCAGATGACCCAGGAGAGATAGGTAATTTTTTTTACCTATTTTCCTGTAGGACACCCAGCTGCCAATGAGTCTCCTCAGACCCATGCCAGCTATTTGGCTGGCATAAGGCCAAGAATCCTCAGGGAGCATGATTGGACTCAAAAAGGGAGATAGAATTTTGGTGTGCACCACTGCTACCAAGATCCTCCCACTCCCACCTCCAAAATGCCCCCAGTTCAGCCTGCTTCCAGCCCTGCTCCTCCTGTGAACCACTGCTACCGCCATGCTACCTGGTCCAGTGCACCATCTGGAAGCCTCTGATCATTTGTGCCTATGGTCCCACAGTATATGACATTGATGCATCTTTTGCAGTGCCATAAGAGGACTTACTGCGATGGATTATGATATTCACTACTGTAGGCCCCCATAGGATTGTACCTTCCATCATATAAAGTTGTGAGTAATCTTCATGATTATTTACGATGGTTGCAGTTTATATTTTTCTTAATTTGCACGTTAGAGAGTTTTGACTATATTGTATGGTACTTTGAGCACATTCAGAGGGAAAATGGGGTATAAATAATTAAATAAATAAATAAAGATGTGCTACTGGGCAAGGGCATGGAAACTTTCAACCCAATGCAGCAGAATGACAGTGTGGCACAGATAGGCAACTGTGATGTCCATCTTGGGGGCCGACTCAAGTGGTGCGGTGTCTGCTGTGTGGTCCAGGCCCACCCAGTCTTTCCCTGACCGGCGCAAAGAATGGGGAGCCGCAAAAAGGGGTTTGTTGACCTTTTTTACTTTAATTGAGGTTTTTACATTTATCTGTGGGGCCCTGTTTCATCACAGGAACCCCTGGGGCATCCCCCTTACACTGCCATTTAAAGTCCATAACAACCCCCCCCAAAAGGGAGCCAATTACCTCAGGGGTCCCCTCTCTAGTAATCTCACCACGAGCTGTGCCGGGTAAGTTGTGCTCCCCGCTGGAAGGTCCATACGCCAAGGCAGTCTGATCCACTTGGTACATTTAACATTGCAAGTAGTTCATTTTCTCTGGGCCACCTCTTGGACGAAGCAATTTCTGCCATGCCACCACAATGCTTTCTTTCTAGCCATTTGCATGATGACAATCACCTGATCTGCGTGGTAGGCCTGCTCACATGAAACAACACAGAAACATTTACTAGGTAAGATGGTTTTATGTGCCTCTCAGGTGGTGATTGCAACCATGTCAAGTGACTTAATCAATATGAATATTGAAACGTTTGCCAAGATACCCCTAAAACCTGGAACCAATCCTACAAGATTACTTAACTGGTATAGGTGGCCAGGGTTGTATCCTGGGCATGATGAGACATAGCAGTTGCCCTCGGTTTTTTTGGGGGGGCGCCTTGTGTGGAGTAACTGGGCAGTGAGCTGTAGTGGTACATTCCCCTGTCTGTGTGCTCTTGGGAATTCTTGGCCTCTTCGCCTGGGGCGAGTAGCAGCTTCACGCCCGATTCCTTCCTCTGTGGAGCCTATGACATTGTGACATCACTGTCCTGGGCACAAGGGCAGTGCAGTATGCCACTGTAGATGGCAGACTTCTTAAGTTTAGATTTAAACTTAACTTAAACTTTGGAGACACATTTAAAGCAATTGCAAAAATAAAGTGGCTGTGCATTACTTATCCTGAATTTACTGGTGTAAATCTCGTCATTTAGTTTCTGAAGGAAGGATAGACCCTGAGTTAAGATCAAGGTTGGCAAACATTATAATAGATTGAAAAGCTTTTGAATTGTTGTGCAGAAAAGTTGTGCAGAAAATGCGATTCCTACTTGAGAAAAGGAATATATGACTCAGTGAAGTGGGCTGAAAAGCAAGACTCTGATGGCTGAGTAATTGGGAAGCGTCACCCCAGATACAGAAATGCTTGGGTATTTTTGCTTATATGTATGCCCTGTGCCACTTAATACACTCCTACACTATTTAGTTTCTTCACAGCAGTCAAAATATATTTTGCTGATCAAGCTGCTTAATTACAAATGAGTTTACTGGTCTATCATTGCTCCCAACCTACATGTTGTTAACTTCTTATGTGAAGTCAACCAGACATGAATGAGCACTACAAAAATGTGCTGGGCCAAGATGTTTTGCCCTATGGATCACAGTGAATGAGAGGTACAAAATCAGCAAAAGGAATGCTTTCAGATTTGGATCTGAAATGCTGTCTGACAGATTTGGATACAGAAATCTGTCAGACAGAATGGTTACTGGGGATATTCACAAAATATGGGGTTTAGAGAGCTGGGTAAGGAGGCAGGCTGGCCCATGATACCACCCATTGCCCCTGTTTACCAATCCAAAACCATACTTTGTACACAGCCTTGCGACTCTTCTGCCACTTTGTCGTGATCTAGCTGCCTATGCTAGCTTACATGAAGAGTCCACTGCTAACCATCGCTGATTTGTTAGCAAGTTGGAGATAGCTGTGGGAAGGCTGGGTCCCCCCAAATAATCATCACCTGCTGTTTGCCCTCAGGTTTCTTGGGTTGTATGACATCATTGCTTTTGTCACTTCCCTCCTGTCTTGTGTAATGTGCAGTACATGTGCAAAATTCTTTGTATGACAGGGGAAGATGAGGGTAGCCTGGACCCTTACTGGTTTGTTATTGCATGTGTCTTATATGCTTTTGGTATCTTATGTCAGGTAAACACACATGACCATTATGAAATGAAAGATGCCATGTAAAAAAAAACTTATTACACTGAACAGGAACAACATTGAGGCTCTTGTACTTACTGTTTTCTCTTAATTATCTCATTTTGGGAATAAAGTGCTATTTGTCTTTATAGTTAGGGAAGGATGCAATTCCTGTATTCTGCTGAACTGGCGACAGCCAGGCAGTGTCATTTTACACAACAAAGTCAAAGTAGTGTTTGTAGCACATTGATTCAGCACATCAGAATCCAGAGCTCAGTTTACATCTTGGAAGATATTATTAAACTTTGCACTGGTTCAAAATTAAATATGAGTCAGCTGGATATGAAAATAGTTGCTACTTTAATTGCTTTCTGAACAGTTGTGAAACTGCCTGCAAGCATTATCTGTCTAGTTATGGTTGGTTGGCAACCTTCAGTCTCGAAAGACTATGGTATAAGCCTACAGCACCGGGTATTCCCGGGCAGTCTCCCATCCAAGTACTAACCAGGCCTGACCCTGCTTAGCTTCCAAGATCAGATGAGATCAGGCATGTGCAGGGTAACAGTTATGGCCAGCAGGGGAAAACACCCATCTTGTATTCATGATGTAATTAAGTGTAAACAGATCAACTTCTGAAAGGCTTTCAATAACAACAATGTTTGTGAAACGAGGCATTAGAATTACCCATAGTGTAATGCTCTCCTTTTCAATGGCAAACAAAGGAAAGGAACTCCAAGTTACAAACATCTACTGCCCAATCCTATCCCCCACCATTGGTTTGCATGCAGCCACACAATGTGTGCTGCATTCAATGATGGTGGTGGTGGGGCAATCACTGATGCTATGATGTGCAGATGGCTTACTCAGATTATCACTGATAATGAGCTGGAGGCTTTCTTATACAGTTGTCCCCTGTATCCACAGCGGATACCTTTCTGCTACTACTGCAGATACTTGAAACTGCGGATAGCAGCAAGCCCTATAATTACTGTTGCTCTCCGCAAGTCCTCCAAACTGCTTCCTCAGCTTTATGATAGCCTGATCATCACCTTTTATCTCAGTATTTAAAAAAAAAAAAAACCTCTTTCATTGGATTCCTAGCCTTAGCTAAACTAATCTCTGAATCAATGGAGCAATATATTGTTCTAATGGTTGTCAATGGCACCCATCAATGTCAGAAAAATCAACAGAATCCTGCAGCAATTCAACACTAGTAGATTATTGTGACAAAAGTGTTCATGTTCATCAGATGCATGAGCTGTTATTTTCAGCTTGCATCTATACATGCAGATTGGGAATTGGGCACAGAGAAGAAAATATAAAGACGGAGGCCAAGGTGAAATGCAAGATGTACAGCCTAATGTTTCTATGCAAAGCTATACAAGTTCGGCTCAGTGACCATTCACAACCACAGTTAACAGTTATCATAACACAATAATTCTATTTTTGCTTCTGTTGCGGGCAGGGCCTCCTAGAAAGTATATGGGACATGGGGCAGGTGCAATGTTGAGGACCCTCCACAATCATCCATGGAGCAAAGTGAAATTGTATAGGCACCAGTGTAGGCAAAAGTTTCAGCAGTAGTTCAACATGACATCAATCCCATTTCAGTAATGAACTGTTTGCATAACAGATTCAAATTTCTGATTTTGTAAAACAGGCGAAGTTCAGTTTGTAACTAATCCTTGTTCACATCTTATGGGTATGTGATGGGCAGGATTCCTCAAACCGATGGTTCTCAAACTTACCAGAGCTGCAACCCACCTCAGCCTCCTACACTGTCGTCATGACCCAAAATGGGCCTCAGAAATGCCTCCTGACTAGATTGACACAGAAGTCACTTCTGTGACTTCTGAGGCCAAAGATGTTCTGAGGCCTGCTAAGGCGCCTGGAGGCTGTCCCTAGCCCAAAACATGCAAGAGCGGCTTCTGAAGGTGGATTGTAACCTGGAGTATCCTCCAGTTGCATCTGTTTGGCTTCAATTTGTTGCCAGACAGAGGCAAGGATGGACTGTTCCCAACTTGTGACTCACCTGGACTTGGGCCTTGACCATAACCAACCAAGTTGGTCATGACTCACAGTTTGAGAAGTACTGCCTCAAACATTGTGATTTCTTCATCCTCTGCAGTGATGGGTGGGTCAAGGATGAATGAGAACATGTTTGAGTTTCCCCATGGTCTTGAAGAGGGTTTGGATATCTGAGAAGAGCAAACCCATGACTGATGAACACTTCAGCTGTTCAAGGGAATTGATTGTGTATTCTCTGTTTACTGGGTCATCAAGGAAACACTTCCAACTTTAGATTATTCTGTGTGTTCTCTTCAATTCACTGGTGATACCTAGATCCTCAGCGTTACCTTCACTACCATGAGAAGACTTGGCCAGGAACCATTCAGTTATTGGATTTCTTCTACGTTGTTCTTGATGTACTGTGACCCTTCTTGCGTGGTTGGATCTTTGGAGAAGTTTGCTCTGGATATTGATGGACTACAATGTCTTGTACTGCATTGCAAAAGGATTGCATCCACTTCATAGGAACTACAACATCAGCCTAGCTGTCTCCTGTCAAGTTCAATTCTTCCTCAATTTTTAAGAGTGACTCTAACACTCATGTATGATTTTTCACAAGGGGTTGAGCGGTATCAGTTCTCAAGTTCCATCTGGTTGTTAACATGGAGTGCAGAGAGAGTTCTACAGTTTTCTGAAGAATTTTCCACCTTGCAGGATTGCATGAAAATATAGTGAACAGCTTCTGTACATTTCTAGAACATGTTGACACTTCAGGATTCTTCTGGGAGTGTGGGCTGTGGGGTGAAATTAATGCCTGAACATTTCATCCTGTATTCAAGTTTTCACGGAATGGCATTTCCCAGACACATTTGATGCAATGTTGTGCCCTTGGCAACAGGGTCTCTGAGAGGAATTTTATCAGGGGTTAGAAAGTTTCATTTGGACTGCATTTGGGGTACAAACAGCCCAATCCTAACTTGTGCTAGAACAGGCAGACCGGAGGGATTGTGCTATATCCAGTGTACGTGTCAGGCAGCCAGAACCTCAGCCAGGGGCAGGGGGGAAACTTTTCTTCTTACCCCAGGGAGATCCACTGCAGTCCCAATGAAGCTACTCAGATCTGCACCACCTTAGGAGGTGGTGCAAATTCAAGCAGCCCCAGGACTGCCCTGGGCTACCTGGGAACAGGGTTAGGATCCACTGCTGGATCCTGGCCCTGCCTCCTGCTCCCCACCTGCCTGCCCCGGAACGTCCACCGCCTGCCCTCTC
Source organism: Tiliqua scincoides (assembly GCF_035046505.1). Taxonomy (NCBI): domain Eukaryota; kingdom Metazoa; phylum Chordata; class Lepidosauria; order Squamata; family Scincidae; genus Tiliqua; species Tiliqua scincoides. The sequence goes on along the minus strand of NC_089821.1, from coordinate 93,228,192 downwards.
CCTACCCTGAAACACCTCCTCCCCGCCTTCCCCATGCTGCCCTAGACCCCTGCGTTGGCCAAGCTTGGCTGATGCAAACTCACCGTCCCCGGAGCTTGCAGTGGTGCTGGGAGGCCAGCACGTCCATGCCCTGGCCTTTCTTCCCCTGGAATGGCGCAAAAGTGCTTGACGGCACTGGGGGACTTGCACTGGCCCAGGGTGCAGTTTGGATTGCGCCCAAAGTTTCTTTTGGACAGCTTCCCTTCTCCATTGGATCATAATTCCATATGATCATTGGATCATAATTTATACAGATTACGATATATAAAACTATGTAGACCAACACAAATGTGAATTTAATGTTCCCATAATGTATGCAAACATTTTCCGAGGTCCAAGGAAATTCCTGGCTCCACTCCTTTGGCTTCTGGGCCCTCTTTTTTGACGTCAGACCAGGTATGATGGACCCCCTGCATCCCCTTTTAATGGGCCTTGGTGAGATCAGAAAATGTAATACCCCAGGAGATTTTCAGGGGCTCTCCTTTGGCTCCTGGGCCTCTTTTTGACCTTGGGTCCAGGTACAATTTACCCCCTGCACCCCCCTCCCCCATGGGCCCTGCTTGGCTTCTACAATTTCGGAACTCTATGTTACAGTTTGCCAGTGCCTTCTTTGTCTGCATTGCAATGTCCACTCCTTTCTTTTTATCACATTCCACCATTTTCAGAAATTGTTCCTGCACATCCCATTTTCCATCTATACATTATTTTCTTGTATGCATTATTATTATTATTATTATTATTATTATTATTATTATTATTATTATTATTAGTGGTAGTAGTGGTAGTAGTGGTAGTAGTGGTAGTAACGACAGTATTTATATACCACTTTTCAACAAAAAATTCACAGACAAAGGTTTACAGGCAAAGGGCGCAATGCTAACCTACTTTCCAGCATTGGCATAAGGGCAATGTAGCTCCGAGGTAAGGGAACAGACATTCCCTTACTTTGAGCAGGCCTTCATGAGTGCCACCCAACTGCAGAAAGCAGTACATGCCCCATTGGCACAGCTATTCCAATGCTGGAAAGTGGGTTAGGATTTGGGCCAAAATCAAATAACTGTGGGCACAATCCTAACCAGGTCTACTCAGAAGTAAGTCCTATTCTGTTCAATGGGGCTTACTCTCAGGAAAGTGTGGTTAGGATTGCAGCCTAAATGGCTCATGTCATGTCATGTCATTGCATGATACATACCATGATAAATAACCATAATAAATACCACAATAAATAACATGCTATGATAAATACCAGCTCCTCAGTACGCAAGATATCAGGTGCCCCAACTACAATAATTCTGTAGTAGCAAGCATTTCTCACCTTCTCAAGAACTGAGTTTAATACTTTCTTGGCATACACCTCCCAATATACATTTTGACTATGCAGAGACATGTAGTGTGCTTGCATGATCTCATTCAGTGCTTCACAGCTGTTTCAAGGTGACTGTTCAGGTGTTGATTGTATGTATTGACAAACTTTACAGTAGGAAGGCCCTCAGTCATCATGATCTAGGATAGAACGTGACTCCTCAGAACAGCAAAATTTTGCACTGCCAAAAACAGGATACCATCAACCAGATCTCACTACACTTGACGCTTTTCTTTTTCTCTGCGAATTCCGTTTTCCAAGAGCATTATCAATGACAAAGTTGCTGCTCACCATTCTGGAAAGGTACTAGTCCTGGTTTTTGTTCTGATTTTGAAAGCGGCAACATGGACAGCAGAATAAACCAGTTGCCTCATGCCTGCAAATGAGCCAGTCTCTTTTCACGCTCTCACCATTAGACAAAAGTCTTACAGAAAACAGATGAAACACCTGGAGAAATCATGTGTGAAGCTTGCAGGTTTGGATGCATTTAGATCCCTTTACAACTTGTTGAGATGCCTCAAGATGGTTGGATAATTAAATAGGATTTCCTGGTAAAGCTCGGAAGCCAAAACATGATCAAGTCTCTTGTTTCTCTCATCTGTTGCTATGTTCCCATGAGCTTGCACCACCATACCTGCTTCATTTTCATGTTCTCCTGCTACATCACTTCTTCCTTTGTGATGTTTTCCTAATCAGTGTATTATTATTATTATTATTATTATTATTATTATTATTATTAACAGTATTTAATACCGCTTTTCAACTAAAGTTCACAAAGCGGTTTACAAAGAAAAATCAAATAACTAAATGGCTCCCTGTCCCAAAAGGGCTCACAATCTAAAAAGATGCCAAGGAATACCAGCAGGCAGCCACTAGAACAGACAGTGCTGGGGTGAGGTGGGCCGGTTACTCTCCCCCTGCTAAAAAAAAGAGCACCCACTTGAAAAAGTGCCTCTTACCCAATTAGCAGGGGATTACTTATCCCTTTCAAGCAGTTTGTCACCTGACTTATAGCGCAATCCTAATTTGCACTGGAGCAGGCAGGCCAGCAGGCTTGCACTGCTTCCAGCACTATTTGGGACCAGAAATGATAGCTCTTTTAGTGGGAACTACATTTGCATCAAGAATAAAAGAGTTCCTGTTTTACAACCTGTTAGGAAGACTGACTCTTTTAGTCATTTTGCTTTTTCCAATTTGCTTTTAACATCTTTATTAACTTTCTTGTTTGTGTTTTCTGTGTTTAATTAAAGTGTTAAAGAGTTTCAAGAAAAATGGATGACTGGGCTGTCTCCCTGTGATTAACAATTAGTACTCACTAAGTATCTTCATCTTCTCCTCCCTCTCCATTTTCTGTTGCTGTGTCAAAGTACAGGGCATTGGTTGTAGGTGTTCTTAATTCTCCTGCATTGAATTGTGGGGGCTGGATCGCCGAGAATGTGATGTTGTCTTACTAATACAACATATTGTTCCAGTATTCCACTTTCCTTCTCCAGTGTATGGAAATGATTTGTGTCATGAACTTCACAGCTTTTTAGATGTGTTTGCCTTTAAGTAGCAGAGATGTTTACATTTTTTTCTTTTTCTTTTAGATGGTTTCCATATATTTATTGATGTGTTTTAGCCATACATTAATGGTCTAGATATTTGTGCATTCCTTGACAGAAATATTCCCAAAATCTGAGCTTCCTGATTGCCAGGGATGGGAAAACCCAGAGCGGCTTGATTTGAGTCGAGTGACCCAGTCTCAGCTTGGTGACCCATGACTCAGCTTGAAAAAGAGTCATAATGGGGGAGCTTTCCAAGTCTCCAAGTCACCCTTTAGTGACTCTAATGGACTCAAGTCACCCACCCCTTTAAAAAGCCTGCCATGGAAAAAACGGGGTTGCTGCTGGGTGTGTGGGTGAGTGTGTGCTTGTGTGTGTCAGAGTTCTCGTTGAACTCTCTTCTGCTGTTCCCACCCATCTGTAAACAGGGTGGGAGGGACTGCAAGAGAGTGGGGACGGAAGTGGCAAGAGGGAGGAGGGTCATGCACAGCAGCTGCAAGGTTTACCAGGATGACCTGATCCTTTGCAGCTCTGCTCAGAAGTCGTCCCACTCTAGCTGGTTATTCAATGAGGCTTTCCCCTCCCCACTAGCCACACCTTTACACTAGGTGTAAAGCGTGATCGCTATGAACTCCCTCCCCCATCCCTCCCCCCTCCCCCTCCCTGGGTTTCTCAAGCCAACTGTAAGGCAAGAACCCCTTGTTGGCTCCTCCTCCTGCTCTCTCTAAGCCAATGAAAATATCATAATGCCCATCCTTTGTCCAATGATCATCCCGTCAGAGCCCAGTCCTGCTTCCCCCCTCCTGCTCACATTAACCCTTTCCTGCCTCTCAGCTGAAACTTCCCTGCTGCTCGCCCCATCAGAATGCTCGCCTCATGAGGTTTTTCATGCCGCAAAAACAGTAAGCAAGCACACCCAGACACAGGCAGTCTCAAGTCAGCATGCACAGGGACAAGTGCCGAGTCAGGGGGGTCCTGATTTGAGTCTTTTGAATAGTCTTCTCCATGCGTGACTTACGAGTTGCCGAGTCAATGAAAAATGTGCATTTTCATGACTTGAGTCCGAGCCACTGACTTGAGTTCCCATCCCTGCTGACTGCATTCAAAATGGTCACCAGTAAGTCAATATGGCTTCCAAACAGGTGAGGCACATTCTTAGACCATACCACTCTAGTGCTATGCAGCTACCACAGTACTGCTTGTTTCATGGCTTGGTTTTGCCTGTAAGACAAAAGATCAATGACCCTGAGTCCTCAAGCCCAAATCACTAATAAGACCAATGAAAAGCATCAGAAAAACATCCTCATATGAACAGGATTGGGCTGTCTGTGGTGCTTTTGTGCAGGTGTGATAGCCCTGGGCCAGCAAGAGCCAGGTGTTTCAAGATGCATATATTTCAACTTCTGTATAGACTCCAGAATCTTAGTATGCATGTATGGTACTTATGGCCCAATTCTATCCCCTACCAATCCATAGAATGAAGCTTTGCCAATGGAGTATGCACTACAGGCTATGGTTGGAGGGGAGGGGCAGCAATCGGATGGCCAGTGAGAAGTAAGTAAAAATATCTTTTACTTATGCCAGTGAGTCTCTTTGGACTCATTCCAGCTATTTTGCTGGTGTAAGTCTGATGAAAGGAAAGGGTTGTGTCCAGGCCAGGAAAGGGGGATTGAATCTGATATGCATGACTGCTGCCAACATTCTCCCCTTCCTGCCCTCAAAGCACCCCATTTAGGCCTATTCTCTGCCCAAATTGCTCACAGATATCCACATTACCTGCTCCAGTGGAGCATTTCTGCAGTTCTGATATGTGCACAGAGCCTCTGGCCATTTGTACTGGCAGCTCTGTAGTGCATGATGGTAGTATCTCAAGGTCACTTAGAACAGTGGATTGCTAGATCTACTGCCAGTAATCTACTGCCAGTTAATAGGTTGTGGACTTTAAGGAAATTTGGGCCCCACTATCTCTAGTAAATATTGCTTCTTAGCATGTACAGTCTGAAAATTCTACTGACATATTATTTTTTTTGCTGATGGACGGGAAAATAAATCCCCAAACATGCTATTGTCCATTGCTTTGCTTGTATACATGTCTACCATCATGTAGCCATTCGTCAGTTGAATGACAAATGTGTGTCAGATATGGCTGTGCCGTGCGTCTGTTGTAGCCTTTGATGCTCATTTAGATTGAGTTAGAGAGCTTTCCAGTTTGTCTAACATTGTATTTGCATAACAAGGTTATGAATGACAGAGCAGCTAGAGCCAGACGTGTTGGCTCCAAGATCTGCAATTTAAGAAGACAATGTTTTGCAATGGTTACAAAAAGGAAAAAAAGAAAAAAGTAGTGAAGGCACGTGCATCTGTTTGTGAAACTGAGCTATCAGCACTGGGATCTCTCTTCTTGCAGTGTGTGGAGTTTGCTGAAATAAGAGTTCCTCTCAAGTCTGATTTTGCTTTAGGCACAGAAGCTGTAACAGAGGGTTCATAAACATATGTACAAGTCACCTTCCAGAGACAGTTGAGGTAAGAGCTTAAGTTTCAGGCAATTAGAAATACTTGATGTCATTCATATTGTCGAGATGTGTTCAAGGAATGGTCCCAAGGAGATCAAGTCTCAAAAATTCATGGCACCTTCATAGGAAAGAATACTAGAATTGTCATACTACCAGAATTTGCAGACATACAGTGAAAATGATTGGTAGAATATTCTGGATTGGCAAAAAGGAAGTATTTTGTCACATAAGTCATGCAGGTAGAAGCTAACACAAGAATGAAAATAGTGGCATGCAGTACACGCACAGTAAGGCCACGTACCATGATATAAATAGATGAAGGAATAAATAATATTCAGTGATCTCTCTTATTACATATGATTCAATACATTTTGATTAGTGTATCTGATCAATTTTGTGTTTTTTACTGCATTTTTTAAATTAAAACAACAAATATTAACAAACTCAGAAAACCCTGAAGCTTCAATTACACAGTCTAAAACACAGAACAGACAAAAAATTATAAAAACAATATTAAAGTTATATAGCAAGCACAGAGTCCTAAATTTGAATTACTTTGTTCTTCTTCAAAATCATAAATCATTTTAAGTATCATATCTTAAACAGTCTAAGGCACAATCCAGGTCTACTTTTGTAGACCTTGTAAGTTCCTGTTTTGTTCAGTGGGGCTTACTCTTAGGAAAGTGTGGTTAGGATTGCAGCCTTAGTAATTTAGAACAATTTCTTAAATTGTTCTAATTTTTTTTCTATTCCTCTCTTTATCTACTATTTAATTATCAATTCTTTATTTTATTTTCAACAATAGATTTTATGTCTGTATCACTTTTCTACTCATTGAATCCATAATTCATCAGATCAATTTTCCCTTTCACATGCAGGAAGCCCGTGAATGCTTTCCAATTGGCCATAAAAGTCTTTACTGACTTCTCTTTGAGAAAAATCTTAAATTTATCCATTTCAGCTAATTCCAATATTCTTCATCATTCACCCACCTTTCTTCAACTGAAGGTACCTCTGGAACCTTCCAATACTTAGCATACAGTATTCTCGCCACAGTTATGTATAAAAATAAACCGTAGTTTCAAAGTCTTTCTGAATCGACGATTCTAATCAAGAAACATCTGGTTTCATTTGCAGGTTTACCTTGAGTATTAATTGCATCTGCTGGTGAATCAAAGTTCAATATTTTTTGTCTGGTACATGTCCACCATGTTTCAGAGAATGATCCTTTTTGTTGCTTACACTTCCAACATCTGTTATGTACATTTTCATACATTTTTTTTGCTAATTTAGCTGGTGTCATATATCCTCTATAAATCATTTTGTAAAAATTATCTTTAAGATGTACATTTAATGTAAATTTCAATTGTTTGGTCCACAAAAGATTGAAATTTATATTAAGTTACTCCACTGATATCTCTTGACCAACATTTCTAGCCCATTGTATAATTAATTCCTTAACCTGTTCCTCTTCTGTCTCATAATTTAACAATAACCTATACAGCTCATTATATCCAATCAATTTTGAAATGGCAGGAAATATTCCAGGTATAAACTGGTATTCATTTCGATTAAAAAAGATCTTCCATACATGGAAATATATAAACAATTCCATTTTTTAATGGGTGGCTAAACCCCACAATGCCAAAGTTTCTCTGGAATGATATAGTAAAAGAGTTGCACAGATTGCATTATAAACCTGTTGAGATACCAAAACAAATGAATGCATATAAGAGAATATTGAATTACATGCTGCGGTTTGCTATAACCTCTTGATCTGGTGTGAGCAGACTTCAACACTGAGGGGTCTGCATTTTTCATTATCATTCAACTCTGAGGTCCATCAGACACAGTTGGGTGCAAAGTGGTTGCTGCTGCAGATGAAGCTGGATACAAAAGAGTGGCCGAAGTAGGTAGAACACCCCATGATCTTTACTGAGATGACCTCTAATAATGACCAATAAAAAAGCAATTTAAAAAGCAAGCTGTCAAAGTCACGATTCAATAGTAAAATGTACAGATGTAAAACCAGAGTTTAAGAAGGTAAAGCATTACAAAAATAAAAATCATTTTTTAAATTTTGCTCTGAAAACCACAACCAAGGGAATAATTTGGATCGCTTTGGGCAAGTAGTTCTGTATCTGTGGGGACATAACTGAAAACATCCTGTCTCTGGTGACTGTCATATGTAACTGTTGGTGACAAGCCAAAGAGCAGAACCTGGCTTGACTGACATGACTGATATGAGAATAGGTGGCCTTTAACGCAACTTGGTCCTGGATTGGAAATCATCCAGAGATCTACCACTAGATTGAGGTCTGCCTTCTACTCATTACTGTTCTAGATGAGGGGTCTCCAAACTTTTTGGCCAGAGGGCCACATCAAATGTCTGGCACGGTTTTGAGGGCTGAAAAAAAATTTAAATATAAAATTTATATAAATAAATTAGAGATGGAACTTAGATGTGTGAATAAATGAATGAATGGGCTCATTCATTCAACCTCTCTGGCCCTTAGAACACCCTCCAGATGCAACCAGAGCATACTTCCAGCCATGTTTGGCAAAGTGGGCCAGGGGCTGTTAGGGAACAAGAGGCTGGCCGCGGGCCGGATAGAGACTCACCATGGGCTGCATCTGGCCCCGGGGCCAGGGTTTGGAAACTCCTAGATGATAGTGAAATGCATGGATTGATTATTCCTGCATATTGCTGTTAATGATTAGCACCACCACTGAACAGAATGAGTACACTTGCTTAATGGAACTCAATGAAAAACCTATGCTCAAGACTACAGCCTAGCAGCCCAATTCTAACCAACTTTCCAGAACCTATATAACTGTGCCAATGGGGCACGTGCTACATTCTGTAGTAGGGGGCAGCCACAGAGCGGCATTTGTTCCCTTTCCTTGGACCTGCATTGCAATTGCAATGATGCTGGAAAGTTGGTTAGGATTGGGTGCCAATCCTATACCTGGTCATATACCTGATCCAATACCTGGGCATCTCCGGCAGCTGCCATGCTGCCCAGGCAACCGCTGTTGCAAATATGTTGTAAGGCACTTCAGCACCGGCAGTAAGGATGTTGGGCCAGCGCTGGGCCTCAGCACCATGAAGATGTTGCAGGTAAGCAGCTGGCTGATAATTGGGACAATGGTCACCGGTGAGGCTTTTTGGGGTGGGGGGAGGGTGGAGGGAAGGGGGGCAGAACTGGGCAGGGGAAAGGTGGGCTGGAGGGAGAATTGGACCTGAGAGGGGGGTGGGGATGATGGCAGACTCTGCCGCCAAATCTCATGCCCCCTCCTGAGCTTGGAGGGCCCTGCACAGGCCTCTTCGGTTCTGCTCCATAAAATAGCTGGTGTAGCTTCGAGGAGATCCATTGGAGCCACAGCAGCATTACTTGGGGTAAGGGAACGAATATTCCCTTGCCCCAAGGAGACTCCAGCGGCTGGCCCAAGCACACAGGATGCAGTGGCAGCCAGTTTGGCATTGCTGCACCTCCTGGTGGCCCTGGAACATAGGATTGGGCTGCCTGAGAGGATTTTTGCAAAGGAACTTGGTTAGGAGACATTATTTAATACAATTATGATTTGGGAAATAGTCTGTTAATGGCATGTAGCCAGCTATTGCAAATTCCTTTAGAATCCACATTAAAATATTTGTGTACGTAATTGTATGTTTATTTTATGTTTAGCATTGTGCACTATTACTGAAGTGGCCAAACAGTGCCCAGCACAAAGACTCTTTAACTTCCTGTCAGGGGCCTGCCCACCTGCAAGCCCCTAACTTACCTGAGGGGGGTGACTTGCTAGCGCTCAACTCCAAGGGGTTCTCCAGGAATCCAGGAGGACCCGCGGCACTTTCACTGCTCCCGAAGGGGCAGCAGGAGGCGACTGACCCCAGCTAGGGCAGGGGCTGCAGCCACCACCCCAACGGGAAAGTCGGACAGGACGCAAACCCCCCCAAGCGCCTCCAGCAGCCAGCCACCACCTGCCCTCAACCGGGGCAGGTGAGGTGAGGAGGAGGAGCCTCTCTCGCTCCCTGACTGCAGTCCCCACTATATAGGTAAGCCAGGTGGCTTCCCCTTAGGGCAAGGGGTGAGGATGTCACAAGCCCCGCCTCATGGGCGAGACCACCGTGCTCCCCGGCAGGGGAGAGGGCATCCTGTCCTGCAGGACAGGGAGAACGGATGGGCTAAAATACCCCTGATCTGGCAGGCAGCTATACCCTCCTCTATATAGCAGGGAATGTATTGGGAGAGCAGGAACTGGCATCACTTTAAGGCAAACAAGCAGGAAGTGGGAGGAGCCAGGTGGAGCTGAGGAGCTCCATAAAACCAGGGAGGCCCATGACAGGCAGTCTGAGGAGTGGTGAGGCAGGCAGCATGAGGGAAGGCTGGCTGCCTGGGAGCCCTTGAGGTCCCTCAGGACCAAGGCAGGGTATCAGGGTGACTTAACCCCGGCCCCTTGGGGAACTGTCTGAGGCCACCCTGAGCTGCCCATACCTACTACTGACCCCGGGGGATGGTCACTAACAAGTCACGCCTGTGGCAACCTGCCCTGGCCTGGCAGCTATGGACGGCGACTGCGGCCAGAAGGCGTGACACTTCCTTTTTAAAAAAAATTCCAAGAGATATGATACTGATTGAGTGGAAAGAGAGTGCCCTCTTAATATATAAGAATTATTCAGAGTTATTTGTGAAATAGCAGTAGCTACTAGTGTCAGAAGCCATCATCTTGATAGTGGCAACTGTCAAAATAAGCAATATGAACAACATGGAGAGAACAACATGGAGACTCAGGATCCGATCCAGAGTTCTACTTACCGCCAGCGCACACTGTTGCAAACATGCCGTAAGGCATGTTTGTGAGCCTTACCACAGGGCCCACATTTCACTACCAGGTGGCAGAGAGGTGAGTGAGAGTGTGGGGGGGAGGCAGGGAGGAGGCGTTCTGGGGTGGAGGTAGGTGGGGAGAGGGCAAGGGGAAGGTATGGTAGGGGAGGGAGGGAGGGGGTGGGACTGGTGGAGCTCTGCTCCACTGGATCCTAAGTCCTATTTTGGACCAAGCTGCTGTAGAATTGTGTAGCCCCATTGCAGGAATGCTTCCTTTACCCAGGAGAAGGGGTTGAAAGTTCCCTTCCCCCCAAGGAGCCACCGCGGGCACTGGGTGCCACATGGTGCACTGGGCGCCACGGCAGCCAATTTGGCGCTGTGGCAGCCCTACACGCTGGGCAACTTAGGATTAGGCTGTCAGCTATTCAGTACTAACTCCAATCCTAAACATACAGCAAGTCCTAACTAAATGTTGTTTCATTTGAAGTTGTTTTGTTTTAAAGTTTTTTTAGACTGGCTGGGGCCACTGTCTGTGTCAAGTTTGCACATTCTCCCATGTCTGCATGGGTTTTCTCTGGCCCAGAAAGCTCACATTTACTTCAGTGTTTAATATTAGATGTGTTTGGAGTCTATTTAGAAGTTCGGTGAGCATGTTTTTGTGACCAGAAGTATGCTGTAGGAACGTAACTCTTATTTATGTTTTGTTATAAGTCATTTTGCTTAAAGTTGCCATTTCCAAGAACCTATCAACAACTTTAAGTGACGACTTGCTGTATTTATTTAAATCTAAACCTCATAGACTGAAGAGAACATCTAAGCAATTATGCTTAGGATCACAACCTAAGAGGCAACGGAAAGTCATGACTGATTATTCCACTGAGGATTAATCTTGCCAATCAGAATAAAGTACTTTTGGATCCTTTCAAAACTACCTCATACTTTGTGAGTCAGAAAATGAATCCTTGACAAACTCATTTACTGATGCTGTCATTCACTGGGAGTCAGCTTGGCCATCCTATCCTTCAAAGTGACGGAACACCCCGCAGCATCTAAACCAGAATAAACAGCTTTGCTAGGCAATCTAAAAATACCTTGACAAGTTCAACCATCCTACTTTAAACCCTTGAGCACTTGCCACATTAACACAGCCACAACTGTGAATTTTGCTGCAGTGTCACATGTTTGCGTATCTCAGAACAAACTCAACAAACTGATGGAGTCATCATGAGAACACTCAATGGGTCAAAAATTTTAATGATGGGTGGTGCTCAGTTGGTAATAAAATTTTGCCCTCCAGAGCCTGTTTGTTTTCAGGGGTCAATAGAATCAACAATGTTTTGAGATGTATATTGTGTGCTGCAATATTTTGGGGCGTAATATAAAATGGAACCATAACAAAGCTAGATCCTTGTCCAAACCAAACATCAAATTTTGTCCAGTACAACCAGATAAAAATGGGAACATGCCAGGAAGAAAAGATGTGGAATCTTTTATTGTAAAATTTGAAATACACTTTTGTCTGGGAATTTGCATTACATCTAAAATGTGCCTCAGGGGGACAACTCTTTTCTTTAAAGGGAAATACAATTGTGTTTGTATTTGAATAATTTAAAAAACACATGCAAGCATTACAGATATGAAAGAATGTCCAAACACCCCAGCACATTTAGCGGAGGGTTCAAACAGCCCCCTCCCTCGCCATGTGATTGTGGAGATTCATCCAGATGTGAGGAAAGGGACCAGGATGTGAACACAAACCCTTAATCATGAGGGTTTGGTACTACACTGTACCATTGTTCAATGGAACAATTCCACCAAGCAAGCCAGTGAACACAAACCAGTTCTTGAACCATGACAGTCAAAAAATAGAAATATATGGGTGGTGGTGTTTTTCTTCAATACTTTGGCTGCCATCTTATACACACTTTCTTGATCCATTGAACTTGATGGGGTCTACCTGTGAGTAGACCTGCATTTACTTGTTTTTTTCTTAATTTATTTTCTAAAACATACAGTGTCACAAATATATCCTGATAGCACAAACCTATCCATGTTTACTCAAAAGTAAGTTCCAGGTGAGCATGTTTGGGATTGCAGCCTTAATCACAGAGTTTACTTTTGAAGGAAGTGACTGGAGTTGAAAAAGTGAACAGAGGTTAACCTGACAGTTCATGGATAGCATCACACAGAACGCCCTTGAAGCACTTTCTAGTCACTTGTATTTTAAGATTCAGGTGAGTAACTTCCTATCCAAAGTGACATTTTTTTTGTTGGACAGGAAAGAAAATTGCCCTTCTAAGTTCTGAAATGTTGCAGTTTGTCATGTCATTTGTCCTGTCATGTCAGATGCAACATGGTGGGCGCTGGAAAAATGTAATATGACTTTTTTTAAAAAAAAAATTTTTTTACATGGGAGACTATTACACAAGGAAATTTGGAAGAATGGTTTTCTGATTGCAAACAACAGTTCAAATTAATACTTGAAAATTAATAGAAAAAGGGTACTGTATGTTCTTCTGCCTTTTCTCATTAAAATCCAGAGTATATGACTTCAGAGGACAATTTTTCCTCAGCTTGTACCAAACAGAAGTAATTTAAACTGCCACAGAGATCCTCTACCTTAAAATTATTTTTTTAAATTCAGATTCATTATTGCTGTGACTTTCTACAAGTCTTAACCTTTCTAAACTACTTCATTAGTCGGACTCACCTTCATGTCTGAAATTGTTTGTACTTTGTAAAATCTGAGAGATGGCATTTGTTGTTGTTGGAACCTTCAGTCTCGAAAGACTATGGTATCGTGCTCTGAAAGGTGGTTCTGGAACAGCGTCTAGTGTGGCTAAAAAGGCTGATTCGGGAGTGACAATCCCTTCCACACCGGGAGCAAGTGCAGTCTGTCCCTGGTCTGTCTCCCTGGCTATGGGCCTTCCTTCTTTGCCTCTTTGCCTCAGTCTGTTGGCCAAGTGTCTCTTCAAACTGGGAAAGGCCATGCTGCACAGCCTGCCTCCAAGCGGGCCGCTCAGAGGCCAGGGTTTCCCACTTGCAGAGGTCCACTCCTAAGGCCTTCAGATCCCTCTTGCAGATGTCCTTGTATCGCAGCTGTGGTCTGGCATATATGAACTGGATTACTTTTTAAACAATAACAACACACACCAGCTTACAACACTGGAATTGTTTGAAGAGGCAAGTAACTACTGAGGGACAGTTTGAATGGTACTCACTGAAGTGGACCCTCTGTGTGCATTTGTGCAGTGTGCACTTTGTGAGTGTAAATCTGCTTCCCACTTCCTGGAACCTGAAACTCTTTAGCTTGATCCAGTGGTATCCAAACAGGAGACCACTATGCTCTGAAAAACCCTCCCCATCCTGACCAGTGTTTACCATTCTCTGTGCTTCCACTTTTTTTTTAACCCGATCTGGGTACGGAGATGCTCTGGGCACTTGCGTCTATTGCCCAATGTTCCAGCAGGCTTTGCAGCAGGATGTCTGCACAGGCACAACTGCTCAGAATGTCCCTGTGCCCAGATTGGGTGAAGAAAGAAGCAGCAGAGTGGCCGAATGGTAAGTGTTGCTCATGGGGGAAGAGCTCTCACCAAACACTGGATTTGGCCCAAAGGCCATAGTTTGACATGGCCTTAATCACAGGGGTGGCTTAATCAGAGGGGTGGCAGTTCATCTGAACCACACCTCTACACATGCTGCTGATACTACTTTAAGCTGTAACCCTATATAGTTTTCCTTGGAAGGAAGTCTTATTGAAATTGGTGTGTCTTACATTTGAGTAGGCCTGGTTAAGAGCAGGTTGTAAATGAAGTCTTCGCAGTGCCTGTAGTTCCAAGGAATGATTCTCAATTTGCCCATTTGATCATCTGCTATAGACTTACCCTTTCAGCTTTATTGTCCTTGTCTCTTTTTCTCCTCCTTTCTTTTCAAGGAAAAGTAAACTTATACAGTAAAAAGAGGATCAGGCAGCTGTATGTGGTTTCAGCAAAGATGAAAATAAAAATACAGTGCGAATAACTAAGACTTTAAATAATTTTATTTCCAACGCATTGTAGAGACCTGAAGGGCCTTGAGATTTCTGTTGCATAATCTTACAAGAGCCTGTTCATCTGATTGTGATGATGAGACATAGGGGTGATTCACAAGCTGTCATCATGTGGCTATTTATTTTTCTTCATGCCTGTTCCTTCCATATCTGCTAATTGGAATCATACTATAATTGACCATGTTTTGGATTGGTACCTACATGTGTATGTGCATGTTTGTGTATATGTGCATCTTTGTTGTAAGCTGAAATTCAGAAATAGCTTGCTGACATAGAAGGATGCTTAAACACAGTTCTCTATAACTACCTGCGGGTCACTTCAGATGTTATATTTTCTATGTATAAATCCTTGTGTAGGAACAAGTATACTGTTTTTGAAGTGTTGCAAAAGTTTTAATTTTTGTCCAGATTACATGGATAAAGCAAATCATATGATTGGTGATTGCCCATCCAACATGTTCATTCAACATTATGAGAGTACTCTTTTTTCTTTTGTGGCCATGGAAAGGTTTGAAAGCTTTAGTGCAGTTTCGCTAGTTGCAGGAGTCAGTTGCAGGAGTCAGTTTGCATAAGGTAAACCCACATTGAAATCCTTGTTTATGAAGCTGAAAGTCAATATTTCTCAGCTTGCCCCCCACCCCCGGATATTTGCAAGTCTAAATGGCAACTTCGACCTTGAATGAAGAGCAGGATAGAAGCATATCAAATAAATGACATTTAAAGACAAGTTAGGTAATGAGGCTAGAAATATTGGAGACCCACACTCACTGTTGCGCGACAGATTTGTTTATTCATAATCACCCTTCCTTAGGTTAGGAAGCTTAGAGTAATATATGGGAAGGCTGTTCCATGTTAATGAGAAGTTATTGGTCTGACTTGGTTTAAGGCAGAGATGTGCCCAAGGCACTAAGCTCAAGTCATGAGTCGTTGCAAGTCACCAACCCTGCAACTTGACTCATGAGTCATAATGCGTGTCCATCATGACTTGACTTGAAGAAATTTTAAGTCCTTTGAGTTGTGAGTCTCAGGGCGCAATCCTGTCTTGCACTAGAACAGGCAAGCCAGGAGGCTTGCGCTGTATCCAGCGCAAGATAGGACACCACAGTGGCTCAGCCGAATGTAAGGGAAAACTCTTCCCTTTATCCCCGGGTAAACCACTGCAGCCCCTATGGGTCTCCTCAGACTCATGCCACCTCCTGAGGTTGCGCACGTCCAAGGAGAGTGGAGCAGCATGAAGCTGCTCTGTGCTGCATGGGGAATGGGGTTGGGATCCGGCATAACTGCCTGGTCCCAGCCCCGCCTCCTACTCCCTGCCCACCTGCCCTCCCCCATCCCAGAATGCCTCCCTCCTGCCTCCTCCCTGCCCACCCCAGTGTCTTGGGTCAGCTTGGCCAATGCAAGACTTGGAGCTTCCGCGCACCGGCCTACCCAACTCATGAGGAGGTGCAAACGTGCCTTATGGCATGTTTGTGACACTCCTGGGGCAGCACAAGGGACTTGCACTGGCCCAAGGGTGCCTCAGGATTGTGTCCTCAGTCATTTTGAGTCATGAATCCATGAACAAAAATGCACAGAAAAAAGGAAGTGGTGTTGGGGTGTGTAAGTAAGCAAGAACACACACACACTAAAGAGATAGGGACCTAAGTCATTTCAAGTCCAGACTCTTTTTTTCAAGTCACTGGCCCTGAGTTGTGAGACGAGTAGGGGGTTTCAACTTGAGTCATAAAAAACAGCTTCTTAGCATGACTCAAGTCGAGTTAATCTGAGTTGGGTGCTCATCCCTGGTATAAGGTGATTTCTCTATGGTTATAAACATGCATTAAAGTTAGAATTATTGAGAAGTTTCTTGGCTGGGTTAATAAAAAAATTAGACTCTACCAGGAAAATGAAGATTCATATATTCCATGTTCACAGTGCTGAAGTTCGACTGTTGCAGTAGTGAGTTACCAGTGGTGGATGATAGGAGGAGGTGGGTTCTCCTACCCTCCCTGAAGGCAAATGGGATGAATCCCTGTAAGCCAACAAGTACTAGGGGGGAACATTTAGGGGGTTGACAGTTTGGTAGACCCTATAATGGGCATGATCATGAGCCCAACTTTGCCAAATTCTGACGGATTTTTTGTGTTCAGATGCAAAGTTGTGGCTTGCTTCTGTTGCCTGTGACATGTATGATTCTCCAAACCCTGGCTCACAGGCTGAATCTGGGGTTTGGAAAAAGCCCTTCTCTCACCGTTCTGCATCCCTGTGCCCCGATCAGCTTGAAAGATATACAGCGCCACAGCAGAACGGTAAACGCCGCTCGGGACAGGGAGATCTTTCTTAGGACACAGCGATTTCCAGTTTGGAGACCTTCTGGACTAAAGGAACAAAGCAACAAGTAACACAACACAAAAATACAACACACTGTGTATGAAGAGTGCTAGATAATCTAAAATGCAAACAGGAGCATGTGGAGATCAACAGTGAAATATGGTGTGAGAATCCGCAGAAGATTAACAGTTAGTCACCAAGTGTGGGAATTGGGGAAAGTGTAATTATGAGGTCTCATGTCATTTATGACCAGTTCGATTGTGCTGAGTGATTGATGATTGTGTTGAGTGCTTTTTCAATGTCTCAGGTGACTCTTATATCCACCTATCATTGCCAGTGGCAACAGATGGGCAGGAGGTACACTTGGACAAGCTGACGGATCTCATTTAGATGTTTTGCTTTCAGTCTCTCAAGTTTGGTTGCCCCATCTGCCTCACTTCGGCAACCCATGCATCTTTATTCCAGCTGATGACTCCTAATTGAAACAATGCACTAAATGAGTCAATGGAAGTGTCAGTGCTGGGATCTGGTAGCAGTTCTGCTTCCCCAACCTTTTGTTTGTTTTCATTCTGCCAGCATCATTATTTACAAGCTTCAGCTACGCGCTGTCAAAATCCCTTGCTGTTTTGGCAGCACTTCTATCAATCATCAAAGTACCAGCGTCAACGCTTTACCTCTCCGGTTATAGCAATTTCAAGTGCTGCGGCAATGCTTTCTGCAAAGATAAATCAAAAGTGATAATTTTTACAAGATCACAAATATAGCAGCTTAGAAGTGTGCTGGTTATTTTACAACAGAACACCCTGAGCGATTGTTTGGTGGTTTATTTCAGCAGCTTATTCCAGCATGTTCTGAAAGAGTCACTTAAGCTTAAGTAGAGCTTCAGTGAGATCATTCTAGAGTGGACCTTGACAGGTTCCAGGCTGGTGGAGATCTTTAAACATATGAGTGCTGAAGGCACCTGCAAGGGAGCTTGTATTGCAGGGGTGGGCAAAGCCACATGTGGCTTTTTGAAATATAATGTGCAGCTGAGGAGCCTGGGTGGACATCCAATCTTGGGGAGAATCTTGAAGAGGCCGTCTCTGCTGACCAGGTCGAAAGCCTTTGTGAGATCTATGAAGGCTATAAAGAGTGGCTGTCGTTGTTCCCTCCATTTCTCCTGCAGTTGTCTAAGGGAGAATACCATATCAGTGGTGGACCTGTTGGCTCGGAATCCACACTGTGATTCTGGATAGACGCTCTCTGCAAGTACCTGGAGCCTCTTTAGTACAACTCGGGCAAACAGCTTTCCTACAACGCTAAGGAGAGAGATGCCACGGTAGTTGTTGCAGTCACCCCTGTCACCTTTGTTCTTGTACAGCGTGATGATGTTTGCATCCCTCATGTCTTGAGGTACTCCACCTTCTCTCCAGCAGAGACAGAGGATTTCATGCAGCTCAGTGACAATGATCTCTTTGCAGTCCTGGAACGTGCTGGAATCCCTAGCATGTATTCACTGCTGAAACAGAGACGCCTGCGTTGGCTTGGTCATGTCGTGAGAATGGATGATGGCCGGATCCCAAAGGATCTCCTCTATGGAGAACTCGTGCAAGGAAAGCGCCCTACAGGTAGACCACAGCTGCGATACAAGGACATCTGCAAGAGGGATCTGAAGGCCTTAGGGATGGACCTCAACAAGTGGGAAACCCTGGCCTCTGAGCGGCCCGCTTGGAGGCAGGCTGTGCAGCATGGCCTTTCCCAGTTTGAAGAGACACTTTGCCAACAGTCTGAGGCTAAGAGGCAAAGAAGGAAGGCCCATAGCCAAGGAGACAGACCAGGGACAGACTGCACTTGTTCCCGGTGTGGAAGGGATTGTCACTCCCGGATTAGCCTTTTCAGCCACACTAGACGCTGTGCCAGAACCACCTTTCAGAGCGCGATACCATAGTCTTTCGAGACTGAAGGTTGCCAATACTTAATGTGCAGCTCTCTGACATATGTTGGTTGAGCTCCTTTCTTGAGCATCACAATTAATACAGAAAGTAAATAAGAAATTTTCAAGCTTTATTGGTATTTACTGGGAAAAAGTGAGAGTCCACATATGTTTAATGTTCACGGTGAGTAAATATATTTAAGAATTTAAATGCTTCTTAAATACTGCGGCTGTCAAACATCTGAAGTTTATCTCCTGTGGCTCTTCTATTAAGCAAGTTTGGCCACCCCTGTTATACTGGTAGGTTGTAAGGGGTGAATTAGTTGCACTGGTGTCTCCGCTGTGGCTGTTCCTCCTCCGGCTTGGGTTCCCCTTTGTGAATGAGAAGGGAAAGAGGTGGTGGTTCCTTCTCTGAGCCATCGCTGCTGCTCTTTTTCCTGATGGGGAGGGGGAGGTGCCGGGGGTGAGTATGTGTCAGTTCAACTGCACTCAACGGAATATTGTAATCGTGGCTCACTTAAGTTTTACTGCTCTTCGTGGGCCAAACTATTCTTGTCAAAATGTTACAAAAAGGCAGAAGCAGATATGATCCATGAACTCAGCTCCTCACTTCACAAAGGTGACACTTTGCTACCTTTCGGGTTTCATTAATAAAAGAAGCATTCAACCTTATTGACAAACAGCACAGCACTTTCCAGCGTAATGCCTTCTGTTTTTTCTTTTTAAGATGTGGGCGTTTTAAGTTGTTTGTGTGGGCGGAGAAGATAAAGCACTGCCTTGTTGGACTTCTCTTCCACATCCAGATTTCCACCCTGCCTTGTTTGTTTGTGTGGTTTGTCTTTTGTTCAAGTGTCTTTCTCACTGCTTCTTTTCAATTCGTGGCACAGAAACCTGTTGCATCCAAAGATGGGTTGTGTTTCCTTAGGCAACAGGTGTGTGATCCCCCCCCCCCCGTTTCCACACACAGCTGACTAAGCAGCTCGTATATCTAACAGCTTTGGCATGAAAACCCAAAGCTTACTCTGTCTCTTTGGACCAGCGGCTTTCTGCCTTAGGAGAGGCATCAGCTGCACTGGAAACAGAATAGTTTACAGAGCCTTGATGTCCATCGTTTTGTAGTTTTTTTGTTTATAGTTCACAGCTTTGTGCTACAAGCCAATTGTAGATCAAAATGTTTACTTTCTGCCACAAATTCCAGCGTTCCTCCAGGTATTGCTAATGGCACCTTGTTATCCTTGCTCAGAATTCACTCTTTCCCTTCTCTTTCTTTACTTTGCAAGACACTAGTCGAGCCAAACTAAGCATTATGTTAACTTGGTGCTTGGAACAGTGGTGCTCGGTTTTAACTTTCTAAATAACAGCCATGGAGCACCTGATCTGGACTGGGATCAAGTCTTGGCAGAGTGAGGAACTGAACTCTCTGCCACAGTGATGTGGGTTTTCCAGAAACTTTTCCAAAATCCCAAATCTGATGTACCACATTTCACTTTCTTTGCGTAAACTAAACTAGAAAAGTAGCCCATGTCAATTTTATGCCCCAATAGCCACAAGTACTGTATTTGAAATGAAATATTTGATTAGGATATTTGATTCTGTTCATCAGTGATGGCTAGCTACATATTTTAAAATAAATGCTCACAGGGCTCTGAGCCTGCTGAGTGTGTTTATTCTTTAAGTGTGCCTAGGGCTAGAATCCTAGACACACTTACCTGGGAGTAAGTCCCACTGAACGCAATGGGACTTACTTTTGAGTAGACTGGCATATGACTACCCTGTAGGAGTCAAGGTATTTTCATGTCCGAGATATATATTTTATTCCTTCCCTGTAGACTTTCATTGTCTGGAAATTCTAAAAGCAAGTTAAGCCAAAGTTGGCAGCTCGGGTGACAACTATTGGCTCAAAATCATTGTGATCCAGCTGGAACGCTACAGTGTTTATTATGCCAAACCTTAGAAAAGCCAGAGATTACAAGATTGTATATTAAATTTCTACTTTACAGAGGGCTCTGTTTATCCAATATTATTTATACTCATAGTACCAAGTATAAAGTACAGAAGGGACTGGCTTTTTGGCTATGCCTTTCAGCAAATCATTCACTGGAATGCTAACCAGGCTATGAAAGCAGGTGTAATCTTTATAAGTAAGAGCAGTTGATCAGCGAAGGTAGTCTACATAAAATCAGTGCTCTGCATTGTGTGATTTAAAAAAACATGTTGGGTTTTCCAAGGTTCCTATTACAACAATATTGCACTATTGGAACACTTACTTTTTCTACTTAGACAGCCATGCAAAGTGCATTTCATGCTAGCAAGAATTAGGGACATTTAATACTAGCCCAATCTGGTAGCAGTTTGCTAAGGATGACTATGCCAACCTAATGGCAGACCTCCCCAATCCTGTGCATTGCAGAGCAAAGGTCTGTGATGGTACCGTTGAAAGCTATCGCCACCCCCTCTGCTCATATCTGCACTGCTCCACTCACCTGAGGCTCAAGGAGCCTTGTGTGACCCAAGGATGCATCGGGAAAGCCTCTCTGAGGTTCCGCGACGCTATAAACTTGAGTTGGAACCCACTAGGTGGGTTGTGAACCGATTTCAGGTAGGTCCCCATTCATTTAATTGTGTATTTTATTTTTAATATATTAGACTTGATGCTATGATGGTATGTGACTGCACTTGGGAAAATGCTGAAGACAAATACTTTTAACACGCTACTATGTATGTGCTTTTAACAGTGATAGTCAATTGGGCTTACTCCCAGGCACGTGTGGATAGGACTGCAGCTTTTGGGATGTTTAGGGAATTTTTTTGTTTGATTTTGACATATGGGGGTGTTAAAATTTTTTCTGCTTGATGATGTCACTTCCATCCATGATATCGCTTCCAGGTTAATGACATCACTTCCAGAGGGTCCCAACAGATTGTCCTTCTGAAAAGTGGGTCCCGGTGCTAAAAAGTTTGAGAACCACTGGTCTAATGCATCAAAGCTCTGGGGAAGGATGTCAGTAACAACCCAGTCCCATCCCTCCCTTGCAGGCACACCAAAACAGGCAGCTCTGTATGCTCTCGTGGTGGTGGGGCAGTAGGGAGGCTTGGGAGACATGAAGGAAAATGTTTCCTTACTCCTTGATAACCTATATGTCTCCTTGTACATGTGCCAGCTATATAGCTGAGATCTGAAGCCAAGCAGCCCAGTCTAGCTACTCAAAAGGACAACATACCTCAATCTACCCAGCAGATTAAGAATAGGTAATTTCTTTTCTCATTTGTCCCTCTGACTTCATGACAACATCCTCCTCCCTTCTAAAATCCATTCCCCCAGTGCATGTCTTAAACCTCCCACTATTTTTCTCCTTTTCTCCCATCGGGTCTTCATCTCTTTTGGGGGAAACACAGCCCAGCTGGCAACCCAATTCTTTCTTTCTTTCTTTCTTTCTTTCTTTCTTTCTTTCTTTCTTTCTTTCTTTCTTTCTTTCTTTCTTTCTTTCTTTCTTTCTTTCTTTCTTTCTTTCTTTCTTTCTTTCTTTCTTTCTTTCTTTCTTTCCCTCTTCACTTAACCCATGCTTGTACAAACGGCACTACTTACCAATATTCTTTTACTCCAAACCAGTGAAATCTCTGCAAAACTGATCTTCTAAGTAAACATAGTTTTTGCCGTGTTTCTCTGTTTCTTTTAATAAAATTGATGTCATTGATGTCTGGAAAACTCTTGTGGTTCCTGGTAGCCTAATCAGAGGCACTTTGAGCTTGTTTGCTCCACTATCCAGTCAACAATCTAAAAACAGCCATACTGGGGAATAACTAGGGTGGAGTCTGAGGGGCACTTGCCCCAGGTGTTACACCAAGGGGGCGGGAAATGACTCTCCTCAGTTTCCATCCTAGTTACAGAGGAGGTACTGGTGGCTTTGCAATACTGGTCCTTTTCCTTCAGAGGCAAGCCACCACAGAAGAAGAAATGCAGGGGCAAAGAGAACCCGGAAGTGACTGCTTGCATCAAAAGCGGTGCAAGGCAATCACTTCCAGGTTTTCCCTAAAGTAGGCACTGGCAGCTTCCTCCTTTAAAGGGGAGCCTCCACAGGAGAAGGAATGGGGACACAAAGCCACCAGTGGTCTGTCCTCCAGGGAGAACCCAGAAGTGATGTCACAATGTCATGTGATGTTGTGAGGTCAATGTCCAGGGCACCATAGCAGTAAGTTACGCCTCAGCCACACAGTGCATTTTGATCTCTTGCATTATATAATTTCTCCAATTTAGTTTAATTCTGGGCTGGGAAAATCTGGGCCCAAGACTGTGTGGGTGTACAGTAGTGGTAGACACGTGCGTATGTGCATGAGAGCAGTGTTGGCAACAACTGGGCCCCTCAAGCAGTGGTTCCTTCTGCCCAGTTCTTTCCACCACAAGATAAACAAGAGCAAGAAGAAGACTTTTCATTAAAGTGTGTAGAAACAATATTTTTCAGCTAGCCTCTATCAATTAGCAAGGAATTATAACAAGCTATGTGCGTACCTCCAGGTGCCTAATCTTGGAACCTTGCCTGGGACCTTCTAAGACAACACTGGTTAGAAGGTACACCTGGAACATAAAAAGTGATTTTTTCCTCCTACAAATTATTGAGTAGACTACAGCAGGCTATTAACCCCTAAAGGGCCTGAAAGGATTAAAAGGGTCTGTGCCATCACTGACTCTTCAAAATCACAATAACCTTCAGCATTAACAAGACAAGTTTAGCTTACTGAGATCACTTGTTATGTTTAAACAGTGCCAGCTTGTTGGGAGTCCTGGAGCAAAGCCCTGCAATGGGACTCCCCTGGCACCACTGCTTTCCCCCAATGGTGCAGTGGGCACTACCACTGCCATTAGTGTCAAAGGTGCATGGGTTGGCTTGACAGGTGACCCCTCTGATGGATGTGGCCCTGGCCAACCCATGATGCCAACCCTGTATTTAACTTGGTGTATAGTAGTGCCTTCCTTTGTTCCAAGCAAAAGTTGCAATTCACTTTCAAACTAGATCAGAAAGGTACTACTAGACAGGCTGCTTGTTATCTTCTTTTTCAGCCTTTATGTGGGTTATTCTTAACAGTAATCTGTCTCTGAGGATACTAAGTGGAAATTATTGATCTACAGGTGAGGAGTTGAGCAACATCATCATAATTGTTGCGTGGGCAACATGGTACAACAAAATGACAGATAAGAACATTGTCAAGCACTTGGCATATAAAAAGTGTTAAAGAATCTTAAGCACAATTTTCTGGAAGTAGAAATCACTGGACACAAAAGCCTTTGCACTGAACACAAAAGACAATTTACTTCCAAGTAATTATGCATGGGTTTGTGGTTAGTCCATTTTGAATTCAGTTAGGGCGCAATCCTAATCAACCTTCCAGCACTGGCCTAGCCTCAATGCAGCTCTAAGGTAAGGTAACAAACATGCCCTTACCTTGAGGAGGCCCCCTTGATGGAAAAGGTGCAAAAGAGAGCGACTAAGATGATTACGGGGCTGGGGCACCTTCCTTATGAGGAAAGGCTACGGCGTTTGGGCCTCTTCAGCCTAGAAAAGAGACGCTTGAGGGGGGACATGATTGAGACATACAAAATTATGCAGGGGATGGACAGAGTGGATAGGGAGATGCTCTTTACACTCTCACATAATACCAGAACCAGGGGACATCCACTAAAATTGAGTGTTGGGCGGGTTAGGACAGACAAAAGAAAATATTTCTTTACTCAGCGCGTGGTCGGTCTGTGGAACTCCTTGCCACAGGATGTGGTGCTGGCGTCTAGCCTAGACGCCTTTAAAAGGGGATTGGACGAGTTTCTGGAGGAAAAATCCATTATGGGGTACAAGCCATGATGTGTATGCGCAACCTCCTGATTTTAGGAATGGGTTAAGTCAGAATGCCAGATGTAGGGGAGAGCACCAGGATGAGGTCTCTTGTTATCTGGTGTGCTCCCTGGGGCATTTGGTGGGCCGCTGTGAGATACAGGAAGCTGGACTAGATGGGCCTATGGCCTGATCCAGTGGGGTTGTTCTTATGTTCTTATGTTCTTATGTTCTTATGACTGCCTCCCCACTGCAGGATGCAGTGCACGCCACATGGGCACAGCTGTGTGAGTGCTGGAAAGTTGGTTAGGATTGCGTCCTCAGTCAGTTAAATTTGCAGTTACACAGGAATGAAAACTACAATTCAGAAGAAAAGAAAATGGCATACTTTGTTCTGATGATAATGTCTATGTGCTGTAGAAGATGACATCTTAGAAGTTTTCCCACCTGTGTGGGAAAGAAAGTTTTTCCCACAACTCTTAGTTTTTACAAGTACTGATATCGGTTGGAGAAAAAGTTCCTTCATTTATTGGTGATCCCCTTTCATCAATCAAAAGGCTTTTAATCAATTGATAAATCATTTGCAACTGGCTAAAAGTTGCGTTCCTGTTAAAAATGATAGCATGCTCTGACAGGTTTCAGTGAAGGGTTTAATATTCAGAGACCAGATTTAGGAAATGGAAACATGGATTTGAAAGCACGTAATCTTCCATTATCAATCTCCAGAGCCAGCCAGTCTCCCAGTTAAGATTATTTATATTTTCGGTGGCTTTTGTAATGAGCAGCCCAACCTATCAGTGTTTTTTCTGTCCCTTAATTACTTCCAGGCTTATTAATACAAAGATATGCATGCTTTTAGAAGTCAGAGAAAAAGCTTCTTTCTGAATCATAAAACTATCATTGCTAAGTGATGCTCATGCAAATTAAGAAAATAATTTATCCATGCAAAGGAATATGTTCAGTGTGCTCCCTTGGACCTAGTTGGATTTAAGCCAGTCAAAGAGCAGCTGCAGAGTAGATAAGTAAACAAGTTTTTTACTTACCTCTCCATTGCTGCCTGGTCCCTGCCTGGCCCAGAGCATGCTTCAGAGGTTGTGCCAGCACCACTGCTTGCTATGGGCCAACCTAGGGTAGGACTGGGCTGTTAGTCCCATTAAACTCAATGTGGTTTACTGCCAAATAACCAAGCTTAAGATTGTGAACTCTTTTGGGGAGAGACTTCCCTATTTTTTCATTTCTAAAACACTGTAAAGTGACATATACATTGATAGTGTCGTATATATAATATTGCATAATCATAAACATAATTCTTATGATTCATTCTTCTGGAACTTTCTGTCTTTCCTATGTTCGAATCAACAATGTTAAAGATTTTAATTAAAATGTGACACAGTGAATTCATAGTTAAGAGCCTGATCCTATGCATATTTGCTCAGAAATAAGCCCCACTGAATTTGGTGGGACTTGCTTCCAGGTAATGTGCTAAAGCTGTGGCTCCCAAACTTTTCAGTGCCACAGCCTACCTCATCCTTTGATATCATGACATGTTTTTTGACATCATGACACGAAGCTCCCTATAGTACCGCAATACCTTATTGGAGGCCTGGAGTCACTGGCGTCGCTAGAGGGGTGTGGGCCACACCAGGTGACGGGCCCGGGGCGGGTGATGGGCCCTGGGGGAGGACACGCTAACATTGCGGGGTTAGGAGCTACTGCATCATGCCCTACACTGTTGGATGTGGACTGGCCAGCGGAGTGCAATGCAAAACACAGAATTGAAATAGCTCCTTTTGTTCAAAAGTTATGGCCAAAAGACCAGAAGGAAAAAATGCATGGAGCCCTATGGAAAGTGAAAGTGCGCCGTATCGCGTGTTTACTTGCAAGTAGGCGGGCTTGCCTTGGTCCGTCGGAAAGGGCAGGCTGAGAGGAATCCAATGACACTGCAATGGTCCCAATCCAATGAATGCAGCCCCCCCAAACACCTGAGAAGCTCCCCCCTCCCAGCTGCGAGTCTGAGCCTGAAACAAAGCCATGTGGCCGCATTTACTCGCGAGTAGGCGGACTTGCCTTAGTCAAGGCAGGCTGAGAGGCTCCAAGGACTTAGGAATGGTCCTGATCCAATGAATGCAGCCCCCAAAAACATTGGAGAAGGAGGTTCTTCCCTCCCAGCTGCCTCCCTCCCAGTCTATGGAGCCCCATGGAAAGCAAAGCAGCCTCACAGTTGCATTTAGTCACGAGTAGGCACACTCGTGAGAGAGAGCGAGAGAGTGAGCGCCAATACATGCATTACGTATGTGTTTCTGGCACCCCTCCTGCCCCTTCTGGATTTCAAATCTGGGGACAATCAAAAGGGATTGTCATCATCATTGTGTTCTGGTTGTGAACTTCCAGAGGCATCTGGTTTGTTGTGCTTGTTAATACGATGCTGAATTAGATGGACTTTGTTTTCATCCAGCAAAAACAATGATTCTGTCCTTATATCCTCTGCCCCAGGTGAAACAAATCACAATGCTCTGTTAAATATTCAGGAGAGACTTCTGTTTTTAACTTAGCCACATGGATATGACTCAAAGGAGACAAGTCAATAACTAGTTGTAATGTCTCGCACGCTCTCAAACACATTCACACCACCCATTTACAAAAGTGATAGCCATGTGATAATTTGCATCTTCATGTGGCCTAGAGCACTTCACCAAACTCTGTCCAAAATGTTTGTTCCCTAGGATTTATTGCCTCTTAATTCCATCAACCATTGCGCACCTTCAACAGCTATAAGGAAGCTGCTACTGAACTAAGATTCTCTTGATCTCCTGATGAAATGTCAACTGGTCAAAGCATGTAGCCACAAACAGTGATTGGTCACCTGTTCATACAGAACCGTTTAAGATGCAGTGGGTTTGCTTGTAGATCTATATTAATGTTGCCACTTTTTCAATGACTGGACAGCAAAATTTCCTAAACATTCTATGTATCAACCTGGAGTGCTGAGTCACATATTACTAAAATATGAACATTACAATAGAATCTTACAATGCTCAGGACTGATGACAAAAATGCCTTTAAAATCCTGTTTTAGACCAGGAATTTGTTTTTGCCCAATGTTGCATATAAGCAACAGGGCTACGTGTGGGCTGGGCAGAAATGGATTAACCTGTGAGGTCTGCATTCCTAAAGGTTGTGCAAAAAGGGTCCAGGGGTGTATGACTTGTTTCCAGAATGAAGAAACATTTTGACCTTGATATACATTTTTTTGACTAGATAATGACATTTTTAAACGAATTTTTAAATGAATTCATTTTTAAATGAATTTAGTTTAAATTTGGCCGTGGCTACTGTAGGGTCAATCAAACAGAATCCAATAATATATTTTCTTATTGGCCATAATATTTCTTGTTGTCAGCCTTCTCATTTATTTTTGTTGTGAGTTTTTTGGTGACTTCAAATTCTATGAACACAGCTTTTTCTATGATTGAATTTGTTTTAAAGTTCCACTTTTCGCACACCACAGAGCTATGGAGAAGCCACCGCAATGGTGGATTGTGTGATACACCGGCAGAACTCAGGATCTGCTAGCATACAGTGCAAATAGGATTCAGCCATAATAAAATCATGACATATCATGCTTACTTCTTTGTTAGCTCTTTGCCTTGCTCTCTATGCATGATGTGAAGAAGGAAATCTGTTTGGGCTGGACAAACAGAGAAGTAAAATTGGAAGTACAAACCACACATCCGTTCCAATTAATTCATTTATGGTTAGGCTTTCTAATATTTACCAATGCCCCTTTTTCTAGATTTATCTGCTCCAAAGGGCTGTGCAGAGGTCATCTGCTTGCACAAGGTAATGTGAAGCAATCCCTTCTGAAATGAGCCCACCATATTGCATACTCCTGATGCCTAGGAGAACTTCTGGAGAGATTTCTGATCTAGGGGCTACCATAGGAAAATATTGGAAACGCTTGATTTATGTGCGCTCTGTGTGTGTATGTGTGTGTGTGTCTGTCTGTCTGTCTGTCTGTCTGTCTGTCTTATGGTCTCTAAGTATCCCAGCCCTGTGCTCTGCTTTTTCAGTTTTATTAGATGTGCATATTAGATCCTATGCATGTTTGCTCAGAAGTAAATTCTACTCACTTCTTAAGATCATGCTTATCCATGATAGGCTGAGGTAAGGTATCCAAAGCTTGTAATACTCATGAAACTTCGAATGGGGACAACTGTAGATCAGTTTCACGTTTACATGGTTGTCCTCAGTGATTTATCAAACACCTTTGATTCCTTTTTGCACTCAATTTGAAGTATTTAGATAAAACAGCTACATCAGACATTCTTTGGCCACCACATGTGCTTTCTTAATTGCATCTGACACACACACACACACACACACACACACACACACTCCGAGCTGACCTTGACTGCTTTCTTACCCACCTTTTCTCCATATAGCCCATGTGTGATGTTGGTGATTCTCCTCCATATCTTATCATACTATATAAGAGCCCAATCCAAATTGGCTCAGGACTGGTGTTGAGCCCTATCGCCAGCAATGGATAACGTAAACTTGCCATAAAGCACATTTATGGCACCTAGTGAGCAGGGAGCACTAGCGTTGGGCCCTGGCCAGTCAGACTTCAGGCCCAGCACTGGCAGGAATCAGGGTGGGAGGGGGGAGGGATTGGTGGAGCTCTACTCTGCCATATCCTGAACTCTGTGTCAGGCCAGAAGGCCTGACATGGTGTCTCTCAAGTCTGCACCAACAAAATAGCCAGACTTGAGAAGCCCCATTGTGGGGCTTGGGGCTTCCCCCGAGGGGACCTCTGGCTGCTTCCTGGTGCCTGCTGGATACAGTGGTAGTTGCTTTGGTGCTGCTACTACAGTGTGTGCCAAGAAGCTCAGGATTGGGCTATAATTCCATAAACCTTTAACTAACACTTTGTATTTAAGTTCTGATACACTATTGATATTCCATCGGTGTTGAAGGGGTGAGAATTCTGCTCCTTTGGAGCAAAGCACAGGACAATCAAAATTAGCCAGACTTATGTAAGTCCAACTAGATAGAGTTAACTTTACTCCATATGTTGCTGCAGCTGGACATGTGACTTAAAGCTAAGCATAGAGGTAAAGGTGGGATTTTTCAGTGGCAAGGAATTAAAAACACATAACACTGCTTTCTGCACTTCTCACTTTTGTAAAAAAGCAAAAACAAAGAAAAATACCCCCAAATCTGCAAAAATATAAACTGGGAAATATGCAAAAAAAGAAAAGAAAAGAAAAAAGAAATAAAAAAGGGCTGAACTAGAGAGTTTGTATACATGCGTAATGACTGTGGCTGCATCTGGTGATACTATACCACCAATATCACCCACCTAGTACACTTTTAAAGTGATTATAATTTATAATTATAATTTATAAAAATGCACCCTTGGAATAAAAACACATAACACCACTTTCAGCACTTTTCCTCATTGGGAAAAAAATTCTGTGAAAAAATGAAAATGTTTAAGAACAGCTCTATATATAGGTTTAAGCGTTACGCTTCAGAGATCTTGGCTGAAATCCTAACCAACTTTCCAGTACTGACACAGCTGTGCCAGTGGGGCATGTGCTGCATCCAGTGGGTGGCACTCATGGAAGCCTCCTCTAAGTAAGGGAATGTTTGTTTCCTTACCTCAGAGCTGCATTGCACTTCCCTTTGTCCTGGGAAGTTGGCTAGGATTGTGCCTATAGTTCCATTTATGGTATCCAGCTTGAGGGTGAAGCTTTTAATCATTTATTGCAGAAGATACCTTTTTTTTTTTAAGATTGTAGGCATGGCAGGTGTCCGTGTTCTCCTGAGGCATGAACATCCTACCCATTCATTCGTAGGGAGTGTCTCCTGCAGGGGCAGTAATATTCACATGTTTCACAACTGGTCTCCTCTGACATATCCCACTCCTTTTAATTAGGAGCTTTTGACTCATGTTTTTAGGAATTCCTGAAATTTGAGAATCATCCACGCACATTTTTTTTTTAAAAGGTTGGCCTGGACTGTTCAGGCATCTAAGGAAGATGGAGAGCCTCACGCAACAGGAGGAATTTTTCATGCCTCAGAAACTGGGGATAGATTATGAGTGTGCTGATTTATCTATTTATAAACCGCTTTTTGGTGAAGTAGTCCTCAGAGCAAGAGTTAAAATTACAAGTATAAATTACAAATAGTATCAATTGAAAACTGTTATTAAAATTATCAACAATGACATATGTCATAGGTTTTTGGGGTCATGACTCAGGAAGCTTCTGTGTATCATTTACTGTTAAAATGTGCAGTATTTAAAACCTTTTGTAAGCTAATGTCCAGTAGCCACTTTCTGTTCCCTCCATGTGTGGGACTGAAGCAGCTTTTTTAAGCTTTTGTATCCTTGCCCTAGGCAGCCTAGTCATAGCAATCTGTTTTAGGCTACAGACAAAAGTGTATATCTTGCACTAAGCCCATTGTGAATCTTCATTGAGCCCGTTTTCATGCAGGTGTTCAAACTCCAAACTGAACTGAGCTTAGGAACAACTGGTGATCCTTGTTTCCAGTAAAATCTATCTGCATAGAACAACTGATTGGCTGATCTTTGTGATAATATTGAAGCTACCCTATTTTTTCCCACTCCCAAATTGGCTGGGCAGAGTTCTGATTGACTGGTCCTTCTGCCAAGATGGAAACTGACCCTCCAATTGTTTTGCAAATTTGAAGTCTATCAGGGATTTTGTCAGACTTCAGAATAGCAGTTCTGCCTCACTGATAAAGGAGGGTCAGAAGCTGGGTCCAAGAGCTGGGGTCAAAACACCAGTTGTGTCTTTGGCTCCAGTTTTGGGAAACATCAAGCCAATCCCACATGATATAGTAGTAGATTAACAATGAAGCCTACAGATAGGCTGATGCCGCATACTTTCTTATTCATGGTTTGCTCTACTTCCCACATGTTGGATATGCTTCAGGAAGAACTTGCCTAGGCCATTGTCTCGTTCACGAAGCCCTGACCAGCTTGCGCTGGCTCCTCTGACTTTTCAAGTAATTTCACTGCAAGTGGGAGAGAGTTGCATAATGAGACTATTTTATTTACACAATATATGAGCCTGGAAATCTGCCACTAGAAAAGTCCCACACATCTCACGCAGCATTAGAGAAACACTAGGGTGTGTGTGCATCAGATAAAAGAGGTGGAGGCTTCACACAGAGGGCTGTGACTTGCCCAAACAAGTAAATTACACCTACTGTGTCCCACTTTTCCCAAAGAGAGAAATTTGTAATTATAAAAGGAAGACATTTTTGAATGTAATTTAGAGTTGGCCTTGGGCAGCTTCAATTTATTCCCTCGCTCGAAGACTGTGACACTCCCTTGATCATGAGCTGCATTTCAGCTTCACATAGGAAACAGGGCACACTGTAAAGTTTCACACTACTCATACGATGCAGCATTTAAAATAATGAATAGCACATACTGGTAATTTGCGTACACCCACTTGCTTTAATATAAGATTCCTTGCTTTTATATAAATGGTTTTGGAAGCAGTAATGCACGTAAAAAAATTTTTTTTAAGTGCCGCTGATTACTAAATAATACAGATGCAGTATTATTTTAATGGCTATTTCCAGTTGTCTAGTTAGGCATTAGCTCTGTTACACAAATATTTAAATATGAACTGCACATTGCACATGAAAATCCATTTATGTATACTTTTGATTCTCAGGTTATGCTGACAACAACGACACTCCTTGCGTAGAATGGTTTAGGGGCATAAATAATTATATGGGTTATTCAGATGAAATTGAGAAAAAGCCTGTTGGTTATGATAAGCCAGAACAGGCTTGAAGGTAATTACTGTGGTTTATAAACAAAGGTAATAGTCACGTCCCTATCACAGTCGATCTGTTATCTACAATTGGATATTGAACAGAAGTTGTAATTCAGCAATGCACTTCAGGGTTTTCCTGGCCCTGACTGTGATAAATGTGGCCAAAAAGGCAATAAGCACTGGAGGCAGAAGGGCGGAAGGATGAAATGGAAGTGCATAGACCAATCTATCAGAAGGAAATGCTCTAAGCCTCTAGAATAGTGATTTTCAGCCTTTTTCATCTCATGGAACACTGACAAAGTACTAAAATGGTCAAGGCACACCGTCAGTTTTTTGACAATTGACAAGGCACACCATGCTGTTGGTGGGCGGCTCACATCCCCCAATGGCCCTCTAATAAATGACTCTTCCCAAAACTCTCATGGCACACCTGCAGACCTTTAACAGCACCCAGTGTGCCATGGCACAGTGGTTGAAAAATGGCTGCTCTAGAAATTTGACTCTGGGGCAGAAGGAAACAAGGAGTAAGAAAGAATTTTGGCTTTGGATGAGGAGGAGTGACTGTCCTAGCATTGAGATATTTGTTTGTATATTTAGGGCATCTTGATCATGTCCCAATCTTATCCGGGCATTGCGTTGATGAAACTTGCACTCCACACAAAGCCCAGGCTGCTGGTGTAGCAGCTGCTGAAATGGCATGTGTGCCAAGAAAGGCAATGCAAACAATTGGTGGCCCATTGTATGCCCCAACAAAGTACCAAGCCCCTGCCAGATGAGGTAGGTCTCAGAGGCCTATTCCAGGGAAGGATCAGGCTGAGGATTGGGTCCAGCCTGGAGCATTTTGAGGACAGGCCAGGGGCAGAAATCTGAAGCAGTGGTGGCACAGATATCCTATGCCCCTGACCTACTTGGCCTATTTGTATTTATGCCAGCCAAAGAGCTGGTGCAGGGCATACCCCATATCAGTGGTTTCCATATCTGGGGGCTCCCTGGACCTGATCCCTGATGGATACAGGGTCACGCCTGTATTTTGCAGCTTAGGAGAACTGAAATGTTAAAAATAAACAGCCCAAAGTAGCCAAAATCAAACATTTATGCACCACTGACTTGAACAAGAGAAAGAGCTCTATATACACTGAAAACCTAAGTTTGCTAAGTATGCAGATGACACCAAACTTTTCTGAGTGGTGAAGACCAGAAGTGATTGTGAGGAGCTCCAGAAGGATCTCTCCAAACTGGCAGAATGGGCAGCAAAATGGCAGATGCATAAGTGTAAAGTCATGCACATTGGGGCAAAAAATCAAAACTTCACATATAGGCTAATGGGTTCTGAGCTGTCTGTGACAGATCAGGAGAGAGATCTTGGGGTGGTGATGGACAGGTCGATGTAAGTGTCGATCCAATGTGCGGTGGCAGTGAAGAATGCCAATTCTATGCTTGGGATCATTAGAAAAGGTATTGAGAACAAAACGGCTAATATGATAATGCCGTTGTACAAATCAATGGTAAGGCCACACCTGGAGTATTGTGTCCAGTTCTGGTTGCCACATCTCAAAAAGGACTTAGTGGAAATGGAAAAGGTGCAAAAGAGAGCAACTAAGATGATTACGGGGCTGGGGCACCTTCCTTATGAGGAAAGGCTACGGCGTTTGGGCCTCTTCAGCCTAGAAAAGAGACACCTGAGGGGGGACATGATTGAGACATACAAAATTATGCAGGGGAAGGATAAAGTGGATAGAGAGATGCTCTTTACACTCTCACATAACACCAGAACCAGGGGATATCCACTAAAATTGAGTGTTGGGAGAGTTAGGACAGACAAAATAAAATATTTCTGTACTCAGCGTGTGGTCAGTCTGTGGAACTCCTTGCCGCAGGATGTGGTGATGGCATCTGGCCTAGATGCCTTTAAAAGGGAATTGTACAAGTTTCTGGAGGAAAAATTCCATTATGGTTACAAGCCATGATGTGTATGTGCAACCTCCTGATTTTAGAAATGAGCTATGTCCGAATGCCAATGCAAGGGAGGGCACCAGGATTCAGGTCTCTTGTTATCTGGTGTGCTCCCTGGGGCATTTGGTGGGCCGCTGTGAGGTACAGGAAGCTGGACTAGATGGGCCTATGGCCTGATCCACTGTGGCTCCTCTTATGTTCTTATCAGTTATTGAACTTAGAATTTTTGATTTCTCAATCAAAACAAGCTTGTTATCTGCCCATGCAGAGTTGGTTTAAATTATCAACATCCAACTCTACTGAAGAATTGTAGAATCCCATTAAGTTGTAGATATTAGTTTTGGAACAAAATAATCCATCTTCAGAGTCTCAAGTAGGATAAAAATATCATTTTTATCTTTATAAAAAAAATCACTAAAAAAAAATCACAGAGCCTAATTTTTCAAAAACTCCTGGCAGGACTGTGATTCACCTATGCAGTTCTGAGACGGAGTGGTCAGTGATCAAATGCATCAGCAATAATTCATTTCCACCAAGAAATGGAAGATTAAATTTACATTAGTTTTTTCCAGGGATAGGCACACATCTATCTTTTATTGTGAAATAGGTGTTTATCTATGGATGAGAAGCAGGAAAAGAGAATGGATGGCATCTTGTTCATGGCGCCAAGAACCACTTATGAAATCTATTTGCAAAGTTGCAGCTAATTGATATATTTATGTGCATACTATTAATGTAATTGCACCCTATTTTTAGTGCACATAGATCACAGCAAACTACAGGTGATGAACTTGCTTCACCCAACATTACTAGTGCTGCTGCTGCTACTGCTACTACTACGCGGTGTGCATAATACTACTACTACGCAGTGTGCTTTCCTTAAGTTCTCAAAGTGCTTTAGTGATATATTATCTTAAGACAATGGAATTATCATAACTGAATACAGTGGGCTAATATTATCTCCACTACCTAAAGTCCTGCCACGCTTAATAGGAGGGTTGGAAAAGTCCAGTCCTTTCCCACTCCAACCCCGCTCAGCGATATCACTATACTCGCTACTAATGATAACACAAACTGCTGAAGCAGAGGAGCTAGTCCAACTCCATCTGTTACAACGGTGCTCTGTATGGCTGATAATAAAGACTAGTCATAGGTCCATCATTACTTTTGGCAGGGTATAGTGAAAGTGTTGCATTTTGCATCTCATAGTATAACTTGGTATTGGCCAGGCTATCCACTATTGAAAGGGTAAGCAGATTTACCCCACTTTCATTGATGACCCCAAGTACAGTGGTTTACTTTTCCCAATAGAAATGAACAAGCGGGAATGCAGTGTTCATGCTCAGGACTGCCTAAAATAGAAGCAATGTAGTGCTGTTCAGCACTATGTGTGACATTTCCAGAGGGAAAGGGGTGTGTGTGTGAAGCATCCAGCATTCAAAACCACGAGGAGATGTTTTCCCTGGAAGAGTGTTTGCCTCAGTGGACGAATGGTGGGTAGGGCCTATGGAGCAGTTTGGTACTGGAAACTGGACATGGTGGCCTGCTGTTGCATCCCCTAATGATGTATTTTTCAAAGTTAAAAATAACTGGACATCATGTATTCACATTTCAGAGACAGAGGGGGGCATGCACTTCTTTCTCTCCCCTGGAAATCCCTGGAAAATTTAAAGTGTTTAACTTGGGCTGTGCGACTTCTATTATTTTAAAAGGGGAACATAATTTCAAGCGTGTTATTTGTTAAATGTATTTGATGATATTTTGTGAGTTCTTGAAATGGCCCTTTGCTCGGCACGTTCACGCAAGTGAAGACAGAAAGGGATTCTATTGAACCCCATGGGACTCCTCCACATAGGGGCACTGTGCTGGGCCGGGCCTTACATTTAAAACTCTCGCCCCTGCCTAGTTTCAATGCTGTTAGCTTATAAATGGTGTGCAGAGCAAATGTGTTAACGGTTACAAAGAAATACATGCAGACTTGGTTCCAAAATCAATATAGTAAATTCTTGGTAGCATACTGAGCTTTATTATTGCTTTTGACACATCTTCGGGTGAGACAAAGTGCCCATTTCTTTCCAGGTTTTGCAAATCCGCTTAATCACATCAGGGTACATAATATTTCTAATAAACTGAATTTATAGTCCCTTTACTTTGCTTAATGAACAGTTTGTGGGGTGGTTTTTGATGAGAATCTTAGATTTCGCTGGGTAAATTAGACTTCTGATTGTACAAGGAGCTTGGGGTTTCTGCACGCCAAGTGACTAGACGAGCAGAAAAGTGCCTGCAGCCGTAATGTTCATGATTATAACTTTCTTTGCAAAATGTATAATAATCATTCCTCATGGACACACATTATCGGTACAGTGCACTCTACTTATAGAGGATAAATGGACGTGAATCCATTTTATCCTACATAATAAGGTGTAACTGACAGAATGCTGATTAATTTTTGTACCCATATGAGGATATCACATATCTACAGAATATTATTAATAGGAATAAGAATATTTATATATCTACTTTTCAACCAAACAGTTCACATGAATGCACAAGTAAGGCCCCCTTTGTTGGAGTTGAAAGGATGCTGGGTAGGTGAGATAGATTGGGCTATCCCCAGCACACCCCTGTTTGCGATGCTGGGGCAGTTGCTTTTGTAATAATGGTCATGTGATGTGATGTGAATGGTGATGTGATGTAGGGCCTGGCCTTACACAAAGAGATCATGAGATCTGTCAGTGAAAGACCCCAATAGGATTGGTTCGTTAATCAGTTTTAAACAAGTTTTAATCAGCAATACAAGTCTTAGCTTACTGACAGATTATGTTACCTTTATAACTATTTTTCAATTTTATACCTTTTGTATTCTATTGGTTTTAAGGCTGATAAATAGAACTGAATAAACCTGAAAGAGGCCAGAAGGTCATCAAGTCCAACTTCCTGTCCAAGGACTGGAGCTACTGTCCTACTTCCTCATAAGTCAAACCATGCCACAGTGCTTAGCAAAACCACAGTAAGCATGCTGAGTGTGCAAATACACATACATTGTTCTTACAACTATCCTGTAGGATGAATATTATTACCCCCTATATTACAACTGAGTGGGAGTGGCTTGCCTAAGGCCACCTGTTGAATTAATAGCAGAAGCAAGATTAAAACCAAGGAAGTTCTGATTTGAAGTTGGCAGCCTGAGCCAACGCCAGAGCAGCACCGGCGGTCTTCATGCTGCCCTGGCAACAGCCATTGCAAACATGCCATAAGGCATGTTGCAGGGGCTGCCAGATGAGCAGCATGGCAGAGAGGCCAGCGCCACTTGGCACTGGATCTCCGTGCCTGTGGAAGACATGGGGGAGGGTGCGGTGGTACATTTCCCCACCAAGTGGCCAGAAGGTGTTCTAGGGCGGGGGGCAGGGGAAGTTGGGGAGGGAGCGAAACTAGATAGGGAGGGCA
Source organism: Tiliqua scincoides (assembly GCF_035046505.1). Taxonomy (NCBI): domain Eukaryota; kingdom Metazoa; phylum Chordata; class Lepidosauria; order Squamata; family Scincidae; genus Tiliqua; species Tiliqua scincoides. The sequence continues at coordinate 93,190,592 of NC_089821.1, read as the reverse complement.
GGCTGGGGGGTGGTTTAGGCCCAGGAGGGGGCGGAGATGGTGGCAGAGGCTGCCACTGAATCCTATCCTTTCTCCTGAGCTGCAGAACCCAAGACGTGTATCCTCTGTTCTAAATAACTGGTGCAGCTCTGAGTAGACCCATTGGGACTGTTGGAGCCCTAAACAGGTTAAGGGAACTGGTTTCCTTACAACTGAGGAGACCTATCAATGCTTCTCTGGCCCTGCAGGATACAGCAGCAGCTGTTTCGGCACCATTGTAATGCATGGTGCCAGATGAGCATAGGATTGCGCCTTCAGCACTGCGCAACACCAGCTCATCAACCTTTTCTGCCATAGATGCTCTTAAGCTGCAAATAGACCAAGCAAGTTCTTGCAATATAACAGATCCTCATCTCACTTCTGTATGCATTTCACTTCTAGCTATAGCTTTGCCTTAGCATTCTTCATAATCAACATTTTTTTTAAAAAAAACTATTCGGCGTATACAGCACAGCATTAATGTACATGCCGTCTCCCAAAATTCGGTACACTACATCATTTTTTAATTGTTAGCTGAACAATATGATTTGACACTTCAAAGAACCAAACGGGGCTCATAGTCAAGTGTCATCAAATGTTGTCTGTTGAGTGGTGTTTTCACTAGAGAGTTAGAACTAATGGCACACAGTCTACTTGGCAGGATAATGGAGAGAACAAACAGAATAACCAGGCAGAGGAAGTCTTTTGCCATGTACTACTATCTGAAGAAGGTGAACACATTTTGACAGCAGTCGCACCTGCTCACACTTTCTCCTAGGAGTTGTTCCCATAATAACATTTTGAGCACAGTGTAAACTTCCTTTACAGAGCCAGAAGGGCCTGAATCCCAGCTTCATTTCAGAATGATTTACAGCAGCAATTTTCAATCTTTTTCATCTCATGGCACACTGACAAGGCACTCAAATTGTCAAGGCGCACCGTAGGTCTTTTGACAATTGACAAGGCACAGTGCACTGACAGCAGGAGCTTGAGGGCCTAATCCTATCCAATTTTCCAGGGCCGGTGCAGCCATGCCAATGGGATGTGTGCTGCATCTTGCACTTGGGGGGGGGGGCAGTCACAGAGGCCTCCTCAGGGTATGGACACATTTGTTCCTTTATTTTGGGTCTGCATTGTGGCTGCATCGGTGCTGGAAAGTTGGATAGGACTGGGCCCTTAATCCCCCAGTGGCCCTACTAACAAATGATCCTCCCCCAAACCTCCGCAGTTCACCTGCAGACCATCCACGGCACTCCAGTGTGCCATGGCACAATGGTTGAAAATGGCTGACTTATAGCAATTTCGGGGGGGGGGGGGCTTGCATTTGCTTTCAATGCAGCATATGCATTGAAAGCAGAAGCAAGCCCCCCCCCCGCCCATCCCCAAAACTCAACTCTTTCGGCTACAGTTTGAAATGCTTCAATGCAGCATATGCATTTGAAGCATTTCAGACTGTACCCGAAAGAGATGAGAAAGAACAGCGGATAGCAAACACAAATACCTAAGACCAGAATGACGCCTCTATTGACAGAGATGAAGTGGAGGAAAGAAAAACAGCAGGCACTGCCATAGTCAAGTCTTTTCCATAATGTATCACCCAGGTGACTTTTCTAATGAATAATGAAGAAAGCTTTGGTGTTGACAGAAGCTGAGTGTAGGCCAAAAGCTCCAAATTCTCGAGAACAGAAGCTACTTGACAGAGCCAAGCTGGCTTGTGCATATATCTTCTGTGCATTTTTTCAGGCTCTCAGTGCATTAAGTACTGGGAATGTGTTTCAACATGGGATATGAAACTGATAAAATGTAAACAGCTCATTTTTTTCCCTCCAATAATGGAAATTGCAGAGGATGAGTATGGTGTAGAGCAGTGGTGCCCAAACATTTTAGCACTGGGGCATTTGTTGAGCTTCACATTCATCCAATCAGGACCATTCTGGTGGCCTTGCATTCCCCTTCACCTGGCCTTCGATAAGAGCCAAGGCACAGTCACCTACTCGCAAGTAAATGCACAAGTGTGCTCAGTTTTGCTTTCCATAGGGCTCAATACATTTTTCTTGTTAGCTTGGGGGGGGCACACAACTTCCTTCTCGCAAGTTTGTTGGGGGCCTGCATTCATCAGATCAGGATCATTCTGGTGACGTTGTGCTCCCCTTGGCCTGCCCTTTGAAGTGGACCAAGTCATATTTGCCTTCTTGTAAGTAAACAAGTAGCACAGCCATTTTCAATGACTGTGCTGTGGTACACTGGTGTGCCACAGATGGTGTGCAGGTATGCTGCAGGACTTTGCGGGAGGATCATTTGCTAGTAGAGCCACTGGGGGATGCGAGCACCTGCTGTCAGTTTGGTGTGCCTTGTCAATTGTCAAAAAACTGATGGCATGTCTTGACAATTTTAGTACTTTGTCAGTGTGCTGTGAGATGAAAAAGGTTGAAAATAGCTGATTTAGCACACAGTGCTCCATTTCGGTTTCCATAGGGCTCAATACATTTTGTTGGTCAGCTATCAGCTTGCCAGTTTCATGACCCACCAGAAATTGTGTCGTGACATGCTGATGGTTCCCAACCCACAGTTTGGGAACCACTGGTGTTCCCAGTGCCCACATTCCTGGGCAGATCACCTACTCGCTTGTCCAGAACAAGTCTTGATCAATCTTGAACCCTATAATTCAGAGATGTATGGGAGTATCTCACTCCTAAAACCAAGCTCTGGAACAAAGCACTTTAGGCACTTTTTCAGCAGCAGCTTGCAGGGGAACTTACATTCGACTACCAGCTGTCCCTGATAGGATTGGGCCATAACTTTTATATAATGTAGATATTTTTGGGTAAAAAAAATGCCACATCAATATCCCTGGTGCTATTAGGTTCAGTAAGAATGAAAAATTTTACAGATCTGTGTGTGGTCTCTGTCGGATAATCCATGGTAGCTGCTTACTAATCATAAGAACATAAGTCGAGCTCTGCTGGATCAGGCCATAGGCCCATCTAGTCCAGCTTCCTGTATCTCACAGTGGCCCACCAGATGCACACAAGACAACAAGAGACCTGCATCCTGGTGCCCTCCCTCGCATCTGGCATTCTGAGGTAGGATTTTAGCCTACTTCTAAAATCAGGAGGTTGTACTTATCCATCATGGCTTGTAACCTGAGATGAACTTTTCTTCCAGAAATTTGTCCAATCCCCTTTTAAAGGCATTCAGGCCATCACCACATCCTGTGGCAAGGAGTTCTACAGATTAATTACATATTGGGTAAAGAAATTTTTTTTTTGTCTGTCCTAACTCTCCCAATCCTCAATTTTAATGGATGTCTCCAGGTTCTGGTATTGTGTGAAAGGTAAAAATTGTGTGAAAGGTAAAAATAGAGTTTTTTGTTAAGTCTCAATCATGTCCACCCCAACTATACTGTCTCCCTGTTTTTTTAGACTGAAGAGTTGATGCCAAGTGACCAGTCTCAAGTCAACATAAGCATGTGATGCATTTCTGCAGGGTGGGTTTTTTCCCCCCACTTGTTTTGCTTCCCTGAGCAAAAAACTGTGGTACAAATGTTGAAAGCTCTCACTTGGGTACCACCTGAAATTCTTAAATAGGGAGGCATAGACAGGCAGTTTGATAGAAATTTTGTGATCATTGACTTCTGGGCTTGACGGCCCCAGTACATTTGCTCTTATCAGAAATTTGTTCAATTCCCTTTTAAAGGCATTCAGGCCAGATGCTGTCACCACATCCTGTGGCAAGGAGTTCCACAGACCAACCACACGCTGAGTAAAGAAATGTTTTCTTTTGTCCATCCTAACTCTCCCAACACTCAATTTTAGTGGATGTCCACTGGTTCTGGTGTTGTGTGGGAGGGAAAAGAATATTTCTCTTTCCACTCTATCCATCCCCTGCATAATTTTGTATGTTTCAATCATGTGCCTCTTCAGGTGCCTCTTTTCTAAACTGAAGAGCCCCAAATGCTGTAGCCTTTCCTCATAAGGGAGGTGCTCCAGCCCAGTAACCATTTTGGTTTCTCTCTTATGTTCTAGGCTTGCAGAGCTGTAAGAAGATTTAAATCCCCTTTTGCCTCTGAAGCCTCCCGTTAAGCCCCCTGTCCCTCTGGATGCAGCATGCCTGTTTTTGGCACAGCTGCACCAGTGGAGTGGGGGGGGGGGGGATAAGATTAGGCAGTTAGATTATCAACCCCTACTTTTCTTTTGGTGGTTGCTGCAATATGGGTTGTGAAATCTCATTGATTGGTGCCATATGTGTACCTTTTATTTGGTGAGAGGTTTAGTGATTTCACAAGCATTCTTTGTTTGTTAAGTAATCTTGAAAGTATCCAGGAAAAACCAACATTTGGCTAACTTTCCATATGGTGCTGCAATAATGGATCTCAGTACCATGAACTTCCCAGATGGGTTCATCTGGCAAAAACTAAATGAGAACTGGAAAGTGGCTCTAGAGAAGACTACCGGAAGGCTATTGCACATGTCATTTCTGGTAATGGATCCTCCTATATAATAATGCCACTCCCAGAAATGTTTGTTCATTCGTGTGAAGTGAATGATATTGCCTTGATGGTATCAGCTATGAAGTGACAATAGGCTTTTCATTATCAAGGTTTTGACATGATGACTTTGCTTTGGTGACATGGTTTAGCCCAGGGGGTTGTCAACCTGCAAGGCCTGCATCCCTAGCGAGCGTTTGAAGGGGGTCTTGGGGTGCATAATTGCTCCCAGAATTAAGAAAATAAATTGCTTTTATACAAATTTTTTGACTGAATGAAAGAAATTTTAAAAACATTTCAATTTAATTTGAATTTTGCCCTGAGTACTGATGAACCAACAAAAGCCAATAATATATTTTCTTATCAGCTACAACATTGTTTGTTTCCACGGATTTTTCTTGTGTCTCTTCTTTGATAGCTTCAAATTCTATGAACCAAAACATTCGTGGCTATGAACCAAAAAGCAGGCTATTAAAGAGCCTTCCCGAATGGATCAGATGTTGAGGGTGAGGGGCCACTTTACATGGGTGTCCCGGCACCTGAAGAAATGCCTCCCCTCTAGGAATGCCAGTGACAAAAATGTAAGAACTTCTGCTTTAACCAGTATTTAAAAGAATCATCTAACCTTTACATGCAGCAAACTGATAAGGAAGTGAAGGTGGCAGAGTTCTGCGATGGCAGAATAGACTATACCAAGTTAGACATCACTGTTTTTAGTCACTTGCATAAAGATGTTCCCTGCAAGAGGAAAACTAGCGTGGCAGTCAGTCAACTGAGCCCCCCACCCCCAATATACTAGGCTAGCCATTTTCAATCTTTTTCATCTCACGACACACTGACAAGGCACAAAAATTGTCAAGGAACACCATCAATTTTTTTAACAATTGACAAGGCACAGAGCACTGCCACGTGGAGGGGGGGTCACATCCCCCAATGACCCTAGTAATAAATGATCCTCCTCCAAACTCCTGTGGCACAACTGTGGACCATTTGCAGCATGCCAATTTGCTGCTCTGGTCTCACTCTATCCTGTAATAGCCTTCTCACTCTGCACTTTGTTAATGACATGATGATAGAGCTACTCAAGTTTTATCTGAGTAGATTTAATGTAAGTTTTTGTCTCCTCTATAAAACTTGGTACAGTATTAAATACAAGATGGTGAGATGATGGTCAATGGAAATATAAGACTCTGGAATGGGAAAAAAATATTTGGTCATATGAATGACTTGAGAGCCATTGGTGTACATTAAAAGCTTAAAGTGATTATAGATCAAGTAGGTGAAATGCCAAGTCTCAAGTACGTACCTGTTGCTCATTAGCATTCTTCTCTCATTTCCTTGTAGTACATAAGAGCATTCTTTCCTATTCCTTTCATTAAAGTAAAACCTGCCATAGCAAAAATGAGATCCATGCCAGAAACAAACCCAATATGTATAATCCAGCTGGCAGATGCAACTTGTGTTCGTATGGGAGAAGCTTGCTACATGTTATAAAGATTTTATTGATGAAGGTTTTATTATTCCTTCCCCATAGCATAATATAAACAAACTTCTGCAAAAAGAAGTGAATGTTTCTCAGTATTTTTATAACTGTAGACAGGGAAACCTGCAATACTTTATATATAGCCATGTATATAAATTCTGCTTTGCCTCAAGCTGAATTGCAAACCTCTTGGGGGAAAAAACGTAAACCAGTAGTGTGATGAGAAGCAACAATTTTTACAGGGTTATCTATTGCAAAAAGAATAATGGGGCATGATCTTTTGCTGTCAGAGAGTGCAATGACCACACACTGAAAGACTCCCATAGGCCTATTGCTCCTATGGGATTCTTGGTTCTTTTTATATTCACAGCTAGATCTCCTTGACTGCACACTGCAGATTGTTTGCGAGCCAGATCTTGGGTAACTTGTTAGAGCAGAGGAAGCAGACAACAAGAACCTAGACTCATAGCTGCTAGAAGAATGCTAGAGGAGTGAGTGGACAACAGAGAAAACCGTCAGAAAGTGAGAATGCTAGACTGCTTCCTGTTAGCATTCTCACTGTCACCTCCTCTAATGTTCCTCTAGCAACTACGAGTCTAGGTTCTTGCTTCTTGCTTCTTTTTCCAAGGTGTTCCAAAGCAAAAAGAAAAAGAAAAAAAAAGCTTCTTTTTGCAAAGCATTTGCAAACAAAGAGGAGAAGTGAAACATGAACACAATGGGGGGATTTGAGAACTGTGGATAAGAGAAACAGCGGATATGGGACCTGCAGGGGCACTTATATATATATATTAAAGGTGTGGATATTCTCCAATCCCTAAGCAAATTTGTTGTTAAGCAAATGAACACCTTACCTTTGGGTTGGTGGTGCTCATTAGGAGGCTGCAGAGACCTCTGCCGGGCGACGGATCCACTCTATCAACCTCTGCGGGTCTCAGAATGGCCCTCAAAAACCTCTGTAAGCCAATTCCAGTTTTCGGGAACAAATCAGAAGTGGCTTCCGAAAACCAGCTTCTTGAGGCTTCTGTGGACCACTCTGAGGCCTGCAAAGGACTATAGAGTGGGTCCACACAGCAGCAGCACCACCAACACCAAAGTTAGGAGCTTAGCACTGTTCTGCCAGACCGACTGACTGTTGTATATGCAGTTAGTCATTGAGCGGAATGTCATTAAGTGACACTCAGCTATATATATATATATATATATATATATATATATATATATATATAGAGAGAGAGAGAGAGAGAGAGAGAGAGAGAGAGAGAGCAGGTTGGCATAAGGAGTGTGGCTATTCAGTCTGCTCCTACTCAACCTCCCATCTATGTTAAGTTTCTTTGCTTGCCTTACCAAGAATTCATGCAATTAACCATTTCAGGTTTGGACAATGATATTATACACTTGTAATAAAGGACTTGGAGCCAAATCCTATCCAACTTTCCAGCCCTGGTGTAGCCATGCCAAGGGGATGTACACTGCATTCTGTGATGGGAACTAATTACGAAGGGCTTCCACCTGGTAAGGGAATGTTTGTCCCCTGGCCATTGCCACTGCACCGGCACTGGAAAGTTGGATAGGATTGGCCCCTTGGTTCATGTTCTTAAAATACAGTATTTAGCATCACCATCAGGTGGAGTATATAAAAATACAGCAGTTTTTTTAAATAAATGGCTCTTTTGTGGCCCATGTGCCAGAGCTTCAGCTTTATATAATGTAGGCATGTATAATACTAAATATTGCACATTGCAATGATTGGCAGGTGGGGGTTTTCCCAGGAGAGGGCTCTAAAAATGTGCCTATCCTTGAGTCAATCCTGACAGTGGAAAAGCATGGCTTATAATATTTCAAAACAAAAATATTTCAAATTCTGGTGTAATTTGCTTTTAGCCACATTCTTATTGTTTTACACGTGAAGCTTGATAGAGCTAATTTGTCTCTTAAATACTAAGCTACTTTTCATTATGAGCCAACCGTCCCTTTATATATGATAAGTGTTGCCCAGTTGTGTCAATGCATCTGTTATCACACCTCTCTGATTGCAACCTCAAATGCTCTTAAAATAGAACAGATGTGACTGCCAGCGTACTAATAAGTAGTGATGACCAGGGAATTAATGCATAAAGACAATGTTTGGCACTTTGAAAGAATTCTGGATTTTTAAAAGTGTTTGCAATAAATATTTGATCTCAGTAAGGCTGGATGGAAGTGGGAGATTGATTTTTCTGTTTATTTTTTACAAAGTGGAATGAAATAAATTTTCCTCTGCATTTAGAAGTTGCTACAGATCTGGATATAAACACAGATAGAAAGCATAAAAGGTTAGATTGCTAAAGGATGCAATCCTATATACCAGCAACTGTCAAAGTTTTTAGCACCAGGACCCATTTTTTAGAATGATGATCTATCAGGACCCACTGAAAGTGACGTCATTAACCTGGAAGTGATGTCATGGCCAGAAGTGACATGATCAAGCAGGAAAAACTTTTTTAGCATCCTCTATATGACAAAATTTAATTAATTAATCAGTAAATTAAAAGTTTACAATAAATATAAGTTCAAAAATGTATTTAAAATACAGAAGAACCCTCCTAACCCTCCCAAGTAGTCATTGTTCTGTTTAAAAACAATTCTCCAAACATCCCAAAGGCTGCAATCCTATCCACACCTGCCCAGGAGTAAGCCTCATTGACTACACAGGCCAACACACATTTTGCTTCCTTAAACATTACACAATTCCTGGATATATTTGGGGTGCTGATTCCAAAAATGGCATCCGTTTTGCCCTATCACGACTAGTTTTGGAGACACGGCATAGGCTCTTTAGTGAATGGTTCAAGCAGCTTCCTCATGAGGAAGCCTACTGCTTGAACCATTCACTATACTATAGTTATAGTTGGCAACCTTCAGTCTCGAAAGACTATGGTATTGCGCTCTGAAAGGTGGTTCTGGCACAGCGTCTAGTGTGGCTGAAAAGGCCGATTCGGGAGTGACAATCCCTTCCACACTGGGAGCAAGTGCAGTCTGTCCCTGGCCTGTCTCCCTGGCTATGGGCCTTCCTTCTTTGCCTCTTAGCCTCAGACTGTTGGCAAAGTGTCTCTTCAAACTGGGAAAGGCCATGTTGCACAGCCTGCCTCCAAGCGGGCCGCTCAGAGGCCAGGGTTTCCCACTTGTTGAGGTCCACTCCTAAGGCCTTCAGATCCCTCTTGCAGATGTCCTTGTATCGCAGCTGTGGTCTACCCGTAGGGCGCTTTCCTTGCACGAGTTCTCCATAGACTATACTATAACCAGGCTATACTATATCTCCAAAACTAGGCGTGATAGGGCAAAAAGGATTCCATTTTTTTAATCGGCACCCCAAATTCATATGTGGTCTGTGGTCTGGGCAGAAATGGGTTAAAATGGAATGGCATATCTTAACCTTTTGTGGAATGTTGTATCATTGCCAGCGGCTCCTTCCAAGCATGGCAAGATAATTGCACTTGTGCAAGGGGTCCTTGTATAATCAGAAGGGATCCTGGCGAGAGCAAAGTGTGACTCCTATTCCCAGACAGCACTCAGGATGACTTAGTAGCATTCTGCAAAACAATAGGCTACACCCATTGTCAATTAGCTCACATTTCTTTCTGTATTTTCAAAAAGCTCCTACACTGAATTTTTTTTTAATACACATCTTATAATATTGAATTACTCAATGAAATTTAACTGATTGATCATCTGGCTTTCAATTATCTGTGAAGCTTTTGGCACCCCCCACGCCCCACCCCAGTCCCCAGGGATGGGACAAGGCTTGGATGACTCGGACTCAAGTTGCAAAAACACACATTTTTGATGACTCATATGGACTCACGCTTGTCAAAAACTTAGGTACTGACTTGAGATTTGGGGGTTTTACCCTAAAAATGAAAAGACTTACTAGATTCAAGTCAAGGTTCGCTCGATGGGCTTGCAACTGTTTTGTGCTTGCTTGCTATTTTTCACCACTTCTGGGGCTTGACTCGCTTTTCAAAAAGATTCGGACTTGAGTCAAAATGATTTGAAAAACGGCTCTGGACAAATTTTGATGGCTGCCATTATGACTTGTGGGCAACTCCATCACTTCTCTGCTAGTCCCTCTACTACAAATCAGCTTAAGTAGTTAATGGACATGAAATATACCCCAAATCTTCCACATCTCGCCACCATTCCTCTCTCCTTCCTCTGTTATCTCTAAGGTGTCTATTTTAGTTTGTGAGAGCCCAATTGGGGGCTCAGCACGCCAGCTCACCACTGGCACACACTGTTGCAAACATATTGTAAGGCACGTTTGTAGACCCTACCGCCGGGTAAGCACCAGTAGTAGTCCAGTGCTGGCCAGCGCAGAGCTACTGCCGGGCAGGCACCTGATCTCTGCCACTTGGCGGTTGCGTGGACCACCAAGCAGCAGAGAGGTAAGTGTGGGTGTGCAGGGAGGTGGAGATGAGGCATTCCAGGGAACGGGGAGGTGGGCGGAGGGCAGGGAGAGGGCAGGCAGGAGGTGTGATGGGGAATTGGTAGGTGAGGAGAGGGCGGGGGCATGCCAGGGGAGATAGCGGGGAGGGAGGGAGGCGGGACTGGTGAAGTTCTGCTCCATCAGATCCAAAGGCCTCCGTGTTGTGTTTACTGCCCGACACAAAGGAACTTGATTCATCGCTGACCTTTTCGTTGGCGGTGAATTGAGTAGCCCCATTGTGGGATACTGCACTTACCCAGGGGAGGGGGACAAAAATCCCCTTATCCTGAGGTGCTGCCGGCAGCTGCCTTGGGTGCACAGCCATTTTTGGCATTGCTGGGGCCACATGCCCTGAGCAGCTTGGGACTGGAATGTGAGTCCCTTAAGAAAGGGTCCTGCCTCCTTTTCTGTTGCAAAGCATCATGCACATTGATGGTTCAATAGAAATAATAATAAGTTGGTGGGCATTCTATTTATTGTTTGGCTGGCTGTGTTGAAACATTTTTTTAAAATTTCACAGACACTTTACTGATGCAGCTTTTTGGACTTGGCTAAGTGGAGTGCTGTCCGCATTTGAATATTTTACATCTTGCACAAATATCTTTGTGCATTGGTGAGAAGGAAAGAGGGGCGGGAGAGAGAGAAAACGACCTACACAGTGGGCTAAGAAAAGAAAAGCAGCAAATGCCTGGTTGTTGCACTGAAATCATTTGTGACTGCCTTTATTTTAAGCCTCAGGCAACTTGAAATTGAGACAATAAATGAGAGTTCCTCATTCTGAAAGAATGAGAAAGTTGGCAGTTCTGCAGAAAACTTGCTCTCTCTCTCTCTCTCTCTCTGAGTGAGGAGGGCTATGTGTAGTGTGTTGGAGGTCAGACAAGAATGCCTAGAGCCCATGCTTCCTCTCCAGAAAGAACAGGTGACATCATATATACATCAAACAGGCTTGTGTTTGCTTTTATCATGTGTTTGCCCTTGTTTTAGAAAAGCTCAGCTTTGTTCCTTATACATCCACTGACAGCGGATGTATCCAGTGAAGACATCCAGTGAAGAGACAGCGAAGTATTATGAGTTTTGTGTGTGAGTGAGAAATTGGTATCTCTTTGATTTGTCCGTCACTTTCTGGTCTGGTGGACCTTAAGGAAAATGATTACATTTGATCTATCAGATACAGAAAGCCCAGACGTTTATTTATTTATTTACAGACAGACAGACAATTTCTAGTAAGACAGATTTTCAGTCTCCTTACCCCTTCCTTTTTGTATCCTTTTTCCTTGAAATAAAATGCATTCCAAGTCTCCAGTCTACCTATCTAATATCTCCTTGCCTAATTTCTTCTTGTCTAATCTGATCTGTTAGTTAATGTGTGTGTGTGTGTGTGTGTGTGTGTGTGTGTGTGTGTGTAACAAAGAGAAAATTATAATGAACAATATTTTAAACTGTGAACAGATGGAAGCATTCAGAGACTAGCTCCAGTTTTGCCATCTATATGATCTCTCTGTTACTGCTGTTTGATGTTCTTCTAGTACCATTAGTGGAATTTGTTTGGTATGAACTGGAAATCTAAATAACTGTACAAACACAATGACAGATGGCAAAATCCCAGATGGAACGTATGGCCAGCAAACTGGCTGCTATTTGTTTTCACTCCAGGGTAGACAGCAGACATACTGTGTCTGTAAAACAGCTGTGAGAACTATTTAATTCCAGAACCTTCTAAGACAGAGGGATATTTTCAACAAGTAGGAGACTGGAGAGATGCTTGGGAAGATCGAGTTTACCTGAATGGCATTGTTGCCTTTCAACTCTATAGAAGACTTCAGCGCCAATAAAATTCCAAGGAGGTGAGAACAAGAGAGGAAATATTTACCCTTGGTGCGAATTTGTAGCACATTTTGTGAACAAGGAGATGATGATGTCATGATTTGGTATTTTTATATGGAGAGAAATGTAGTTTTAAAGTGAATAAGAAACTTCAAGTCATCTGGCTTGAAAAAAACAAGTTTTCTCAAAGCAACAAGGACTCTTCTTAAGGCATTTGTTCTCTTAGATGATCACTGTTGCAATGGTCTTACATTGAGCCAGGCTCAATGATTGTAATCACAGGAAAGTTTTGAAAGCAATTTCAGTCAGAATAGAAGATTGTATTATGCACAACATGCTCCTATGCATATTAACTCAGAAGTAAATCCCACTGAATTAAATTGATCTTACTCTCCCAGAGAGCTTAATATTGCAACTTTAGGTTGCAGTCTTGTTCCCAATTCCTTCCCATTGAACCATCTTTTTTATTCTTTTTTAATGCATACAACCAGGTGCTAAAACAATACATTAGACACTGCCACAAGGATGCAGGATTAGGAGGATCAGCCTATATGTACAGGATTGAATTGCCCACACACATTAGTATGGAGGACCAAATCCAGAGGAGTTCATTGTGTTCCATTGAGTTCCATTGAAACCAACGGGACAAGTTAGTCATGATGGACATCCCAATCCTAAGCTTCCCAGAGCTGCAGGTTACAGTGGCACCGAAATGGTCATTGCTGTATCCTGCGGGGCCAAGAAAGGCGCCAGAGGTCTCCTTAGGGGAAGAGGACATTCGTTCCCTACCTTGAGTCCCACTAAATCTCTGGTGCAGTCTTGAGAAGCCCCGTGTCAGGCTAACACAGAGGATAGGATCCAGAGGGGGATCCCAGCAGAAGGTTACAGGTTCAGTCCTGGCAATCTCTAGCTAGAGCAGGAAAGAAGTCCTGTCTGAATCTCAGGGAACCTGCTGCAAAGCTTACTCTGTAATGTCTGATATGTGGGCAACATGGTGTGGGGAGTGGAGGGAAGCCTGAAATGCTTCTTTCAGCTATATGAACTTGGTAGGGCCCATGAATCAAAAAGGGCACCCAGGAGCCAAAGAAGGGGTCCCTGAAATTTTCTTGGATCCTACATTTTCCAATCTCACCCAGACTTGCGTCCTACATGGGAGGCTGGGAGCTGCTGCAAGCGATATGCACCAGGCCAAGGAATGCATACATGACACTCTTTAACACATTGTCAAATCTGGGAGGAAACAGACCTGCTATAGTAGCTCTTTGGCTTGTGGATCCACTTACCATGAAGGAGTGTATAGGAGCTCAGGAACACAGCTGCGGGACTACAGCTGCTGTAGAAGGCAGTTTTGATATGCACTGGACACTTTACATTATTGTGTGAGGCTAAATACAATGATGCTAATTTTCTGCCTGTATTTGCTGCTGATCTAAAGCACCTCGGTCATTTTCTCCAGCCAAGTGAAAATGGCAGAAATTTCTTTTTTTTACGTTCATGAATAAGTAACATTGATGAACATTGATGAACATGGGGGGAAGTAATCTACAGTAATCTACAGAAATTTCTTTTTTTTATGTTCATGAATAAGTAACATTGATGAACATTGATGAACATGGGGGGAAGTAATCTACAAGGGCATATGATGGCCTTAACTTGAAGTTACCCCGTTCTGCAAATCACATGACTGCATGTTGTCCAGGTTGTACCCTGGGATAGAAAATGACACTCAGCAGTAACTAGGCACTCAGCAGATAAGTGACACTTTCACCACTGACAGTTTTAAGAAAGAAAAGGCAACTGCCACCCCAGTAAGCTCCCTGCCCCCAGTCCCCTCCCAAACTGGCAGAACTGTCAACAATGATAAGGGACTGCTTTAAATGGGGGAGAGGGGAGGCTGAATGTTAAACTGGAAAGAGTTCCCTACTGGCTGACAAAGAATTGACCCCGGCGCCAGTATTTACATTACAGCTGCCACATGCAGGCCTCTGGAATCATTACCGGTGTGAAAACCCTCGAGGGAATCAAGGTGGCTCACAGGTGGGAATGAGTCTGAAAACGTTTTGACTTCCGCTCTGCAGAAATGTTTCCAGGTACCTCCATATAGCGGCTTTAATATAAGAACTGGCACTATTCAAAGACACCGTGATCCAGTTGTTCTTCTAACAATACGGGATTCAAGACGAAGCATGCACAGACACTTGAGAGCTTTATTCAAATAAATGCAATCTATTTATTTATTTGTCTTAGCCAGGATCTATGTTGTTATGGAGTTGCTATGGGGATTTATGTAATTGTCTATTTCAGTTGCCATGGTGCCTAGCATTTAAAAAACACACCATATTTTTAATGTTCATCGAGGTTGGTTCCCCCCCCCCCATCCTCCAAATCATTATCTCGCTGTTTTTTTTCCTTCATGGGATCTGGTGTTTTTCAGCCAGTGTTCCCAACCTTTCTGGAAGGCATTCTGTTCAGTCCAGACAACACCGGTGATGGGAATCATGATGATTAATAATAATATTACTTTTTTCTAGATGTTGCATAACAGGCAGTACTAAAAGATGATCATCTCTCAAGAGTGAAAAATGAAAAAAAAAAATCTGCAGAGAAATGGGACAAAGAAGACAGGTACTTTGTTAAAAAAAGTGAGCTGTGCTTCACAGAGAATAGAGAGCTTTTCATCCAGTCGAAAGTGAGGTGTCTGTCAAAACCGAAGCAATCTAATAGGCATGTGCAAAACACTGTTATTATGCTCTAAAGAAAATATAGCTGAGATGCCCTGGCTGCAATATCTTTTTTTCTGATGATACTTGTCTCTCCCCCCCCCCCTCCTTTTTTAGCATTGACAAGACTTCTACCCTGTAGGGTAGTTAAAGGGGAGTGGAGCAGTGGCAGTTCTCCTAAGGCAAGAACAGTGAAATCATCAGCAGGACGATTTCTGCTTTTTGATGTGCTGCTTTTGAAACCTTTTTTCAAAGGATTTTCACTGAGATCAGGCTCAGCAGGAGGTAAACTGAGAAATTTGCCTGGGGGCACATGCTAATATCTAGGTCGTGGTCGTTTGCAAGGGCAACTTGCTACATTAACTGCGCAAGCCTAACCCTGCGTTGGTACAGCCCAGCCACATGGCCTGCACTGTATCCAACGCAGGATAGGAGGCTGCTGGAGGTCACCTCAGAGTTTTTTCCTTACCCTGTGTAATACCCCAGCCTGCTCTATGGGGCTACTGGGATATGTGCCAGCTATTTAACTGGTGCAAATCCGAGCAGCCCATGTAGGGCTGCCTGGGCCGGGTGCAGGGGTTATGACACTACTGCCATCACCAATCCTGCCCACTTCTGGACCTAATCCTCCCCTGTTCCTAACCCTGTGCCAGTACAGCCCAGCCACATGGCCTGCACTATATCCAACGCAGGAAGGGAGGCTGCTGGAGGTCACCTCAGAGTTTTTCCCTTACCCCGTATAACACCCTAGCCTGCCCTAGGGGGTTATTGGAATATGTGGCAGCTGCCCGGCTGGGAAGCGGGGGTTAGGAAACCACTTGCGCTGCCGCCACCAATCCTGTCCACTTCCGGACCTAATCCTCCCCCTGTTCCACCCTTCCCTGCCCAGAAATGCCACCCCCACCCCTGAAACATCCTCCTGCCACCCTCTCCCACCCCCTATGCTGCCTGGCCCAACCCTACCTGTGTCAGCCAGCACAGCTGCGGGATCTGGCTCCAACAGTTTGGCACATGTCCTTCTCCCAGCACTGCCGGTTCTTAAGTCAGCACAAGTATGCCTTGCGACACTAGAAAGTTGGCGCAGGGGTCCTGCACCGGCACAAGTGAAGAAGAGAATCGGGCTGTAAGGCCCCAATCCTATGTAAATTTACCATGAAGGAAGTCCTACTGTATAATGGCACTTACTACTGAGTAAACATGCAGAGACCAGCACTCTAAGATGTGTTTTATTGTTAGATGAGATTTCAAAATCCAATTTTTCAGTTTTTCTACATTAGATTTAAACTATTACATCCCACTTCAAGAGTTAGAGATTAAATGAACTAGATCCTTCAGTGAGTACTACAGGTTTGAAAATCTGTCAGGAGATGAAAGCACTCGAATGAAGGGAGAGTTAAAGTTGATTTCAAAATTTACTATTATACAACAGCTACCCTGTCGGGAAGGTAGCAATTCAAAAATATTCTGAAAACCATTCAGCAAATCTAATAAAATTAAATAGATAATGATATATTGCATGTCTGGTGTATGCAAGTCAGGGGTGGGCAAATCCAGTGTGACTTGAGTCAAGTTACAAGTCTCTGCCCCTCTGTGACGTAAGTCAAAAACGAATCATAACAGGGGCACTTTCCAAGTCGCCCAGAGCATTTTCGTGACTTTTACCATGTCAGGCATGGAAAAAACAGAGCTGCTGCTGGGCTGTGTGTGTGTGTGTGTCGGAGTTCTCTTTAAACACTCCCCTGCTGCCCCATCCTATCTGTAAACAGGGCAGGAGGGGGTAGAATGGACTGTAGGGGGGGAACGGCAAAAGGGAAGAGGGTCATGTGCAGCAGCAGCTGCAAGGTTTACCAGTGCAACCCAGTCCTTTGCAGCTCTACTCATTAGTAGTCCCTTTTGTGCCAGTCGTTCAATGAGGCTCCCTCCTCCCAAGTAACAACAAAGTCATACGGTTGGCAAGCATTATCGCTACAAACCGCCTCCCCCCCCCTCACTGGGCTTCTCCAGCCAATCCCAAAGCAAGAACGCCCTTGGGCTCCTCCTTCTGCCCTATTTCAGCCAAAGAAAATATCAGACTGTCCATCCTTCATCCAATCATCATTGGTTCTTTCAGAGATGAGCAAGAGAGCCTAGTATGATGCAAAAGGAAAACATTAATCCTTCCCTGCCCCTGGCTGGAACTTCCCTGGTGCTTGCCCGATCTGAATGATGGCCCCACGAGGTCTTTCATGTTGTGCAAAAAGTAAGCAAGCACACCCAAACATAGGCAGACTCCAGTCTGCATGCGTGGGAACAAGTGCCTAGTCAAGGGGTCCTTGACTTGAGTGTTTTGCCAAGTCTTCCACATGTGTGACTCAAGTGTACATGAGTTAGTGAAAATGCTGATTTTTGCGACTCGGGCTTGAGTCACCTGACTTGAGTTCCCACCCCTGATGCTACTTCAGAAAACTCTTCTGTTTGGAACCTATAATGGCTCAGATATTTCCTGGAGGAGCCAATAGCCATGTGCACTGGCTAGCCAAACCCCCATGCCAGTGCACTCCCTATGCATGCACCTGAACATCCTTGTCAGTGACATGTGGTCACTGGAAGGCACAGGCCCAGGGAGACACAGTGCACAGAGCCCATTGGGGCCTGCCAAGTTCTACACGGCTGCTCTGGTCCTACAGGATTCAGTGGCAGCCATTTCGGCATCACTGTACTGTGCAGCTGCACCAGCCAATAGGATTGTACCCTTAGCTGTGGCAGCAGAAGCTCACTGTGATTGCACATCCACTCAGAAACTGGCAGCGGAGTGTGCGCTGGGAGGAGCTTGCACAATCACAGGGGGAGGCTGTGGCTTGGAGTAGGATAGGTTAGGCTCTGCCTCCCCTCACCGCATGTCCCTGATCGCTTTGTATGCTGCTTGTCTGCAGAGCAAAATGCTAAACATAGGGAGAATTTATTCTCAGGATTGAGAGCACTGGCCACCCTCCCTCAGACAGCACTTACCTGAGAAGAAAATTGCTGAACCTGAGGCACACCAGGGTGTGGCCACAAAGTGTGCTGCACAGGTGTAGCTAGGAGATACACTCCCGCTCGCAGATTCAGACTGAATGCCTGACCAGGACTTGAGGTGGTGCACTCATTATTGAATTGGACTACTGTGGGATAAGATTTCTGAGTCTCTGCTAATCCATGAAGCTCATCGGGGGCTCTTGGTCCCTCTTTCAGTGTAACCTGCACTCCCAAGTTGCTCTGTGGAGAGAACAGAATAACATCCACTTTACACTATAGCGAGCTCTTTAACAAGGAGTGGGATGCTGGTGTGATTACTATGATAGTAATTAGTATTTATTAGTATTTGCAACATTCATGGGAGAAATGGAGGGAATATATCAACAAAGGAATGACAGAGAAAAACCAAATCTTTATCAGGGGGAATGGAGAAAGAAGACACTCTGTTCTCTACAATCCTGATAGACATTTTTTAAACATTTTTTTTTTTTTTTGGCAACAGAGCTTGTTGAGAACAGAGTGTTTTCTTTCTACAGTGCTCCCCCCCCCACCCGAATGAAGATTTTAATGAAAATGCATTGGGCAGAATAAATGGATAATCAGCACACCTTGGATATTTTCCTTCTCCTTTATTCTTCTTTGCCACTTTCATCAAACTACAAAGCATTTACTAAAAGCATATAGCTTAAAACAGGGGTCTCTAAACCCTGGCCCAGGGGCCAGATGTGGCCCGCAGCAAGCCTCTTTCTGGCCTGTGACCAACCTCTTGTCCCCTGAAAGCCTCTGGCCCACTCAACTGAACATGACCAGAACTGTGCTCTGATTGTGTCTGGAGAGTGTCCTGAGGGCCAGAGAGGTTGAATGAAGGAACCCATTCATTCATTTATGCACTCATCTAAGTTCCATCTCTAATTTATTTATTTAAATTTTATATTTAAATTTTTTTTCCAGCCCCCCACACCAGATATTTGATGCAGCCCTCTGGCCAAAAAGTTTGGAGACCCCTGGCTTAAGATATAAAGCCTAATCTTAGTTTACTAGCTAGAAATAAGGCAATCATTAAAAAATGGGTAGCCAACTGAAGCAAAATGAAGCATCCTCAAAGGTTAATGTCACTTAGAAATATGTAAGGGACTCTCCATCTTGTTATCCCAGCCCCAAAGGGCACACAGTCTTAAAAAAGATGCAAAACAGACACTAGCAACAACCATGGAAACAGACTTCATCTTGGGTCAATTACTCTTCCCCTGTAAGAGAACACCACTGTAAAAGGTGCCTCTTTGCCCTGTTAGCAAGGAAACTAACCCAGTCCTTCCAAAAGGTTTCTTCCCAGCTGGAGGACTCTCTAACACAGACTTCAGGGTAACCTTGCCCTGGAGACACTTGTGTCTCCCTTGGTATTGCCCTTGGTATACTGTAGTCAAAAAGATATTGGAAACACTTTGTGAACCACTTTCTGTTGAAAAATGGTATATAAATATTCTTAATAATGAATCACAAGGGGAAAGCACTCACACAAACCAGGGTTCTTGTATCCAACTGCACAGGGGCTCAGGTCCAGGCAAGGGGCTTACAATAACCAACTTCACACTCAACCTTTTGCATGCATTGTCAGAAACACCCATGATAGGGGCAAAGGTAGAGAGAGACCTTAAACCCACACAGACCAGTCTACAGGGTTGCTCTCTAACCCAGCCAATTTCAACCACTGTGCTGTGGCACACTGGTGTGCCTCGAATGGTCTGCAGGTATGCCATGGAATTTTGGTGGAGGGTCATTTATTACTAGGGCCATTGGGGGATGTGAGCCTCCCACCAACAGCATGGTGTATCCTGTCAGTTGTCAAAAAACTGATGGTGTGCATTGACAATTTGAGTACCTTGTCATTGTGCCATGAGATGAAAAAAGTTGAAAATCACTGCTCAAACCACTCAGCCATAGCAGGGAACATAAAAAAGACACCTCATGGAGCGTTTAACTTCCCACATCACCATAGATACACTTGCCTACACAGAAACTATAGCACATGGACCAATCAGAGGGAGCTCTAACTAAACCAATCACTGGGCTTGCACATAATGCATGATCCCGTGACAGCTCACCCACTTAGCCACACCGGTGTAGCTGTTATTCTGCCACCCTTGCTCTTCTCTCCAATTGTCTGCCTTATACATCATGGCAGGAGGGAAAGGTGGCTTGTGATGAATGTACAGCTTCCTCCCCAACTGCAGCCCAGACAAGGAGGATGCTGCAAACCCGGAATCCTGGTAGTGAAGAGGCCCCTCCTCTCTCCCCAGTAGAGTACTACCTGGAGGCCAAGAAACAAGATGAGGAGAAGGAATCCCTACGTGCTAAGAAATGCAATCTGCAAAATGGCAGATGCGCTTCAATGTCAGTAAGTGTAAAGTCATGCACATTGGGGCAAAAAATCAAAACTTCACAGATAGGCTAATGGGTTCTAAGCTGTCTGTGACAGATCAGGAGAGAGATCTTGGGGTGGTGGTGGACAGGTCAATGTAAGTGTCGACCCAATGTGCGGCGGCAGTGAAGGCCTATGCTTGAGATCATTAGAAAAGGTATTGAGAACAAAATGGCTAATATGATAATGCCGTTGTACAAATCGATGGTAAGGCCACACCTGGAGTATTGTGTCCAGTTCTGGTCACCACATCTCAAAAAAGACATAGTGGAAATGGAAAAGGTGCAAAAGAGAGCGACTAAGATAATTACTGGGCTGGGACACCTTCCTTATGAGGAAAGGCTACAGTGTTTGGGCCTCTTCAGCCTAGAAAAGAGGCACCTGAGGAGGGACATGATTGAGACATACAAAATTATTCAGGGGATGGACAGAGTGGATAGAGAGATGCTCTTTACACTCTCACATAACACCAGAACCAGGGGACATCCACTAATATTGAGTGTTGGGAGGGTTAGGACAGACAAAAGAAAATATTTCTTTACTCAGTGTGTGGTTGGTCTGTGGAACTCCTTGCCACAGGATGTGGTGATGGCGTCTGGCCTGGACGCCTTTAAAAGGGGATTGGACAAATTTCTGGAGGAAAAATCCATTACGGGTTACAAGCCATGATGTGCATGTACAACCTCCTGATTTTAGAAATGGGCTATGTCAGAATGCCAGGTGCAAGGGAGGGTGCCAGAATGAGGTCTCTTGTTATCTGATGTGCTCCCTGGGGCATTTGGTGGGCCGTTATGAGATACAGGAAGCTGGACTAGATGGGCCTATGGCCTGATCCAGTGGGGCTGTTCTTATGTTCTTAAAGAGACAAGTGACCAGGTCAAAGTTTTTATTGCAGTCCCAAAGGTGGAGCAGCATCTGAAAGAGAAACATGTGGAGGATTACCAACATCTCATCGCTACATGGCTCTTGTCCCCTTTGCAAGTTGTCCACAAGACAGTAAAGTCACAGATATGGTTGCATCAGTTATATCACTATCTGTCATTGAGTTTGGAATGTGTCAGGACCTGTCTGGAAAACTATCAGCAACCCCACAGATTATAAACTGAAATCACACTGGTCACCAGTGACGGATGTGTTGTGGTCTGTGTTACTGGTCATCTAGTGTCCTCTGCCTTGTCGGACAGGTGCCTGTGGAGAGCAAAGAGAAACACAGAAAGCATAGCAAGGCATAAACTTCAACATGTGGTCTATGAATTGGAATGCATGCTCAGTATCTGTGAGAGACCGTGGTGGTACCTGGTGCAGTATTGTCTGGCTGGGGATGAGAGCATGGTGTCTGAAAGCATTACTTTTCCTTCCCTTGTTGGTGTTGCAGTGGAACTCTGAGAAATGATTGTCCTGCCCCAAGTGGCGATGCTGCATGTTATGTATATTGAATGTCCCTAAGTGAATCTTCAAGTTTGGGTTAACTCAGTAATGTGATATGTTGAATCTCCTGTTTTACAATCCAATTCTATGCTTCCCCCCCCCCACCAGTTCAGCCATGTGAAACGGTTTGCGCTGTGTCCTGCAGGAGGGGGGCAGACCTGGAGGTCTCCTTGGTAAGAGAACATTTGTTCCCTTCCCTGATGGGAAGCCTATGCAACACAGAGGGGTCTTCTTGGACCTGCATCTTGTTGGTGCAGGTCCCCATGTACCCAAGCCATGGGATTTGGGCCAGGAAGTGGGTTTGGATTTGGTGGCCGCTGCTGCCAGTAAATACACCCCCTTCTCAAACCCAATTTCCCCGCCTCCCTAACCTATCACCGCCCTCTTCCACAAACATTGCTCCATCCTCCCCTCACCGCATACTGCCTGCCCCATAGATACACCCCTAAGGGTCAATGTAGTTGCCCACTTCAGTACCACAGAACAGTTGATTAATTTGCTGGAACATTTGGGGAGCTCTTTGAAGTTGGTAAAAAAGCTGCAATTGATCTGAATTGCTGTACCTTTTCTTATTGGACTATTCTTTTGGCAGCCGAGACCATTACAGAATTGTTCCAATGTCTCTCTGAGATAACGTTCCAAATGTACAAACTGTGCTGTACAGACTTCTATGTCAACACAGACACAGTGGTTTGTCACAGTTTGATAAGTACAACAATTTATTCTGAAATTACAACCCACTGGGTGAACTGAACACCAAAGCTGAGCTGACTTTAGGATATTCAGTTGCCTGGCTAAAGGTCTGACCAAGCTTTCAAAAGCTCAATTATCAACTGTGAGGGTTGTTATAGAAGACAAAGTTCTCATTATTTATTTGTGAAAAATATAGCAATATGTTTGTGCGCAGTGGAACGATTATTCTGAACTATTGATCCCTTGGGTACTTCTCAGAATAAAAGGTCAGGTATTATCCAAACTAGATCTGAGCTGAATGGAAAAGTTGAGTTTTGAAAACATTTTAAAGCCCCCTGAAAATTACCCCTTTTTAGCAATTGTTTCAGGGAGCTAAAACAAAAAAAAAAAGTGACAATATTGCTAAGGGGAAAGGAACCCATTACCACTGCTGTCATGAGAATTAATGTAAATTAGCATTTTTTCCCAGAGGTATAGTGTAAGATATTTGCTGGAAATTTTATAAGCAACCCATGGCCACACACACACAGATAAGGTTCATAACTTTGACATGCTGTTGAATAACAAACACTCTATATAAAACTAACAGCCCAATTCTGTTGGGCATTTTAGCTGATGGAATGAGCATTCAGCCAGTGGTAGCCGCCTTACGGCAGCTGCAAAGTAGCTTCTGGCAGCATGCAAAGCTGCACACTGCTAGAGTGTGAGCCGTAGCAGCCTTACACACAAGCAATGGCACTGGACTAGCCTGCTGACCCAGGCTGCTGACCCAAATAAAGAATTGTGCAGGGAGCATGCTGAGTTTCATGTTTGCTTGTTGGAAATATGGCCACGTCCACCATTTTTATTTCACAAAGGTATAACTGTGGAACTATGCCAGTGGAAAAAATGATCAATATGCAAACGCTTGTGAAAATATTACACAATGTGGAAGTTTCTCATATGTATATTTCCATCACTGTTCCTCTGTGGAATACAGTAAGTTTGTCCTCAAATCCCTACATTGGTGTACCACCCTTTTTATATTCAGCTCCAATTCCTAGTCCTTACCTTCATCTTTCCGCCCTTAGTTTCAAATGTACCCTGCCTTCCATCTTTACTCCTCTACCATCCTCAACTGCACTCAATTCTCTTGCTTCCTTTAAAAATTCAAACAATTCTCCTTTGCTGTTCTTTATATTCAAACCCCTCCCAGATCTTCTATCCCAAGTGTAGAATCCAGGAAGACTGAGGACCTGATCCTGGAGTCCCAGTACTGGCCCTCTGCTAGTGTTGAGTGTCGCACACACGCTGTAAGGCACACCCGTGAGACTCAGTGCTGGCACTGACTCAGCACCAGTCTGTGTTGGAGCAGCACCGGCCGGAGGCCTGCTGCACGCTGTCCAGAACAAGGGCTGAGCTTCAGGGTGTGGAGAGGTGAGGTGGAGAGGAGGCATTCCAGGGTAGGGGAAGGCAGGGTAGGGAAGGGAGCAGACCTCCGCTGGATCCAGAACCCCACATCGGGCCTCCTGGCCTGACACAGGGCTTCTCAACTCTGTACCTGCTAAATAGCTGGCACAGACTTGAGTAGCCTCATTGCAGGGCCTGCTTCCTTACCTGGAGGAAGAGGACAATGTCCCCTTCTCCCAAGGACCCGCCGGCGGCTGTCTGGAGCTCTCAGGATGCAGTGGTCACCATTTTGGCACCACTGTTCCTCTGGACACCAGGCAGCTCAAGATTGGGTTGCTTGGCAGTAGCATAGCTAGAGGGGAGACAAAATATTAAGTACTGCAGGTGCCACAATGTGCCATGTTAGTGACCCCAACCACTCACCGTCAGAGCCATTTCAGGCAGTAATGGCAATGTGCAGGTGCTCACTGAACTAAACAATGTGTGTCTCCTGCACGTTGTTGTTGCTGCCTGGAATGGCTCCACAGGTGAGTGGAAAGGATTGCTTACATGGCACATTGCAATGCCTACAGTACTTACCATTTTGCCCCCCCCCATCTATGCTACTGGACTGAGGAGGCCTGGCTAGAGGAGCTCATTGGCAAGCGGGATAGCTAGTCAGTGTGCTCTCATTCCTCCCTCCATGCTTTTAGGCTGAATGCATGAATAGGACCAAAATGTTTAATAATCTAACTGTAATAATTCCCCCCCCCCTTACAAATCTACTTAGGGTACAAGCTAGCTTCATAGATCAATAACTTCCTGGAGGCTTTAAACTTTGGTGAGGAGGCTAATTTTTGTGATAACTTGCATATTAACTCTTTGGTGAAGAGACCAGTAATTTCATATTTCAGTATTTTATGTTGTTAAGGATGTTTAGGTGAATATAATCTGTTCCTAGTGACCTTTTAAATTCTTTTTTCCCCTCAATGAGCTATAAAACTTCCTCTTTTGTCACCTCTTATGTATATAGCTCCTCCAATACCCTCTTGGAAAACAGTCTCAGATTTGATTGAGATAATTCACCAACCACACTGAAAACCAATGCAAACAATCCATACCATCCATAAACTTTTTTTCCAGTGCTTCTTTCACACCTTTATCAAACCTGTTAGTAAAGTGGAGAGATTAAAGTAATCCCACACGACAGCAAAACTGAGGACCCAGTTCTACTGAGGCCTTCCACTGCTGGAGCTAGCATTCCAGCAGCACAAGCTTTTTATGGTGGTGTAAAAGCTGGGCTGCTATTGTGCACTTCTGGGCTGCTGCAACAAATGGATAGAGGCATAGCATGCACAACAGCAGCTCCAGATATCTTGATTGGTACTGGCAAGTTGGCAGTGGAGGGATGTTGGGGGTGAGAAGGAGAGCAGGGGACATTTAGGGGAAGATTGGGGGGATATGGATTACGGTGGCACTAGCATGCTTAAGAGACTACCTCCTCTTTCCTAGGCCTTTTTTCTCCTCAGACATACGCTAGCAAAATGGCCGATGTAGGCCTGAGGAAACCCATAGGTAACTGGCCAACCCACCAGGAGAGTAAATAAAAGTAGTTTTACTTAACTCCTGCTTCTATCCAATCTCCCTCCTCCCAGGGTGCATTCCACCAGCTAAGGGCACAATCCTAACCCACTTTCCAGCACTGACATAAGGGCAATGCAGCTCCAAGGTAAAGGATCAAACATTCCCTTACTTTTAGGAGGCCTCCGTGAGTGCCATCCAACTTCAAGTTGCAGCCCGTGTCCCATTGGCACCACTATGTCAGTGCTGGAAAGTGGGTTAGGATTTGGGCCTTAGCCATATCCCTGCCAATAGTGGGGAATGGGATTGGGCAGCCACTTTGTTAAAGTGAACAAACCACTGCTAAAGGCAGTGTTGGTGAACTACATGTGGCGCTGGCTGCCACAGAAGCACCATAAAGCACTTTGCAGCAGCACAGGGAGCCCGCAGGCCAGTGGGAAGGCCAGAGTCTTCTCACACACTTCTCAGTAGAACAATGGAAGCCCTGCTCAGGAGGTGGAATGGGCAAGAGAAGGGAGGGGAGGGGGTAGAATGCAGTGGGAAAGGGCATAAAAGGAAGAGATGGGGGAGACAGGAGGAGATAGGGCAGGGTGTGTGGATTGGGCCTGGGAGGGGGATGGATTTGGCAGCGGCATGCAGTGAATCCAACCCCCCTTCCTGGCTGTGATCCTCAGGCATGGACTCTGACTTGTGCTAGCAACATCATTGGCACAGTATCAGTATCACCTCTCCTCCTTGTTAGAGTACTCTTTGGACTTTGCATAGGCAGGCTTCCTAGACCCAATAAGGGTCTTTACAATGTTGTTCTCTATATATTGAACCCTTCAAACTCCAGCTGTTATCTTTCAATGGTGTAGCCAACTTTCTCTTAGCTGCAGGAACACTGTGAGCTTTCCGCAGGCAATCCATAAATCACATCAGGAAAGGGATTTTCCAGTTGTTAATGTCCTTGTCACCGACATTCTCAACATTCCAGACCACTTTCCCATCGTGGCAAACCACAGCAAGCAGTGACTCCTTTCTGCCACTGAGGGTCACATCAGCTTATCAGTGACTTTTCTGGTCTCTCCACCAGACATGGCCCCAGGCTTCACTTGCTTAGCTTCCCTGACTGTGCTGGCATCTTCTTGGACTTCTCCATAACTTTTCCATGCTGCAGAATACAAGTGGGACAAAGTTGGCTTGAAACAAACTACTCCAGCTTCAGGGTTCTACCAGTTTGCTGCATAATTGTGATGCAAGGGACATGCTTATAAATAATAATAATACAGAACATAAGAACAGCCCCACTGGATCAGGCCATAGGCCCATCTAGTCCAGCTTCCTGTATCTCACAGCGGCCCACCAAATGCCCCAGGGAGCACACCAGATAACAAGAGACCTCATCCTGGAGCCCTCCCTTGCATCTGGCATTCTGACATAACCCATTTCTGAAATCAGGAGGTTGTGCATACACATCATGGCTTGTACCCCGTAATGGATTTTTCCTCCAAAAACTTGTCCAATCCCCTCTTAAAGGCATCCAGGCCAGTCACCATCACAGGCATGTGATACAGGTATTTATATACCGCCTTTCTTGGTTGTCAGATTTCTCCTCAGACTTTAATTCAAGGCGGTTTACATAGGCAGGTTATATTAAATCTAAATAGGGATTTTTACAACTAGATTTTTATAACTAGTACGACCAGAGGTATTGCCAGTGTCTTGAATATAGCTAGAATGATGTACACCAGGCCCCAAAGCTATTTATATAAGGCAAACTGCCAGTGTGTTGGCCTGTATTCTAATCTGTTTCTTCTGTTAAATGGACAATGCGAAGATCCCATTTCCAGTACTCTGCATTAACACATACCTTTGTATAACCACCACTGCTTTTGCGATTTTGCCCACTCTGAAGGAAAAATCCTTCAAGCAGGGAAGAGAATTAATCGGTTGGATGATGTGGGTATTAATTTTATATCAATTGCTTAATAGCTAACCTTTAAACAAAAGACGTTGCTGCTTTACCTCAGAACAGCAGGAGAGTTATAAATGACTTTGGAGCTGATATGCATGTGCGAACCTTTTAAAATGCTTACCATTCGTTGTTGAGTCAAGGATAGCCAGAAACAGCCATCAAACAGCAAAAGGCAAATGTTTACACTGCATAACCGCATGAATTATACATGGTATAGGTATACCAAATGTATACAAATAGACTTATGTAACTTTCAACAGCAAAAATTCCCATAATACTATAAAGTACAGGCTGAAGAACCAGGAAATCATAAACAATGTATTTGCCGGCATGGGAAGGAATGGGCATTGGCAGTCTCCTGTTTCAAGTCTAATTTTTTTAAAAAAGTCTTCCTCTTGAGCTGCATTGCAATCAACAAAGGTTAACCAACAGCAGAATGCAAACCATTAGATAAACAGGTATTATTCAAAGAAGCCAATCTCACTCAGATTCTGTTACAAGCAATCCCAACTCCTTTTACGTTTTTCTCAAATTCACATGAAAGTCTTTTATAGCGCCAGCTTTTTGTTTTAAGGCAGCGATTCCCAAACATTTTTGACAGGCAGCTCCCTTGACCTACTGGGCCATTGTCTGTGGCTCACCATTACGGCTACAATTCTAGACATTGTTTAGGATGGCGGTTTTGTTTTGTTTTTTTGCAAGGATTCAGTGGCTCCTTGGCTGGTATCTGCAGCTCCCCAGGGAGCCACAATTCAGTTTGGGAACCACTGTTCTAAGGTTTTGGGATAGTAACATCAGTGTGTCTATCAAAGCATGATTCCTTTCATTCATCTATTTATGATTTTCAAAGTCTGTGCTCAGTATGCCTAAAAGAAACGTTTGGGTATTATTAAAGTGGGAAACAAGGACAGAGCATCCAAACCCTGTGTCATCAGTAAGAGCACCAACCTTCCTCAGTTTCAGTTAGCTAAGCCAGCCGATTAAGGAGTGCATTGAGTACTAACATTGAGTATGTGGCAGTGGCTGCAATCCTATCCACACTTTTCTGAGAGTAAGCCCCAAAGAACAAACTAGGACTTACTTCTGAGTAGAAGTGCCCAGTGTCTCTGAGAATTACATTGGAGTAACACTCCTGAACCTTGGCTAACCATCCCCACATGAACATTATTTGTACAGCTTTTCATTGAACATGCACATCATTTCAAAAACTGATAGGAAACTCAAGCTGCATACAATTTATATGTCCCGGTTGAGACCTGTATTGGAATTAAGACCACGGGAAGTAACAGGATGGAGTTTAAATATCCTTTCTGTTTCCTTATTGTTGGAGGAAATTAAAAAATAGTTTCCTCTTTGGGGGGAAGCAGAGTAGCTTAAGCAACAGACCCCCACCCCTTTTGGGTATCACCCCAGGGAAACTCCCTCACCCAGCTGACTGCTAATCAATAAAAAAAAGAGAGAGGCAATGGCATGTTAACTTTGGAAAAAAGAAGTTATTTACTTACAGTTCTATTGAGTGTATATTTACAGCATCTGATTAGGATCAGAGGTTCAGCTAACACTTAGATAGGAAGGCCCTGGACCTGCCTCGCCCTGCATGCCTTGTGCTCAAGGTGGCCTGGGCATCAGAGCCCTGGTGTGCACCATCTTAACAGGTCGGTGGTCAGAGGACAAGAAGAAATGCTTAGAGGAGAAGGGAAGGATAAAGGGTTAGGGCCACACCCCACAAGGATCACAGAGAGAACAGGTAGAGAGGTCAGTGTCACTGGGCCATAGCTTGACCCCTTCTGGATAGCATCCTGCCCCCTCTGGACAGCAGAAGGAGTTGCACCAACTCCAACACTTATATCAAAGAAGATTACTGTAGTTCTAGTAAACTGGCTGGCAACAGCTAGTTAAGCAAGGACTTCAGAGGCCAGTAACAGCAGAATCAGATAAAAGCCACAAAGTTCAAATCAAGATTTTATATTGCAAGTACCTGTACTGAGCTCATCAGTATTCATATCCTATCACTGATGAAAAACTGATGCAGGTGAACACTAATGACTTAAGAGTGATGCATTTGTGAGTTGAAATGGACTGTAACAGTCCAAATTTATATAAGTCTACTCAGAAGTAACTCCCACTGAGTTCATTGAGACCTACTCCCAGGTAAGCATGTTTAGGATTGGAGTCCAAGAGCAGTTTTGTGTTTGTAGAGCCAGGATGGTGTAGTGGATCAGGAGTTGAGTTAGAACTCGAAGATCCAGGTTCAAATCCCTGTTCAGCCATGAAGCTTCCAGGGTAATCTTGGGCCAGTCACTCTCAGCCTCCCCTACCTCACAGGTTTGTTGTGAGGACAAAAGGAGGGAAAGAATAATGTGCACCACCCTGAGCTCCTTGGAGGAAGGGCAGTATAAAACTGTGAAAAAGAAATAAATATTTTATCTCTTAGCTATGGATGTGATGAATACATGCAGATAGTTAAGAGTCGAAATATTTATTTTTCACAGTTTTGTACTGTACTTCATTTGAAAAATGAATTTCACCAATCAGCCCAAAGGGAGGGGTAGGGGGAAGACTTAATCCAACCCCCTCTGCCCCTATAGCTGATGGATGTGAGTCTTGATTTTGAAGAGGTTTCTACACATATAGCTCCACATTGGGATCAGGATCACAAGTACTTGTGTGAACTCTGGCACACAGAGTTCTTAACAGGGCAGCAGCAGACCTACCCAGCCCTGTGCCCGGGGGCAAAGATCCGTGATGGCCACCCCTTGCAGGCTACTGCCTGTCCCCAGAAATCCGCCCCTCCCTACTCACTTGAAGTTCACAGAGCCTCGAGCGACCTGCATTGGAGAAACCTCTGTAAGGTTCCCGAAAACTGGAAGCACAGTTTCTGCCCCCCCCCCCGTCAGGAGCCTCAGAGAGGCTTCTGCGGGGTCCTAGTGCCTCACGCCTAGGGCTCTTGCTCCATCAGACCTAATGGCAGGTCTGCAGCTGTAACAGGGACAAGAGATTGTGTTGGAAGACTGTGTACAGCATGCAACTAAACTGGGGCAACAAAGTAAAGCGTCTCTGAATAAATATAACTAACAACAACAGAGTCAATAAAAGTTTCTTTTATCCAGAATGCCATTCTTTATGAGAAAGATAAGCAAAATCCTCAGATGTATGGGACAGTGAATGAAATTTAGAATCATTCTTCCTCCTGCACTATTTCTTTGAATACTGATATGCTATTTAAAAAAATACTGCCATTGATTACACAAGCTAAACTGTTTGTTGTGCAAAGTTTTTATAGAAGCCATTCATTGAACGTTACAAAATGCATCATGAAATAAGTTTAAACACTGGCATTTCATATATTACATGATTCTCCTGCAGATGCTCTGTCTTGCCACAAAACATGGAAGAAAGATAGTGTGAACAGTAGATTCTACATGGTTTTTCAAGCTGTGACTTTTATTTTTTGCTCCCGTGTCTCCAGTGGGGTTGAGTAAGGACAAAGGAGTACCATCTGGTCCCATTTTTTTAAATTTAATAAGTGATTGAGAAATCACAGAGAGAAATGTTATTTTTTTACAAGCTAGTCTTGTCACTGACAGCGACATGAGATTTACCTTAGGGTTTGTCAGCATAGTCTTAAGCAGGTCTACTCAGAAGTAAGTCTCATTGTGTTCCACAAGGCCTACTGCCAGGAGAGTTGCAGCTTAAGATTGCAGTCTTAAAGACACTTAATAGGGAGCAAGTCTCCCTGAACACAGTGAGGTTTACTTCAGAGTAAACATGTTAAAGATTTGTGCTGTTATCATAAATCCTCAAGGTGATCTTCTGCCATAGAAGAGCCATCCACAGTTCCCTTCTTCTCCTTTCCATCCAATTCAATGTTATGTAGCAAAGCTAGCAGCAGTGCACAGTTGCTGGCCGAAGCTTTTGAGAATGTTGCAGCTCAAGGGAATGTTGGTTGCATATGTGATTTCTACATTAGCAATAGGACCACAAGCTGGATCAGCAAATGCAAATGATAAATTCCATTGGAATTCCAGCATGTTTTCGAGTGTCTGAAATACCTTCTCGGGACAGGGCCCAATGCATTTTAGATTGCAAAATTGACATTTATGAACTCCATGCTGCTCTGCCCATTGTAATTTCCAGGAACTTCCCCTTCATTGTGACATCAACATGTTGTGTTCACCTGCATCTTCCATCAGCAGTCAACCATGTGGAGAGGGGTGAGGAAGGGGAATCTGTCAGCATCACAACATGGGAAAGTCTGAAACAGAATGGGAAGAAGGAGATAAGTCAATAGAGGAGATGCTGTTTTGTCATGATTTTGTAAAAGGTCCATTATTAAGTGTTTCTGTTGTTGTTTTCAAGAAAATATTGCTAAAATAACTGAATAGTGCAATTAACAGCCCAATCCTATGCCGGCCTCCACTAGCAGCATGAGCACATACACTGTCGCAAATGTGCCAGAAGGCATGTTGTTCTAGCACGGAGGCCTGTCCCACCAGTGGAAGGCCTCTGCCAGCAGAAAGACCTGCATTGGCCTTCTGCCACCAGTTAGAGGACAGAGCCTGCTGGAGCAGGTAGGCACTATGCTGGATACTGGGATGGCTGGGAATGGCAGAGTTGGGCAGGATGTAATGGGTTTGGGGAGGGGAGGGGAGGAAGACAGATCAGATCTGGGATGGGGCAGGGATGACAGAAGAGGCTGTTAACCAGTATTATATCTCCCCTCTTGAGTCTGAAAGCCCCTCATGGGGCAGCCCAGAGCTGTGCCAGTTATAGAGCTGGCACAGATTCAAGTGGCCCACAAAGGCTGCTGGGGCTTCAGCCAGGGTAAAGGAACAAAGTTCCCCTTACCTCGAGGAGACCTTCTTCAGCTACCATTCCCGTTTTGGATGCTGCAAAGGCTGTACAAGCCCCACAGCACCGTAGAGAGGTAATTTGGTTGGGATTGATCTGTAAGCTTATGGGATCATTGTGGAAGAAATCTCGCCAAGTATGATTAAGCCTAGTGAATTCACATTCTCCTAGAGTTCTAGGATTATCCAATTTAAGGAAATAAATGTTGCTCAGATCTCAAGTGAATATTGTCAAAGCAGACAGTCATTTTGGAATTCTCATCCTGGCATATCATCCGAGTGATGTCTCTTGAAGAAGAGACAGTGATGTTAAAATTATTGCTCACTGGGTAGCCTTGCAAAAATCATTGTCTCTCATCCAAGATCCACATCACAGAACTGGTGTGAGGATCATACGGAGGATGAATACTCTGTTTTCATCAACATACATAATCGTGACAGTGTAAACACTGGATTTAATAGGCATATCTATGGACTCCATAATGACTCTCTTTTTATGCTAATATCTATAGGAGAAAGATAACCCCCTCTGTGTGAAGTTAATTATGTTGATGACAACTATTATTCATGTAGAAGCTCTAAGTGATTCTTTGGAAATGCAGATGCGCAAAGGTCAATTTTATTTTTTCACATGAGCTCAAACTTGCCATTTTATTTGCTTGGTGTACTACTTAGCATCATGGAGAATCCATCAGGGATTTTCTTTCAACTACAGTTGAAGAGATGGTGAGTGATTGCCTGTCAAATGTATAGATTGGCACAGTGACAGTATGCTAGAGATTTTTCCCAAAGGAGAGCATTTGTTTTAGTGAAATCAGAGTATGCTGAACTCTTGTCAAAGAAGGAATCAAACTGCTGAGTAACTTCTGAAAGACAAAAAAGAAATGTTTCTGTGGTAGGAGATCATGACCTCTGGTAATTACAATACAGGTTGAGCCTACTTATCTGTGGATTTTTATCTGTGGATTTGGCTCAACCTGTGTCCACCAGACCACTGTTGAACCAGATTTGGCCCAACCTGAAGCCTCTGGAGGTGACTGGAGCTGTGCTCTGGTCATCTCCATAAACTCTTCTGAGGCCTGTGGAGGCTTCTGGTTTTGGCCACGTGCAGCCTCCACAGGCCTCAGAAAGGCCTCCGAAAGCGTCAGAAGGCAACTTCCGTTTTTGCCTTCTGATGCTTTCCAGGGGCCTTTCTGAGTCCTGTGGAAGTCGTGTGCAGCCTCCCTGGGTCTTATAAAGGCCTCAGAAGATCCTAGAAGGGCACTTCCAGTTTTTGATCTGTGCTGCCTCCACGGGCCTCAGTACATCAAGGCTCCAGTCACATTCAGAGCTCAGTGGACCCCAAAATCCTTGTGATTTGATATCATGTGGAATTCAGCATCTGCGAGGGGTCCAGGAACAAAGCCCTTGTGGATAACAAGGGTTCACCTGTATTATTGTGGTCATTACTAATCTTAAATTTGCACAGCATGGCATGTGCAACCATGAGTAACCTTAAAAGTGCCTGATCTAAAAGCGTCATCATCAGTGAATTCTTAGGAATCCTCAACTTCATAGAATTTTGAAACCTTCAATCCCATACTGGTCTGGGGAAGAATCTTTGCGAATTCTACAATCTTTGCTAGCTACCTCAAAGGAGAGTTCCCCATTGAGTCAGGAGCACTGTTGGGTGAAAATTGCTCACTTTCTCATGGGCACCCCAGTTTGAAATTCTTAGGTTTTCCAATCCTAACCACAAAACCTCAGTTAAAAACTCCCTGGACTACTTCAGGAAGAAATGACAATCTCACCAACTGTTTGTCTATGTATTTGGTGTGCCGCTTGTAACTGAGAGTGCTTTGCAGAGACATGTGTTTTGGGATGCATACACGAACCTCACGCCCATGAAGGGGCAGTTGACAGTTGGCTAATGTGACATACCCACACTGTATGCTGGCACTTAAAGGATTAAAGGTAACTAAGAGTAACTATTGAAATGAACCAAAGCCAGTTTACAATATTTAGGGAGGTTGGGTGAAGGGGGAAGCAAACGGAGGTAATAGATATCACTGAAATTTTTGCAACTGACCAAGCAGAGGCAATAGGAATCACTGTTGGAAGAGCAGCAGCGTGTAATCTGTTGCCACCCAGTGTGTACAGTGTCAGCAAGTGTGTTAATATTGGCTTCCACCATTAGGCAGATGGGCAGCCCAATCCTGAGGCTGCCGTGGTGCCAAAATAGCTACCGTGGTATCCAATATGCACCAGGCAGCCTATGGCGGCTGCTCTGGAGAAGGGGACATTCATCCCATTCCCCTGAGTAAGGGAAGTAGCCCCACAATGGGGATGGTCTGGGCAAGCACCGGGCAGTGGAACGCAGGCTCAGCACTGGAACTGGCCCAGTGTGGGATTAGCACTGGTGCTGGACCCGTGGTAAGGCTTGCAAATGTGCCCTATGGCATGTTTGCGACAGTGCATGCCAGTGGTAAGCTGGCGCACTGGGCTTTGGATTGGGCACTTGGGCCCTAGTTTCAAGGGCTTGTGGGTTGCTCTCTCTTTCATTGGCTGGACTTCTCTTTATCTGCTTCTTTTCCTGCCTTCTTCTTGTTTCTGCTGATGTGTAACAGTGGCTGCAGTTCTTTCCTTGTTTGAGTAAAACTCTTCAAGGCAGTTTTGCTGTGTGTGGCACTGCTTAATTACTTCAGCTCTGCTAACAATCAGAACTCGACATTTTGTACCTGACCAAAGATGGTGGAGGGAGAGGGAGGAAAAATTAAGCAGATCTCTCAAAAAATCAGGACAGTTAAGCAGGATACTGTAACTTTCCTTGTGCCTGTTGATTGGCGCAGCATCAAATATGCTAAGGAAGTGGCTGGAAGAGTTTTAAGGGCTGAGATTCCAGGATGGCTAAGCCTGGGGGGTGGGGGGTGGAGCAGCCTGGAGGGAAAGCAGCAATAATAGGGCTGCTAGAAACTACAGCTGTTTTAGGTCCTCCTTTTTGCTAGTTCCCACATGCCTAGCCCAGACAGGACCCCTAAAGTAATGATGACATTCTTTCCTTCACCTGCTTTTCATCAGGATCTATCCTTTCATCACTCAGCTTTTTTGACATCACTGCCACCCCTCTTAGCCCTGTTGATTTCAGCCACTGGTTTCTTGGGCTCTGACTTTTGAACAATATATTAAAGTTGGATAATGAAATGAGCATTTCGCTGGGAACATGAAATGGTGATATTTGTCTCCTCTGCACACATCTGCTTCTCAACACATATAATGCAGTTTATTGGAAAATAGCAAGTATAACTATATGGGGTGGGTGGATTGCCATGATTCTAGCTATGCATTTTATGTAGGACATACATCTCTGGCTCCTCGTAGCATTCTGTTTCTTTCATAACTTTCTAATTTTAATACACGGCAACAACTTTCAGTGCAGTGCCTTCAGTATTCTATGCATGCCATATGGTCTGATGCTTACTGCACTGAAATGCCCATGACGGTTTGTTGTTGTTGTTGTTGTTGTTTTTAAATGTGAATTACCTCCTGAACCAGAGGTGGCCCAAGGTGATCCATCACTGGAACCCACTACTACCACCCCAAATTCCCAAATCTGCTCCTTACCCCCACCAGTGTGCACCATCACCCCTAGCTCAAAACTCACTGTTTTTTTGCAGCTTTCCTGAAAAGAGGTTAGGTGAGCAAATGCTGTGACAGAACCTGCCCACTCCATGCAATCTCTCCATCAGCCACATTGCAAGGAGCACCAATGGAGCTTCAGGAGAACAAGATAAGCCCTCCCATTCCAACCTGCTCTCACGCCTTCTTTGTGCACTGAAGAGCAGGATGGCTCAGCCAGATGGAGCAACATGGCAGGCAGCAGACTAGGGGAGGTAGAGGTAGAGGAGGTAGAGTGCAGGCTCATAAGCTCGCCACCATCCATAGCCTACCTCCTGAAGCAAGGAATTAAACCAGCCTCATGTCTGGGATGGCCAAGCCTTGTACTGAACCCTCTGTACTTTTATCCTCTCAAGTAAAATTGAGTTTAATTAATTTGATATTTTTTTCTTTAGGACTGGCAAAAGCTTAGAGGAAGGACTTAAACTATGATGGTTATATAGATTCAGCTCCTGGGGCAAACTCCCAGCTCTTGGTGTAACCTAACTTTCTGGGTTATTGTGGAAAAGGATAAACCTATGAATGCTTTCCTGAACTCCTTGGAAAAAGAGGAGGTTTTGTGCAAATATATACTTTGTTTAAAAAACCAGCTTAGAAGTGAAGCCTGAAGCAATTTCAATTCCATTTTTGAATGATGGCCTGCTGCTTCTAACATTGTTTATTTACTGAACTTATATTCCATTTTCAAAAATATAAGCAAAGCAGCTCACAAAATGTTTACCACCACCACTACTACTACCGCCACAGTAGTGCCACACTACAACAGCAAATATTTCTATACCACTTTGCAACAAAAGAGAAGTTCCAAAGTGGTTTACATAGAATGAATGAATGAATAAATAAATAAATGGTCCCTCGTATTGAAAATGTTCTCTTAGAGATCTCAAAGTACTTCTTTCTTCAAAATGCAGATGTAGGGCAGCTGATTTAGGGCCAAATCCTATCCAACTTTCCAGCACCAGACCAGCTGTGCCAATGGGGCAAGCACTGCATCGTGAGGTGAGGGGGCAATTATGGAGGCCTCCTTCAGGTATGGGAACTTTTGTTCCCTTTCCTCAAGGCTGCATTGTTTCTGCACTGGCATTGGAAAGTTGGATAGGATTGGACCCTTATAGGGGCAGAGGGGGTGCAATCATATCCTCCTGTACTGCAGACCGGATCCAGATAACCTTCTTGGAGGTCCTATTTTCTGTGGATGGAAAAATGTATGGACTGAAAAATCCAATCCCCCTCCAAGCCAGTTTTGCACAACAGGAGAACACCTTTGTTTGTAACCAGTTGTTCTCTTGAAAGAACCCTCAACAAATCCTGGACAAACTATTAATTTTGATAAGCCCAATGTGTTTGGGCTCCAAGATCAAGTCTCCTTGCGCAGTTCTTTCACAAAAGCTCTTATTCTGTCTCCTTGTTTGACTTTCTTCTCTGCTTTTTGGTGACTGCTCCATCCTGCTCCTAAATTCAGAAAACCCAAATGGATTGCTATCAAATATGATCAATCCCCATGGAGACAAAGTGATGCGTTATTGAAAGCAAATAAAAACCCTTGAATCCCTCCATTAGCCTTGCACTTTGTGAGAGCAAACAAAGCACCACTGCCCCCAAACATCTTCTGATTTTCCTGTTGCTTGTGTTAGCTCATACTGGTGTTGACTTAGCACTTGTAGGCTGATGCCTCCTAATAAGTCTCTCCTCAGCACTGACCTTATCACTGGAAGAATTCCCTCTCTGTTTCAGCATCTTTCCCACATGTTAAGTGCAACGTACTAAAACCCACTTCACCAAGATTTTAGAAACAGATAGCAAGTGTTTTGTTCTGACAGCATAAACTGTACACAGCAAGATAAATGGTGTAAGTGCTGCCTGGCCTCATGTAATGTATGCACAACTGTTTGGCAGAGCTGTCAGTCACAATGCACCCTGTTTACTATTTCTGCAAAAAAACATGAATTGTCTTCTAGCGGCTACTAGATAAAGTCTTGCTTAGTCTACTTAGAGGAGCTTTAGCAGTTCAGAATAAGCCTCTCTTAAAGATGACAAGCATACAGCTTCTGCATGGAGTGAATTTGTATCATTAGGGAAGGGACCAGCTCAAGACCTACTAAGGCATAAAGTGTCATGCCAAACATTCCCCTTCATCTGACAATGTGCCATCCACTCTCCAATTTTCTAG
Source organism: Tiliqua scincoides (assembly GCF_035046505.1). NCBI lineage: Eukaryota > Metazoa > Chordata > Lepidosauria > Squamata > Scincidae > Tiliqua > Tiliqua scincoides. The sequence continues at coordinate 93,152,485 of NC_089821.1, read as the reverse complement.
CTCATCACTCTCCTTTCTTCCACAACTCTTCTCCCACTTCCTTTTCCAAGAAGAAGAAAGCGTACTAGAGGCTACCAGACAAAGATGGTTGCCCCCCCACTAAACAGTTACCTGAGGTGATAGCTTCATTTAGCTTAATGGATGGGCTGGCCCTGGGAACAGTCTGTATCTAGCTATCCTAAAAGAGTTTACAGACGGTCTTCTGAGAACCTTTCTCTGAAGATTCTTCAGAACCTTCTGAAGGGGACCTGTCAGGGTCCTAAAGGTCAATAATGGAAGACGAGCTTTGCAGAAACACAGCTTGCCTGCCCACCACTGATTTTCTCTGAAATTTGCCTCTACAAGGATTAGAGGCCACATGCTCAGTTCACAGGGGCAGTAGTGAGGCCCAATAACTTGTCCAATTCTCACATGAAGTGAGTATCCACCTGGTACATGCCCCAGAGAATCTTTTGCAACGTACTGTGGTTTTATGGCAGATTTTTAAGGGTTCTGAACTGGTGAGTCAACAACATCCTGTCTGGTCAAGGAGGGTGCAACAGCAGCAACATTGTAGTAGAAATGGTTTAAGAGAGTATTTCAGGAAAGTAGACCCAATTTAGCTGGCTTGGTTTCATTTTCCAGAAATGAATTTTTCCTGATTTTTTTTTTCCTGAAATATTCTGAAATGAATGTGCCTACTTGCATTGCTGGGGCTCAAGCCAATCTATAGCACAAGGCTGTTATTACTTCAGTTCTTTGCTTTGTCCCTGCAGGTTTGTGAGAGTTCTTTGAGCTGTTATTATATATAAATCAGCAGCTCAATTCAGACACCATGTTTCCATATGAAAACCATGGTTTGAAGATTAAGAATATACAGCGAACTCACTCTGAACTCACTTTACTTTTCTTCTTCTTCCTTGCACATGGATTTTCCCCCTTGATTATGTGAGCTGGTCTTCAGTGTTTATATTTTCATTAGGGATGTATGGTTAAAGCCCCCTAAGATTGCCCCAAGGCCTGGTTTGCCAACTGACTTCAAAACATGGCTTCAGATCATGTTTTGAGGCAATGCTGAATTTCTAGGCAACTCAGATCATGTTTCCAGGTAAACCACACCTTAGCCTGGTGGAGGTACAACACTCAGAGCACAGTCCAAAGCAGAAGATCCATCTGCACAGGGGTCCCTGTGCTGGCAGAGGGTATCACATACATGCTGTCAAGTATGTTGGCATACCTGGAGAGTAAGCACCGCTGGCGGGGAGACCTGCGTCACCCCACCAGTGCTGCATCCAGGCCTTCTGCCCAATGGCTCAGGTAAAGTCACAACAGGTGGTGGAGGGGCAGCAGAATGTTGGTTCTTAGGTGGGGAGGGGGCACTTTGGGGTGGAGAGAGCAGAACAAGGGGTGGATCAAGCCCAGAAGGGGGGTAAGATCAGTGGAGTTCGACTCCGCCCTACCCTAACCCCCTTCCCAGGCCTGCTGGCCTTACACTGGGCCGCTGGGACATGTGCCTGCTGTTTAGCAGTCACAGATCCGAGTAGCCCCATTGGGTAGACTGGGGTGGTACTCAGGGTAAGGGGAAAAATATCCCTTTACCCTGAAGTGACCTTCAGTCTGCTCCTAAGCTGTGTTGGATACAGCAGAGGCCTTGCAGCCCCACTGCACAGGGCAGCTTAGGTCTGGGCTTTCAATCAGTTCTAGTATGAGGGCATACTATGAGGGCATACTAGTATGAAGGCATATCCATTAGGCAAAGTAGGCACAATGCTGAGGGTCCACAATACTTTTTAGGGCTGCACAAAAGTGTTTTAGGACCCAATCCTATCTAACTTTCCAGCACTGATGCAGTTGTGCTATCAGGGCATGTGTTGTATCCTGTAGTGGAGGGAGCAATCATGGAGTCCTTACATTTGTTCCCTTAATTCAGGGCTGCATTGCAACTCCATAGGTGCTGGAATGTTGAATAGAATTGGGCCCTTAATTTCTTTTAGAGTCAGAAGAAAAAAGTGAACTTTTAGGTGCCAAGAAAATCTATTAAATTTTTAAATGAAAAAATATAAAATATTGATATATTTAAAGATATATACAAACCATTTTTAATACTGATATTATTGTGGTGGGAGGGGCCCATGAAGGCAAAAGTGCCTAGGGCCCATGAAGGTTTTAATGCAGCCCTGGCTGTTCCCCATGGTGGTCTTGCCCATTTCTGAGTTGGCCATTACCACTAAAACTAGTTCTGAGCATTCAGTAGTTGGCCTGGCCAGGTGGATGATCTAATGGGAGTGGGCCCTTGGCCAGTCCCCAACCTAGTCAACCCATGACCTTGTCCCTGCACAAGAGAGAGAAGAAGGAACATGTGAACTCACAACATATTTCTGATTTCCAAACCATAATTTGGGATACTAGGAACATGATATCTAAGTTGAACTGTACCATTCAATTCATTGTGTAAAGAGTTGACGGAGTAAGAAGGTTATTTTGGTCAATATTGTTAAAAAGCTGTGTATCATTTGAAAACTTTCTCTTCTGAGATTTCACAAATCATTTTACTTGCACTTTTATTCGTCTTGAATTTTAACCCTTTTCCAGAAATATTAATTTGACTTTTTTTATGGCTTAATGTTTGGATCTTCTTAGAGCTTCTACCAGTTCTTCCACCATGGGTCATTTTAAAAATCTTTCTGAAAAGAAATGCAGTTTATTGATGATCTTTCAACTTGGCTCGAAAATTTCATTTTAAAAATGCAGTTTTGATGTACAGTGAGATGGAAAGCAATTTTCTTGCACAGTCACTTTTGAAGGTCAGCAAATCTTTAGCTTCTAATTACCATCATTTTCTCATTTCCACCTCAGATGTACTTTTGGAGATTTTTGCTGATGCTTTAAAGATAGTAAAATCTCCAGTTATGTTTTTTTCCTATTTGACATCCTCATAATTTTTATTTTAATTGCTGAGGAGCCAAGCTCTTAAAAAATGGCATTTGTTCTAGTAACTTGAACTTCTAAACCTTATTTAACTTCCAGTTAAACTAGGCATTACCTGAAATCTGTCATGTGACCCTGTGGGGTCCTTTTTGTAAATCACATGCTGGAGGAAAGGCATTAAAAAACATAGTGGAGAAGGTACGGTTTAGGACTTTGCCACTGCTGTGTTTCCATTTGCACCCCATTTTAATTGAGAATGAAGATCTTCTATTGGTTTTTATTTGCATTTTTCCCCCAATTAAAATAGCACATTGGGATTACAATTGGGATTGGAACTGCAGTGGAGGAAAAATCCTAAAGACCCCCCCATGCTGTTCAGTAGCGTAGCTAGAGGGGAGGTAAAACAAGTACTGCAGGTGCCTCAATAAGTGGCCCCTCCCACTCATTGTCAGAGCCATTCGGGGCAGCGATGGCAATGCACGGGAGACACTGTTTGGTTCAGTGAGTGCCTGCTCATTGCCGTCACTGCCCAGAATAGCTCCAATGACGAGTGGGAGGGGCTGCTTACATGGCGCATTGCAGCACCTACAGTGCTTACAGTTTTTCCCCCCTCTAGCTATGCTACTGATGCTGTCCTAATTTTAACCTCTTTTCGGATGCTAAGACTCACACACTCTCACACATATACAGGGTCAGGTTATGCATTCAAGCTAATATTTAGCTTGACACTTACCTTGAATAGAGTTATACCATGTAGAAATACTTGGTAACTTCAAAACAAACAAGCAAGCAAAAGGATTTTTACAAATAATAACTTGACAATTCAGAGTTACACTTAGAAAGCATTATAGAATTTTTCTGTGAAGATGGCCACCATCCAGTATATCATAAATACTGATGTTATGCTGATGGAAAGTGCCTAGGTTTCACTTTTTGAAAATGGTATTGTGAGTGACTGAAAATAGAAAATAAATTCTAACAAAAGAGCTTTTGTTCTCCACCTTTACTTAGCACTATCTGAAAGGAACCCATCTCATAATGCAGAGTGAACCGAGATCTTAACCATATGTACTAGAAAGACCCTGAACTCAATTTCAGCAAGACTTACTATTTAGGAACAAGTTACAAGAATTTTTTCCCCCTTAAAACACTTTAAGTACGTAAAATGTTGCTAATAGATAGAAATACCACCTTGTCCACAGCATTTGTTGTGTGGGCGAATCCATTCTGAAATTGTGCTCGAAAGTACAAAACAAAATGATAATTCAGAAAACTTGGGCTTCTCTAAACTTTATGTAACAAATGCATCTAACTCCAACGATCTGCTTTAGGAAAATAGATGCACAAATCAAATCATGACTGCGGCCAAGACTGCACTTACTGTGCATCTGAAGGAAATGTTTAATGTCCTCATGTTAGACTGCAGTCCTATCCACATTTTCCTGAGAGTAAGCCCCATCAAACACAATAGTACTTATTTCTGCATAGCCATGCCTAGGATTGTGCCCTCAGTCTCCTTCCTAATCTTAGCTGCTACAAAGAGCATGCTTATGGCCACTTTCAGTGTCAACAATCCATTGACAGTGGGTTGGTGGCATTTATTGAGGGCTTGGACAGCAAATGGGACCTTGTATAAAGGTTCATGAAGTCATGGGATAGGACTTTATTGTGGTGATGATCTCCCATCCCAAGCAACTCCATCAAGTCCCCTCTTTATTCTCCTGCCCCTACACCTCTCTTTTCTTCCAAGTCTTTACAAAAGTATGCCAAATTTTGTTTTAACAGGCAGCCCAGTCCTAATCAGTGCTGGTGCAGTGGAACTGCATGGTCTATGCTGTATTCAGCACTGAAACTTGGGGGTTTCCTCGTGATAAGGAAAGAAAGGGCGCAAGTCCAAAAAGTTCCATGTAGGGCTTTTAGGACCAGAGTGGTGAGGATATGATGGAGGCCTCCTCTGCCATCCCTGCCCCCTCCTGGGCCTGAACTGCCCTCTCCCCCTGCCCCATAACCCCCTTCTTCACCTCTGTTCCACCCTTCTGCCAACCTCCCCCCACTCTTGCACTGCTCTGAGCCATACTCACCAGCATCAGTACCTATCAGGATTTAGCTCTTACAGGATGGCACAGTCCTTCCCGCCAGTGCTGCTTACTCACAGGATGCCAAAAATGTTTTACGACAATTTTATGACACCCAGTGCTGGCACAGTGCTGCTGCACCAGTACTTACCCAGGTTAGGACTGAGCCATTGGTATTGGAGGCAAACCACACTGACTTGGGAAGGGAGAGTTCCCAAGGGATAGGTCTCAGGTGGGCAGGGAGGAGGCGGGAGGGAGGCATTCTGGGGAAGGAGGAGGGCGGGTGGAAGGTGGAGGCAGTCCCTGGACGAGCAGGTGGAGGCGAGGGTGGGACCTGACTGTTATGCTGGATTCCAACCCCATTCCCCAAGCAGCAAGGAGCAGCATGAAGCCACTCCACTCTCCTTGGACTTTTGCCACCTCCTGAGGTGTCACAGGTCCAAGGAGACCCATTGGGGCCATGGTGGCTTACCCAATGGTAAGGGAAGAGTTTCCCCTTGCCTCTGGCTGAGCCACTTCAGGCCCCAATCTTGTGCTGGATACAGTGCAGGCTTCCTGACCTGCCTGTTCCAGCGCAAAATAGGATTGGGAATTCCCAGAGGCAACAAAACCTGCTGTCCCATGCCATATGTTTTTGCCCACTGTAATTTCAAGAGCGTAACATTATCTTCATCATTTGCAACGCACCAGAAGGACAAACAGCAGCCACATGCTTTTCAAAACCTGTAAATTGGAATGATCTGCTTTCAGTGCTACTCCTGTGCTATAAATCCCAGCTGTGAAAATTTGTCAGAAACACTTGGGGGGAAAAAAAAAAACACTTAAAAAAAAACAAAAACAGCCAAATTCTAGTTTGGGGTGGGAAGAGAGAGAATAAGCTGATCTTTACAGCAGGAGTCGGTTTAACCTCATATTCAGTGACTGGCATACTTAATCACTGATTTATCCTGCTCTTCATTTATTACAGCGGGAATGAAATGGTATGCAAGGACAGGCTATAATCCACTCAGTCTGCAGGCAACGGCACAGTGATGCTGGCATCGCATTAGGCTTCATTAACCCTAGAACGTGTTGCATATTCAGGCTTGGTGTTCTTCTACAGCAGTAACCCTTGAGTAATCATATTGCCCAAAACTGACTGTATCCATGTGGAATAGGGGAACACAATTACAATCTTTTGAGATGCAGTTAGCAAGCTGTGGGCATACTGATTTTTGAGACACTGAAGTAGGCTTCAGCCACTCCTTCCAAGCAGACTATTTCATTAGAGCATGTCATAAACCAACATAATGAACAACTCTAGTTTTCTCCCATTATGTTTCATTTTGGCACAATATTGAGCAAGATGAACCAATGAACTGACTCAGTTGGGCAGCTTCATATATCCACATGATACAGTGGCTTTGAGTGGCCTTCCATTTTTTTGGCTGCTTTGGCAAGTGGGCTGCTAACCTCTACTGCATAAGGTAACTGAGCCCAACTTTTCTCCTAACTTTGGAGCTCCTTGGAAGAGGTGTGTGGGCTGCTTATTCTGGCAGCAGTAGCAATCTCTACCCCCTCTCAGCTCCAAAGGTTTGACAATTGCCGTGGCAGACAGAGCAACCTAACTGTGCATGGCCAAATGCAGAAGCCCTATGCCTCCCCTTTCTCACTATGGGGGAGGAAAGAGAGACAGGGTGCTTCCTTGGCTGTTGCTAAAGTGTGGGGCTCAGGGGGCTGCAGTTGAATGCAGAAGCCTTGCACTTTTCTTTCCTGCTCCAGACTGGGGCAGAAAAAGAAAGGTCCTTGGCCACATTCAGCCAAAGTGAGGGGCAGTTGGCCAGTTTTAACTTGGTGTTCAAGACCACCCAGCAATTGTGGCAACTAGTTTTAGCTCCCAAAACACTATTTTCAAGTGGGGGGGGGGATCTTCCTGTGGCAGGTGGTATGACATTCCCACTGTACACAAGGAGCACAGCAATAGTATTTTATTTTTATTTTTTTTATTTTTTTTTGGGGGGGGGGGGAGGTTATGTGTGTAAATGCCAGAGCTCTGCAATTGTCCTGGACAGAAAATGCATTTGATTCCATTCCTGATTCCCAGACCTAACAACAGATAAAGTAGTTGAACTACTGCATGTTGAATATTTGCTTGTTAGTATAGGAAGTCAAGAGAGTGGAAAATCATTTTAGCCTCTTGATCCTGCTGTTTAATTTGTATATCACGAATCACCACTGGTAGAATGTGCAGCACCAGGGCATTCTGGCTATCATATGTTGTGAAACCCATTGCGAGGGAGGCAGTGTCAAACCGTTTATCATCACTATGTCAGACTACTCAGTTGCAGTAATCATGCCTTAATAATTTAATCAAACTCATATTTACGTTCCGTTTCATTTCTGACCCCTCAAACCCTGCAATTTAGCTTTTTTTGAATCATTATTTTTAATTAATCACTCCATGCCAAGGGAACTGGTCAAACTCAGCAGTCGTTTTTAGTCACTATGGTTTTAGGAAATTGGCAGCAGGTTTTGCAAGAGTTCTGTTGGCCTAATTGACTGCAGCTGCGGCCCTTAATTGAGAAAATCAAAATGTAGTCACGCAATCTGAAATCGAAGCGACTCGATAACTGATGGGCGAAAGTGCAGGGAGGCATTGCAGAAGACATTCCAGGACTTCTTGCTGTGCAAAGGGATCTTTTCTTTTGTATTGCCAGCCAAAGTACGGAAAGCAGTAAATGATGTCTCCTGTGATTGCATGACCTTTAATCATATACACCAGACCAGCAAACGGCACACAGTTAAGCCAATAATTAAGAACAGTTCAGATTAATGAGGAAAAAAAACTCACACAGGGGCATTTTATGACTTTTGAAACTTTACTTTGCAAATCTAATAGGCCTAAGACTATGCTTCTAAAAGCATACATAACCTTCTACCTGTGTTCCTTACCTTAATTGTCAGGATTAAGAGCCTAATAGCAAAGTAGACTCAGGGGCAATCTCCTCCCCCCAATTGATCCACATTCATATTTGTGAAAGCAACTATTACAAACTTCCATTGGCTTTTACTTTCACCTTTGAACATTCAGAATCAGAAATTCGGAGTACAGTACAGCCATACAGTGTTTGTAATACTGAGATCGGAGCACCTGAATCATTCTTCCCTTGCTATTAATTCAGATGCTACTGCCTACTGGACACCTTGCAGGTCATCATACCTGAAGATAAAGTCTCTGGCAAATTTTTCAAAATGTCCGGTCTGCTCAAAACTTCCACGTTCTGGGGCAGTGGGAGGGAGGGCAGCGGGCATTTCTGGGGAGCAGGTGGAGACTGGGCAGTGGGGCCGGGACCCAGCGGTTTGCCGGATCCTAGCCCTGATCTCCGGGTAGCACCAACGGACTACAGGCTGCTCTGTTCTGCTTGGATCTGCACCACCTCCGGAGGTGGTGCAAATCCAAGTAGACCCATTGGGACCGCTTTGGCTCTCCCAGGATAAGGGGAAAAGTTTCCCCTTGCCCCTGGCTGAGCCACCGTCAGACCCAAACTTGAGCTGGATACAGCGCAGGCCCAGTGGCCTGCGTGTTCCAGTGCAAGTTAGAATTGCGCTGTTAAAAAAATCTAGAAAGAAATAATCTTTTTCATTTACAAGTAATAATTATCAGAAAAAAGATGTTCAAACACTTAACTTCTATATTTACATAGGCTTGCAAACTGCAGGAGCAGAACTCTTTTCAGGGCTATTAGAAGCTGTCTGATTGTTGAATAGCCTCAGGTCTTGAGGCAGTTAGTTATCTGATCTTTCCATCACCCATGTTTCCATTGGAGAGTCTGCTCTGTGACCCACCAAATATTGGATCCTGACCCACAGTTTTGGAACCACTGACCTAGAATGAATGCAGCTAGTATATTATCATGGAACCTATAAAGAAAGGCTGCACACAACTTGTGTGTGGGGGTGGTGATGTTGTAGTCAACATAATGCCAGTGCAAAATAAACGTGTGCCAGATCTCTGGGTCTTTAGAAAAAAATGTGCCACATTTTGGATGTGTGCCTTTTTCCTGTTGTGTTTGCATTGGCAAGTGTGTTAAGTTTTTTTTGAAAAGCAAAATTATTGTTTCCTGGCAGTGCAGATTTTTTTTTCTTTGGCTAGTGATTTGAACTTTAGCAAACAAACACCACAAAGACTGTTTTGGAAAGCCCATTATCTTTCAGGCATTTCTCTGTTATGCTTGGAAGGAAATTGAACCGAAACTGATGCCAGTTTATGGTACGCTGCTGTTTAGAGATTTCTTCATATTGCAAAACTACCAGGAGGAATGAGATTGTGTGCCTTGGGGAGAAGAAACCAGGAAAACTCCATCAAGTATTAAGAAACTATATTCCCGTTGCCCCCACTTGGAGAGCTCTGGTTCAAATAAAGAAATTCCAAAGTATTCTCATACATGTTTACCAGATGTGATTCCACCCCCCCCCCATTCCGATAAAACAGTTACGGCAGTTGCTAGGGACTTAACAAGTCTCCTGTTATTGCTGCCTGTCTGAAATGGCAAAAACAGGGGGCTTGTCATGCACTTGGATGCTCACAATGACTCCATTCAGAACTTCTTGCCAAACTATGGTCAGTACTAACCAAAGTTCAGAACCCAAACTAAGGTTTGAGCATACAGACAAACTGCAGTTTCATTTTGTATCAATTGAACAAGCCCTAATTTACTGCTGTTTGTCTTCTTTTGTTTTCCATGTAGTTACTACTTATATTTCTATGAAGGAAAGGCTTTTTGTATCAAAGCAATGGCTGTCACCATGGCTTGTCAATTTGACCAGCACACCAAACCATATAAGTATGGTTTGATGTCTGAGCTGGGCCTCAGTATGGCTGTTTGGCTGGGTGGATCACAAGTTGTGCCAGTGCAGACTTGGTCTACCCTCAACATCTTGATTACTCCATCTACATATAAAGTAGGGACGTTGCAATGCTCAGAAGGCCAGTTCAGGGTGACCAGATACAATGGATAATAGAGTACCTGTACCTTTAAGCACTGTTGAGAAAAGGACATTTTGGCAGGTACAGCTCAACATGGAAGGGTTTAAAAAACTACACCTGCCAAAATCCCCTCTTCTATACACTGGTTAAAGGTATAGGCACTTTGTCCTCCATTGTATCTGGTCATCCTGGACCAGCTGCTTCTGCTTTGAATGCTCCCAAGCAGAGTAATGGAGAACACAATTGTGGTCATAGACTGTTATGATCAGTGCATTCAGACTGTGAGTGCTCTCATGCTGAGAGCTGCCTCCACAATGCTTACACTGTTGCCAATACCAGGGCCCTCATGGCAGGGAAAAGCAGATGTAGCTATAGGCTCTCCAGTGGCCTTTCCTCAGCGGTGAACTGGGTCATTTCCCCTCTGGTGATGCTGCAAATTACAGTCTTTGCCCAGGTTCTGGCAGGAAAAGATTTTAGAGTACTTGGATCACCTACACCACCTGTGCTGTCCCACTGTAAGTTTCTAGAGGTTCTAAGGCCTGAGAAAGGGAAGGTGGCAGTGGTTGTTTCTATGGAAAAGCTGCAGGCTCTTTTCCATGATGGAGGGAGAACTGCAGAGAGGCGACCAGATTGGAGTTTTCTGAACGTTCCAGTCAAACACATGGAAAGTCCCAAAGACATTTAGAAGTGAGCAGCAGAAGTGATGCTTCTGCTGCATCTCTGAATGCAAAGGTAGACAACGTGGGACTAAAAAGATTGTTTCTTCAACAGGTGGGAAACCCTGGCTTCTGAGTGGCCCGCTTGGAGACAGGCTTTCCCAGTTTGAAGAGACACTTGGCCAACAGGCTGAGGCAAAGAAGGAAGGCCCATAGCCAGGGAGACAGACCAGGGACAGACTGCGCTTGCTCCCGGCGTGGGAGGGATTGTCACTTCCGAATCGGCCTTTTCAGCCACACTAGATGCTGTTCCAGAACCACCATTCAGAGCGCGATACCATAGTCTTTTGAGACTGAAGGTTGCAACAACAATTCCTTTTTCTAACATGCTTTAATCAGAGGCAGAGATTCTTTCAAGAGCACTGCGAGTCTTTCCTTTCTAATCTGGGCTTTTGGTTGCCAGGGTTAAATTTATTGTTCATTTTTAATTTACACCTGTTTACAAATCTTTATGAACCGGCTGGAAATGTTAGACTACATCCAGTTGAGAAACATACCTTTAGTACACTGTAAGCTCTTCAGGTTATGCTGTCTCGTGTGTTCCGTTTCTTTGCCAAGACAATATGAGGAGATTATGCAGAAAGGAATTCTTATTACCTGCCCATCAGTTAAGGCCTTCATGTTCCTCTAGGACTGGAATGAGCTAACCTCAGTTTTGTGTGGTCTGTTTTATTAGTTTCCTGAAGTTAGTGCAATTCACTGTTGTATTTTACATTTACAAAGCAACTGTGCATGCTCAGAAACCCTTAACAGTTAAGGAGCAACTAATCTGCATTCAGTGAACCTCAGCATTATTATTATCATTAATAACTACATTTATATCCCGCCTTTCTTCCTAAAGGGACCCAAGGCGGCTTACAAGAATAATTAAACAATACAAAAAACAAACAGAATTAAAAACAAGGTAAAAATACATTCACAAAATAATCTTAAAAACAGCAATCAGACATTAAAAAGTGTAAAAGAGCTACAGCAGCAGACTTTATAAAAATCCCCAAACCTGTAACCAGATGTTACAGCATGAAGTGCCTTGCTGGATCGGGTCTAGGGTCTAGGTCACTGGCATTACTAGTGCAGCATTCTGTGCCTTTGTCACCTCACTCAGGCCCACCTCAGCTTGCCCTGTCCAAGCTGAGGTGGGCTCACCTTTGGAGGCTTGCACATTACTGCTCATGGTTGCCACCAATGCTAAGGGGGGAAGCCTTTGGCACAGATGAATCCAGGTGAGGATATGGCTTCCAGACAGTCTCCTCTTGTAACAATATGTGATGGGAAGTGCCTTTGCTGCTGAAAGCTGCCAAGGGGGTGCCATCCCTTTAAAGGCAGAAGAGAAACCAGAAAGCGAAGGGGGTGTGGAGGGAGAGGCAAGGAAGACAGGGAGAAACACAACTTCAAAACACCAGCAGGGAGCTGAGGGAGGGAGGGAGGGAGGGAGGGTGAGCTACTAGAAGGCTGGGTTGGCTGTTAGCCTCTCCACCGAAGTTGCTTCCAGGTGGTGGAGGAGGAGCAAGGCAGTTGTAACTCCCTCCCCACCTCAATCTGCAAGGCTCACATGGGGCTCTGCCACTAGCTCTGTTAAAAGAGGGAGCAAGGGGGGACTTTTTGGCAGCACACCTCTCCCACTCTTACCCTCACTGCTGACAGCTGGAGGCAGTGGCCTCACTAGGAAGTATGGGTGGTGCGAACTGCACTAGATGACAAGGGGAGGGGGGTTAACTGCACTAGTGGCTAAAACTGTGAAAAACCTAGGTATTTATGAATAATAACATCATGCTATATATCATTTGATAGGTAATTTAAAGCAAGTTGCAGTGAAACTGTCTTGAAATATCTGTATTTGATCCCATGTTATGGCCAGTGAACTAGAAAAAGAAAACAACTGCATTACATGACATAAAGTGAATTTCCTTAACTCAAAACTGGCCAGTGAAACTGATTGTTTCACAAGCCAATGACGTGCTGTTATGACACAGCAGGGAGCCAGGCCACTGTTTTTGTTTTTTTGTTTTGGTCAGTTCCTGATTTGTTGGGTAACCTGCCCTATTATATATTTAAATAAATAAATAAAGTTAATGAGACTGACACCAACCCTAGTGATGCTACTGCATTTAAGCTGTGTGTATGATACTGATGTATTCTGGATGGTCTGGTCCTGGAGGAGGTCCATAATGGGTGATTCAAACCCTAGTGACATCTCTGGATAGAGGTGGAGCATACAAGGAAGAAGAAAGGGTACCTATCTTTTTGCATCTGATGGTTAACATTACAGTCTTTTGGGTCCTGTAGAACTCTTCTGCTAGAAAGGGGGAGGGGCATGTAAATACCCCAACAGTCTGTATGTAAAATTTAAAGATGGAGTAGGGGACATTATGCAGACACAAAAGATTCCTGGAGAAGGAAGGATGACTAAATACAGCACAGGGTTAGCAGTCTCCAAGGAAAAATTAAATCTTATAGTTTGCTTTGATATTTTTTTGATTGCTATATGGGGTGTGACACAATCTACCAGGGGAGATCTCCTATGCAAACTAGTGAAATGAACTGGAGCAGTACAACAGCCCAGTAATGAGACTTCTGCAAGAGAACTTCCCAGTCAGTTGTGTTCTGGCAGAGCGCAAGTGCTACTGTTTTGCAGAACCTCAATGGAAACATTTATACTCACCCCCCCCCCCCCCAGCTTGGAAAACAGAGAATGATTTGAAAGAGGATGGGAGTGTGGGGAAAGTTGCTAGCTTGCACAATTTGCAAATCATTTGTAAGCTTTTCTCTTCTTGTGTATTCAACAGAGGTCAAGCGGGTCTCATTTAAAACTATTGATGACTTTTCTAGTCTGCAAATTTACAATGCACTATGCTCCTATTCTTCCTTATGCCTGTTATGAAAGAGTAGGGTACAGTAATTGCTTTAACTAAAATGTAATGGAATTGGTGGGTGCTGCAGAAGACAGTGGGAACTAAGATACCTGGATTTGGAACATCTTCACACCATCACCACACTTGGACAAAAAAAGCAGTGGTGTATGTGGGTATGATTTTTATTTTTAATCTGACCTCCTTTATGGGATCAACAGAACAGCAAATGAGAGGAATTCCTTGCCCTGAGGCTTGCTGTTGACCAGCTGTCCTTGAAGCTGAAAAGTGCTGGCTGGCTGGCTGGCTTCTGACATGCTAAGCAGGCACCAGGGAGGCTGCTGCTCCAGTGCCTCTGCCCATCATTGCGGCCGTTGGGCGCAATTATTGGGAGCACTGGTAGGAGAGGAGAGGAGATGAAATTCCAACTGGAAAGAAGAGAGACAAGAGAGTGGTGCAAGTCCCACCATGTGGATAACACACCAAGAGTAAGAGCAAGAGTAACACACACCAGTCCCAGTCAGTCAGTGTGCCTCTTCATCACACTACTGCCTAGCTGCACACATGCACATGTGCAGAATCTGCAGCTGGCAGCGGGCATGTGTTGGGCAGGGCAGACAGCACTTTAAGTGGTCATAATCTCACCCATCTGAGTGGTAGGTGGATGTTCATTTGTTCTCTCTCTCTCTCTCTCTCTCTCTGTGAGACATCACAGCTGTTGAGAAGAGGCATAGAGGGCAGGACCTGCATTGGGAGAGGGCAGAAAGTGAGAGGGGGCACTGCAGAGACAGCAGTTGCTGGGAGTGGTGCAGCAGAGGGGCTCCAGGCAAGCAAGCAGGTCTGGTGAAATGGCACCTGTAGTACCAGGGATGAGGTGGTGGTGCCACCAGGATTTTGTACTTGCCTCCACCATGGCTTGGATGCCGATTGTGAACTCCTCCACACATTATTTAATGCGGGAAGGGAATGACTTGGCTTTCACTGGGAATTTTCCCCCTTAAAAGTAGAATAGGTGGCACAGTACGAATAAGAACCATGGTGGGGGCAAAATACAAAAGCCCCTCTCCCTCTGGCCATGACTTAAACCCTTTTCATCATACCTGTGGGTTATTTCCTTAAAAAAAAAAAAATCAGATGTTTAACTTGTGTATTTAAGGTCAAGCCAAGTTTGACCCTTAGAAATTTCATTTAAAATAATATAATAGAGTTGATTCAAATGAAAAATGTCTGACATGGTACAGTCTTCTCATGTAACTGTGCTGCCTTAGAGTTCACATAGGCTGGGGTCATTGGTTTGAAATGGGTGTGAAAGCTAGATCTATGCAGCTAGATTTTTAGAAAGCCCTGCAATTGATGGGGTTATAGTTGCCCTATTAGGGCAAATTCAGAACTTGAAGATTCTCCTAGAAGATCTCTTACTTCTGAGTAAACATGCATAGGATCGTGGTATTAGAGCTTTTACTTTTGTACTGCTCTAGTCATATAGTTAGGATTTTGTATGATTTAGGTTTTTTTTTCCCTTTATGATAGTTTAATGCCTTTGTAAGCTGTCTTGAGCATATGGATAGGTGGGGGTGTGAATAAATAAATGACTCACTGAAAATAACCAGCAATGAATTCCTGATCTAAATAGATTTTGCAAAGTTTCCAG
Organism: Tiliqua scincoides; assembly: GCF_035046505.1. Taxonomy (NCBI): domain Eukaryota; kingdom Metazoa; phylum Chordata; class Lepidosauria; order Squamata; family Scincidae; genus Tiliqua; species Tiliqua scincoides. Next base: position 93,137,321 of record NC_089821.1, on the reverse strand, counting down.
AGTTCGGAAGGTTGGCACAGTATTTAGAACTAAATGGAAAACATGCAGTGACATCAGTCTCACTGGGTCAATCTCTTGGGTCAGTCTTAGTGCATCAGTAATAGATTTAGAGCCCAATCCTATGCATGTCTACTCAGAAGTAAATCCCATTATAGTCAATGGTGCTTACTGCCAGGTAGGTGTGGTTAGGATTACAGCCTTAGGTTAAGAGTTTTATGTGTCTGTTTTGAATGGCAGAAGAAAATAGGATTTCTCAATATTACCCCCTAAATAGAGTTCTACAAGCTTGGGATTACCAACATAGTCTTCATATTTGTTGAGCTGACAGTTCTGTCCACTAAATCCCATTGGCCACTTTTGCACTGGGGATTTAACAAGCCAATAGCAACATGCCTAAGATACACCAGTAGGACATTATGATTTTCTGTGAAACAGTTCGCCTTCCCCTACCACCTATCCAAATGTTGTATGTTATCTACCATTAGAAATAAATGAAGTATATGTTGCATGTGTATAGGTCTGCATCAAATCCTTCAATCAGTACAAGGAAGGAAACTAGAAGAGATTAACCAACAAATGAACAAATGGAGGAGGGACTTCTGCTACCATTACAGAACACTCCTATGCCTAGCTACTCAGAAGTAAGTCCTATTGTGTTCACTGGGACTTACTCATAGGAAAATGTGTACAGGATTGCAGTCCTATAAGCTGTAATTGTCTTACATCCTACCCTTTGCAAAAGGAACAAGATGAGTATTTTTCATTGAAACATCCTTTATGGTACAATCCTAAGCATATTAAGTTACAAGCAAGTTCCATTAAGTTTTGAAAGAGAAATGATCACTTAATGCAGTGGTTCTCAAACTGGAGCATCGCAATGCCCCAGCCCGAGAGCCCTGGCCTCTGCCCCCTTAAGGGGCAGGGAGTGGGGAAGGCAGTGATGCGATCGTCAGGATCGCTTCACTTTCGAGGGCCACAGGGGCCTGGTTTGACTTACCACAGACTGCTGCAGGCTCCCAGGGATGTGGGGAGCCCCACACCAGCATCTGCAGGGCCCCCCTGAAGTATGCAGACACAATAACTATTGCAGTCCACTTCTTGTTTGCAATTGCCTACTGTGACCTCCGGGAGCCCACTGCAGGCTCTGGAAGTCAAAGCAAGCCCCTGCACCCCTCAAAAGCAATGCAATTCTGGCGATCACATTGTTGCCTTCCCCCCTCCCCTCAAGAACGTACAGCAGAGTCAAACTCCCTGAGAGTTTGAGAACCACTGGCTTAATGGAATTCTATGATGATAACTTAGTAATCATTTACAGTTCTTTAGAGATTACTACTGTAACAGCACAATCCTAACTTGCGCTGGAATAGGGAGGCCAACCCGGTATCCAGCATGAGTTTTGAACTGCAGGCAACTCAGCAACAAGAGCCTCTTCCCCTTACCCCAGAGACAGCTGCTGCAGCCTTAATGGATCTACTCTGATCTGCACCACCTGAAGCAGAGGCACTGATCTGAGTGGCCTGGAGCTGCACCACACTGCCTAGGAACAGGGTCAGGATCTGGCATAAATGCTGGGTCCTAGCCCCATCTCCAGCTCTCCCACTACCCGCCCATGGTTCTGCCCACTGCCCCTCCTCCCTCCACCCAAAAAGCCTCCTCCCCACTGGTCCAGCTGACACACGAGGAGGCACAAATGTGCTTTACGGCACATTTGCGACCCTCCCAGGCTGGTGCAGTGGACTTGCGTCGGCTGAGCACCCGGTTTGGATTGCGCTCTAAATGTATTTATTTATTACATAGACATTTTTCCATGTTAAGAAAGTATGGCGTGGGAACTATGTAGCCTGCCCAGAATTTCTGGGAGGAAAGGTGAGTTAGAAATGTAGTATTAGTAATTATTATAATTATTTTGATATACATATTAAGGAGGCAGGATTGATGTTTTAAACATTTTGTAAATACATTACTTTGGTTCCGTGCCTTAGCACAGAACAGGAAGAAAGGCTATTAGTATCAGGGACAAAAGTGCTTTTGCTTGATTAGTGCTTTAATTATCTTCCAGGAGCATGGATCTTGCCACCTGTGATGACCTCTGGATTCTCTCGGCCTGCCTTTCAGATCAGAGCATCTGATCAGCTCAGTGTGCTCACAGAGACAGAGATACTGAGAAAACAAAACAAAACAAGCAAACTCTGAGGCTGAGCCTTAAGGCGGAGGGGCCGTAGCACTGTGGTGGAGCACAGGCTTTGTCTGCAGAAGGTCTCAGGTGCTCTCTTCGGGTAACCTTTTTGACATCTTAGGGAGCTGCTGCCATCCATTATTGACAGTGCTGAGCCAAATGCTTCAATGGCATAAAGCACTTGTATGTGCCCGTAAATTCTCTTTCCAGCACTGATGCAGTCCTGCCAATTGGGCATGCTCTGCATTCTGCAGTGGTGGGGGGTCAATCAAGGAGGTCTCCTCAAGATAAGGGAATGTTTACCCTTGCATCTCCGAAATGAGCACTCCAGACAAAGGCTTGGGCTAAAGAGTCACTTTATTGATACAATCAGAAAAACTGCAGCAGGGCATAAACAATCTAAAACACCCCCTCTTGCAGGCTACTAATTTGGGGGAAATGGCGCTAGTTGTCTACATCCCCCAGGCTACGCAGGCATCACATCCTGGCTCAAAGCCCCGCTTGGTCATCACCTGAGAGATCTTGTCAGCACCAACCCCTAGGGGTTAAGGCAGCTGGATGAGCAGATACCCCAGAGGCAATGCCCAGTGTTATTCTCTGCCTAATCCAGCCTGGGGGCTTGCCAGTCAGCCTCAGCAATCCAGACAAGTATTGTCTGAGCAGTCCTGGGTCAACCCCCACCTTGCTGACCTCTAAATGTATGCCAAATTCCCTACCGCCCTGGCTACCCTGCCCACATGTCACCCACCCAAGTGAACAAAGGAAAATAACCTTAAACATATAACCCACCAGCCTACCACACCGATCCAGCCCTGTAATAGAGCAACCAGCTAATCTCAGACTGTTCATGGGAGGGTGGGCAGGGCTCGAAAATTCTGGCAGACTGACTCCAAAAGGCGTGCAGCCTTCAGAACATCAGCCCACCCAGCCCCCTTGTGTGGCAGCCAATGAGGTGCCCCCATTTTCCTTCCTTAGCCTGGCATGCCTGGGGTGCTGGACAAAGGGGGGACAAAGCTCTTATGGCACTTCACCCTCATTGTTTCCTTAGCCTGGGGCTTTATTGCAGCTGCATCAGTGCTGGCAAGTTGGTTAGAACTGGGCCCCTGTATTTCTTGCAAGACCTGGGATCTTTTCACCGTCCCTTTCTTAGTCTCCCTACAAACATAGGTGCTGTATGTCTGAATTAGGGTTACAGTGTCTTATAACTTTCACTCCGTTGGAGAAAGAAACTTCTGGTAATGAGGCAAGCTAGATTACAGGGTGACAGGAATGTCATCTGTGATCAGTTCCTCCTGCTAAAGAATAGAGGATTTTTCCCCCCACCCCAATCCTACTCCTCATGCCAACTCTTTTGGGAAGGTGATGCGGCAGCTCAGGAAAAAAGATGCTGCACTTGATGACAAACTAATTAAGCGTTCACTTGTGTCACGCATATAGGAGAAGGCAAGTGTCTTTGCACAGTTTGAACAACCCCTCCCTAAACTGCCTGCCTATTCCCCCCCCCCGACATGCCACTGATTTTTAATCCCTATTCAGTGTGAGCATTGTACTTCAGGAGTGATATTGTTTAAAAAGCAGAGTGTGCTCCTGTCAAACTTCAGCATTTTCTATTGATGTCAGTGGAGCATTTTAACCCATTTCTGCCCAGCCCATTTGATTGTACTCATTTGTGTACTCATTTGATTGATGTTGCGTATATGCAAGGTTGGGCAGAAATGGCTTAAACACATGCATAACTCTCATTGAAATCAATGGGTCTTAACCATTTAGCAGTCATAGGATCATACTTAACATCACTGGTTTGCCCAAAGTAACCCTGTTTCTCCAGTTGGCATTTTTTTTAAAGATGAAGTGGTAGCAAAGGTGAAACTTAGGCCATCTTAGGACCACACTGGGCTCTGTCCTTTTACCTCTGAGCCTTATCATGGTTCTGAATGCCCTCCCTCATTTTCCAAGCACAGGCAGTCTTGTGATATCATCAGATCCCATCTCAGAAATCTCAGGTTGTTGGATGCATCCACTTTGGCAGCCCTAATCATGCCCATGGTTTTGAAAATGCCCAAATATTCTTTGTGCTGCCTTTGTTTATATTTAAGCTAAACATGTCCCCCGTAAAATTCAAATGAACTTTCTGTATCAATGTATATGTCTGTGTGCTTCTAATTCTGTCTGGCATAAGAAGTTGCTTAGCAGCCAGGAAATTTGCTTAGCCCCTTGTCAAGGGATTTATAAACGGTTAAACACATGTCTTCTGGGTTGATATTTTCAAATTTCAGGTTTCCTGTTTCTGTGGAATGCTTCCTCCTACACTATTTGGCAAGCATTCCTCTAACTGCCACCCCCAACCTTTAGCCAAGTTTTGTGTGCTTGTTGCAAACAATCACTTTTTCGAAAGGAAGTGTTACCATATGTAACCATATGTTACATACATACATATGTTACATACATACATATGTTACAGAACCATATGTAACCATATGTAACATATGTATGTATGTAACATATGTATGTATGTAACATATGTATGTTACCACTACACATGTACACACGCAAGGAGCCTTTGGTATAACCTTGTCCAGAATTGTACCAAATTGAGGGGGGGGAGGGCAATTTATAACAAGAGAGGCCAAAATGCAGTGTGTGGCTCTTTTGGGATGATGACTGAATTGTTGGCATCCTTCAGTCTCGGAAGACTATGGTGTCACGCTCTGAATGGTGGTTCTAGAACAGAGTGTCCTCTCCAGTGCGTGAAGCCTGGGTAAAGTAGGTATGGAGGATAGGCTGTTACCCATGCAGCAAATCCCCCCTCTCCACGTCACTGAAATGGTCCAATGGAAAGGCAGAGGCCAATACGGTTGGTTCCAGCGGCGTCGCAGGAGTTGCCAAAACGTGATTGTGTTCAGCCATGAACTGCCTCAGGGACTCCGGCTCCGGTGCCTCGAGGTTGACTCCTGAAGCCTTTTCCATAACTGGATGTAGCCACAAGGCAGTGGAGGTTTGGGATCAGAGTTTTCCTTCTCTCAGATGAGCTGCCTTCCCAGGCTGACGAGTCCCATCTACCCGGTGGCTGTTTAATCACCTCTTACGACAAGTACAGCCAAACTGAGGGCCTATTCTAATCCCCAGCCCCCAGGGGACTGAATAGCAGAGCAAAAAACCTCAAAGTGCCTCCGGTTAGGATCACACTAATCAGGAGAAAGAATACTCCAAAATAATATAGATTTTATTAAGAGATACAGAAAAATAAGGAAAAGGCAATACTTACAAGGATCAGTTGCATGGAGATTTAAATGGATGTGGTTGAAAGAATACTTGTGAATAGCTCTGTTTGAACTGGCATGGATAAAGTGAAGGAGGGATAGAATAATTTCTTTTGAAGAGCATTTGAATAATCTTGTTTGACCACAGAAGTAGATTTTTCTTGGTGCAGAATTTGAATTTTTAGATCAATGAGGAGTCCCGATCATTGCATGAGAAGTTCTCATTTCCATATGAAACCCTTTCTACTGAGCAAGACTGTTAGGGCACAATCCTAACCAGGTCTATTCAGAAGTAAGTCCAATTGTGTTCAGTGGGACTTACTCCCAGGAAAGTGAGGTTAGGATTGCAGCCTGAGTCCGTTTACAGCCCAATCCCGCGCAAATTCCCCCATGCTGATGCAGCAGCGCTAACATGGCTTGTGCTGTGGGGGAATTTAGCAGGTAAGACGTCTCTCCAAGGTATAGGGACATTTGTCTCCTTGCCCTGGAGTAAGCCACAGCAGCTGCAATGGAGGAACTCAGACTTGTGCTAGCTCAATTGCTGGCACAAGTCCAGTTTGCCCTGTGTTAATAGATTGGGCCCTAGAAGGGGGATAGGATGCAGTGCGTGCTGGCGCTGCTGAACTTGCCCCCTCCCATGCCTGATCCATCCACCCTGCCCCCTCGTCGCACTCCTCCCACCCTGTTTCACGCCCTCCCACCCTCCTCTGCCCTGTGCCACTCAGCACGAGACTCACTGCATCCAGTGCACGGTACTGCTATGCCACTACAAAATGCTTTACAGCACTTTTGCGATGGCTAGCACCAGTGCAGCACATGCTCTTCTGGAGCACTCTAGGCACTCTATGGCTGTTAGCTCTGTATCGCCTACACTGACTGGCATTGGCTCTCCAGAGTTTCAGACAGTCGTGCTCCATCACTCAATTACAGCCCCTTGCCCACTTTTTCTGAATTACACAAATAATCCAGCGTCGCTGCCCAGAATAGTCAAACTTGGCACCGGTGTGAACTTATGGTAGTGCAAAGCCACAGAATATTGTCACACCACACATTTAAGTTGACATCCACCTGTATGAAAAAGAGATTTATCAATATTCTATTGGAAACAATTCCTTATCTGAAGTGGTTCTCTCAATGGAATATTGAAGGTGAATTGGACATGCGTTCAGATTTTGCTTATGAACTCGTCTGGGTAGTTTGGAGCACATCATGACTTCTTATCTGAACAGGGGAGCAATCTTATCGTTTGTGTTTAGGAAGGCCCTTTTATAAGCATGTCAGGTTTTCACTGAGATCTATGGTGCCGGTGCTCTCTTGCTTTGACCTGATTGTCTAATGTACTATTGCTTTCACTTTGGCATTTTATGAATTTGTTTGTTTCCTGGAGTATTTTGAGCAGAGCAGCACTTCGAAAGCTGTATCCATCAGCCAATCAATCAAATATTAATCTTCTTTTTCACAGGGCTCTAGGAAACAAGAATGAGGATAGGAGTGGAAGCATTTCACTTAAAAAAAAATTAAGTTCCTAGTTAACATTCTATTCACTGTTTTGATATCTACAATGCATACTCAGTTTCACTGTTTTGATATCTACAATGCATACTCAGGTTTTCAGCATACAATCCATGAGGAGTGATTTCATGTCAAGCAAGCCAGACTCATTATACAAAGTCTATTTATATTTCAGAGATGGGGACAATTAAGTGTATCTCACAATGTCCACCTTCCCATTGAAAAATATGACTCCCTTTTAGAAAGGGAGAATTTGAAGATTGAATAAGATACCAGAGAATACAGATCACTAAAATCCATTTCTTCTTACTTTCCAGTTATGAATTTAATTGATGAAGTCCTTTGGAACCCATCCAAATTGTGATGTTTAAAAGAGGCACATTATGAGTGTCTTGCTACATGTGGCTGTAGATATGTTTAATGTCTTGCTTATTGGATTTTGTCCATATCAATAGCAATGTTTGTACTGGTCAGAGAGACAGGCCAATATTTACATGTTGTGTATAAAATTTCAAAGATGGAGATGCTCAACCATCATGGAATCCAAATTATTTTATCTCTTTTAACATATAACAATTGTCTTTGAATAAAAATATTATAATCTGCTTTCAGATTATAAATCCCCAATAAGGGACAGAAAGACCAAGGAAAGAAACATTTTTTATACATTTCCCCTACTCTATCTTCTAGTTGTTCAATTATTCACTTTTCTAATGCTTCATACATCAATTGCTTTTCACACCAGCACATAATATATGCTTTCCATTCTTGCTTTCTGATGAGGTAATGAACCTTGTGCACTGAATAAAATGATCGTTGGCCAAAAATAAATTGATTTCAAAGTCAAAAGAGCATGGAAAGGGGAGGGAGGGAGCTGATCATTCAGTGCATGTCCAGGAGTGTGTCGGGCAGAATCTGAGTGAGCCTTTTCATCCCCTGAGAATAACATCAAGGGTTGTGTGGCAGGGCCAAAGCCTGAAAAATTTCATGTAGCTTCAAGAATGATAGACTGTTTCCTCAGGTGTGGCTTTTCTCAGCACTGCAGTGAAAGGGAAAGTCTGATTAAAGCCGCCTTGGGTGCCCTTTGGGGAGAAAGGCGGAATATGAATCAAATAAATAAATAAATAAATAAAATTGCCCCTTCTACGGCCCTTTGGGTCTGAACCTGGTGTCTGCACATGACATAAAAAAGACACCACCTGAGCTCGCAGGATGAAGGGAGGCTGCTGGGGTGGAGGAAAGTGGCAGCTTTGATTTGCAACAGTAATACCCCTATAATAATAATAATACCCCTATAACAGTAATACCCCTGCTAATTGGGTAAGAGGCACTTTTTCAAGTGGGTGCTACTTTTTTTAGCAGGTGCAGAGTAACTGGCCCACCTCACCCCAGCACTGTCTGTTCTAGTGGCTGTCTGCTGGTGTTCTTTTTGCATCTTTTTAGATTGTGAGCCCTTTTGGGACAGGGAGCCATTTAGTTATTTGATTTTTCTCTGTACACTGCTTTGTGAACTTTTAGTTGAAAAGCTGTATATATAAATAGTGTTAATAATAATAATAATAATAATAATAATAATAATAATAATAATAATAATAATAATAATATGTTTTATTGACAAGTTTAATGTTGTAATATTGTTAGCTGCCCTGAGAATCTTTATGAGTGGAAGTCAATCTATATTTATTTTAAGCAAAGGTATAATAATAATAACAACCAACTCTATATACAAAACAGCACCACCGGTAAAAAAAAGGTGCGGATCATGTTGAAATTGGCCATCACACAGTGTGACCACAAAGTGTAAGCATTTTATCCATCCTTCTTTTCTCTTGAAGCAACCCAACTTCAGTAAAAGGTTCACTTGATTACTTATGTTTGAAACTAATTTTATTGACCAGATTGCTGCATATCTGCCTTATCATTTATTTAAAACACACACCCATATAGAATTCCCCATCTTGCATTTCTCCTTATCTTCTGTTTCAAGCACCATCTAACGGTTGCAGAACAAATTGCAAGCTGATCTTTTGTTGCTGAACAGCTGCAAGGCATTCGTCAACCCAGCTCAGCTCCTACTAGGAGAAAGCTGTAGGGCTGAAAAGCTTAAATCCCACTAAAAAAATGTCATCACATGAGGGAGTCATCTTTCATTTGTAGAGGAGTGTAATGCCTCCTCAATTGCCTAGGGTTGTATGATTTGTCCGCACAAATGTGTCCAACTACAAAGCGAGCATTCATTCCAGAAGACATCACGCATGGCTCAAATAATTTGACAAACAGAAACTGGGGAAAGTTTCACTTTATTAAGTTACAATGTTTGAAAAGGAATATGGGAGTCCTCAGTGGTGCCAAGCCCCGTTCTCTGCACTTGCTACATAGTTTTCTATGGTATTAACTGTGATTTATATCAGGAATGTATCTGTCCTTCCCATGACAGAGATACTTGCACCAAAGAATTTCTAAGAACAAATTGCCCACAGGTTTCCTGAGTCTGGTTCACCGTTCTTCCTATCCATCAATGCTGGGGCAAATTATTAACAGCTCAATTCTACCCCCCCCCTCCACTGAATGCAGCCACAGAGCAAACACTGCATGATATGGAGGGGGGGGAGGATCAGACAGCCTGCCCCCTGTCCTTCCTGAATCTACCCTGAACCTCCCCCTCCCTAACCATGACCTGTCCCCTCTGCCACCTTACTCTGCTCTGTGTGGACTATTCACGGGGAGCCAGTCTCTGTGCGCAGCAGCAGCAGCATGCCATTTACTGCAGCACTGCAGCCCTCCCCTTGCCCAATTTTGCCTCTCCCCTCCCTTTGTCCCGGAACACCCCACACTGTTCTGCTGCACACTCACCACCATCGGCTCCCGGGGCTGCGTTGCGGCTGCATTAGTGCAAGAAAGTTGGATAGGATTGGGCTGTTACCTTTAATGAAGGTTTAGCAGTGTATGTAGATGGAGAGTTCAAGCAGAGTGCGCCTACATGATTAGTAACATTGATTGGGAAGCAAGGGGAGGAGCCAGGATGTGCAAAGCTGTCCATTATTGTACAGGGACAGTTATGGGCTTAGAGTATCATCCAAACAGGCTCTCTGGGTTCAAAGGGACTTACTCCCAAGTTTGTGTGCATAGAATTACAGCTGCAGGTCTGGCAAATCCCTGCCAGGATCAACCCTTCCCTCCCCTGTTCCACCTCCCATTCACCTCTTCCCCCACCTGTTCCTACCCCTCCGAGCCCCATTCCTCTTGCCTTCAGTGTACCAGGGCTGGCAGCAGAAGGCCTCTTGGCTGGGTTGTGCACCCATGTGCACCCGTTAACCATGTGCTCTGGAAGCCTAGTCATGTGCCCCGCAGCAGCAGCACTGCCGTTGCTGCAGTGGCATTTTGACCGGTGCACATGCCTGATCTTGTCTGATCTCGGAAGCTAAGCAGGGTCAGGCCTGGTTAGTACTTGGATGGGAGACCGCCTGGGAATACCAGGTGCTGTAGGCTTATACCATAGTCTGTCGAGGCTGAAGGTTGCCAACCATTTTGGAGTGGCCTGTAAGTATCACCTAAATTGGCCAAGTGTCATTCTTGAAAACGTGACAGGTTTCAATGTCAGCAAGTTGCTGGAATATTTTTTTGGCAGGGTCATTTTTTTTTTTTTTTAAAGAACGGTAATCTCCAGCTTACTGGAGACAAAGAGTGCACATGAGTTGGCTCTCTGTGAAATCAAGCCGAATTCTTCATTATTATATCTCACTGTGAGGGGAAATTGGTCGACACAATTAGCCTTTGTTCCCAACAAGTCTCATCCTGTGTAACCATTTGATGTTGTGAATTATTGAACTAAAAACCCATAAACCTTTCAGTGAGTAAAATGCTCTGCTCACAATAAAAGGCATTATAACCACATGTTGGCTGTTCCCTGAACTACTCTTTTTGTGTTTTTAAACTTATTTGAGACTTTTGCTTGAACCTTGACCCCAATTTGTGCTGCCTTTCCTCTGATCTCTGTAGCACATTAAGATAACGAAGAACTGGCACAAATCTGGGAGACTGTAGCAAGTGTGGCATATTTTTCAGCTTACTTGAGTAAAAAAAACAACTACTGCAGATAGCAACAGAAGAGCAAAAGTGAGAAAATGTCAGTATTAAATTTTAATTACAAAGACGTACTAATTGAATTCAGTAATACTTGTCTTCTTTTTTTTTTCTTTTTCTAGCAGAATTAAAACCTTCATAGACTTCACACTCAAAAGCAAGCTGTTATGTTCTAGGAAAAGTTTAGATATTCTAGCAAGGACATTTTTTTTCCCCCCATTTTCTTTCTCTTTTGTTATCGAACTTTAAGCTTCTAGGCTGAGCAGCCACTGCTCCAAATATATCCTGATCCTTTTACACCTTATAGACTGAGTAGACTATGATATCAATAATGAAACAACAAAATGCCATATTAGCCAAATTCGTTATGGCTGGATGTAGAAACACTTTAGGGCACTGGTGGGATGGTAATATTTTCTCCCCCATGTATAAATCCTCTGTTCTAGCTATAGCCAGCTAGAACATTATCGAGAAATTTATGTACATTTTTTTCTTTCAAGTTCCTTTTACTACATACTGGGAGATTTTTCTGTGGATGACCATTCAAAATTTACTCCTTCCCCTACAATATGAAATGGTATAGTCTAGAACAGGAGTCTCCAAACCCCGGCCTGGGGCCAGATGCGACCTGCAGCAAGCCTCTATCTGGTCCGCAGCCAGCCTCTTGTCCCCTGAAAGCCTCTGGCCCACTTGGCCAAACATGATTGGAGCTGTGCTCTGGTTGCATCTGGAGGGTGTCCTAAGGGCCAGAGAGGTTGAATGAATGAGCTCATTCATTCATTTATTCACTCATCTAAGTTCCATCTCTAATTTATTTATATAAATTTTACATTTAAATTTATTTTCTGGCCCTCTACACTGTGCCAGATATTTGATTCCGCCCTCTGGCAAAAAGGTTTGGAGACCCCTGGTCTAGAATGTTACCCTTTCAATCTGCTGCTCATTCTGTATAATGCAGAGGTCCCCAGACTTACTGGGGTCATGGTGCCCCTGCAGCCTCCTTTTCCCAGCTCAGCCAGTGCCACCATCTTGGATCTTGTGAAATCTCATGTAATACAAGATGGTGGTGCCAAACTCTCGCTAAATCTCACGATAGTAGCACCCAGGAAAGTTGGTAGGAGGAGCCACCAGCCACCCTCAGGCACCATGTGCACAGTTTGGGAACCACTGACAAAATCTGTAGGTTACTCGTCAGGAAGGCCCATTTTTTAGAATGGGAGCTGCTATGTGGTTGCTTCCTGTGCTATGAAAATAACATCAGAAGCCCAAGCCTGCATGAGAAGATCCCCTCTACCCCTAGAAGACCTTCTAATGCTCAGGAGGTTTTTCCAGTGTGTTATATGGATTATCAATAGCATGAAGTGAACATGAGCCTTATGTACTTTGAAGTACAATACAGCCCAAGCCTGTTATTGCCATCAGCGCTGCCTTTGGGGACAAGCCTGGCTCAAAGACGTAAGTATAGAAAACTTTTACGTACCTCCTCCTTCACTGCCTTGGTCCCTATGGGCCCACTCAGATCTACAACAATTACTTTGCTGGTGTAGATCTGTTAGGGCCATAGGGACATGTCAAGTCTGAAATGGGTGCTCCAGATCTTGTGGATGCTGCTGCCGCCTGGATCCACCCTGGTCCCCCACCAACTGGACCTAGTCCCCACACCAATCTGCCCTGATCTGCCCCCACCTATATTGATGGGCAGTCTGCCAGTGCACAGCCTCCTGGCATTTGCGCTGGCAGCCCCGCTCTTCAGACTATTGGAGAAATAGATGCAATGGTGGACTGCAAGATATGCTGGTGGTCCTCACAGTCCACTAGTGTATCTTGCAGATAGGATTGGGACCTTAGTGGAGAGAAGGCACACATTCAGCATCAGGCAGCAGAAATGGGATTTGCTTCCTGAATTTAGCTAATCTAGCATAATTTGTTGTAGTTTCATTAATGATACCATCGTCCACTCAATGTCCACCCCACATAATTCACTCAAACTTTACCACATCCATTCCCAGCTCATAGGCTCCATGCAGCTATAATCCATGATTAGCACTGACCATGATTTGTTGCTTTAGCCCCGATACCTTGACATAGCGGTCACAGAACAACCACACAGCAAAACACAATTCAACACCAGAAACAGCATTCTCTTCTGGTGATCATCTGTTTCTCTACAAATTATGTGACAATATTCTTGAGGAACTTTCATTCCGTGTTACAACTGGTGGGAGCTGCTGGCGGAAGCCTTCAAACACCTGGTGGGAATTATTCAAGTATACTGATGCCCCAATTCTTCGGGGCCTTGTACCACCAGAACACTTATTTCAATGGCATAAGTTCTAGTCAAAGGATGCAGGAAGGAACGACACTTCTGTAGGTGAGTTTTATCTCCCATCCACTAAAATAATCAGCATCCCACTCCCTTCACAATCTGATAATGGGGTTTCAAAATTGGGAAGGGGGAATTGAAGCCACCACTGATTTGTAACAAGGAAGGTTTGCAGGAGTTTTGTGGGTGTAAATAAAAATGCTGGCCCATTTTGGTTTCCTATAATGAAAGGTTGTTGTCACTGCAATATTACACTTGAAAAAAAACATACACATGCTGAGCCTAGGAAAGTTAGGAAATACTAGCATCTGGCGCACAATAAGTTACAAAAGATACATGTTAAACACAATGGGGCTGACGCTGTTTCTAACACAGCAGAGCCTTGTTCCTGAAAAATTAAGGCAGGTTATATAGCTAAAACATATCATCACCTGGGTATATTTTCCAAAAGACAGAACATGAAGGCAGGTTGAAACAAATTCATCCATCTGTTGGAGCCCAAGGGAAAACTGGAGAATGGCTTCTGAGTTCAACAGGTTTCCACATGTCACCTGAAGAGCAGTTGTTGTTTCTGCAAATTTCATGTTTTGTTGAAAGGCCAGAGTTTGATCTTTCGGTTTGGTGTCAGAAACTGTTTTCAGAAAAGTGCTGTTATTTTCTTCACTTAAAAACAACAGCAACAATAACAACAGCAACATAAACAACAACAAAAAAACCCTACTTTCCTTCAGATGGTCCTCACGTACCTGCTAGTTCCCAGATTTGGAAAGGTGTGCAATTCAGCTCACTCACGCTGGTTCCAGTTCGACAAAAGTGAATTGTATTTAAATCTTGCCAAGATCAATGGGATTAGCTTCATTGAGGCCACTAAAAGCATTGGGCTGTAAAACAAAACATGTCAACATCCATCTGTTGTCTGAAGACCAGTATCTTTTCACCACCCCCTGAGCATACCTTGTGCTTTATGCATTGTTCTGCCAAAAGCAAAACATTGCAAATGGCAATTTCACTGACAGACCAAGTACAAGGGTCGCCCAGAAAGTAATGCACCACATTTTTTTTCTTCAACAATTATTTATTGAACACAATGAAACTTACACACAAGAAAGAATGATGTTTCTTCTACACTCCCTATTTTTCCACGTAATCTCCGTCCAGTTCTATGGCCTTCCTCCAGCGAGACACAAGGGCATATATGCCCTGTCGGTACCACTCCTTGTTCTGGTCATGAAGCCATTTCTGCACTGTGCGAATCACCTCTTCGTTATCCTCCAAATGTCTTCCGCGAATGGCATCCTTTAATGGCCCAAACAAGTGGAAGTCTGAGGGAGCTAGGTCAGGGCTGTAGGGTGGATGGGGTAACACAGTCCAACCCTGTTTAGTGATATGTTCCGAAGTCCTCAAACTTGTGTGAGACCGAGCGTTATCATGTTGAATCAAACATTCACCTGGGTTGTTATGGCGCCGAAGTCGCTGGAAGCGCTTCTTGAGTTTGGTTAATGTCTTCACATAAGCTTCAGAATTAATGGTGCTGCCTCTTCGCATCACATCAATGAGTATGACGCCCTCACAGTCCCAAAACACAGTGATCATGACCTTACTGGCGGAAGCAGTTGCTTTGAATTTTTTCTTCTGTGGAGATTGAGGATGACGCCATTCCATCGACTGTCGTTTTGTTTGGGCTCAAAATGGTGAACCCAGGTTTCATCACCTGTCACAATCCTGGACAAGAATGCTTTCCCCTCATCTTCAAAATGTTTCAGCAACTCAGAAGAAATGTTTTTTCTGAGAGATTTGTGGTCCACCGTAAGACAGCGCGGAACCCATCGTGCACACACTTTTGAGTAATCAAGAGCACGGATGATTGCATCCACACTTCCTTTGCTGATTGACAGCTTCAGCGCCAACTGCCTAGTTGTTATGCGTCGGTCCTCGCGAATGAGCACATCAGCAAGCTGCGTCTTGTCAGGTGTGACAGCCGTGGATGGCCGCCCCGAACGCTGCAAATCTTGGAGCTCTGCTGAACCGCCTTCTAATGGCCTCACCCTCTGTGCCCAGTGACTAACCGTACTTCTGTCGACTGCAGATTCTCCATAAACTGTACACAAACGTTTGTGAATGTTCCTAACAGTTTCTTTCTCTGCAGTGAGAAATTCAATGACGACACGCTACTTGTAACGTACATCAATTACAGACGCCATTTCGAAACACTGCTGCAGCTACGCTATCTGTCTGAAGAAACCAAAAATTTGTGAGCGCACTCCTGAAAATTCAAATAATGTATATCTAAAGTTTCGCATTCGTACCATTACTGTAGGCTGAGAAAAAAAATGTGGTGCATTACTTTCTGGGTGACCCTCGTACAATCCTGCAACTATTAAGGATTGATACTGGTGATGTCGCTTCCTGAAAGTAATACCTGAGTTCTGTGGACACAGATACCATATTTTTCACTCCATAAGACGCACTTCCCCCCCCCAAAAAAAAAGTGGGGGGAAAAGTGTGTGCGTCTTATGGAGCAAATACTGCAAAAACAAACAAACAAACAAACACTCCACCCCAGCCCTGGCCCCGCCCCCTCGCTCTGCTCTGCTTCCCAGTCAGAGGCTACTCAGAAGTAAGTCTCAGAGTCAGTGGCGCTCACTCCCAGGAAAGCGTGGGTGGGGTGGCAGTCTCACTGCCCAATCCTGTGCATACCTACTCTGAAGTAAGTCCCATAAGAGTCAGAGGGCCTTACTCCCAGGAAAGCCTCTCTCTCCCCCCCCAAGCCTGGAGCATCACAGCCTCTCTTCCCCCCCACCCCAAGCCTGGAGTATCACAACTTTTCTGCAACACAAACACTTTCCCCCCTCTCTCTCACACACAGGCTGCCCCCTTCTCTTACACACACAGATGCACTGCCCCCACACACACACACTCACTCACACAGCAGGGCAGAGGTGCTTTCACTCACCTCATCCAGCATCTGAATGTAAGCCCCCCCATCACAAAGAAAAAACTGTCTCCTTGGTCAGAATGCCAGTGTTTGCTTATTGCACAAGCCCCAGGTAAGGCTCGGTTCTCACCATAAATCCAGAGGTTTGTTGTGTCTTGAGAATTCAAGTTGTGGTTGGACTTTCCACTTGTTCATTTGTATTGGAATCACAGAAGAACTGACGAGAAGGTAGATGTGATGTCAGCAGTGGCTCCTTTAAGGGTAAGGCCTGGGCATCCAGCAGAGTGTGCTGCACAGCTGCAGCTACTGGAAGGCAATAGGGCCCTCAGGGATATAAGGAGTACCTGAGGCAGAAAGGGTTTGTGGATTTTGAAGGAGTGCAGGTTGGAGGTAGGAGAGGAGACTGACTGGGTTTATTGAATTTGGAATCTGACTGTGGATTGTGAGTGGACTTGGATACCCTGATGGATTTGACTGACCTTGGACTGTGATTTGGCTTATTGGTTCTGGACTGATTTGGCAACTCTGATTGATGGGACTGATTTACTTGGCATCTGTGGATTGGAACTGGACTCACTTTTGCTTGCTGCACTGGTGAGTTGCACAAGGGGGACTGATCAGCCTTAAGTGGGCACAAGGCCCAGTGGATTGGGATTTGGCAGAACATCATTGTAGCAGAAAGATAATGTGATCCCCTATTTGTGTGCACCTGCTTTTGTGAGCTTCATAAATTCTGACTCTAGTGATGATGAGAAAACTAGAGTACTCAAACCTTTAAGTCTCTCCATTTGTTAATGACAGTGATAATGGTTCTTAATGCCACTGTTGACTGCTGTTCACTTTACATGGTTCAAATGTTGTTCTGTTATAGTTTATTAAATATTTTATTACACTATTTGGTTCAGAATATTTTTTTCCTATTTTCCTTTTCTAAAAACTAGGTGTGTCTTATGGTCAGGTGCTTCTTATGGAGCGAAAAATACAGTAAGTGAATTGATAGCCATAAATATGCATGTTAAATGCCAATTCACATATGCAAACAATTCTTTTCTATGCCTTATGCAAGCCTTCCTAAAGCATGGGATAATGTTAAGGAACTGGTTTACATATGTGGGCAGGCCAAGAGAGTATTCTAACTCCAGCAGAGGAGTTAAGGGGCTGAGACCTTTCTGCAACTCCTATAGTCAGGGTAGGACAGTGGGTTCATTGCTCCACCTAGAGGACTGCTTTACCCCACCTCAGGTTTGGTGGTGGTGGTGAAAATGGACTTTTTAAATTGTGACATGAGAATCATGACATGTATTTTTATTTACAGAATAAGAGTTTCTGTAAAGAACAGGAAGAATTGCCTTTTAAAACAAACACCTAGGCCTACAGTTTTCAAACTCCCTGGGAGTTTGAATGCTGCAGTAAGTTCTTGCAGGGGTGGGGGAAGTAAGCAGGGGCGGGGGGAAGGCAGCTGCGCAATCCCCAGGATTGTGCCACTCAGAGGGGCTTGGATGCACTTACCTGAGCCTCCTGCAGCCTTCCAGGGGTGCGGAGAGCCCTGTGCAGCTGTCTGCAGGGCTTCCTGAAGCTTCACAAGTGAAAGTGGAGCTATCATGCTTAGCTTCTGCTAAACCAGGCTCCCTGCAGCTCCCTCGAGTGGCGCGATCCTGGGGATTGTGCTGCTGCCTCCCCCCTGCCTCCTGGCTGCCCCTGCCCCTTAAGGGGAAACAGGCCAGGGCCCACAGGCTGGGGTGTGACAATGCACCAGTCTGAAAAGCCCTGATTTAGGCACTTGGTGCTAGCCCCTTCCCCCAAATTTGGAGCAATGCTCCAAACTCTACCTTTTGGAACTAAATGGCTCTACTTACTCAATATTTCCCTTCACTCAAGGTGGATTTTTTGTTTTCTGAATACAATCACCTTGAGATGACTTAAGTGATCCTGGGGAAAAAAAACAAAACACCTTATGTTAGCCATGAGGATAATGCTGTGTGCTTTAAGGGGTGCTTTAAGGGGAGTAGGAGTAAACTTTAAGTGACTGACCTGAAGTAACCCATGATTACTCTTTTAAAACATCTTACTAAATTAATGTCATAGTGGTGAAAAGAGGTTTTTGCTTGGTTTTTCGGGGATAACTGAGGATGGTAGAGGATGAAAACACAAACATTTGAGGTCAGTTGTTAAACACAAACATATCCCTACCCCACAAACTGTAGGCACTTCCTCTGCATATAAACATACATACATACAGCGCCAAAAGGCCCTCCCTCCAAGCGTCCACCTTTAAACATAATCCACCACATGGGCCCACTTTAACTTTCTTAACATGCATGGATATTTATTCATTGTCTCTCACTCTGTCTTTCTTTCTCAGCAGTACCTTTCTTCTCTTAAAAAATTGAAACAAACAAAAAAAATCATTGGCTTCCCCAGGCCACCTAATGCCTTATAAGACATTTAAAAAATCACTTCCGGTTTCACGGAGAAACCGGAAGGAATGTTTTTTACACTGTTGGGCTCAGGCTGAGCCCAGCAGAGACTGTGGATGGACGTCTGGTCACAGCCTCTGCAGGGCTCAGACAACCCTCTAGAGGCGAGGGGAGCAGAGCTCCCCTCATCTCCAGAGGGGGCAAGCGCAGGGGGTGTGTGCAGGGCCCCCCTGTGAACCCAATCCATGGATAAGTGAATCAGCAGATCCACAGATACAGGGGCCTCCTGTAGTCACAAAACCTTAGTGATCAACTGGAAAAGTATCACCTTTGTCAAACACCTCAGGCACAACTGGAAAGGAGCAAGAGCAACCTGGCGGGGGGATTTCCACAATGTTGGTATCTTACCCCATATAGCCACCTACCTTATCTGGTGTTGACAAATGGATCTGGAGCTCTTTGGGATACAATGATGTGCAAACAGGTTTATACGGTAGATGGTGGTGAACAAAGTAGTGAAGCTGGGAGGGAGTGAAGGTAAATCTCTCTTGGCTCCAAAACAAGCCGTGCAAGCTACCCCTCCCCTTTGCTCTCGGAGCCTGTCCGTAGGTGAAAGCAATGCGGAGAAGATGCCTCCATCTTGCTTTCAGTCCTCAGAATGGTCTCGAGAGTGAGGGGGAGGGGCAGCTTTCATGAGTTTTGGAGCTGTGTGGGACCTATAGCTCCACCCCCTCTGGTTCCACTACTGGGTGAATGGTTCTTCAAGTATAGGTCTTTAGGTCTTTCAATGCCATTTTAAATGGGTTTCCAAACTAATGGACAGCCAATGCAGTTTCTTAAAAATCGGTATTCTTTGTAAACTGCCCTGGTTAATAACCTGGCGGCTACCTTCTGCAAGAATTAGTCTTCAGGCACAGCAGCCCTGGGTAAATCATTCTTGGCCTCATTGTTGAGTTCACCCAGGAGCGGCCAGAGTGGAACTGCCACCTGCTGATCTAGCTTAGGAAAGGACAGGAAGGTGAGGTGAGGTGATCTAGAGCCCACCCCCTGACCTTTAACTCCCCTGTGATTTCTTTCCTCTGTGCCAACGTGTGAGTGGGGCATGCAGGGGAAAAGTGACAATTTCCCCCCTTCCTTCAGCAGTGCTGGAGGACGAGATGAGCTGCCATTGCCCTGATCCTCTGCCCACACTCCCAACGAGTGGGAAGAAGATTGGAGAGTTAACTGAAGCAGTTTAGTGGGTAGCAGACTTCAGTCAGTTTGAAAGAACCCACTGAAAGAAGCACTCATATTCTTTTTTTAAGGTATAATTCTTCCACTTCCTTCCATGTAAAGACCTGACAATGACTGGCCCTTTCAATGACTAACATTTTGTTACTTTATGACAATCATTTTTTTATACTGTGCTCTGTTCCTGCAGAACACATAATCTGGTTTAATTAAAGGAATGAGCTGGCTCTTTCATATGCATGAAGGCTATCGCCCCCAAAGCAAGACTCCTTGTTGCTTGAATTATGTTCGTAAAGTTAGCCTGCTGAAGGAGGAGCACTAGAGCTAGTGTTGTCACTGGTGGGGCTGATGGGGGGGTTTGAAATTGTTGGTGCACAGCCGACCTCAGCCGTCCCGCTGCTAACTATGACAATCCTGCAGTGAAGCAGGCAAAAAAAAAGCAACAAAAAAACACCCAAACACATACAGAGTATGAATTGTATATTATGATGAATAAAAAGGAGGAAATAAGGGCAGTACCAAGGCAAGGCAGATTCTATCCATGGATCAGACTAGAAAGCATTCTGATCCAAGAACAGTGAGATTCAGCATTGCTAAATGAAACCAAACACAGGGCAATGACTCAAGCTGCGTTGCTGTGCAGTGTTAAAATTGTGGTAACTAAACAGCTTTCCCTGTGGAACTGGTGTTAATACAGTGATCTCTTGCACAGAAAGAGCAAGGCAAAGCATGGACATTGATTTGGCAGGCGCTGCAAGTGTCCTCTGTAAAATGATCTCATCTGCCAGAAAGCCTGGTGCCAGTACATACATTTTTCTGCAACTGCAGCTTATAAAAGCACAGCTGTGTGGTGACTGAATTTCATGACTACATATGCAGCTTGTGAATCGGTCACTCGTAATTCCATCGGACTAGATTGGTAAGGAACCAAAGACACAGCTTTGTCTTCAGCTCACATGTTCCTAGTCCAGGTTTAGGTTGCAATCCTGTATACACTTACCTGGGTGTAGTTCCATTTAACTCAATGGAACTTGCTTCTGAGTAGACATGCATAGGATTGTGCTGTTAATGTTGTACAGAAACTGTAATGACCCATGGCAGATGATTTGTTTTGCAAACTTGTTATTTGCTCAGTACAGACTGATGGTCAGTGGCGTCACTAGGGTTCGTGTTACCATGCAGGATGTCAGTGCGTCACCCCCCATGCAGTGGGCGGGGCAACACCCCAGGTGATCACTCCATGGTGATGTACCATCACTCCACCCCCACTGGTTTTTATGTCTTCACCTTTTGATAGAACAAAGACAGAACACATTCTGCATGAAATCACGCATTGATTGATATATAACATGATGGTATTATTCCTCCAAACTGTGATTTTGGTCACTAGTGGTGTAGCAAACTCCTCCCCCCAGGTGTCAACTTACTAACACCTTATTGCAGTAGTTCTCAAACTTTTAGCACTGGGACTCACTTTTTAGAATGACAATCTGTCCAAGACCCACCAGAAGTGATGTCATGGTGGAAGTGACATCATTAGGCAAATTAAAATAAGTATAAATACTTAAAGTAAAACAAATAATTAAATAAGCAGAAGCCAGCCCTGTTCCACCAAGTGAATTTCCTCTGCAGCCTGCCTGCAATAACACCCCCCCCTCCAAAACCAGTAAGGTTTTCAGCCCTACCCAATGCCCAGTTCAATTTAAGAACTTCTGTTTAAACCAGATCACTGTCAGGATCCACCTGGCTTTGCAAGTCTCAAAAAAGTTCACCTTATCAGCTGAAGCCTCTGTTTTGATCCTTTTTAGTGGGGGTGGGGTGGGAGATGCCTCTGGAGCATTTGTTGAGCTCCAGTTCCATCAGATCAAGACCATTCTGATGGCTTCACATTCCCCTTTGCCTGGCCTGACCAATAGCCAAGGCACGTTTGCTTATTCGTGAGTAAACGCAACTGTGCGGCTTAGTTTCGCTTTCCGTAGGGCTCAATATATTCATTTGCTTGGAGGGAGGGACTTCCTTCTCATGTGTTTTTGGGGGCTGCATTCATTGAATCAGGACCATTCTGGTGTTGTTGGATTTCTCTCAGCCTGCCTTCTCCGACGGACTAAGGCAAGTTCACCTACCCACGAGTAAACATGTGATACGGCTCAGTTTCACTTCCATTGGTCTTAATGCATTTTTTGTTTTCTGGTTTATTTTTGATAGAACTTTTAACTTTTTTTGATAGAACGGTTAACTTTTGATAGAAAGGGAATATTTCATTCTAGTTTGCTGCATTGCATTCCATTGGAAATTCTGCATCCAGTGGTATATAACATGACAGTATTATTCCTAACCACCACGATTTTAGCATGTCACCCCCAGAGCGTGTCACCCCCAGTGCGTGTCACTCAGTGCAGCCTGCACCCCCGCACGCCCCTAACGACGCCACTGCTGATGGTTATTTCTGATTGCTAGCTTCAGCATTGGTCAGTATTGACACCCCCGAAAACCCTACTGCTTTAAAGAACTGTTACTGATCAAGCTCTCCTCTTCTTTTATATTTACAGGTCGTGCCTTGTTATCCATTGGGGTTCTGTTCCAGAACCCCAGTGGATAAAAAAATCAGTGGACACCAAATCAGTGGAAAAATAGCTTTGAAGACCCACCTCCAGGTTTCTTGCTCCTCCATTGTTGCCCCAGAATGGTATAGATGCTATATCCCATTCAGCCACTAGATGGGGGAATAATGGAATCTAATGGGAAGAAATTATAATTATTTAACAGAAAGTGGGTAGGAAATTGAATTTTGGTGCTTTTTTTCCTTGTTACAAGGCATTTAAAGGAGGACCTTGGTATCAGTGGTAAGTCAAATCAGTGGATAACAAATCACTGTATACTGAGGTCCCACCCGTAGGGGTGTTTGTTTCTGGTAAGATAGGATTACAACCCAAGTCTCACTGAACACAATGGGCTTACTTCTGAGTAAAATAAATAACACTGTTTTCAAGCACCTTGATCTATTATATATGATTTTCCAAGACTTATTTCATTCTGGGCATCTCAAATGCAAGATGCATCTCTATTTTGGTTTTCCCCAAAAGCTTATGAACAATCAAGATTATCAAGATGTATCTTTGCTCTACTGTTCGAGAAGTATAATTACACTTTACAGCTGATCTCTTGTAAGCCTTCTCTTCCCTTTCTTGCTTACAGATGAATAAAGTTCTTGAAAGAAGCTCTCCTCCAATTTGGCAGCTTCCAAGCCTTATTTTGATGACTTTGCCTTGATGGTATAATCTCAATTCTTGCTCAGTTCTTGCTAATATCAACTGATTGGCCTTATAATAAAATAAAACACATTCATGCTTTCACTTTTAGTCAATATTATATGAATCCACCATTTTACTTGGGATTTAACACATTATTTTTCTGGATATCTCTGGTCATCTTGTTATTTTGGAATCTGCTTTATTCAAATACCTATGATGGAATTATCAATCATTCAATCTAGCATGAAAAGAAAGGATCTGATCAGGGTTCCCAGATGCATGTAACAATAAGTTTACATGCATGCATGTCAACCATTTTTTTACATCACAGGATGGGGAGTTTATTTCTTCCATGTGTATTCCTGTAAGGCAAGCCCCAACAGGTTGTAGGCTAGACTGCGGTTTTATTTCCAGATGTCTAGCCTAAGGGGTCTATGGTTCTGGAAGCAGAGAGAAGGAAATCTGGTTGTTTCATAAGGAATTCCCCTTGGAATTTCTCAGCAGCATATATTGCAGTGGGATGTCTGCCAGGATCCTGCTTGTGAAATAAAAATGGATGGGAAAAGTTGGCTGACCCCCCCCCCCCAAAAAAAAAGTCTCATTAAGCAAATTCCTCAACTCTTTATACTCGCTTTGATTTACAACATCTATATGGCAGAAAAAATATTGCCAAAACCACTAAGTACCAAAACAAGCCCTTAGGCAAACAAAACAGAACTCTCTTCTTTGTACAAATAACAGCTCTTACAACGTTCTTTCAGCTGAAGCATAAGGATAAAAGATGGTCCAGTATTCTGCCTTTTCACCTGTCTGCATCTGAGAGAGGGAGGTGAGACACTGAGGCCCCTCCATCAGTTCAGCTTGAACTTTCTGGATGCACACTTTGCTCTCGATCAGTGTTTCTCAGACTGTGGGTTGGGAACCACTAGATGGGTCTTGAGCCAATTTCAGGTGGGTTGGTTAGCACCTAGCTCAGCCACCATTAAAAATTCCAAGCTGAAAATACAGGGTGCAGAGCTGCTGGGCAGGGCAGGCTCCCAGTAGGAGAGAGGCATAGTGCTTTGCCCCGAATAGGTGGGAAGATGGAACACTGGAAAGGGGAGGACTGCATGCTTGAAGAAAGATCAAAGTCTGCATTCCGCTTTGACTTCTGAGCTGGAAAGTTTGAATTCTGACTAGCTTTGCAAAATAACAGCATGAGCATGCTGTGTAATGGGACCTTTAGCTGATGGCAGCTTAGGTTTAAAGCCTAAATTGATGATGTCACTTCCATGCATGACATCACTTCTGGTGGGTCCTGACAGATTGTCATTCTCAAAAGTGGGTCCCAGTGCTAAAAGGGTTGAGAGCTACTGGTCTAGACTGTGATCCAATAACAGGCTAGTGTGGATAGTACTTTAGTATTTAGCCAAGTCTCAGTACTACGTGTGGATGTCCAGGTCCCTCCCCAGGCATCTGGGCTAGTTTCCTCCATTCCAATATTATTACCATGATTAGAGAGTAGGTGAACCATTTTCCACGGAATCAAGGAAATGAATCTGAAGGCAAAGTGGAGAAGCTAGGATGCGTGTGAGCTGTGAGTGTGCATGTCTTAATTACTTGGGGCCAGTTGGACAATTCAGGTAGTGTCTGTGCATGCCCATTGTGAGATTGGGTGCATTATGACAATCTGCCATAAAAAAAGTACAAAATCACAAGAATGGAGCTGATTTGGCCCAAATGTGTTCCAATGGACAAGAACACAAGTATTGTGAAAATACATCCTGCTCAATAAAAGCATGTTAGATTTTCAGTATGACTACCAGAACCTTTGGTGCAGGATTTGGAAGTGCAGGCACTGTTATAGACCCAGATTCTATTATTTTTGCACTTCTGCAAGCCTACTCAGAAGTGAGTTCCATTGAATTTAAAGGGGTTCACTTTGAAAGAGGAAACTGAAAATGTATAAGCCATACAAATACATCCGTAGTAACCTCCAAGGTGATAAGGAGTTATTGCAATCTGACCTAATCGTATTCTACGATGAAACATTTTTTTGAGTCATCATTATGCTTGGCTCTGTTCATTCACTGACTTATACAAAAGTATACGATAAGACAAGATTTCTCTCCCTTCTGGGCTGGCAAACTAGTGCAATCCTGGGTTTTTTTCATGTTGTGAATTCATATCTTTACTGTTTTTGCCATTTTCCTCCCAAGGGTGCAGCTCACTGTGCAGCTTGACAAGCTGTTTTGGCTCCATTTTTGTGTGAGAAGAACACAGCTGCTCAACTGTTGACCATCCCCACTTCTACCACAAATATACCCAACCTGAAAGGAACAGAACAGATTATGCCATCAATTTGTTGACAGCTAATCAACATTTAACACTATATCTTTCCTTGGTAATTTCAAATCAGTGCCAGGGTTTGGCATCATGTTTTGATGAGCTGATAGTTAAGAACATTGAGTACATATAGAAAGATTTACATATGCCAAGTACCATAAAACAATGTAGAATTAATCTCCACGCTCCTGTGATGCTTGCTCATTGTGACCAAACATGCCCAGAGACACATAATAGAACACATACAAGGGGGATTAAACTCAGGTGTAAGGTCCTTCTGCTATTGACTCCCGACACACCTTAACTGAACTCAGCATTTCCTAAGAACAAGAGAGAAAGAGATATAGGTGCCAGCACAGTAATATTTATCCTGGTTATAAATGTACAAAAAAAGGGAAGAAAAATCAAGAGAAAAAGGCAACAGAAGAACTCTGTGGTTAGGTAGACTATGTGAGCAAGTCTAACTTCCTGAAAGAGGTGGGGAATGTATGGATACAAAATGGAGGAGGGGGAAAGAAGTGAAAAGAAAGCAGGATGTGGACACAGTGGAGGAGATATTAACTCCTAAGGAGTTAAGGAGAGTAGGAGAGGATCAGGAGGAACGACCAGAGGGAGAAACAGTGGCTTGGATGGTATGATGCACTGGTGTACCTCAGGGGGAGTCAGGGGGGCAAATGCCATGGTGCACCATCCAGGGGTGTGCTGTCACAACCTTGTTCCCCCCCTCCCACCATCTGTTTTTTTTAACAGGCTTTACAGGCCTTTTGAGGGCTGGGGAGGCCGCCTGTGGCCACCAGAAAGCCTTCTGGGGCCTCCAGAGGCCTAAAAACATCGTTTCCAATTTTTATCAGTTGCAGTTTCATTTCTAGGTCTTCTGAAGGCCTTCTGGGAGAGGGCAGGGAGGCTGCAGGCGGCCTCTCCATGACTCAGAAGGCCCCCGGATGCACTTGGTGGGGGTGGAGCAGCATGGGGTGGCATTTTGTGGTCATGGCCCTGGGCAGCACACAGACTAGGATTGCAATTGGTATGAGGAAGAGATGGGAAATTAGAGACGGAGGTAAGAGAAAGCAGAATCTCAAGCAGAGATGCGGAGACATAATGGTAGCTTGAGACTTCTGTAAACTGGAGGCAAGTCACAAACAGTGACATAAACCTATTTTAATCTGGTCAAAAATCATCCGTGCTGGGGAGGTGGCTCCCCACCATATAATAGTCTTGACTAATGTACCACTCTGAGTTGGGGAATTGAGAGGGATAGGTGGTTTTCACTCTTGCACAGGCAAAAATTGCTGAGTTGTTTTTTTTTAATGCTCAAATGCTTCATGTTTGAAGGAGGCCTGCACTGTATCCAGCACAAGATTGGAGCCAGAATTGGCTCACCTGGAGGCAAGGGAAACTCTTCCCCTTGCCCCGGATAAGCCACCACAGCTCCAATGGGTCTCCTCAGACCTGCACCACCTCAGGAGGTGACGCAACTCAGAGAATGGAGCAGCTTGGAGCAGCTTTGCGCTGCTCAGGGAATGGGGTTGGGATCCAGCATAAGTGCCGGGTTCCAGCCCCGCCTCTCACTCTCCACCTTGAACGCCCTCCACCCACCCTCCTCCTGTCCCAGAATGCCTCCTCCCCATCTCCCCCCCACCCACCCCAGACCACTGCATTGGCTGAGCTTGGCAGGTGCAGCCTTATCTCTCTGTGTCGGCGCAGAGGCTGGATGCAGTCTCCATGAGCTGGCACGTGTCCCTATGCTGGTCCAGCTGACACATGAGGAGGTGCAAATGTGCTCTACGGCACATTTGCAACCCTCCTGGGCCAGTGCAAGGGACTTGTGTCGGCCTAACGGATAGTTAGGATTGCTTCCTAAATTGTTTACGGAGTATATATGAAGGGGAGTCTAGAGGAAGGCCTCTGGGCTCCCACTCTCACAGGAAAAAAAACAGAACAGACAAAATATTTGCACATGCCAGCTCTCAGAGATGGTTCAGAGAGCAGAGAAGCTGAGCAACCCAAGGGGAAGAATGCTAGAGTCAAATGCTAGTCAGCCCAGTGTGCGATAGGTCTTGTAGGGGACTGATCTTTAGCAATTAAAACCTTGCTTTGTCATTTAACGGTCTTTGTAAATATTTCAGTACTGTATCTAAAGAAGTATTCTTACTTTTCTTTGTTGTGACTTTTTCCTTCCTTCTTTCTTTTTTTCTTTTGCATAAGCAGTAAAGGCATTTATATCAGTTTTCCAAGTGACATTGGGAATTCTGACTCTGAACCTCTGTCTGTGCTGGCAACTTGTATTGGTGTCTACATTAATGACCCACACATTCAAAATAATTGTTTAGAAGAGATTTTCAAGCACCAATATATTATATTTTTGCATTAGTGCTTGGTGTTCCTTTTTACTGTGTGAAGAAAAAAACTGTCATTGAGTTAGGCTATAATTGGAAAGTTATATGGCTTTATTAATGATTGTTTTAAGAACTTTGGATTTTCATTATTAATGCCGTTGCCATGACCACCTTTAGATTATTTCAGTATCTTGTGTTGAGGTACCATGCAAGCTCCATGCCAAATAGGCTACAAAAACTGAGCGGAAAAATAAAATATGGATAGGGACAAAACAACCATTAGTCAAACATTTGGCTTTTGTGATAAGAGTATGTGACCGTTTAGGAAACTCAAAGGCTCTAAAAGCCAGTGTTCAGTGTATAGTGAGGGAAGAGGAGGCCTGACCCACATAGATGTTGTGACGACCCATTTCCATCATTTTTAAAAGCCTGCAGCCGAGTTTCTCAAACTGGAATATTGTAACACCCCAGACTGAGAAGCTCTGCCTCTGGCCCCTTAAGGGGTGGGGGAAGGCAGTGATGCAATCACCACGATAATGCCATTTTCCAGAAAAAAGGGGGAAATTATTTACCATTTGAAGTGCTGGCCTCCAGGGGAGTGTGGAGAGCCTCATGGACAGGGCTCCATAAGCCTTGGAATAGTAAAAAAAAAAAAAGTGATTGGAAACCACTTCCGGTTTCACAGTTGCAAACTGGAAGTGGTTTCTGACCATGTTTTAAAATCCACAGGGCTCCCTGCACCCCCAGGAGGCCAGCACTTTGAACAGTAAAGGAAGGGGAGACCATATAGCATGATATGCTAACTACCCACATTAAAGCCATTTCTGCCCAATGTTGCATGTACGCCACAGGGATCAAATGTGTACACCTGTGGGCCGAGCAAAAATGGGTTAACAATGCTGTCGGCCTCCAGAGTGGCAAGTAAAATAACCATGGCATAACCTTTTTCACATGGTCTTGCCAGAAAAGCATGGAAACAGGAAGCAGTGATGAAGATGCAAAAACCTTGCTAGTCAGGTAATGTATAAACCAGCCCAGTGATTTTGACATTTGAGTGACAATTCTGGGCATCCATCTACTAGAAGGTTTCTTCAGTTATACTGTCGGTAAAAGTCATGTACTCAATGTATATCTTGTGCAAGGCTATGCCTTTCTCAGATTAATAGAATGTTAGAGTTGGAAGGTACCTTGAAAGGTCATCGGAACAGACAACTACTACGGCATACCTGTCAGGTGGCCATCCAGCCTGCATTTGAAAACCTCAAGCAGCCTGCTACTACATAAGGAAGACTGTTTGAGTGCTGGACAGCTCCTACAGTTAGGAACTACTTCCTCACATCTCGTTCTAAATCTGTTTCTGAGTAGTTTCAACACATTGGTTGAACTCCTTTAAATAACTCCTTTAAATAAACTCTGTTAAAAAAATGGAATTTTAGTAGGGATCTTGTTACGCAGGGATGGGAAAAGCTATACATGCTGAAATTCTCTTTTCTATACCACTGTCAGAGCTTGTTCATTTTTCCAACTGGCCACCTCTCTCTGCCTTTCTATCTCCTTTTAAAAAGTAAGGTCAAGGCACAACCCTCTCATGGCTCTTCTCACTAATTACGGACCAATATTATAGACTAGAGAATATTATGGAAATGTTTGGATCTTCTAATCTAATGCAATGGTTTGGCATCATAGGCCAAATTAGGTAGGGCAAACTCACATTTGTATTGTATGCATGACTTGCCGACTGCTAATGAGTCTAATGATATAAGAAAGAATCTTCTTAAAATATTGTGCTAGATTTGCAATACTTGGGGGTAGCGTTGCACCTGCAGCTTGTGGGTGTAAGAAAGAACCTGCCGTTATCGTCTGTCAAAACACTTTTGGTTTGTAGAGGGAAATGTTTACTGTAGTTGTAAATTAGTTGTGTAGCTTTCCCACCTGGGCATATGCATGTTTCACATAATAGCAGCTTTGATTAAACAGCTAATCCTGAATCTTACTGCATACCAAGCACCTAGAAGTACTTTGGATGGGACGTACCAACAGCAGTGTCAATGTGATGACAATAATTGAGGTTATGTGTGCATTCTAGCACTGTTCTGGAATACTGTTGTAGATCTGATTACGGTTTTCAAAGCAAAAGAAGACAAAAAGGTATATAACAACCAACAGGAAAACAATAATGGAAAAGGAACTATACAGGTTTGCACAGAGCAGCAATTTGCAACCTTTTTCATCTCACAGCACACTAAGAAGGTGCTAAAATTGTCAAGGCACACCATTTTTTTTTTTTTTTTTACAGTTGACAAGGCACATCATGCTGCTGGTGAGCGGCTACATCCCCCAATGGCCCTAATAATAAGTGACCCCCAAATTCAAATGATACACCTGCGGATCATTTGTGACACACTAATGAGCCATGGCACACTGACTGAAAATCACTGGCAAAGAGGAACTATGGAGAGCACTACTTTAAAAGGTGCCTTTTAGCCCAATTGGCAGGGCCAGTCCAGCCCAGTCATAAAGTGAATGATGCGGTTGACATCAGTGGCAGATGGCAGGGGGAATGGCACATTTAGGGTGTCCTTCACCCTGCATCTGCTGCCGTATCCCTCCAATCTGCCATGGATGTGACCCACATTGATACACTTCCTGGTTGCTAAAACTGAGCAAGGAGTAGCTCTGCTTCCATACTTTACTTCATCTCATTGTTCTTTTCCCAAAACAGGAAGTGTAGGACTTTCTGCTTTATTTAAAGGGACAGATGAGAGAGGAACAAGGTAACCCTTTTCCTTCTTTGCACAGTTCCTTTAACCAAAACAGGAAGTCCTGCACTTCCTGGTTTGGGGAAAAAAACATGCTACCAAGTAAGGTAAAGGGGTTTTTCTCCTAAACGCACTGTGGTGGAGGTGGCAGCAGTGAGTCAGAGGTTGCATTGGATGGAACCTCCTGCACCATCCCTGTACTATATTACAAAAAGTTCATGTACACGTCTGCAACCCAATTTGAACAGCAGCTTTATCCCTTGAGTTTTTTTAAATACTAAAAAGTGAGGCTGCATTTTTATTGGCCTAGCAATCAGAAATGTTATTATAGAAATTAACTTAAATTGTAGAGTAATATTTCCATGTTGTTAATTCATAAAGAGTGTCTTGGGATTTAGAAAGCAAATGCGTGCTTTAAAGTTGCTGAAACATCTGATGTGAAAATGAGCTATGGATGTACAAGTGTTCAGTCTTGGTATTTTTTGTTGGGGTTTTTTTTTTTTTTTTTGCCCATTTTATTCTCTAATAAAGTAGGCAACAAAAACCAGATGTTGCTTCTCAGTGTATATATCAGTAACAGTCCCAGAAAGTGTTCTGTGCAAGTATTGTCACTGAAGCCTTTATTACAGTATGGGCAAAGCTCAACTATAACCCTGTTCAGGTGCTGTGGCCCACATGGACAAGGAATACATGATGAATCACACCCTCTAGCTATACCCCATGGTCCCATACTTGCTGATGAGCCCACTGGCCATGTCCCTAGGCCTCTTTGTTTATGACACTTGTCTTCAGAGGGCAAAGCTGACTATTTAGAGGGTTCCTCCACACAGCATGGAACTCTGAACTCTGGTGAACAGGAACTGGAGATCAGGAGCGTAGCCACCGAGTGACCTGCTGCCTGAATTTTTCATAATGCCTGAATACGGTGTTAAAAGTCAGCAAAACTGTGACAGGACCAGGCATGCACAGTCACGTGAATGATCACAATTACTGCACAACCATACTTATTGGAAATGTTTCTAGCTCGTCCAAACTGGGGGGGAAATGGATTTTGGGAAAATAATAGCAATGCTATTTATTTATTACATATTATTTTTTTATGTCTATCTTCCATCATGGAAGTCAATATTACACGCATATGGTTCCCAATAATCTCTGTGCCAGGCAGTGCCTACACCCGGCCCTGCTTACTTCTGTACAGTTCACATCATAGACTGTAGGTCTTTTACCATATTTATGTAGGATTATACTGTCATAAGAGAATGATCCCACCAGCTCAGAACTGCTGCAGGCTGCCATATCACAGTGAGGTGGTTCCCATGCAAACTGAGAGTGTGCTCTAGGACTCCTTGCCACATTCTTGCCGTATCTTGGTGCACTCTAACAGCTCAATACTAACCAATTTTCTAGTGCTGATGCAGCCACAATGCAGACCCAAGGTAAGGAAACAAACATTCCCTTATCTTGAAGAGGCCTCCATGACCCCCCCCCCCAAATGCAGTGTGTATTCCATTGGCATGATTGCATTGGCACTTGAACATTGGGTAGGATTGGGCTGTAATTTCTTCCAAGACAGGTAGCTCTGTTGAATGCACTGTGAGATCTAGAATCAAGTAATGCTTCTGGATGGCTGATTCTCTATGGGAATGCAGTTCTCCCCCATCCATGTCATTGCATTTTGCACCATACTCTCAATCAAGATAATTAGTGGTTCTGGAAGTTACATGAGATCTTTGAATTGGACACTACTCTCTGCATAGTCTCCACCCTTGAATTATGCCGCCCTGCATACTGTATGTTTACCTACAGCATAGATCTGGGTATTCCCAAATGTAAATTTTGATTTAATAGGAGTTTGGAGAACAGTAGTTTCAGATAACAATGTTTATAATTAAAATATTTTATGCAATTCTTCTTAATGACTGGATGGAAAGTTAAGATTCTAGATAACATAACTGGTGAACCCTATAAGCAAAAAATAATAAATAAAATTAAAAAAAAATTATTACTATTCTGTTCTTTACAGCAGTTAGCTAGTTGGCAACCTTCAGTCTCGAAAGACTCTGGTATCGCGCTCTGAAAGGTGGTTCTGGAACTGCGTCTAGTGTGGCTGAAAAGGCCGATTCGGGAGTGACAATCCCTTCCACACCGGGAACAAGTGCAGTCTGTCCCTGGTCTGTCTCCCTGGCTGTGGGCCTTCCTTCTTTGCCTCTTTGCCTCAGACTGCTGGCAAAGTGTCTCTTCAAACTGGGAAAGGCCATGCTGCACAGCCTGCCTCCAAGCGGGCCGCTCAGAGGCCAGGGTTTCCCACTTGTTGAGGTCCACTCCTAAGGCCTTCAGATCCCTCTTGCAGATGTCCTTGTATCGCAGCTGTGGTCTACCTGTAGGGCACTTTCCTTGCACGAGTTCTCCATAGAGGAGATCCTTTGGGATCCAGCCATCATCCATTCTCACGACATGACCGAGCCAACGCAGGCATCTCTGTTTCAGTAGTGCATACATGCTAGGGATTCCAGCACGTTCCAGGACTGTGTTGTTTGGAACTTTGTCCTGCCAGGTGATGCCGAGAATACGTCGGAGGCAGCGCATGTGGAAAGCATTCAGTTTCCTCTCCTGTTGTGAGTGAAGAGTCCATGACTCGCTGCAGTACAGAAGTGTACTCAGGACGCAAGCTCTGTAGACCTGGATCTTGGTATGTTCCGTCAGCTTCTTGTTGGACCAGACTCTCTTTGTGAGTCTGGAAAACGTGGTAGCTGCTTTACTGATGCCTTTGTTTAGCTCGGTATCGAGAGAAAGAGTGTCGGAGATCGTTGAGCCAAGGTACACAAAGTCATGGACAACCTCCAGTTCATGTGCAGAGATTGTGATGCAGGGAGGTAAGTCCACATCCTGAACCATGACCTGTGTTTTTTTCAGGCTGATTGTCAGTCCAAAATCTTGGCAGGCCTTGCTAAAACGATCCATGAGCTGCTGGAGATCTTTGGCAGAGTGGGTAGTGACAGCTGTATTGTCGGCAAAGAGGAAGTCACGCAGACATTTCAGCTGGACTTTGGACTTTGCTCTCAGTCTGGAGAGGTTGAAGAGTTAGCACAATCATAGTTATCTATAAATCTAAAATAATTCTAGCAATGGTAGAAAACGTGAATTGTTTTGAGCCTTAAAGAATGAATGTACAATACGGGGAGGGGGGGCAGTATCAGTGGGGATTTTGTTACAGAACCCCCCACAGATATGTGAAACTGTGGATTCGTGGGATGCCCCTCATGCCCTGGACCCTCCAGTGTCTTTTTGAGCCCCACTGAGGCCGCACATGTCCACCTGCGGCCTCTGTGGGGTTCAGAATGGCCATTTATGCAAAAAAAGAAAAAAGAAAGAAAAAGACTGGTTTTGCCAGTTTTCGGCAAAACCAGAAGTGACCTTTTTTTTTGGCCTAAATGGCCATTCTGAGCCCCGCAGAGGCTGCGGGTGACTGTGTGCAGTCTCTGTGGGGCAAAGCGAGCTTGACTCCCCTCGCCTTCAGATAGTGTGTGGGGGGAATGGGGCCCCCTTGCATTCGGGGATAATAGAAACCGCGGATACAGGACCCACAGATACTGGGGGCCCCCCTGTATTGCCAATTCTTTACAGGAACATGTGTAGTGTTTAGGAAAAATTTCAGCCAGAAGAAGTCAATCTTTGCCCCAAATTCCTTGAACACTTTTGTTACCAGAATCCCCTAGGTCTGTTGAATTTTTTCTTTGCAGCCTGGTGGAACTAATGGAAACAATCTTAGCTGTTTGCTGCTTAGTTGGGCAGCACTTCTGTGCACTTTGAACCCTCCCTTCATTTCAGTGATAAAGTCTGATATTGTAAAAGTCATGGCTGAAAATTTCCGAGTCTGATTCAGGAGAACGTGTAGTGGGACATGTATCATTCAACAGTGTCTTTTTTTTTTTTTTTTTATGGTGGTGGTGGGGGGCATTCTTCCTGTAACATTTTCCCATCTTTGATTAGGATGAGGGGAGGGGGGTGAAACATGCTGAAACTGTAATATAACTGTTTCCAGCATGTATGGGAAATAAATTCTTGCTGTGCTATGTCAGCTCAGTTAATAATAAGCATTAAATGATTGAAGAAATTGGGATGCATAAACCTCCCTCACATACTGCTGAGAATTGCTTTCAAGGAAGGATGCCAAGATGAGATGTTTAGATTCCAGATGCACAGGCATTTAAATTGTGCTTGTTCCATAAGACTCTTGGATTAAAATGCTGATTTTGCCAGCGTTTCTCTCTTAAATGTAAATTAAAAAAAACTTTTTCTTAAAAGCCAAACCAAATATTCAGAAGAAACCAAATTGGATGTCATATTTTCCTTCCTAATTTATTTTAAATTGGCATCAGAGAGTCTGGAGTCTCCAAAAGCCCATCTATCCTGAACACTATTTAATATCAATGTTTCTGTAGCCTTGACAGAATACAAATCAGTGTCTGATTTTTCTCTTGATGCACATTCATCCTCTCTAAGTCTGTTACCACTTTACAGCTGGGTGTTCCTAAAGTTGTTTTCCCCCTTCCTCTATTCATTTTCCATATTTATTGATGAGAGTGATTCAAGCAATGTAGAACTTCACATGAAAGAAAGAGGAAAAGGAAGAGAAAAAAAATCAGAATCCAAAACAAAATTTGGAAATGCTTTTGTGATGTGTGGATATTTGGAGTATGTGTTTGGGCCCTATTTTTCCTTTGAGTTATAATTTCAGTAGAAAAACCAACTGACTGCACAATCCAATGCAAGTCTAGAAGTAAGTCTCATTGCATTCAGTGGAGCTTACTCCCAGATAATTTATAGGAAAAATAAGACCCAAATACATACTCAGTGATATGTCTGCAGCCACATGTGGTTTGACCCTAAGATATAGGCCTATGGAACTAGGTTTGCTTTTTTCTAGATGTTATTTTAAAGAGGAATCACATATTCCAGATCATCACAGAATATCCATAAAACAGAATATACGTCTCAGTGTTGTTCCTTATTTATTAAATTTTCACTCAATAACACTTGTCTTGGAGAGGCTTTTAAAACATAAAGGTCAGAAAGCGTTTCTGAAGAAGATATACAGGTGCAGCCTTGTTATACACGTATTTTTTATACACGGTTTTGACTCAACACAAATGACCCCTGCAAATGAGAAGGAATGTGCTGATCCCTGGAGAAGGGGAAAAAATGCACTCCTTTAAAATCATAGTTTAAAAAACTGCTTTTTACTGTTGCAGAGAGACAGTCATGCAAGTGATTACAGGTATAACTTAAGTATCCACAGATTTTTCTGTCTCAAAGCTGATGAGAAGGGCCCTTTAAATCAAAGGAAAACAGTTGTTTAATAATGCCAGAGCGGGCAGCCGGCTGACAATTCGTCAATCATTCTCTCTGCAGGTTTTACTCTTCCCATCCCCGTGAGCATGTGAAAGAAGGTTAAATGACAGCAATTATCACCATCTCTATTCTTTCCCCCTTGTTGGGGCTCCTGGTGAAGGGAGGGATTGCTGCCTCCTTGTGAAGCCTAAGCTCCTGGAGGGAGTCTGATTGTGTGCATTTCAAAAGATCATCAAGGCTGTTTTTAAATCACCAGAGGAAAGAGACTTTGGGCACAATGCTAACCCCTTAAGTCAGTGCTTTCTAATGTCAGTGCTCACTGGTATAGCAGTGCCAATGGGACATGTGCTGCATCCTACAGTTGGGTGTCACTCACGGAGGCCTCCTCCAAGTAAGGGAATGTTTGCTCCCTTACCATGGAGCTGCATTGCCCTTATGTCAGTGCTGGAAAGCACTGACATAAGGGGTTAGGATTGCGCCCTTTGTTTTTTAAATTGATTTGCTATAGTGTGTTTTTTGTCATCCATGAGTTCTTGGAACGGAACCCTTGAGAATAATGAGTCTCAACCTGTATACATGTAATAGCCTAACTTTCTCAAGGAAGGAAATTAAAGAGCACTTGACCAATGAACAGATAACTTCATTCACTACCTTGTAGTGTTTTAAATGCCATGGCAAAAAAACAAATATATATGTCTGTAACCATAATTAAAATTGAACCATATTTACTAAGCAGTAGTGTGACTTGCATGCTTGTAATATGATAATTGATCTAATTTATCACTTGTGTGGACTTGACACTGTGCTTAGTAGGAGGCAGCTTTGGTCTGCACAGAACAAACCAAAGGAATTCAGGTTTTTAAAGATTGAACCAGATGTTATGCAGAATGGTATTTCTCTGATTTTTTTTTGCTTTGTTTTAAATAGTGGCAGGGATACTGGTGCAAAGTGGGACAGAACCACAGGGTAGGAGGGCTTAAAGACTTTGATCCCCACTGTGTGAATGCAGTATGCTATAAGCTATTATGAAAATCCATGGAAGCTTCCCCCCCCCCCCGTATTAAACATGGAGGATACATGAGCCCCTGATTCATTTTGTGACTCCCCAACTGCTACTTAAAGGAACAGACCACCATTCCAGGACACTAACCACCATTACATGTTAAACACAGTTTGACACAATGCTTGATTTGTCTCTAATCAGCACCTCTTGATGGAACAAACACAATTGTGTCCTGAACATTCTCATTGTAATTCACTTTGTTCATACTGTTAGAGTATGCAGCAACGCACCTGTATCAGCAGGGGCAGCAAGGCTTTGTGGATAGTGGTAGAGAGACAAGGTACACTCAACTCTATACCACTTCCTTCTGGAGTCAGGTGAAATAATACTAGCAATAGGGCAAAAACATTTAAAACATTTGACCAACCGAACAGAAGCTCTGATTACTTTTAAATCTACCATTCTACTAAGTCAGGTCCATCTAGTTCAGTACTGTTTACACCAATCCAACAGTGCCCTTCTAGGGTTTCAAACTGAGGGGTCCTTCCCAGTGTGGACATGTTCAGGATTTAACCTGGGACCTTCTACATTCAAACAGGTGATCTACCACTGAACTCTGTCCCTTCCTTTAAGGCAGCAGATTTTTAGACATTACTTTTTAAAACACAAGTGCGTATAAAAACTTGGAGATGGCCAACATCCTCTTTAAAGAGGCAATCCCCTTTCTATATCACAGAGGAGGGATTGCTAAAGTAGACAAAGATGATGTCTACTATAACATACATGTGTCTTATCTAAAAACAAAGTGCTGTATATATTTTCCTTCAGAACGATTGCTTTACTCATGCAAATTTATGCAAAATTGCTGAATTAGCGTCCAATCCTATCCAACTTTCCAGCACTGTGCAGCCGCAATGCAGCCCTGAGGTAAGGGATTGTTGCCCCCTGAAGCTTGATGCCTGGTGTAACTGCTACCCCCTGCACCCTCTTAGTTATGCTACTGCTGCCTCCCCACCACAGGTTGCAGTGCATGACCCATTGGCATAGCTGCACCCGAACTGGAAAATTGGATAGGACTGGGCCCTTAATTATCCAATGGCCAATCTCATCTGTTCTTGGAAGCTAAGCAGGGTCAGGCCTGGTTAGTACTTGGATGGGAGACTGCCTGGGAATACTGGGTGCTGTAGGCTTATACCATAGTCTTTCGAGACTGAAGGTTGCCAACCATATGATTAATCAAGTCAGGGCCAAATCGCACATTTCTGCAAATGTGTCCTTTGTTTTTTGGTCTATTTTTTTTAAAGAGTGCTGGAGGGGACCAAAAATGACACAATTCTGCAGCAGAGGACAGGGAGGCTTTAGCTCTTAACCCCTGCCATGGTTTTCACCCCAGTTATACCCACCTGCTGCTATTTTCATTTTTTTTTTAAAACCACCCTTGGTATTGAAATCGAAAAAAACAAAGGGTCCTGTTATGCAGTTGCAATAACTTGCGATGTGGTTCATTATATTTTTAAGCAAGTTGCAGACCTCAATGGCACAGTATGCTGTCACAGAAGGTATTCTGACATGGGTGGTCCTATGCATATTGATGTCATATGTTGTGACTCATGTTATTGTGATTGGGTATGAGAGTAAACTGCAAATGCAGACTATGGATTTTACATCTAAGGGGTATGCTTTAATGATTTTTCTTCTGCATTTCTTTTTCTATTTTCTTTTGTGTGTATATGTGCTTTTTCTACAGCGTCACAGATAGGACAACTGCTTAGATCAGGGTGTCAAACATAAGGCCCAGGGGCTGGATGCGGCCCCTGGAAACTTTTTATCTGGCTCTCAGGCTCTCAGTTGCAGAGCAGTGCTGAGGTGTTACCACTGAAACCATGGCCCACATGAAAATTGGGCTTTCCTGTATCTTGAAATATGATCCAGATTTGCGTATTTTCTCTTCTGTCATTTGCAGTTAATGAACTTCTATATGAGAGCAAGGTGCTGATTTCTGGCCATCAGCTGCTTAATGATGTCACTTTCTGCTTGATGACATCATTTCTGGCCCTCAGCAGGTGCCCTGAAAGCTAACTTCGGCCCTCTGTATGACACGAGTTTGACACCCCTGGCTTAGATAGTTGGGAAGGACTAGGTGTCGGGCAGCATTGTTCTATTAAGATGAGAATACTTGAAGATGTTTGACATGGATTTATACTTGATGAATGCTTGGAAGATTCAGCAGAAGACCAGACCAGCCCCCAGATTCACACAGAGCCCATCATGGAGTTCAGATGCACGTTGGTGAGCACTGAAACCGATACTGAACATTTCTGTTTCTTACATGGTGTTGCTGTGAATGTCTTTTGGATGTCTCCCATAGTGCAAAGAATAAATACGTACAGACTAAAATGCAGCACCTCCACTCCCCGTCTCTCACAAGCAGTCCCAAAGAATTGCTCTAGTTAATACTTAATGAATAGGTCTACTATGAAGAGACATTCCAAAGATGTCCCTGTTGGTTGGGATTTATGGAGCAATAAAACACAACGGGCATTGAATTTCAAGGTGATTATAGCACACCTCAAGTGGTATTTGGAGGCACAGAGCTGAAGGTGGAGTGCCTTTAATCACCGGAGAATTGTAATCATCTTCCCCAAATGCACTGCTTTCTATTAGGAAACCGGGTTTATCAATACCTTAAGGAAAACAGGAAGGCCTTATGTGCCTTCAGCTGGCATCGCTGATGCAGCTCTCAAGCAAGAAATCACTATTTATGTAAGAATTCTATTATTATTTATAAGGTAATAAGAGAGCAAGTAAAGCCATTTCATAACCATATGGTACATTTAGAGTTTTTATTGCTTCAGATTATAGCACTTGTGAAATAAGGAACAGCACCAGGTGAATTTGGGAGAAAACTGTTCTGTATTTCAAGAGTCTCTCTCTTTCTTTCTGTCATTATATTCTCATCCAGAGAAACAGCAACAGTCAAAATACTCCCTCAGAAATGTAGGTGTCCTTTTTTAAAAGGACCCGGTGGTTAGAGTGGTGAGGAAAATGAATGATGCCTTGAAAATGGAGAAGCTTGCCTTGAGAGACAAAGAACAGAAGAAGGCTCGAACAACGGTTCAGTATGAAGATGGCACACTTGTGATACTTACATATATGAAGTTTTTATTTGGAAAATACATAAAACAGGGAGAAAGCCCTCTTTAGAAACCACAACTAGAAATTAAAAGAAAAGTGAATAGGCTAACAGCCCAATCCTAACCAAACTGCCTGTGTTGTCATGCAGCTGTTCCAATATGGCCACTGCTGTATCCAGCATGGACAACAGGGCTGCTGGAGATCTCCCTGAAGTAAGGACATTTGTCCCTTTACATATAGCTATGTCAAGTAGCTATGTGGCTACTTGGACCCTCACCAGCCCCCAGCAAAATCACCAGCAAAATCGCTAGTACAGGTTGAGCAGCCCTATGTTGGTGGATCGGGGGGCGGAGGCGGGGGGGGTAGGATCTGCCTTTGGCTCATACCGCCCGGGCCGGATCCATCTACCCCATCCCCATCACTACTCGCCGCGCCCCAATAACCCCTCCCCTCCCCTGTTCCACCTCCACGTCATTTGGTGCTGCACTTACTGCCCTCAGTACTCAGTGCTTCTGTCACTGGTGCAAAAGACCACCAAGCTCCCATGCAGGTCTCTGTGCTGTAGATTAGTAGATTAACAGCCCAATCCTATCCACACTTTCCTGGGAGTAAGCCCTATTGACTCTAATGGGACTTACTTCTGAGTAGACATGCATAGGGTTGGGTTGCCAGGGCCGAATCCCATCCAGCCTTCTAGCACTGTTGCAACCATGCCAACAGGGTGTGTGCTGCATCCTGCATTGTAGGGGGTGGTCATGGAGGCCTCCTCAAGGTTAAGGAACATTTGTTCCCTGAACTTGGGGCTGCATTGTGGCTTCATCAGTTCTGGAAAGTTGGATAAGATTGGAGCTCAAGTGGCTGTGTAAATAAAAAGTATTTGAAAGGTGTGCAAGAACTTCACGGCCTGCTTGACATGAGATCAGCTAAGAAAATGATATAATTGGAGGTATTGATATAGAAACAATGAGATACACAGCCTTTTTCAGGACATCATTCGTAGGAGACAAGTTATTAAATCTCTAATTAAACATAGATATTCTTGTGTCTTTCAACACATGAAATCACTGTGGATTTTCTGTGCTGCAAACAATGGATGCTGTTGTACACACATTAATGACAACAATGCAGGAACCCATTTTTCCCACCAAAATCCCCAAGCAAGGAAGTAAAGTGTTAAGATCTGTTTCAGTGTCTGTGTTGGGAAAAGGGTGATGGGTGTAAATTAATCCATGCAGTGGCATGCAGTGGAAGATCCTTTTTTTCTAGAAGCCCCCTCTACTTGCTGCAAATAATAAAACAGGAGCTGAGGCAATAACAAGGGTTAAAGAGAATACTTTACTTAGAGCATGAAACATGTACATCTCTGTGGGTAGTACAGGTCCTAGGCTTTGAAACAGCGAATCCTAAAGCTATTCCCTTTGCATAGGTGAGCTCAGGGCTTATGGAGGGAGCTGCTATGTGTTGAGGGGGGGGGAGAGAAAACACTAGAGTAGGGACACACCTCTGCAAGTCATAGAGACAAAACCATCTGTGACAGGTAGCCGTGGAGTCATCTGCCTCCTGGACAGAATGTACACATTCTCAATGGTCTGAACCAGGGGTGTCCAAAGTTTTTGGCAGGAGGGCCACATCATCTCCCTGACACTGTGTCGGGGCCGGGGAAAAAAAGAATTAATTTACATTTAAAATTTGAATAAATTTGAATAAATTTACATAAATGAATATATTAAAGATGAACTTATATGAATGAATGAAGGTCTTGCAATAGCTCAAGGCCTATAAAAGGCCTTGCACAAAGCAAGGCTGGCCTTTCCTTTGCTGCCGCCGCTGCATCACAGATGTGAAACAGCAAGCAGTGGAGGGAGCTCTCATCCCACAGCTCATGCGAGAGGTCAAATAGTCGCCCTCACGCTGAGAGCAATTGCATCGGGCCAGTGAGGGCTCCAACAAATCTCCGGAGGGCTAGAGGCTCATTGGAGACGGGGGGCTCCCTGAGGGCCGCATTGAGAGGCCTCGAGGGCCACAAGTGGCCCCAGGGCCGGGGTTTGGGCACCTCTAGTCTGAACCATACTGAAGCATTTAGTGGGAGGTGCCATCAGTCCGTTTTGTTCTGTGGTCCACTAATGTTCTCAGGAGTTGAGCAGCATTATAGTATAGGTCCAAATCTGGCACAACAAGATCACCTTTAGCTTAGGACCTGCTGATAATTAAAATATGATAATCTCAGTTTCCAATTTGAGTACATAAAAATAATTTATTCCATCTAGCCAGAGTTTGAATTGGTAAATGTAGTGCAATTGTGTGAAATAAGGATTCTTGGCAAGATGTTCATCTGCTCTGTTGCTAACCCAGCTGATCATGCTAATTTATCTGTATTCCATTTTTGAATATCAGATTGAATGCACATAAGTGCCAATAGTTTGGTTTACATAGGTCATTTAATGAGGGAGGAAATGTGATATTCTAGATGTTGCCAAGGCCTCATAATCCAAAAAGGTAAAGGCAAAAGGTAATTTATTTTCTAAATTGGCCGTTATAGCCAATCTTATCAAATCCAACTTATAATAGCTTTGTCACCAGAGGCATGTGCAAAACCATCAAGTAATGAGATGATTTCTGATAGTACTGATGTTGGCTTAGTAATGTAAAAAGTGATATAATCCACAAATAGACCCACTTATAATGTACTTTTACAGCCCAATCCTATAAACGGTCAGTGTTCTAGCATCATTCCTACTGATTTCTGTAAAGTAGCCAGCTCTGTCGTAAAAGGGGATCCAGCAGTATGCTCAGTAGCGCACTGCTGGGGTGCAGAAGGAAAGGCTGGAGCATTCCTGTATGCATCATTGGCTCTCCCACTGTCTACCAAAACAGGTACATCAGTGGGAGAGGTAGGAGGGGTGCCAAGAGGGCAGAATGGGAGTGAGCAGGCATGAAACCGAGAAGGGAGAGGGTGGGGGATGGATGGATGGATTGGGGAAAGGGGTGGGTTTGGTAGCAGCAGTGAATCCTAACCCCCTTCCTGGACCCAATTCTATAGTGCAGGTCCACATGGACCTGTGCCAGTTATTTAGCTAGCACAGGTCTGAGTAGTCCCCCTTCCCACAGAGGCTTACCCCTGGATAAGGAACAATTGTTCCCTTACCTCAGAGAGACCTCCACAACTCCCGCCCCCCCCCCCACAGATAGCATTAGCCATTTTGGTGCTGCTGCATCGATGGGGGGGGGGAGAATTGGACTGGGCTCTTAGGGATAGCTTTCTAACCATAAGCAAACTGTATGGTAGTTTGGAAATACAATGGTGTTTATGATTTCACTCTTTTCTTCATGAGTGCAACA
The DNA here is from genome assembly GCF_035046505.1 of Tiliqua scincoides. Classification (NCBI taxonomy): domain Eukaryota; kingdom Metazoa; phylum Chordata; class Lepidosauria; order Squamata; family Scincidae; genus Tiliqua; species Tiliqua scincoides. Next base: position 93,093,882 of record NC_089821.1, on the reverse strand, counting down.
CAGCATGTCAAGAGCCTGTACACATACATTTGGTATATGCGTAGCCTCTGACCAGAGCCACGCATGCACATATGAAGAATGGGAGGCGAGTGTAATTCTTCCACACATTCCTGGTCATATCCACCCGTTGTTAACCTTGTTAATTCATCACCTCTTGTTACCTCCCTGCCTTGCTCTAATTCCGTTCTGTATTCACTGGTGGTGGCAGCAAAATCATATTTGTGACAAGGATTATCTTGTCATAAGTATAGAAATGACAGGCTTCCCCCCCTTGTAATTTCCATATTTGATGCATGAAAGAAGACTTAATTCCTGTTTGAATAAACAACGTAATAAGGTTATTGAGAAGAGAGACCATTACTATATAAAATTATGTTTAAGTGGCAAATATAATTAACATTGGATTGTAATTACACTAATTACAAGTCACATTAAGATACTCCAGTAATGACAAAGTGAGCCCCCTATAATTGAATGGAATAAGTAGGAAAACATGTGGCTCACACTAATTACCTAAATGAGATAATACATCTTTGCAGCGACAGTCATGCTCAGTGTTATTACATAGGCAAGACAGTCTTATAAATTTTTTTTTAAATCTAATTTCCTTCCTTCTTTCCATGACCCTATTTCACATCATCAGCACTTTCAATTTTTTCCCTTGAGCCAAAAATAGAACAATCTCATAGTTAAGCCTCTAATTTTACCTGTTGAAACACCACGGTTTCTGTTATTGGACTTTGCTTCTGCACAAAAAAAGTCCTACTGCTTTGAAAAAATAACAGTATCAGTTACAGCCCAATCCTAACCTACGCTGGAATAGGTGCGGCGGCCAGCCTGTGCTGTATCCAGTGCAGGGTTGGGCTGGCTGTGGCTCAGCCCGGAGCAAGGGGAAATACTTCCCCTTACCCCAGGTAATGCGGCAGCAGCCCCAATGGGGCTACTTGAATCTGTGCTACTAAAGAGGTGGCGCAGATCTGAGCAGCCTGGTGCTGCACAGGATTGCCTCGGAGTAGGGTTAGGATCTGGCCTAAGCGCTGGATCCTGGCTCCACCCCCTGCCCATTTACTGCATTTTTGCAACACCCCCTTACTGCACTTAAGTGCATCCCCTTACTGCACTTTTGCGACACTTCCAAGCCGATGCAAGGGACTTGTGCTGGGCCAAGGGCGAGTCAAGGCTGCGCCCTTAATAATATCACTTAACACAATTGTCAGGCCTTTGACATCCCAGGTCCTGAATTCTTGTAAGCCAGGATGTGGCAGGAGGGGCCTTGATGTCCAGGCCTGGTATGAAATGCAAACGAAGGAACAGCAGCACTATATATGTATGCTGATGCAATCAGCTGCACCTGTTGCAGGTGGGAGTCACGTGACTTGGGGAGAGATGAATGCAGAGTCACGTAGGTTATGGTGGAGTGGTGCAATGCACCACTGGACAGCCAATCAGAAAGGTTCACAAGAACATAAGAACATAAGAACAGCCCCACTGGATCAGGCCATAGGCCCATCTAGTCCAGCTTCCTGTATCTCACAGCGGCCCACCAAATGCCCCAGGGAGCACACCAGATAACAAGAGACCTCATCCTGGTGCTCTCCCCTACATCTGGCATTCTGACTTAACCCATTCCTAAAATCAGGAGGTTGCGCATACACATCATGGCTTGTACCCCATAATGGATTTTTCCTCCAGAAACTCGTCCAATCCCCTTTTAAAGGCGTCTAGGCTAGACGCCAGCACCACATCCTGTGGCAAGGAGTTCCACAGACCGACCACGCGCTGAGTAAAGAAATATTTTCTTTTGTCTGTCCTAACCCGCCCAACACTCAATTTTAGTGGATGTCCCCTGGTTCTGGTATTATGTGAGAGTGTAAAGAGCATCTCCCTATCCACTCTGTCCATCCCCTGCATAATTTTGTATGTCTCAATCATGTCCCCCCTCAAGCGTCTCTTTTCTAGGCTGAAGAGGCCCAAACGCCGTAGCCTTTCCTCATAAGGAAGGTGCCCCAGCCCCGTAATCATCTTAGTCGCTCTCTTTTGCACCTTTTCCATTTCCACTATGTCTTTTTTGAGATGCGGCGACCAGAACTGGACACAATACTCCAGGTGTGGCCTTACCATCGATTTGTACAACGGCATTATAATACTAACCGTTTTGTTCTCAATACCCTTCCTAATGATCCCAAGCATAGAATTGGCCTTCTTCACTGCCACCGCAGTGGCACAAGACTGTCTTGTGATGATGAGGTCGCCCTATTCTGTTTGGCTGGCCCTGGTATATATGGGGGCAAGAACAGACACCAAATGTGGGTTGCTATAGTGGAGTTTCTGCGTGTTGTGCTGCTGGTTTGTTCTGTGACTTGGACTGCTTATCGTGACTATTCCTTGCTGGATCCCTGACTTTTGGACCGTTTGACTGACTACTCTTCTGCCTGCTCCTTTTACCAATACATGCTTCTGCAACAAACAAGCCTGTGTCTGCTTCTTTGGCTGTGTTTGAGATCGCCTGCTTCTTGTGCTATCTCCCTACTCTCTGCTATCAGGAAGGCAAGGGCTATCCTCCCCTGCTGCCCTGAAAACAATGAAGGTAAGATTAGACCTTCTTACAGACACTGAGCTGTCATCAAAAATAACTTACTTGTGCCTGCATTCCCTGATTCCCCATCAGTGTGCACACTGGGTCATCTGGCCTCTAGGGCAAAGTCATGCATTAGAGCCCCTATGACACCTTCCTCCCATCCTCTGATGCTGCACTGGGCACTAATATTACAACTAGTGCTGAGGATTCAGGGGTTGGTTTGGCCAGGTGGGTTTACTGATGGTTGTGGGCCCTCAAGTGATACCCCACCTGGTTAATTGCCCTGCTGCCCATAATTGAAACTCACCTCACCATGTGATGTGATATAATCATAATGCCATGAGTTTCTCCACCTTGAACAAACCTGGTTGGTCTTCTCCACCAGTGTCAATCAACAGTCTGGGAAGACTCCCAGCCTGATGTTGTAATGTGGCACAATGAGCTTCACTAGCCATTATGGGGAAAAGGGAAAAACTAAATGTGTGCCACTGTTTTTAGTGACAGTCACCCAATATGGCTAGTTCTTCCCTAATTTTCTGCTGTAGTTCCACCTGTTTGGGCTTAGAAACCAATAGAAAGCTATGGCCAATGCTTATTCACACACACACAAGTCTATTCTTACATGTGTCATTCACACACATACAATAAATTCAGATTAACTCAATTTGAGAGAATTAGCAATACTTCTAGAGCGAGAGGCCAAATTCAGCAGTGTCTGACAGTTTTGGGATCATTGACTTGGGTGAGCATTGCAAGCAACCTCAAAATGCCTTTAATTAGGCAACCAGTAATCAAGCGACAGGGATTTTCAAAAGAAGATACAGGCAAACAAGAAAAAGGCACATTTATTTTCCATTACTGTGCTTTCCCCATTTTAGGTCACTGTCCTCTCAGAGAAGGTCATCATCCCTGCTGCTAACGTATCAGCGCTGCGTTTCCCTCTCTCCATTTTGTGGTATATTTTTCCCTGCTGGAATACCTCCATACCACTAGTTTTGCTGGGCTGTCCCACAGTCAGGAAGTCCTCCACTCCATGCTATCTGCCTGCCAGATTGTTCCACAGCTGGGACATCTCTCCACTTTGCAAAGCTGTCCCACAATCAAGAACCTCTTCTGTAGCCCCTTTCTTAGGTAGCCCCCCTTCCCTTTGGAGTAGCTACCTTCCCTGGCTCAAGGAGCACCCTTTTTTGCCACAATTTTCTCCCATCTAAAACCTGGGAATTGTGCAGCCCAATCTTTGCTGCTTAGACAGACATCATTCACTAATTCTACCCATCAGAACAGGGTTGGGAATCCCTGCTTCTCCCTTTGATCTTCATAACAGATTCTTCTTTTTGTCTCTCCCTTCTAAAGCCTCCATTTTTGTGTGCATATTTCAAAGCTTCCTGCTAATCACCTTCTTCTGCTGGCTGACTGGGGAGGAAATCCAGTATAGCACAGCCTCATTTTCTCCTTTCTCTTTCCAGTTAACTCTTGCTTGTCCAAATGCAGCCATTTATAAGTTTCACTTGCAACCATTAAAAAGTTCTGTGAACGCTCTCCAAAATACAGTAATGGAAAATAAATGTACCTTTTCCTCCATGTTACCTCTTCCTCTCTCCCCCTCTTCTTTTTTCCAATCCAGGGAGTGGAAGGAGAATGAGGAGAAGTGAAAGCAAGTAGCTGGACAGGGATGGGCATCCCCACCAATCTGTTGCTTAAAGCATGGGTCGACTGTCCCTGTTTATAGGGAGAGATAAATTACACAGGAAACTGCCTTCTCTCAGGTCATTGACCTTTGTAGGCCATTATTGCTTATGCTGACTGGCAGTAGTTTTCTATAGTCTATGGTTTCAGTCAGAGATCTTTTTCCTTTTTCTAGTCCCACCTGGAAATGGTGGAAATTTCCAGGTAGGATTAGTCCGAGAGCCCTGCTGGATCAGTCCAAAGGCCCATCTAGTCCAGCTTCCTGTATCTCACAGCAGCCCACCAGATACCTCAGGGAGTACACAAGACAACAACAGACCTGCATCTTAGTTTCACTCCCTTGCACCTGGAATTCTGAAGTAGCCTACTTCTAAAACCAGGAGGTTGCATGAAACCATCACGATTTGTAACCTGTGATGGACTTTTCTTCTGCCCAAAAAAGGGTATGTGAATGTGGCTGCCAGACAGTGGTTGCACCTTAGAACTTCTACTGCCACTACTATGGGAAATGTAAGATTTCCCATTCTGAAGGAGTTGCAGCAGGATAGATGGGGTCCCAACAGCATATGCAGGTCATATTTTGCATGTGTTTATTCCAGTCCTAAACCACCCTCATGCAGGTAAGTCTTTTGCTGCATATTTGCTTCCAAACGATGTGTTTATTAGCACTGGAATGTGAACTTATTTTCTACTTGCAACTCTCATCTCTTAAAAAGTCAGGGAGGACTGGCCATCATATTTTCCACTTGCATATTAAAAATGCATATAAAATTGAGATTTAGGTTAGCAGAATTATCAAAGGAATAATTTTAGCAGATTTTCAGCACAGAGGCTGTGTGTACTTGTACTTGAATGTCTGATAGATAAAAAGGAGACAAAATGTTCTACTTTTCAGCACATTTTAATCCACAGCTGCTGCACAGACTGGTGTAGAATGTGTTAGCTTGAACTGTGATTTCCCTCCCCCCACCCTCAATATGAGGTTTACTATTTTTAGCCTCCTCGATATGTAGTATTGCCAGGAGTAAATATTTTAATTTTGATAAATAATGGCTGAAAATGTTTAACAGAGAACACATGATCATACTATACATGTAATGTGTTATGAATCACAATTTTAATATACTTATGGCCTGATCGTATTCTAGGCCAGGGCTGGTCTCCTGAGTGCTGCTTGGGAGACAGCTATTGCAAACATGCTGTAAGGCATGTCTTGGCAGCTAGAGGGAAGGAGGCACCGGTGGGAAAGCCAGTGCAAGTGGGCGCTGGGCCTCTGCCCTGGTTGGAGGACCACCAGAATCCATCAATGGTAAATTCCCTGCCAAGTGATAGGGAGGCATTCTGGGGTAAGGAGAGGGCAGAGGGAAGGTGGTGTGGGGAGAGAAACTGGGTGGGGAGTAGGGCAGTTCAGGCATGGGAGGGGCCGGGGTTGGTAAAGGAGGCTGCCTGCACCTGAAAGCCCTACACAGGTCTACTTGGATCTGCACCAGAGATTGAGCTGATCTAGATCTAGGTAGACCCATAGCGGCTGCCAGGGCTTGAATGTTCAGAAGCCCTCTAGCTGTCTCCCTGGCGCTGTGGGATACAGTGATGTCTGTCTCTTCACTGCTGTACAGTGACATGGGCAACCCCATTACGATTGGGCTGTTATATTAGTCAGGGGGATGAGTGGCTAGAGGCTGTCCAATAGCTGCCCCTCCCATGAGTTGTAAGAAAAATCAGTTATGAGCTGACAGGTATCAGGAAACGTGAACACTACTACCAGAACAAAGCCTCTTCTCACCTCAATTCTTATTCCATTAATTCTAGGCCCCCAATTGCTTTCCCTAGCCAGGCTATTTAGTCTGAAACACTAAATGTGATTTTCTACCACTTTGTATGATAAGGAAGATTATTTTATCATAATCTAGACAAACATATTGTCAGTATTACATACAAAATATATTGTTATTTTTGTACATCTTGCTTTTCGACAAAGCAATTTACACGCGCAAAAGGCAGGAGATGGTGTCCCAAAGCAGCTCACAATACAGCAAGAAACACTGATACCAGCAAACAGTCTCTGGCTGTTTGCTCTGGCAGCCACTGCCTATTGAGTGATGGAGCAGATTTCCCACCATTGGTCCAGGATTTATGCAGCTGGATCCCAAAATCCATCAGTGTTAAGTGCTGGATAGGATTGGGCTGCAACTTTGTCCCAAAGATGACATACCTTGTTTAAGTAATCCATGATACCAAAGGCTTTCACTGTGGATTGGTTTTAGTGGTTTTGTGTTAATTTATATTATAGATTGTATTTTATTTTTATTGATGCTGCATGTTAGTCACCTTGGACTGCTTGTAGATGAAATGCAGGATATAAATCTTTATAATAAATAACGTAAATAAATGTATGGGATCAGAGTCCAAGTTGTTCTTCTATGAATGGAAGACCTTCTGTTCTTGCAAGGAAGAAGCAGGATATCTGATAATTCCCCTTTATTGTTAAGAATATTTATGTAATACTTCTCAACCAAGAAGTTTCCAAAGCACAAAGCTTATCTATCCCAAAGGGCTCATGATCTTTAAAAACAAAAACAGACACAAGGGAGACATTGGCAAACAGACGCTGGAAAAGTCAATATGCTGGGATGCACATGGGCAGTTGCTAAAACTCCTCCCTCTGCAGACCTCTGTGTCTTCTCTCCAAATCTGCTCCTGGTTGCAGAACTCTCTGGAATAATATAGGGATACTGTACTGCCACTGAAAGGGAGAACTGGGGAAAATAATCCCTCTGCTCCCTGTGCAAATGGAAGTTCTTCCATTTCTGTAATAGCAGCTTAGGAAAAATCAACCCCTGAGTCAATATTTGCCATATCCAAAATTTCAATACATGTTCTGTTGTCTTAAAGAACTCAGATTTGAAATTGTGTCCTCCAGGAGACTTAGTAGTTTCTTAATAATCAGAACTGGCCCACATACCCCCACGTACCCACGTACCTATGCCTAAATCCACGCATGCACACGTATGTATGAATGGCTATCTTTTTTTTTTTTTTTTAATTTTCCCCTGGGACACTGTTCTGCTGTAGTGAAATGGCTTTTTGTGGTAGCTGTGCAACTGCCAGCAAATATTTGTGGCACTCAATTTCCTCATTCCCTTGCTAAATAATGCCCCGGATGCAGAATGAGCCAATCTCCTCTCACCAACACAGCCCCACTGATCTTTCCCAACCCAGCAGCCCCCAACCCGCTAATCTTCACATCTGCCCCTCCAGCCCTATTGATCTCCCATAGCAACTCAGCAGCAGTTTTATACATATTATTTTTTAACACATGTAAAAAATGCATTTGCAATAGATGCAACTTCAAATACACAATATATATTTTTTAATTTTAAGATCAATAACACAACATACATAAAACACATCGTGCGTGTGAATTCACTAGAGAAGTCGATGATGTTATGAATTGTCAGTGGAACCAGAAGAAGAGGTAGGCAAAGCATGTGTGGCTTGATACCATCGAAACAGATACAAAGATGAATGTCCAACAATTGAAAGAAGCCGTGCCTCTGAAGTTGCCAAGCGTTAGATATGACTGAATGGATGACACACACACATGCAAAACATACAGGTGGGCTTCTGTATCTGCAGATCAGGCATCCACAGATTCAGGTATCCATAGGTCGCGGGGAGCCTGCCCCCCTCTGCCAACTCCCATTACCCTCATTTTTGTGTACTAGCACTGGTTTCTTCCTTAAACAAAGTGAAATTGTTGCTGAAATGAAGAGTGACTGAACCAGCCTGCATGCTAGATGGAGCCTAGCTGAACATTAACAGCAAGTGCTTCCTGTTTACGTTGAGTTAGTCTCCTTCAGAAGCACAATGTCCTGCCCCAGTACCCACTGCTGTGGCTTTGTAACCCTGTTACAGGGGAGGGGAGCCTCCACATGACAAGGGGAGCCTCCATATGAGAAGGAATGGAGGTCCGAAACCTCCAGGGAGAACCTGGACTGTGGGGCACCTGCCACAGCCATTAATCAGATGCCTGAATTGGCTTTTTCATTTCACTCTGATAATGATTTAACTAAATTTGCCTGTCCTGGTTTTATCAACCAAATATATATTGGTGGTGCTTTATTGCTTCCACTAGTTAGCAAATAATAATTTGGCAGCAAGAATATACTATTTCAGAGCAAGTCCACCAAATGTGAAAAAAACAACAGCTATTAGCTTGTCAAAAGTCACAATTCTGAATCTGCTTTCCATCAAATGAAACATGTATTTGTTTGTTTATTTAGTGTATATTGATATCCCACCTTTCAATCAAAAAATTAAATTAAAAAATCACAAAATAAAAATTAATAATTCAACAGAAAACACACCATAAGACAGCAAATAAAATAATAATAGTAAAACCACATAGCAGTAAATGTCAATAGCAGACTCAATAAACACACACACACATTAGCATAATTGTTCATTAAAAGTATGAGTAAATAATAGAGTTTTACCATGCTACCTAAAACTAGCAGCAGGTGGAAAGCAAGCATCTCTGCAGGTATTCCACAACCAGTAACCATCACAAAAAATGGCCTCTCTAAGTGGGAAACAGAGAAGAACCCCCAAAGGTTATCTTAGAGCCCAATCCTTTGGTGTCCTTATGCTGACAGATCTTGTGATCTATCATTGTAAGGTCCTGGCTGCCATCCTGCAAGCAGCTCCAATAGCAGGTGGTTTGCTAGCAATGACACAGGAGCAGGGAAGGCCTATGCTGGCAGTGATTGGCTGCTGCACTCATTCTTGAGCAGGTAGGTCAGTGGAGTGAGTAGTTTGGGGGGGCATTTTGAGCAATTCGGGGGTGGGGAAAAGGCTGGGTCAGGGGCAGGAGGGGAAAGAACTCAGCAGTAGTGGTGCACACTGATATCATATCTCCCTTTGTCCAGCCCAGCACACTTCTGAACTCTCCTCAGACTTATGCCAGCTAAATAGCTGACATGGGTCCAAGGAGATATACTGGAAGGCAGGTGTATTTTTACTTACCTTTCCTGAGCCATCTGGTCATCCCCCCACCACCATAGCAGGGATGGGCAACTTGACTTGTAACACTCCAACTTGAGTCATCAAACATGCGTTTCCTAGACTTCTGCAGATTTGACACACATATTTTGAAACCAGAAGTGATTCGGGAGTTTTTCTTGGGAGCAAGTGGTTGCTCGGGTTCATAAGGAACCAATGCACTGCTACCTTCTGCACTGCTACATTCACTCGAAGAACAGCAGAACTTTTGTTTACAGATGGGATGGGAACATCAGGGGAGTATTAAATGAAAACTCTCTCTCTCACACACACCACCACGACCGCCACCACCACCATTTTTTCTGTGGAGCTGTGCCTGACTTTATTGAAAAGACTTGGATTTGAGTCAAGAGTTCCAAAAAAGGCTCCAGCTGAATCCAGAAGGCTGCCCCTTAAAACACATACACGAGTTGAGTCAAAGAGGGTGGGGACTCAGAATCTGACTTAAGTTTCGCTGCAGTGGATTGGCACATCCCTGCATGATAGCATACAGCACATACTCCATCAGTGGCATTGTGTGCATTGGCATTGGGCTGGCAGGGGATAGCTATAAATGACTGGGCAGAGTCAAATGGGAGCAGACAGCAATTGCTAGTTTTTAAGAATCTCAAATTTTCCAATTCCATCTCGTCGTGGACTTTTTAGATGGGACACGTGATGACCATAGGGATGGAAACTGCCTTGGTCGCCTTGGTGGATGACCTATGCCGGGGACTGGACGGGGGAGTGCGTCCCTGTTGGTCCTGCTGGACCTCTCGGCGGCTTTCGATACCATCGACCATGGTATCCTTCTGGGCCGATTGGCCGAGTTGGGAGTTGGAGGCACTGTTTTGCGGTGGTTCCGCTCCTACTTGGAGGGTCGGTCCCAGATGGTGGTGCTGGGGGATGCCTGTTCGACACCCTGGCCCTTGAGGTGCGGGGTGCCGCAGGGTTCAATTCTGTCCCCCACGCTATTTAATATCTACATGAAACCGCTGGGAGAGGTCATCCGGGGGTTTGGAGTGAGGTGTCATCAATATGCTGATGACACCCAGCTCTATCTCTCCTTTCCTCCAGACTCCAGGGTGGCGGTTGAGGGCCTGGAGCGCTGTCTGGAAGCAGTGAGGATCTGGATGGGGGCTAACAAGCTGAAATTAAATCCGGATAAGACCGAGGCTCTCCTAGTTCGGAAATCCTCGATGCAGGTGCTGGATTATCGACTTGCTCTGAATGGGGTTGCACTCCCTCTGAAGGAGCAGGTTTGCAGCTTGGGGGTCCTCCTGGACTTGCAGCTGCTCCTGGATTCCCAGGTGGCGGCTGTGGCTAGGGGGGCCTTTGCTCAGCTTCGGCTGGTGCGCCAGCTGCGACCGTGCAGACCTGGCCACGGTGATCCATGCCACGGTGACATCGAGGTTAGATTACTGTAACGCGCTCTATGTGGGGCTGCCCCTGAAGACAGTTCGGAAACTACAATTAGTACAGAATGCGGCGGCCCGTGTGGTCACCGGAGCCAGGCGGTTTGACTCTGTCAGCCCGCTTCTCCGGGGGCTACATTGGCTGCCCATTCGTTTCTGGGCCCAATTCAAGGTGCTGGTTTTGACCTTTAAAGCCCTATACTGCTCTGGGCCAGGATATCTTAGAGACCGCCTACTCCCGTACAATCCGGTTCGCCATCTCAGGTCATCAGAGAAGGCCTTTATGCAAGTGCCGCCACCCAAGGAGGTCCGGGGGGCGGCTGCAAGAAATAGGGCCTTCTCGGTAGTGGCACCAACATTATGGAACTCCCTTCCCCTTGACTTGAGAATGGCTCCCTCTCTTGAGAGCTTTCGGCGAGGCCTGAAACACTGTTGTTTAAACAAGCCTTCTGATTTCTGGCCTTCTTAACTTTTTTATACATCTTTTAGTTTTACAGGCTTGATTCCTCGGTGAGCTGCTCTTTTACTCTTTTAATCTGACTACTGTTTTTATGGCCCTGTAGTGTGTTTTTAAATGTTTTTATCTGCTTGTATTAATGTTTTTAAAATCTATTGTTTTTTTTTAATATGTTGTTAGCCGCCCTGGGTCCCGTTAGGGAGAAGGGCGGGATAAAAATAAAGTTTTATTATTATTATTATTATTATTATTATTATTATTATTATTATTATTATTATTATTATTAAATGCTTTTCATCTTTAGTCAAATTCTGGAGGTAAAGTCTGGTTTAGGTCAGATTAATTCCAGTAGGTTCTTGGTCTGTTCAAGACATAGCCTGTAGCTTGAGACTAACTGCCCATTCCTATCCCCCACCACTGGCACCGAAGCAGCCATGCTGGCTGAGTGCATGCTGCATCCCATGGTGGGTGAGTGTAATTGGATAACAACTGGTGCACATGGGTGCTGCCAAGATCCACCCTTCCCTCACCTTCCCTATCCCCTGCCCTCCCCCAGTCTTCCCTAAAACTCCCCCCCCTGCTCTGCCTGCCCACAGCACACCTCTGCCACCAAGTTACCAGTGCCAATAGAAGCTTCTGGATTTGCTGCTGTGCAGCATGCACCATTAACTGACATATGTTGTTTGCCTTTGTGCATTTGTTGATCTAAATTGGCAGGCAGACTTCAGTGCTTGTTGTTTCACACTTGCAACCTTTCTGGATCAGAACTTGTTGAGTATTGGTGCTGCTTTTTGCTGTCCTTTCCAGGCAAGCACTTTCAGCACCGGTCCTCATGCTCCAGCAGATAGCAAGCAATACTCTAGCAGCATCTAGTGACAGAGCCAGCATTGCAGCATTGTGCTATATTAACTTACATACGAAAGAATAATCAATGAAACAGCCAGATGATCCTTCAATTCATTATCTATGGGTGGATGGGGAAAACCTTTGAGGCTCCTAGGGCTAGAACGAACATAATGTTGGGACTCCTAACTTCTCTGAAAGCGAGAAGTTCTAAAGTCTGTGCTACTAGGTTGTATTTCCTTTGGATGAGAGCACACACGAAACTTGTGGTGTATTCATTTTACAAATATACAAGCAGAGCATAAATGGAAGCACCCTGCAGCTAGCCCACATTAGATCCTCAGGGAGACAACCTCACTTCCAAAGGGTTTTCAGCCAATCCACAGTTCTCTTTCTCTCTGCCTCTTCCAAACTACAATGTTGTGGCATGCGCACAGAGTTCACGTTCCTTCCATCAGTTGGAGTGGTGCTATCTCCCTCAAAGTCTGATAGGAATGGCATTCAGACACAGAGAGATTCTCAAGTATCTCATGACTATTTGTTCCCACACAGTGCCCATTCTGGGCAATTAAGCATCAATCTGCCTAATGAAGGAATGGGTAGCCAAGAGTGTATAATAGTAGTATACAAAGTAATGACAGAAGAAAGCTTTAAAAAACAACAGCCATTTGATCTCTGTGATTTCTGTTTATTTCAATTTCACATGCATTTGCATGTGTTATATCGTTAATTTTTTATGTTTTTTGCTAGTTAAAGTAAACGTGCAAGCTAAATAAGGCTATGCGTTGACAGTCATTTTTTTTTTTACTTTCATCCATGCTCTGGTCCCTAACTAGTGCAAGGTATACCTGTATAAGGGTTGTGTACTATGAAGAGGAACATCCTCATGAAGAATTAAAGACAGAGCAGGCAAGCCAGGAGGCTTGCGCTGCATCTAGCGCAGGTTCGTTGGGTGCAGCAGCTCAGCCACAGGTAAGGGGAAGCTCTTCCCCTTACCCCTGGATAAGGGCTGCGTGCCCCAGTGGGTCTCCTCGGACCTGTGCCACCTCTGGAGGTGGTGCAAGTCCGAAGAGAGCAGAGCATCTGGAAGCTGCTCCATTCTCTCTGGGGACGGGGGTTGGGAACCAGCATAACCGCCGGGTCCCAGCCCCAACCCTGGCTCCCTGTGCACCTGCCCCTGGGGCCGCCCATCACCTGCCCTCCCCCACCCAGAAACAACCCCTCCCTGCCCCCCACACCTACCTTTGCCGCTTGTGTCGGCGCAAGTGCACCGACACAAGCAGCAGCACTGGAGCTGCCACGGAGGCTTCTGCCTGCCGCCGCGGCTCCCACCCACAGAGGCGCAAACATGCTTTATGGCATGTTTGCCTCCAGGGCCTCCTATGCCAGCATAACTGCCAGGATTGCGCCCTAAGTTGTACCGTACAGGTTGAGTCTATTATTCGCGAGGGTTCTGTTCCCAGAACTCACGTGAATGGCTAAAATTGCATTAAAGTAAATCCATTTTAAAAACAGTGTCGCTTTGCTATTTAAAAACAGCCTCACTGGCCTTTGTGATGTAAGACAGAGTCATTAAGCAGGCAATCCATCAATCAGTCTCTCTCCAGGCCCTTAAAAGGCTTCATTCCAAGCCAGTGACCCCTTCCTTCATCCAGAGCAAAGTGATTATTTTTCTTTCACATGCACAGGGGAAAGGGAGAATTCTAAGTCCCCAGAGAGAGAATGATTGATGGCTTGTCAGCCAACTTCCCTCTCTCGCATTAACAAAGCTATTGTCAAACAATTGTTTTCCTTTAATTTAAAGGCCCCTTCTCATAGCATTGAGATAGAAAAATCCATGGATAATTAGGCTATACCTGTAATCGCTTCTGCATGACTGTCTCTCTACAACCGTAAGAAAGCTGTTTTTTAAACTGTGATTTTAAAGGGATGGATTTTTTTCCCTTTCTCCAGGGATCAGCACATTCCTTCTCATTTGCAGTGGCCATTCGTGTTGAGTCAAATTCGTGTATAAAAAAATAATGGTATAACAAGGTTGGACCTGCATGTCCATGAGGTTAACTACTCTCAATAGAAGAGACAATGTTGGAGTCAGGTTTTTGCGCAAGTGACTGTGGGCCCAATCCTCTCCAAATTTCCAGCACTGATAAAGCTGCAATGGAGCCCCAAGGTAAGGGAACAAGCGTTTCCTTACCTGGGGGAGGCCTCTGTGATTGTCCCCCCAACTCAAGATGCCACACATGTCCTGTTGGCATGGCTGCACCAGTGCTGGAAAGTTGGATAGGATTGGGCCCTTCACCAATGACCAACTGCTCCACAGATGTGAAAAGGAAAATCAGGCTTGCTGTACACACTGACTTCTTGTTCGTGCTTACCTTTTGGGGCTTGCTACAAGCTTAATTTGCTTTTAATTTCAACATGAAAAATGCTCTATAAGCGCTGGTATTATTAAAATTATATTATTATAAATCAAGTTGCAGGGAACTTAACATTTTTTTTTAATTCTTGTGAAATAAAAATGCTTTAGGCTGTCACTCGGCTAATCAAACTACCCAAGTTAATTTAGTTGCTGTTATTTAGAACAGTAAATCACTCACTCTGGTATAAATGTAGCTCGCAGCCATTCAAGGCACATAATCTTCACCAAAACAGAGTAATTTGTTCCAATTTGATTGTGTCAGCATTGGCATCTCAGCACTAATGTAGAATGCAAGGATTAGGACTTAACAACAGTTTCTATTTAAAAGTATTTGACATGCCAATAGCTAATGCATTCTAGGATGGAAAACAGTGCGTCGGAGCCCTGCAATGTATTCCCCACCTTTTGCTTTAATGGCCGGAATATATGTTTGATTCTCTAATTCCTGTTGTAAAACATGCCTAATCCAAAATTCAACTGAATTGTGTTCATTAAACATTTGGTAAAAATGTGATAAAAGTGAGAGAATATCCTTATAAGTTACATAGTCTTCTTACAATATTAGTTTTTTTAAAAAATACATTTGTCACTATCAGCTCTGTCCACGTAACTATGAGTACCCCCAGTACTCACCCAAAGTGGAATGTGGGAGATCAGTCCACAGCCTCTGGGGTGAAGCTGGTAACTCTGATCTGATTCTGCACATACTGGTTTGATTTCAGGAGGCACCATCTTGAGGTTGGTGGAGATATAGTATATGTAAGAAGCTTGGGCAGGTGGAAGAGATCTGGCAGTTGGCTGTCTCATGCAAGGAGCACAGTATCTGTGCCATAACCCCCTATCCATTAGCTCAGGGGTCTCCAAACCCCAGCCCAGGGGCAGATGCAGCCCACAGCAAGCCTCTATCCGGCCCACAAGCCAGGCTCTTGTCCCCTTAAAGCCTCTGGCCCACTCAACTGAACACAACCAGCTGTGCTCTGGTTGTGTCTGGAGGGTGTTATGAGGGCCAGAGAGGTTGAATGAATGAGCCCATTCATTCATTTATTCACTCATCTAAGTTATATCTCTAATTTATTTATTTAAATTTTATATTCTTTTTAAATTTAAATTCTTTTTCCGGCCCTCAACACCATGCCAAATATTTGATGCGGCCCTCTGGACAAAAAGTTTGGAGACCCCTGCATTAGCTAATCAATTAACACAATCCAGTCAAGACAGCAGTACTCTTGGGTTAGTAGGGCATCTGATTCAGATCTGGGAGTACAACCTGTTTTAGATGGGGTAGCGCTCCCATTAAAGGACCACGTTCTCAGATTGTGAGTTCTTCTGGGTTTAGACTTGACCCTGGAGAACCAGGTGTCGGTTGTGACCAGAAGCACATTTGCTCAGCTTTGGCTGGCATGCCGGTTCTGTCCATTTTGAAAGAAAGCAGATCTGACCGTGATGCTTCATGACCGCAGCACATCACGTCTGGATTATTGGTAACACTGACTACTTGGGGCTGCTGTTGAAAATGATCCGGAAGCCTCAACTGGTGCAGAATGTGGCAGCTTGTGTTGTTTTTGGGACCCCATTGGTCTGGCCACGTTACTCCTATGTTTTAGCAATTGCATTGGTTGCCAGTATGCTTTTTGGCCCAATTCAAGGTGCTGGTTGTTACCGTTAAAGCCATACATGTCTTAGGATCCAGAGACATGAAGGGCTGCCTTCTCCCCAGTGTATCACACATAAGATGTGCTGGGCTGAAATAGATGCTCCATCAAGCTCCAGCCAAAGTCAAACTTGAGTCTGTCCAAAAGTTCCTGTTGGCTTCTTCATTTCCTTGTTGTGTGTACCTCATGAGGTATTTGCCTCCCTCACTGCCTCTTTTCCATCTCCCTTTTTTCCCTGCGCCTCTGTCACAACAGTCTTCCTGGCTGCCTTCTTTCAACAGGCTGGGCAAGCAGCGAGGAAGCTTGCTTGAATTGGGGGCAAGGGAATTAAAGGAATTTGTGGTAGAATGTAGAATATTACTTCATTCTTTTCAGCACAGGAATCCATTTTATGCCAAGCACCTGAAGGGTTTCATATGATCACGTAAAGGCGGCCTCCTGCTGAGTGAAAATATTGGTGCAGCTAGGTCAGTATGGTCAACATGGACTGACAGCAGCTTTCCAGGGTTTCCAGCAGGGTTCTTTCCCAGGCCTATTTGGAGATGCTGTCAGAGATTGAAATGGAATGTTCTAAATGAAAAGCAGATGCTCTGCCATGAGCCCTCCCCTCATTAGTTCTCTCTCTCTCTCTCTCTCTCTCTCTCTCAGTAGTTCCAAAACAGTGTGTCGCAACCCACCAACGTGTGGCAAACTGATTTTTGGTGGGTCATGAAATCTTTGTAGCATTTCTAGCTGTAACCATGGAGAGCAGCAGTATCCAACCTGAAAAACTGTTGTGTCCCGAAAAAGCCCTCCTGGTCCTGAACGGTTCTGAACTTACCCTTCTGCCACAAAGCTGCATTTCTTTCAACCTGTTCTGGGTACACAGAGAGGAAGGACTTTTTTCCAAAACCTGGATCTGGAGAGCCCTGATGTAGAGATCTGTAGGGTTCATGCTGTTGCTCTGGCTGACTCATTGTCACTCCCAGGACTCACCACCGACTGCTGCTCTCATCACTGCCTAAGCCTCTGCTCAGCAGTCTTCAGCCTGCTCTTGGCCTCATCGCATCATGTTTTTGTCTAGTCAGCACGAGGTCTGGGACTCACCGCCAGCTGCCAGTCTAACTGATGAGTGACACCATGTGTCAATGCCTGCAGTAGGCTGAAGACAGCTGAGCAGAGGCTTGGGTGGTGACGAAAGCGGCAGCCGGCAGTGGTCCCAGGAGCGACGGTGAGTTCGCCAGAGCAACAGTGTGCGCTACGTGGATTTCTAAAGATTGTTGTTTTAAAAATTGGGTCACATTGCTAAAACGTTTGGGAAACACCAATCTATCTAAGCTATCTTTTGGCAAAAGCCAAAATTATTGCTAACAATAATAATGATCGCTCATCACATATTTTAAGCACATGGGAGTGCATGCTTGGTATACATGGAGAGAAGTGCAAGAAACTAAAACATTCTGAACAGATCACACTTTTAGATGGCTCTATCAAAGTTATTCTTTTTCTCTCCTAATAAAACAGAATGATCAAGTACATCATTTATGGACTGAAACACTTAGACGCTTCTGCCTGCAAATGGCAGTGCCATCACCCTCTTTTCTGCTGTGAATATTATAGTTCCTTAATTACTGCCACAGCCAAAATGACTGGTGTTTGGAAACTGGAATGAGATCATATAAGCACTTACATTATCAGGAAATAAAAATAGTTCATTTATTCATTGGACTTTTACAGTCTTCCGCATGCGCTTTTTCTTGATGGACACTCAAGCTGTATCAAGCCATGTAATATTCAAGGGGGAATTTTGTTTGCCAGGGCAGTGGGAGGAAGATGCAAAGGCTCGGTGACAAAATAGTATAATTTAATTCAATACAATGTTTAAAAACGATGTTTGTTTTGCAATGGAACATTTTATATGTTGTGTTTAATTAAAATGAAACTGATCGGGGAAGCACAAACATCTATCCAAACAGACTTGAGTCCTTTTGTGTTTATGAAGTGAGGCACTATTGGCACGAAACCACTTATCTTGTTTATGAGACATGCCTGCTATTCCTTGTACAGATTGCGTGGCATTTTATTGCCGAGCTTTATGTGGTTTACAATGCAACAAATGTAATGAAACTGTCATTATGAAAATAAGCCCTTAAAACGTGGACAGAGTTCCTCCTCAGAGTTGGATAGTCCACAGAGCCATCCACTACAGGTTGCGTGGCTGCAAGACGGAAAGAACTATTATTATATTCAGCATTATATTTTTAACCTGCTACTCCTCCAAGGAGCTCTGGATGGCTTGTATGGGGTCCTCACAACAAACTTGTGAGCTAGGTCAACATTTTGGTAGACACTCTCCCCAGCATGTTCCATCTTCTATCTTGTCAGTTCTTTTCCCAGTTCTGTTGAGGAGGATTGAGGGAGTTTTGTGACCTAAGTAACAAGACTGGCCTATTCAGTGTGTTGCACAACTACCTGCATACAGCAGACTCTGTGCACATTGGTGCAAATTGTAGCTTTTCCTTTCAAAATGGTCACAATCCAGAGAAGAGATGTGACTCTACTCTCATCCCTGTATGTATTATGAAGGGGAAACCTGTGATTTATACACACATGGGCTCTTAATAAGTGGCACTAATTTGCACTCAAGTAACAATTGTCCAATATATCTCATGAGCAGCAACTCTGATTCTATTAAGAGGGGCTATGAATCAGCATCTGTACCACTAACCAGCCCAGGGCAATGGCTGGGAGAATCCTTGTTTGGCTTTCATTCCTTGGGGAGTTCCAAGAGCAGCTACACCTTGCTTGCACAGAACATTTGAACCTGTGAACAAAAGCCCACATCCTGGGAGCTGTCTGACTTTGAAGAAAAGAATGACATTAATGACAGACACAGAAGGGTCCCCGACCCTAGATGCCCCTAACAACTCCATGGCTAAATTCAGTAAAGGAGTCCAGTTTACATCAGTGGCCTCCAGAGCTAGCTGCCCACTAATCTGGGCAGTGTGCAGGGCTGAGCAAGCCATCAGAGATAGAAAGCTAATTGCTGTTTGAGTTAAAGCACTTGGCAAGTTTGTTATAATTAAATAAAAAGAAATGATTTCTTGGAAATTAAAATGGGACAAGGAAAAAAACCAAATTCTATACTTGACATGAAAAGGAAAGTTCAGAATAAAGTAAAAACAGATTCTAACAATAATCACTGCTGACTCAGGGCCCAATCCTATCCAACTTTCCAGCTCCAGTGTAGCCACAATGCAGCCCCGTGGTAAGGGAATGCATGTTCCCATACCTTAAGGAGGCCCCAGTGACTTCCCCTCCACCCCAGGATGCAGCATACATCCCACTGACACAACTGCACCAGCATTGGAAAATTGGATAGGATTGGGCCCTAGTCAACTTAAAATTCAGAATCCTCCACCGATCTGCCAATCCCACACCCCATCTGGGCCCAATCTGCCCCTCATTTTGCACCTCCCCTACCCAGATATGACTCTCTTCACCATTCCCCCCATGCCCCAGTGCTACTTGGTGCCTTACCATCTTGTACTGGTGGCCACAGGACCAGATGTGGCATTGGCCGGTTGGCTGCTCCACTGGTGCTGCTTACTCCACGGTATCATGAAAGTGCTCTATAGTACATTAATGACACTTTTGGCTGGCACAGCGGCCACTGTGTCATCAGAAGAAATAGCATTGAACTCAAAGTTAATTCCAATCAAATTTTCCTTGCTGTTGGGTCACTCCCACCACCATATTGAAGAAAATCCACTTCTGAATTCTACATTTCCAATACATTATCTTTAATTCAGAATTCTTATCCTCTTCCTCCTCAAAATCCAGCAGTAATTTATTTAACTTTGATAGCATATGATTAATATTCTGGTCCCATGTGGAGCAAGATCTGTGGATATAAAATCCATGGATAAACAGGCTCCCTCTACAATCAAAACATGGAAGGAAATCATACAGCATTTCTACATACATATGCTCATATAGATATGCTATATGATTTCTTTCCTCGTTTTGAATACTTACTTAGATATGCTATATGTTGTTGACTTTCAGACCCATTGCATGTTATGACAGAATTATATACCTCATGCACAGCTATCCAAAAAATCTGTAGGCACAAATCAAGAGTCAACACCATTTAACAGAGCGCCAATAATTTTGTATCAAAGTGCTAAGTTTGTTTTAATGTTGTTTCTCTGCTACTGCTGACTGAATCCCAAGCCCAGTTTGAAGTGCAAGACACAACAACAAACACACAGGAAGTCCAAAATGGAAATGATTCAATGCCAAATTCATTGCAATTACACACATCTTCTTTCAAGATTTTATGGCCATCTTTTGTCACCTCCCACTCCCATGAATGCTGACCAGACAACATATTCCTGTGTTCACTTGTGGGAGCTACAGATGGCATGCAAATCAAAAGAAGAATTGCTGAATAACACATGCTTTTTTCATAGAACATTATTTTATCAAATTTAATCCTCCACATGGGGTGAGTGGATGACTCGGCAGCAACTCAGCTTGTTAAGATTCATCTGCTGGTCGGCCTAGCAACAGACATTTCTAAACACTAGGGATTATTGATGATGAACAATCTGCCTATTAATCATATGGAAAGATGCATCAGGCATTGAATTTTCTGTTTCTTTCAGTGCCACCTGACCAGAATTTTTGAATAACTTAAACGACCAGTCAATAATAACTTCCCAAGAGCTCTGAAAACAGACTGCAGAGAGGAGAGAAAGAACCTCATCAATTTAAAGACTCGCACTGAATAATCTTATTGGAAGCACAATGTTCAATGAGTTGTAAGCTGGTACTGTTGTAGTGGGGTAAAAAAAAACCAAAACTGTCTACAAGATTATTGAAGCACCAGAAGCACTCACAGAGTGAAGCAGAAAATGATTTTAGGTCACAATGTGTTAAATACTCAGACAACTTCCTCTTGGGAAAAGTGGTAGTGCACAGGGTTGGTGAGAGGTGGGATTGGGTCTGGGGCAAGATGCCTGATTGGGCCTCCCCTTTCTAAATTTTCTGACAAAGCAGATGTTACTACATTTTTAATTCAAGTTTTTCATTGACAGCTACAAGGTATGTCTATTAAATAACGAGACTGATTAAATAACTCACCGTTATTTATTGGTATTACAAATTTAATGTTTGTTCCCTTCAATATACTCCCCATTTGCACTAATGCATCACTGTAGTCTTGTTTTCCACTGGTCGAAGGCATGGAGCAAATCAATTTCTGTCAGTTGTTTCAACATATCTGCCGTTTTCTTCTTTTCAGCATCAACTGACTCAAAATGTGTTCCTTTAAGCACTGATTTAACTTTTGGGAAAAGATAAAAGTTGAAAAGTGCTAAATTGGGCAAATATGGAGGATGTTCAAGTGTAGTAATGTGATTGTTGGTCAAAACTGCTTCACAGAAAGTGCTGTGTGAGCAGGCACATTGTCCTGGTAAAGAATGAAACCATTTTTCCACAGTTGCGGCCTTTTCTTTCTGACTCTTTCTCTCAGCTTTTTCAAAACTTCCTTATAATAATGCTGGTTAACTGTTGTGCCTTCTGGAACCCATTCTTCCAAAATTACACCCTTAATATAAAAAAACAACAACAATGAGCATTGCTTTGACTTTTGACTTGCTTGGATGAGCTTTTTTCATTCTTGGTGATGACGGTGTTTTCCAGTGCATTGACTGTCTTTTGGTTTCAGGATTGTACTGGAAGATTCAGGGCTTATCACAAGTGATTACTTTATGAAACAGGTTTGGATCTGCGTCAAGTTGCTGCAGAATGTCAACACAACATTCCTTGCGACGTTCTTTTTGTTCTTTTAAACTTAGCATTTTTTCGGCACTCTACAGAAAACACAACCAAACTAAATGGCGATTCACAATCAACTGAACGTCATAGAGTGTTGCTGCTTGTCATGCAGGTTTAGACATGTTCAAGGTTACTATGTATGCAGTTATAACCGGTTCTGACTGCTTTGTTTACTAGGTGGAATCACAGTCTCGTTATTTTATAGACATATCTCATATAACTTTACATGAGCAAGATTGAAACTAAATGAAAACATTTATCAAAATGGGATAATTTCATTACTTTAAGTAGTGCTACTGCTTTTCTTTTCTCTTCTCCTTCTCCTTCATTTTCTTCCTCCTCCTTAGCAAAATCCTCCTCATTTGCTTCTTCTCATAATAATAATGAGGACATCCAAGAACCAGCTTTCACTATCTCCTTTACTACTATGAGATCATTTTGAAACAAAGCCCAGATAAATACAACTTGCTTGGTCTATTTGTATTCTTAATTCCTCCCCTTTTTTCTTTTCCGTGCTCCAGACTTATATTCATAGACCATACTGTTAATTTTACATTCAAACAATGCTAAAACACAAGTAGACTTGATCCAATTCCATGTGTTCTAGACACTCACTGAACTTGAAGAAGGAGCCAGTGGTGTAGCTAATGGGGTGCAGGGGTAGCAAATGCTCCAGGCAGCAGGCTTGGGGGGAGGGGGCAACAATGCGTGGGGGCAACAACACACAAAAATACCCCTGCACGACTTCCTTCGGGCTGCTGCAGCCCTGCTAACACACTGGGTGCTGAGGCAGCAGTTGCCCGCACTAAAACTCCTGCCCACCTAGTGAGGTGCGCCCGTTCCAGAAAATGGGGAACAGTGAGCGCAGCTGCTGCAGCTGGGCCCTCCCCTTCCTCACTGGGCTGCCATCACGCCAAAGCTCCACCAGCCAGGAGCCTCCCTCCACTCACCCACCCACTCCAGTTAGCTCAGCCGGGCCTCCCTCCTGCATCCCTGCCGCCCAGGGATGCCTTGCCAGGGCACAGCCTCTGAGAAGCCCAGCAGGCTCCTCCATCACCTCTCGCACTGCAACCCTCTCTCTCTCCGTCTCAGACACACATGTGCCCCCCACCACTCTCTCACACACAGACATGCGCTCTCTTCCTCCCCTCACACACTCACACAGAGTCAAGCTCCTGTGTGTCAGCAGGGCTGCAGCAGCCTGGGGAGTTATGTGTTCTTGCCCCTGTGCATTTTTGTCCCCCCCCCCTCAGCCTGGAGTCTCCACAACCTCTCTTTCCCCCCTTCCTCTCTCCCACACACTCTCTCCCTCACGTGTTCACAGACATGCTTTCTCTCCCACACACACAAACACATGCTCTCTCCCTCACCCCCCACAGCTAGGTTCCTGTGTATTGGCAGGGCTGCAGCAGCCTGATGGAAGTTGCACTGGGGCATTGTTGTGTGTTCTTCCCCCACACATTTTTGCCCCTCCAAGCCCATAGCCCGGTAACACAAATGCTCCCCCTCTCTCTCACACATACACACTGCCCCCTTTCTCTCACACACAGGTGCTCTGTTCCCCCCTACACATGGTGGGGGAGCGCCTTCACTCACCTTGTCCAGCAGCTTAATGTAAGTCCCCAACCCTGCAGCCAGCAGCAACCTGCCATCCTAAAGTGAAAATTGTCTCCTCTTTAGACAACCGCTTTGCTTTTTGCCCAAGCCCCCGGTAAGGCTCAGTTCTCACTATGAATCAAGAGGTTTGGTGTGTCTTGAAAATTAAAGTTGCGGTTGAACTTTCCATTTGTCCCTACAGCGAATGGCTGCTTGGCTCCAGGGAGAGGAACTATGCAGGGAAACACAGGGATTCTTCCATAATTTATTTTCCAATGGTTATCCCCTTACTTGCAGCAGAGAGATAATACGATCTCCTATTCGTGTGCGCCTCACAAACTCTGTAAGGCTGCAGACCTATGCACACTTTTCTGGAAGTAAGCCTCATTGAACACAATGGGACTTACTTCTGAGTAGACATGAATAGGATTGCACTGTAAAAGTGCAACAAGTACTTTCAACAAGTGGAAATGCAACCCTGGATAAATCCGCAGGACCTGGAATTTTCCTTCCCCTCCTCAGGCCTGGTAGTACATGATTGCAGCTCAATGTTCTCTGAGTATATGTACACAACATGAAGATCAGCTCAGATTATTATTGGTCCCTGCACCAGAGCCATTTTCCATAAAGAAATCCATTCCAAAATCACAACCCTACCTGCAGAATGACAGGGAGATTTGCCTTTTTTTTTTTCTTAAGAATTACATGTTACATATAAATGTCTTGTTCAACCTTCGATGTAGGGCTATTCACAAGTTTAATCATACACAAGTTCATCTGTGTGCCTGATGCAACTCCTGTTAATATACATTTGGGTACAGTTATGCACATGTCCCATTCAATGACAATACAACCTTTGTACAGTGTACATAGATTGTGGATGTATAAACATGAACCGAGCTACAGTCATTCATATGGAAATGTGTACATGAGAACAGCATAATGTGTGAACAGCCCTACTTTGGTCATATACAGATATTTGTCTTCCTGGGGGACAAACATATGGAGACTTTTAGAAGTGTGCTAATTACATGTGCCCTTAGCTCTTCTCCCCATTCTCCCCCCCAACAAATGCTGATCAACAAGAGGATCTATTCCAGTGTAGATCAAGATTTGTCTATTTTCTCTTCTGTAATTTGCAGTTAATAAGTTCCTGAGAATGACATCACTTCCTGCTTAATGACACACCCCTGGCCATCAGCAGACATCATGAATACTATTTAACCCGCTGTAGGAAATGAGTTGGACACCCCTGGTCTAGGAGATAGATGCATGTTTACTTGTGGTATCTGTGCTGTAGTTTGGCCACCTATGGCCCAAGAGAAACTTTCCTGGCATCTGAATTACTTCTAAATCCTTCATTTCTTTGATTGCTCTGTGAGAAACTGGGGCAGTTATTCTGGGGCCCTGGAAAGGTTATCAGCTTTGTAACCAATTCTCCATTCATTGTGAATGGTGCTTAGATGGAATATGTAGGTATGTATTTATTATCTTTATATCTGTATTGCAGTTGGAGATCTGAAGTAGACTTACTTAAAAATCTGTCTACTTGGTGTGCTACATGAGCACATTCATTGTGCGGTGTTTCTTTTCACAAAAAGGTTTGAACAGTTTTCTTACAGACTCTGCTCATTGTACTGCAAAATTTGACATTTTTGAGTGTGTCTTAACTGTGGAAGGTTATAATAAAGTAGAACAGAAGCCTTAGTGCTCAACTGGATGTTAGTTGCCTCAGTGCTTTTATGTAGAATCTGGCCGATCCAGAATTTAAAATGTCAGTAGTTTAATTTTCACTCCAGGATAATGCTTAAATGTGAAGAGCACTTTGTTCTTAGCTAGACGCTTTCAAAATATGTGAAGCAAGCAACTAGTGATATTTTATCGCTCTTTGACTAGAAGATGCTAGCACAGACACTTTAAAAAGTAATGGATATCCTTGACCTGGTTGAACAACTGCATACAATAATCAACAAAGAATGAAAAGTTTCCATCCATTTTCGGAAGGTCTTCCGCAATGCACCTAGTGCTTGAATTAAACCACCCACTTGCAGTGTATGAAGGAATGGTCTTTTACAGAGTGAGAATCCATAATGCCATGCACTGGCTTCTCTGATCAAATGGTAACAGGTCTCCATAGTATCAGATGGAAATCTTTCTGGGTTCTCTTAAATCAGTTCCCAAACTTTTTTGACTGGTGGCTCCCTTGACCTTACTAGGCCATTGGCCGCTGGTCCCCATTAGGACTACAATCCTATACATTGTATTGGGTGGTGGGTTCTTCACAAGGATTCCACAGCTCCCCTGTCTTGTTTCCACAGCTCCCAGGAGAGCTACAACTCACAGTCTGGAAACCATGGCCCTAACGATAAAAGTCAATAACTGAAACTGGAACCTTCTACTGCAAAGTATGTGCCCTTTCACTGAGTTTCTGCAAACAGGTACAACTGCAGTAGGAACATAAAGAGTGCAGTAAGAAGTCTTCACACACGGTATTGTTCTTGCTTTGGTAGACTCCTATTGTGCTTCCTGGGTGAAATGCCGGAATGGAAGTGTGGGACATGCTTATATAAGTGTGTCCATACAAGGAGAATACTTTTGGACAGAAAGGGGAGTATCCACCCCCCTATGAGAATCCCACAAATAGACTGGTGTAGGCACTTTGAAGTGTAAGATGGAAAGTACTGCATATGTGATGGGACTGTTTTTATGCCCAGATTTATAAATTGTGTAAATGGGATTCAGGATATTATTAGAGTTGTAATTTCCTCACCATCTATTATAATCTTATATGTTATTTGAATGGTAATGTTTAAAAACAGCAACTTTGCCAGGCAGTGACTGGGTAGATAGAAGCCCATGGGCACATGGCACTGGGGGGCCTAAATGCTGTACCCTCAGCTGACTTGGCAGCCTCCCCCATAGCAAAACCCATAGGCTCCTGGGCAGCCAAAGCGAGCTCCCCAATGTCCAGAGTGGCCAAAGCGGGTGCCTGGATGGCTGGGGTGGCCAATGTTGGAGGGGACAGAGGTGTGGGGACCCTGGCTGCCCTGTCCCTTCAAGACACTCCATGACAGGTGGGACTCATGCACCTCACTAAAGCCCAAAGTTGCTGGGCCTGGGGTAAAGAAGGAGATTTAGTCAGAAAAGTAGGTCCCTAGGCCCACGGTCCCCCCAGCATGCTTACTGGGGATACATGTATACCAGCTGGGGATGGTCCATGCCTGGGAGGCAGTTGTCTGGCTGATCCTTACTTGGTGGATGTGGCCCATGCAAGTGGACAGGGCGAGGCACCTGATTCCTCCCCTAATTCCTTCTGGCCTGACTCTAGGATGCAGGGCAGAGTAAGCTGAAGGCAGATACAGGCATGACTCCTTCTGAGGCCCACAATGCCACTGCCACCGCTAACTCCATCAGAACCAATTTGCTTCAGAAATTCATTCATGTGAAATATACCATTGCATCCCTTTCAGAACTCTAATATGTGGAAGAAAGCTCATCTGTCCCTGAATGAACTTTGTTCATTGTGTGACCCACAATATGTATTTTTTGTGGTCCTGGGACCACCATTTCCAATGCAGTTTCTCCACATGCTTTAGCAGCAATCCCAAGTGGGTAGTCTTCCTCTTGCCAATTCTTATCCACAACAATGGTCACTTGCAAGCCAATTGCTGCAGAAGTGCTATAAGTCAGCAGAGACCGAAGAGGGCTATGCTCTTGCTTTTCTCCTCAGGTTACTTCCATGTGGGACTCCTTCAGTTCCCTTTCAAATATTTCAAGACAGGAAAACAGGAAGTGTGACTCACCTCCACTACATGTTTCCAGATTTGCCATCATGTGTGAAGGCATCTGATCAAATAGCCACAGAAGTCAGTCCCTCCAAATCCCGAGGGAGATCCCTGCAGAAGCCAGGATGGAAGAGCAACCTTTAGACACTTGCAAGAGCCTGGAAGTTACAACACGCTATCATTTCCACCTTATTAATGTCATCAATCATATGAAGAAGGTTTCACACTGAAAATAAAATATTGTTACAAAGTTTAAAGATTGATAGTCCTGGCTTGTCTACTGATTACACCAGAGAGACCAAGGGAGAAGAAAACAATAAAAAATATGCTTATTTAAAAAAAGGGATACTTACATGATGAGGAACGCAACATGTGGGAAAACTTATATGTTTCTCCCAAGACAAGATTTGGAGGTGGCCTGTTTTATTTCATGCAAAGTTGAAGAACAAGGACCATTGATAAGTATAATTTGGATCTCATTCATTGATTCAGTGTGGCAGACAGTACAATTGTCCAAATGCAAAATCTAGAGGAAAGGTGTATAGGGACAGTTTTAGTGTTTGAGTTTAAGGGCATACAAACAACAATGCGATCCCTTTTCGGGCTCAGAATAAAGCTAAAAAATCAGTGCTCCAAAATCTCTTGCAGGCATAGAGATTTTGAAATAGACACAAAGCATCCTTCATTTACAAAGGCTTCCTCCATTTACTACACTTCACTAAAGAAGGCAGCTCCCTCTCTCCCCTCACTGCTCCCTTGAATTTGCCACCTTGTCACAGGTGAACGAGATGTATAATGTACGCACAAACCAAAAATTAGCAATACAGATATTTGAAAATATGTGTGGAAAAATACAAATATTGGGCAGGATCCATCCAAAGCAAAGCACATCCAACAGTCCAACTCTGCCAAGAAAGGTGGGGTATAAATATCTTAGGGACCAATTCTGTGCTTCACGTGCCGGCTTACCACCAGCGCGCACTGTCACAATCGTGCCGTAAAGGTTAGTGTTGGCTGAGTGTTCCGGGGTGGGCAAAGGGCAGGGGAAGGTGTCATGGGAGAAGGGAGTGGAACGGGACCGGATCTGGAGTCCTGTGTTGGGCTGCGTGGCCTGACACAGAACTCCTTGATTCTGCACCACCTAAAGAGCCACCACAGAATCAAGTAGCCCCATTGTGGGGCTACTTCCCTACTCTCCCCCTGAGGAGATGCCAGCAGCTGCCCAGTGTGTACAGGATACCATGGCAGCCATGCAAGCCAGGCAGCTCAGGATTGGGCTGCCCAATAAGCATCACAAGATTCACAAAATAAGTATCTCAAGACACCCAATGAGTGTCACAAGATTTGGGGGGGGGGAGTAGGGGAAAGATAGATTTTGTGTTACAGATTGAAATAATACTTTTGGCCCAAGGATTTGTCCCATTTATGGCGCAATCCT
This sequence comes from Tiliqua scincoides, assembly GCF_035046505.1. Lineage (NCBI taxonomy): Eukaryota > Metazoa > Chordata > Lepidosauria > Squamata > Scincidae > Tiliqua > Tiliqua scincoides. The sequence continues at coordinate 93,065,150 of NC_089821.1, read as the reverse complement.
ATTCTCAGGCAATGCCAATACAGCCGGTGTAGAGTGTTGCGAACACGCCATAAAGTACATTTGAAGCACCTTGTGAGTAGGCTGTGACAATGGTAAAGGCATGCACCATCCTGCTAGCACTGAATCCAGAAGCACTTCCTGATAAGGGAGGTTAGCTCTCGTTGAGCAATGCAAGGATGGGGAGAGGATGGAATGGGGCAGGAGGGGTTGTAACGGGGCAGGGGGAAGATGGAATAGGGGCGGTTCGGGTCTGGGAGAGGGGGTGAGATCGACTGTGCTGGCCTGCATTGCATCCTATTTTTCCTCCCAGGCCTGAAAGCTGTACATGGGGCCGGTGATTTTGTTGGCACAGATCCGAGTATCCCCACTGAGTGGACTGGGGCTTGACATAATGTAAGGGAATTAATATTCCCTTACCCCATGGAGACCTCTGGCCTGCTTGAACCCAGTGTTGCAGCCCATCTGTGGCAGTGCTGGTTAGGATTGGACTGTTAGACATTTTTAGATGTCCCAGCTGAAATTTTTCCAACTGAAATTTGAGTTGCACCAAAAGAGAATCTAATTATTTTTTTAAAAAACCAAAATATCTTCATTTGGATTTGGTCAGGCTGCATGTGAAGAATCTGAGCAATTTCATATTCCTTTAATTTTATAGGAAAAAAAGCACACAAACAACAAAACACACACACACACACCCCCGAAAAGACTGCCAATTAAATTAGGAAAAGTGAAATTAAATATAACAAAGCAAATTCTTTTTTATTTATAAATAACATCAAATATGCCATTATTAAAAAAAAGAAGATGCAAAGTAAAATCCATCCAGTCATAACCAAATGTGAACTTTTAAAAATGAAAATTGCCAGAGCAACAAAATTAAACATATTGTAAAAATCCAAACAGATTGACAGAAGTCAAACAGAATGATATAAACATCAAACAATTGGCTTCTCCAAATTATAAATATAGAAATTATATCAAAAAAATACATATTTCATTTAAGGTTTTATCATGTATACAACAAAGATGATAGTACAGATGGATTTAACCTTGATACTTGGCCTTGTGTTCATGAAAGGAATTCAATTTTCAGTTAACTTGTTTAGCCTATTTTATCTTGGAATATCTATAATAGCTAAATATAGGCAGTGCAATTAATCATATTTTTCAACCAATGTCCCATAATAGATGGACATCCAGGAAGTGACTGCATATATCCTGATCTTGTTAAAAAAAAACAAGCAGTGATTTCCAAATCATATTTTAATAAAGTATTTTTCAACCCCTCTCCAAAATCTCCCAGTTTCAGAGTTAGAGGCAGGCCACCATATCTGTGGATCCATTCTCCATGGATTCAGTTATGATCCAGGGACCAATCCTATCCAACTTTCCAGTGCCGGTGCAGCTGCAATGCGGCCTTGAGGAAAAGGAACAAATCTTCCCTTACCTGGAGGAAGCCTTCATGACTGCCTCCCTACACAGGATAAAGCACATGTCCTGTGCTTTGGATTTGGCCCCCAGCTCTCTCCCCCCCACCCGCAAGCCCATTACATTTCCTTTGTTTTATTGTAGAAGCGCTTGCAGTGTGGGTACTTAACTGAAGAGCCAAACATGCAGGCATAGAGCCTGCATGCTACAGAGAGGCTTACAGGAAAAAGGAACTCCTGCTTTCTGTTAGTTGACCTCTAGCATGCAGGCTGATTGCCTACACATTCAGGTCTTCAGTTAAGCAAGACTTCAAAAATAAATCAAAGGTAATGTAATGGGTGCACAGGGGGTGCATGAGGGCCACTAAACATACCTGCATCCACCATATCTGCAGTTTCTGTATCCATGGAGCCCCCCCCCCCAGAATGGAGCCCCCATGGATACAGGGCCCATATATATTGACAATTTTATACTCTTTTAATAACATCTAACAGTTATTTGACCCGAAATCCCTTACAATTCAGCATTTTTCAAATATAAGTGTGAGCCATGGCAGATTCCCAAGTTGCACGGGGCCATGAGGAGATGCGGTTGCCCAATCCTACACTTGGTGATGACGTCATCACCGAACATCAAGTTTCCTCAAGACCACAGCTCATCCGCCAGCCACAGCTCAGTTTAAAGTGTTCTTGGGAAAGGGTGTTCAAGAACATAAGAACAGCCCCACTGGATCAGGCCATAGGCCCATCTAGTTCAGCTTCTTGTATCTCACAGCGGCCCACCAAATGCCCCAGGGAGCACACCAGATAACAAGAGGCCTCATCCTGGTGCCCTCCCTTGCACCTGACATTCTGACATAGCCCATTTCTAAAATCAAGAGGTTACATGTACACGTCATGGCTTGTAACCCGTAATGGATTTTTCCTCCAGAAAATTGTCCAATCCCTGATTCCCAAGATTTCAACAGAAGATAGAAGAGGGTGGAGGAAGGAGAAAATTGATCAGCTCAGGGGAGACAAGGAGGGAGAGGACACAGGAGGAACAGGTCAGACAGAAAGACTGGGAATGAAATAGTAAGTAGGTGGAAATCATGGATGGTGCCATGTCAAGAGTTCTGGAGATGTGGTTCCAGGTCTCGCTTTGTTTGCTATAGGCGAAAGGGTGGGGCTGAGCTTGCACACTGCATTCATCCCCACAGTCAAAAGTCAATGCTGCTCATACCGTGAGTTTAGGCTTGAAGGAAGTTGGTTATCAGGCTGCAATCCTAACCACACTTTCCTGAGAGTAAGCCCCATTGAACAAAATAGGACTTACTTTTGATTAGACTTAGTTAGGATTGTGCCCTCAGTAAATCAAGATCAATTTTATAGGAGGGACCTTGTGGGGGACATGCTGGAGGCCCACACCCTATGCTTATCCAACCCCAGAAGCAGTGAAGGTCCACCACCATTCAGTAAGCCATGGCTCATGATGCATACAGGACAATGGTGGTGACATCAGAGGACCATCTTTCCCCTGTGCCATTTTACAGATTATGGTTGTCTCACCCCCTGATGAAGTGCTAGGGACTGGGGCATCTAGTAATTGTAAAATGGTGCCAGAATAGGAAGACCATGGTCTGCTATTGCTGCAGTTCCCAGCCTGCTTTCAGTATGCCAGAAAGGGATCCATGGAACAATGGAGAAGCTTTTCAGTAAGTAATGGAAGGCAGGTGGCAGCAGCAGATATACGAGGTCATGCTTCAAGTTGTTGCCCACAGTTATAGCAGCAGTGGTGAAAGAGAACTCTCATCGGTCAACTGTCTGGTTGGATTTCACAAACAGGCATCAATGGTAGTACCCAGCCAGGAAAGCTAACCAGGAACCAAGCAATGGATGGGCAAGACTCCTCATTCATCTCTATCACTGTAGCTGTGAACAGGTAGCTTGAAGGAAGATTTTATCTGTTTGCTGCCCATTGGCTCACATTACCTTTTCAAAAGGGTGGGGGGAGCATGCCGTTGGAGGGCTCCTGCAGGACTTTACCCCCAAAGTTAAGGAAGCAATTATGTTTTTGAAAATATGTATACACGTCCAGCCTTGTTGTGCATGGATTTTTTAATGGATGGATTTGACTCAACATGAATGGCCCCTACCAATGAGAAGGAATGTGGAGAAGGGGAAAAATGCACCCCTTTAAAGTCACAGTTTAAAAAAAACTGCTTTTTACTGTTGCAGAGAGACAGTCATGCAAGTGATTTCAGGTATAACCTAAGTATCCACAGATTTTTCTGTCTCAAAGCTGATGACAAGGGCCCTTTAAATTAAAGGAAAACAGTTGTTTCATAATGCCAGAGAGGGCAGCCGGCTGACAGTCCATCAATCATTCTCTGCAGGCTTCACTCCTCCCTTCCCCCTGAGCAGGTGAACTAAGGCTAAATGGCAGCAATTATTATCTTCTTCATTCTTTCTCCCTCGCTGGGGCTCCTGGTGAAGGGAGGTATTGCTGCCTCCTAGTGAAGCCTAAGCTCCTGGAAAAAGACTGATTGACTTTGTGTGCATTACAAAGATCAGCAAGGCTGTTTTTAAATCACCAGGGCAAAGAGACTTTGGGCGCAGTCCAAACCTGCGGTGGAGCAGGTAAGCCAGGAGGCTTGCGTTGCATCCAACGCAGTTTCTTTGGCTGCAGCAGCTCAGTCAGAGGCAAGGGGAAACTCTTCCCCTTACCCCTGGGTAAGGGCTGCTGGCTCCAATGGATCTCCTTGGACCTGCGCCAGCTCTGGAGGTAGCACAACTCCAAGGAGAGCGGATTGGCTTGAAACCACTCCGTTCAAGCCGATAATACTTTTGGCCCAATACTTTTGTGTCAGGTGCACCGACACAAGCGGCGGAGAGGAAGCTGTCGCAGAGGCTTCAGCCAGCCTCCGTGCATTGGCGCATATACATGCACTGACGCAGCTTCCTCCCACGGAGGTGCAAACGTGCTTTATGGCATGTTTGCAACCCTCCTATGCCGGCCCAAGGGACTTGGGCTGGCATAAGGCGCTATTAGGATTGCGCCCTTTGTTTTTAAAATTGATTTGCTATAGTGCGTTTTTTGCCATCCAAGTGAGTTCTTGGAACGGAACCCTCATGAATAATGAGACTCAACCTGTATACCAAATTTCACAGAACTTCTCATGAGGTCACAGAACTTCTCATGAGGTAACTTTTTGTACTATGAAGGTGGATAATGCTTTTTTTAAAGTACTTTGTTGATTATTATTACTGTGAAAAATACTTGCAAGTAAACATGAAAAACAAGAGGAAAGTGGACCTCTAATTCTACTGCTCCAGGTATCGTCAAACTTACAGTGGCTTCATGAAGAATTTCGGGGTCACCTTCCTTCAAAGAGACTGCTGAGCAAACACAAAGTTCCAGAATGCTCTTCAGAGTGTTCTTATTAATCAAGATTGTAAAAGATATCTTCAAAAGCAAGTTGAATGTCACTAGACAGATTTATGATTTTTGCTCTCTGTGTCACTAAAATGAAATGATATTTCCTGTGCTTTTTCAGTGCTTGCTGTGGCTTATTCTTGGACGGTTTTCCCCATGAAGAGAGATTGTTTTACACATGAGCTCTCCTTCAGAACCTGCACATCATTCCACATGGTGTGTATTTAAATCACAACAGGGTGTGTGTGTGTGGGGGGGGGGGGAGGGGAACATACCCTTAACCCAGATAGTTTTTTTCTGTGTAAATGAGATAAAGACATGAAAAATCTTCAATATTCCTCTGGGAAGAGGGCTAAATCCCTGCCTGGGTGCTCTATTACAAAAAAAGAGAAAGCAAACAATCGGTGTACAGGGAAATCTTTTATTTAGTTTAACATATTGGTTGATTTATAAGTCATGTTCAGGTGTTAAACTATGTAGTGCATACATCGATACAGTTGCAATGAGAGTCTAGTGAACCTTCTATGTCTGAGGAAGCACAAGTTGTCCCCAGAGTGGGATATTCTCTGTGAATGGCAGAGAATCCTGGGACCTAATATGGGGCATTTGCATGGGGCCCCCTACCCTTGCACGGGCTCCCCACTCACGATGCAGCCACAGCGCTTCTAGCTACAACCAGGCAAGGTCTGATGCTGCCATGCGCGAAGCATGAGACCCTAAAATAGTTGGTAGTGATGTGATGATGTCACCACCAGCTGCTTCCAGAGGCCCATTTCAGGCCATACAGAGACGAGGTTGGGCAGGCGGACCCACATAGCGCTTTGCTCACTGAGTCTTAGCACAGCGGATTCTGTGCTGGGGCAGCGATGGCATAGGGCCCCATGGGACTCGATTCGGCCAAATCGGCTGAATTTTCCAAAGGCTGGCCCTGGGTGGAGTTAGGGAGAGTGGTGAGGCTGGGGCTTGGAAGCATACTTCCATTGCAGCTGCAACTGTGTACATCTTTGCTGGTTTGTTTTTTTTCACACAGGAAAACCCAACTGTCAGTACAAAGAATACACACTTCTTTTGAAGTCAACAAAAAAAGAGCCATCAGTGTTCCTTCTCTAGTTCATATTTTCTACATACCTAGTACTGTGGTTAAAGCCATTTGTGTCTAACTTTGCATATATACAACAGGGACCAAATGTGTACATCTATGCGCTGGGCAAAAATGGGTTAAGGTGCATCATTTTCATAGGAGGCAGTACAGAAAGATGTGGTGTTTCTCATGTCACAATATTATTTTTTTTGTTATTTGAAGTGGGAATTCATGGACAGCTTCGTGAACTGTAAGCACTCACTGTGAAATCAAATTAGTCTTGGGGTCCATCCACTCCTTCAATACTTTATTATTATTATTTTTTTGAGTCAGTGGATTGCATACCAATTTCAAATACATTTTCTTGACCTGTTTCTTCCAATAAAATCAAGGAAATGGGTTGAGGGCTGGGAATCTTTTGTAATCTCTTGGTCTGCTGAGAGAACTACCTTGAAAGCCACATTACAAGACATTTTGTGAATGGCAATTATTATAAAATAAAGTGATATTATGACTGCTAATTATTTGGCTGTACCTCCGAGAACTGCTCTTGAAGGAAATGTCAACTAATATGAATATGCAAACATCACACCCACCTACACGTATGCTGTTGCTCAGTTATTCTTGGCAGTGCCAGTGCTGTCAATCCCAAATGTTCAAAAAATGTAAGTTAAAAATGGCAAGGTAAATTTTCAGACACACACACCAGGGACATTATTTGTTCCATTTCTCAGTCATCACCATACCTGTGGTTGGTGACCTAATATAAAATGTATGTACTTTGCCACACCTCAAGCAATTATTTCTTTAGTTGTACTTTTATTCTGCTCATAGCTGAGGTTAATGTTTCAAACTGAATTATTGTTATTGGAAATTGGAGGGTATTGCTTATTTTCTATTGGGATTACTTCTGTATGAATGCAAGTTTGGCGCCTTGGCACTTCCTGGAAGCTCTTCATTAGTTACAGGAAGTGATGAGAAATGGAAAAGTCCAGGCCTCTGAATCTTCTTTCAGTTTACAATAAAGAAAATCCCTCTCAGTACTTAAAGCCCAATTCTACCTAAATCCGCTTGCAGTGATGAAGTGGCACTGGTGTGGCTTCCATTGTGTCCAGCAGGGGATTTTTGCCTCCTGGAAGTCTCCTTGGGGCAAATCCCAGCAGTCTCAATGGGTTGACTTGGACCCGTGTCAGCAATATTGCTGGCACAAGTCTGGGTTGATCCATGCAGGCAGATCATACCTAGGAAGGGTGTCCTGATTCAATGTGCATCGCCACTGCTGAACCTGCCCCCTCCTAGGCCAATCTGCCCACATGCTCACCCCACCACCTCATTTCACCCACCCATCACCCTGTTCAACCCTTTTCCTCCTCCCTCCAATGCCCTGCATGGGTTAACATTGTCCGGCAGACCTATCAACCATGCTCAGGAAGGCCTTCCAACCAGTGTGCTAGTAGCTTCTGGTGCTGCAAAACACTTTGCCATTGCTGCAGTCATCACAGGCGAAACATATCTTCTGCGGGCACTTCCTTTGAATAGGATTGGGCTGTTAGGTTGCAGTTCTATACGTAATTACCTGGGAATAAGTATATATAGAATTGTATTGAACTCAGTGGGACTTACTTCTGAGTGAATATGCATCGAATTGTGCTGCTATTCTCTGGTTTTCAGAAGTTTCCTCAAAAAGTTTTTCCCTAGATTCTCTCAGGTGGAACGTGGCCCCACTGTTCATATATTTTTTTTTCTGTCCCCTTGTTTGAATGCACATATGCAATGTGAGATGAGGACAATACTTTACACATCTGAGGAATTGGGCCCTAGTCCATGAAAATATATACCACAACAAAAGCGCTCATGTTTAAGGAGCCACAAGATGCTTTCTTACCATTTCCATGGATCCCAGTAGCCAAGGATGTCCATGAACACATTGCAGTGGCAAGGAATGGTCATTCCCTTGCATGCTAGCAGCAAAAGAGAATGCAAACATCAAGGGTGAAGCCCACAAGGCTTCTCGTGCCATAAACTAGCCCATCTGTGCTGGTTTCCCCTGCTTCACAAGGCAAGTTTGCTTGGCAGCAGGGTAGTGGTAGTCTGGCAGACCTGGGGGCTTTTAGCAGACTTTCCACTCTTCCCTGGAAAGCTCCTCCAACAGTTTGCCCAAAAATTTTACCAAAAAACAGACTGAGGAACTGAGAATGGCAGTCCATTCCTGAAACAAATTTTGCCCATAAATAATAATTTATTATAATTATGGAATAATCAGTTACTTTCAAATAAGTGTGGTTGGGATCATGGCACTAGGACACTTTGCCAGCTAACGTGTTGTGAAAATGAGCGGGATAGCAGCCAAGGAGTGTTTGTCAAGTCCTGTCGAATTATGTAATGTCTTCAGCACTTGCCTCGTTCACAACTCAACCCTTGTTTACCATGCTATTTCAGACCAACTATGGCAGCTTTCTGATGGCCTAGGAAATATGCATTGACTCACATATTGGGGGTTGGAAGGAAGCAATTGCACAAACCTTTCGGTGTATGCTGTACGATACCTAGATGCATTCCATTCCCATTTAGCCATTGTAATGAAGTACAAAATGAGATTTGAATGCATACTCCAGGAATGCAATTTGAGTGCTTCAGTCAGATCGTGATTTAAAGGAAGCTGTTGATTGAAGTTGGTGTGCTTTATTTTGAACGCTGTGAAAAAAGGACATTGATTTGAAGATCATTCACTGTATTCAGCAGAGCTGTAGGGCTCAGGAAACACAGACCTAAATATTCGCGTTAACCTGGGGCTGGACCACCTGTCACAACTTAAAAGGTTACGGAGTTCATTTGCTACTCATGAGAATGCATCTACAGTCATTCCAACATTAGACAATATGAAACAGCTGCAGTTCATTACACATTGTGTCGATGGTGTCAGGAGACCTGTCATCTGCTTGCTATTAATGGTCAGGGCAGGTCCTATTATCTATGGAAGTAACTTCAAATGTTAGCAGTACGTATAGTACAGGGCAATGAATGGCTCATCTTTTTCCAAGAAAGAAAATGTATTTTTGTTATAGAGAAGAGAAAGCACTTTGTGTGATTGGTCATCATATTATCCATTGATTGCACGTACTTTCATTATTATGAGTTGATCATTTTTCAGCAATACAAAAGTGGACAGGTTTAATCCATTCATCATGTCAGTTGCTGGCAAACCTCATGCCCTAAAAAGGGTGATGACATAAAGTACATGGCACTTACACTAAGAACCTACTGGTTTTGAAAGGGATTAACAGTAGTAAATGTTCAGAGTCTTTACCATGCCATAGTGCCTATTCTCATGGCGTAGCTAAATAAGGATATAGCCATCCATTCTCTAAACCTCGGGTTCTTAACCTGGGTTCCACTTGATGGGCTTCAAGAGGTCTGTGAACTGGGTGCCAAATTTCTTGTGCATGTGTGTATATGTTTCTGTGCATTTTTCTGGGGAAGGGTGCATAGCTTTCATCAGGGTCTCTGACCCCCAAAAAAGTTAAGAACCACTGCTCTAAATGACCAAAGTAGCAAATACCCAGAGATGAAGTGAGTAATGTACTACAACTAGGCTGTGTATGTCGAGTTGTCTTGAAGGACAAGATCATTCTTGGCAAGATGGAATATTGCTCTGCTCTTTTCTGCTCTGCTCCAGTGGGTTATTGTGCAAGAGTTGTACAGCCAGTGATACGTTCAGCCACCTTTCATTTTCACATTCTGTTTGCTCTTGATTTGCTATCCAGGCAAGCAGTAACAACTGTGCTTGTTTCTTGGTAACTGAATGTCTGCTTCTTAGCAGGGACTTGATGTAATTTCACTAGCTGTCTCTCTTATGTTCAAAGCAGTGCAAGTACTTTCTGTATTAACTTAGCTGGAAGGTTTTTGTATTCTTCAAATAGACCAGCTTGGTCTCATGTATGGAATGTGTCTATTCGTCAGGTGCTGAATGCTAAACACGATCCAAAGAGGTCTACAGCAAATGGTTACATGGGCAGATAACCAAGAGATCTGGATTAACTGGAAGTGTAGCTGCCTTGTTGAAATCTTTATTGCGTCTTCTTCCATGTAGATCCAGATACTTCAGTAAAGACAGGCAGGCCTAACATGTCCAGTCAAGGATTTGCTTTCAACTGACAGTACAGTTTGCAGGACTCCGTTAAATTCTAATCTTATTTTCAAGGTGTTTTTTAAAGATACCTTTGTTTGCATTCAGGAACAGCACCTGTGGAATCCTGGAACATTTACAGGCATGTCCTTAAAAGCCTATTATTATGATTAAGATTTAAGCTCTCAAAGAAGCATAAATTATATAGACACAGCCTTAGGTGTCAGAATTGCCATAGGGAGAAATAGAACAACAGTATTTCTTTGTTGTTTTGAAAAATCATAGAACATTGACAAGGCTCTGCACAGTCCATGAATTATAATCTTCCAATTCCTTATTACTCTGCTATTAATAATGTGCTAAACTTTGCAAAATGGAAAGAATTCTGGGATCCAGCCAAAACTGAAGATACAAGCAGCAAAAACTAAATGGCATTTTTAAGCAACAAAAATATACTAGTCACAAATCATCTTCAAATGCCTGTGACTGGGTAAAAGATTTATGTCCCCTATTTGTCCCATGTTTGCATCTTGTTTAGGTAATGTCCTGTGGGATATAGCCATCTGACTGTATGGTCTGTTGTTGAAAGCAAAAGGGAGATGAGATCAAGTGCACTAATGCTAGGCATGGTGTAGCACAGGGATGTCAAACCCGTTTCATACAGCAGGCCGAATGGCATTTATGATGCCTGCTGAGGGCTGGAGGTTATGTCATTAGGCAGGAAGTGATGTCATTAAACAGGTCATAACCAGAAACAAGCACTTTTTCTTGCCTAGGAACACAATAGCTGCAAATGACAGAAGATAAAATACACAAATCTTGATCATATTTCAAGATATGGGGGAGCCCAAGTATCATGTGGGCCGCCCTTTCAGCATTAACACCTTCCTACTACAGTTACTGCTCAGTAGCTGAGAGATTGAGGGCCAGATAAAAAGCTTCCATGGGCCGTATCCGACCCCGAGGCCTTATGTTTGATGCCCCTGGTGTAGCACAATGTGCGGCGGCAGTGAAGAAGGCCAATTCTATGCTTGGGATCATTAGGAAGGGTATTGAGAACAAAATGGCTAGTATTATAATGCTGTTGTACAAATCGATGGTAAGGCCACACCTGGAGTATTGTGTCCAGTTCTGGTCGCCGCATCTCAAAAAAGACATAGTGGAAATGGAAAAGGTGCAAAAGAGAGCGACTAAGATGATTACGGGGCTGGGGCACCTTCCTTATGAGGAAAGGCTACGGCGTTTGGGCCTCTTCAGCCTAGAAAAGAGACGCTTGAGGGGGGACATGATTGAGACATACAAAATTATGCAGGAGATGGACAGAGTGGATAGGGAGATGCTCTTTACACTCTCACATAATACCAGAACCAGGGGACATCCACTAAAATTGGGTGTTGGGCGGGTTAGGACAGACAAAAGAAAATATTTCTTTACTCAGCGCGTGGTCGGTCTGTGGAACTCCTTGCCACAGGATGTGGTGCTGGCGTCTAGCCTAGACGCCTTTAAAAGGGGATTGGACGAGTTTCTGGAGGAAAAATCCATTATGGGGTACAAGCCATGATGAGTATGCGCAACCTCCTGATTTTAGGAATGGGTTAAGTCAGAATGCCAGATGTAGGGGAGGGCACCAGGATGAGGTCTCTTGTTATCTGGTGTGCTCCCTGGGGCATTTGGTGGGCTGTGAGATACAGGAAGCTGGACTAGATGGGCCTATGGCCTGATCCAGTGGGGCTGTTCTTATGTTCTTAATGGTTCCCAAACGTTTTAGCACCGGGACCCACTTTATAAAATGACACTCTATTGGAACCCACCTAGCTTTACGAGGCTCAAAATAAAAGGTGATCTAGAAATCAATTATTTATTTTACTTACAAGTAGTATTTTATTTATTTATTTGCAAAAAAACTCAATCCATTTCTCAGCTCTAATAAATAGCCTCAAGGCTTGAGGGGTTTAGTTATGTGATCCAGCCTTCACCTGCTCCCACTACCTGTCATGGATGGACTTGGGGGGAAAAAACACACTAGAAAAAAGATGTTCAAACATTTATCTCCCTATATTTACACCAGCTTACAAACTACAGGAGCTCAGCTGTTTTCAGGGCAGTTTCCAGCTATCTGATTTTTGAATAACTCAGGGCTTGAGGCAATTAGCTAGCTGATCTTTCCATCACCCATGTCTTCATTGGAGGTTGTGCGGGACCCACCAGAAATTGGGTCATGATCCACCAAGTGGGTCCCCACCCACAGCTTGAGAAAAACCTGTGTAGCAAAATGCTTAGGACATTGTACTGGTGCAGCAACTCCGGACAACACAGCTATAAGAATGAAGCTACACTGTACAGAGTTTTCTACCATTCAGATGTGGACAGGGGAAGGTGCTTCTCTCCCAAACTGTGATGCACCTTTAAGAAGGAGTTCCATAAAGTGAAACCAACAGACTAAATGCATCACTGAAACCTAACTAGGAATAAATCCAATTTGCAGTAATAAATCCATTATGGGGTACAAGCCATGATGTGTATGCGCAACCTCCTGATTTTAGGAATGGGTTAAGTCAGAATGCCAGATGTAGGGGAGAGCACCAGGACGAGGTCTCTTGTTATCTGGTGTGCTCCCTGGGGCATTTGGTGGGCCGCTGTGAGATACAGGAAGCTGGACTAGATGGGCCTATGGCCTGATCCAGTGGGGCTGTTCTTATGTTCTTATGTTCTTATGCAGTCATGTTGATGTGGTAACAACTATCTGCAGGCACTTACAGATCATAACGGACACAATCCAGTCAAGATCAAGCTTCTTGAAGTCCCAGAAGATATTGAGTACACTTCATTGGGATACTTAAGCATGAGCTTAGCTCTCTCCTACTGAGGTTTGTAATGGAAATGTACAAGAACCCTCAAGGAGACAGGGTTTGGTGTCAAAAGTGGCCCCTTGTTCTGGCAGGCAAGCAGAGCGTTAACCCCAGTTGCTTTAACTTTGATGGATCATGCCCAATAGTGATGCACAATTGACTAACCCGTACACAGGAGAACAAGCAGGGATGTGTGGTGGGGGGGGGTGGCAGGTGAAGCAGAACTGCCCTGTTGTTGTCCATGGAAAAGTGCCACTGCTGCCCCTCCCACTTACACCCAAGGAAGCTCTCCTTACACCTGAGAAAATGGGTGTAAGGAGGCCAGGCAGCTGTGGGGCTTTTCCATGGACAACAATGGGGCAGTTCTGCTTCACCTGCTGCCACCCCCTCCCCCACACCACATGTCCCTGAAAACAAAGGCAAGAGAAACTGAAGAAACAACTTTAAAATTGTACAGGGGAGGAAGTCTAAAGTATTGTTTCCTGTGCCCTTTTATTGACTTTTCCAGTTCCAAACCCACACTGTATTTTCTACCTTCATTCCTCCTGAATAAAACTATTTTATATTTTGAAAAAATATTTCCTGCTCTGGGTTTCACAGCACCTTCTGTCTCCTTTTCTTCCTGCTGTTTCTCTAATATGTCCACCTTCTGCTGTTGGTTTTTTTCAACCTGTAAATTATTTTTATGTAATTTTTAAACATTCTTTACAGCCTACTTTTTCTTCCTGTGCAATCTATCTATACCCAACATGGTTTCTGCCACTTCCTTTCAGTCTGCAGTAAGTTTTCCTGCAGTTGACATGCATTAACGCTCCTCTTCTTTGCTCCTCTTCAAATCTCATTGAGTGTTGACAGGTGTCCTTTTATGGCCATATTTTTTTGAAGAACTCCTTGGGGTTTTAGCAACTACTGTTTGTCCTGCTGCAAGATTTTTGTAGATTGGGGCAATATACCCTGATAACTGTCTTGGAGGCATTTTTTCAAATGGCGCTCCTCTTATATTTAGAGCAGCCATTTTCAACCACTGTGCCATGGCACGCTGGTGTACCACGAATGGTCTACAGGTGTGCCGTGGGAGTTTGGGGGAGGGCCATTTATTATTTAGGCCATTGGGGGATGTGAGCCCTCCACCAATAGCATGGTGTGCCTTGTCAATGGTTAAAAAACTGATGGTGTGCCTTGATAATTTTAGTACCTTGTCAGTGCGCCATAAAACAAAAAAAGTTTAAAAATCACTGATTTAGAGGTTGACAGTAACTGTTCCTCTTCACTCTAGCAGTGTCTTTTCTAGTGACTGTTTGCTGGCATTTTTTTCTGGAACTTTTTAGATTATGAGCCCCTTTTGAGCAGAGAGTCATTTAGGTATTTTATTTTGTCTGTAAATTGCTTGTGAACTTCTTTTGTTGGAAAACTACCACACTCCTTTCCTGCCTCAAGGCAGCCCCCGCTTGGAGCAGGAATTCTGCCCGGGTGCATCACAGCGGCGGGTTCCCCCCACTAGGGGCACGGAATGACGACAGGTCCCTCCAGGCGTGTGCAAGTGGGTGCCTCAGGGCTAGGGACGGCCAGGGTGGGTTGCCACTGTGGGCCCCCCGCCCATGACGCGTGCTGCAGCTGCTCCTCTCGGCAAGCGCCCAGAGATGGGAGATGCCCGGGTGGCGCTCAGGCGTGCCCCTCCCATGGCTGTACCACCCCAAGGTGGTGGTGGCGTGGGGGCTGTGGGCCAGCCAGCTGGCACCCCCCTCCTCCAAGGCATACCTGGCTTTGTGGGCTGCAGTGTCCGGTGAAGGCTCTCTGTGCCTTCGGTTGGCGCTGTGGCAGCAGCGGGCAGGGGAGGGTCTGGCCTGCTGCCTCTTCCTAGGCATCTTGAGCAAGGTGCCTGGCCACATGTGAGGTGCTCAGCCAGTGGGCACCATATTGGGGAGGGTGCCTGGCCTAGTGCACAGGCCACGGGCACCATCTTGTGGGGGGCTCCCAGCAGGCCTTGGTCAGGCGCTATGTTAGGCTGGTCATCCGACCACATGACGACGGGCCTGCAGGTGCCATTTTGAGGGTGCCCAGCCAAGAGGCATGCGCACAGGCCTGCGGGTGCCATTTTGGGAAGGGCGCCCGGCGGAGCACACGGGCATGCGGGCAACATGTTGGGGTGGGCATCTCCCTGGTTAATAGCTGTGGCTGGCGTGGCGCTGCTGATGCCTGGGCACGCTCATCACCCCCCTCCCCTCTGGGGGGCTGTGCTTCGGCTGGGTGGCTGCCGGGCTTAGCTTGCACTGCAGCGGTCACCGCCCGGGCAAGCTCGTCATCCCCCCTCTTCCAGGGATGGCGCTTTGGGCAGGCAACCACCAGGCTTGGTGTGCGCTGAGTCAGAGCCACTGGGGCGTGCCCGTCATCCCCCCTTGCCTGGGGGCAATGCTGCAAGCAGGTGGCCACCTTGCACGGCTCACACCACTGCAGTTGCTGCTGGGGCTGAGGCCTCGGGCCACGCGGGGAGTGCGCGTCAGCCACGAGGGTGTGTACACTCATCAACCCCCCCTACTGGGTGGGGGACGAGAGCTGGCACTTCGGGCTGGCTGCAATCCTTAGCCACACTTTCCTGAGAGTAAGCCCCATAGTCTATAAGGAGCCTTGCTTCTGAGTAGGCATCCAGAGCCTGGACCCTGGCTGCAACCCTAAGCCACAATGTCCTGGAAGTAAGCCCCATAGACTGTAATGGCCTTGCTTATGAGTAGGCAGGCAGCGCCTTGGACTCTGGCTGCAATACTAGCCACACTTCCCTGAGAGTAAGCCCCATGGACTATAATGGGCCTTGCTTCTGAGTAGGCATGCGGAGCCTGGACTCTGGCTGCAATTCTAAGCCACACTTTCCTGGGAATAAGCCCCATAGACTGTAATGGGGCCTTGTGCCTGAGTAGGCATGCAGAGCCTTGGACTTGGCCGCAATCCTAGGCATGCTCTCCTGGGAGTCAGACCCATGGACTATAATGTGCCTTGTTTCTGAGTGGGCATGCAGAGCTGCAGTCCTTGCCCCACTTTCCAGTGAGTAAGCCCCTTGGGCTATAATGGGGCTTGCTTCTGAGTAGGCATGCAGAGGCTTGGACCATAGGGGCTCCAGTCCTTGCTCCACTTTCCAGGGAATAAGTCCCACTGAGTATAACAGGTCTTGTTTCTGGGTAGATATAGCTGGACTTAAAGCTACAATCCTGTCCACATTTTCCAGGAGCTCCTGTGGCTCAATGGCTGAAGCACCTGCCTGCAAAACCAGAGGATGGTGGTTTGAATCCTTATGAGGGCAGATAAAATAATTTTGTCCGGCGCTGTAGCTCAGTGAAGTTGGCGATCACCCATGGTCTTGGGAGTGTGTTGCATTAAGGGGACTTACTGTTGAGTATACAGGCATAGGATGAGCTCCTGTGAATTGCAAGCCAGCACATATCCAGCAGCTCCTAAAGGGGCGCATAGGGATGCAAGGAACTGGGGCTTCCCATCTTGCCCCGGCCTGTAGGAGGGCACTACCCCCAGCCCAATTCAGCCCCCCCGGGTGGCCTAAAAGGGAGCACCCTACTGGCTTGCACGGGTGGCTGAGGCTGCTCCCTCCCCCCACCCCAGACGCGGGCAACTTGGACGGGACTCCTAACAAAGAGCAGCCCGGGGTCTGGTGGTTGGGATAGTAGAGAAACTCAAAATATATTACAAGGATTTTGCCCCACCTTGGGTGGGGAGGGGAGGGAGCTTACAAGTATTGGGCAATTTGGCTAAAGGGATTTTGATTTATGCCTCAGCTGTAACTTGGATGTGCCCTCTGGGGCCAGCCCATTTGGAATATGGGGACATAAGACACCATGCCTGTCACACTTCGAAAGCTGCCAGGCCAGGCTTCAGCACCCATGGAGTTGAGAGGAGTGGATGTGGATGCTCTGGCGCATTTAATACTGCCTGCCTACCGGGTGCACTTCCCCGACTCCGGCGGGGGAGGTGGTGTTCTGTCAACAACGTGCTCATCAGGAGTACTGCCCCTACTCCTTTAAGAAAATCAGGGTGTTCTGGTGCCGACCCACCTAGTGAGCATAATGCTCCTAGGCCTTTGGGAGAGGGGAAGAGGTTCTGTTAACAACCCGCATAGCCGCTTCTCCTTAAAGAAGGGTGATGTTCTGTTACCAACCCACTTAAGGGGTGCACTGTCCCAGCTCCTGGGGGAGGGGCGATGTTTGGTTACAAACCCATTTACGGATTTACAGCCCCTTCTTCTTTGAGAGGAGGACGTTCTATTAGCAACAATTTAATGGGTGCTGCCCCTCCTCTTGGGAGAGGGGTGATGTTCAGTTACCAGCCCGCTTGACCGTGGCCCTTCTCCTCGAGAGAGAAGATTTTCTGTTAACAGCCTGTGTAACAGGTGCTCAGCCCCCACTGCTTTAAGGGCAATGTTTTACCAACCCACTTAACGGGTGTGCTACCCCTGCCCCAGTGGGAGGGGGTGACGTTATGTCAACAACCCGCTAGCAGGTATACTGCCCCGGTTCCTGCTTAATGGGTGAGTGGCCCCTCCTCCAGTGGGAGAGGGTTGATGTTCTGTCAACAACCTGCTAGGAGGTATGCTGCCCCTGTTCCTTGAGAGAGGAGTGAGGTTACCAACCCGCTTAACAGGCAGCCCCTATTCCTTGGTAGAGAGGGGTGATGCCACCAGATCACTTAACAGGTGAGCGGTCCCTGCTCTGGTGTGGGAGGGGTGATGTTCGGTTGACAACCTGCTTAGCTACCCCTACTCCTTTAAGAGAGGGGTAATGTCTTCCAACCTGCTTAACAGGTGTTGCTGCTATGCTCGGTTAAGGTGCTGCAGGAGTACGTAGCACATTCGAGGGCGTGAGCAGGAGCCCTGTTCCAGCACGTGGATGGCTCCCCACTGACTTTATTCCATTTTAGGGTGGTCTTTTTTGTGTGCCCTCATAGCCCTGGGGTTACATCCAAAGGAGTATAGCCTTCATTCCCTGCGTATTGGAGCGTCTTCCGCAGCCGCGGCGTGGGCCTGTCCGGGGGCGACATTCAGCGGATAGGACGTTGACATTCTGTGGCATATAGGCGCTATGTTCGGATTTTTAGAGGCAGGCTCCTTCATCGGCACCCCCCCATATGGGGGGGCACTGCAAAGGGCAGGGGTCGTGGCAATAACTTCTCTTTCTCGTTCTGCAGGATGCGGTGAGAAGCCAGTTTGTGTACTGTTCTGCGGCCATTCCGTGGTAGTTTGGGCTGCAAGTGGGCGGCCGTGAGGCAATTTAGAACGCAGCTTGGGCTCGGCCCCACCATGCAAGTTGGCTGACTGGCCAAGCGGGGACATGGTGGGGCCAGCTGCTGCCCACAATGGTGGAGTAATTGAAGGGGAACCTGTCGCCTGACGTATTGGTGATCCATCTGTGTGGGATGTCCGGGCTGCCGCTCAGGCCCAGAGCAGGCGAGGAGCTCGCCACCCTTCAGGTTGGCTGCCCGGCATCACAGTGGTCTGGTTTGATTTCCTACAGCGGCGGGTGTGGTGTGGTGCCAGCCGCTGTGCTAAGGTGGAGAGAATGAGGAGGATGGTTGCCAAAGAGATTGGTCAGTTTGTGGCACGGACTGGTGGACGGGTCATTGTGCATCCAGCCATTGCCTTTTCAATGCCTGCTCTCTACAGAGGAGACGGGGGCACTTGTCTGAGCAGGGGGCAGACATCTTTCTGAGAAGACCTGCAGGATGGCCTTAAGGCGCTTTTCCCCATGTTTGGGAGCGGGGGGGTCAAGCGCTAGGCTGACCCCTCCTTGTAGCAGGTGGTGCAGTAGAGGTGTGCTTGGGACTGTGGAGTGCACCTTCAGACAGCATAGGCAGGGCAGAACCCAATAGCAGTCCTCAGGGGCTCAGCGGCACGAGGACATTGACTGGGGCCCTGGCTGGGACCGTGGGGGTCCTCCTCAGAGGCTCAGTGGCTCGAGGCAGCACAGCCCGCGGTCCGGCTGCCTTCCACTTATGGGACAGACCTGGATGAGCTGCGTTGCCCAAGGACGGGGCGCAGCTTGGGAGTCGGGTGCATAGCCTGCCTGGGGGACAGAGTTGGTTCTCGGGCTGCCCAGTGGTCCTGTCTCCACACCACGCAGGGGTTTAGCTGCCCCTGCAACTGCAGGTCTCAGCCTCCTTTTCTGTATTAACATGCTAATAAACTCCCACGTGTGTTGTCTCGAGTGTTCATTGGACTGTGCCCAGACAAAGGGTATGTTTGTTACCTTACCTTAGGGCTGCCTTAGGATTGCCCCTTTGGGGCACCTTCCCTATGAGGAAAGGCTATGGCATTTGGGCCTCTTCAGTCTAGAAAAGAGGTGCCTGAGGGGGGACATGATTGAGACATACAAAATCATGTAGGGGATGGACAGAGTGGATAGAGAGACACTCTTTTCCCTCTCACATAACACCAGAACCAGGAGGCATCCATGGAAGTTGAGTGTTGGGAGAGTTAGGACAGACAGAAGGAAATATTTCTTTACTCAGCATATAATTAGTTTGTGGAACTCTTTGCCACAGGAAGTAGTGATGGCATCTTTCCTGGATGACTTTAAGAGGGGATTGGACAAATTTCTGAAGTTCATTACGGGTTACAAGTCATAGTAGGTATGTGCAAGCTCTTGGTTTTAGAGGCAGGCTGCTTCTGATTGCCAAATGCAGGGGAGGGCACCGGGATGCAGATTGTGTCTGTTGTGTGCTCCCTGGGGCATTTGGTGGATTCACTGTGAGATACAGGAAGCTGGACTAGATGGGTCTTTGACCTGATCCAGCAGGGCTCTTATGTCCTTGTCTCCATTCACCACTGAATTATATCATCACCCCCCCCCCCCAAATGAATGCAAGTTACATGTGTTTTAAAAACCACTGCTGCTAAAAACGGTGCACCAGCATTTGGAGTTCTGGTGGAAATCTGGTTATCGCATCTCAAAAAGAATACCACAGAGCTGGATGAAGTACAGGAAAATGCAAATATATATTAGGTTGTTCAGCATCTCTAAATATGGGGAGAGTCTTTTCTCTAAGGACAGTGCTTACCTATGCAGATAAATGCAGTAATCATGGTGGAGAGGGCAGGGCTTTGGAGTGTGGGAATGGAGTTGACTGGCAAGCTCGCAGATGCTCAGAAGCAGTGGACAATGACTACAGACCTCTGTATTACATGCTGCATATTTCCTCAGTTCCAAGACGGAAGTGGATGTGATACGATCTCCAAGAGTCTTTACTGTAAAAGAGCAGGGGTCTGATAGTTAGTGACAGCTTAACTCCAGTGGCTTCAGGAATAGCTGGACTGTGTGTTTCACTTGCGAAACTACTTTGCTATTCCAACGTGAGTGCAGTAGGTCTGAAGGCAGTGCAGCTGGTGGGGAGAACACTGTCTGTGGTTTATTGCAGCAGGGACTTTATAAGACATAGAAGCTGCTTCCTGGTGTTTGTTCCTATCCTCAAGACTTTCCTGCCAAATGTGCTTTAAAAAAATTTTTTTAGTATGCATCACAGCTCCCCCCTGAACCTTTTGCTTTTAATTTGAAAACTGATAGTTCAAACCAAATACTGTATATGGAAAATGATTTTCAGCCTGGAGCAAACCCATCACCATTTTAAGTTCAGACATGTGCTCTCCCTATGTATCATCTTTCAACCCAGTCCCTTTAAATATGCATTTGTACTCATCAAAATGCTGTGAAAGATCAGAAGCTGCCAATGTACAGAATAGCTTAAATGTCAAATGATCAGCAAAAGGTCCCTGTAATTTTGCTTGGAGCTTTGAATTCTTCGTAAAATTTTAAACAAGTCATTTAGCTGAGTCCTGTAGTAATAATGGCCTTGTACTGATCATGGGAATCTACAGGGCTGAGGGCCCAATTTTATCCTACTTTCCAGTACTGGTGCAGCCACAATGCAGCCCCAGAGTAAGGGAACAAATATTCCCATACCTTGAGGAGGCCTCTGTGACTGCCTCCCCACAAGATGCAATGCACACCCCATTGGCACAGCTGCACCAGCACTGGAAAATTGGATCGGATTTGACCCAGTGAGAGGTTGTTTCTAGTTCCTTGGGACTCTATTCTCTTAGAGGGTGTCATAACTTGTACACTAGTACAATTAGGAATATTGACAAACTGGAGAGAGGTCCAGAGGAGGGAAACTGGGATGATACCATGTACAGTGAGAAATGGCTGAAGGAATTGGGCGTGCTTAGTTTGGAAAAGAGATGGTTAAGAGGTGACATGATACCTATATACAAATATCTGGTAGGGGCTATCATGAGGAGGATGGAGTGGATTTGTTTTCAGTTGCTCTGGAGGACAGGACCAGGGCAAATGGTTATTAAACTAGAACAGCTAAACAGATTTTGATTGAACATGAGGAAGAGCTAGCTGATGGTTAGAACTGCTTGGCAGTGAACATTCTGACTTGGAAGGTGGTAGACTCTCCATTGTTGGAGTCTTTAAGCATAGGCTGGATAGCCATCGGTCGGGGATATTGTAGTTGTGAACTGCCTGCATTGGCAGGGCTTGAACCTGATGATCTGGTAGGTCACTTACAACTCTGATTCTATAATTCTAGTGTAAAGAGTTGGGAATGCTGTGCTCCTCTAGGACAAATGAGTACAGGGAAACCATAAGGAACCATCCACAGTGAACGTATTATTAGTCCCCATCCAGCATCTGTTTATTAGATCAGTATATGAATGCATTCCTGGAACGAGCTGGAATCCCTAGCATGTATGCACCAGAACGAGTCCTGGAACGAGCTGGAATCCCTAGCATGTATGCACCAGAATGAGTCCTGGAACGAGCTGGAATCCCTAGCATGTATGCACTGCTGAAACAGAGACACCTGTGTTGGCTCGGTCATGTTGTGAGAATGGATGATGGCCGGATCCCAAAGGATTTCCTCTATGGAGGACTCATGCAAGGAAAGCGCCCTAGACCACAGCTGTGATACAAGGACATCTGCAAGATGGATCTGAAGGCCTTAGGAGTGGACCTCAACAAGTGGGAAACCCTGGCCTCTGAGCAGCCCGCTTGGAGGCAGGCTGTGCAGCATGGCCTTTCCCAGTTTGATGAGACACTTGGCCAACAGTCTGAGGCAAAGAGGCAAAGAAGGAAGGCCCATAGCCAGGGAGACAGGCCAGGGACAGACTGCACTTGCTCCCAGTGTGGAAGGGATTGTCACTCCCGAATCGGCCTTTTCAGCCACACTAGATGATGTTCCAGAACCACCTTTCAGAGCACGATACCAGAGTCTTTCGAGACTGAAGGTTGCCAACATATGAATGCATTGCAAAGAAACAAGTTATTGTGGCTATTTTAAGGCTTTTTCAAAGCCTTCACAGCTACATACAAGTTGCTTCCATGTAATGTAAAGGCCAACATCCGTTATTAGTGCAGCATTTGCATTTATCATTTTCCAAGTTTTTATATAATCTCTCCTTCTGCTGCCCATTGTTAATTATTTGTGAAATCTGGCCTGATCAGGTAAATTCTCTGTGCCAGATTTCATAATGATAGGGCTTATGGTTAGGATTTTACAATGAATACAATATTCATATTTTATGAGAGAAGAATGACAGAAACCGTGGCTCTTTTAACTATACAGCCATGCAAGATATACGCCAACTTTGCATGCATGGATGGAAACTCATGCAAAAGAACTTTCTAAAAATGGAGACTCTGACTCCAATTCCCAGCAATTATCTCCTCGTCTTACAGCTCCCAATGTGCCATGCTACTCCATTCCTGAGGATCCCTATGGAGCAGGTTAGGAGAGTTCTCTTGCACAAACTTCCTTTTGCTTGCACACGATCTGTATCCATACTTATCACTATGAACAGAAGGAGAACTGCATTCATGGAAGAAGTTCTTGCATGACTGCAACTTCCGCTCATGAAAGGAGCTTGCATGAGGCTATTGGGTAAGCTGTGTATAACCCTATATGTTTGCTGTTACTCTTGTATCACTTCTGAACCACTTAAAAACCCACCAAAGTACTTTGCCAATATTAGCTCATGTTTTGTCTTTTAAAGTGCCTATAATGTCAGATGGAAAAATGTGATTAGTCTAAGAAACTGATTCTCGGCCACTGTAAATTAGTATGCTTCTAAATGCATGTGTAAAGAGGAATGCAGACATTTTAATTAAACTAAAAGGACAGAAGTCTTTGCAAATTCTGTGCAGTTATAATTCTTAGGGAAGTGAAAAAGTAAGGGTGCAATCCTAACTAACTTTCCAGCACTGAGGTAAGAGCAATGCACCTCTGGGGTAAGGGAACAAACATTGCCTTACCTTGAAGACGCCTCGTGACTGCCCCCCCCCCAACTGCAGGATGCAACATGTGCCCCACTGGCACAGCTATGCCAGTGCTGGAAAGTTAGTTAGGATTGTGCCCTGAATGGTATAATTAAGATTTTTCTACCAGTTTAGAAAATTCAAACCTTATGGAAAAATAAACAGCTTTTGTGAATAGTTCTACATAGTGTGCTGTATCCAAACTGCAGCTGACTCTCAGAAGCAGATTACTGGTGGGGAGCTGGAGAGGGAAGGGAAAATCAGTCAAAATTGTACTTTTCCCCCCTTCTTGTGTGAGCCCTTGAGGGAGCAAGAGGAACCCCTTTCCCAGGCCTGACCCCTTTCCCAGACCTGATCTGCCTGCATGAAGCAACATGGGTTTGTGCCAGCAACTGGGCTTGTGCAGGTCTGAGTTGCCCAAAGAAACTGCTGGTGCTTACCCCAAGGGGACAAATATCATATTTCCCTAAGGATCTCTCCAGCAGCCTAAAATCCCCCATGGGATGCAGCAGGAAGCTGCTGCATCACTGCTGGGGGGCTTAGGTAGGATTGGGCTGCCCACAATTTAGGAACTGGTAACTGACCATTATGTGGGCATATAGATGCATGAGAGCCAACCATCTGCACCCACGGGGTGAGCAGAATTTTCTGTAAATCTTTTCCTGATAAGAAATTCAGTGAGTAGGAACCTGGAAACAATTCTTCTCACCATTTCACTGACGATGGCTTCCCGAGTATATATGCTTGCTGTGGTAAATTCCCAGCTGGAAAATGATACTCTGTATTCACCCAGTATGCCCAGTCCTCACAGATAATCTGTACTTGGCAGTATCTTCAAAGCAATATAAATAAAAAGGAAAGAAAGGTTTACTTCTACATTTCTAAGCTTTTCCTTCGTTTCTCATTACTTTACATCAGTGCAATCATATTTTCCCATTTATTATTGATGTAGCTGAGGTCCTTACAAGCCCCTATCAAGATCAATGGCCTTTTGTTCCAAGCACAGTACAAAAACATCTGTCACTGACATGCAAGAAACATACAACCTGCAAAGAAAAGTTAAGCAGAAGATGAGAAGGAACAAAATGCAATACTTTGAACATTCAACAGTACCTTGAATGTCTGGGTCTGGGTGACAAAATAACACCCCCTTGCACCATTGCTTCACCCCCCGTGTCTGTGCAGATACCCCCCCTTCTCCACACATGCATGGCTCTGGCCCTAGAAACAGCTCCATTTAGAGCTGTATGGGAGGCAGGCAGGCAGGAGGGCCCATTTTGTGCGCTTCCATGCGTCGAAAGGTAGGCACTGTCACCCCCACTCTGGAGATAGTGGCAAACTGCCACTCTGCTGCAGAAGGGGCAATAGACACCCTCCCCTGACCCAGCCTAGCAACGCTACTGCCTATATGTTTTGATACAGGAAGCTGAAATAGAACAGGGTATATTTCACAACGAACCACAAAATGAACTCAAGTTTTGGAATTATTTACACCCCTTTGTTGAAGGCAGTGGCATAGCTAGCGGGGGATCGGTCAGCCCCGGGTACCACCCTTGGGGGGGTGACACCACAAATGCCCCAACATTGCTAATATCGCGGAGGTTTGGAATAACCCCATCATGCTATATACCGTTGGATGTGGACTTTCCTGCAGAATGCAATACAAAAAACCAGATTGAAATATCTCCTTTCCATCAAAAGTTATGACCAAAAAACCAGAAACAAAAAAAATGCATGGAACTGTATGGAAAATGAAACTGAGCCATATCATGCATTTATGCACAAGTAGGCAAAATTGCCATAGTTCATTGAAAAAGGCAGGCTGAGAGGAATCCAATGACACCAGAATGGTTCCTATCCAATGAAAGCAGCCCCCAAAAAACACCCAAAAAGGAAGTCCCTCCATCCAAGCAGACAAATGTATTAAGCCCTATGGAAAGCGAAAGTAAGCCACACGGTCACGTTTACTCACGATTAAGTAAACGTGCCTTGGCTCCTGGTCAAGTCAGGCAAAGGGGAATGCATGGCTAGCTACATGCTCCCAATCTGATGAAAGTGGAGTTCAACAAATGCTCCAGAAGGCAGCACCCCCAAAGAATAAAATAGAGGCTTCAGCTGGTAAGGTTCATTTTATTTGTTTTTAGACTTGTAAAGCCAGTTGGGTCCTGATAGTGCTATGCTTGAAATATAAGAATTTACACTGAACTGGGCACTGGGGAGGGCTGCAAATCTCACTGATATTTTTTTTTTTTTTTTGGGGGGGGGTGTTCTTGCAGGCAGGCTACAGAGAAAATTCACGTGGTGGAAAAGGGTTAGCTTCCCCTTATTTATCTGTTTTTCTTTAATTTAATTATTTATAATTATTTATTTTATTGTGCTTGATGATGTCACTTCCAGCCATGACATCACTTCCAGTTGGTCCTGGACAGATTGTCATTCTAAAAAGTGGGTTCCATGTTAAAAGTTTGAGAATCACTGTCTTAACTCAAAACAGGTCAATTAGACATTGGGGGGGGGGGGGTTTGACTCTGAGCTGCTTAGAAGAAGGGTGGTATAAAATGTGATTGAATTAATAATTAATTAATGATTGATTAATCATGTCATATGGAGTGACAATATTTCTGGGCCCTGGGTGTCAAATGAC
Organism: Tiliqua scincoides; assembly: GCF_035046505.1. Classification (NCBI taxonomy): domain Eukaryota; kingdom Metazoa; phylum Chordata; class Lepidosauria; order Squamata; family Scincidae; genus Tiliqua; species Tiliqua scincoides. The sequence goes on along the minus strand of NC_089821.1, from coordinate 93,039,298 downwards.
CTAGCTACGCCACTGGTTGAAGGGGTGATAAATTGTTTTCACAAGGTTGAGAGGAGAGAGGGAATGTGACCCAGTTGATGAGGCATCTGTTTCATACTGTTTCACTGTTTCATACTGGCATGCAAATTCAAATGCACATCTCATTGAGTTAGTTCAAACAATACATTTTTTATTTGACCACATCCATGTGTATGTCCGGTGATGTGTATGTCCAGTGTACACCTTCACTTCACTGATAGCTAATTCCAATTATATGGAGGGTAGTTCCTCCTGACCATTTTAAAAGTAGCTTTAGCAACACATTTAGTGGGGGTCATTCAGAGTAACAGTAGAGTAATGGTAACAGTCAGGATGCATACATGCGGGGAGCACACATATCTCTGAATGTATTGGCCAAATCAGATATAGTTCAAAGTGGTCCATTGAAACTGCCATGGAGAGGAAGAATCTCTGCATTGAGGTGAACATCTGAAGGCATATCTGGAAACAGATGTCCCTGTTGAAATGGGATGTTGATTGTTCTGAAAACACACAGAGAGGAGGGATCAAATATATTCATTTCAAGGGGATGCTAACAGGAATGCACATTGCACTGAACACAATACAGAGCACAGGAACGACATACATTAATTCCATTTGGTTGGGCCCAATTCTATACTCCACCAGCCCCCTAGCACACAGTGCCAATGATGGAGCACGTACTGCATGCAGGCAATCAGATGGCCAAAGAGAGATAAGAAAAAAATCTTTAGTTGCCTGCCTGACCTCCAATTGGCCTCCTTGGATCTCCTATTTAGCTGGCATAAGTCCAAGATGAATCAGGAAATGGGTCCAAGCTGGGAGGGGGTAGGATCTTAGTGTGCATGGCTGCTGCTAAGATCATCCTGCCCCCGGCCTGGGCTACTCCCTGTCTCATTTTGCCTCTGTTCCTCCCCTGAACTGCTGCTACTATCACCCTTCCTGCTCCAGTGAATGATGAGGGAGGTTCTGTAAGCTGGGATGACCACACACTGCCTCTGGTTGCTTGCACTGGTGTGCCCAACCCGCAGAATGATGGAGCCACCTTTGTCCACAACCATAAGTCCAGGATAGGGCTAGGCTGCCAGTTTCTTTGCTTTGCACATGATTTCTGATGCAAATATCCATCCATCCATTCACACAACACCGTAACATCCTCATTTGAGTTTTTTATTTATTTTGATTCTAAGTAGGAAAACTGGAGATATCTTGCTATTTTTCTAAAGTAAAGTTCAAAAGTAGATTAGTAACTGGAATGCTAGTGATTTTGTGTGTGTTTGTGTGTGCACTTCAAAAAGTTACTTTTCATTAACTTGTTAGGGAGTTACTGTCATTAGTCGTTAGTGTCGTTAGGGAAACAATTTGCCATCTTTTGCTGCGTGATCAAAATAAAATGAAAGCAAATCACAGGAGCGTTAAGCAGAACCTTGTGTATGTGTATATACTGACTATTCTTTTCTAATTTAGTCTTCAGTCACACTGGTGGCTCTCACCTAATTAAAACTGTGAAAACTACTGTCTATTGTTTCAGCATCTTTTTTGCCACACCAAAGCCTAGAGTAAGGATGAACAACTTTCAGGCTCCATATGCAGTTTGATTGGAGCCAATGAGTGCGTCATACAAGTTGTTTCCGGTACTTTAACTGAATTAATATCTCCATAAGACTTGTTCTCCCCCAAGCTGTGGTACACAAACAACTGCATGAGTGCAATGTCAAAAAATCATGACATCTACTGGTGTTGTCTCAAAGGATGCTGCAACTGCTTTTTTCTCCACTTCTATATTTTGTTTCCCAGTGCTTGTGAGTGGATAGCCTGGTTACTTATACACTTATTTATCTTTCTTGCAGTTGCACACAGTTGTGGTTGTGTGAAGATGGAAAGGTGATGTCAGTTTAGAAAACCAGCCTGGCTAGTTTTTCCTGCAGCTGTACTTTACGTGTTTTTGAATATAACATATTCATCGGTGGATGAATGAGGAAGCGAAATAATTTGTGGTAACCTTTCTTTCAACCCTGTTGCTTGGGTCACCTGTAAGGATTGTCTGGGCACAGTCCAATGAACACTCGAGACAACACACGTGGGAGAAAGGGCCACTTTATTAGTGTTTTAATACAGAAAAGGAGGCTGAGACCTGCAGTTGCAGGGGCACCGAAACCCCTGCGTGGTGTGGAGGCGGGACCACTGTGCAGCCCCAGAACCAACTCTGTCCCCCAGGCAGGATGTGCACCCAGCTCCAAGCTGCGCACCGTTCTTGGGCAACACAGCTCATCCAGGTCTGTCCCATAAAGGGAAGGTAGCTGGACCGCGGGCTGTGCCTCCTCAAGCCGTTGAGCCTCTGAGGAGGACCCCCACGGTCCCGGCCAGGGCCCCAGTCAATGTCCTTGTGCCGCTGAGCCCCTGAGGACTGCTATTGGGTTCTGCCCTGCCTATGCTGTCAGAAGGTACACTCCACGGTCCCAAGCACGCCTCTACTGCACCACCTGCCAGCATAAAATGACTGATTATATGATAAGGGTGCAGCCCCGTACCCACGGCAGTCTGGGGTAGGCGAAAAAACTGCCTAGCACCGTCCAATCTTGACAGGCAGCAAAAAAATTCCTACCTGGCCCCAAACGGTGACCAGTACAACTCAGACTACGTAGTGGGTGGGTGGGTGGGTGTCGGCTCGGTGCCCACGAGCAAAGAAGGAAGGGGGGCTGTTGCTCTGTCCTTAAATTACCTCTGCTCCCCCCCCCCAGCCACAGCCTTCCACCAGTCCCCTCAGGGGAAGGGGCCTGTGTGTTCTGGCTAGGCCATACAAACTCCCATCTCCCTGCTGTAATTGGGCGATCGGGAGAATTTTACAATGGATGCATGGCATGCATCAGGTACAGACTCACAGCATGGCAAATGTGTGGTGGGATGTGTAGTAAAATGGTCAACTGCAGGGCAGCTGAGAGCTGGCAATGGGCCCAGAGCAGGATGCCTGTTTGGGGCCCCTAAATGCATTGGGGTAGTAGAAGTGCATTGAAAGTGGATTAAAGCTGTAGTGGAAATGCAACCCTGGGTAGGCTGAGACTGAGATACCCAATTTGTTTTGTACTACTTGTTTTTCATTGCCTGAGCCACCTGGAAGCCTAGCCCCCACGGATTATGCCCTCTCCCCCCCCCCAGCCTGGTCATCTGTAACCATCCCTTGATGTACACTGCTGCCCTTGGTGATGTGTCAACCTCTAACCCACTGCTCTCTTTGTTCTCCACATTTTGTCCCCCCCCCATTTTTCCAATCTAGAGAGTGGGAAGAGGAGGATTAGTAGAGGCATACAAGTGGACAGAATTACCTACCCCCTGCCTGTCTGTTCCATGAGGCGACAGCTTCAGTTGGCCTCATGGGTGGGCTGGCCTCGGGTATGGAAGCTAAATTTTGAAATGTTTACTGTTCTTCATCACTCTATAGCCCCATTCAAAGAATAAACTCTGAGAAGGAAATACAGGTAGCAACCTGTTATTTAGTACAACTCTAATCAGTTCTTGTATTGAACTAGAACCTAATGCTACAGAGCGGCAACAGGTTTTTCCCCCCCAGAGATTTAGCAGCTACATGCTGTACGGGGGCAGCAGGTGAAGCAGGTCCGCCTCACCAGAGTTCTTCAGAAAGCACCGCAGCAGCAGCTGTGGAGTGCACAAACACTCACAATTCAAACAGTTTCGGCACCGCCCCTGCACTGCACGTTGCTGGATTTCAAGGCAGTGTGATAGAACATTGGTTGCCTCACCTCTCTCTCTCTCTCTCTCTCTCTCTCTCTCTCTCTCTCTCTGTGTATGTGTGTGTGTGTGTGTGTGTGTGTGTGTGTGTGTGTGTGTTTTCAAGTCCTCTGTCCTGTCTGTTCTCTGGTAAAGCAAGCATGTCAGTTTGAAAGCATTGCATTACCAACCACTGCAAAACCTGTTTGACTAGAGACCATCATGGTGAAGAAAAAATGAGTGTATGCGCTGACAGGGAATGACAGCTTTATCATTTGAGCCCTGAAAAAATAAAGGCATCTGTACAAAGCCTGTTATGGATACCCAAGAAATGTAGCTCATTCCTAACTGTTATTCATAGCTGTAATAGTTTCTGCTTCTCTATTGTGTCTTTTGCCAGCTTCTGAATTCTATTCCTCAGCTATTTTCACCCAAGAATTCTACATATATTTAATCCTTCTTCTTCTTCACTGGCACCTGGGGAACAGCTTGTCCTCTCAAATAATATGCTGCTGTAGGTGCCACTGGGATCCATGTGTCATTCATGACATTCTTCCATTCTTGGCCATTGTTGTCGATATTTCTAGTTTCGTTGATGGTCAATCGCGGTTTCCTTAGATCTTCCTCAGTGTGTTTGAGGCACATTTTCTTTGGTGTTGCCCATTGAAACCTCCATTAGGGAGATCAACTCTCACCACAGGAGCTTGTGTGGCAGCTGACTGGTGTTCATTCTGCAGATTTGGCTAAACCATTGCAGTCTGGGTTTTTGGATTTGTTCTTTGATTGAAAGTTGATGGTCGCACCTTATCCAAATTTCCATAGGGCTCCATAGTCTGGGAGGGAGGCAGCTGGGAGGGAGGGACCTACTTCTCGGGTGTTTTTGGGGACTGCACTCATTGGATGAGGACCATTCTGACGTCTTTGGAGTCTCTCAGTCTGCCTTGACTAAGGCAAGTCCGCCTGCTCACGAGTAAATGCAGCCACATGGGCTTAGACTTGCCACTGGGAGGGGGAAGTTTCTCAGGTGTTTTTTGGGGGGCTGTATTCATTGGATTGGGACCATTCTGATGTCGTTGGATTCCTCTCAGCCTGCCCTTTCCAACGGACTATGGCAAGTATGCCTACTCATGAGTAACCGCGTGATACAGCTTACTTTCACTTTCCATAGGGCTCCATGCATTTTTTCCTTCTGGTTTTTTCACCATAACTTTTGAACAAAATGAGCTATTTCAGTTCTGTGTTTTGCATTGCACTCTGCTGGCCATTCCACATCCAACGGTGTATGGCATTATGCAGTAGTTCCTAACCCCGCGATGTCAGTGCGACCTCCCCCAGGGCATGTCACCCCCCCAGCGCGTCACCTGGTGCTGCCCACACCCCCTGCACCCCTCTAGCGATACCAGTGACCTCAGGCTTGTTCATGTCAGATATGAGCAGTGTCCATGTTTCTGATCTGGATAGGAGAATTGGCAGAATCATTCAGAAGAGGCAAATTTTGGTCTTGATGGAGATATTGACCTTCTTCCAGAGACACCATTTCAGCAAGGCAAATGCTAGTTGTCTGGGCAATCCTGCTGTGGACTTCAGTGGTGGATGCCACTTTTTTCTCCTGCACCAGCAATCCCAAGCAGGGCCTAGGAGAGGAGGGTAAAGTGGGTAATTTGTACCTGGGCCCAGGGTCAAAAAAGGGGCCCAGGAGCCAAAGGAGGGGACCCATAAATTTTCTGGGATGTTACATTTTCCTGTCTATGCAAACTTGTTTCCCATGTGGAATGCTGGGGACACTACCCAGTGTGTGGTTACAGCTGCTGCAGCTACTGACAAACCATATCTACTGGGCCAAGAAATGCATACATGACACTCCTTAGCAGTGTCAAATCTTGGAGGACACTGTCCTGCTACAGTAGCTCCTTGGCTTGTGGAACTGCTTACCATAAAGGAATGTATAGGAGTTCAGGGACACAGCTGTGGGGCTACAGTTGCTGCAGAAACAAGTTTTGGTATGCACAGGACACAGTCCATTCTAGTGTGAGTCTAAATATGATGATGCTAATTTTCTACATGATTTTCTATACTTAAAAGATTTTTGAGAGATTTAGAAGTGGTTTTCCATATTACTGTATTTAGCTGCTGAATAACATGGGTAGGTGGACCTGGGCTCCAAAGACTTTTCCAGCTGTCCCCCCTTTTCCAGAGACTTTTCCAGCTGTATCCACCCTCTCCCCCAGCCTGTTTTTTGCTCTCCCGGCCCCCATTCTGCTCACCTGTAACCATCCTCCCCCACTGTTTCACCATTCCCCCTTTACAAAGAAACTCTGTACACCCTGATAAAATTCGTCTCATAGGCCCTGATCCCAAGTATTCAAATTCTTAAGCCTGCTCGATTTGGACTCCATTGAGGTGAACGTTGATATGTGATCCATCTATGGTCATAACTTTGGTCTTATCCGCATTAATTCATAGATGGTAATGCAATACCTGGATAGAACAAAATCTTTCTAGACCCTATGATTACTAAGGCTGCAGTTCTATGCACATTAACTTGCATAGGTTAATGCAAGTGGAGCCTCTTAACCTGCATAGGTTAAGAGACTCTACTTGCTAAAGCACCATCTCCTTAGCAAATGTTCTTGGATATATCCAGGGTTGCCTTTTTCCCCCATCTTCAAAATTAACTTCAGAAATGTAACAAAAATGATTGCACCTTGAGGTCATTCCTATGTGTCCTCAGGTAGACCTAAGTGACCTTTAAGTTGAGTCTAAGCAGAGATCTTGGCCCTTTAAAAACAGCACAGTACTCTGCTTCAGTTTCAAGACTCTACATTTAAAAGGAATGTTTTAAACTATTTCCATGAAAGCAGATATTTCCATGAAAGCGGAAGTGATGTCATTAAACAGGTCATAATAAAAAATATGCACTTTTTCTTACTTAGGAACTCATTAGCTGCAAACAGAAGAGAAAATACACAAATCTTGATCATATTTCAAGATATGAGAGCCCAATTTTCACTTGGGCTACCCTTTCAGCAGTAACGCCATAGCACTGCTCAGCAGATGAGAGCCTGAGGGCCGGATAAAAAGCTTCCATGGGCCACATCCGGCCCCCAGGCCTTATGTTTGACACTGCTGAATTAGAGGCTTCAAAAACATGTCATGGTGACAGAGGAGCACTGGGTACTGATCTTTGGTATTAATTGGCATATTTTCGACTTGATTTACTTAATAATAAATAAGAAGAAAAATCATGTTGAGAACTTTTTTAGTTAAACATTATGTTATCCTTGATGGTGACGACGATGACGACAATGATGATGATAAAAGTGTTTTTATTTGTATCTGTGAATGTTGGAGACTATGAGCAATTAGGATAGATATTCTCATATAACGTTAAGTGCTTCTGTACTGTCGATGTCTTATATAAAGTAATTATTATTTACATAAGACTATGCTTACTTTCTTCACCATTTATGCAATATCGTGAAAAGACCCATCAGCTGATTATTTTTAATAAAGACATTGTCCTCTCAACATAAACTTACATAAAACTCGTGAAAAGCTCTTGCAGATCAGTTCTGTGTGGGAGGCAGCTTCACTGTAAAGCTGTCAGCTGCAACTTTATCAATCAGAAGGCCCTGAAGAACTTTTAATTATGTTGTTTTTCAAAGTGCAGAGAGGAATTAAAAAGTTTTTTTCATACATGTCAATGTATAACTTGAATATTCAGAGACACTTAACCCAAAACAAGCATCGTGATGGCTTTTGGAGAGTCTGAATGCTTAATAAAAGAGGCACTTTTTCAAGTGGGTGTCCTCTTTTTTAGCAGGGGGAGAGTAACTGGCCCTCCTCACCCCAGCAGTGTCTTTTCTAGTGCCTGTCTGCTGGTGTTCTTTTGCATCTTTTTAGATTGTGAGCCCTTCTGGGACAGGGAGCCATTAGTTGTTTGATTTTCTCTGTAAACCGCTTTGTGAACTTTTCATTGAAAAGCGGTATATAAATACTGTTAATAATAATAATAATAATAATAATAAAACCATGTCAGATAGCAGATCCCTTTGATTTAAAAAAGTATAACTGAGCAACCTTTGCTGGCTTTGTTGCTTTCAAAAGGTGTTTTCATTTCCACTGAGATCTGCATGATGGGGTGTCCAAAGGGGTAAGGTCACTACCTGGAGTAGATTGACAGGGCAGCTAAAGCCCTGCTATAATCAGCGGGATTTGGTGGAATGTCGGAATCAGGTTGACAATGGAGTTCGAGGGCTTCCACACTGCCTACAGCTCCACCACTCACTATGCAGCCACACAGCTGCAAACAGCCAAGCAACCTCTACCATTAACTATGGTATAGAAGAGGAAATTTGGGCAGGTGCAGCTATTGAAACTGTTCAATGTTGAGTTGTACCTGCCCAAATTTCCTCTTCTATACCATGGTTAATGGTAGAGGCCCTCTGTCCTCCATTGTATCTGGTCATCCTGGTTGGAATGAGATTTCTTTTCTGTTCTTGTTTTAAAACCGAAGTTTTGAGGAGGAGTAGTAACCCCCCTCCCCCGCCACACACATCGTAATGGTGCAGAATTTGAGAATTAAAAGAAATGTACATTGTATCAGCCTCCTCCCTTCCATAGAGTGGCCTTTGGCTGCTTGAGCTTCCAGGACCTACAGAATGTTGAGGATTCTTGAGCAAGGATGTCCACTGGGGGGGGGGGAACGGAAAAGGCAGGGAGCAAGAAGGAATTGACCTGCTAAAGTCTCTAACATCTTAACCCATTTTGCCCAGTCCACAGGTGTATACATTTGATCCCTGTTGAGTATATGCAACGTTGGTCAGAAATGGCTTAAGCAAGTATCCTAAAGGGAAGACTTGGGGTTAAGGGGAATGTGTGGTGTGAGGTTAAAAAAAATTAGCTTCCCTGCACTTTATAGGGATGTGTCCTCTCCAGAATTGCTCCCCTTTGTACTATATGGCAATAACACATTTAGATTCGACCTTTCTATCTATACAGCACAGTGGGGGGGGGGTTATAAGGGAATAGGGGCCTCCTGAAACTCACTTCGGTGAGGCTTTTCTTTCTGTCTGGATGAAGCATTGAAAATGATTTTTTCTTAGGGGTTGGGGATACCCTGCAACATTTTGTTGAAGGTCCTACTTGTAGAATCCGAAAGGCAACCAGCTATTTCATGGTGCTTTCCTAGATTTGGATCATGGGAAAAAAGAGAGAAGGGAGAAAAGCCAAATCCTAGTGAGGCTAACACCCCATGGTACAAAAGTGCCGACATAGCTGCCACTATATTCTTCATAACCAAGGAGGCAGCCAGAGGTCTCCTCAGGATAAGGCACCTTCGGTTCCTTTACCCTGTGTTGGGCTCAGGCAGCCCCTATAAGTCTGCTCGGATCTGCGCCAGCAAAATAGCTGGTACAGATTTGAATAGCCCATGTAGGGTTTTCAGATGCGGGAGGGGAGATAGGATGCAGGGCTAGCCTCTGCTGCTGTCCCTGCCCCAACTCAGTCCTGAATTGCCCCTGTTCCGCCTTCCCCCACCCAACACCCCTCCATGCCCCCGTTCCGCCTTTTCCCTGCCTCTCCAGTGCTGCCTGGCAGTTTGCTTATCTTGGTCGGTGGACAACGGTCCAGCACTGGCAGAGGCCTATTGGCGGCACTGACCTCCACACAGCCACAATGTACAGCGCTTGCAACCACGTGTGTGCCCGTTTCGCCAGTGGTAGCTGGCAAAGGATTGGGCTGTTAGTTCTGTTCTGTGAATTTTTGTACAAATGCTAGCAGAGGATGTCTCAAAATGTGGCATCACAACGCACAAGGGGCCTGTAGTGCAGGACAAGAAGTAGTGAACACTGAAAATATAAGGTGCAGCGTTTAAACTCTAGTGCAGCCGTTTTCAACCACTGTGTGGTGGCACGCTGGTGTGCCGCAAATGGTCCCCAGGTGTGCCGCAGGAATTTGGGAGAGGATTATTTATTAATAGGGCCACTGGGGATGTGAGCCCCACATTGCCAGCATAGCGTGCCTTGTCAAGTATCAAAAAAATAATGGTGTGCCTTGACCATTTTAGTGCCTTGCCAGTGTGCCCTGAGATGAAAAGGGTTGAAAATTCCTGCTCTAGTGGGACATGCAAAGGTCTTGAGGAAGAACTTGTTCAAAGACTTATACAAGAACTTATGCATATGGAAGAAATTCTCTGGATTGGGGGGTCCCTTTTCCTATGCAAATCTCTTCTGCTTGGTCAGTGAGAGAAAAAGCTTTCTGCCAGCAGAAGGGCACTTTTAGATCCAACACACAGAAGTTTATTCGTATTTTACATTCTGCAACCTTTAATACTGGCCAGGCTCTAATAAAGGAATATTTCAACAGTTATTGTAATATTGTGTTTACCGTACAGATTTTTAGGAAAATCTATTTCCTAAACAGATTTAGGAAATCTATTAATCACCTGCATTGGAAATATGTCATTTTGAAAATTTGTTCTCGATGACATGAAGGACAGCTATATTTTGAAAACAAATCTGGATGCAGAAAGATTTAAAGACTTGCATCGTGAAAAAACAGTAAAACACTGAAAACATGTATTAACATTTCATCAGAGTATCATGGGAACAAAGAGTGATTCAAAATGTCACTTTAGGTTTACCAGAAAAACATGAAAGCTGTCTTGAAAAGGGTTTCAGATGTCACCTGAATTGTATCCATATTCAGAAGTGCAATCAAAAGAGAAACACTTAATCATATTCAGTGTTAAGGGTTGCCATTTTTATTTTTATTTTTTTGCAAGCTACAAAGAGAATGCAAACAGTATTGAACATCTGATAACTGGTCTGATGAATGCATGTAAAGAAAAATGCATGTGAAGGTTTCAGGAAAAAGAACATTCGCTAAGAGCATGATGGCCTATAAGTGATTGAAATGCACAGGAGTAGTAATCTAGAACTTTTTAAAAAAGAGATTCAAGATAAAGGAATGCAAATGATACAGTACATTTTCATTTATCATTCCTTGCCACAGTTGCTGAACTAGATTTCTCTTTGGCTTGTAAACAAGAAGTGATTGCTGTGGTATCATCCCTTCTACCTACACATCCCTCTTTACACTGTCAGGGTCCAATGAGGGGCTACCAGTGACTGCATGCAGACCCAGGGCAGCACAGCCTAGTGCAGTATGCTCACTTGCTTCCTGCACCGCTCTTTTCCCCTTATTTGGATATGCAGCTTACCAGGGAAAAGCCTTGGTAGATTGAATCTTCTGCCACCGAGCAAAGAGAACAGGCTAGCCAGAGGTGCTCCCTGAATAGTACCTCTCCCCCCAGATAATACTGAACCTCAAGGGTCTCTATCAAAATCACTCTCATAGTAGCGCTTGAAGAGAGAGGAGATGATTTCCCGCAAACCCACAGATCTGGTGAAAAATAATACAGATGGCTAGCAGATGGCACTGAGTGTCTGCAAAATCTCATGTGTGAGTTGTTAGTTCAGAGCTCTTGCCACAGAGTTCAATTTACTTTATAAAGCAAGAATAACATACAGAAGACAAACCAAAATCAATAAAGAATCTTACAGTTTCTGGCTAATACAGTTTTTTATAATCTCCTATCCTTGTACCTGGAAGATAGGACTACCAGCCTGTTCATGTTACACTGTACACATCTCTGCATGAATGACTGCACCTGGGTTCAACTTTACAGATCAATTATTCATATATACTTTTCTGCATTGAATGAAATGTGTGAATAGCTGTAACCAGGTCCCAACTAACAATGATTGTACCTCAGTGCACAGATGTCCTTGGGTACAGTTTAACATGTGAACAGACAATGTGTTTCAGTTCACTGAATATGTGCGGCCTCAATGAATGAGCATTTCCAGATTTTATCTGTGCACATCCAGATACGTGTGGGATTCAGCTCATGATGTATTTACTTAGAAATCAGTCAGTTAATCTCTGCAAGTAGCTATAATTCACATTTTTGCTTTGAGAAGTCTGCAAACAATTAAACCCTCTGGCATTACTGCCCCAGATAAATATGCTTGGTCTTCCCTCCTTGGCTATATAACTGATTAAATTCTGACATTTCCTGGTGTGATTCAAAATGGTGGCAGTTTGGCATAGTTCACACATCCAACACATCATTGTGCTTTATTTGCCACCATCTCTAACATATCATCATTTTGGAAGCTAAAGGGGGGGGGGGGAAGTCATCCTGTTTCCCAAAAGGAAAGGCAACCCTAGAGTGATATATGGTTCTACCCTATGGACTTTGTTTGGGGTATTTAGAGGACGTCAATACGCTAACTGCTTTAAATGGCATAATCTTGTCAAACATGTACAGAGAAATCTACTTACATTTATTCATCTGGGACAGCTCAGCCTGCTTCCAACATTATGTCTCTTTGAGATGAAAAATGACAGAAAGTACTCCCCTGATGTATCCCTAATGCAAAGTCACTTGAATGCCCTTCAGCTTTCAGAACAATAAAAGTGAGATAAAAATAAATAAAATCCAATGTGCCCCAGTTTATCTTGCAAAAGGAAAACTTTCCAGTGCTTCTGAAATACCACATTTTTTATTCCATGTTAACATCCATACATAATGAGGCACTTGAGTACAATAGAGTACAAGGGAAAGTGAACAAAGGAATTGCCTTGGCATGTTGGAGCCTTTACACTGAATATCAGAGTTATCAAACTATTATGTTTATATATAGGTACTATTATGGTCCATACTGTCTTGTTGTCCAAAGTGGTGCTTTTTGTCTTGGCTCCATTTGGTCATTAACAATGAATGCTAATGAAGGGTATTCACGGCCGCTCGCTTCGATCATTAGGGTCGTCTGCTCAAGCCCACCTGCAGGAGAGGTATTTTTTTCCTCCGTTTTATCTGTTGGATGTGGGCTAACAAGCACGGGGAATTAATGTAAGTAGATCGACAGACATTTGGAGCAGGCTGGGAAAGTTTTGCTAAGATGTTTCTGGCTAACAGAACCACCTCTTCGGACTTTGGCCTATTGTCTCAAGTTGCTATAGGCAGTATATTTGGAAACAGATACCGTAAGAAGACCACTTGGTGCTTTCTCCTCACAAGGAGACTGACCTTGAAGAGGTGGTCTGGAACCCTTTCTGCTGGGGGGAATTATTTCCAGACATCATCACATACTCTGCTTGGAGCTTCCTGTAATGACACAGCTGTGTCGTCCTCTTTCGTTATACCACTGAAGTGTTTCCCCATTTTGGTGTGTCTCTTTGAGTGCCACTTAACAATTATATCATAAAATGTCGGAATTCAAAAATCTCTGTTTCAGACTACGCATTTTGTTTGAGGCAGCATTTCCTCACATATGCTCAGAGGTAGCTGAGGCAAAAGGCACTGCAACTAAGCCTAAGAAGGTAGACATTGAATGATTGCTTATTCTCCCAGAGTCAGGATGGTATAATGGATTGGGAGTCAGACCTGGAAGATTCAGGTTCAAATGCCTGCTCAGCCATGAAGTTTCCTAGGTGGCCTTGGGCCAATTGCCAACTCTCAGCCTCATGTACATCACAGGTTTGTTGTGAGGACAACAGGAGGGGAGGAACTATGCCTGCTGCCGCTATTTCCCCTCTTCTTCCTCCTTGTTGTCTCCTCTGTGTCTCTTTTTAGATTGTGAACTCCTCTGGGACAGGGAACCATCTTTGCATTCCTTTGCTGTGTAAACTAAGTTGATAACTTTTGGTTTAAAAGAGGTTGTGGACAGCCCTGGATTGCCACTGTGGCCCATGAGCCGCATGCTTCTGAGTCACACAGCAAGTTGCTCAGGAGCTGCCTGGTAGTGATGTCACTGCTGCATGCCTCCAGCATTGGATGGTGGACACTTCCCTGGCTGCTCATCTACGAGGATGGCTGGAAACTGAATCAATCCTTGAAAGAAGCCAGGAGGGATGAAAAAGGGACAGAGAGGGAAGTGGAGGCAAAGGGGAGGAAGGACGAAGATGGAGGGGAGATGAAGGAGCAAAGACGGTTGAATGAAAAGTGAAGGAACAGAGGAGGAAGGAGACAAACGGGAGGCGTAATGAACTGGGAGAAAGGAAAAAGTTGATTCAAGGGGGCAAAGAGAGAAGGATTCCAGGAGGGACACGAGAAAAGGTGGAGGAAGGCTGGACAGACACAGCAAGGATTCCCAGGCAAGAAGAGGAGAAGGAAGACCAACAAAGAAGAAGGAATTGAGAGGGACAAGATGCAGGAGCCAAGTGAACCAACTGGGCAGAAGGGGAAGAGTTAAATGCACTTCATTGGGCCCTGTAAGTAGATTGCTTGGGAAAGGGGCATGGTGAAACCTCTTACAGAGAAGGAGAGCCAAGGGGAGCCCTTTCATACAGGCAAACCACCAGCTGTCCAGGGCTCTGATAGCAGAAAACACTGTAGAGCGCCTTATCACACTGGCATCCTTGGGGGGATAAATGGGGACAAGTGCCCCCGGGCAGCATGCCTGCAGGGACACCGCTGCCATCCACTTCCCCTGTGGCCACCAAATATTTTTTTTTCCCAAAGCGAAAGATGATGGTAGCTGCCGCCTGAGTTTTTCACTTTGCGAAAAAAGCAAAAAATACTGGGCAGCGAATTGGAGTCGTGCACGACCGCCTTGAACATGCTAGAAGTAATGGTGGTGATGTCATCACATCATGGCAATTACTTCTGGATGAGATGGGGGGTGGCATTGACATTTCTAGCTCACAGGTGGCAGAAGAGCCAGGAATGCCAATACTTTGTCAGGCCAACAGAGTGTTAAGACTCCCCTGTTACATTGCCAGAGGCTTCTGAAACAGGGGCTATAATGGAATGTCTATATTTTATGTGCATTTCTGTGTGATCCTCATGTTTGGGGCATTGTCACCCTCCCTCTGCAGCCATTCTAGAACCTTGCAGAAGCTGCCACGGTGCAGTAGAAATGCAAATTTGATCCAGCCACTAAGATTAGCCAAAGTGGTTCAGCTGTTTTCACGGGGTTGTCAAGAGAAGCAAGTTGATTGGCTCATGTTCCTGCCAGTCCCCCTCCTGGGGAGGTAGAAATCGGGTAATAGATGACATCATTTCAGCTGAGAAAGGAAAAAAAAAATACCAGTTGGAAGCTTTCTCTGTTTTCCTCCAGCCATCCAGAGCTTCACATTGGGAGAATCCACCAACCAGTTATGCAGAAGGCAAGGGTTGATGGTTCCATCATCCAGGCACAAAGAAAGGAATCAGTTATTAGCCAGATACCGTAGGAATTTATGTAGGATCCTCCCCCTCCTGAAACCTCCCCATTACCCCTTACATTCTACCCTCCCACCTCTCCCATCATCCTACCTGCTCCAGTAAGCAGGATGTCGGTGAGGGCAATGTTAGTGAGACCTTCCTGTCAGCACTCCTGGTAGTGTGCTAACTCATGCACTATCAGAGCATCTTTTGCAACTGGCGCTGACTGCTTTATAGCTTTATAGCTTTCAGTGCTGTTATGGGAGCCTTGCCACCATTGAGTGGCAAATGAAGACTAGGCTCTCAATCATTTTTTCTTAGGGGGGAATGGGACATTTCATCCAAACTGTCTTCCTACCTAAACCTACTTTTAAAGTACTTTCAGATGAACTGCTTCCACTCCACCCCCCACAATTAGAGATATTCACATTGAAGATAGGTTGTGCATATATCCTGACATGCATGTCATTTTTCACATGGGATCCTTTCAGGGTTGAGGAAATATCATCGAACAGCCATTGTCAAATATGCCAGACTGAGGTGAAGAGGAATAGTTGCTTTCTCCTGGCTGAACATAAGATAAGCACCACTTGAAAAAGTGCTCCTTGCCCAGTTGGGAGGGCCATCTGGAGCCACAATAGGTCCTTTGCTCTCCTTTGTGAACTTGCTGTTGATACCATGTAGTTACAGAGCAGTGGTACTGGTTGGCAGAACAGGATGACTGGGTGGACAGAGACAGGGATGTGAAGGAATCTTCACTGCCACCACCTTTTATGGGAGCATAGCCAGGAGTTATATTATGCCATCAACAGCACCTGCTGTTCTGGAACTGCCATGGTAAGGGCAATAACATTCACCTGGGGGACTGATGTGATGTCACGCTGAGAACCATAATGATCCCAAAGTGGCACCAATATTGTAAAATCAATAAACTTGAAATGCTCAAACATGAATTTACTTATGCAAAAGTTAGCCTTAATGTGGATGCTTTAGTTTCCAGTTCCCTCCAGAGTCCTTGCTTCTTCTCTAATTGATCTTCTTGTGAGTACGGACTAATGTTTATGGAAACGAAAGGCACTAAGGGGGCGGGGAGAGAGAGAGATAGAGAGAGAGAGAGAGAGAGAGAGAGAGAGAGAGAGCACATTTCATGGAGTGGCACAAAACATGTTTTCAGCTGATCTGATGGCACTGAATTTGTAACACTTCTAATTTATGCTCTGCCCTCAAGATTTGTTTAATACAGACACGTCTCTTGTATAGCAAAGAATTTTTTTTGTATCTGTGGAAAATGGCTGCAAAATATTTGATGGAGCTTCTCTGTCACATGAAAAATACTTAACTCCTCTTTTCCTTACTGCTTTCATTTCTGTCATCTTTGTTGTTGCCTCTGTAGAAGCACTATGAAATACGGAGACATTAAAATATGTGTTTGGGAAGGGGAAATTCCAGTCTTTTGACATGAGGACCATTTTCAGGCACCCACCCTGAGATGGGCAGAAAAGATGTGTTTTGGAGGGAATATTCTGCAGTATTTTCCCCCACTGAAGGCATCCTGGTACCAGGATTTTGAGGCACCACCATGGGCCATCAGCCAGGAACAAGGAATTAAAAAGCTTCTATTGCCTCTGCAGTAGAATGTGATTGGAACAAAAGGTACAAATAGCTTATAATTCTTGGTGTATGACTTCCTTCCCCTGTTGACATATCAGTACATTACAGGAGGGGCAGCCCTGTTAGCCTAGAACAGGGGTGCCCAAACCCCGGCCCTGGGGCCACTTGCAGCCCTCAAGGCCTCTCTATGCAGCCCTCAGGGAGCCCCTAGTCTCCAATGAGCCTCTGGCCCTCTGGAGATTTGTTGGAGCCCACACTGGCCCGACGCAACTGCTCTCAGCGTGAGGGCGACTGTTTGGCCTCTCGAGTGAGCTGTGGGATGAGGGCTCCCTCCACTGCTTGTTGTTTCATGGCTGTGATGCAGTAGCAACAGCAAAGGAAAGGCCAGCCTTGCTTTGTGCAAGGCCTTTTATAGGCCTTGAGCTATTGCAAGACCTTCATTTATTCATATAAGTTCATCTTTAATATATTCATGTATGTAAATTTATTCAAATTTGAAATGTAAATTAATTTGGCCCCCGACACAGTGTCAGAGAGATGATGTGGCCCTCCTGCCAAAAACTTTGGACACTCCTGGCCTAGAGCAACAAAAACCAAACAAAAGTCTTGTGATGCCTGAAAGTTAACAACACAATCCTATGCATCTTTAACTTATTCAGAAGTACATCCCATTGTGTTCAATTGGGCTTAGAAGCTTTGTGCGCATCTCCTCATAAAGTAAACAGTCTAAAAGCGTATGCGATATTGTTTCCACGCCCTGTCCACATTGGCAATGCCTCTCAAAGTATGATGCCCCCTTTAAGTCTACTGGACATCAGGATGGATGGCATGGCAGTACACCTTGCTAAAGAGTATGCCCTGTGCTCTTGTGGCCCTTTAAGGATGGCAAAAAAGAAAGCCATTTGTCCTGTCTTGATCGAAATATTCAAGTGCAGGGGGCAACATGTTTTGTTGGCATCATTCAACAACTTCTATGTCTAAAATTCTCCTTTTGATCACCTGGAAAGCTTGCTTTTGACTTAATGAACCTAATAAGTCAAGATCTATTCTCCATTGTTTTAGGGCCCAATCCTATCCAATTTTCCAGTGCTGGTGCAGCCATGCCAATGGGACATGCACTACATCCTGCAGTGGGGAGGCAGTCACAGAGGCCTCCTCAAGGTATGGGAACATTTGTTCCCTTACGTCAAGGCTGCATTGTGTCTGCACCAGTGCTTATGGTGCTGGATAGGATTGGGCCCTTAATTTCTTGACAAATGGAATAGTCCCTATTGGAGGTATGGAATCTGCCACAAGATGATGTGTTAAGCCCTTACTATCCACCTTATATGTTCATTTCATTAGATATACTTTCAATGCAAGCTCCTTCTTAAAGTCTTCCTTCAGGTGCTCACATCAAAGATCTTAGAAAGCGGTCTTCTGTTGACCAATCAGAACTGCAGGTTTATGACACCTTCTGGAGTATCTACCTGGAGCTAGCACACTTAAACCTCCACAGTTCTGTTATCATTGAATACCTGATACACACTACTGTGATAGCCAAAACTGCTTTCTCTCTCCCTCAGCAAAGCCTGTCAGCTGTAAGGCTCATCCAGTGTATTGTTTTCACACCCTATCAGCTCAGTTTTAACCTTTAATCTGAAGGTGTGTTTATATAGTGAACTCTGAATCCTGTTTCTTCTCAGTGAGATAATAACTTCAGGAGTCAAGTGCTTCACTCCAACATTGGTATCTCCCAGCCCCCAAATTCAGTTCTACATAATCGACCTCTGAATCCATCAAGGTGAATTTTAAATCCAAAGTCATTTCAATGCTAATTAACATTTTTATATCGATAATTGGCAGAAAATGTCATTCTGGTAAAGAGCAGACATATTCTTTCAGCGAATATCATTGTAGGTCAGGGATTCGTTGAATAGAAAATGTTTTTTAATCAATCACATATGAAAAGACTTGACAGAATAATAACCTTGCAATGATTTCAGTCAATTGCTGTCTGACAACTGAAAAGCATGTCTATTGAGATAGCTCTCACCCACGCTTATGCCTGAAATTTAGCAAGCCTCACACGACTGGATCTGTGTGTTGGTTAAGCAGAGAAGGAAAGTTCCTATATGAAACAGCTGGCAAAAGTATCAAAACAGGCACTGTACTTGTGGCATGGTGCACCTCTTAGCAAGAAAAGAAAGAAGTCCTGAAATCAACAAAGAGAATATATGTATCCAATGGACTTCCAGAGTCCTTTTCTAGGAGTCATGTTTGATGCACTGAAACTACTGCTAGAATATCAAATGTTGATAAGGGAGGAATAAGTGTGTACCTGGAATCTGGGAAGATCACTGTCTTAAGCAAAACTAAACCTGCAGGGTCTTTCTTGCCCCTTCCCTAGGTTTAGGAAAATTCTGCTGAAAGCCTGTCTTAGCACCTCTGCCAGGGAGCTATGTACAATATACTAGCTGGCAACCTTCAGTCTCAAAAGACTATGGTATCGCGCTCTGAATGGTGGTTCTAGAACAGCATCTAGTGTGACTGAAAAGGCCGATTTGGGAGTGACAATCCCTTCCACACTGGGAGCAAGTGCAGTCTGTCCTTGGTCTGTCTCCCTGGCTATGGGCCTTCCTTCTTTGCCTCTTTGCCTCAGTCTGTTGGCCAAGTGTCTCTTCAAACTGGGAAAGGCCATGCTGCACAGCCTGCCTCCAAGCGGGCCACTCAGAGGCCAGGTTTTCCCACCTGTTGAGGTCCACTCCTAAGGCCTTCAGATCCCTCTTGCAGATGTCCTTGTATCGCAGCTGTGGTCTACCTGTAGGGTGCTTTCCTTGCACGAGTTCTCCATAGAGGAGATCCTTTGGGATCCGGCCATCATCCATTCTCACGACATGACCGAGCCAACGCAGGCATACGATATACCCCGTAAATAAACCTGTTATCAATGCTTGTATGTGAAGACTGAATTCCCAGTCAAGAGGATTCCACAGGCTCCTGCTGACCCATGCTCTCCCAGAAGTTGCAGCTATGGCTGAGCAGAAGATGCTTTGGGCAAGTCTCTTTGCTCTTCCCCAGACAGAAAAGAGCCTAAAATGGCTGCTACCCCTTTTCCTCAGGCTGCTAGCCCCTGTCCTGACTCTGGGTTCTAACGTGCCTGGAGAACCTGCATTCTCCAGGTTCCTCTATTCCCCCTTCTAGCCCTGCTCAGCCTTCTTCACCTCCCTCTCATCCATTCTTTCCTGCCACAGTCTTCCAACTCCTTCTCCTGTTGTCTTCCCTCTGTCTCTTCCTCTCTCCCAGGTCTCTTCCCTTCTTTCCTTCTCACTCTCCCTCCTTGCTCCTTCTAGTCTCCCTTCCCATTGCTCACTCCTTGTTCCATCCTGACTTCCATCCTCCATTCCTCTCTCCTTTCCCCCATTTCTGTTGCAGAGCCACTTTTAGGGCCAAATTCTAGCCCTGTCCCTCCAGTGCCAGCTGACAGCTGATAGTAGTCAGCTAGCTCAGACAGCAACCAAGAACTTCATCGGCCATTGCTCCATAGCCCAGCTGATTGATGATGCCACCGACACAGCTCAACAGATGGCCATGTCTGGGCAGGGATTGGTTGGCAACCTTCAGTCTCGAAAGACTATGGTATAAGCCTACATCACCCGGTATTCCCAGGTGGTCTCCCATCTAAGTACTAACCAGGCCTGACCCTGCTTAGCTTCCGAGATCATAGTATAAGCCTACAGCACCTGGTATTCCCAGGCGGTCTGGGCAGGGATTACAGTGTCACTAAGGCTGTAATCCTAGCCACACTTTCCTGGGAGTAAGCTCCATTGACTATAATGGGGTTTACTTCTGAGTAGGGAAGCATAGGTTTGGGCTGTAAGACATTTTATTTTGGTGGAACAAAAGAGATTACATGTGGATACGTGTGTCTCCTTAACATGCTGTGATGCAGAGATACACACATTCCCATGCACCAATGTGCCTACTGGGAGAATTTTTTTTGTTCATGGAAATGTAAAGCCCCCCCCCCCTTTAGAGCTTTTATATGTTATATGTGACTAGTTGCCCATAACTAGAACTGGAATGGGACCCTTTGGTAGAAAAGTGCTTGGAAATTAGTTCAGAAGATATTGAAGTTTTGTTATTAATTATATTTGATTATTCTCTTCTTCTGGCATGTGATGTCGGAAGTTGTCTAAAATTTCCAAATTAAATATTGTGCAGTACATTTTTAAAAAGATTTTTCATTGTCAGTGAAGGCTTGTTAGGAGGGAATGACTGTTCTGAATGGAACAGAGCAATCTGTCACTTGCCCTTTTGGCGGCATTCAAAATATTGAAATTTTAAGGAAAAGATCAATTTTCAACATTCTAAATGAACCGAGCTAGGAATGTGTGATTCATGACATCTGCTTTTCTTAATGTTTTTTGTGCATTTTTTTTTGTTTTTTCGTACTGATAGTCTAAAGAAGAATTAGCACACAAAATTCAGCAATATGTCCCCAACAAATGCCAACAATTATCTGTAGAAGAGGGTTATTTGAGGTCATTTTAGGATCGTGTTATCATATGACACTCATTCAATGACATTTCTTTGAGGCAGACTTTGAGAAAAAAAATCTTGCACTAATTTTATGGCGATTTGTCTGATTTCAGAAAAATTCTGAAACCCTAGAGTGCACTGCCTAGGGGCAGAGAAGAGTCTAGAAATGGCTGCCATCTTTCTCACAATCAGTAGTCTTCATTCTGAAAATCCAAGTTGACTCCACACAGTGGATGAGCTCTAGTTCATATAAGCAGAGGTAAGAGAAAATAAATCATAATAGATTCTAAGCATACCAAGCTGAGACAGGACAAGTTTTTCTTTGAGTGCTTGCAGGTGAAGTGTTTCTTTGGGAGTTACCACTCTTTGTTTACTTATTTTTTTTTACAGGGCATCTATAGCACCTACATAATGTCATCAACATACCATTGTTATCCCTCATGTATTTTCCCCATGGCTCCTCTCAGACTTAGGCGCTTGTTTACCATGACTTTCCTTTTGAAAAAATAGAACAGGAATGCAATTGGGATACATGTAAATGAATAAGAGTGC
Organism: Tiliqua scincoides; assembly: GCF_035046505.1. NCBI lineage: Eukaryota > Metazoa > Chordata > Lepidosauria > Squamata > Scincidae > Tiliqua > Tiliqua scincoides. The sequence goes on along the minus strand of NC_089821.1, from coordinate 93,017,655 downwards.
AGCTGTTCTGCCTTTGATGGGGCATGGTTTTGAACCCATGTAGAGCCCAATCCTATGCACAGAGGCATAACACATTGCCCTAGTGCCCAGGGTAGTAAAGCCACTTCTAGGTTCTCCCCAGAGAAGAGGTGGTCACTGTGGGTGTACAAACCCACCGTATCTCAAGCAGGATATTGTACATCTTGCAAAATGCAAAGAGGGCAGCCAAAATAGTCAGAGGGCTGGAGTCATTATGAGGAAAGCCTACCATGTTTGTAAGAGGTGGTGTGACCAGAATACCACCCAACTTGGGTCCGCCGCTGTTGCCTCTGCACTATTTTTAAAAAATCTTCCTCACCATGCTCCGTGTGCAGTTTCTTCAGTTGCAGAAGTGTGGGACGTCTGGTTTTATTTAAATGTTAAGTAGACAGTTCTTCTACTCCCACTGTGTACAATACCTTTGGTTTGTACACCCACAGTGACCACACCCACAGTGATTCACAGGTATTGAAGGGGTGGTCAATACCTTTGTTGTACACAGGAGCCTCCACAGGAGACGGAACATTTCTGGGGACTGGGACCTAGGAACATGCCTCTTAACTTCCATACCTACCATTACCATTTTCTTTCTAGTTATCACCACTGAAAGTTGGGTGTTTCAAAAGCAATTATTGTAATTGTACTGATGCATTTTGATCTTTTAAAAATATATTCGCACATTAATGCTTAATCATATTAACACTTAATCTTGTTCACACCATTTCTCTCTCTCTCTCTCTCTCTCTCTCTCTCTCTCTCTCTCTTTTAAAAAAAATGTGAAACGGTTGCTTCTGGAAACTATTGCCATGCAGGGAGCTCCAGCGTCCATGCTATTTCCCATAGTCTAAAAGTACCATTGTATCAAAAGGTGATGATAAGAACGTAAGAGCCCCGATGGATCAAATAAAAAACCCATGTATTCCAGCTTCCTGTATCTCACAGTGGCCAGCAGATGCGTCAGGGAGCCCATAGCACAACAAGATATCTGCATCTTGTTGCCAATCCCTTGAATCTAGCATGCAGAGATAACCTTCTTCTAAAACCAGGAGGCTGCATATACCCATCATGGTTTTAATTTGTAACTTTTCCTTCATAAATCTGCCCAATCCCCTTTTAAAGGCATCTAGGTTAGATGTGGCATCCTGTGGCAAGGAGTTCCACAGATTAATTACATGCTGGGTAAAGAAATACTGAACATTGAGTAACCAGCTCTGTAGCAGACAGTAGAATGTAGACTTATTGGAGAATAGTACTAGGAAAATGGCCATCTGAGATTACGAACGTATGTACTAATCCAAGGCTAATGATTTGCAGCTCCAATACACTACAAATGTGTGGTTGCCCAAAATTCTGTGTTTGGATATGGTGAGGTGTCTTGCCCCGTTTATGAACAATGGCTCAACATATTTGGTGGGATGTGTGTGGTAAAGTGGATACCTGGAAGCCTGCCTTGTCAAAGTTAATTAGGGTGCAGCAAAAGGAACAAGCATGTTTGGAATATTATTCACACATGCTTCGGCATTATTAACATCAAGGAGTATCTCACTTTGAGAGACTACTGGGGTCATTTCATGATCATGTCATCATATGACACTCATTCAATGATGCTGAATGGGGAGACTGTTAAGATTGCTTTTCCATTGAGGTCTTTGGGTTTCATCTGTTTTCGGCAATAAAAATTTTGTAGCTGGCAGAACTTTGGAAATAGCTATACTTGGTGATCCTCCCATATTTCCCATCAGTCTTCAAATCAGCCTGTTATAGGAACAATTTACCATTGGAAAGTGGCTTTCAGAAGAAATAGCTGATAGACATCTGTGTAGCCCCCAAATGGTAGGCTGCTTTGCTTTGGAGTCCCTCTTTTCCTGGTGAGTGTAGATGGTGCAACTCTGCCTGGTGATGATCCCTAAGAAAGCTTGTAAAATTATCATCTTCCCCTTGTCAATGGGCAGGCATGACATAGTGTTTGTTAACCAATAAAGTTTCTTTCAGGGTATTTGGATCTACAGTTTTAGATTATAGCTCTAAAGACCTTGCTTTTAGCATCATCAGGAAGCTGATGTACAAAATAATGGCATCAAAGTATTTTGGAAAACTAGCCAACATACTGGTCACTGTTCATAGTGCAAATAAATTATTTGCTTATGGATTGGCTAAGTGTCTCTGGCCTTAATACTGAATTGGGTGAGTTGTATTGAATTGGCTGAGTTGATTTCAATTCATCATTTCATTTCAATGGCACCACAATAATCCTCCAACATACGCTTAAAAACCATTCATTCATATGTATGCACAGATTTATACATTGGCAGTGTACAGAGCTGGATGAAGTATGTGTGGGTGAAGCCCTAATTGGAGTCATGCATTGATAATTGTTGGCAGAAATTTATGGGGACAGCATGATTTACTGTTAGGCAAATCTAGATGAATGGAAGCATCCACCAAACCATTTCTGTATTGCATAACTGCACAAATTAGAGCCATTTTATCTGCTTAATCATATAACATGCAAGGATTGATTTTAGGACAACAGGAAGACAAAGTGGTAAATAGAATGACTTTGTGACCATAATGACAATTCTGCCTCAATTGGCTGGTAATGAGATAGAAAGATACTTTTATTAGCACAGGACATGGGTGCCCACTGGGTGAACGAGATGTCAATAAGTGCAAAGTGAGGAATACTGAAGCAAAAACATCCAAGCTTCACATATACTCTGATGGGGTTTGAGTTCTTGGTGACATTCCAGGAAAGAGATTTTCAGGTAATGTTAGATAGGTCAACGAAAACATCAACCCCATGAGAAGCAGTTGTGAAGAAGACAAATTCCATGCTAGGGGTCATCGAAAAAGGATCAAGAAAAAGCCTGCTAAAGACTGCACTAGCTGCCAATCTGTTTCTAGGCCTAATTCAAGGTGTTGGTTTTGACCTTCAAAGCCCTATATGGTTCAGTCAGGATATTTGAAGAGCCATCTTGTCCCATATGAATTGATCTGTCTCTTAAGTTCAGTGTGTGTGTGTGTGGGGGGGGGGGGGGTTGCTGCATGTTCCACCTCAGGTGGAGGTCAGATGAATACCAACAAGGAACAGGGCCTTCTCTGTGGTGGCATCTTATTATGGAGCTCTCTCACAGGGGAATTCAGAACTGCCCCCTCCTTGTTAGCAAGGGCTCAGGACTTTCTTTTTTTGCCTGGCATTCCGTTCTTATTTAGTTGCTTGGGGTTTTATGGTTCTATTTTGTTTTACAGCTCCATGGTTAAATGTATTGTATTAATGAATTCTGATTGGCTGCTTGTTCATTTCATTCCCATTTCCTTACCACTGAAATATGACCAGTCCCCTGGCCTCCCCCCCCCCAGGAATGCCACTGGGTGGACCCAGGGCTTACATGGAGTAAGTAAAATTGTTTTATACTTTCTGCCTGTTTGCTCTTAGGTTTCCTCCCCACCTCTGGATGCAGCATGTGTGTCTTATTGGCACAGCTGCATCGGCGCTGCCCACAGAGGATAGGATCGGACTGTAAGGAATGCTGCAAGCCAACAATTAAAGTATAATAGCATAACACAGACCTACTCAAATTTGCAGACTGAAACACATCAGGAACCTGACTGAATAATTCAGATTGCTATCCTTATTGCAGATTTTCTCCTTTAAATATTAAACAGTTAATTCTATAACAAGGACCTCTTGCAAGTAAATCCCTGATTTATTTTTCTTCATCGCAACTTGAAGGTATTCTCAGGCCATGTCAGTAGCAAGAGTGAACGGGATGTAGGCACATTCAAAGACAGGAAGTGTAGTCAGTGCAGATCACTAAATACAGCAGATGGTGGAATATTTGCCTATTTAATGTGAAGTATTAGATAACAAGGCAACATCCTTCCACCCCCTTGCTCGCTTACACATACAGTTTGAAAGAATCAGTGAGTGATTTGAATTAAGTGTAGGTGTTGGAAGCATTTAAGAAAATTTCCACTTTCAGCTCTTTGTGTATGGATTTATAGTCACGGAGGAAGGAAAGAATCTGATGATTGAGATGTGTAAGCAGTACCAGTGTTACTTAATAGTCTAGCCATGCACCCCTAAACACACTTTCTTGAGAATAAGCTCCACTAAACACAATAGGACTTACTTCTGAGTAGATAGACATAGGATTGGGCTGCAGAGCCTATCCCTTGCCAGTCCATAGCACACATCCGGTAGCATAGCTAGAGGGAGGCAAGACGGTAAGTAATGCAGGCGCCACAATGAAACACCATGAAAGTGGCTCTTCCCACTCACCATCGGAACCATTTCCAGACAGCGACGGCAATGTGCAGGAGATACTATTTGGTTCAAAAAGCACCTGCACATTGCTTTTAGTGCCCAAAATGGCTCTGATGGTAAGTGGGAGGGGCTGCTTACACAGCATGTTGTGGCTCCTGCAGTATTTACCACTGCATGCTGGGGGAGGGGGGGAGAGGTTGATCAGATGTCCCAGTAGAAGTAAGTAAAACATTTTACTTACTTACCTCCTTGTAGGCCACCTGACTGTCACTGGGTCTCCTCAGACCTATGCAAGCTCTTTAGCTGGTATAGTCAGAGAAGTCTTTACAGGTGGGTTCAAGCCAGGATGGGAAGGCTAGAATCTCAGCAAGCATGGTTGCTGCCAAATACCTTGCCTTGCCCCTGATCTGGGCTTCTCCCTGACCTGATCGAAAGATCTCCCTTGCCACCCTTGCCACTGACTTACTGGCAACAGTGGGGTATCATGGCGGCTCTGTGGGTCACTAACATATGCAGCCGCTGGCTATCTGCGCTGGTGGCCACGTCCTGCCAAATGGCAGAGCGACTTTCCTGCCACCAACCTGGGACTTAATGGTAGTGGGTTCTGAGATAGGATAGGGCTGGCAGTCATTTAGTATACACCGTAGGGATGCTACTTAATTAGTGGTGATTTCTAATATGTGAACTGCTGCTGGGTTCTTACCAGTTTGCATCATCTATGATGCATTGTAAAACTGGTAAACCTATCAAGAATGAATGTAATTGATGTGGAAGAATCCTCTGTCTTGTGTTCAATGTATTGGGGGAGGGGGAAAGATGATAAATATACTTGATATGCTGAATAACTGAAGAGAGGCCTCTCGTACTTTTCCAAGGGCACCTCAAATCCTGTCACTGCTATGCCTATTGTGACTTGCGGCAAAATGCCACTGTCTCATGCTTCTGAAGACTGCATTCCTCTGATGTCAGTGTTTAAGTAAAAACTAACAACAGATTCTGACTCTTGTCTTGTGCCTGCATTCTTTTTCTTTGAAATCTGTTGCCCCCTAATAAAGATGCACAATGCAGCCCTTCCCAGTTTTTAAGAAGTGCCTCAAGACATACTTTTGACTTGTTTTCTATTCAGTGGAGGTGTCTTGATTTGGCATGGCTTTTCTGCTTTCGTTTTCCCTTACCCCATCCCATTTCTTTGAATGTCTGTTTAGTTGGATTAGAAGCCCTTTATCTGGAGGAGGGGTGAGGCTCTGTTGCTTTTATTCTCAGTTTTATAGAAGGTAATTGACAATAATCTAAAATCACTCCCAAACCTCCTACCTGCTCCCCACCTCTCTGGCTTGCAGGTTTTCCTTGTGTCCTTTCTGGCTGCCAGGAACATAGGTTCAGATTCCAGCCCAGTGTTGCTTGGAGTATGAATGGAATACTGAGCATGGAACAAAACAGAGTCTCTCTCTCTCTCTCTCTCTCTCTCGTACTTTTATACCACCCTCCTTCCAAGGAGCTCAGGGTAGTGTACATAGTTCCTCCCCTCCTTTTGTCCTCCCAGCAACCCTGCAAGATACGTGAAGCTGAGAGAGAGCTATTGGCCCAAAGACTTTTGTGCCTGTCTCCAACTCCCTTAAAGCCCAATCCTGTGGGTTCTCGCTGTTGGTGCTGAGCTCTGGTGCCAGGTGTTGTAAATGTGCCATAAAGCATGTTTGCAGAACCTGGAGTGTAAGGAGTGGTGGCGCTGGCCTGGACAGACACTGCTCAGACACCACCTGGAGTAAGGGAAGAGCTCCGGGTGGTGGTAAGGTCTTTCAGGGTGGGGAATAGGCATTCTGGGGTGGAAGAAGGCCAGGTAAGGGGAGGAACTGGGTGGAAGAGGGATGGAACTTGTGGAGCCCTGCTCTGCTATATCCTATCCTCCTAACCTTTTTTTAGCCCAAAAAGCCCAACAAGGAGGTTCTTAACTCTGTGGCGGTAAAATAGCTGGTGCAGACTTGAGACTTGCAGGGCCTGGTGCTTTCCCTGGGGGAAGGGGATGAAAGTCCCTTTCCCCGAGGAGACATCCAGTGGCCTTGGCTGTGCCACTTGATACAGCAGTAGCCATTTTGAGGTTGCTGCACCTGGTAATGCCGCCGGGAATCGGATTAGGCTGCCTGTCACCATTTTTGAAGTCCCCATGTGACACAGATCCTGATTCTCAAGGATCTGTCAAAAAAGATCACTCTGGAAGTCTAAAGGCTGTCCACCACTGTCTTATGTGGTACATGATTTTGAGTGTTGTCTGCTGGGTCCTTGGAGGCCAGCACAGCACAAATCATGAAGCTCCTTGACCCCCACTTTTCTCATATTGGTGCAAAAGCTCACCCTGTTCATTTGCAGGGGGATGCAGTTGGGTTGTCAAGCATAAGCCAGAATTTCTTTGAATTATTCAGTACTGTCTCTTTGCCATTCTTGTTGTTCCTGGTTCTGATTGCTGTTGCTGTTAGCATTAGCATTGTTGTTAATGTGGGGGTGTGTGGTTGCTATCACACCAACTGCTAGGCAGACTTTGCAAAATGAATTGTCCTATCTTTTCCATGGCTTACCAACTATCAAAGTTTTTCACAAAGTGCACCCCACAAAAAGAGTGACATCATTGCTGTCGGCCTGTGGCCTTGGCAAGTTCTTCCTGAAGCCTTAGGGTTAAACACACACAATCTTTTCAAGGCTTTTGGCAGGGTTCAGTTTTAAGCACCTTCTCAAGATACTTTCTGTGGTCCATTCCTCCTTGCCAGAGTCAAGGCTCACAGCTGCATTGGTCTGTTTCTCAGGGGATGGGTTGCCCTGTTTGGATAGACATTCCCTTTTGTCATTCTTTAATTTCATGTCTGAATTCCTAGCTGAGAGGAGAAGCATTTTCCAGAACTCGTTGTCCATGAAAGAGCATTCTGGTTGTCAAGCCTTGTGACTGAGGATTAAGGGCCCAATCCCATCCAACTTTCCAGCACTGGTGCAACCTCAAGGTAAGGGAACAAATGTTCCCATATCTTGAGAAGGCCTCTGTGACTGCCTCCCCACCACAGGATGCAGTGCACACCCCATTGGCATGGCTGCACCAGCACTGGAAAATTGGATAGGATTGGACCTGAGGACTCAACAGGTCAAATGGTAGAACTTACTATAATTCAGAAGTCTGCATCCCTGAGTTTAGTTCGTAAGCCTGTTTCACTCAGATGCCCAAACTGCCTGTCTTCCTAAGGGACAAAAATGCATCTCAATAGTATTGGTTAACCTTTGTTTCACCTGGTCTCCAAGCTGCCTGCCTTCTTTCTGACCTTCCTAAGGGGCAGAAGTACATGCCAAGTACATTCACTGACCTTTGTTTCACTCTGCTCAGTATCCCACACAGGTCATGCCACTGTGTCAGTTTCACAGGCAAGGTCATAGGCAGCTCTTTAGTTGAGAGTCTCTGGATGAAGCTATATGTCCTGGATTCCATGCAGCTTCTTCTGCCAGGAGGGCACAGTGAGAGACTTTTGATCTTGCTCTCAGTGATTGTCTCCTATGCTAAGTCCTCTGCAGAATATCAGAATTGACCTACCTGCGTTTCATATCAGAAAAGGGAAGTACTACAATTTTTTTTGCTTATTTGCTTGATTGCAATGTTTTGTTCTTAGTGTTTGTTTGTTCTTAGTGTCAATTTTTTTGTTAATTAGTCTGATGCGGTCTGATGTGATTAATATTATTGTACCCAGTGCTATTGCCTTAGTTCTGTCAAATATGCTAGAGCAGGGGTCTCCAAACCCTGGCCCAGGGGCCAGATGCGGCCCGCAGCAAGCCTCTTTCCGGCCCACGTCCAGCCCGTTGTCCCCTGCAACCCTCTGGCTCACTCAACTGAATGTGACCAGAACTGTGTTCTGATTGTGTCTAGAGGGTGTTCTGAGGGCCAGAAAAGTTGAATGAATGAGCCCATTCATTCATTTATTCACTCATCTAAGTTCCATCTCTAATTTATTTATTTAAATTTTCTATTTAAATTTTTTTTCCAGCCCTCCGCACCAAGCCAGATATTTGACGCATCCCTTTGGCCAAAAAGTTTGGAGACCCCTGTGCTAGAGCAAAAGTGTGCGCTACCCTCTAGGGGAGTTGAGTAGGCAGAGATTGACACTGGCAGAGAAATGACTCAGTGCCCCAGTTAGATTGTGCATTCTGTAATACTTAAGAGTGCCTACTTCTAATCAATTCATCCCATAATTCATTCCATTTATCAGTCAGTCAATTCCATTAAACTGCCAACTATCGCTTCTTTGGGTGCTTTTTTTGGGGTGGGTCCAAGTAGAGAAGTTGAAGCAACTATTTACCAAGTCAGATTAGCCAGTGACCCCTGGGATGCCAAAATAAAAAGAGGGGTGAGGACTTTTGAAAGCAGGCATTTTGCCCAATCAGACTTTTTTAACAGGCATTTTGACTATGAATTCATATTTCTACATGAGGGCCACAGATACCAAATGATAACCTGGCATCTGAAATTTTCTTTCCCCATTGAAGGTCTTGAAAAAAATCAGGGACATCATTTAGGGAAAGTGACGGTGGTGGGCAGTCCCTGTGCAGACTGCACATGTCAAAGAAATTCAGACTGCACATGTTTATTCCTCAGGATCATCTATGTGTCTTTACTCAACCCACTGATTCTATCTACTAGATGGCTATCAATGCAAATAATTCAGAGGGCCTATGCACTAGCAATGCACACTTTTAAAAGGTAAGAACATAAGAAGAGCCCCGCTGGATCAGGCCAAAGGCCCATCTAATCCAGCTTACTGTATCTCATAGTGGCCCACCAAATACTTATGGGAGTGCACAAGACAACAAGACACAACCTTTGTCCTGGTGCCCTTCCCTGCATCTGGCATTCTGAGGTAGCCCACTTCTAAAATCAGGAGGTTGCACATATCTATCATGACTTGTAACTCATGTAACTTTTCCTCCAGAAATTTGTCCAATTCCCCCTTTAAAGGCATCTAGGCAAGATGCCATCACCAATTCCTGTGGCAAGGAGTTCCACAGACTAATTACAAGATGGTTCTTCTGTCTGTCCTAACTCTCCTAACACTCAATTTTAGTGAATGTCCCCAGGTTCTGGTATTGTGAGAGTGAAAAGAGCACTCTATCCATCCCCTGCATAATTTTTTATGTTTCAATCATGTCCCCCCTCTGGCGCCTCTTTTGTAGACTGAAGAGCCTCAATTGTGTCCCCCCTCAGGTCCCTCTTTTCTAGACTGAAGAACCCCAAACGCTATAGCCGTTCCTTGTAAGGGAGGTGCCCTAGCCCAGTAATCATTTTGGTTGCTCTCTTCTGCTCCTGTTTCATTTCTACTATATCCTTTTTGAGATATGGAGACCAGAACTGGACACAATACTCCACGTGTGGCCTTACCATTGATTTGAACAATGGCATAATATTAGCCGTCTTATTCTCAATACCTTTCCAATGATCCCAAGCATGGAATTAGCTTTCTTCACTGCTGCTACACATTGGATCAACACATTCACTGAGCTGTCCACCAGCACTCCAAGATCTCTCTCCTGATCTGTCACAGACAGCTCAGAACCCATTAGCCCAGTGTTTCTCAAACTGTGGGTTGGGACCCACTAGGTGGGTCACCAACCAATTTCAAGTGGGTCCCCACTCATTTCAATATTTTGTTTATAATATTAGATTTAATGCTACCATAGTAAATTTGTTAATTTGTACCATTTGTTAAAAATTTTTCTGCTTGATGATGTCACTTCCAGTCATGACATCACTTTCAGTGGGTCCTGACAGATTCTCATTCTAAAACTTGGGTCCCGGAGCTAAAAGTTTAAGAACCACTGCATTAGCCTATATGTAAAGTTTTGATTCTTTGCCCCAATGTGCATGACTTTACATTTACTTACAATGAAATGCACCTGCCATTTTGCTGCCCATTCTCCCAGTTCGGAGAGATGGTTCTGGAGCTCTTTACAATCTCTTCTGGTCCTCATCACTTGGAAAGGTTTGGTGTGGTCTGCAAACATGTTCAGGATTGGGCCCTTAAAGTGCAAACCTGTGCGTGTCTACTCAGAAGTACACCCCACTGACTTCAATGGAACTTTCTCCCACATAAGTGTGTACAGGATTGCAGCCTTACAGTGCCCCTGCCTGTTCAGAGTGCAGAGAGCTCTGGTTCCAAAATCAATAGCTAGAAATCTAGGTGAAGCTAGAGTAATGACCCTCTGCTCTGACAAACTGTTGCCCACAGGAAACTATCCTTATTTCCTTCACAGTTGCAGTTTCAGAACTTTGCTGCAATGCTTCATGATTGCTGCTACAATATACCATCAGCCTTTCAAAAACAGTGAAACCTCTTAGACCAGAAGTGAAACTGGGACAAAAGAACAGGAGCAATGTCTGTCTGGAGCCACTTCCAAATTTCCTAAAATCTACAAGTCTGTCTCCAGCCCAGGAGGTTATTTCATTTTTTGAGCCTGTGGATTCTTGAGGAGATAGCACCCTCGTGTGGAAGCAACACAGGAAACTAATCCACTGTTCTCTGTAAGTGTGGAAAGACAGAAAAAGCAATGTTTGGGTTTTGTGTGTGTGTGTGTGTGTGTGTGTATGATGTTACTTTGATATCAGTTTATTTGATTCAGGTTGTGATCCTAATCACACTTTTCTGAGAGTAAGCCCCACTGAACAAAATAGGACTTACTTCTGAGTAGACCTGGTTAGGATTGCACCCTCAGTTACTGAGGTACAATCACTTGGAGTTCAGAAGCAAACTATTAGTCAGGAATAATACTTTTATAGCTTTTATTTTTTTTTAAATTCAAGCCACATTGCCTTTTTACATCACATTTTACTACTGAGCTAGGAAGGGATAAATATTTGCATAAAGTTCTCATAAAAAAATTCAAACACACACACACAGACTGAATGTTCACTAAATTAAGCTGCTGGCCAGACTCACTAGGGGCAGAGCAAATGTTCCAAATCATTATTAGGTTAGTGGTTTCCATGGAACATGGGAGAAGGGAATAATTTATCTGGGCAACAAAGACATAAATAAAACATGCAAACTATTATATAAAAGGTCCAGGGAACATCAAGGGTAAACAATGAGAAACATTTCAACAGAAAGCTTTCTAGACTAATGTAAAGTCTTCTTGAGTTTTGATTCATGTATCTTATAGTCCTAAATCAGTTCTGCATATATAGAAGCATCCTATTAATATAATGAAAGGGGAACTTAAGGACATCTATTGGGGGGGAAAAAAAAAAGATAATTGTAGCCAATATAGGATGGTGAATTGGTGGCTGCCTATGTCCAGACACTGATTGTCTATATTCAATCACTAATTGAACGCATAATAAACTGAATGGATTAAAAATACTTCTAATGCCTGCTTTGACAAATGGTCACATCACCAAAAAACAAAGAGGCAATGCCATTTCCTTCAGAACTATGTTTTACTACTTATATGTAGATTTATTTGGTTAGTTGATTGATTAATCAGTCAAAATGTACACAAGCAGTCAGTTAAGCTTCCTTCAATCAGGTGACAGACCTTATTATTATTATTATTATTTCAATAAAATGAGATGGAATAACTGTGCAGACCTGTGCAAACTGGAAGTTGCTTCCGGTTGCTTCCGTAGGGCATTCCTGGGCCTGCAGAGGTTAATGGAGTAGGTTGCTGACCTGGCACCACCCAGAATTGGCCTCAAAAAGGCACTGCAGTGCTACAAAGGAGAACTGCATTGCAACCCACCAGGAAGGATGAGGCGGGTTACAACACTAAAAAGTTTAGAAACAGCGTAAGACGTATCCACACTACAATCATATTAGTTTTAGCACCCAATCCTATTATTTCCCCACCCCCCGCTAGTGCAGCTGAACCAAAAAGTTATTTATCTGCTGTATCTGAGGGGATCAGGAAGCTTTGGAGGGGAAAGGGAATGTATCCCCTTACCTGTGCATACTCCTCCCACTCCATAGTGGGTCAGCTCTGTAGCTGGCACATCTGAAGAGAGAAAAGGGGCTGCGAGGTTGCAAAACTGGAGGTTAGGATCCAGCATGTGCCACCACAGCTAGATTCACCTCTCCTTCAGCATCTTTACTCCTGTTCCTCCTCCCTCCCCACACTATTTTGCCCTCTCCTCACCCCCATCACTGCCTTATCTACTGGGGGGGGGGGGTCCAGGCAGGTCTGGTAATGGATGGAGAGTGTTGCCACTTCTTGCAGAGTGCTCTCTAAATGGCCACCGACTGGGCAGTCATTTTACGACAGCGGAACACAGTTCTACTATCATATATAACTGTGTGTGACAGCCCAATCCTGGGCATGACAGTTAAACTAGTTTAAGTCTACAGTCCATTACAGAGCTATAAATAAATATTATTATTATTAACAGTATTTATATACCGCTTTTCAACTAAAAGTTCACAAAGCGGTTTACAGAGAAAATCAAACAAACTAATGGCTCCCTGTCCCAAAAGGGCTCACAATCTGAAAAGATGCAAAAAGAATACCAGCAGACAGCCACTAGAAAAGACACTGCTGGGGGGAGGTGGGCCAGTTACTCTCCCCCTGCTACAAAGAGGAGCACCCAATTGAAAAAGTGCCTCTTACCCAATTAGCAGGGGTAAATATATAACATAAGCTGTCCTGGAGCAAACCCAAGTCTAACATTCTACCTCGTCTAACATTCTGTTACCCCAGTGACCAACTAGATGCTTCGGAGAAAGGCATGAACACAACTGTCATTCCTTAGTCTTTCTCTATCCACAGCTGAAATCCAGAGACCTATCATTTCTGAATCTGGATGTTCCGTGTAGCTGTCATGGCTGACACGTGTTAATGAATCTATCTCCATTATTCTGTCTAATCTTTTAGAAGCCACCCAAGCCTATAGCTATCATCGCATCATAGGACAGTGAATTCCACTAATTACACAGGCCAACACACATTTTGCTTCCTTAAATGTTACACCAATTCCTGGGTATATTTGGGGTGCCAATTCCAAAAATGGCATCCTTTTTGCCCTATCACATCTAGTTTTGGAGACACGGCATAACCTCTTTAGTGAATGGTTCAAGCAGCTTCCTCATGAGGAAGCCTACACCATGGCTTCCTCATGAGGAAGCTGTTTGAACCATTCACTAATGCGGCTATACTATATCTCCAAAACTGGACGTGATAGGGCAAAACGGATGCCATTTTTGGAATTGGCACCCCAAATTCATATCAGACCACCATAAAGTTTGGGGAAAACTTTTCTAACCCTCAATTTTGTAGGCCTGTGTTATTTCTTTTGAAAAATGTTAATTTTTTTCCTCACCCAATTCTTCTGCCAATCTTTTTCCCTGGGTGATCCAAATAGTGATTCCCCTTTAAGAGGAAGTACCTTTCTCTCCTCCTTATCAGTGGGTTCAGCAAGCATGGATTTGACTCAGCATGTGTGCCAACGCTTGCTAGAGGGCCTCACTTGATCTTCTGGACAAAACAGGATGTGCTTTCTGGTCACGTTCAGGTGTTCTGAAGCATGGGGGGGGGGGGCTGACTGGGAGCCTCCGGGAGACCTGAAGCCAGGTGTTCTGAGGTATGAGGAGGTCATGCTCTGGGCCGCCCAAGACCTGGGATAGGATCCGGCACAAGCACCAGATCCTGGCCCCACCAGCCCATGCACCTGCAGCCTGCTCACAAGCTGTCTGCCTTCTCCCTGCCCTGAAATGCCTCCTTCCTGCCCCCAGACCCTGTGCTGGCCTGACTCGGCTGGCATGGGCTTTCGGGGCTTGGGCCAGCTTCCCACCTCCAAAGTCATCACAGAAGTGCCTCACAACACTTTTGCGAAGTCTTCGGCTGGTGCAAAAGACATGAATTGCGCCCTAAGTCTTTGATCATGAAATGTAGTATCTAGTTGATAAATATTTAAAGATGTTGGCCTTAGTGGTCATTTGTCTCTTTTCCTACCACATGGCAAAGCATGGGCTTGTTCTGCTTCCTGGTGGGCCACTGTGCACATTGTAGATAAATCATGTGATTGGAACTGTATCGTTGAGTTATTTTGCTTTTTAATGTTTAAGAATGTAACTTCAAGCCTTAACTCTGCACTTAATATAATTTTTTTATCATTGAATTAAAAATTACATTCACTACTACCTGAAGATACTGCATGTAGAACTAGTAACGCACTAGGATCATGTCTGAAGTTCCAGTCAGCATCATCAGAATTATTTTCAAGCTCAGTACACTCAATATACAAGCTTGTGCGGAGGAATTCAGCATAGCTAAGGTTCTATAATAAATATATCTCTAAAAATACCCCACTCAGCACATTCTGATTCTCTGTGGTCATGTCAAGTTAAGCCTATGATGCAATGTTCCACTTTTCCTCTTTCCAGCACAACACACTGAAGACCAAGAAACATCTGTCCCAAATGCCACTGCTTTTTCAGGGTATTTACTAGCTGATGCCAAGCATGCTTTGCAGGAATATGACACTGAAAGAAAAGACCTCTCACCCTGCAGATGCTATAGGCAAAGAAGGTTTTTCTTACTCCCAGAAAAGAGTCATCTTACTGTGCTCTGCCAATACCATGAAAGTCTTCATACATCTTTCTTAATCTTCCCTCCTGTGACAGAAAAGTGAATATTGAGGACCAGGTAACATCTGAACAAGGCAAGTTTCTGCTTGTAGCCATGCTGCCAGGCCTGGATTACAGGCCCCAGCTGTAACCAACTTCTAATTAGCACATACTAGGTCTGAGAAAACTGTGGAGGAGGCCGCTTCACAGGGCCTTCCGATACCCTACCAACTACCAAGTGGGCTTCAAGGCCAACTTGATTAACAACAAGGTACAGCTGTGAACTTCTCAGGTTGGGAGGGGGGATTCCACCATGAGTAAGAAGGCTTGTGGCACGTCCACCCCTAGAGTGTTCAGCTAGAACTGAGTTCTGATTGGTGGGTGGGTCAGGAGACCTATAAAGGTGAGGGAAAAGAGCCTTTCTTTGTTCTAGCTCTCCCTCTGGCAAAGGGGGCCTGAGCTTTGACCATTATGGCAAGAGGGACCCAACTTCACTGCAGCAAGGATGGGTTAGACTGGAAACTAAGACTTTGGTGAGTGATAGTTAGAGTTAGGAGTTATCTCTTTATTGTTTTATTAGTGCTGAGTATTGTATTGGTATGCTCTATCCTAAATTCTAAAACCTTTGACTGATGCAGTGCTGTCTGTATAACTATTCTTTAAATCTATATTCAATAAATCCTATCTATTACAACTGACTGGATTATTGGGACTGGTGAAGCAAAGGAGACTGGTTGTGGGAGTTAATCCAGTGCGACTGGGTGGAACCTGGAGACCCAGTACTAGGAGCCTACTCCGAGGTTCAAGCCGAGTCCAAGGAGGCTCAGGCTGGATCACGGATCAGGGGAGGGTTCCCCAAATTTGGTCTGGCTACCAGGATTGGAAGCTCCGCAGTTAAAGAGCGATTGGTAACTAGAATTGGAAAGACCTGAGGGGTGTCAGGTGGTTATATGGGTTTATGGTCACTTGATTACCCCAAGGGCAATAAACAGATTACATGGCCGGTAAGGGAGGGTCGTCTTGATTGTCATGCTCCCCTTATCTGCAAATCACTGCAAAGTAACTCACTCCAATTTAATATTTTAAGGTGAAATGTCTTCTCACCATTGGTGTCACAAGGGTTTGTGTCACCCCCATGATGGACCTCCCCCATGCAGGGGGAAATGCAGTGCCTTGGGAGGTGGGCATGGTGACACACCATTGCCCTGCTCCACAGTTTCTTTTGCTTTATCTTTTGACTAAAGTTATTTAAATGTGGCTTGTTTTGTTACATTCGGCATGGAATTTATGCATTGAATGATATATAACATGTCAGTATTTGAAAATACCAAGATTTTAAAAATTTTGGCCATTAGTGGTGTCACCTTCTGTGCGCATCAACCAGTTACCCCTGTAGCAATGTCACTGCTTCTCATGTCCCTCCTCACTGAACCATGAGAATAAACCTTTTTCATTGATATGCAGTATGCCTTGTTGTTAGGAACTAGTATTTCAAATGCTTTAAAGCCCACTGTGTATGCATATGAGCATGAATTTTGATGGGCCAATCTACACACTGGAGAAAAAAAATCATGTGATACAATTCCAAGAAGTCTGTATCATTTCATATTGTAGGTTGAAGAACATGACAGAATTCCCCTCCCCCCATGTTCTTGTCTAATTATAACAGCCCAATCCTAACCCCCACTGGCTTGTGTGATGGTGTGACGCAGATGGAATATGTGCTGCATGCTATGGTGGGGGGAACAACCAGATGGCCCAGAAGTGGCAAGTCAGCTGGCTGCCCAGTAAGTCACCTGGCTGCAAATGTGTTCCCTCAGACCTACTCTACCTATTTAGCTGGTATAAGTTTGAGGAACCTCAGTGGCTGTTGCAGACCTGGAAAACAAGAATAGGATCTTGGTGTGCACTATTGTTAGGGAGGTCCTTCCACTCCCACCACCAGATTGGCCCCAGCTAAGGGAAAACCAGAGGCAGGAGCTATTTAATTTAGGGCGCTATCCTATCCTGTGCTGGAACAGGCAAGCCAAGAGGCTTGCGCTGTATTCAGCGCAGGATAGGGGACATAAGCAGCTCAGCCAGAGGCAAGAGTAAACATTTCCCCTTATGTCCAGGTAAGGGCCGCTGGCCTCTATATGTCTCCTCAGACTTGTGCCACCTCTTGAGGTGGAGCAGAGCAGCTTAGAACCACTCTGTTCTCCCCGGGATTGGGGGTTGGGATCCAGCATAACTGCCGGATCCCAGCCCCACCTCCCGCTCTCCATCCAACCACCCCCAGGGCTGCCCACCGCTCACCCTCCCCCTGCCCAGGAACACCTCCCTCCTGCCTCCTCCCCGCCCCCTGCCTACCCCAGACCTTTGCATCAGTGCAACCATGCCAACGCAAGGCGCTCTGAGGAAGCCAGCATGGAGGCTTCCATCAGCCTCTGCAGGCCGGTGCTTCTCTGAGCACCAGCCTGGTTTCTTCCCAAGGAGGCACAAACATGCCTTATGGCACATTTGTGACCCTTCTGGGCCTGCACAAGGGACTTACACTGGCCCAAGTCAAGGGCTGAATTGTGCCCTTAATGTATTTGTCCCCTAAACCCCAGCTGCTTTCACCCAATGGAGGAAAATATATGAGCATTCACATACAGTGGGCCCTCATTATGCATGGGGGGTTGGTTCCACTCCTTAGCTGGGGTCACAATGATACGTTGCATTATAAAAGGAAAAATAATAGCAGAAATGGATATCATTTGTAGTTCTGTCCTTAATGAAAGTATTTCAAGAAAAGACAATGGAGAGCTCCCTGTATTTTGTTAAAGTCATTGCATACAAGTGTATATGGCAAAAAAAAATATTTTATGTCTTAATAGCAATGCTGTGGCAACTCAAATCACAACAAAACCAATTGCAATATGAAAAAGTTCAAAAGCAACTGCTAATGAACCTCAGCACTCAGGAATGTGAAAATCCTAATGATCTGCTAAAAGTTCAGTTAGTAGTACATTCAGGGTCCAATCCTATCCAATTTTCCAGTGCTGGTGCAACTGTGCCAATGGGGCATGCACTGCATCCTGTAGTGGGGAGGCAATCACAAAGGCCTCTGCAAGGTAAGGGAACATTTGTTCCCTTACCTTGGGGCTGCATTATGGCAGCAGCAGTGCCAGAAAGTTGGATAGGTTCGCGCCCTGAGAGATTAATAAATTTGCTTTTAAATATCACTGATTTCACTTCCTGACATAAAAAAACTGTGCAAGCAGCTGAAGTGATTGTAGATTGCATCCTGCATTCTATAATTCAGTCTCAGACTATAGAGCTTTGGATGGAAGGACAGGCAGTGTCATCATTCCAGTCTGTTGAAGCTATGTTCTTGAGAAGAGCCTCGTTTTTAGGAATCCTATGTTATGCAGAATGGAGAATGCTGTCATCCCAGCCAGGGTCCATGAGAAGAAGGTACTGTTGGTAATTTGTACCCAGGACCAGGATCAAAAAGGGGCCTAGAAGCCAAAGGAGAAATTTCCTGGGATCTTACATTTTCCAATCTCACCTGGACTTGCTGCCCACATGGGATGCTGGGGGCACTATTGCAGGCATGTGGTGGCAGCTGCTGCCATAAGCCATGTGCACCGGGCCAAGGAATGCATACATGACACTCCTTAACAGTTTCATATCTGGGAGGAAACAGGCCTGCTATACTAGCTCTTTGGCTTGAGGGTCCGCTTACCATGAAGGAGTGTATAGGAGCTCAGGGACACAGCTGTGGGGCTACAGCTGCTGAAGAAGTTGGTTTTGTACATACAGGACACTTTCCATTCTAATGTGAGCCTAAATACGATGATGCAAATTTTCTGCAATGATTTTCTATATTTAAAAGACTTCACAAAGACTTAGGAGCATGTTTGGTTGTCCATACAGTACATATGTATGGTTTTCCATACATACAGTAATACTACTCTATCTAGCTGCCTATATTGTGTGGCAGGTAGTCCTGGGCTCCATATTGGGAAGCCCTAGTCTCCAAAGACTTTTCTGGCTGTCGCCCCCTCCCTATTTCACCCCTCCCCACCCCCATTCCACCCGCCCCCCTCACCACCCTCCCCTGCTCTGTTTCATCCCAATCCCTCCTCTGTTTGGGAAGGAGCCCAAAGAAAACTTTGCACCCCCTGATAAAATTCCCCTTAGAAGCCCTGATTCCTACAGTGGAAGACAATCTTTGCAAACCACATGCTTCAAAAACATTCTGCACGTTTAACTGTCTGGATCTCCTTCTGACATTGGAAATCTGCCAAGGTGGTTAAAGTTTCAGAGCAATGCCTGGAGAGGCTAGATATAGTTTTATTAATTATGGTCTAAGAGGATAAGATACATCAGCAATAATAGCACAATGATTCATATTATTTCCATTTTGGATGTTAGCATCCACTAACTTGAAAAAACTGGAACACACATGGTTTTCTAGAATCATGATGTTTCCTGCTGTCCCAATATCTAGGACTACTTCCTTCAAGCTACTTGAGCAGCAATTTTCAGCCTTTTTCATCTCATGGCACACTGATAAGGCACTAAAATTGTCAAGGCATACCATCAGTTTTTGACAATTGACCGGGCACACCACACTGCCTATGGAGACCTCACATCCCCCAATGCCCCTACTAATAAATGACCCTCCTCCAAACTCCTGCTACACACCTGTGAACCATTTGTGGCCCATCAATGTGCCATGGCACACTGGTTGAAAATCTCTGTACCACAGTTTGTATTACTACAAAAAATATTGCTATGACTGTAATAGCTCTCGGACTAGAACAGTGGGTGTACGAAGGGCGCATGATTTCTGCCCTGTACCCATACAATTTAGGAACTGCTTGGCAGAATCACCCATTGCAAAGAATGCATCTTGATTATGGAGCCCAGAAGCATTTCTGTCATGACTCACACACTTGAGCAAACATAGTAGATGCTGTAGATATTCTTGCAGCAAAAGGCTCAGAAAATGTTTTGCCATTTGTGATTAGCACCCTTTTCTCCGGAGAAATACATTCCCTCTGCATGATAGACATGCACTGTTAGACCGGTTTCACATCATCCACTATTCTACCAATGTGCCTCTTGACCGAAAAAAACCCTCTGTTGTAATCCCAGTTCTGTAATCTGTGTTGTTTCCCCACCGCATCTTTGTGCATTACTGGACCGGAGCAGTCATTGGGTAAGATGTTATGAGACTGTTGGCATAACATCCATTTTGAAAAAAACTATTCCAAAGAGTATTCATATTGCACATAGTGACTGGATTTGGTGAGCTTAATGCATGGAGAATAAAGGTTGCATCATCAGCATTGTGCATTCTTCAGAAAGGGCAATAGCAGAATACCAGTGCTTGGAGCCTACTCTCATCTATCATATCTTTCAGTGTAGCCAAGATTGCTCCAAGTTGCTCCCTTGCCAAAGCAACTGAATTTTGCAAAAAATAAAAAAAATAAAAATTTCTGTCATTATACGGGTAATCCAGTCCATTACCCTCCTTTTCATAATTTATGCAATAAGAAAAATTTATGGGTTTATGCAATAAGAAAAAATAGGTCATTATACCCCCCAACTCACTAACTTTTTTGTCTTGCGTTACATTTTGTCTTACGTGAGAAGGTGGATTCCCCTTCCCCTTGCTCTTTCCCACTGAGCAAACCTGTCCATTCTCCATTGAGCAAACGTGTACTGTAGCATTTTCCTGCCGTTGGGTGTTGTAGGAAAGAGATTTTTCAAACACTGTTCTTCCAATTAGCTTTCGTACTTACCCGCATCATTTTCTAGCCAATAAGACTTGTTCTAGTCAAGGGGGGGGGGAAATACATTTGCAACTTATAGTGGCAGGGAAGCATCTGGGTGTTATGATCGTTTTTGATTTTGGAATTGGATGAATGGCCACTGAGAGTCGAGCATGTACGTGCATTCCTAGCACCACATTCTCAAGTAGCCAGCCTCCTATGTCAGGGAGATCACACAGGCCATCAGTGCAATACTATTTCCAGAATCGTCAGCTGACTGCAATTCTCACATCAAATATGCTGAAAAGGAATGTTGACACTGAGCTCATGTTACTCTGTGTACTAAAGATGCTGAAAGGCAGGCATGAAAAAATGATTGCTGCTCAACAGAAAAAAAGTGCTTTTCTTTGTCTGCAGTCAAAAACTCTTAAATAAGAATTTGATGTGAGAGACCAGGAGCAAACAATATGTCAACTTCAGGCTGGGCTCGGGCAGCCCAATCCATCCAGCCTGAAGCCCGGGGCTCCAACAGCATCAAAAGGGCTGCCACTGGATCCTATGGGTACCAGGCTAGTGCTGGGAGTCTCCTCAGGGGAAGAGAGTGTGTGCTCCCTTTCCTCAGGTAATGCTGCTGTGGTGCCAAAGGGTCTCCTTGGCTCTGTCATAGAATCAAAGAGGACCATGTTGGGCTGCCTGGCCTGGGAGGGAGGACAGGATACAGTGGCACAGGCTGCCACCATCTCCGCCCCCTCCTGGGTCTGATCCTCCTCTTCCCCCCACCCAGTTCTGACCTCCTCTTTGACCATGTTCATCCTGTTTTCCATAAGGGGGCTTGTCTATGACTCAATGAATGTACATGGCAATACACATTCATCTCCTGAGTTCAAAGCTCTCAATCTCATCCAAAGGCATTGGATTTATGTGGATTTAAGGGAATGTGTTCCCTTTCATCTTTGGACATGGAAGCCAGTGTGAGAGAAGAAATTTGGCTTGAAGAATGCGCTTCCCCTTTCCCTGCATGTGAATTGTGATAGGAAAATCCCCCACATTGTTCAAAATATCTTAAACTTGGGTCTTTCTTCCCCTTTTCTAATTCTCCAGTTACCATAATCCCTCCCTCCCTCCCTCTCACCTCCAGAAAGACTATGATGAGTTTCCAGAAGGAACTGACAACCTGAACATTGCTTTATATTGCTTGGTTGCCACAGTAATTGAGAGCTTCAGGCAATTTAGGCTTTGGGGGGTGGATGGGAGTGAAATAAGAACATAAGAAGCATGGGCTGGATCAGGCCCAGGGCCCATCTAGTCCAGCTTCCTGTATCGTACAGCGGCCCACCAGATGAGTCAGAGAGCACACAAGACCACACTCCCCTGCATCTGGCATTTTATGTAACCCCCAACAAAGACTGTACTTGGGTTTAACTTGGGCCACTTTATTCAACACAAGTGATCAATTTTTAACACATGAAACCTACTGAATACACCTTCCCTCCCTTGCCAGTCTGGGGTAGGCAAAAAAACAACAACTGCTATCCATGGCCAATTTGGATTACAGAAAAATGTTCCTACCCGGTCCTTATGATAGGTGACCAGCTTATCTCAGACTGTATGTACCCATCATGCCTAGTAACCGGTGATGGAGTTCTCCAGAAATCTGTCCAATCCCCTTTTAAAGGCAGCTAGGCCAGATGCCATCACCATCTCCTGTGGTAAGGAGTTCCACAGACTAATTACATACTGGGTGAAGAAATATTTTCTTTTGTCTATTCTAATTCTCCCGACACTCAACTTCAGTGTTTCCCCTGCTTCTAGTGTTGTGTGAGAGGGAAAAGAGTATCCCCCTATCCACTTTATCCATCTTCTGCATAGTTTTGTATGTCTCAATCATGTCCCCTCTCAGGCGCCTCTTTTCTAGACTGAAGAGCCTCAAACGCTGTAACCTTTCCTCATAAGGGAGATGCTGGGTTACTCCAACCCAGTAACCATTTTGGTTGCTCTCTTCAGCACCTTATCTATTTCCACTACATCCTTTTTAAGTTGTGGTAAGTTGTGGTAAGAACTGAACAAAATACGCCAGGTGGGCCCATAACATTGATTTGTACAATGGCATTATAATACAGGTGTGAATTGTTAACCGAAGGACCACATATATGACTTGTGATCCAACTCGACAAAGAGGCTCTTAATGAAGAAGTCAGGATTCCCATAGCCTGCAGCAGATGTCTGTTTACATAACAAAGAAGAGGCTCATAATGCAAAGCATAATGCAAATGCTAATTGCTTCAAGCCCTAAGGCTATTCAAAAATCAGGTAGCTGCTAATTGCCCTGCAAACAGCCCCTGGAATTTGCAAATTAGCAGTGGCATAACTGAGGGGGGCAAGGGGGAAAAATCCCCAGGCTCCAGAGGCTGGGGGGTGGTGCCACACCACTATGCACTCCCCAGTGGCACCCCACCCTTGCACCACTCAGGGCTTTTAGTCCAGTGGCATTTTGAGGGCTGAGGGCTGAAATCAGCCCTTTGAAATAATAACCACGAAAAAGCTGAACTTCAGGTACATGTCACGTATCTTTTTGTGTGCAATGAAAATATTTTGAAAAAAAGTGATATAATTTAAAAATGTGGAACTTCAGAACCATTTTAATAAATATTATTTAATATTAATATTTAATAAATATTATTTAATATTTCAGTGGTTCGCAACCTGGGGGTCATGACTCCTCAGCGTAGCAGGAACCAGTTGCTACCCCCTTAAGGGTGGATGACACAGCATCTCCTTTGCTTCTGCCACACAAAATGAGTTTTTAAAAAGTACCTGTTGGTAATGCCAGCCCTCCAGAGGGTCCAGGGAGCCCACAGCCCCCTCTGCAGGCCTCCCTGTACCTCAGAATGTCTTGTTGAAGCAATTGTGACCCACTTCCTACTTTTGGACAGAAACCTTAATATAAAGGTTGGGAATCAATGGCTTAGTTAGAAGCAGGGAAAATCTCAAAACAATGGTGGAACATTGCAGTGTTCTAGCATGTAATGCTGCATGAATATTTACCATTATTAATGTTTAAAATTAATTTTTATAGCTTTATTATATCTTGTGAAATTGTAAAGTTTATTTTTATTTAAATTTAAGTTCATTTTAATTCTCTCTTTTTTTGTGCGCGACTGATGTAATTACTCAGATTAATTGTAGATGCTTTCCATGTTGTGATTTTATTAGTACTTCTTTATGGAAATAGCCAAAGCTAGCAATAGTATCTTGACAAGCTGCACTTCAAATCATGGTGTCATAGAAAAAAAACAGAACATGTTAACAAATAAGTGAGTTGAAAGTAAACAGCTCACTCACAAAATCCGCACATGAGTGTCTTTATGTCCGTGACACTAGAAGGGACCAATGCAGTTTAAAGGTTTCTGTTTATATGCAGTTTATCATTTTTCCAGCACACTGAGGGCATAATCCAAACCTGCACTGGAACAGGCAAGACAGGAGGCTTGCGCTGCATTCAACGTGGGTTTGTGGGCAGCAGCAGCTCAGTCAGAGGCAAGGGGAAACTCTTCCCCTTACCCCTGGGTAAGGGCTGCTGGCCCCAATGGGTCTCCTCGGACCTGCGCCACCTCTGGAGGTAGCGCAAGTCCAAGGAGAGTGGAGTGACTTGAAGCTGCTCTGTTCTCTGCAGGGATGGGGGTTGGGATCTGGCACAACTGCCAGACCCTAGCCTTGCCTCTGGCTCCCTGTGCACCGAACCCCGGGGCTGCCGATTGCCCTCCTTCCCCCTGCCCTGCCCCGCCCTCTCCCACCTAGGAATGCCTCTCTCCCTCCTCCTCCCTGCCCCCCACGCCTACCCTTGCCACTTGTGTCGGCACATGCGCACCGACACAAGTGGCTGCTCAGAAGATGGCGCAGAGGCTTATGACGCTGACTCTAGATGTGCTGACGCGGCTTCCTTGTCAGGAGGCACAAACATGCTTTATGGCACGTTTGTGACCCTCCTGGGCCGGACCAAGAGACTTGGGCTGGCCCAAGTCAATGTTAGGATTGCACGCCAAATAACTTTGCTTTTGAAAGCTGTGGTGAAATTTCATCTGTAAAAGTCCATTCCAGTGAAATCTGTATGGCAAATTTGCCACAGAGATGGGCAAATCTTCAACAGGAATTGTAACCATCCAGCACATGCAATGCACATTGACACAGAGGAAGTTGATTTCACCACTTGCCCAACATTACAGAGAAGGGTAATGAAGCCATTTCTTCCCAACATTGCATATACGCAACAGGGACCAAATGTCTACTTCTATGGGCCAGGCAAAAATGAGTTAACTTTAGGTAATGGTTGCATTCTCCAAATTTCTGCTTGGATAACCACCAATGTGAACAATTAATTCTATCCCATTCAGAACATTATTACAAAAGCCATTTTGTGATGGGAAATGCAGTCATCCGATATCAACCATTCAGTTCAGAAGACAAACGCCCAGGATTTGTTCAACAATTTTTGTTCATTTAAAAAAAAAAAATTCTTTTGAAAAACTACAAAAACGATCTCGCCGAATCAAAAAAGGTATTGGTTTCTTTAATTAAAGTAAGGTTGTAAACCATTAATCATATAATCAGTACGATTAATTGAATCATTAATCACAGAGCAAAATGGCTTTTAATTAGGTTTCAACTCCAGCTGTCTCTTTTTCCAGGGATTTTTAGTAATGATGACAGTATTATAAGCAACCCGGGTACACCACTCAATTTAGAAAATATGATTAGGATGGTTTTTTCGGGCAAGACAGGATTTGTCTGTGCCATTCATATCACCATTAAAAATCCCCAGTTTTTTTATTGATAAAATATTGTGTTTATTTTCACTCGTTAAATAATAAATAAAAGTGATGCATGTCAGAAAAACCTAGGATGCCCAAATGCAAAGGAAGATACCATTCCTGTACTTTTTGTTTGTGGTATAGAAGAAAGAATTTTAGCAAGTGAAGGGGTGAGCAAAGCCCAAACTACCCAATTCAGCTCTTCTACTGCTACTGTTTAGCAACTTCCAGATCAACATTTTAAACATTTCTATATCTCTTTAACTGGTAATTTGTATTCCCCCTTTCTACCCCCAAAATGGTTCCCAAGGTAACACATGTATGTTGAGGAAAGAGCCACTTTGTGATTCCACACCATCTATGTACCCTGTGTTGAGTGTCTGAAAAGGGCTTTAAAGATGCTCTTTTGCATCTAGACCAGGGTGTCAAACATATGTCCCACAAGCCCTACTAGCTGCACAGCCAATGGGAAGCAACCAGCTTCAGCTCAGCCCTTGCCTGGAGCAGGCAACAAGTCACCCTCACCCCATACCACCTGTCTCATTTCTCAGGAATCATTTTCCAAAAGCTATGCTTGGCACTGGGCAGGACAGTGTGTCAAAAAAATGTCAGGCTGCATAACGGAAGTTAGAAAAGTTGTCGAGTACACAGTAATGGCAAGTATCAGTGCTGGGTCATTTGCAGAGCTGGCAAGGAATTTCTCTCACCCTACAGGCCACTGAGCACACTGGTTTTATGCCCATGCATCAAAGCCTCCAGCCTGAGTAAGAAATAGCAAAAAAAAAAAAAAAAAAAAAAAAGCGGGGAGGAGAGGATTGAAGGCAGTTTGCTGGGAACTGAGCTTTTGCAGAAGGGTGAAGAGCATGTTAATTGCATGGCTTTGTGCCTCTGAAATTATCTGGAACATGTGGATTGCCGTGTCTTCCAGCTGATTGAAATTCAGGAGAGTGGATAGAAAGACAGTTTTCAAAAAATAAGTAAGAATATAGATTGTGGCCACACCATCATTTAATAGTTCAGATTAGGGGGCTGAGTTTGCAAAACTTCAAGGACCATCTTCAGACACATGCACTAAGAGCATAACTCAGAACCCACTTTTTAATATATTTGCCTAACCAGACTGGAGGTTGTCACCTCACATGTTACAGCGCGGCATTTGCCTTCTTTGAGGCATCATCAAGTTGCTAATTGTAGTTACTTAATACTGGGTGCTGTAGGCTTCTACCATGATCTTGGAAGCTAAGCAGAGTCAGGCCTGGTTAGTACTTGGATGGGAGACCGCCTGGGAATACTGGGTGCTGTAGGCTTATACCATAGTCTTTCGAGACTGAAGGTTGCCAACCAATAATGGATCAAGATTTGCATATTTTCTCTTCTATCATTTGCAATTATTGAATTCCTAGATGAGAACAAAGGGCTTTTTTTTTTTCTGGTGATCACCTACTTTAACAATGTGCAGTGCAATCCTAAATTGAGCTGGACAATTGAGCTGGGCCTGCGCTGTATCCAGTGCACGTTTGGGACTGAAAACAGCACAGCTTGAGGCAAGGGGAATTGCTTCCCCTTACCCTGTGCCATGCTGCAGCGGCCCCATTGGGTCTACTCGGATCTGAGCCACCTCAGGAGGCTTCTCTGTGCCGCCTGGGAACAGGGGTCAGGATCTGGCATAACTACCAGGTCCTGGCCCTGCCTCCCGCTCCCTGCCCACCTGCCCCTAGGAGCAGCCACCACCCGCTATCCCCCTGCCCCAGAACACCTCCCTCCCATGTCCTCCCTGTGCTCCGCCATGTCCCCCTAGATCCTTGTGCTGGTCAAGGTCAGCTAGCGCAACTCGCCCTATCCCCAGGACCTGCAGCAGCATGGAGAGGCCAGAGCACGTCCATGTGCCAGCCTAACTCCCTTTCTTTATAGCACTTTATGGCACTTTTGAAACACTCTTGGGCAGGCGCTGGTCCAAGTGGCCATTAGGATTGTGCCTGTAGCTTCTGCTTAATGACATCACATCCAGCCCTCAGCAGGTGCCGTGAATGCTATTTGGCCCCACTATATGAAACGAGTTTGACATCCCTGAAATATTTTTCGGGTTGTATAGTAAAAAGATACCATTGCAGGATTAGCATGGTGGTCTGCACTGCGAGAGGCATGACATCAGCCTGCCATATTGCTCCTGCTTAAAGAGGAATGATGTCTCAGCTCTCTCTTTGGCTTTAATTGCTGCAAGTGAAAGCAGGGTGGCAGTTTTGACACTGCAGGCATTTCCTAAGAAGAAAATGAGCAAGCCATGAACTCAAAAGTCGTTTACTGCTCACTTGAGACTAGCAATTGTTTATAGGCCTTCCTTGTAGTTTAGTTTTTAGGGTCAATAATAAATATAGAGCCAAGAGCCCGCACACTCTGAGAGGACAATCCATCAACATTTAATTTGGTAACGGAGGCGAGCCATTAAAACAGCACACCAGAGCTCGTGAATAAGACAGAGTGTTGGATTCCTCTATTAAATGTCAGAATAACATGAATGGAATTCTTTGTTATCTTAATAATTCTAATTAACTTTTGGTAATTATAGTGGCTACTCACCTAAAGTAATCTCTCCGTCGTCATCATTCCAGGTCATTATTTTCAGCAGACGGAACAGAAAATGAATAAAAGGGGTTTTATGGGGAAACGATACCAAACCCCCATCTTATTAAATGCTTTCTTTTTAAGCAAAATTGTTGGTTGGTGAACTTCATCATTATATATCTGTATTTAAGAGCTACTTAGACAATCACACCATCTTTATGGCAATGTTGCCATTTGCAAATACCTCATAAAACATTCAGTGTTCTTTCCTATTATTGATTACTGCAATGTCTGTAGAAGTTTCTGTCCATTTTCTTTTTCTGCCCCTTTGTGGCCTGTATGATACTGTTTTCTAGTGGTTTTCTGGTGGGAAGTGAATCAAATAAATAATTCCTCTCCCAATTCTGATACTGTCACCCTAACAGCATGTTCCCACTGTGATTCTGGCCTAGCAAAGGTGACCAATGCTCAGAAAGAAATATGTAGATCTGTGCAGACAGTATCTAGTCATGGGCAATCTTTACAGTTAGACAACATCATGAGCATGCTAGCAAGCCATGCCCTTGTTGTGATGTCATAGACTGTCCCAGCTCCCACTCTTCATGGAGAGAATGTCTCCTCAGAGAAACATTCCCCCCATAAAGGGGAGGGGTAGAAATTTAAGTGCAGGGGGGCTGCAGGGACTGGGATGCACTCACCAGTCCCTGCAGTGGAGCATGATTGCTCCACTTTCACTTCTAACGAGCTGGGGACCCTGAACTCCGGGACGGCTCTGCAGGGACTGGTGAGTGCATCCCAGTCCCTGCAGCTGTCCTCCCTGCCTCCTTGCTGCCCCCGTCCCTTAAGAGGAAAGAGGCCAGGGCCTTCAGGATGGGGCATCACAACGCAAATTGAGTGTTGGGAGAGTTAGAACAGACAAAAGAAAATATTTCTTTACTCAGCGTGTGGTTGGTCTGTGGAACTCCTTGCCACAGGATGTGGTGATGGTGTCTGGCCTGGACGCCTTTAAAAGGGGATTGGACAAGTTTCTGGAGGAAAAATCCATTATGGGTTACAAGCCATGATGTGTATGCGCAACCTCCTGATTTTAGAAATGGGTTATGTCAGAATGCCAGATGCAAGGGAGGGCACCAGGATGAGGTCTCTTGTTAACTGGTGTGCTCCCTGGGGCATTTGGTGGGCCGCTGTGAGATACAGGAAGCTGGACTAGATGCGCCTATGGCCTGATCCAGTGGGGCTCTTCCTAGGTTCTTAACTACAATTCCCAGGAGGCCTTGCAGGTCTCTTGTTATCCGGTGTGCTCCCTGGGGCATTTGGTGAGCCGCTGTGAGATACAGGAAGCTGGACTAGATGGGCCTATGGCCTGATCCAGTGGGGCTGTTCTTATGTTCTTAAAACCACTGGCGTATACCCATTCTGGGGAGCCACAGCTCTGAGCCTGTGGTTGAGCTGAGTGTTACACTCAGATTACAAAACATAAGAACAAGCCCTGCTAGATCAGCCTTAGGCCCATTTAGTCAAGCACCCTGTTTCTCACAGTGATGAACCAGTGGCTTTGAGAGGCCTGCAAATAGGAGATAAAGGCATTCTCCTGCTCTTGCATCCCTTCACACTGAATCTGGAGGTAGCTTATCATTAGCTTATAGTTATAGTATAGTTCAAGGAAGGGTGGAATAAGGAGGTGACAGGATGGTGAGGGACGAATGGGATGGTGATGGGGGCAGGGATGGGTGGATCGGGTCCGGGAAGTTGGTGAGTTTGGTGACAGACATCAAATCCTAACCCTCTTCCCAGATTCAATCATGGGACCATCCATGAGGACCTACGCTAGCTATTAAGCTAGCACAGGTCTGAGTAGACTGCCTGTGCTGTGGAGGCTAACCCCTGGGCAAGGTAACACTTGTTCTCTTACCCAGAGGAGACCACTGCAACAGCTCTCCTGATGCAATAGTAGCCACTTCAGTGCCACGGCATTGGTGGGGAGGGAAGAGAAGGATCAGGCTGTTACTGTATTAACACTGATATAGGTAAGATTACATCACAGTTGATATGGGACATTTGCCAACCAAAGCTGAGCATTTTTAAGTCTCACTGACACCAGTGTTAAGTATGTACTCAAATCTCATTCAGAAACCACCGGGACTTAGAAGTGCTTAATATTGTCAGTCTTGTGCCCATATTCTTGCTTTAAGTGATTTGTGATTATAGTAAGCATCACTGTGTATCTCAGGGAAGATGGGGCCATGAGATTCTGTAGCTGTTGATCAATATGACAATATGATGTGTTACCTAACTATGGAATCAAAGTGTATATCTTGAACTCTGAATAGTCCTTAAATTTGCCACAGCATCAGTGACAACATAGTCTGAGGTTAGCATTTGTTGTTCAAAATCTGGAGGTCCCGATGATTTACTTAAATATCCTTTAGCAGGAAAATGGATGGTGTTTAATGAATGGAAGAGTGCTATCCAATGGCACTCTGAAATAAACAGCAGTTTCTATTTGGCCGTTTATTTTTAGTTCTTATCTCTCTACATCTCAATTACATAGTAAGCTGTAGTTCTCTTTAAAAACTTGTTTGTTATTAAGATCTAAATCTACTTATTTTAGTCATGTCGTGCATGCCAGTGGAATGCAATACAAGCAGATTACAAGCTGATGGTTAGATGTTAATAACAGGAACACAAAACATTAAGGCAAGTGACATTTACATAAGTATCTTGATCTTAATACATGTAATTTACATATGAAAATGTAATCACCATAGAGATAAACAGCTGCAATGTTTAATTAAACTCTCCACACAAAATTGGCCTGCAAGAAGTAGTTTGTCACTGCTAATTTATCACAATTCTCATAAGTATTCTTTAAAATAAAAAATGCAAAATAAATGACTCTTATTGATAATTTAACTTCTGGTTACTTTATCGTATCCTCAACGGGCTTTGATGACACAATTAAAATATAAAGATTCCAGGCTCATTTTCTCACAATTTAGAAGATGAGACCTAAATATATAGAGAACAAACTGTTTACAGAATAAAGGGGTCAGCAGTATAACTGCACAGGAAAACAATTTAAACAAATTTAATGCCACAATAAGTCATATGTCATGGAGGAATGCATGAATCTGTTTGTGGGGCTGTTGAAGGGGGAAACAATTATAAGTGAAATTAGTGTCAGAATTGTAATGGAAGGAGATCAACTATTGGCTTGCAGTCCCTCTGATAAAACCAGTCGTAGTGTTTCAAGACTTGAGTTCATTGCAAAGTCAAATTGCAACTGGCATTTGGGAATAGGGAGAGCATATGGCAAATGAAGCTTTGCTTATGATGCATCTTAGGACAACCACAGTTACATTTGGAATCATATGCTCTAGGGACCTCGTTTTCATCCAGCCTAGTATGGCCTTCTTGCATGGGAAATGGCTTGTGTGGGGCTGAACTTGTTCTTGGTTGGTTTGCCTGTGGATGCATTGCTTCAGTCATGGGTCCCCAAAACAGTCCTTTCCCTGAGACTTAGGAACAGGGGCTCACCATAAGTTGGATCAGCTGGATCAGTTGGATAATGTGATCCATTATCCACTGGACTCAGCTTTTTAAGAAATTGAAACAGAAAAGCAGAGATCCAGGATATTACTAGTCAGGGCTACAGTGTACTTCTATGGGATTTCCATTCCCAGGGCCTCCTAAAATGCTCCTGCATCCAGTGAGTGGTCACCTATAGGATTATGAGGAAGACATGCCATTTATCATGACGTAGCTTCTTCTTGACACCTGCTGCAGCTCACAGTGGATAACCAGGCACTGGCACGTATCACACATATGCCCTAGAGCACTTCCAGGAGGCACTATCTCTGGCTTGCTCAGTCACAGTCAGGGCTGCCATGGTACCACCTGGGTTAGGCATCTGAAATGTGCTTGATGTGGGGCTTCCTCTGACAAAGACCTGGAAGCTTTATTTAGTACAAAATGCTTTGTCTTGGGGGCCTGCCCACTTGCTGCTGCTGTCCCCTCTCTCACACTGCCCATCCCCTTCCGATGCCAAGCTGAGATGCCTCCTTCGTCCTCCCTGTAGGTCCATTTGTGCTCAGCTCTCCTTCTGAGGGTGGAATCAGGAGTCGTGATGTGAATGGGGATTTGTGGCTGGGGTTCGTAAGGAGCCAATTGGCGCTTTCTGCACAGCTGCACTCACTCGAAGAACAGCAGAGCTTTTGTATGCAGATGGGATAGGGACATCAGGGGAGCATTAAATGATAACTCTGACACACACACCATATACACACACACACCATCAGCAGCTCCGTTTTTTTCCATGGAGCCGTGCCTGACTTGTTTGCCGAAAAGACTATCCCAAGTAAAATGGAGTCCCAAAAATGCTCTGGAGTCCCCACAGCTGCCCATTAAGACTCGAGCACAAGTAGAATAAAAGGGAGTGGGGCTAGACTCAAGTCTAGCTGTGGTGGACTGGCACATTCCTGGAATCTACTCATGTACATACATACACAACACACGCATATGCACTGTGCTTATCTATCTATCTATCTATCTATCTATCTATCTATCTATCTATCTATCTATCTATCTATCTATCTATCTATCTATCATCTGAACTCACACTGCATTAACGGGCAGCATCTATATTTGCATTAATGGGCAGCATCAGTGGAAGTGGGAATTGTTATGGTGATTGTTTTGCGTATGTGTTAAATAACCACAACTTAATCTTGAGGACATTGTAACAAGTGGAAATATTATCACAGAGGTGATGTACCTCATTAGCACTCCCTCATTGGGGAGTGTATTTTAATTTTGATGTTTACATTAGCAGAGTTCTTGTTAAATGAATACATATGTGATATATTTCAAGGAGGTCTTGCAAGTTAACTGCTGGTATTAATAGCATGCATTGAAGTTACTCCTGATTATCTTGATGTCCTTTGGATCTTACATTATATTACAGAAAAGATCCTATATCATCAAATGTGGTAATTTCCCTCTCTGCTGCTTATTAAGAACATACGTATATCACATAATCAAGGTCTTGGAGATACTCAAAAATTGAAGCAGTCCAAGCTTTGATATTTTGAGTCATAATTAAATTAGGCAAACAATGCTGGGAATAGTGTATGTGGAAGCAGGTTTTAAAGTGTCAACCAATGTTGAGTGTTATTAAAATTTAAGTTAGTAGATAGTACCTTGCTCCTGGAAAGATTAAACATGTTATGGGAGTAGGAAACGGGTAGCCCAATCCTGAGCTGCCCGGGGTACCCAGGCTCGGCAGCACAGAGAAGGGCTGCCGCCGGATCCTGCACCTCCTGGCCTACTGCGGGAGGTGCCTCCGGAGAAAGGGACATTCGTCCCCTTCCCCCAAGTAAGGTAAGCAGCCCTGGTAAGGGCTACTCACTTTACCACTGATCAAAAGGTCAGCACGGAGCCCTACACAAGCGCCCTGGATCCTGCGGAGCAGAACTCCACGGACCCATCTCCCTCCTTCCTCCGGCATGCCTCCAGCCCGCTCCCCGCCGGCCTCCCCTTGCCCTCTCTCCGCCCCCACTGGCCTCCTCCCTCCCTAGAATGCCTCGTCCCTGCCCCATCCCTGCCCCCGCTTACCATGCTGTCGCTCGGCGGTCCGGGAAACTGCCGAGCCCTGGAAGCTGGGCAACTGCCCCGCGCTAGCCCAGCACTGGACGATGCTGGGCTAGCACGGACGGGAGCCCGGCGGTGAGGCTCACTAACATGCCTTACGGCACATTTGCAACAGTGCTCGGTGGCACGGAGCCACGCTGCTGAGCACGGGATTGGGCTCAGAGTTGGTTGGAAAAACTATTGCCAAGATATTTTTCTGACACCACCTTCCATTTCTACTGAAATTGTCCAAAAAGATTAGGCTTTTGAATCAGTCTTCACAATGTTCAAATCAATTTGCAGCTAAACCGTTCAAAAAATCTGTCTCACTCTTCTGCCCCATTTTGTTAAACATTTAATTTTAACATTAAATCAGAAAGAACAAATATAAATATCCCAATTCAACTGTGTGCACATGAGCTCTTGAATGTTGCAGGGTTTTCTGGGCATCTCCTTAGATGAATATAGAACCATCAAAGAGGCAGGTATTGTGTGTGTTTGGTAGTTCGGTAGATCCACCTTGCAAGTACTGAATATCCACAGTCTTGATCAAAAAGAAATTTTTAAGTAAATTCTTCAATTAAAAAGTTACCACTATAGCTATTTGGTGGTTAGCAGTGACTGGTTCCCTGGACAGATGATGTTACTGATTTTCTGAAGGGACTATATCAGTTGTTCTCAAACTCTGGGAGAGTTTGAGAGCCTGTAAGTGCTTGCACAGTCAGAAGGAAGGCAGCAGGGCAGGCGGAAGGCAGCGATGCAATGCCCAGCATTGCACTGCTCTGGAGAGGCGCAAGGGTGTGCTTCGATTCACCGCTGCTTGCAGCAGCCTCCTGGGGGTTCTCTACATAGCTCTCTACATAGCGCAGACCCCTGCAGAACGCGATCGTGACCATTTTCTGTTTCTTGATTGCAAAACTGGAAGTGGTCGCGAACGCATTCTGCAGGGGTCTGCGCTGTGTGGAGAGCCCTGCTGAGGCTGGCGCAGGTCTCCTCTGACCCCCAGGAGACTGCTGCAGGTGGGGGTGAGTGGAAGTCACCCCTGCATCTCGATCAGAGGCACAATCCAGGGGATCACGTCTCTGCCTTCCCCCCACCCCTTAAGGGGCCCCCAGGCTGGTGTGTTGCGACACCCCAGTTTGGGAACCACTGGACTATATGTATGTAATCTAGGTAGGTGGATGAAGAGAGGAACCACATACTCAACATATATGATCGATCATCCAATTAGGCATATGTGTGCAGAGACCTGCTTTTGTATACTTGGTATGCCCCTTAGCTGGAATCAGGTGAATATCTGCAGTCCTGAAAACAGTTAAGTTGCTTACATTTCATTGAATTTAATGTGATTTAAGCAACCAAAGTATGTACAGAGTTTTTAAAAGTTTATCAGAGAAAGAAGGTTCTAATTATTATTATTATTATTTTTCCTGATCAATCAAAATAGTGAGGGATAGACTTGACTACCTTACATGAGGAGACTACTAAGGACTGACTGTCCTTTTGACTAATAATTCAGTCAAACCTCTTGTCATGTATATAAATGTTTTTACTGCTAAAATAAATCATTCACTTCAGCAGCTGAAACTTGCATTTCAACAGTAGAAGGCAATGGCATATTACTTACTTCCAGAGCCCTAAACTTAGTAAACCCCAGGTGCTGGGATAAGTATATATTTCATCCTCCAAGAAAAGATTGGTCCCATAGGAGAGCTCTTCTCCCCATTCATTGATGATGTCAGTGAGTTCTTGATTAGCTGCTGACATATGAAATTATGGTAGGCCAGCAAGGTTAATGAAAGTCTTCTTTATATAGCTGTAGCTAGCCATACACTGTCTGTCCTCTTCTGTTTGGAAGTTTTACGCTGACCCCAGGGACTAAGTCAAGAGACAAAAATATATGGCATGGCACTGGTACACTTTAATGAGCAGTTCTCTTTTAATATTAAATAGTCAATAAAAACATAATGATTATTAGCAGACTGTTATTATTAGCTAATGATTATTAGCAGATCGAGAATAAAACAAAACACAGCTGGGATGATCTCTAAAGCAGTTCTACAGTTTTCTATATTGTGTTGTTGATTAAGTTTGGTACCTTGAGTTAATTTTTGGGCTTTGTTGTGGTTGGAGGGGGTCAGAGGTGTGACTTCAGAGTGAAATTTTATGTTTAATCATTGATAATGGCATGTTGGGCTTTTAATTAGTGGAAAAACTAGAATTCTGCAGCTAAAATATCTCGTAAAGAAAAGTGAAATTCAGTACCTGATCCCATTTCATTCTCTCTTGTTCTCTCATCACTTTAATTTGCAAGTCACACTATCACAGTTGTAATAGAAGCCACAGCTGGCAAGCATTTTGGTTGTGCAAAAAGCCCTCTCATGGTCCAGACTTGGCATTCATATGCCTCCTGGAGTCCTATGTACACTTCCCAAGCTTTTTTGTAAGGTCTTTGTCTCTTTCGTGTGCTCTCCTCCCACTGGTTATTCTGTTCATTTCCTTCAAGGACTTACATTTAGGCTTTCTGGGTATCAGATTACCTGGGTCTTCGGAAGTACCCGCAGCAGTGGCATAGCTAAGGGACTGCAGGGCATAGCAGTTGCACTGGGCATCAGGCTTTAGGGGGCAATAAGCTGAGCTTGGCACTAGTGACCAAAATTGTGAAAATCTTAGTATGTATGAATAATACCATCATATTATATATCATTGGAAAGGTAATGTAATGCAGAATGCAGTGAAACAAACAGGACTGCAATATATGTTTTCTATCAAAAGTTATGGCTAGTTAACCAGAAAATGAAAACACAATTGACTTGTGGAACAAAAAGTGGATTTGCTTAAGTCCAAACTGACCAATGAAACTGATTGTTCGGAGTGCCAATGAGATGTTATGATTCAGCATGGAACCAACAAACTTTTTATTTATTTATTTAATTAAATTTGATTTTGTTATGTGGGGGGGACGACTACAAAATCTTCTTTGACAGATAGATGCCTTAGCTAGGCCACTAACTGAGGGAGGCAGCAGAGCAAGTGGGTGGTGAGCTGCTGGGGGGAGGAGGTGAGTTTGTCCCAATTTTCACTTTTTAAAAAGCCTGGGTGTGATGTCATGTTCGGTTGTGACATCACTTCCGGGGCAACATTTTGAGCTTGGCAAGGGGCTACATGATCACTAGCTATGCCACTTTCCCGCAGTCAGCTTTTCAGTCCTTAATAGGTCACACACAAACATGGGGCCTAAATTCCATCTATACTGACAAGTGATAACTATCACTTCTCACAGGGCCCAATCCTATCCAGCTTCCCAGCACTGATGCAGCCGCAATGCAGCTCCAAGATAAAGGAACAAATGGTACTTTACTTTGAGGAAGACTCTGTGACAGCCCCCCCCCCCCCCACTGCAAGATGCAGCACACATGGCATGGCTGCATCAGTGCTGGGAAGCTGGATAGGATTGGGCCCACAGAAATTGGTGCGATCATTCCAGCTCATTTCATACCTTCCATTTCAAGTGGAGTGAATGCACACAGGTAGGAATTTTATGCCTGTTGGCCCCACCGCTGTTCTCTGTTCTTTGGGTGAAAGGTACAAAACAGATCCCAGTATGCTTAGTTGTACATAGGGGCCTCTTTAACATATTCTGCTGAACATATATAGAGAAAAGAGGAGGGCCAGTGTGCA
This sequence comes from Tiliqua scincoides, assembly GCF_035046505.1. Lineage (NCBI taxonomy): Eukaryota > Metazoa > Chordata > Lepidosauria > Squamata > Scincidae > Tiliqua > Tiliqua scincoides. The sequence goes on along the minus strand of NC_089821.1, from coordinate 92,980,370 downwards.
TGATCTCACTCCACCTTTTGTGTGTTCAATTTCCAAGGTATGAAAAGGGTTTCTGTAATTAATTCACAGGCTTCACTGTCACAAAATCTAATCGAATATAGATAAAATGATAAGCTTTGCCAAGGGCCATTATGGGGATAAAATTCAGTTTGTTTGCTATTTATTGTTCTGTTATTTCCCTTCATCTGTTCTGTGCATCATTTTGATGCATTTCAAATAAGAATCTAAAGCACAGTAGAATACCTTTGCTACAAAATATTAGTTTTGCTAATGTACTCAAAAGCAATTCACATAATTTTTTTTTTTTACAGTTTTTTAACTTGAAGTCAAATACGTGGCACCTCCCTAGAAACAGTTGTATTGTCAGATGTATGGAAGTCAGAGAAATTGTGGGACTTTCTCCCAATTGCTGCCATCACATCATTGTGTTCATCTTGTGAGCAAGTCTGAAAAACCTCCAGAGACAAGCTCAGATAGGCCTCACTAGGCAAGATTCCATAGTACTGGGGGATTAAACAGAGACAGCTCTGCTACATCCCCTATAGACAGAGATGGAGGAGGAGAACAAGCAGTAGCAGACCCGCCCTTATTACGACCCGCCGCTCACCTCCCCAAGATACTCACCAAGGCGTAATGTAGCCTCATGTAGTGTTCAGCAGTGGCCAAGAAACCTTATGAGGCTTCTGCTGCCGTTTTAAACAATACCTCTGGTTTCCCGAAGTATTGCCACACAGAGCCTCGCCTGCCCATGGAACAGCTTGGATGGGCAAGTGGGGCAGTGCAGTGGCCAGAGGTGGCAGTGGCAGGGATGTAGCAAGCATGTGGCAAGCGCGCAATGAGAGCAGTGCTTGCCCCCTGCCCCCCCCAAGTCTGCCACATAGAACAAGGCAGAGTTGTGCCCCCCACCTCTTTCAAAGGCAAAATAATGTGCCTACCAGGGGCATAGCTACAAGGGGGCAGCATGGTAAGTACCGCAGGTGCCGCAACGTGCCATGTAAGCGGCCCCTGCCAATCGCCGTTGAAGCTATTAGGGTGGCAAGTGGGAGGGGTTGCTTACCCAGCACATTGCAGCACCTTCAGTACTTAACATGCCACCCCCTGTAGCTACACTTCTGGAGCTCACCATATCTTACAGTTACCATTTCTTTCCCTTGCTGGCCATTCCGCTGCTCTCAGAGTGGGCCTGGGCCAGTCACTGCCTACCAAGAAAAAGCAGAGGGCAGGCTCAAGGACTATAACAAAGAAGAAAAGAGCTATTACTCTAGCTGAACTTGTCCTGGTCTTGCTGCTACCTTCTGCTTTTCCAAAGGGAATGTACAAGCGACAGGAGGGAGACTTGGAGGAGGAAGCCTGACGTCAGGAAGCCAGACGACGACATTGTTGAGAAAAAAGGTGCTCTGGCTCGTTCTCTCCCTCAGTTCTGGTGGTTCCAACCACATGCCTACCAGCCTTCCAATCCATTTGTTGATAGATTAGCAAATTTTGCCTTGTGGGGATGAGAATAGTGGGATTCTACTTTCTTAAAGCTTTTAAAACAGAAATTTTGTGGGTGTGGGCATGCACATGTGTCTGCATATTTTACAACTGGCTGAGGGGAAAAAACTTTGAATGGATCTGTCACCAGAAGAAGGAACCTAGTGATGAAATTGTTAACACTTGATTGCTAACCATCAGTATGACTGTTATTTTATGTTATTTTTCTGACACACATCAGGCAAGGTGAAGTCTAATGGCGAGCTTAGGGTGCTTTTTGACAGGAACCCTTAGCTTGAGGATGAAACAGAAACTCAGTTCATAACCCAATCCTACCAAAATCTAATCCTACTGAAATCCCCTCATAGATGCAGCCACACCAATGAACTGCATGCTGCTTCTGCCTGGGTGGGTGGAGTTGGAAAGGTAAGTCAACTGCAATTGGAAAGGTAAGGCAACCGTTCCTCAGGCATAAGTCCAAGGTGTGTAACAGCGGCGGATAGGGAGATAGAAGGGATTAGGATTTTGGCATACATGAGTTCTGCTGCCCTGGCCCACCTTCCTCTTTGCCCTCCACCCTGCCTGGGAATACCCTTGTTCCTCCCCTTCCCTGTGCATTCCACCCCTGCTGTTGGACTTACCCTTGCCAGTATAGTGGCAGGCCTCCTATGCTTCTGCCGATTGTGGCAGCACATGCAAAATGGCTGCTGGCAGATCAGTATGTGTGGTGCTGGAAGCCATTTTATGACAGTTAAAATCTAGGTAGGACTGGGCTGTACGTTGCATAATGGTTGTTGTTCATATTCTTCCCTCATTGCCAGTGCTTCTTCCTTTTTCCCTTCCCTTCCTTTCCCTTTTTCTCCCATATCCTTTTGACATTCAGATTTATAAGCTTCTTGAAACAAGGAACTGACTTATTTATAACGGCTTGGATGCAAAGATTTGAATGTGCAAAATTCCTTGAAATTTGAAAAGCAATTTTGGATATGGCATTGGAATCTGTCACTCAAAAGGAAAAAAGCCAACAATTCCACTGGGCATGCCCAAGCAGGATAAAGTCTGGATCCAGCACTAAAGTCAATTCCATCTCCCATCATCTATGTCAGGGGTGCCCAAACCCTGGCCCTGGGGCCACATGCGGCCCTTGAGGCTTCTCAATGCGGCCCTCAGGGAGCCCCCAGTCTCCAATGAGCCTCTGGCCCTCCGGAGATTTGTTGAGTCCACACTGGCCCGATGCAACTGCTCTCAGCGTGAGGGCGACTGTTTGACCTCTTGTGTGAGCTGTGGGATGAGGGCTTCCTCCACGGCTTGCTGTTTCATGTCTGTGATGCAGCAGAGACAGCAAAGGAAAGGCCAGCCTTGCTTTGTGCAAAGCCTTTTATAGGCCTTGAGCTATTGCAAGACCTTCATTCATTCATATAAGTTCATCTTTAATGTATTCATTTATGTAAACTTATGCAAATTTATTCAAATTTTAAATTTAAATTAATTCTTTCCCCCCTGCCCCCGACACAGTGTCAGAGAGATGATGTGGCCCTCCAGCCAAAAACTTTGGACACCCCTGATCTATGTGATGCAGCCATTCTGCCAGAGTATGTGTTGGGCAGTGACAAGATGGCCTTGGAGAAGTATATTTACATTTACAGCTAATGAGTTTCTATGTGAGAACAAAGTGCCTATTTCTGGCCATCACCTGCTTAATGATGCCACTTCCTGCTTAATGATGTCACTTCCAGACCTCAACAGGTGCCATGAATGCTATTCAGCCCACTATATGAAGCTAGCTTGACACCCTGATTTAGAAGTTTGTTACAGTGTTCAGTGCCAATTTGTTCATGAAAATGCCACTTTAACTAAAATCTAATAGGCTACAAACTAATAAAGAGATGCAATTGTTGTTTTACTAAAACAATAACTGAATCATTGTTAATAACTTGGGCTCCTAAAATTAATTTTTTTAAATAAACATTAAATCAACACTTTTTAATATCATGACTGAATAGCATCATAAAGAGCCCAAAGTGCATCATTCCTAAGGCTGTTTATTCCATGATACTTTGCAAAAACATTCATTTACATGAGATTGTGGAATTAATATTAGTAACAAATTAATCTACACCAGGGCCCTATACTTCAAGAATAGTTACATCTACTTGCAAAGACACTTTATTGTTGAGGTGTGTATCAGTAATAAAACATACTTCCTCATAAGCAAAATATCAGTACAAGACAATGACTTAAATCTGAGCCCATTGTAATGCCAAAAACTATACAGGCGTGGCCTCGGTATCCATGGATCCAGAGTCCATGGATTTAACTAACTGTGGGTCACCATTTAAGTGACTTTGAAGAAGAAAAAAATGCAAAAATTTCATTTCTTACAGTTGCATGGTTTGACCACAGTTTCCAAACCTGCATATAAGGAAGGCCAACTGTAATCATACCTGAGTTGAAAATACTTCATGTTTTTCACAAACATTTTCAGCAGTGCCAACCCTCCATACCAACAGTGCCAAACCTACTGGCTGCGTGCTACTGGATCGCTACCTCAGGCACTGAGGATGACTCCAAGCGTGGAGCTGGTGAGGAGAAGCCCCACCAAACTCTGTAAGTTGGCAGGGTGGGTGGAACAGGGCAGGGGTGTGAGCAGGACAGGGAGGATAAGGGGAGGAAAGGGGGCATGTGGGAGGTAGGAGGGGTGTATCCCTGCACAAGCAATTCTTGCCTTTCCCAAGCCTCCTGATTGCCTTCTTCACCCACAGCATGCCGTGCAGCCTGTTCTGTTGTGGCTGTAGGCCATGATGGGGAACTATTGGGCTGTAGGTGAATAATTTAGCTTGCAAGGAACACTTTCAGAAATGTTTCACAAAAGTCACCTCTTAGCCACCCATTTCAACACCTCCTGCTGCCTGTTTTGTGGTCCGGGTGGCAACTGTGATCATACTGCCATCACTCTGGTAACAGGAGAAAAGGGACCCAGAAGCAATAAGAAGCATTCTTGCCCGCATGGTAGGTGGGTGGACATTTTGACCCTTTTTGAACGCCTCCCAAATAACCCTGCTTGGTGGGGATCCTACTCACAACCTGCAAACAGGAGTAGCACAGTTTGGGGTGGCATTTCATCCCAGGTCTAATATTCACAAAATGTAAATGGTTGTAAAGAGAAATTTTCTTCCAACCAACATTGCTATGTGTGACCAGATTCAGAAATGGGCAAAATATTAGTGCAGCCCCCAAGAGAATAATAGAATGGGGAGATATTCAACAAGTTTAAAACAGTATCCTTCTTGTCTCAAAAACATCTTCATGTTATCATGTTTAAAAATACTCTCTATCACTCTAAGTAGGTTCACCTCTGCATCTATCCCTAGCAAGCCCACAGGAGTGCTCCATTCAGCCAGCCAGACTAATTTCAGTCTTGCCTATAGCTGAAGCATTGATTGTTTTCATTTGAAGGGTCACTTAGATGGGATTTTGACAAGCCCTGAATGTTCATGCTCTGTTTGCTGGGCAAAAAGAATAGAAATCTGGTCTGAAAAGTTGAGAGGAATTGTTCTTACATCCAGATTATTCAGCATTCTGAGGGGTGTCACAGCTCTCATTTTGCAATCTAAAAATGCCATTGTCTCTATAAACATTCCAAATGGATGAATCTTCCATTTTTTTCTGGATAAAACAACCCTAAAGGAGGAAGATCTACAACATCTTCAAAGAGGTTGCCTAATTTCTGGACTCTTTTCAAAGGCGTGGTTCATACCTGCATGTTCACCGCTTCATGACTGCAACCTCGAATCATGACTTGAATGTATTAAAAGGCTCTCACATATCAAACTCATATGTTTGATATCCATATTAATCCCACATACATTCAGACAAAATCCCGATCGCCCAATTAAAAGGTAATCGGAGTTTGTTTGGCCTGGCCGGGACACGAGAGTCCCTCCCCACGGGGGAGGAGAAAGGGGCTGGTTCTGGCAGCTACAGCGGACCTTTTAAAAGGGCACAAGACCCAGCCCTCTTCCTTCTTTGCACGTGGGCAACGCGGCAATACCCGCCCGCCCGCCCTGGTGGCAGTCTGAGTTTAACTGGTCGCCGTTTGGGGCCAGGTAGGAATTTTTTGCTGCCTGCCAAGATTGGCTGAAGGACAGGCAGTTTTTTCGCCTACCCCAGACTGTTGTGGGCCAGGGGATTACACTCCCCCTGTTTGCAAGCTGCCATTGGTCACTTTAAGTGGGCAGGTGGTGCGGGTTAGGAGGTGTGAATGGAACTTTTGGCATGCACTTTCAGGCGGCATAGGCAGGGCGGAACCCTATTTCAGTCCTCAGGGGCTCGACGGCACGAGGATGTAGACGGGGCCCTGGCCGGGACCGCGGGGCACACCTCAGAGGCTCAGCAGCTCAAGGTGGCGCAGTCCACGGTCCGGCTGCGTTCCCCTTAAGGGATAGACATGGATGAGACACACTGCCCAGCAGCGGGGCGCAACTTGGAGTCGGGTGCATGCCCGGCTGGGGGCAGAGGTTTCTGGTACTGCCCAGAGGTCCCTCCCCGCACCACAGGGGCTTTCGCTGCCTCGGATGCTGCAGGTCTCAGCCTCTGCTTCTCTTGCTAATGTGAAATAAAGTGGCCCTTTCTCCCATATCTGTTGTCTCGAGTGTTCATTGGACAGTGCCGAAACAAATGGTTTTCATGCTTACCATTAAGCTGCAAGTCACAAACAACCCAAACCTATCCACGTGAGACGCTGGCAAATCTCATGAGGTGCTGATGGATCTGGTGATCTAGTGCATCAGGCAGGCTGCCATCGCTGCAGATGCTCCAATAGTCTATGGTTTGCTGTTGTTGGTGTGGCAGCTAGTAAGCTATCAGCACAGGTAAAGGGGCAGTGGGGGCAGATTGGCAAAGACATGCTGTTAGCTCCAGGCCCGGGGAGGTACAGCCACATGAATACTCTCTCTCTCTCTCTCTCTCTCTCTCTCTCTCTCTCTCTCTCTCTCACCAGGTCAGACTCTCTGTACTAGCCAGCTAATGCCCACAACAACCAAAGTTATGCAGAATCTCTCTGCCAATTCCTAATCAATGCCCAGAAAAGATCAGCACCTTTAAATGCTTATTCTCTGCTCACTCTCTCAATGCTTATAGATCGAACCTCCCTTCTTTAAACTCTCTCTCTCTCTGCAGTGCAAAACTGCTGGTAGTCACTTTCGATTTTTGATGTTGTCCACCAAAGAAGCAGCCAGCAGGTCAGTGTCTCTCCCAGTGTTGCTGCCAATACACTCTCTCAGAGGGAACAAACCAGGAAACAAATTCAAATCATAACTTACCTCCTTCATCCAATCAGAGCTCTCTCCCTTGAGGATCATGTGTCACTCCCCTCCTCGAGGCAACCTGATAAGTGCCTCTCCTGGAGCTCGCCTGGTGCTTGTACTAATGAACTGGAACCAGGGTGTCTCTGGTCTTACCAGGCCCAGAGCTGATTTTTCCATCCATGGTCAATGCCAGGGAACATCTCCACTCCTTCCTCCTCACAGTATTATCTTGTTCTCCCACAAAAACCTCAGGGGTGGGGGGTGTTCTAAAAGGATGAAATGCAGGGTAGCTTTAGGTAAAGGTGAGAATCTGCTGAAAGCACATAGAGCACTTTCTGTGGCCTAATACAAAAGCATCTTTCACCTAATGTGTGTGGATTCCCTCTTGCCCTAAGCCTAACTCACCCCATTCCACCTGCTTCGAAAGGAATCTAAATCCTTGGGAATTCTTTGGAGGCACAAGAGACTGATCGTGGGGAACAGGAAAGGTATCCAAGCTTCCTCCAGCTAACACAACATATGGGCTACACTTTATGTGGTAAACAAGCAACTACAGATTTGGGTAAGAGTCAACAAACAATAATACAAAACAATGATTTGAAAGGAGCTCATGCCTGAGGACCCAATGCTATCCAACTTTCCAGCACTGGTGCAGCTGTGTCAATGGCGCATATGTGGTGGTGAGGGAAGTCACAGTCTTCTTCGAGGTAAGGGAATGTTTGTTCCCTTAACTCAGGGCTGTATTGCGGCTGCACTGGCACTGGAAAGTTGGATAGGAGTGACTCCTGAATGGGCTCTGATCAAGTAGCCAGCTACTGTTTCAGTTTTAATAAGATGATTTCTCAAATTAAAAGCATTTGCATTAAAGGCAAAAGATGTAGCAAACTCAAATGCTAAGTGTGTTATACCGCTATTTCTTCCATTAGAGTATATGACCCATAGACTGACAAATGTTATTGAAAGTTGTGTGTACATTCACAGACACATGTATATGACTGTTTCTGGGATATATAACCATATGTACAGGTGTGTATATTCCATGGTGGAATATATCTGTTCAACCTTGGTTAACAAGCAGTAGTCGTGTTGGCTGCATAACATGTATAACTGCTGTAAGAAACCAAACTTTATTATAACTTAGTACTATGGCTAAATGGCTTGAAAAGATAAAATGTATATATTTGAACTATACTACAGAAAGGATTGCTAAACACTCTTGTATTTCCTTGGCTGCCTGCCATTCCCTGAATGACGGTTGATTAAAAAAAAAATAGAGCCCAATTTTACATAGATTTTGTGCCCTAATTAGCAGTGCTAATTAGGGCACACAAGTAAATTGCACTCTACCCTGTGGACATTTTCAGTCAGTCAACCAAACTAGTGAATCAGCCAAGAGCAGAACTCTGACTCTTAGTTACCATTTAATCAGGTGCAAAATTAAAGGCCCCTCTAGGAAGGACACAGTACTCTACAGTGGAGTGCAATGGGGAAAACCTGCTCCAGGCTCTGTGTCTTACTTGTTTCGGTGAAAGCCAACGTTTCAAATGAAGTGATAAATGGATAAGAAAAGGACACTAACCAAAGTGTTTTATTCTTAAAATCTTATTATTTTAAATTTAGGCTGTAGTCCCTAACAAGCTAGAACTGCAGAAGGTTGCTTTTGCCACTGTGTTTTGGTCTGCTGTCTGGTTAAACTTCAGACCAGTAGACTAAATCAGAACTAAAATGGTTTGACTCCCAATAGCCCTGATTGTCTGTGTCAAAGACTGGGCTACAGTGGGTACACTGTATCAGCAGATTTGGGACCTGCCATTTCACTATCCATCCAAACCCGCAGGGATGTCCCCACAAGGATCCTCCAGAGGCCGGTAGAGGGCATGCGCGGCCTCCACAGGCTTCAGAATACCTTGTAAAGCCTTTAGGAGGTCTTAGAACAGTGTTCTTCAACCTCGGGGTTGTGAAGCCTCAGTTGTGGGGTCACGGCAACTTATGGGAATGTAATAGATTGAAGAGCACTGGACTAGAGCACCACCAGATAAAGTGGGAAGCATCTGGTGTACCACTTTAGGTACCAGGAGACTGTGTCTCTGCTCAGGTTCTTAGCAATTGTGCTATAATGTCTTGCACTAGTGCCAGGTTTCATGGTAACTTTTCTGCTCTTCCTAATAAGAATGTTTGGTTGCAGTGATCAGTGCTGGGAGGGTGTTACAGAGGTGGGGAGTGGGCAGATAGTGTCCTGGGAAGGGAGTGAGATCAATGAGGGGTCCCCAGTCTTATACTTTATTTCTTTATTTATTGGGGTCATGGCACAAAAAAGGTTGAAGACCACTGCCTTAGAAGGTCACTTCAGGTTTCGGGGAAAACTGGAAATGATGTTTAAAGGTCTTAAAAGACCTTCAAGACCACAGACAAGGTCTTAAAAGATGTTTAAGACCTTTAAAGGTCACTTCCAGTTTTCAGGGAACTGGACATGACCTTCTAAGGCCTCTCAAAGGCCTTAGAAGGCATTCTGAGGGCCTGGAATGCCACATGCGGCCTCCCTGGCCCTCAGAACATCCTCCAGAGGTGACAAGAACACAGCTCCTGCCACCTCTGGAGGATTACAGGGCCCCTAAGATCCCTCGATCTCATCAACCATGAGTTTCCTTATCCTGGAATGGAACCCCTGTGGATAACGCTGGATACCTCTGTGAATAACACTGTGTTTGTTTGTGGACCAGCCACCAGATTCCTGTAGCCAATAATTTCCTTATTCAGGAGCAGAGTACTATGAGAACATAGAAATCTGTTCAGGACTACCCCTCTGGCAGTTTGTATTGCAAGACAATATATATTTACCCTTCTAATTTGAGAATGCCAACACCTGACTCCTACAGATGTGCAAAGCTTCTAAAGTACATAAACTGGCTTGCTGCAATGTCGCTGCAGTGGACAACTTCACATATTAACTGTGCAAAACATGTGGGAGATCTTTGTCCTGCTAGTGTATGCAGGTTGTAATCCCGTTGGATTTCTGACTAATATATATAGAGGCATCCTGAAATGGCTGGCTCCAAAGTGAATGCCTATTCAATGGGAATATCTGGAGATTGGGCTGTTACTTACCCAATCAGCATTCCCTTTTCATGCTGAAGGATCAGGTATCCCTCTTCTTTCATTATGCCCCTACAATGTGTTATGCAGCACTCTATGCAGTGGCCACTATGCATGGAAGCATGATTAGTAGATTCTATCCCCTCCCCTTTTGAGGGAACAGAATCCTATGAATTAGCTCTTTGATCTTATTCTCCTTCCACAAAAAGTCACTCAGGCACTCCTGGCTGCAACATTCAGAGAGAGAAAGCAGATAGGAAGAAACTGTGGCAACTTCTCCCCAAAAGAAGAACAGCTGAAGGCAAGAGACTGGTGTCTTGTGAAATGGGGCTTGGTGCACAGAGGGCTAGGTGTGACCATTTCACACATTCGCTTCTGCATGTGACATCTCAACCCTGAGAGAGCCAGTGTGATGCAGTGTTTAGAATTCTGGAGATGGACCAAGTTCACATCACCAGCCTACTATGAAACTCAGAGCCCAATCATATCCACCCCTCCCACCGATGCAGCTGCACCAAAAATGTTATCTCTGCACCCTGGGGGGGGGCAGTCACTGAGGTCTCCTCTGGGTAAGGAATTTATCTCTTACCCATGGGTAAGCCTTCATGGTATGGGGAGGGGGGGGAGTTTCTACTATACCAGCAAAATTGCTGGTGCAAGTTTGCATTGACCCGGTGACAGTGTCTTAGAAGGCCTGGGAAGGGGGTTAGATCAGCAGCCACAACTGCCACCAAACCTTTCTCCTTTGCAAACCCATTGCTCTTTCCTCTTGCCCCTGTTCCACCTTGTTTCACCCTCTCCCCCTTTCTACCTCCCCTCAGTCTATTTCCCACTGGCCTCCTGAAATGCCCTGACACTGATAAATAAGTGTGGTGGGCTGGCAGTGGGCAGAAGAGGGCAGGGAGGGGGAAGAACAGGGTGAAGAATGGCGTGTGTGTAAGGGCTGGGAGGGGGGTAGTATTGACAGCCTCAGCTCTGCTGATATTCTACCCCCTTCCTGGCTTCAATGCATCTTCCTGGGTCCAAGCAAAATCACTGGTGCGAGTCAAAGTAGACCATTGCAGAAGTGGAGTCTTACCCCTGAGCAACCTGGAGAAGACCTCCAAGACTGCCCCCTACAGGATGCAGGATGCACTCTGGTGGCTGCATTAGTGTGTGGGGGGTGTGAGATAGGATTGGGTTGCTAGTCTCTTGATGGGTGTTGTCTTACTACAATTTGAATTAGAATGGGTGAAAAGTACATTTAAAATGTACTTTAATTAAAAAATTTAAAAATTCTAAAAAGATTTCTGCATTTGGACCTGTTTGCATGACACAGGGCTTCTTTATAAGAACAAGTAAAGATCCCACCTGCTGTGTCATTACATTTCCTTGTGTGACTAGTTCTGGGCTGGCCACAGTGCACAATTTGCAGTGCGATCCTATGCTTGTCTACTCAGATGCAAGCCCCTGATCTCAATAGTATTTATTCCCAGGTAAGTGTGCATAGGATTGCAGCTTTGGTTACACTTGTGCAAGTCTGGTCTATTTTGTTATGGAATTCATATCCAAATCAATGCATATGTATGTTTAATATTTGTAATTGAATGTTTCCACAATGCATTTCCAAAATTTTGTTAAGAACAGGATTATTTAAACATTTAATTCCATTTTTATTTGTCATTAAAATGGAATCTTCAGCATCTCTAAGATTCTCTTGTCTAATGCATATATTCCATGAATTTCTTATTAATTATGGCAAGATTATACTAAATGCATATTCATGTGAAATCTATAACTATGTGTTACATCTGTTTGTATAATTCGTTATTTATATTGGATAACTCCTCTATTGAGACAATTTAGTATCCACTTAATTTGTAACAGCCCACCTCTCTTCCTGTGCCAGGTTCATTAAGTGGATGGGAGTTATGGTAGAAGAAGTACTTTGAGGAATGGGCTGTAAATGTATTTTAAATTTCATACTGTACAAACTGTGAGGGATAATTACATTGTTCTGTTGATTAGAGACTTGTAATCAAAAGTATCATTAATCTAAAATTTGCACAATTTAGTACAGATTGAATTTTAAGTAGATTTCAAGGCAGTGTATCAAGCCATATTGAAAATAACCTTAATAGGGCATCCACTGTTTATTTTAGATCTTGGAGACATTTGTTGCCCCCAAAGTCTAACTGTAAGTTCTCATGATAATTCAGCTTCTCACTTCTGTAAATAACCATTCACACAAGAGGTTTACTTGTGTGAGCAATGTAACTATGTAGGAAAGGGATGATCTCACCTGAATTCATTGTTTGTGTTAAGTTTTTTTTATTTATGCAAGCTATTTATGTGAGCAATTATTAGCAAAGGTGAGAAGCTGATGGATCATTAGAACTGACTCTTAAATGGTGAGAACTTCAGAAAATCATATAGAATGTGGTCCTACTTTTAGGAAGCTCCTCTTTGTTTAAAACTGTCCTAGTTGCCTTAAGAGGTCTTAACCTCTTTTGACCACATTCTTTCATTAATGGTTTTTGTAACAGTTGGCTGATAGTGAATCTCCATGTGTTTGGACATGGTGCTTGAGTAGATGAAAGCAGTTCAGCTCCAGGAGTTCTTGGATAGTATTGATTTCTTGGGCCTTCTTCAGTCTGCCTGATTTAGCATGGAAATGGCTTTGGTCTCTGTGATGAACAATCTACATTGTATGTTAGGAAGTGTGTCTCTCTTGACTCCTTAGACATCTCAGTGGCATTTGAATAACATCACCCATGGTATCCTTCTGGATTGCCAGCCCTGGGTGGGGGTTGCAGGCATTGTTCTTCAGTGTTTTTGCTCCTTCTTGGCAGTCTAATTCCCAAAGGAGGTTTGTAGTTCATCACTGTGGTGTGTATGATATGATGTTCCACAAGGCTTTGTTGTTGTTCATAGCAATTTATATCTTCATGAAAATTATTAGAGAGATCATCTGGAGTTGTGGAGCTTGTCACCATCTATATCAGGAGTGGCCAACCTTTCAACTTTAGGGCTCCTGGGCCTTTAACAATTGTGCAGAGGTGGGAATTTCAGCTGGTGCAGCTTGTGATCTGACAAGCTGCACCTGCTGAAATTCCCTCCTCTGCACAATTGTTAAAGGACCAGGAGCTCTACAGTTGAAAGTTTGGTCACCCCTGATCTATGCAAATGACACCTAGTACTATCATTCCTTTCATCAGATCTCTGTGTAGCCACTGATATCCTAAACAAGTTCCTGGAATCATTAATGGCTGGATAAGGGCTAATAAACTGAAGCACAATTCAGACAAGCAGGGCTTGTATTCAACTGGTATTGGTATTCAACCTGTTCTGGAAGGAATGGCACTCCCTGTTAGGATCAGGTTTGCAATTTGGGGTGCTTTTAGATCAAGCATTAGATATTGCTGATTGCACAGGTGGCACCTGTAGCTCAAAGTACTTTCCATCAGCTTTGCCTGGGGCACCAGCTGTGTGGCTTATGGGAGACAAATGATCTTGCCATAGTTATCTATGCCTAATAACATGCACACTAGATTACTGTAAAATGTATCGTATGTAGAACTGCCTTCAGCATTCAGAAAAACTAGTTCAGAATGCAGGACCCAGATCATTATTAATTGGGGAAAATATTCATTTAATGTATAATGACTAACAGGTCTTCAGTGGCTGCCAGTATGTTTCTGGACTCAATTCAAAGTTCTGGTTTTTGCCTTTAACATCTGGGATCCCAGTGCATAAGAGACTACCTTCTTCCACAATAATCTGCTAGTTAAGCGCTTCTTCAGAGGCTATTTTCTGCATATTCCTTAAGGAGGTGGTGGGACACAAGTTATGAAACTCCCCTCCCAAGGAAGCCCACTTGATCTCTCTTTTTTTTTTTTTATCTTACATGCATCAGGTGAAGTTGTTTTCTCATGTACTGTATTTAATGGCTTGTAATGGCTTTCATCTGCTCTTTTAAATCTGGTTTTTTCAATTCACTTGACCAATTGTTTCATCTACTGTTCTATATTTTTTGTTTAGGGGTTTAGTTTATTTCACTTTTTGTGGTTTATTCCTTAGAGCCTCTTAAAGGGCTGGTTGCATGGTTTTTAATATAGGATTTAGGAAGTAAGTGTGGCCAGCAGCTGGGAAAGGAAAGACTATCAGCACTTTAAAGGGATTTAATCCTAGACAGACAGTGAAGAAACAGACTGTTTAGATGCTGGGATAAGCACTTTCTGTTTGGTTTATTTGTTTGGCTGCTCATGTTGTTTTGTTCTGGCTGAGGAAGTTCAGTGAAGTCGGGCTGTTGGTTTTTTGTGGGGTTTCTTTAGTACTTTCTGGCTATGTTTTTCATGAATCCTGCTGAACTGTAGACCATCTGCCACTCTGTTGTATGTTGTAAACTGCCCTGAGGCTATCTTGGTGAAAGGTGGGATATAAATGTCTTAAACAAATATGTTATTTATCCATTAAAGGTATTAAAATATGGGCAACCCATGTTTAAATGACAGATACGTTAAAATCTTTAAATATGAACAATCCACAGGAAAAAAAAGTTTAACTGACAGATACAATTTGTCTCTGACTTGTTCAATAGACTTAATTTCTATTATTTGATATTATTTTGCTCTGTCATGACTACTTCGATCCACTAGATGGTAGTAAAGACCATCAGCTTGACTCTGATATAAATAGATGCATAAAAAATAAGACAGAAAACACACCCTGAAAGATACCTCACCCAAGTTGTTGCTTTAAAAAAAAAAAGAACTTCAGCCATATAACATTGAACTTGCATTCAGGCAAAACTTGAAAACAAACAGAAGCAGTGATGCCATCAGTACAGCATTATTTTCAGTCTGAGCAGCACTTAGAATGGTTTGTCAGAATAAATATAGAGTGAAATGATTATGAATCATTGTGGCAAGTTTTAATACAGATCAGAAAGTAAATTAATCCAGCTCTGTCTGACTCTTCATGCCTTTTTTTCAGATACAAATGAATGGTAAACAACATTTTAGCAATTTTTAGGTTAATCATGTAGAACTGATTACTCAAGAAGAATGCTATTAACATTTACTCAATTTATACCCTACAATGTGACAAATTAAAATTAATGCTGCTGTTTTTGGGGATATCAACTGGGTCATGATTTTAAGGGAAAAAAATTACCCTTAAGGATAACTGATCATGATGGTTGTGGGCTGGTTGCTTTCAGCATATTTTTAGCAACATTCATAACTCCCCGGAACAAATTGCCTGGAAAATGAAATACGGCTTGGTATATGTTTGAGGCATGTTTTAAGTTGTTACTGTTTTATCATAAAAGGGTATTAATTGTTGATCGGTTGTGAGATAAGCTAAGAGCAGTACCCAAGTGTCATTTTTCTGGACCTGGTGCAAACTTATAACACAAACCCCCTTCTGCTCCCTCCCACTGTGAAGGGCCCTGATGATATGGGGGGGGGGGGACCTGAAGATTAATATTAATATTATACAACTTCTTTAGTTCCCTTTATTTAATTTCTGCATTAGCTGCCTGATTTGTACTTGTAGCCAGACGTTGCCATAGTAGGACATGCATCTATATTTGTCATCTCCCAGTAACAAATGCTCTTTAGAAGCTCTTCCCTAGCCCTGTGCTGTAGTTCCAGTTAAGGTTGCACTGATTGCTAGATGAGTCAACCAGAGATGCTTTGAAGCTCTCATTTGTGATGGGAGAAAAGGCTACTGTAGTTCCTCCTGCACTAGCCCTAATGTCCACCCCTCTCTTCTTGACCTCTGGAAATAGCACCATGCAAGTATGTGGTTGCTGACTGGATGGAAGGGCAGCCCAGGGTGGGAACAGGCTGCTGATGTCAAATTTATTTTTCACATTTTTATACCACCCTTCCTCCAAAGAGCTTAGGGGTGGTGTACACAGCTGCTCCCCTCCTTTTGTCCTCACAATAACCCTGTGAGGTAGGTGAGGCTGAGATAAAGTGACTGGCCCAGGGTCACCCAGTAAGTTTCATGGCTGAGGGGGGATTTGAACCTGGATCTTCCAGGTCTAAGTCCACCCCTCAAACCACTACACCACCCTGGCTCTCAGCAGCCATGCATTTGTTATCTGATGGTTTCAGCTGGAGACACCAGTGTTTAAAACTGGGAGCCGTTGTATGTGTTCTACCACTGAACTATTGCTGTTCCCCAACAATATTGTGATATAACTGTGCAGACTGTGAGCCTTTTAAAAGCATGCCCCAGAACCATATTCCAAATATTAACATATAAGTAGTGGGGTGTTTTTTTTTGTTAAAAATACATAAAAATACAAAACACCACATTATGTAGTTTAAGATATTTTCCAGAAATTCAAATAGAGTACTTTTCCACAGACATAATACTGTAGCTGCATCTGCTAACACTATATTGCCTATATCACATATTTAATATGCATTTAAAGCATTTAAAATTAATAAAATGAGAAAATAAAAATGCATAACACGGCTTTCTGCCTTTTTCATCATGAAATTTGCTTTAAAAAACCATTTTCAAGCACCCCTACATATACAGAAAAAATATGGGGGGCCCATATCCACAGTTATGGGATCCGTGGATTCACTTATCTGCAGATTGCATCCAGTCCCCCCAGTATGCAAACCCCCACGCACACCCCATCTGGAGGCATGGAGAGCTCTGCCTCTGAGAGGCATCCATTCCTGGCCTCTGACAAGCTCAGACTGAGCTCTGAGGCAAAAACAAAAACAACACTGAAACAAAAACCATGCAACTTTCACGGAAGCCCTCACGGGTTCCCCAGACCTCCCAATGCCTTATAAGGCATTAAAAATGTCACTTCCGGTTTCTCCGTGAACTCGGTAGTTGCGTTTTTTTTGCCTCAGAGCTCAGTCTGAGCTCTGCACAGACTGGGGACAGACATTCTTGGCCTCTGCTGAGCTCAGAGGCCCTTCCAGAGGCAAGGGGAGCACAGCACAGCCCCCTGGGACCGTAGGATGGGCGTTTACCTGTATCCACAGTTTCAGCTATCTGCAGGGGAAGGGTTTCCAGAATGGAACCCCCGCAGATGGGGATTCACCTGTACTGCATTCAAAAGTCAGGTTTTTAAAAAAAAAAAAAAAAAGTTTTGGGGAATGCATTCAATTTGTGGTAAAAAAAAAAAATAGAACTTCAATAGTCTTGCGGAACATCTGTTGGCACTGGTAAATTGTGCTTCCATTGCCAATATTTTCCATGGATTTTGATGGGAGACTTTGGTAATTCCATTTTCCAGGTTGCTTTGCATCAGAGTATACGTGGCACAAGAACCCAAGCCTTGAAGAGTGTGCTTCTTTTGAAAGTTCCCCACCTCAAGCCTTCTTGCCACAGTCCTTTGGTCACAAGGGTACATTTGGGGGAAGAAAGAACTAGCAGGGAGAACTGGTAAGGAAATCTTCAAGAATTTTAGTGGAAAAAAAAAATTGAGTTTTTCTGAGAGTTGTCCCAGAAAGCCTGGAAAAACTGAGTTAATTATGAGCTGAGTCAGTTAGAGCTCACCCATCAGTATGTTACTTGCAAAATGGCATCTATATCCTGGTTGGTTAATATGCAAATGTCTTTCAATTTAATAGATTAATTGCTCAATCAATTAAAAGGGAGATAATTAATCAACTAAAATTCCGTGGAGCACCCTAGTAATTGCCAGATATTGATTTTAACTACTCCCACTGTGGACCAGTTTGAAGCTGATTCCATGGGTAGAAAGTTCTTCAGCAGTCAAGAAGAACATCTTTTGGTGTGCCTGAGATGTGTGGATGGTATTGTTGTGATAATAAGAGCTGTTGGAAATTAAACATGTAGGGAGAGATGCTGTATATTGAATGTAGGACTCAAGCCATTTAGGGCTTTGTAGAATAAAATAACTACTTTGATTTGTACCCAGAAAAATGTTTGACGTACACAAACTGATAAAAAGAAAACATTTTAACCATGTTCTGCAACAGCTGTCACTTCTGAATAGTCATCAGCTGCAAGATTTTTTTCCAAAGTACACATGGCTAGATGGCATTATATGGTCACAATGGCCCTTGTTCTTTGAACCATTTATTAGGCAATATTTACTTTGGGACACTTTTTGCTGGTCTTCTGCATCTGAAACCATGGAAGGGGGGATTGTTCACTCTGAATGCATATTTCTTTCTGCCACTGAAAAGTGTGTCTGAAACTGTTAGGTTTTTGACATCTGAAATGAGTCTGAATTCAAGTTAATGTTCTAGAAAGGCAGTTGTATACGTAGTGCCATATTGCTTTCACTTCTACAGGAAAATTATACATTGGAACTGTGCCTTAAGGTGCAAATGAAACAATATTCCTCAGTCTATACACGTTTTGCTGCAGATCTATTTAAAAGTCAATTCCAAACATTCTGTTCCACTCTAGCATGACCAAGAAATATAGATGGGAACATAGCTATGCAGACAGCAGCTGGATTCTTTGGGACAAGGTAGTGAGTCTTCTAGGGAACTTGGCCCAGTGATGAATGTGGGGAAGAATGGAGAAATAATGGATCAAGGTAAGAATGAGAACTTATTGTCTCTTCTGCCCATCAAAAGTGACCTTTATGCCTTTAAGTGCTACTTTGGCGATGACAACTTTCCCTGCTGCACCCATCTTTATTTGTGTGCCAACAGAGGGAAAGATATTACAGTCAGTTCTCATTATCCACTGTGGTTTGTTCTTGCAAACCCCAGTGGATAGTGACTCTGTGGATAGTGAACCATTGATTCTCTAGGATCAGTGAAGTTGGGGGGAAGGGTAGCTTACCTGTCGGCAATGGAGACATGGAGAAATCAGCAGGCAGATGAGACCTCTAGAAGGCAGTGGGGACCTTCAAAATGGCTCCTGCGACTAGCGCAGAGCCCTTTAAAATGGCCATCCAAAGTTTCTGAAACTTCAGATAGTCAAGAACACCCCACAAATGGTGCGAGGTAAGTCACAATCCTGCTGCCCTCAGATTCACCGTGGGTAGGAAATCAGCAGAAAATAAAAACTGACTGTTCTTCCTCGTTATTTTCAGCCATTACAAAAAAATTAAGTGTATTTGCATGAGAGCTATAAACCACTGGGCAATACTGTCTATCCTAGTCTGACACATATCACAGTGTAGCATTCCACTATTTTGATAGTCCTTTCAGAAGATTTTATGCAGGGCAATGCATTCTCTGTGCTTTGAAAATACATATTCCACTCCACGCTAGATGACCCAAATTCTGAACCAAAAGAAGTTGAATTCCATGAACCATCTAAATGATACAGATGAAGCAGATTTGCATAATTTGCTCATCTGCTTAATATATTCTGTTACTGCTGGTCATTCCAGGAGGCAAAAACCTAGGGAGGGTGGTAAAATCCTGCTAACTGAAAATCCTGGTCTGCTCTATCTCTGATTTTTAAAGTTTACCAGTCATTGGCTATTTTCAGACCTGACCCTAATGCTGAATTCTGTCTCCTAAACACAATTCCGTGTTTCCAAGACACAGTCGTAGAAGACATACAGTCTTGCTTACAGTGTGGTTGATCCAGCATGAAAGGATATGCCGCAATGAACTTCATAGTAAATTGCTTACAAGCAGAGGGGAATGTTTTGGTTATGTGTCTGCTTTTTGCCAATTCTTAACTTCAATCAGGGCTCACGTTATTTATTTTTTTATTTAGAAACAGGCATTTTAATATGTCACTTTTCAGTTCCAGCTCAATAAGCA
This sequence comes from Tiliqua scincoides, assembly GCF_035046505.1. Classification (NCBI taxonomy): domain Eukaryota; kingdom Metazoa; phylum Chordata; class Lepidosauria; order Squamata; family Scincidae; genus Tiliqua; species Tiliqua scincoides. Next base: position 92,960,776 of record NC_089821.1, on the reverse strand, counting down.
ACCATTTATTTTAGAATTTTAAAGCAATCTGCTGCTTAGTCAGGTAAGAATTATTTCAAAAGAATAAAAACGTTTTCATTTCCCATCACTGCCAAAAATGAAAAGAACATGAGTTATGAGTCTTGCTGTGTTGTCTTAAGTTGATTACTATGGAATGATTAAAAAACTAGCTGTGCTGTCATAACAGGAGAGTACATTATAAGTGTAATAACAGCTTAGGGATACAATCCATCAATGCCGTACTTGGAAGTTGGAAAAAAAAAAGTTGATCTATTTCTTTGGTCATCATTTTCAACATATTAGATGACAAATAATTGTACATTCATCAATAACAATAGATTAAAGTTGAAATGATTTATTGCTATTACACTGCTGTTATGATGGAGCACCAGGTCACTCAAGCATTGACGAGGTCTGTATTTAATTTTCACGGGTCTCTTAGCAGAAATAATAGAGAGAGGGGAAACCACCTGAAACTAGGTAGATCAAAGTTGTTGACAAGTGATTTGTAGGTTGGTTCTTCATGAGTGGTGGAGTTAGAGGTAGAAGTAACTTTTTTTTAAAAGATCTGTGAACCACTAAATCAAAGAGACCTCCATATACATTGTTGTTCTATCAACCACCCAGTCATCAAAATGAAATATGAATGTCAGATGAATTGGTGGGGAGGGACAGATCATAGAAGCCACTAACAGAGATGCATAATCGGTGTTCATGTTTTGAAAAATAAATGTTAAATTATTCTTCCTTCCACATTCAAGTACAAGGGCATTGTGACTACAGCTCTGAAGCTGCTCTACCAGCAAGGACCTTATTCTTTTCATAGAGAATTGTTCCAGCATGTTATGTTAGGGATGAGTTTGAAAACAATTCCATTGGTGTGGTGGGTGTGAGTGAGAGAGAGAGAGAGAGAGAGAGAGAGAGAGAGAACGAGAACTATTTTCAAGACAGCTGGAACTTGAAGACTGGTTACTGGTTTAGCAATGGTAAGAAGAGAGTGGAAATTTTCAAAATGGACCTAAATAAACAAGAGCCCCCCCCCCCCCCCGAGTTCTACATTAGGCCCAGAACTATTCAACTTCTTCCATAAATGGTCAGAACAACAGGTTTGCAATTAACAGCATATTATTCAGGAAGGTGAAAGCCAAAGTATAGTCTGAAGAACCCCAGAAAGATCTCATCCAATTGGGTGAACAAGCAGCAAATGAGATTCACCCTTTTCCCTACCTGGGAAGGAATAAAAAAAGGCCCTATTTCTGACGCTCTGTGAATCTGATTGGGATCTGGGAGGGAGGAAGGGGCATCCATCATTCCATTTGGAGCAGCTAAGAGGCGAATGAAAAGAAGATCATATTGGGATGGTGGCAGCCTATAACGCTTTCCTGGGAGTAAGTCATATTGAATACAATGGGATTTCTGAGTTGGCATGCAGAGCATTGTTATTGAATGTGCGTGGAGAGGCATGTCCACCTGTGGGGGCGGGAAAGGTGTTTGCTCTGGTTCCTGCCTGGGCTGCGATTTGATACCCTCTTTCCTGGGAGTAAACCCCATTGAACCCAGTGACAGTGGCACCCATGCCTGATCTTGCTCCCAGCTTACTTCTCCCCCCCCCATCTATCCTGTGGGGGGCCCTGAGACAAGAAGTGATTGGGCAGCCATGCCCACAGCTTCCCTTGCCTCTGCAACCACCTTTCTATGACTGCTCCTTTTTTATGTTGCAGGAAGGAGCTGAAAGTTGTCTTTTGTCTGGCTGGGAGGTCATATAGAACCATTTTGTTTGAGAAAGACTTACCGCTTTGTGCAGATGCAGCTAAGTCCAAATTAGAAGTGCCAGCAAGAGCACAGAGTTGCACATGTCATGTTCATACTGATGGGGCAGCCCCATCCATGGCTTTCCCTGCTGCCTCTTTTGATCCCCGGACATTTGTAGCTTTTGAACAGACCCCACCCCAACCACAAACTGCTGCTTTGATTGAACTGCATAACTTCTCCTCTTGGACACACACATATCCACACAGCATTTCAAAGAGATTTGGGTGAATGTTGTTGGACGAAATTAAAATAGTTTCCTCTTTGGAGATGGGGGGAAGCAGAGGAGCTTAAGCAGCAGACCCCCCCCCCTTTTTGGGTATCACCCTAGGGAATCTCCCTCATCCAGCTGACTGCTAATCAATAAAAAGACAAAGAGGCAATGGCTTGTTAAAGTTGCAAAAGAAGTTGTTTACTTACAGTTTCATTGAGTATATATTTACAGCATCTGATTAGGATCAGAGGTTCAGCTAATACTTACCGACAGCAAGGCCCTAGAGCTGCCTCGCCCTGCATGCCTTGTGCTCAAGAGGGCCTGGGCAACAGAGCCCTGGTGTGCGCATCTTAACAGGTTGGTGGCCAGAGGACAAGAGGAAGTGCTCAGAGGAGAAGGGAAAGATAAAGGGTTAGAGCCACACCCCACAAGGATAACAGAGAAAACAGATAGAAAGGTCAGGGTCACTGTACCATAGTTTGACCCCTGTTTAGACAGCATCCTGCCCCCTCTGGACAGCAGATGGAGTTGCACCAACTCCAACAAATGTGTCTCCTATGATTTTATATTTTGGAAGACTATCCCTCTGTGAACCAATGGATGGAAACCCTATGTTTGATGCAGGCATTTTCAGCAAGGATACAAGTGGAAAAGCGGTTGTTTGTGAGACTCATTGCTAGTCTCCTTCTCTGTGACTTGGACTGCAATCCTAAACACTTTCCTGCCGGTAAGCAACACTGAACACAATGGGGCTAGGGTTACCCTCTAGCATGGAGAGAATCGAGGGGCATTGTTAGCTGTCCAGAAGGATGGCTTCCCCCATTCATTCCTCTCCCAACTCATCCCAACCAAATTTACAGACCAAAAGATTAGGCAAAATCCGTTTTCACTACTTTCTCTCCTACTCACCACAAGCAAAGGGACAGAAACATCTGCCCTTTAAAGCCAAATGGGGAAGACAGCAAAAGAGGGTTCCCCTTGGAACCAGTCTAAGGCACCATCTCATCTCCCAAAACTCCCAAAGCAAAGTCCCAAAACTCATGGATATCGAAAACCACCTGAGTTTTTCTTTCATACATTCAAAACCCAGGTGGAAGGATTGGAACTCATGGAAAAAAGTGACAAGGGTTCTTGGATGTTCCATGACAAACAAGCAAAACCTTACAATATTTCATGGGTAAGGAAATTCACTTGCATTCGAACATGCATTTTAATCTGGCTAATGCCCATTCCTGCATTGGGTTTTGCACATTTGGTCTAGACCTTTGAAAACGACACCTGGTACGAGGAAGTGGATAATGACAGATATTTTCTTATAGCACTAGAACTCTTGAACTCACCTATTGAAATTAATTGGCAACAGAAGTGCTGTTTTACACAGCATGTGATTAACTCTTGAAATTCACTGCCGTAGTCTGTGGTGATAGCTGCTGACTTTGTGAAGAGAATAAGCACGTTCATGAGTATTAGGTCTACAAATGTCTCTTAGCTCTGTTGGCTATGTGGAACCATGTTCACAGCAGCAGTATGCCACAATGCCAGGTTTGGGGGGGGGGGGACAACCCCCTATGAAGGCTGATGCCGCCTTCATACCTGATGTATGTTTCTCAGAAGCAACTGGCTGGCCAGCATTGGAAACAAGATACTGGACTAGAATCCCTGTTGATCAAAGAGGCTGTTCCTATGTTCTTACAATAACTATAAACAGACGGTCTAGATATGCAGGAAGTAAATAGTGTTATTCAACCAAAGAATGGGTTGGATACATTTTGCTTCCGAACACTCCACCTGTCAATAAATTACCCAAAGCAAGTGACACGAATAGCAAAAAATCTTTAATTTTCTGTCCAGTCAAATCTTAGAGTATCACATTCAATTTTCCTTCGTCTGTAATCTAAATAATTTCCCACCTTGCTCATGATGAATGTCTTGCCAGTTCCCACTCAATCCCTCCACTTTACATGACCTAATTAAAGAAAACATTCCATGATTGCCTATTTTTCCTCATGCATGACAACCTATTATTTTTTTCTACCACCTGATTAGGGCTTTATTATCCTTGGATTTAGATTGATTTGCTGGGCACTTTAATAAAACACTACTTAGTTTGATTTAAAGGGCTACAGGTTTCATTCATTCACACAATTACCCTTATAACCAATCCTCATACTAAGTACTGTAGGGTTCCTACAAAAAGAGATTTTTCATTGCCATGGTGAAAGGTTAAAAAACAAAAGCATCACAGGTGACATTCCTGTTGAATTCCTTGATACTTTTTTCTTCTTGGGCAGTCAAGAGAGGACATTTTGCAATATAATTTGTCAACAGTGATAAATCTGTTTCATCCTATCTGTCAAGAATGGCTCCTGTGTATTAAAACTACTATAAATATTTGCTCAAGATAAAACCAAACTTTCATATGATTAAGCAATAATACATTTATGAAGACAAATTGCATTTGCAATGAGTTATCAATGATGGGAGCCAAAAGTAGGTAGTTAGAGTTCAAATGGATGATGAATCTGTTTTGATTTCAAAATGCTGGAATTTTATTAAATAAATGGGATTCGCGTTGTGTTTTGTTAGATTCAGAAATTCTTTCCTTTGAGAAATTCAACTTGGAAATTCATCTTGTATGAGAAAAAGAGCCTATTTTTAAAGAAGACATGCTAAATAGTGAAGTTACTGTTCTGAACATCATCAATACCTAGTTCTCATTGAGGTGGTAAACCAGACTCTACAACAATTTCAACCTACTCGTGTGGGCTCCCACGATTGCATGGGAGCTGTAGCTCAGTGCTAGAGCCCATACTTTGTATGGAGAAGTTTGTGCCAGGTTGCCAAGTTCAGTTTGTGCTCTCTCTAGCCTGGGATGGGGAAGGCATCTGTCTGAATCCTTGAAGAGCCTATCGGTATCAACAATATTGAGCTAGATGAACCAATGGTCTGACTCGGGATAAGGCAGCTTCCTTGGTCACACTATTCATTATTCATTCAAATTTGAATGGAGCATTGTTTTACTCCTGAAATGTAAATGGATTCTTCACACTTCCATAATGCGGATGGTGCCTTCCAGTTGAAACAGGATAGATGTGACAGACAGTTTGGCACAATGAGAGGATGCGGGGACAAAGGAGCGAATAAGCAGCCCGTCCTGGGGCATTCCGTGTATAAATGCTTTTATGCGAATGCCCGAAGTCTACGAGCAAAGGTGGGAGAACTGGAATGTCTGGTGACAAGGGAAAATATTGACATAGTGGGCATAACGGAAACCTGGTGGAATGCGGAGAATCAGTGGGATACCGCAATCCCGGGCTATAAACTCTACAGGAGGGACAGGCAGGGGCGTGTTGGAGGTGGGGTGGCCCTTTATGTTAAGGAAGGAATAGAATCCAGCAAAGTAGAGATTGAAGGTGGGTCCGACTCCACCGTAGAATCTCTGTGGGTTAAATTACCAGGCTTGAGCAGCGATGTAATACTGGGGATGTGCTATCGTCCTCCAGACCAGAAATCTGATGGGGACCTTGAAATGAGGAAACAGATCAGGGAGGTGACAAGGAAGGACAGGGTTGTAATCATGGGGGACTTCAATTATCCTCATATTGACTGGGTCAATTTGTGTTCTGGTCACGATAAGGAAACCGGATTTCTTGACGTGCTAAATGACTGTGGCTTAGATCAGCTAGTCACGGAGCCCACCAGAGGACAGGTGACTCTGGATTTAATTTTGTGCGGTACGCAGGACCTGGTTAGAGATGTAAACGTTACTGAGCCATTGGGGAACAGTGATCATGCTGCGATCCGTTTTGACGTGCACGTTGGGGGAAGAATACCAGGCAAATCTCTAACAAAAACCCTTGACTTCCGAAGGGCGGACTTCCCTCAAATGAGGAGGCTGGTTAGAAGGAGGTTGAAAGGGAGGGTAAAAAGAGTCCAGTCTCTCCAGAGTGCATGGAGGCTGCTTAAAACAACAGTAATAGAGGCCCAGCAGCGGTGTATACCGCAAAGAAAGAAGGGTTCCACTAAATCCAGGAGGGTGCCCGCATGGCTAACCAGCCAAGTTAGAGAGGCTGTGAAGGGCAAGGAAGCTTCCTTCCGTAAATGGAAGTCTTGCCCTAATGAAGAGAATAAAAAGGAACATAAACTGTGGCAAAAGAAATGTAAGAAGGTGATAGGGGAGGCCAAGCGAGACTATGAGGAACGCATGGCCAGCAACATTAAGGGGAATAATAAAAGCTTCTTCAAATATGTTAGAAGCAGGAAACCCGCCAGAGAAGCGGTTGGCCCTCTGGATGGTGAGGGAGGGAAAGGGGAGATAAAAGGAGACTTAGAGATGGCAGAGAAATTAAATGAGTTCTTTGCATCTGTCTTCACGGCAGAAGACCTCGGGCAGATACCGCTGCCCGAACGGCCCCTCCTAACCGAGGAGTTAAGTCAGATAGAGGTTAAAAGAGAAGATGTTTCAGACCTCATTGATAAATTAAAGATCAATAAGTCACCGGGCCCTGATGGCATACACCCAAGGGTTATTAAGGAATTGAAGAATGAAGTTGCAGATCTCTTGACTAAGGTATGCAACTTGTCCCTCATAACGGCCACGGTACCAGAAGATTGGAGGATAGCAAATGTCACGCCTATTTTTAAAAAGGGAAAGAGGGGGGACCCGGGAAACTATAGGCCGGTCAGCCTAACATCCATACCGGGTAAGATGGTGGAATGCCTCATCAAAGATAGGATCTCAAAACACATAGACGAACAGGCCTTGCTGAGGGAGAGTCAGCATGGCTTCTGTAAGGGTAAGTCTTGCCTCACAAACCTTATAGAATTCTTTGAAAAGGTCAACAGGCATGTGGATGCGGGAGAACCCGTGGACATTATATATCTGGACTTTCAGAAGGCGTTTGACACGGTCCCTCACCAAAGGCTACTGAAAAAACTCCACAGTCAGGGAATTAGAGGACAGGTCCTCTCGTGGATTGAGAACTGGTTGGAGGCCAGGAAGCAGAGAGTGGGTGTCAATGGGCAATTTTCACAATGGAGAGAGGTGAAAAGCGGTGTGCCCCAAGGATCTGTCCTGGGACCGGTGCTTTTCAACCTCTTCATAAATGACCTGGAGACAGGGTTGAGCAGTGAAGTGGCTAAGTTTGCAGACGACACCAAACTTTTCCGAGTGGTAAAGACCAGAAGTGATTGTGAGGAGCTCCAGAAGGATCTCTCCAGACTGGCAGAATGGGCAGCAAAATGGCAGATGCGCTTCAATGTCAGTAAGTGTAAAGTCATGCACATTGGGGCAAAAAATCAAAACTTTAGATATAGGCTGATGGGTTCTGAGCTGTCTGTGACAGATCAGGAGAGAGATCTTGGGGTGGTGGTGGACAGGTCGATGAAAGTGTCGACCCAATGTGCGGTGGCAGTGAAGAAGGCCAATTCTATGCTTGGGATCATTAGGAAGGGTATTGAGAACAAAACGGTTAGTATTATAATGCCGTTGTACAAATCTATGGTAAGGCCACACCTGGAGTATTGTGTCCAGTTCTGGTCGCCGCATCTCAAAAAAGACATAGTGGAAATGGAAAAGGTGCAAAAGAGAGCGACTAAGATGATTACGGGGCTGGGGCACCTTCCTTATGAGGAAAGGCTACAGCGTTTGGGCCTCTTCAGCCTAGAAAAGCGACGCTTGAGGGGGGACATGATTGAGACATACAAAATTATGCAGGGGATAGACAGAGTGGATAGGGAGATGCTCTTTACACTCTCACATAATACCAGAACCAGGGGACATCCACTAAAATTGAGTGTTGGGCGGGTTAGGACAGACAAAAGAAAATATTTCTTTACTCAGCGCGTGGTCGGTCTGTGGAACTCCTTGCCACAGGATGTGGTGCTGGCGTCTAGCCTAGACGCCTTTAAAAGGGGATTGGACGAGTTTCTGGAGGAAAAATCCATTATGGGGTACAAGCCATGATGTGTATGCGCAACCTCCTGATTTTAGGAATGGGTTAAGTCAGAATGCCAGATGTAGGGGAGAGCACCAGGATGAGGTCTCTTGTTACCTGGTGTGCTCCCTGGGGCATTTGGTGGGCCGCTGTGAGATACAGGAAGCTGGACTAGATGGGCCTATGGCCTGATCCAGTGGGGCTGTTCTTATGTTCTTATGTTCTTATGATGATGTCTTGTGACCAGAGCTTCACACTTCCAGCAGTTCTCTCTAACCTCATGATTAAATTCCAACCTAGGAGACCTTACTTGGCTGGGAGAACAAAGGCTGAACCCAGCAGCGATTCTTCACTTGCAATCAACGACCCCCTGATGGAGTCATTCTACCTCATCCATCTCGTATATTCCACCCCATAGGATTCTATGGGCAAAAACCCATACAGACTCTGAGCTTTTCCATTTGCTTCCCACTATACTGCTTTGCTGTCTGTCTGTGGAATGTTTGGTGCTGTGTTAAATCACTCCCATTCCTATCTCTGTCTGAGAACTGCCATGCCAGTCGACACCTAGGATTAGTAACACCCCTCAACAACCTTTGTAACTTTCTCTCCTACAGTCTCTCCAAGCACTACCAAAGCTTCTCGGCCAACATGGGCTGGTCAGCTATGAGCCACATCTCTCCCCAGCTCACCTTCCTTCCTGCCATCCAAGAAAGGCAGTTTGACTTTCTTGCCATGTTCTCTTCCAGCATATTGTCTTAACTGCATGCTCAAATGTATGCTTCGTAGCCCTCTTTATGTCATTGAGACCCTCTGACCAGGGAGAATTGAATGGCTGGCCCTTTTCCATCATGACTCCTGCAACTCAGTGTTCTCAATCCTTGTAGAAATAGGTTAGGTAATATTGGTCTGCAGTGCATCCTTGCCAAAAACCCACCAAATGTCCACTATCTTTCCTTATCATCTCATGTGAAGTCAAATTGACTGCATGCTGAGTCAGTTTATCTTCTCTGTTTGTGAGTGCTGTGTGGTATGTGAGTGAAAGCCCTTTCTGCTTTTTGTACCGTTTTCCTGGAGGCCTGAGATCAACCCTGGTTCTCCTTCCTCAAACAAACTCCTTTGACCAGTTCAGCAAGAAGGTGAATTTCACTTGCCTGTTGTGATTGCCTTCTGGGGCTTGGCATATTGGTCAAGAGTGTTAGCTTGGTGAGAGAGCTTGGCTCCCCCGCTGCAAGTGGGTGAAATGCATTTACAGCCTATTCCTACACTCATCCCTTGCTTGGAGAAAAAGAGGCACACCCGTAACCAGTTTCTACATGTCTGAATATTTCTGAGAGTTGTACAAGTAGATTGTACCAGCTTGCAACAATACAATACGGAAAAACAAAAGGCTATTATGAAAGCTAAGTTGTGCTGTTAGCAGACACTCAATAGCCAACAGCTTATAGTGATTTGCTCGTAATTATTCCCAAATAATCACTGAATAGAATAGTAACTGTTATTAGGCTACTTTAATATTCACCATAAAACACCACTTGCCAGGTTAATTTACTACTTTAGCATGTGCATGCATTGAGAAACAGGCTTACTTGTAAATGTCTGTAACAAGTTCCATTGTTCTTGTTGTATTGGCAAAGCTCAATAGCATGGAGTCATTTGTTTTTAGTTGTGTGTCTTGATGTCTGTAGTTTAGATATATTGAATACAAGTAATCATCCCATCTTCAGAGATATTTGTTTGTAGTGTATGGGATTGTTTTGAAATGACATATCATATCCCTAGTTTTTGGAAAATTGAATACCTTGAAGACTTGTACTTAATGATACTGAAAATCAACAACACTAATAATAATATTTCCACAAGTTTAAAGATGTGCAGAACCTTGGAAGAAATTTCCATTCTTACAGAAACTGGTTTAACTTTGTGTGAAATTTCAGTTATCTACCCTTAAAACAGCATTCCCTCCCTCTCCATTTTATTCTCACAGCAACTGTGTGAAGCAGTGGTTTCCAGACTGAGATGCGGCTCAATGGGGCGGCACAGTGAATGCTCAGGGGTGTCATGGGATGCTCACTGCCCAAGTTGCCAGCAGTGAGATCACAATGCAACACCAAAGATCACAGAGCAGAGGCTTGGCCTGGTGGGCAGAGCTCTGCATGCAAGGTTTTCACTGCACGAAAAACCCACCCATCACCCCAGAGTCGCTTACTGCCATTTTCAGGGTCTCTTCTTGGTCTCGCAACCCAGAAATAAGTGGTGGTGATGTAATTGCATCCTGCGTCATCGCCAGTTACTTCTGGGTGCCAAGCTCTCTGTCTACTCATGGAGGGCGTCACGATGGCAGTGTGTTTGGGGACCACTGATGTAAGGTAAAACATCAAAAATCTTGTAGAATCTTAAAATCTGACCAATATAGACTAACATAGCTATACCTTTGCACGTTGTTACCTGTAGTTATGCTGAGTAATCACAGAGATCAACTAACAAGCTTCATGAACCTGAATCTGGGCAGGAGGTCTGGTCTAGAGGGTAGAGCCTCCATTTGCCTGAAGATTAACATCCACAAGGTCGCCAGTTCGAGGCCACCGGCACCGTGCGACCTTGAAGCAGCTGGCAAGCTGCAGCTGAGCTGTTCCATCTGCTCGGAGCGTGGGAGGATGGAGGCCAGAATGTTAAACCAGATCGGAGTGTAACATCTTGAATGTGGTGGTTCTTGAAAGAGAGAACCTTCTTTCAATTTGTAAAAATCCCTGCGTGGATTTAATAAGCCTGCCTGTGTAAACCGCCTTGAATAAAGTCTTGAATAAAGACCAAGAAAGGCGGTATATAAATACTGTATATTATTATTATTATTATTATATATCTGCACTGACTATTTCCAACTTTGTCTCAAACATTCTGCTTTCCTAGGTTTCCATTAGCTTTAGGTTTGTGAATTTCCACTACCCATGCTTTGCTCCTTTTCCTCCTCCCTTTGCCCTTTGTTTTCCTCATAATTTTCTTTTTGAGTATTAATAGTCACCTGATGTAGGCATTTCGCAGATCAGTATGGATGTGCACAGAAATGATGGTGGGAGATCAGGTAAAAACTCCACCATTATTTATGTTTTCCTTTGAACCTGGACTGCATGATCTATTGTGGGCCTTAATCTTGCTGAGGCAACTAGGTAAAATGGCAACATAAGAATTCTATACACAGTGTCACTGTGGATCTGAACAGTGTGGGGTACAAAAATGGAATTTCGATAATCAGAAGAGTTGGATAATTGAGGCTGGGATAATGGAGTTTCCACCTACAACCCTTTTCTCATTACTCTTTCGGGTAATCTCACAAAAGAGTTATAGCTGTTTTCCTACTACTGAAATTGCTTTCACATCAAGCAGGCTTTGAATAGTGGCTGCCTGTGAATACTGTACTGTTGTTACTGACTTTTTTTTTCTTGCAGAAGTATGTATTGCAGAAGCAATTTTTGCTCCAGTGATCATTCATCTACTTGCACAGTCTTTGTCATCTTAACTTCTTTTCCCCTTTAGTCTTCTTTGTTCAAAATCTCATTGAGGCCTTTCCCTCTAAGGCTTCTAAAAGGCACACCTTGTTGCAAATAATAACCAAGGCAAGATTCTTGAATGCAAAGGGTGCCATTAGTCCTTTCCTCCACCTCCACCTCTCCCCCACCAGACCCAGAGCTCTGTGGAACCCCTTACTTGGATATAATGCTAGTCTACAATGTCATACGTCTTCCACCAATAAAATCACCATACATAACATAACATAAAAAAACATTTGCAATGATATATGCACCAGCTTTTAATTTCTTTTCTTTTTACCTTTGATAATGCCCTTCGCAGGTGAGGACGAAACGTCAGGGAAATCAGACTTGCATGGAACATGGTCTAGAACTTCAAAAGCTTATACAGGTGGGGCCTCTTTACCATGGATTCAGCATCTGTAGATTTGCCCCACTGTGAATGCCAAACCTTTGAATCACCCCCGCAGACCTCCCATATGTGACCAGAACCTCATTCCGGTCAAATCTGGGAGGTTTCCTGAGCCTCAGAGAAGCCATATGCTACTTCACACGGTCTCTCCGAGGCTCAGAATGGCCCCTGGAGCAGTTTTCAGACAACTTCTGGAAGTTGTCCAAACATTGCTCTGGGTGGCTTTCTGAGCCTCAGAGAGTCCATGCAAGGTGATGTTTGGCCTCTCCAAGGCTCAGAAACCAGAAGTCATTCGTAAACTGCTCCGAGGACTATTCTGAGCCTTGGAGAGGCCGTATAAGGTGGCAGGTGGTGTCTGAGGCTCTGAATGGCTCTGGACATGACTGGGGGATGACTCCAGTTACGTTTGGAGGAAAGGTGGACTCTGAAAACAGCAGATTTCATTATCCGTGGTTTTCAGTATCCATGGGGGGGGGGGTCTGGGAATAGAACCCCCACGGAGAAAGAGGTTCCACCTATAATAATCACAAACATTTGCAATGATGGCATGCCCTTTGCTGAAGGATATGTGGGTTGCTTTTATCTGCCCAACCAGAAAGCACTGGGCAGCCCAGTTTATTGTGCTAAAATTCATTGTCCTCCAGACCATCTTCTGCCAACCTCTAGTGTCTGCTAGTGAACTCGGCAGATAGCAAGCCTTTAATATCATTTACCTATTTAACTTGGATCTTATTTAAAGTTGAAATGACCTCAAAATGATAAACATAGCACTAATGAAAGAAGGTCTACCTTGGGTAGGAGGAATTTTATTTTTTATTTCACCACTCTTTTCTTATGCTCCCTGACAATCCGCTCCTGAGGTTGGGGATACATTTGGAGCAGGATGACATGTAGTCCAGGGGTTTGCAACCTTTCAAGGTTCTCCAGGGTGGCTTGCCATAAACAGTCACACAGTGCAGTATGAAATATACTGCACAATGTAGTGCATGTTTGTCATTGGAAGAACACCAGAAAGTAATTCCCCAAAGTGTTCTTGTAATGTGCAGATTTTGAGTATAGGATTGAGCTTCAGGAGTTCAGCACTGACACAAAATGACACTTCTGCTCTCACTTTGCATTGATAGGGTAGTGGAAGAAGGGGCAAGTCAGAACTGGGCCAAGAACTGTTGTACAAAAGGATCGGGAGGGGTGTGGCTTCTCCTTAAACCAATGGTTTTCAGACTGGGGTGTTGTGACACCCCAGCCTGAAGGCTCTGGCCTCTTTCCCATTAAGGGGCAGGGGGGGAGGCAGGGAGGAGGCAGGAGGTGATCCCCCAGGATCATGCCACTCAGGAGGGCTGCAGGGCTCCCCAGCTCATTAGAAGTGAAAGTGGAGCGATAGTGGTGCAAACTCTCCTAGAGAGTTTGAAAACCTCTGCTTTAAACCCTACAACTCTTAATGCATATGCAATCTTGGATGAATTGTGTTTGCTTTTCTATGGAGTATGTGCCAGGGCCCCAGACCCATGCTGGGCTAGTCCCTGAGGTCTTGAGAATCCATGGCTACAACAACTAGGTTGCAGATGGACTTCAGCAATGACTGGGGACATGAAAGGAAGGGAGCTTCAGCTTGAAGGGGGATTTGTGTCTGTCTGGGCACAATTTCCTGGGTACAACGGGTTGGTGGCTGGCATGTACACATGCTTTCCAAAGCATACAAGGAGTGCCACATTGGGGACCCTCACTGGGCTTGTGCCCCGGAGCCCCCAAACCCTGAAGATACCACTGGCTTTTATCGACAAGCAAGCGGGTACCCAGTCTTCCTCTTGGAGCATGCAGCAACAACTTCTGTGGGAGAATTGGATTAGGCAGCTTGGCATTAGCTTCTCCAACTCAGAATAAAATGCACTTAGGCTGTGGATCTTTAGGCCGTTTTAGTACTTTGTTATATGTTTCTGCTGTAATCGCACCTTCCTAAAAAGAAGAAATTCATCATTTCAATCTCCAGTGTTCTGTATTATCAGGGATAATCACCCCAAGGAGAATAACGGTAGCACACAAGTCCATAAAAATGTATTGGGAACTTTTTGCTTTTCATTGTCAGATAATGCTTCCAAAAGTCCCAAATTCAATTGCTTTTGTGTAGATAAGCATAAAAAAACACATTTCCTGCTTTCAGCGGAGGTGGAAGAAGGTGCTATATCAGTGTAATAGCACAGAATGATATGCTCCAGTAGTATTTTGATGAATTACATGATTATAGTTAAAATGAACAATTTCATCATGCTTGAATTAATAATGGTAGTATGATTTGGCAAGTACTCCGGCTGCATCCTCTAACTCATCACTTCAGAAGACAGAATTCCTACAGACAAACATAGAAATACTTAACAATTAAAAAAAAAAATCCAGGAAGGATGATAGGCGATCACTTTTAAAAGAGAAAAAGATATTAATGTATGCACAGTCCCTTATTCTCATTATGGCTTCATTACTTTGTTTTCATTGTCTCTTTTTGATGCCTAGGGCAACTAGCAGCATGGCTGTAATCAATGGTGTAATTCTAACTAACAAAGATGTGCCTGGACTGTACTACTTCTGACGGGGGGGCTCACATGATTGAATGCTTGTCCATCCCTGTCCAAATTACTTGCATGTTGAACATTAGTAAAAATAGAAAAAAAGAGTTCTATTCTTTCTTTTTTTTTAACCTTGATATGGTAGGTTTCTGTTTTTAGGGCTATTTTTTAATAGAGGTTGGGCACAATCCTAACTTTGGATTGTGCCTGTCATCTAGCCATGACATGTAATTCTCCCCACTTGCAGTCTCTAGTGGTACAGTCCAGAAATCTCATTTGCTGTTTGTGAAAACTAGTCTGCATCATTCTCCAGATTTCCTCCTGTATCAACAATTAACTGCTTAATTATATGAAGGGAATTATATATTAAATCATTGTGAATTCTCCAAGTGAGGTGCTTTTATTCAGAAGGACTATATGGGCTGCAATAAAATTATATAACTCTTTTATATGTCTGAAGAGTATAGGTGCCAATCTAGCAAAGTGCACTCATTGCAAAGAAAAATGTGGATGGCAATGGCAATAGTGTTCTAGGAAGTTCCCCCTCTAATAATGCTCTACATCGTGTTGCAGTGCTACATGGGGGATTGTGGGGGAATAAAACAGCAATGATGCTGCTGTAGATCCACTGAGAATGAAACTCCCCTCTGCTGCCAAGGTAAGAGGCAAATGTATTCAGTCCTCCCCAGGGGAGCAAGATGGGCATCAGCAACATGTCTCTGATGACAGCTGCCCAAGGCCACATTGTGCTGTCTCCAGTTCTGTCCACAATTATTAATTTGAAAAAAAGATCAGAGCAAAAGAAATTCAAATTAAAAGATCACCAAAGAAACCTAAAAATCTGTAACACATCACTAAAACAGAGGTATGTAAAAATATGAAACTAATACAGTAAGCATAAAATTGACTTTGTAACAGTGAATAAGTAAAAGGCAGGGATGTACCAGAGTCACATCCCCCAGTCCCAAGTCTCTGCCCCCCCCGACTCGCGTCACAAATGAGTCATAACAGGCAGACATCACAACTTGTCCTGAGCATATTTTATAGTCAGTTTGATTCAAGTCTTTCTGAAAAGTCAAACCGAGTCAGGTACAGCTCCACAGAAGAAAACAGAGGTGCTGATGGGGGGGTGGGGGTGCCAGAGTTCTCAAATAACATACCTTGGATGTTCCCATCCCATCTGCCATCAGCAATGTGGTGAAATCATTTACTTCAACCACCCTTTCCATTTCATTGATATAAACATCAGCTCTGTTGTTATTCAAATGAGTGCAGCAGGGCAGAAAGCGATCGGTTCCTTGTATATCTCTGCAGTGACCCCCCCCCCCCCGTTCACATCACGATTTCCAATTTGGCAGGCAGAAGGGAAGGTCACCTGCAGCAGCTGAGAGGCTTACAACCCAATCTTTTGCCACTCTGCTCAGAAGTACCATTGTGGTCAATGGACCTTCCTTTGTCCTATCACAAGGAAATGCCTCCTCCCCCTGCTTTGCCCACCTACTTATTCCCCTCCCTAGATATTTTCCTATTGCTGGAACCTGTGTCAATTGGGCTCCTCCTTATCCCCTCCCTCATCCAGAAAAAAAAAAAAAAATCAGGCCAAGCATTCAGCCAATTGATCATCCATTCCTTCTTAGATGGACAAAAGATCCTGCTCTCCCCTCCCCCGGGCTGCCCCACCTTCTTGTAGTCCCCCCCAGCCTTGTGCAGCTTCCTTCCTCCCCTCCACCCCAATCTACCACCTTGTGGAGCCATCCCACTCTCCCTCCCACCAAGTCTGCTACTGACACTGGTTTGGATGCTGGCTCCAGATAGTTTGCCAGGTCTTTCAGAGTGACATAGAAGCTGTGAAAAAAAAGAGTAGGCACATATATGAAGCAGATTTGCCCAGTCTTTGGTCCAAAATGATGAGTCTCTGTGACTTGTGTCTATTTGAGTCTTTCCTCTTTTGTGGTAAAACCCCCAAATCCAGAGTCAGCACTTGAGTTTTTGACACACATGACTCAAGTTTGCATGAGTCATGAACAACGTATGTTTTCATAACTTGAGTTGAGACTGAGTCTCAAGTCCCCATCCTTGGTAAAAGAGTGGTATATAAGTATTCTTAATAATAAGTTACAAAAAGCATAATTAACACACCCACACGTTTTTATTTCATTTAGCAGGAGCTGTGTGGTCTGACTATCCTGTGCCTCTAAATACAGAATTAGCAGAAACCAAAGAACAGAGAAGGAATTAAAGTTGCACAGGTCTTTTGCTGCCTATACTTTGATTTTTCTTTAATTTTTCAAATGATATTTTACATTCCATTGTTTTAGCATTTACCCAGAGTAGGAAGAGATGAAGAAATTCCATTTCTTCTTCTGACAAACGGCACAATCCTAATGGGCCTTTACGACAGAGGATCTTTATTTATTTATTTATTTATTTATTTATTTATTTATACAGGTATTTATATACCGCCTTTCTTTGGTCGTCAGATTTCTCCTCAGGCTTTAATCCAAGGCGGTTTACATAGGCAGGCTGTTCTAAACCCCCGTAGGGATTTTTACAATGGAATAGTTCTAGACTTTCATAGAACCCCTTGTTCCAGCTGGATTCCTTCCCGGTCTGGCCTCTCTCTGGCCCTTTGCCTCCCACGCTCCACTTGACGGCAACTCCTCTCAGCTCATCAGTATATCAGCGTGTCCTCAGTTCTCGGGTACTTCCGGTTGTTTCGAATTGGCAGCCTCAGATCTTCAGGCATACAAGGCGGCAGCTCTACCAACTGAGCCAGACCTCCTGCCCCAATGACTGCTGTTATCTGTTATCTAGAATCAATATTATTTGAAAAGTATGGGTCCATATTGGTTCCACTTACTCTCGTATAATGAACCATCATGTATCACCAAAAAAACCTGGACTACATTCAGCTCCACCAAAGATTAAAAAATGCTTGATCTCCTGCATCCTACTACCATTTAGAACAATCGATGTGAAAAATATTGAGTCTTACAGAAGTCATGTACCACAAAGCCATTTAGCAGCATGCAGTCTAGTGCTCCTTGTTGAGTATATAACTTGGCACTGGTGTGCTGAATTTTGCACCCGAATGTGGCAATAAAAATAGGTAAGACTCAGATATTGGAATAAATAAAGACCACAACGTTAATAATAACAAACGTTGCAACAATTAATAAACACTTAATAACAATTATCTGCAACAGTTAATAAAATCTAGCTAAATGAACCCAACCCTGATCACTACCATGTGTGCAGCGGGGAATATCTTTGACTGTCATTTTCAACCCAAGGCATTTAGGGCAAGGAAGTGTGATGTGATTAGTCACATACCTGATCAGGGCAAGTTGTAGCCAGACCTTTATTTACTTAGGGCTGCAATCCTATATGCACTTTCCTGAGAGTAAGACCCATTGAACACAGTCTACTTCTGAGTAGACAGGCATTTGATTGTGCTGCAAATGATTTGTATCTCACCTTTTCCATGCTGAAGTAAATGCCCAAGGCAGCTTCACAGCACACCAGTTCCAGTACTTAAACCCTCTGTTGGGAAACTCAGGACTCAAATGTCTGGTCCGATGGCATGGAACTATATTTCTATGGCCTGTAGCTGCTCAGCCTGGATGCAGGAAGAAGATGATACAGAAGCAGAAGATGCTGGAAAAGCTCCCCTTCTTTGGTTCCAGTCTTTCTTGACCGCATTTGGGAATGACATAAGGGGTCTCAGATGCTCTGATTTTGCCCCATTGCTGCCTGTGCCACAGTAGCTCCTGCACTTGGAAGCCTGTGGCAACCTTGTGTCAGGAAGGTTATAGGTATGTTGTGCTGTCATCCTGGGGCAGCTTCCCATTATTGGCTGCCCTTGCTGCTGTGTTACTTTTCCTCAGGGACTGCCTAGGGGGTACTCACTGGTAGTGACTTCTGCTGGCTCCTCCCATTCAGGAGCCACTTGGGGGCAGTGGCTCAGTGGAAGCCACTCATTGGTCTTCCACCCACCTCAGCCTCAATTGCTTCATCTTAGAAGTACTTCCCTGTCTGCTTCCCTGCCTGTTGGAGCTGGGCCTAGGTGAACTGCAGTGATTAGATCCTTCCACACTGGACAATAATGGGCCACTGTTGTTAAGCCCTAGGCTGCCCCATGATTGGTGGGTGGGGCTGGTTATTTCCTGGTTGCTTGTGAAATTACTGGGAGGTCTGTGCCTCTATGGAGTAGTCTGAGTTCTTGCTTCATCCTCCCTGCATGGGCTTAGGAAAGGATAGATACTGCTTGGCTTGTGCCAATGGCATAGGGAAACACTGGCACCACTTCAGCATAGGGTTACACTGAGGTTTTGGCATGTGCTGCTATTATTTAACTGAGTGGTAGTCTTAAAAGCCATTTCTTCCGAACGTTTCATATAAGCAACAGGGACGAAATGTGTACACCTATGGGCCGGGCAAAAATGGGTTAATTCTGAACCTGTTTTTCTAAACCTAGGATGCATATCTTCTGTGATGGTATTGTATTTTGTTGGGTTTATTTTCTTTTTTTAAAATGGGTTTACTGGAGGGTAGACATGCATTCCGTTCATTGGAAGCCATGAGGTGATTCATGAACTGGGACTAATGTGAACACAGAAAATAAGCCCCTCAAGGTGTTCTTCCCATAACATGGTTGACAGCTGCAGACAGGGCAATGGAAATGCTCTAACTGCTGTTAACCACTGTGTTGCTTCCACTCTGGGTAATAAATCACAGCTTTGACTCTCTGGAGCTGTCGATCACGCACTTTTTTTGCCTAATGAGAACTAATTTTACTTGAAATAATAATACCCATTCTGCTACAGATAATAAATATAAACTTTGAGGGCCATTGTACACAGTGAATTTTCACAATACTGCAGTACATTGTGAACAGATGTTTCTGCAGTTATGATGTACTTGGTGATTATGCTGTTTTCAATGGTCTTCAGTGTCTCACTTGTGCTACAGATTTGAGTTCATGCCCTGAATTTGAAAGAATACACAGAGAAGAATATTGGCTTGTACAAGACTTTTTTCCCCCCTGGTACTCTAAACCTGGATCTTTGCCCCTGTTTCTCCATTTACATGTTGTACTTTTGTATGAAACATAAGCTTTAATAAGCTGTGATGGGCCTTCGAGTCTTGCGTTGGAATTTAAAACTGAAAGGGATAATTGACATTTTAATT
The DNA here is from genome assembly GCF_035046505.1 of Tiliqua scincoides. Lineage (NCBI taxonomy): Eukaryota > Metazoa > Chordata > Lepidosauria > Squamata > Scincidae > Tiliqua > Tiliqua scincoides. The sequence goes on along the minus strand of NC_089821.1, from coordinate 92,941,130 downwards.
TTAAAAAGTGAACGTGTAATAAAACAGTGCATTTATTTACAGGAGGAACATTAGTGATTGCCAAGGAAATTCTCTTGGCTAAATGTCATGGTCCATTGCCAAAACAATAGGTTTAGGATCTGGGCATTAGTGGTTCAACAACGTAATACCCATCTGCAGCTTACGATTTAAAAAGTCTATGATTTGAATTGCACAACTTTCCATCAGTTTGGCAATTATCAGAGAATGCATGAAGATGGAATAATGGTTGCTTCTGGCAAGGCTTCAGCTCAGAAGTGTAAAATTTCACTCTGCACTGAAGCATCGGTTAATAAGATTGTAGATGTAGAGACAAATTCGTAAGTGAAACCATGCGTGCTCAACTACTGACTTTGTGGACTAATTTTTGCCCTTGATCCCATCTATTTTTAAGTGCTGGCAATTGTTCTTCTGTTCATTTTAAAAATTCAGATGCGCACACATTGCATTGAGTAACTGTCAAACCACTCTTACTTTCATGACCAAGCCCTGGAAAACCTGTTCCTTACAGCAGAGATAAAATCATACATTACATTCAATCAGAAAAGCTTGTCATGGTGAAGAAGATGGGGAGTCAGTTATAGATCAGCATAGTATTGATAGGCGTAACTTCAATCTATCAATGGCAAAAATGGCAAGACAAATAGGATGTATACACATATACTGAGATTTCTACCTCACTGCATGACCCCACAAAGGGCAGCTTCCCCTCTTTCCTAGGTGGAGAAAATTCAGCACCTTTGTTGACATCTCTCCCTAAACCTAACACTGTGTAGAGCTAAAGCTAAGAGGCCAGTGATTCTGATGTCTGTACGTGTAACAGAATGAGGTGATAAAATCCTGATGCATGCAAAATAGATGGTACTACTTCAGCTTGCAAGTAGGGGATCACATTTTCGAATGCTCCCCATGTTTTTGTTTCTGTTTTAATCTCTGCAAGAAGAAACTAGCACAGCAAGGAGAGGACTGAACCAGAAGCTTTCTCCTTGATGATACAGGATATTTATTTTTCTTTCTTATATTTTCAGGGGAATTTTTTTTTTTTTAATGTGGGGAAGCAGTCAAAAATGTGACTCACACCACTGCAGTTTGAAGTGGTACAGTTCACTCAGGATTCCACCACCTCATTCTGCTGCAGTGGTAGACCAGACCAGGGTGGTGAAAGCCAGATCAACCCAAGTGATAACAACAAAAGCCTCAAATAGATTTCAGATACAGATTTCACTTGCATTTTAGCCAAGTGAAGAACTGTTGCAGAATCACCAGCCAGTGAGCTGAGCCATCAAGTACGTACATCTTGACCTCCACCAATAGGGGGATTTGGTCCCTAGTTTAAGGGCTTGTGGGTTGCTCTCTCCTACTTTGGCTAGACTTCTCTTTCGCTGCTTCTTTTGTTGATTTCTTTTTCTTTTTGCTTCTTTTTGTTTCTACCTGTTTGTAACAATGGCTGCACTTCTCTCTGTTCAAGTAAAGTTCCTAACAAAAAATCATGGCCCAATCCTAATTAAGACTGGTCCAGCACAAGAGGGGTTTTACAACAGAACAGTACCCTGCTATCATGCGGTGGGAGTGGGTGGCAGGCAGAGGGTGAGTGGAATGGGGAGAGAGGGGTGACAGGGGGTGAGAGGAATGGGGTGGAGATGGGGGTGAGGAGGGGGGTGGATCAACACTGGGAAGGGGGCAGTATTGGCAGCAGTGACATTGCCAATATCTTATCACCCTTCTCCTTGATCCATTTATTGCGGTCCATTTGGACTTGTACCAGTAAAATACCTGGTATAGGTCTGAGTAGCAAGGGGCAGCATGGCTTACCTGCAGGCAAAGGAACAAATGTAGCATAACTGCATCAGTGCAGGGGGGGAGTTAGATAGGATTGGATTGCCCATTCATTGTGTGTTAATCCTTGAGCTCTGCTGTCACGAGCAAAGATTGGTCAACTGTAGCCTTATTATTGACATTTTCTGTGTTTCTGTGAGTTGCCTAGTTTAACAAATTCTGTACTTCTGGTGGAATTAATCCTTGAACTTTGTTCCAAATTTCCCGTGCAGGCTGTATATATGGTACAGTGAACATTGATAGTAGGCAGAGAATGAAGACCATTAATGAAGATGTTCCATGGAGATTTTATTTTATCTTTTTAAAGCTTCTTCATTTTATTTTCCTTACAAATCGTTGTTTTGAGTCTTGTAAAAGGCAAGTTGTTTTTCCATTTTATGCAAGTGACACTGTAATTTATGCCCAAGCGATTTCCACTAGAGAAATTGATGCAGAATCACCGTTTGCTTTATTATGGTAAGAGATGTGCTGGGGACAGAAATGGTGTGGGTGAGTTAGCAGTTGGTCCCATGCATCTGAAGCATCTGGAAGCAGTCCAGATCATAGACTTGATGGTGTGGGTAGGCCACAGTCATAGTGCAGAAACTGTAATGTTCACAGTGTTCTCTTGACAATTCTACTCTATCAGAGTTTCTAAGTGCTATATGATCTTTGTTAATAGTCTTAATAGTTCTATCAAATGCACCTGGTGCTAACCTCTGTGAAGATGGAATCATAGCTCATTATTGCTTCACCTGCTGAAAGCCCCAGATGCAACGCCTGGCATCTCCAGTTGAGAAAGGATCTTGAGTAGTAATGCCAGGAAAGATGTCTGCCTGATACCTTGTGAAGCCTATACCAGTCAGAGTAGATAGTCTTGAGTGAGATGGGCTAATAATCTGACTCCGTACAAGGCAGCTGTACACATTCATGAGAGGATGGTATGGAGGAGTGAAACATATTCCCTAGACACAGTAAACCAAGCTCATTTTGCTTGGGCACTGATTTCACTGTTGAATTCCTGGAGCTTCCCTACACATTGGAGGATGGATTAACAGAGTGAAATGTGCAGAGTCCAGTATCATCTCCATAGCAGAAGGGAGGATGTGCACCACTCTAGGCAGACAACCTAGAGTAACTCTGTGTTGGTGGATCAGGCCCTGGAAGGGGAGTAGGATACAGCATGAGCCAGCTCTGCAGATCCCTCTCCCTCCAAATCTGCCCATCCCCCACTCTGTCACTGCCCTCCCTTCACTCCCCCGTTCCCCTGCCCTTGCGCTTCTCAGCATAGAGCTTACCTGCTCTGACATGTGTCATTCCTTACACTGGCAGCAGTGCAATGATGCAGGCCTTCCTGCCAGTGGGCCTAATTGATATGCTGCTTATAATGTGTTTTACAATATGATTGTGACAGTCTGTGCTGAGTGGTCGCTCTGGAGGTGCACAGGTACCGTAGGATTGTGCCATGAGCTTCAGCCCACAATGATAATAATAACTGGTATTTATATACCACCTTTCTTGGTCATTGGAATTGCCCGTTTGACTTTAATCCAAGGCAGTTTACATAGGCAGGCAGGCTTTCTCTAAACCCCCGAGGGGATTTTACAATAAACAAAGATATTTCAAGAACGACAACATTCCAGATGGATCTCTTCACAGTCTGGTAAACATTCTGGCCACGTTGTCTCCCAAGCGAACAAGCAGTTCTCTCTCAGGGCAGCAGAACTGGCTTTCTTGTCTCTCAACCAAGAGCAGCTTGGCTCAGCTTCTCGAGTCTTGCCACTCACTGAAACTTCCGGTGATCTTGAACTGGTGACCATCAGATGGTATCTTTGGGCTTAACAATGACTCTACCCTCTAGACCAAGCCTCTTGCCCCAATGTGCACACAGTGTGGTATGTTGAAAAAAAGCATTTATCTTTGAAAATCAACCTGGCTGAACAAAGAAGCGTTCAGATGACCAAAGAGCCAAGCGATTCTTGGTGTGTTTGAAATGGTGTTCTTGAAACAGATTTGGAAATAGTGTGTGCTGCCACCACCAGGCTTTGACTTTTGTGTGTGCCATGTTTTGAGTTTTGGTGTTTGATGTATCATATTTCCACATCCAACTCCAATAAGTCACAGTATGAATATGTGCTAACAGTTCTATGTTTGAGGGTTGTACATATGACCAGACTGCAGATAGGGAAGCCAGATTATATGCTCGTAAAAGTTCACATACAAAAACCAGGAACAATGGCTTGTCTTTTTCTATGGGCCATTGGTGACCAATGGATTCATAGGAAGTGAGCCCTACAGGATAACACGGAGGCATGAGCTGAAAGATATCGTCAGCATATACAATATTGCACTCTTATTTTTAGATTACCCAGATGGATTTGACCCAGACTATACCCACAGATAAATTGCTAAGAGCAACCTTGTTCATACTCTGGCTGACTATCCCTCCCTGCCTCTTCTGAATGTGATTTAAAAAATGATAGCAGCAATATTATTGAGTTGCCATGCCATGACTTTATGAAATGGTGTATGAAGCAGCCAAGTAAGGTAAATTTAATATGATGCCCATTAGATCAATACAATTTTATTTATTGGTCTTGTGTAACTATACAAACCACTTACCATTAGGACTTATTTGTGTACATAATATCCATTTAAGTTTAGATGGTTTATGGTTTGCTGGTGTAGCTACAGTGCGGATTTCAAGTACAGAACAAGATCAAATGATATTCCTGTGATCCCAGAGATGAGTTTCGTTATCCAGTGAGGATAAACATACTATGCATTCTCACAGCCAAATCTTATCCTTCATACCCCATCATAGCATGCAGCCACCCGAAAATGGGCTGTGCTGTATGTTGTAGGGGAGGGGGGAGATTGGGAGGCTTGGGAGGGGAAAGGGGAAATATTTTCCCTTACTCCTCTGTAAGCCTTCTGCTTGCAAATGTCTCTCCTTGGACCTGCGCCAAGTCCAAAGAGAAAAAGGGGGCATTCTAGTGCGATTGGAGGGGATAGCATCCAGTGCAAGTCACCTGCACTGGGTTCCACCCCCTCCTGCCATCACAACCCCCAGCTCTCCCTCTGTTCCACCGCATTCTGGAACCCCACCAACCAATGGACGCTCCTATTGCTATTGTCTGTTGGGCCTCTGTGGACTCTCTGCCAGCTGGCCAGAAACATGCAGCTCCTCGTGCATTTGGAAGCTCCAGCAGTTCAATGTTGTATAAGCTGAACCATCAGTTGTAAGGCTTGGGATCATACCACTCAATGCACCTGAAGACTAGAAAGATCTTACTTAGAACATTTGAGGGCTGCAAAAAGTTACACTTCTTTCTCATATATTGGCAACCTTCAGTCTCGAAAGACTATGGTATCGCGCTCTGAAAGGTGGTTCTGGCACAGCGTCTAGTGTGGCTGAAAAGGCCAATCCAGGAGTGACAATCCCTTCCACACCGGGAGCAAGTGCAGTCTGTCCCTGGTCTGTCTCCCTGGCTATGGGCCTTCCTTCTTTGCCTCTTTGCCTCAGTCTGTTGGCCAAGTGTCTCTTCAAACTGGGAAAGGCCATGCTGCACAGCCTGCCTCCAAGCGGGCCGCTCAGAGGCCAGGGTTTCCCACTTGTTGAGGTCCATCCCTAAGGCCTTCAGATCCCTCTTGCAGATGTCCTTGTATCGCAGCTGTGGTCTACCTGTAGGGCGCTTTCCTTGCACGAGTTCTCCATAGAGGAGATCCTTTGGGATCCGGCCATCATCCATTCTCACGACATGACCAAGCCAACGCAGGCGTCTCTGTTTCAGCAGTGAATACATGCTAGGGATTCCAGCACGTTCCAGGACTGTGTTGTTTGGAACTTTGTCCTGCCAGGTGATGCCGAGGATGCGTCGGAGGCAGCGCATGTGGAAAGCGCTCAGTTTCCTCTCCTGTTGTGAGCGAAGAGTCCATGACTCGCTGCAGTACAGAAGTGTACTCAGGACGCAAGCTCTGTAGACCTGGATCTTGGTATGTTCCGTCAGCTTCTTGTTGGACCAGACTCTCTTTGTGAGTCTGGAAAATGTGGTAGCTGCTTTACCGATGCGCTTGTTTAGCTCGGTATCGAGAGAAAGAGTGTCGGAGATCGTTGAGCCAAGGTACACAAAGTCATGGACAACCTCCAGTTCATGCTCAGAGATTGTAATGCAGGGAGGTGAGTCCACATCCTGAACCATGACCTGTGTTTTCTTCAGGCTGATTGTCAGTCCAAAATCTTGGCAGGCCTTGCTAAAACGATCCATGAGCTGCTGGAGATCTTTGGCAGAGTGGGTAGTGACAGCTGCATCGTCGGCAAAGAGGAAGTCACGCAGACATTTCAGCTGGACTTTGGATTTTGCTCTCAGTCTGGAGAGGTTGAAGAGCTTTCCGTCTGATCTGGTCCGGAGATAGATGCCTTCTGTTGCAGTTCCAAAGGCCTGCTTCAGCAGGACAGCAAAGAAAATCCCAAACAAGGTTGGTGCAAGAACACAGCCCTGCTTCACTCCGCTTCGGATGTCAAAAGGGTCTGATGTGGAGCCATCGAAGACAACAGTGCCCTTCATGTCCTTGTGGAAAGATCTGATGATGCTGAGGAGCCTGGGTGGACATCCAATCTTGGGGAGAATCTTGAAGAGGCCGTCTCTGCTGACCAGGTCGAAAGCCTTTGTGAGATCTATGAAGGCTATAAAGAGTGGCTGTCGTTGTTCCCTGCATTTCTCCTGTAGTTGTCTAAGGGAGAATACCATATCAGTGGTGGACCTGTTGGCTCGGAATCCACACTGCGATTCTGGATAGACGCTCTCTGCAAGTACCTGGAGCCTCTTTAGTACAACTCGGGCAAACAGCTTTCCTACAACGCTAAGGAGAGAGATGCTGCGGTAGTTGTTGCAGTCACCCCTGTCACCTTTGCTCTTGTACAGCGTGATGATGTTTGCATCCCTCATGTCTTGAGGTACTCCACCTTCTCTCCAGCAGAGACAGAGGATTTCATGCAGCTCAGTGACGATGATCTCTTTGCAGCACTTTAGGACTTCAGCAGGGATGCTGTCTTTTCCAGGTGCCTTGCCAAAGGCAAGGGAGTCCAGGGCCACGTGAAGTTCTTCTAGAGTTGGTTCACTGTTAAGCTCTTCCAGCACAGGCAGGCACTCAATGTTGTTCAGTGCTTCTTCGGTGACTACATTTTCTCTGGAATATAGCTCAGAGTAGTGCTGCACCCAGCGTTCCATCTGCTGCGCCCGATCCTGGATGACCTCGCCTGTGGCAGACTTCAGAGGGGCAATTTTCCTCTGTGTTGGACCTAGGGCCTGCTTGATACCATCATACATCCCCTTGATGTTGCCCGTGTCAGCTGCTATCTGTTGCCCGTGTCAGCTGCTATCTGTATCTGAGAAGCCAGGTGTCATTGTCCTAATGTTCCAGGTGCCCAGCTTTAGGGCAGTAGTTTTCTGTTTTCTGTTGCATGGTGCAGAGTTGTCGATCCGCTTGTCAGTTTTCACCCTAAACCCCACGCACCCCATGAGGTTAACGGACCGTGGCGAGGCAACACCTTACTGGCTGGGGACTGCCCAGCTTAAGGCGGGCGGTAGCTGCCCAATGAGATGCAATGATCTCTCCCACCGTCGGAAGCAGCCCCTGGCGTCATGCTCTACGCCAATCGAGCAAAGACTTATAACTGGTAAACTGCTGCTTCCCGTGTTGTGCCGACGCCGTATGGCGAAGTTGGAGTGTCCTCTCCAGTGCGCGAAGCCTGGGTAAAGAAGGTATGGAGGATAGGCTGTTACCCATGCAGCAAATCCCCCCTCTCCACGTCGCTGGAATGGTCCAATGGAAAGGCAGAAGCCAATACGGTTGGTTCCAGCGGCGTCGCAGGAGTTGCCAGAACGTGACTGTGTTCAGCCATGAACTGCCTAAGGGACTCCGGCTCCTGATTTTGCCTCGAGGTTGACTCCTGAAGCCTTTTCCACAACTGGATGTAGCCACAAGGCAGTGGAGGTTTGAGGTCAGAGTTTCCTTCTCTTAGATGAGCTGCCTTCCTAGGCGGATGAGTCCCATCTACCCGGTTACACTTCTTTACATATTGCTAATGAGGAAGGATGGCTAGGCTATCATATCTGATATTCAGGTATCCAGGTTTGAACACTGTCATTTCTAAAAACAGTCTTCATGAAAGGAACAGGAAATGTGAAATTATCAAAAAGCAAGGAGTCAGGGATTGAAATATTTTCAAAAGTTCCTCCTGACTCTAATTTAAATATTTTACATCTAATTAGACTGCTGTAGGCCTATTCTAAACCATTGGTATATCTAGTTCACTTCTTCTGAGGCATCACCTCAAAGTGATGCTGTGACAGAAATTATAAGCGTGGTCCATGTGATAACCTGGAACCTTCCACATGGAAGGCTGGTGTTCTACCACTGGTCCTCTCCAATGCAATGGCCCCTCTCTGCTTTTTTGTGTATTGTAGATCAAGTACCCCTGCCCTGTGATATACATGGGTCCCTTTAGGGTCCCTAAAGCCGCCCTGGGTCCCTTTAGGGAGAAGGGTGGGATATAAATAAAGTTTATTTATTATAAGTTTATTATGGAGCCAGACACTGAATCAACATTTGTAGAGAAACCTCTCATAACTTCTTTATTATTTTATTTAAAAGTTTATTTTGTTGGTTAAATTTAGTATTAGGTTGAGTGATTACTCTCTCACCTACAATTTACTAGGTTACCAGGTAAAAGGTTTTTAGTATAGTGTGGCAGAGGGTGGCTGTTGTTGTTGTTGTTGTTGTTGTTGTTGTTATTATTATTATTATTATTATTATTATTATTATTATTATTATTATTATTATTATTATTATTATTATTAACAACAACAACAACAAAACAACAACAACAACAACAACAACAAGGTATTTATATACTGCTTTCTGGTCATTGGATTACTCCTCTGACTTTATTCAAGGCAGTTTACATAGGCAGGCATTTCTAAATCCCTCAAGGGGATTTTTACAATCATAGAGGTTCTCATAGAGGTTCAGAATGGATCTTCCTGGTTTGGTCTCACTTCTGGCCTCCAGTTCTCCCATGCAGGCTGACAAGCAGCTCCATCTCTCACATGGAGGGCAGCCAAGATGCTTCTTGCTCGCACCAAGAGCAGGTGGAATCGCTCAGCTGAGCTTGTCAGCTGCTTCAAGGTCTCGCCATTCTCAGCCGTTCAGGGAGCTTCCAGTGTCCTCAAACTGGCGACCTTCTGATGTTATCTTCAGGCTAACCTCTAGACCAGACCCAGTGGCATTGGGTGGGGTGCGGGGGGTGCGGGCTGCACCGGGTGACGCGCCCTGGGGGGTGATGTGCTAAAATCATGCCTTTATGAGCTACCATGTCATACCATACACCGTTGGATGCGGAATGACCAGCAGAACACAATGCAGAAAGCCCCATTGAGATCGCTCCTTTCCTTATGTTTAAAAGTTATGGCCAAAAAACCGGAAGGAAAAATGCATGGAGCCCTATGGAAAGTGAAAGTGAGCCATATTGCGCGTTTCCTCATGAGCAGGCGTACGTGCCGTAGTCCGTCGGAAAGGGCTGGCTGAGAGGACTCCAAGATACCAGAATGGTCCAGATCCAGTAAATACAGCCCCCAAAAAACACCCAGAAGGAGGTCCCTATTCGGCCCTATGGAAAGCAAGTGAAACCATGTGGCCGCATTTACTCGCGAGTAGGTGACCTTGCCTTGCTCCGTTGAAAAGGTCAGGCTGAGAGGACTCCAACTCAGAATGGTCCTGATCCAATGAATGCAGCCCCCAAAAACACCAAAGGAAGAGGTTCCCCCCCAGCTGCGAGTGTATGGAGCCCTATGGGAAGCGAAGCAGCCTCATATAGCGTTTACTCATGAGTAGGCAGACATGCCTTAGCTGGCTAGGCAAAGAATGTGAGGACACCAGAAGGGTCCTGATCCGATGGGACTGGAGTGCAACAAAAGCCACAGAAGGCCGCCTTCCCCCCCCCCCCCCACTAGAAAGGACCAACAAAGAGGCTTGAACTGGTAAGGGGAAAGTTTTCTATTTTGCACTTGCAAAGTTTCCCTCACAGCCCAATTCTACCCACACTTTCCTGGGAGTAAGCCCAACTGACTCTAATGGGACTTACGGGAGTAAGCCCAACTGACTCTAATGGGACTTACTTTGAGTAGACATGCATAGAATTGGGCTCTGAGACTGGGCTCCTATCCCCACGTTCCTTGGAGTAAGCCCCATTGACTGTAATGGGACTTACTTCTGAGTAGACAGGCATAGGATTGGGCTCTCAGACTTGTAAAGCCAGGTGGGTCTTTGTATTGATGTACTTGAAATAGAAGGACTTTAAACTGGGCACTGGGGAGGGCTGAAGATCTCTCTGATTCTTTTTTTGGGGGGGGGGGTATTGCAGGCAGGCTACAGAGAAAACTCACTTGGTGGAACAGGACTGGCTCCCCCTTATTTAATTATTTCTTTTATTTTAATTTAACTATAATTATTTTAATTTGCTTGATGACGTCACTTCTGGCCATGACATCACTTCCAATGGGTCCTGGACAGATTGTCATTCTAAAAAGTGGGTCCCAGTGCTAAATGTATGAGAACTGCTGCAATAAGGTGTTAGTAAGTTGACAGGGGTGTGTGTGTGTGTGTGTGTGTGTGTGTGTGTGTGTGAGAGAGAGAGAGAGAGAGAGAGAGAGTGACTCCAAAAGTTTTCAAAATCACTAAAATCAGAATTTGGAGGAATAATACCATCATGTTATATATAAATCAATGTGTAATTTCATGCAGAATGCAATGAAACAAACCACATTGAAATATCTGTGTTCTAACAAAAGGTACTGCCAAAAAACCATTGGGGCGGGGCAATGGTACATCAACATGCCCACCATCTGGGGTGTTGCCCTGCCCACTGCATGGGGTGATGCACAGGCCTCCTGCACCGGGTGATGTGAATCCTAGTGACGCCACTGACCAGACCTCCTGCCCAATAATGGAGCCTGTAGTTGGGCAATAAGGGGCAAGATTTCATGTCCTTCCCTCATTGCCTTGCCTTACCCTATATCCTTTCAAGTGTAAGGAAAAAGAAATTTCCTTACACTTATGGTCCCATACTAACCAGGGCCAGCCTGCACAATTCAGCCTCTGCTGCATCCTGTGGACCAGCCAGGGACCAGGCTGACTGGGAGAGGTAAGTAAAAAACATGTTGGCTTAGCTACTCTGTCATTTCCTTGTCCCCATGGGCCTGTTCAGATCTATGCTGGGTAATTGGCTAGAGTAGATCTGAAGTGCCACAAGGGGCACATCAGGCCTGGGACAGGGGCTCCAGATCTCACAGAGCTATTGCCATGCCAGCAGCTTGTGAGATACTGAAGTAGGATGGACCTCACAGTCCGTTAGCATAATCTCATAGATAGGATTGGGCCATTAATTAAAGTGGGTAGGATTTAAAATTCCATTATGGCATTGTTTAAGAAACCATGTGAGGGACTTAGCTATCAAGGAGGTGGTGTGTGCTGCATGATCTGGTTAGTTCAGTTCAGTAAGACCTTTATTGGCATAAAATACAGAGAAAGAACAAAACAAAACAGAAATATACAAAGACAACACAACATAAGCATAAACATCAGTACTGCCCAGAGTTGCAGGGCTCTGCCTGGCTATTACCCCAGATAAAAAGGAAGCGACATTATCCAGAGTCTCAGAATCAGGTGTGGAAAGGAGAGACTGAAGCATGATTGAATCCTCTCAGCCCTGCATCCTAGTTAACAATGGGCCTAGATATTTCTTGCGTGATGCATCATGTAGCAGGCAGTATAAAAAGGTATGCATTAAAGTCTCAATGATCTAGTTATTTCACTAATTTTTCACAGGGTGTGGGAGTATATGATTGAAGTTGGAGAGTCATCAAGGGGTTATCACTCCTTCCCCATACCATAGCCCCAATCCAAATCTGGACCACTGCAACCGCTTTTAAAAGAGAAGAAAATCCCCAGGACTTTAAATCACAGAGCTGCCGTATCACATCTTGTTTGTCCCTGAGTGCTTGCAAGATTATCAATTTTCCTCTCCCCCGTTTACTGATTTATGACATTGTGGCTTCTCTAATGATTGCACAATTGCATACAGTAGTCACAACTGGTTTCCCCTTTTGAGTATGTGGCCTTCCCCTCCGATTGTGACTATGCAGTTGTGCAATCATTAGAAAAGCTACACTGTTATAAAGTAAATGGGGGAGAGGTATGGTTGTAGATTTTGCAGAAATGCACAGTTATACATATCTGAGTTCGCACATACACACACACGATGATGACAGATATCTGCTGGGAGGGTTAGTTAAATAATGTGTGGAAAGTGTTCTTAGAAATCTCATATGGGAGGCATCTGAAGTGCAAAGTATTATTAAATCAAACCACCCAACCTTCTTGAGCTTCACCCATCACTAATAATGAACTTGCAAATGCTGCAAGTACTGCTAATTAGGTCTTCAACAGTACCGTTTTTCAAATAAATGTGAACTCGGTGGGACGTTTAGCATGACTTTCAGACAAGAGTGCATGCTGTTTGAGATAGGATGGGACTGTGGGGTCACAGCTCGAAGTTCCAGATCCATTACTCATCACTTTGAATGGGTGTCACATCTGATCGTGTGACAAGATGTATGAAGGAGCAGGAATTATACAGCTGAAAAGGAAGTATGTAAAATTGTTCTACTTTGCCACTCCTTTCCCCTTTCTGCTGCCCCTATCCTGATCCATGTTAGACAATGGAATTTCTTTATGCCTTTTGCACTGTCATCAGGCTTTGGATGACTGCACAAGGACCACTGTCAAGAAAAATAAGATGGCTGTAAAAAAAAAAAAATGTAAGAAAAGGGGGGATCAGGAAGAAGGGGGAAAATAAAAAAGTACAACCAATAACTTGCCCTTAAATTTAAAAGGAACTAAATGAGGAACTTCTGGACAATTTATCTTGCTGTTTACAGATAACAAGTCACTTTGTTTTTATGTGCTCAGTCTAGTATTCCATAATTTATTTGAAAGAAGATGAGAAATAATGTAGATAAATGATGAAGTGTCAGGGTCTGACGCTCTTAAATGAAGCTATTATGGTCAAAGAGAAAACGTAAAACCTGCGGCTCATTATGAGAGTGTTCTACTTGTCAGTTAAGTGAAAAGGCCTGGAATGATTTCCAGTTTATTTGTCATTGCAGTTATTAAAGCTGTCTTTTTGGTGCCATGAAAATGAATTGAAGACTTTATTCCAAGTAAATTTGTACTAAAGCTTTCAGATGTATCTTATGTGAGCTCATTGAGGCAAGAAAACAGCTTAAAAGCTGAAATATTACAAGAAGGCAACTATTGAAGTCTTGAGATGTACAAAAAATTATAAAGTTGCACAAGTAAATGAAGTATTTTATCTCCAGGGAAATAATAAAGCATAGTTTTTACCATCATAGGTTTACTTTGATGAAAAAGAAATAGGCCTTTGCTAATTGCCCTGACATTTTTTTCCCTGCAAGGATTTACATATGGTGGTAGTGAAAAGTTGACTTTCACTGCTCAGATAACTTTATTTTTCTTTTAAAGCAAACAAACTAAAGATATTTTTTGTCTGGTTCAGAGGACCATTAAGGATTCATCACCATGACAATATGTTATCATTATGTAGCAGTCTTCTTCTCACTGGCAGACAAATCAAGTCTCTTACATTGAGCTATCATGTGATGAAGGCTGCAAACAGGCAGACTATCATATGATAATTGCACCACAGGAAATTCAAAGCCTAGTCTCTGCAGGGTTTATTATTTCATTCATTCATTTGTTCATTCTTCCATTCAGAAAACTTGCCTTGGCTCAGTGTTTGCTTGAGAATGACAGAGAGGTCTTTGGCATTGTAGTTTAGTCCTTTTTATCTCCACTGGTTTCTTTTCCTATAGCCACGAAAATCTCCTACAGCTGCCATGATAAATCAGGGCAGCAGCAAGTCAGTGACTGTCCTATAAGAAATTACAGTCTTTTTATTTTTTAAATTGAAAATGGTAGAAGTGCTAAATGGAATGCTCTAACTCCAAGCTTTAGCCATCTTAACGGCAGCATGGTTGACGTTTTATTGGAGATAATACAAATGTTATGACATGTCCTCAGGGTCAGGTTAAAAACAAAAAGGGCTCCCCCATCCTCATCAGAAATAATCTGTCAGTTTTCTCATCAGATATTATAGCTGCCCTCACAAGCCATGTCACAGTTAAGGGTTTATCAGGCTCTACATTACATAGACCCTGATTTTCAGGGGTTTAGAGAACTGTAATAAAAAAAATTCCCTCTGGGCTAAAACTTGGCATTCACAGCCCAAAAGGATTTTTTAATTAAAAAGAGAGAGAGAGAGAGAAAAGTAAAGAAATCAGTGAAGGTTTTCTTGAGTGATAAGAGAACACATAGAGAGACAAAAAAAATCTATTCTGCGCTTAAGAAAATGCTTTCAAATCTTTCAAAATGCTCGACTTCGAAATTTTTAAGCACCCAGCTATCTTTACATAAGAGACTATTAAAAAGTAGAGCCCATGAAGGGGATAGGTGTCTGGGAGACAAGTGCTTTGTGCTCATCATAAACATAAGTGTGGAGCCTTTGATGAGACGTGTAATTAGCAGCACATTTGAACAGCTCTTGGTCTCTCCTTCAGTAGAAACCGGGCATGAGAGAATTAGAATGTCTGCGGCATGAATATAAAGCCCAGGACATAGCCTTAGGCCCACCCTGCACCCAGTCCACTCCCTTAGGAACTGAGCAAAAGTATACTTATTAGGGACTGGTGAAGGAACGGTTTTAGCTGTTCAGCAGACAGAATAATGTTGTTTTCCGACATTTTGTTATTTCATCCATTAGGGTGGCAGGTGACATTTACAGATTTAATACAGAATTTGTGCCTAGTAATGTGGAGCCACTCTAGCAAGAACAGGTCATAGGGCACAGATGCTGAAGCCACTTCTTGCACAGAAGCAACTATACATGCTTTTGTAGCAGCAGACATCTTCATGCGGAGTGGCAAAGAAGTGCTGTGGCAATGCAGTTGTCTGTTATTGGCAACAACTCCTGGACTTCGTTAGCAACATCGTGGGCTGTTTTGGCCAATGGAAGCTGCAGTGGCTAGCATTAGACTTGTAGTGGTGGGGAGGCTTTATCCTGGCTAGGTGAGCAGAATTTTCCTGACTGGCTCTAGTGGCGTACCAGAGCCTCCTGGTACCCGGGACCAGGCAATGCAGTGATGCGGAAATATCACCCCGTTTGTCACTGCGTCACCCCATGCCTGTGCACCCCCACTTTCCTAGAGGTTCAATTCCAGAACCAAAGAGAGACAAGGAAGGGCAGATGGACATATCACAGACTCGCCAATTTAAGCAACGAGTGCTACGGCCCCCCTGCAGAGAGCCCAGGAAACACCTGGAGCGCTGCAGAGGATGCATTGCCCTCTGGGCGTCACTGCCCTCCTGTTGCCTGCTGCCCTCTACCTCATTTGCCAGGAACAGAATGTATCTGCAGTTGCTAAACTAGACTGTTAGAATCAGGGCTTTTTTTCTAATAGAACACACTGGAACAGCGTTCCGGCACCTTTTTTATGCAGTCCCCCACAGTGCAGTGGGTCTTGGTGCTAAAAAGTTTGGGACTACTGCCATGGGTCATCAAACAGGATGGATGGATGGATGGATGCTGGGGGGGAGGGGAGGGAAGCCAGCAGGACTTGGCACCAACTTCTGGCTTCCCTACCCAGAAGCTGTGCTGGGCTCCATCTCCCTCCCTCCCTCCCTCTCAGGAGTCTGGGTCCCTCTGCACCAAAGCCCCCCCTGGAGAGGGGCTCTGCCTGCAGCCCACCTCCCCCTGGAGGGGCCCCGGAGGGCAGCATGCCTCTCCAGGGACCCTCCCTCCTTCCCTCCCGGTCACTGACCTCTGCCTGCAGAGCTGGTCCCGGATCAGACTCCCTGCCCTGCGCTTGGAAGGAGGAAGCGAGCGGGGCGTGCAGTGGAGAGCTCTTCAAGGGGGCCCGGGATGGCGCCTCCTCCTCCCGCTGCGCTGCCTCCGCTCTGGTGCTCTCCGGGATCCTCTCTCCGAGGCGCTGGGGTGTCTGCTGGTGGCTGGGTTGCCCTCCCAGGCAGGTCTGGGGGGCAATCAAGGGCTCCCTCCCCCCAGATTTAACCAGAAAGAGACAAGGGGGAGAGGAAAGACCTCTTGGAGCCCAATCTAGGCATGTCTACTCAGAAGTAAGCCCAGTAAAAGTCAATGGGGCTTACTCCCAGGAAAGTGAGCATAGGACTGCAGCCAGTGGCTTTTCCTCCCACCCCCAGCAATGAGATGCTCAGAAGGGAGATCTAATTCACTCCAGGTGGAAGGGCTTGGTTGCAAAGGGGTGGCTTTATAACAGCCACAATTTGCCCCCCAAAAGTGGGGATGAAATTCATCATCACAACAGTGGGGTGGGTGGGGAGCAGCCAGGATGGTGTATGGGAGTTGGACCTAGCCAGGCTGACCTGATGCCAGAACCCCAAAAGAGGACCAGGCACCCCAAAAAGTAGGATACAAGAAAAATATAGCACACGGCCAAATAAAAGCTAAAAACACTCATGGGGCACAATCCTAGCCAGGTCTACTCAGAAGTAAGTCTTTTTTTGTTCAATGGGGCCTACTCTCAGGAAAGTGTGGTTAGGGTTGCAGCCTAACCACACTTTCCTGCGGTTAATTTCAACACTAGATTACTTGTGATTTAAATTTAAAACTATATTACATAGAATTTATTAAGGACAAGAAGGCTATGAGCTAACTACAGGGTCACTGAAGTTCTTTTCCAGGACACAAGGCTAAAAAAAGAGGACACGTCCTGGAAAAAGAGGACATCTGGTTACCTTGGACTTAGACCTGGAAGATCCAGTTTTAAATCCCTGCTCAACCATGAAGTTGCCTGGGTGACCTTGGGCCAGTCAATCACTGTCTCTCAACCTCACAGGGTTGTTGTGAGGACAAAAGCAACAGAGGAGCTATGTACACCACCCTGGGCTCCTTGGAAGAAGGGCAGTATGATAGCTATTTTATTTTGGACCTTCTTGTCCATCCAAGCCACCAAGGGTGGCATGCGCGATTGTAGACTTACAACAACCTTGTGCAAAAAAATGATTGGTGAATAGAAAATCTTTTAAATAAATAAATAAATAAATAAAAGATTAACAAGTTGTGAGTTCCTGCACCTTTTTTTTTTTTTTTTAAAACAAAAAAAGCACTGGTTAGAATCATTAGAAAAGTTCACATGCTAAACTATCCAGAGGTACATTCTTCTCTCCTGGTACCTGTTCTGTGGCTGTCTTCTCACATATCCTGGTATTTGCCATATAGTTTATAATTCATGAGGAAGAAAATATTTAATGTGAGTTTCGGGATAGAGAGCTGGTTTGAACTTGAATTTTTGCCATTCTACTTTGGGCCCAATCTGATCTTGCTTTCCAGCGCCAATGCAGCTGCAATGCAGCCCCAAGGCAAGGTAAGAAACATTCCTTTACTGTGAGGAGATCTCCATGACTACTCCCCCACTGAAGGGTGTAGCACATGCCCTGTTGGAATGGTTGCGTCAGCGATGGCAAGTTGAATAGGATTGGGCCCTCAATTACTTAAACTTAAGTAGAATGGAGGAGAAATAGCTGCTTGAATTCTCACTTTCTTATCTCCATCTCATTTAAATTTAGGATGGAATTAGGAGGAATAAATCTACATTTTTATATTTCTATCTCATTATTTTAAATTCAAAATGTGTACCCAGGTACAGATTTTAGCTAAAATGCTTATTCACATCAAGCTTTGGGACAGTGACTGCTTTGGTTGCCCTGACCTGCACTTGAGCTAGACAGGAAGAGTGAATCTCTGTTGGTTCTACTGGACCTCTCAGCAAACTTTCAGTGCTGAGTAGCTTTTTATCCATTGTGTCTTTCTGGGTTATCTAGCTGAATTGGGACTTGTGGGCACTATATTGCAAAGGTTCCACTCTTTCTTGGCCAGCAGATTCTAGAAGGTAGTGCTGGGGGATGCCTGTTCACCATCCTGGCCTTTGTTGTATGGGGTGCTACAGGGGATTTATTTTATATGAAACTGCTGGGGGAGTTCATCCAGAGTTTGGCACTGGGTGCCATCATTATGTGGATGACACCCAGCTCCATCTCCCCTTTCCTTCTAATTCTGGAGAAGCAGTGAAGGTCCTGGAACAATGCATGGAGGCAACTGGGAACTGGATGAGGATCAACAAGCTAATATTAAATCAAGACCCCCCAAAAAGATCCTTTTGGTTCGGAAATCCATGACGCAGGTGCTCAGTTGTCAACCTGTTCTTGGTGGTGTTTGCACTCTCTGCAGGAGCAAGTTTGTAGCTTGGGTGTTCTCTGGGTTTCTAAGCTGCTCCTAGATTACCTGGTGGCAGCTGTGGCCAGAGGGGTTGTCCAGCTTTGGTTGGTTTGCCAGCTACAGCTGAACCACAGACATTAGGAGAAGATCACTATGGACCTTGGGTGCCCCATTGTGGGGGGAAATGTAATTGTCATAAAAATTGAATTAAATTAAATCTGTAATATGGTGAGGAGTTGTCACCATGCCACTTCTCCTCTTCCTTGCCCTGCTTATCTTTCAAACAGGAGGAGCAGGGACGACGAACTAGGGCATGAGGCTATGGCAGAATTGTGTGCTTGTAAAAGCATGCAAAAACTGCAAAAGACAACAACAGGGAGTGGCAGAGAGTGGCCAGTGGCTAGAGCATGTTCTATTCCTTCCCCCCCCCCCCAAAAAAAAAAGTCACCTGGCTTCTGGGGTCCATGGGAGCCAATTTGAAGGCTGGCTTTGCCTTTAAAGGATGCTATTAAACTGGAATGTAAAGTGCAACAAGAAATGCAATCTTCCCAAATCATGAGACATCAGATATAGGTGGGTTCTATCCACGGGGTTCAGTTCTGGAAGCCCCTGCGGACAGCTGAAACTGTGGATACGGGTGAACACCTGTCCCTGTGGTCTGGACCCTCCAGAGGCAAGTGGAGCCCAGCTCCTCTCCCTGCTGGATGAGCTTTTGAGCTCAGCAGAGGCTATTGACGTCCGTCTCTGACCTCTGTCAGGCTCAGACTGAGCTTGGCAGCTCAAAACCAGAAATCATGTATTTTGATCTCTAGAGCTCAGAGCTCTAGGTAAAACAGTTCCCTCCATGAAACCGGATGTGATTTTTTTGGCTATTTGAGGCCTTTAGAAGGCCTTCAGAGGGCCAGAGAGGGTGCATGCTGCTTCCCTGGGCCTCTGGAAGGGGGCCAGTGGGGTGAGCAGCAGCCTGTGGTCTTGGTTCTAGGCAGTACAGCGGCCAGAGTCGCCACTTCTTGATGGGAAGGATTTTTCCCCCTATGGTCAGAATTTGGGTTTGTCCTGGATGTGATCAACCCTGGTTGTGTTGTCACAGATTCTCCTTACTGCTGTACAGATCAACTCCTTTCTTATAACACTTGAATTTGGTTGAATATTCAAGCAAGTCTCCATTGTTAAAATAACCACATCTTACTGTTGGAAACTTCCTTTTGTACTCCCATCTATCTGCCTACCCAGTGTTCAGATAACTCAAGTTATTAATGATTATGTCTTCTAAAAACAATCTATTTCAACATTTGTTCTTCTGAGAAACAAGATCACTGACAATTTTAGAAAGCAGCACCCATAGCCTTTAATTTCAGTAAAGTTTTAACATACTGTCACCGTCAGAGTCTTAAGTTTCGTTTCTGCCTACATTTTTTACACAGCTCTACTATCATTTACCAGTACCTACATGTAGCTTTGTCTATTTAAAATACATAGGTGTATCAGAAAGGAACTACATGAAGGGTGTCCTGTTTGGGTAGCCAACTCTTTGAACACCCAACGAAATTGACAATATATTTGTTGGTGCGTTTTCTTGGGAAGCAAATCTATGAAGTCACCAAATGAATTAAAGATAAAATCTCTTGACATTCAACAGTTTTTCTTCCTCTCTCTGATGTATCTATAATTTAGACTGCTTACCTAAACTTAAATACAGATACGGCAAGGAGGAATATTTGTTAAAACACTAAACTGACAAGTACAGAGTGTTGGCCATTATTTCTGTTTGAGAGTCAGAGGTTTGAGCTATTCATTTTGTACTTCGACACTCAGCTTGGCAATTCCTTAAATTCCCAAAGCTTTTCAGATGGCTTCCTCAAGGACAGCTATCATGTCTTAGTTGCTTCCATGACAGATGGGATACAATGTGTCATGTGATGGATAACATTGGAGCCACAGTACTTAATCCTTCTAATACTAATAGCTGCATTATCATAGAGATTTATGAGAATGTCAGCTCCAAGTTCCCAGCTCCATTCATAGGTTTTTAAAAACTTCAGCTGCAAAAAACATGCATCCATCCCATTAATTTTAATTATCATGGTTCATCTTCTCAGCAGTTTTGCACTCTCGGAACCTTTCAGTGCAAATTAACGTACCAAAAAAGTGTATTAATTAATATTTGTAGCTTTTAATTTCTGCAAGAGTGTTGTCTGGAAGCAGCTGGCAGTACAGGGCTGCTGCTATTGAATCTTTGCCAAACAAGTGCAGATGTAATTTTGTTATCTCTTGCTTAGTCATTTACGCAAATTAATTTGAACAATTAGCCTTTTACTGGTCCTTCATGAATCATGCAAAAGGGATCTGTCAAAAAATTGCCAGTTGACAGAAAAGAATTGGTTCACATTGCAAGTCTTGTGACAAGGTAACACATACTAATGTGGAATTAAATTTTCACTGTCTTAAAGGGTATCTTTAATGTTTCTCTTTGGATACTGTTTATTGTATTTATTTTTAAAATGTAAATGAAATGTTTAAAACTAAGTAGATATCAGGAAATCGGTGGGCTGGCTAAACCAGTTTAGCACCTTTGAGGAAGATAAAATACAACGATAAAACTGTCTAAAAATGAGTAAAAGTTTGATGTTCTTCAAAATAAGCACTTTGGAAAGAAACTTCCATCTAAGAATGAAATATGGAAGTATTAACTTGTAACTTAAGAGACCATTTCCCTCACCCTGAAAACCCAATCCATATAGCACATTGTTGGGAACACAAAAAGTTTTGAAAACTATCCGCCATTTCCGTGCCCTCAGGCAAGGCCTCTGAGAGGAATTTTATCAGGGGGTACAACAATACTTTGGGCTCCTTCTCTCTTGGATCATAATTTTATATGATCCTTGGGTCTTAATTTATACACATTACGATACATAGAACTATGTAGGCTTATACAAAATGTGAATGCTCTTCTTCGCACCATATATGCACACATTTTTTGAGACCCCAGGAAATTTCCGGCTTCCCTCCTTTGGCTCCTGGCCCCCTTTTTAGATGCCAGGTCTGGGTCTGATGTGCCCCCTGCACTGCTTTCTCATGGACCCTGCCCTCAGGCATGCGTACACCAACATGTTCAGTGTCCGCAAGCAACAGAGGTGCTGCCACTGACGTTTTGTTAAGAGAACAGGCTATTAAGGCAAAAGTTCCTGCAGCCACTGATGCTGCCTGGCTTGACCACTGGTGCGCCAATACTAGGAAGGACCAGGGTCCATGAGAGGGGGATAAAGGGGGTAATTTGTATCGGGGCCCAGGAGCCAAAGGAGGTGAGCCAGAATTTTCCCGGGATTTTACATTTTCCAATCTCACCTGGACTCACTTCCCTCGTGGGATGCTGGGGGCTGCCGCAAGCCATATGCCCTGGGCTGAGGAATGCATACATGACAGCCCATAACACAAGGTTAAATCTGGGAGGAAACTGGCCTGCTACAGTAGCTCCTTGGCTTGTGGATCTGTTAACTGTGAAGGAGTGTATTGGAGCTCAGGGACACAGCTGCTGGGCTGTAGCTGCTGCAGAAGCAAGTTTTGGTACACACAGGACACTTTCCATTCTAGCCTAAGTACAATGATGCTAATTTTCTGCAATGGTTTTCTATATTAAAAAGCTTTTAGAGAGACTTAGGAGTGCGTTTGTTTTTCCATATTGCTGTATCTAGCTGCTGATGCAGCATGAGCAGGTAGACCTGGGCTCTGCATTGGGAAGTCCCATTTGGCTTTTCCAGCTGTTGCCACTCTTCCCCTGCCCTGTTTTGCCTCCTCCCCACCCCTTTTCAGCCCACCTTTGTCGCCACCCTGTTTCACCCATCCCCCTTGGGTGGGGGCCCAAAAGAAACTTCGTACCTCCTGATAGAATTTCTCTCAGTGGCCCTAGGTAAGACATTCTCTCTTTCAAGCCAGATGTCACACAAAGCATCAACAGGGTCAATCCACTCATTGCCCCACTACCTTAAATCTGGACTGACTTGCTAAAAAGCCTTTGGCATCCTTTCATTTTACCAGCAGAGGAAGCAAAGCAAAGCTCCAACAGAGGGGGTGAAAGATGATGATGATGGAGAAAAGAAAGTAGAATTCCTAAAGAGCAGGCCAGAGAAGCCTCTGCACCATACTCCGCTCATGCAGTGTGTCAATTGATTTGGTTAAGAGTAGCACAAGAGATTTTAGTGCATTGCTCTTGGCTTGGCTGATACTGTTCCCAGGCCAAGTTCTCATGAGTAATATTGCTAGCCAGGTAGCTAGTTGCCCAGGGAGGCAAAATAGGAGTGCAATGTTATTGTGTCATTTGCAATTGCAGCTGGGACATTTTTCCATTTTATATGGGAAGGGGTTCCAGACAGACTGGAGTGTCACTTTATCATAAGTGGCAGGGGTGGTGAGAGGGAGGCAAGGGCCTTCCCCAGCCACTCCTCTGATGTGACCCATTCAACAGGACAGTCCTATCTCTGGCTTTAATAATAAAAATGGCAAAACTCTCATTCGTAATCCATCTAGCTATTAATCCCAATTCCCGCCCCCATGATGAAAACTAGTTGACTGCTCAGGCACTAACTCATTGTTTAGGTACAATTGGCAAATGATTTCCAATTATGGTCAGCCAATGCCTCTCAGAAATGTATGTGTAAATTTACTGTTGCTGAAAGTCCTATTTAGCTATCAAAGCAGAGTTTGAGCAGTAGGAGGAGCTTTGTGTGGGTGGAGCCAAAGAAAGCAGTCTTTCACACCTTAGGAAAGGGGGGCATGTAGAATCCATCTTTTTTTTTTAGAAGCAATTATGAGGCTGTCATGATTGTTACTGACTACAGTACGCTTCATTCAGGTACCAAATCAATACTTTTTTCATGTAGACAATGACTTTCTACACTTTTTTTCTTACATTTTTTCTTCTCATATGAAAATAGTTTAGAATTAGCTATTTAGACTGATCTCTGCCAATTTTTCTGATTTTTAAAAATCTTTCCACTTTAATATTTTGCACAGTAATGATAACTGATTTCTGAGTTTCATAGAAATATTGCGATAAAACCTGTAGATTAAATTTAAAGTGTATACATGAATTTAAAGTATGTCCATCAAATATATATTTTAAAAAATATTTCACCTCTGTTCTGAAATTAGTTCTGTATGTTCCCTTGACAAGAGGTACACATCTGATCAAAGAAAGGGATTTTCAAATGGTATTGTGAGCACAATGAAGTTAGTTCTTCTGTAATTTTAAAGTATCAGTGGTAAACTAGGCTGGAGCTTGATTAATAGTATATTAAAATCAGAGTCTTTGTGGTGAGTGCTGGATAAGGAGTTTTGGGCAAATTACTTGGTTACTTGGAAGTCTTTAAATTTTAATCATGAAGACACTTCAGCATCATTAAGTCCTGAAAAGACAATGGGGCACTGGTAGGAAGTTATGTGAATTGATGTGCTTCTCAATCTCTTCCTCTGGTGATATCGAGAGCGGTGCATGGGCTGCAATTGAGAAATCTCTTGCTCCCCATGACTTTGATTGCTGTTGTTATCATTTAATATTAGACATTTTCTTATGTTCATAGAAATGAGATGAATTGCCCCCCCCCCAAAGAAATTTGTCTCATATAAAAATTAGGCTGTGGTTTTATATGTCATGTGTTCCAATGTCTTCTAGCAAGTTTCCCTGAACCACTGATCTTGATGTGCAGGTATAATTTTTTTCAGAATGCTTTTTTAAAAAGGCAACATTTCATCTTGTGAGCAGACTGAGGGCCCAATCCTATCCAACATTCCAGTGCCAGTACAGCTGCAATATAGTCCCGAGGAAAGGGAACAAACATTTCCTTATCTGGAGGAGGCCTCTATGACAGCCCCCCTGCTGCAAGATGCAATGCATGCCCTGTTCGCACAGCTGCACCAGCACTGGAAAATCACTGGGATAGGATATGTCCCTCAGTGGGTTGCACTTGCTATGCATATGATAATTTAGAGAGAAGAAAAAAAGACAGCACACTTTCTTACCTGTTATTCTAAATGTGATTACTTTTTTCTAAGTAACACACATTTTAAACACTGGTCAGCATTGCGCTTGAAAGACTGGGTCTTGAATGTCAGGTCAGTTTGGTTGCCTTGCCCTTAGCATTACTGTTCAAGGCCAATTTGCCAACTCTGAAATGGAATCATAGATCTCAGAGGGACCAAAGAGTTGTGATACAGTGGAAGAACATCTGCCCGTTAAAATTCTCACAATTCAGGATATACTATTCAGGCCACAGAGTGCTAGAAATAGAGCAAAGTCGTTTCCTGGCTTTGGAATAACAGGTGCGCCAAGCATGCAAAGAAGCCATGCACTGCCTGTGGGGAGGGAGGAGAACAACAGTGAAGCTAACTGATGGCCAATCCTATTTCTGACTGGGTATCAGCATACCATGTGTTGTGACAGCAGAGGCTGCTTTATGGCAATCCTAAAGGCTGCTTTCTGCAAAGGCTGCTTTGCAATAGTTGTAAAGCAGCCTCTGCTGCCACATGCTGCTGGGCTGCTTGCAAGGAGGCCAGAGTGGAGTCCTGCATGCTGGTGGATGGCCAAAGACCTCTTGAAGCCGGTAAGGCAATCCAGGTGGTTGAATGGGGTGTTGATGGGGTGGGAAGGAAGGCAGATCAGTCCTTGAAGGGAGGCAGGTTCAGCAGCAGCAGTGCACATTGAATCCTAACTCCCTTTGCAGGCTGATTTTCCTTTTCTGGTCAATGGGGACATGCGCTAGTGATTGAGTGGACACAGATCTCAGTTGACCCATGGCAGCAACAATTCCCGCTGCCATGTACCCTTACTCTAAAGAGGCCTCTAATGGCCAAAAATCCCTTTGCGGGATACAGCGGAAGCTGCACCAGGGGATATTGTTAGGATTGGGCTGTGAGATGATGAAATGGTGTTATTCACTATTCATACCTAAATTTAAGTTAGCTTATTCTCACAGCATACCTATGAGATTCCTCATCCTGTCTATCCCAGAGTTCTATTCAAATGTATGTCTGTTGCTCGACAAGTCTTTTTATTTCATGTATTTACACCCAGTAAGAGTCAGAATGTGTGTACAGGAGAGAACATGACTGCACCTGCTCACAGTTGTTTGACCCATTTGTGCCCTATTCAGCAGAAGATCTGGAGCCTGCACACATTCAAATTTTATGCACATAGGTCCTGTCTGTGTGATCATGGATGCTTGAATAAGCAGTGTGCTTGATTGTGTCTACAAAGCCTATCTTTATGCAGTTCCTACACGCATAGGTTCTTTTTGACGTTCTGTGGAATGCATGATAGGTTGGAGGCACTGCCATCAGCTGCAAGCAAGCTGAACCCGACTTCCCCATAAGCATGATTCCCAGAGATGGGCAAATCCAATGCAGCTTGACTCAAGTCGAGTCACGAGTCTCTGCCCCCTTTAACTTGACTTGAAAACAAGTCCTAACAGGTGGACTTTCTGAGTCACCCAGAGCATTTGGGGGGCTCTAAAAGACTTGGGTTCTGAGTTTTTTTCTGAAAAAAAAGTCAGCCATGGCTCCATGGAAAAAAACAGAGGTGCTA
Organism: Tiliqua scincoides; assembly: GCF_035046505.1. Classification (NCBI taxonomy): domain Eukaryota; kingdom Metazoa; phylum Chordata; class Lepidosauria; order Squamata; family Scincidae; genus Tiliqua; species Tiliqua scincoides. The sequence continues at coordinate 92,915,331 of NC_089821.1, read as the reverse complement.
CTGGGGTGTGTGTGTCAGAGTCCTCTTTAAAAACTCCCCGGATGTCCCTGCTCATTCCATCTGCAACCCTTAAACCCAAACAAAAAAAATTAACTGAGTCACTTGGCATGTGTACTTTTTAAAAAGCACACATTCTGAGAAAGCTGTCAAAGACCCAAGACTGGACCATTTTTCTACCAGAAGAAGCAGGAGGAAATACTTTGATGGTTGAACAGTCATACATTCCAGCTCTTATATAGGAAAAGAATGAAAGAAAAGCTGTAATCCAATGCACACTTTCCTGGAACTGGGCCCCATTAAACAAAACGAGACTTACTTCTCAGTAGACATGCATAGGATTGTGCTGTGAGACTGCAATCCTATGCATTATCTGGGTGCACATCCCACTGAACCAAGTAGACATGCATAGGATTGCACTATAAAAAAAACTAGCCATATTCATCACTTGATTACCTTGATTTTTATAAGTGAATAAAAAAAGAGAGACACAGACTGTTGTGCTATACCTCAAGCTAGTTTCCTGACTCCTTGAAATCTTATCTTTATATTATCATTCATTAGATGTTATTTGAACAAGTGTAATCTTAGATTAAATATCAGCTTTTTTCCCTCTGTGGGGAAGTGAAATATATTTATGTGGCACATTGAAAAGGAAAATTCTATTTGGTGAGAGTGACATATTTTATTATTTTCGCCTATGGGTCAGTGCAATATTAAATTTGCTAAACCTTAAATAGGCAATTTTTATCCCTTTGTGTAAGGGGAACTTTGTAATTTATTTACCTGTTTAATCTGACAGTTCACTTTCACTGCTAAGAAATCAGTATTTTTTCCTCTCTTTTTTCCTCCCTTCTTGCTAGAGTAGTGTTTCTCAGACTGTGAGTTGGGACCCACTAGGTGGGCCACGAGGCAATTTCATGTGGGCCCCCATTCATTTCAATGTGTGTTTTATTTTTACTATATTCAACTTGATGCTACCAAGGAATGTAATGCATTTTAGGAAATGTTTCAGATCTGTATTTTTAACAGGCTACTATGTATATGCTTTTAACAATGATATTAGGGCCCGGCACCAGCATTCACCAGCGCCGCTGGCCCGATTGTCGCAAAAAGTGCCATAAGGCTCTTTTGCGCCAGAGGTACAGGCGTGGGCCCAGCGGCAGTCGGTGTGAGGCTGTGGCACTGAAGGAAACATGGCAAGGACTTCCAGCAGTAAGTTGTACCGCTGGCCAGGGGTGGAGGGTTTGGGGGTGGGGGAGGCTGGGAGGGGGCAGAACTGGGTGGAGGGAGGGGAGGAGCAGGCCTGGGACGGGGCAGAGATGGCAGCAGGTTCTGCCACCATATCCCAAAACCCCTCCCGGGCTGGGAAACCTGACACGCGTCTCCTCAAATCTGCGCCCGCTCGATAGCCAGCACAGATCCCCACTGGGGCCGCCTGCCTGCTACACAGGGTAAGGGAACATAAGTTTACAACATAAGTTCCCTTATCCTGAGGAGACCTGGTGGTGCTACCATTTAGGTGCTGCTGCATCTCTGGGCACTAGGGATACTTAAGTTTAGGCTGTTAATTGGGCTTACTCCTGGGTAAGTGTGGATAGGATTGCAGCCTTTAGGATGTTTGGGGATTTTTTTGTTTTTAAATTCATCAACAACTGCTTGGGAGGGTTAGTAGGGTTCTTATTTATTTTATATAAATTTTTAAATTTATACTTATTGTAATTTTTAATTACGTTTTTAATTAATTTAATTATTGTTGTATGGGGGGTGTTAACAATTTTCCTGCTAGATGCTCTCACTTCCAGCCACTTCCAGGTGAATGACCTTACTTCTGGTGGGTCCCAACAGATTGTCAATCTAAAAAGTAGATCCCGGTGAGAAAAAGTTTGAAAACCACTGCCCTAGAGCATGTGCAAGACTATAGCCAATATGTGGACTGTATGGGTCAAAAGATGCAACCCTAAATATGTAGATAGTCCTTCCTTATTTTGTTTTTTTCAGTTAAATTACAGGAGGGGGCAATGACCAGAGCAAAACTGAAGGGCAGGGTAAAGGTTTTTTAGTACTTTTCCCCAGACGCAGTTCCAATTCTGACTTCAGACCATGTTATTTTTAAATGGAAATAAAAGCTTCCACTGGCTTTCAGTAGAACCTTCCCCCTCCCATTCAATTAATGTGCAGGGGAGACTGCAATCAGAATCAGAATCATGGCAGTGACAAAGCACTTAAGTCCTTCCCCCACCTCCCTTTTATGGTTACAGCCCATTTTGTTGTCCTCCTGTGTGCAATATAATTTTTATAAATTGTGTGATGCCATTAGGGTCACATCTAGTTTGACCCTTAGATATTTAGAGATGTTCTTTACTTGGTGACTATAACTTGAAGTGATGACCTTCATGTGTGAATGGATAATCAACATGAGTTCTGGTCGTGGAACTTCCTGCTGCATGAGGTATAGGCGCCCCTCCCCCCCAACCTTTCATACTTTAAGAAGGCACTTAAAACCTAGTTCTTTTACCTGCATTTGGACTGTATGGAGTAAGAGGTGAGCTGTGGCTAGGGGTCAATCTCTATTTTACAGCCCAGTCCTAAGCTGTGCTGGCGCTACCAGGCTTCATGGCCTGCACTGCATCCAGTGCAGCTTAGGAGGCACCTGGAGGTCTCCTCAGAGTAAGGGGCTATATTTCCCTTTACCCAGGGTAAAGTCACAGCCAGCCTTATGGGGCTTCTCAGATCCATGCCAGCTATATAGCTGGCGCAAATCTGGGAAACACAGTGTAGGGCTGCCTGGCCCGGAAAGGTGTTAGGATGCAGCAAGTGCAGCATGTTTTGCCCTCACCTGCCCAAAATCACCTTGTCCGCCCCTCCAAACTGCCCTTCTGCCTCCCTCCCCATGCCCCCCATGCAGACTGGCACAAACTTACCTCTGCCAGCCAGCGCGGGGTCGGGATCCAGTGCTGTTGCACTGGTGTGGGCTCTTGCACCAGCCCACCTGGCTCCTGAGTAGGTGCAAATGTACCTTATGGCATGTTTGCAACATTCTGAGCTGGTGTTGGGACGTCCGCACCAGCTGAAAGCAATATTTGGATTGCACTGTTAATGTTTTATTTTTGAAGCCATTTTAAATCGTTTCATGTTTTCAATTCTTATTAAAATCAGCTTGTTTGATGTCATCAGCCATCTTGGGACCATGAAAGGTGACTGTAGCACCCCAGGGCAGACCTCGATGCCCCAGGGTCACTGAGCTGTGAAAGATCCATGAGGGTTAGTGGCCAGGCCCCACTAAGATTGGCCCTGGCACAGCAGACCCAGCCCACAGGCCTTTGTTAGGTTGTGGGGGGAGGAGGTTACACCACCTTTGGTTGTGGCTTGGCTCCCAGCTCACAGGCTAGCTGTCTTCATCACCAGCCAGCAGCCTTGCCACCACTGCCCTCATCCTCAGTCGGGCTAGGCCAAATGTGTGGGAAGCCAGCCTTCTCCGTCTCTGCTCCTTCCCCCATGGTTGGCCTATAAGGCCTGGCATGGGGCTCTGCCCCCTTCTGTCCACCCTTGCTGTGCCCAGACCTACTGCCTGCTGCTCCTGCAGTCATTCCTGGAGCCCGGCTGACTACCCAAGGCCAAGACCCTGGCGGGGTTGGGTTCAGGCAGCTGCTGCCCTAGTGGGTCAGCTGCCAGGGCAGACAAGGCAAGCCCTTGGCCTCCGACATGGCTGCTGGAAGTGTCTCCGGCTGGCATGCCATCAGCTCAGCTGTTCCTAGCTCAGGTTGCCTGTCTGAGGCCAAGTCCTTGGAGGGCTGCTCCCACAGCGGTCGCCCCCCTCTCAGGCAGGCCCCCAAGGCGAGGGGGGTGACCTGCAGGCTGCCACAGCAGCTACCAATAGCAGCCCGGGGCAAGCACGCCTCCGGCCCTGTCCCTCTGACACTCAGTGGGGCGGAATTGCAGCCTGCACCCAACCAGAGATCTCCATCAGTGGGCTTCGTGCTGTTCTGTTGTGGCTTGCCAGTGCTCGCCTGAGGAGTCCCTCAGGTGAGTCGTGTCCTGTCTTGCAGTGGCTTGCCTGGCAGGCTCAGAAACCCCACCGCAATTGCCTCCTGTCCATTGGAACCATCACTGCAGCCAGCGGAGGAGGCTGCCTCTGGCCTAGCCCCCTTGGAGGCATTGCTACAGCTGGGGGGGGGAGGTAGGCATGTCCTCCCCCAGGAAACAGATAAGCCAGGTGGACCGGGACAGTGGCATATAAATGCAAATAATAAAGACAATAAATATAGCAAATAGAAGTTTTGTACCTTTTAACTTCACTCACCAAGCTTTGCAAGGAAATGTATTTAGTTCTTCCACTATGTGGTGTTCTCATAGGCTTGTAAGCCAGGACACTGCTTTGGCCAAGGATGCAAAGCATGCCCTATTGGAATGATTGCATCAGTGCTGGAAAGTCGGATAGGATTGGGCCCTGAGGTCATTAACTGCTGCATCCACCACCTGCTGCTGGTCTTTGCTAATAGCTCTCTGTGTTCCAACAGTTTCCTTCTCTCTTTCTCACTGCTAGATCTGAAGTTGGAGAGTGGTGATTGACAGGGGAAGTAGCTCCACTTTTCCTGGATTCTGTTCCAACTGTCATGGAACTCCTTTTGCCTCATTTGCATCCCCATCTGGGTGATAAGGTGGAGTCATCAAAATGTGTGTGTGGGGGGGAAGTTGGGCTGATTTGGGGAAGGGGTGCATCTTCATTCTTCCATGTTTCAGATCACCAGCAAGGTGAACAATGGGTGTGCATCCTGATGAAAGCAGAACCAAATCAGCTCCAAATGGAACTTGGTTCAAGGGGAAAGCTGATCAACTGCGATACCTTAAAAATCTGATTACTGGGAAGAATGTCTATTAGGAAGACAATTATTCTGCCAATTAAACTTTTCCTGATCTCTGCCTTGCCCATCTATATTAATAAGTCATAATTAAAGTTTTAGAGAGATCTTATTTTTTGTTTGTTTAGAAATGTATGCCTTTCCCATGACTAAGCAAATGCCCAAGGCAGCTTACAAAGTTCTAATGATAAAACTTTCAATATATAAAAACAGAGCTCTGGGGGTGCCTGGCGCTTTCCCAGCGCCAGCCAGCACTTCACCAGCACTCGCCCGGCAGCACGGCATGCAAACATGCCTTATGGCACGTTTGCAACAGTGCACACTGGCGGTAAGCCACCGTGCACTGTTCAGGATTGGGCAGTAAAAAAGCAGCTTTGGTTGACGTGATTTTTGTCAGAATTGTAGCATGATGGGAAAGGATTAAAAAAAAACCCCACCTACTTGCTGCAGTCCCAGTTATGATCAGACACCACGGTCTCCAGATTTATTACTAAACCAACAGAGAAGCACAATCAAATTATGCATTAGTGTAACATGTAACTTGTTGGCATTGCTTCAAGGAGGTACTTAAGCATGCCCAGTAAAACCCTTGATTTCCTTTTGAGAGGCACATCCCCATGTTGCACACAAACTACTTTTCAAACTTTCTTTAGTTTCCCAAAAAGTTTGCCATTCAGTGGGGGAGGAGGGTTGGCTTCAGATGCTGATCAAGAAACACAAATCCAACCCTCCCTGGGGTGCATGGAATTAGTCATATGCTTTTCTTTTAATGACGAATGGACTATTTGGATATTCTTTTGTTTTAGGAGATGTGCAGTTCTGGAAGATAAATGACTTGTATGAGATTGAAACACTGGTTGAGAATGGCAGGATATGAAAGAGTTGATAAAATGCAAAATTTTAGACCATCTTATTATCAGTACTTTCAAGTCTACAACACTGTGACTAAACTGAAATTCAATTATGGTCAGAGCAGGATTGGAATATGTTTTGAAGATCTCATAAAATCAGGAAACAATAAAGACTTCCAAAAACATATGTGGGCTTTCATTGGGAATAGAGACTATGGAAGCTCATTCCTACCAAACTAAATGCGGGGGGGGGGGATTCCACAAGCCTTCAGAACCTTGGTCCTATATGTGGAAAATGGAAAAGGAAAATTGTTACAAAGTATAATTTCTATGACATGTAATTTCTAGGGCACTTCTAAATTTACAACTAATTTATATAACTGATTTGCCACTGATTTACAAACAGGTTAAGGCAGTGTATTGGAGGGAGGGTGAGCAGTGGTGATGGTGCATTTTTGCATTGGGAAAATAAGGACACTTCTTTATTGCCTTCCATTGTTCTCACGTTAGAACCTGGAAGGTGACAGACCAAATCCTATAAGCCTCATGTGCACTGCCCATGTATTGCTGTGAGTTAACATAAGAACATAAACATAAGAACAGCCCCACTGGATCAGGCCATAGGCCCATCTAGTCCAGCTTCCTGTATCTCACAGCGGCCCACCAAATGCCCCAAGGAGCACACCAGATAACAAGAGACCTGCATCCTGGTGCCCTCCTTTGCATCTGGGAGTTGCAGTGGAAGAGGAGTGGAGTGCAGTGTAGTTGTAGTGGAAGAGGGCAATGAGAGAGATGGGGGAGGGAATTTATGGGAGGGAATGAGGTGGGTGGGAAGGAAGGAAGTGGTATAGGGGCAGGAGGGGGTGGGATCAGTGGCTGTCACATGCGACCATATCCTAATTCCCCTTTCTCTCTCTTTCCTTCACACTCCTCTGTGTACCAGCAAAATAGCTGGTTCGGAACCAAGAAAACATAGGGAAAGCAGAGGTTTTTCATAGGATAAGGGAATTCCCTTATTCTGAGAAGTCCTCTGCAACTGCCCCCCCACCACAAGATGCAGCGCATGCCACCAGCGTCCGCATCATCAGAAAGATGGAATTGGGGCCTAAGTCATACAGGTGTGCGCCACTTAACGAAGGGGATATGTTCTCTGATCCCTGTTATGCGATTAGGTCATTAAGCGAACATTCAGTCCAATCTAGAGCTTTAGTTGTGTAAACAGACACTCCCTGCCGGACACTAACTGGCTGCACAGGCTACTGGAGAGAGATTGCCTCTCTCTGCATTCAGAGCTTCTTTCTTGTGTAAACAGACACTCTGCAGCAGGCTATAGGAGACCTGACTGCTTCATTAACTGCTTTTTTGGGTACTTTGACCACCATAGTATATGCAGTCCATCATTAAGCTGAAGGTTGTTGAGTGGCGCACGCCTATATAAGCCATCCCACTCAATCAGGGTTCCTGCCGTGAACAAGATTATGCCACAGTACTATACAATTAGATTTTGCTAGATCAGGGTGCCACTGAGGGCAATGTCAATGAATAAGCTACAATCCTCTGTGTGCTTACCTGAAAGTAAGTCCTGTTGAATTAGTGAGGGTTAGTTCTAAGTAGACATGCACAGGATTGTATTGCAGTTGGATATTTTCAGAACGGATGTAGAAAATCCACTTCCTAGGGGTTGTAATTGTTCATTTTTAAAAAAATGAGTGGCTGAGCTCAGCTTTAGTATCATAGAATGTCTGGTGGAGAGAGACACTCACATACACAAGGAAAATCTCCACAGAAGCATGTACTGGTATGGAGACAAATGATTTTGCATTAATCTACAGTAAGTGTATGAATCAATCTGGCTGCTATAGAAGTGAATGACTTGTGTTTTTATATTCAAGACTTTCAATCAGTGTTTTTTTTAACATGGCTTCCTATTATGAAAATGATGATAGGGATTAATTACTGCCATGAGTGCAAGTGCTAATGGTACGCTGAACTATACTTGTCATGGTGTGACATGGAATATTACTTGTTTTTACATTCTCAGGAGCGTGTGGGCCTGTGGAAATCTTAAACTCTCAGTGAAAAGCGAATCGGAAAATGGATGGTGGGTGAAAGAATAACAATTCCCCTCCCCTTGCTATTCTGACTGACTGGCCAGACTAATTTACAATCATTGCTTGATTAAAGGAGAGGGAAGAATACTGAATTTGTAAAAATTCTTCCCAGAGTCTGTTTCTCACAAGCGAAAACTTATAGGCATTCGCTTGTGAATTGTTCTTAAGAACTTATAAGAAATTGTTCATAAGGTGGTACAGATTTCCCAGAAGCTTCTGCCCCAAGAAAATGTGTATATCGTCACTTCTGGACAGAACCGGCCTTAGGAGCTGTGGGGCCCAGTTGGAAACATTTTTTGTGGGGCTAAAATTTTTTATCCTAAAAAAAAATATGTTACACATATATTTACTTACTGTATTTGTCTTTTTAACTTTTTCGGAGAAATAAATTTTTACTCGGTTCTATAATTAAAAGCCATTTCTACCCAATTTGCATATACACAACAGGGATCAAGTGTGTACACCTGTGGGCTGGGCAGAAACGGGTTAATGAATAACATGTATTCCAAGCACAGTAAAAATAAATTAAAATTAAAAACAGTATAAACAAACATTGCTTTCATTTTACAAAATCAGAAGAAATAATTGCTGATCTCTATAAAACCTGCAATATAGTGTTAGGTGCCCATTGCAATGTGTCATGTGTATTTGACAAGACTAGACTAGATTATGCTAGCCCAGGGCCCCCTTAAGGGCTGGGCCCAATTGGGAGCAGATGGTCCAATTGGCTTCAAACTGGCCCTGCTTCTGGGAATAGTTCTAGTGCAGGGGAGTTCAAACTTTTTGGCAGGATGGCCACATCATCTTTTCGACACTGTGTCAGGGGCCAGGAAAAAAAGAATTAATTTACATTTAAAATTTGAATAAATTTACATAAATGACTATTTTAGAGCTGGAGCTTATATGAACGAATGAGGGACTTGCAGTAGCTCAAGGCCTTTCCTTACAAAAAGCAAGGCTGGCCTTTCCTTCGTTGCTGGTGCTGCATCACAGATGTAAAACAGCAAGCAGCGAAGGGCGCTCTTGTCCTGCAGCTCATGTGAGAGATTGAACAGTTGCCCTCACGCTGAGAGCAGTTGCATCGGACCAGCACGGGCTCCAGCAAGTCTCCAGAGGCTCATTGAAGATTGGGGGCTTCCCACAGGCTGGATTGGGGGTTCCCAAGGGCCGCAAATAGCCCCCGGGGCGGGGTTTGGGGCTGGGGTTTGGGCACCACTGTTCTAGTGGTTTCAGTGGTATAAGTGGAGAAATAAGTGGAGACTGGACTACATGCAGTTAGTCTCACCCATCCCACCTGTGGCTAAGACTCCTTCTGTAGCACAAATGACAGATAATGAAGTGCCAGTAAGGATCCATAGTCAGTGCATGGTTTTAGGTACTGTATGGATTGCACATGGCAGCCTGCCTCCATACATTTTAAGTTAACAGGGCTGCCACTCGGGGCAGATAGCAATGCTCCCATAGGGTCAGAAATCCCAGAACATCTCTTGCTAGCATTCTGAGGTTCTTTCTTTCTTTCTGTAGCAGATTTATATTCCACCTTTTCACCATTTAGGTCATCAAAGCAGCTTAGAAAGGGAACAGAAAGAAAGAAAGAAAAATCTCAGATTGCCTTGGAGCAAAGGAACAGTCTCCCTCACACAATACGTGATGTCTACAGTCTTTAGCTTCAGCATTTGGGCGAAGAAAAAGACCACCTCAGATGCACTAGTTGCCCTAGTCCAGTTCTAGGAGCAAAGATAACAATGTTTGTTTCAGTAGATGTGGGTTGCTCTTGCCAGACATCTCTTCCCACAACAGTTAGGTTAATGACAGCTAGAATCCTCACAGCAAGGAGAGGTTGATGAAGTTGCCCTTCTCCCTTAACAATTGTCTCAGGCAATTCCAGTTGTCCCAGCCTCAGCAGTGGGGCAAAGTGAACCTTTCTCCTACCAAATCCATGAGCATAACAGAAAACAGTGCCCCAGTCAGGAGGACATGATGGCTTTTGTCACATGGTTATTTCCAGAGAAAACGGACTTGATGGCAGTTAGTATGTTTCAAAAAGTTTCTTTTTTAAGCATATAGCTTATAGTCCACCACCAAACCCGTAAAATATGGTGATGATATTCTGTAGCACTAGCTGCACTCTCTCATTTTTCTCCACTGACCGGCTTGTATGTGGTGATCAGGTAGCCTGCAAGAGCTGTAGGCCGATGGACTCTTCATGCAACTGGAGCATATGATGAACACTTTATTTGGACTACAGGAGAAAATATGGCTCCATTCTTAAGTGAACTGAAAATGCAACAATATGTCTGGGATTCAAAGCTTCCCTCTAAACAGCGTTAAAACCCCAGATGAGGAAAGAAAACAAGGTCCCACTGGGGAGGGCAGGAGGAGTCTGGAAAATACAACAGCCCTTTCCAATAAAACATTGGTTCCCAAACCTATTAGCACCAGAACCCACTATTTAAAATGACACACTCTCAGGACCCACCTAGCTTTACAAGTCTAAAAAAGAAAAAAGATCACCGTACTAGCTCAAGTCTCTGTTTTTATCCTTTTTTGTGTGCGTGTTTGGGAGCGGGGGTGCTGCCTTCTGGAACATTTGTTGAGCTCCACTTTCATCAGTTCTGGTGGCCTTGCATTCCCCATTGACTGACCTTCAAGAAGACCCAATGCACATTTGCTTACGTGTGAGTAAATGTGACCAAATAGCTTAGTTTCGCTTTCCATAGGGTTCAATAGAGTGATTCTCAAACTCAGGGAGAATTTGGGAGCCTGTAAGTCCTTGCAGGGGTGGGGGGGAGGCATTGACATGATCCCCTGGATCGCGTCACTAAAGGGGCTGCAGGGGCTTGGCTGGACTTACCAGAGCCTCCTACAGCCTTCCCGGGGTGCGGGGAGCCCTGCATTAGCGTCTGCAGGGCTCCTCATGTCTTCAAAAGTGAAAGTGGAGATATCTGCATCTGCAGCCAGAGCATCTGCAGGGCTCCCCGTATCCCGGGAAGGCTGCAGGAGGCTCTGGTAAGTCCAGCCAAGCCCCTGCAGCCCCTTAGCAATGTGATCCTAGGGATCCTAGGGATCGCATCACTGCCTCCTCCATCCTTCCTCACTGCCCTGCCCCTTAAGTGGGCAGAGGCCAAGGCCCTCAGGCTGGGGCATTGTGATGCCCCAGTTTGAAAACCACTGGGCTCAATACATTTGTCAGCTTGGAGGGAGGACTTCCTTCTTGGGTGTTTTTTGGGGGTTGTGTTCATCAGATTGGTACTATTCTGGTGGCATTGGATTATTTTTGGCCTGCCCTTTGCAACACACCAAGGCATGTTTGCCTACTCCTGAGAATATGCACAATGTCAGAAAAAATTATGCAAGTTTAACATTTTTGTGAAAATGGAAGAGGGGTTTGTACCATACAGCACCAATGAAAACTGCTATCCCCAAAATGGGAAAACTTTTTTTGTATGTGTGTACGTTTCATCCACTGCAGTCAATAGCAATTTTAGGGAATGGTGGTAGCATTTTAAGTTGAGAAATCAATGCAAAGGAAAAGGCTTCAAACCCCTCCCACTCATGATGACCTCAATCCAGATCGGGCCCAATAACTCACTGGAATGCCCATACAACATCTAGTTTGACCTGCAGTGTAAAAACGTGGGGTGGGTCACTGAAATCTATTGTTAGCCGGTTTAAAAAAAATAATCGTTTAATTAACAATGGGTTTGTGATACAAACAATGGGTTTGTATCCCTGGTTTGTGATATTCCTAAACACAGAATGTGTTGTCTATCATGATAAATGGCTTTTGAAAAGAATTGGATATACCTTAGATCAGTGTTTCTCATACTTTTTAGAGCCCTGGTGGCCTCTTCCTAATTTATAAATGTCAAGAGGTGCAGTTATAATGGTGATTGAGCAGCTGTGCTCCCCCCAGCAGCTTGTTTAACCCTTGATGCACATAGCCTCATCTGCCCTGTCAGTTTCGCAAACCACCAAAAATTGGGTCAGAACCCCACTGATGGGTCCTGGAACCGCTGTCTTAGGTAGATATACTTTGGATATACTTTAGTGGTTATATACTCCTGTATCTCTGACTATGACATGCTGGCAATTCATATTGGGTAATCATCACTCCCTGCTTTTGGACCCACTCAAGCATCTGCATGGCCACTACTGGATTATAGAAGGGCTGATATAGATCTATGCGAAGTTTGGTCTGACCCAGCTTGGCTGTTCTCAAGTTCTTGTGTTAAAGAGGTTGCAGGGCAACAGCTTCAATCTGGAGCCTGCAATACAGACAATTCACTGCTAAGAAGCCTGATGCAAAGTCTATCTGGCACCAGAAGATTCGTAATGGCTACTTCAGTCTTTGCATAGATGAGCGCATAAAGCGGGGTCCAGCTTGTACATAGCACAATAGACATTTAAACTAATTACAGAGGCAGTATAATAGAATGCTTGAAATGGCTTTGGCAGAGACATGTTTCTCTGGCAATAGATGAGGATTAATGACATAGTGACGTTCTCGTAATGGTGCTTCACGTTTCTTTGTGCACAAAGGATCTCCATGTTCCTTGCAAACACAGGTGATGAATGTTTGTTATGTGTTCCTTGTAATATAGGTTCTAACTCTGTTGTGATGCGGTTGCAGCTGGGAAGGCATAACCCAAAAGACATGACTGAAATTTAGACCTCTGTATGCTGTGGCTTGTGGCTTGTTTATAACAGACTCTTTTTGCTTTCCACTTCAGACAATAGACCGATTGGGACATCTAGAAACAGAACAGATATTTTACAGCTATAATGTGAAATAAGATGCTGACTTTAGTGAAGATATGAGTTAACAATGGCATGGCACAAAAAATAAGAAGCTCCCTTACCTATGATTCAAAGCCGAATTTTATGCAGCTGAACCAGTGGTGTCCAGACTTTTTGGCAGGAGGGCCACATCATCTCTCTGACACTGTGTTGGGGGCCAGGGAAGAAGAAGAATCTTTTATTATGGGGGGCCAGGGGAAAAAAAAAAGAATTAATTTACACTTCAAATTTGAATAAATTTACATAAATGAATATAGATGGAACTTATATGAATGAATGAAGGTCTTGCAATAGCTCAAGGTACATAAAAGGCTTTCCACAAAGCAAGGCCAACCTTTCCTTTGCTGCTGCTGCTGCATCACAGATGTGAAACAGCAAGTAGTGGAGGGAGCCCTTGTCCCACAGCTCACGTGAGAGGTCGAAAAGTTGGCCATCATGCTGAGAGCAGTTGCATCAGGCCAGTGCGGGCTCCAGCAGGTCTCCGGAGGGCCAGAGGCTCATTGGAGACTGAGGGCTCCCTGAGGGCCAGACTGGGAGTCCTCAAAGGCCACAAGTGGCCCCAGGGCTAGCTCAGGGCCCCACCCCTGAGCTAAACCACTGCCAGAACTAGGGTTCCAGTGGCAGAATGCACTTTACAGCATCATGAATGCTCATCTGGAAGCATGCATAGCTGTGACTTAGACAGTGTGAAGGACTTTGCGTGTGGTGGTGGTGAAGAGGAGCCCTGCCAACATTAGTTGGTCAGCAGGGTGGGCAGAATGAGGCTGGAGGTGGATCAGGATATAAGGGGTAGAGAGATGGGAATGGGCTGCACTCAGTGAAAACAACTATCCCTTCTGGAGTCAGCTGACATTCCCATTTGTATCCTCAGACTTGCACCAGCTAAGGAGATGGCTCAGGGGGTCCCTCATTAGGTCTGAGGAGACCCATTGGTGAGAGGCTTATCGGGGTGCCAGGGGGGTCCCTCATCTGTATTCACAGTGCCAGCCATACAGTCACTGGGCTGACATTGTAGGCTTATAGTAAAGATGTGCCCTTAAAGTCCCACACTGTTAAAATAGAGGACATCCAAATTGTGTTACATTAAAAAATCATATTGTGTACGGTGCTTTTCTTGCTGTAAAGAGATGTTTTTATTGTCTCAGAAACTTATTCAGCAGACTAAAATTTAATGCAATGATTATTTTTGCTCTTCCCATGCAACAGTAAGTTATTGGCTGCTATCTTGTTCTGCGATAGTGAAGATATAGCTGAATCCTATTTTAAACTTTGCAACTTCCCAATTTAAAAAAAAAAACAAACTCGTTTCTATAATGGTGTTTTTAAAGTCAATACTTCCGCTGAAAAATCTATGAGGGTTTTCAAATTCAATAACCAAAGGTGGAAAGGAGGCATTCCTCATCCCAACTTCAGGAGAATCATAGCAGATCCTTAATTTTACCCTCCACGCTGGAGGTCTTCAAAGTCATCAATCTGTTTACAGCACACTGACAGCACAAAGTGCTTTTTGAGTGTCTAGATGTACTGTACTCTTGTAACATCCTCGTGTTGTGAGGCTCCTTTGAAAGATAGCTTGTGTGAAAAATAATTGAGCTTTCTGTGATTCCTCACTCTTATGGGTCTGTGTAAGTACAAACATCGAATTTGAAAAATTGTACACTGACAATGTTTTTCAAGTTGGAAAAGTCATGAATAGAAAAGTTAGACAATGCTGAATTTGAGGTTTTGTAGGAAACCTTATTTATGACCACTGGGAAAAAAGCTGGAATCATTTTTTTAAAAATGAAGATTTAACTAGCTCTTTTTCCCCAGTCAGCCAGACCCACAGACAGATGCACTGTGAACCCAAAAGGGGAATAGAAGCAGATAACGTGGACTTCTTATGTAGACATATGTAAGGTCTGAATGTGATTTTATGTTCCAAAACAACATGGGCTTTCCTAGAAACTGGAGTTGTAAGCATGTAATCAGTATTGGTTCATGTGTGCGGACTAGAACAAAATGGTGCACAGATGCATTTGGCAACATTTATTTATTAATAAATAAGTGTTCATTAAAGAAAATACTTTGTGAAAGATGAGAATCTCACAGCCCTGTCCTATGTGGAGGTGACATTCCACTGGTGAGTGCAACAAGGCTGCCCATCAATGGCTGGCAGCCTTGAGCACAGAACAGCAAAGAGAATACTATCTACTGGTGCCAATGAGTTGGAGGTAGGGGTGGGTGGTAGGAGGAACAGAGGTGTTTCTGGGTGGGGAGGGGGAGGAACTGGGGTGAAGAGGAGGCAGAAGGGGTGGATCCAGCAGCAATGCTTCATGCTGGATCTTTTCCCCTCTTTTGTATGCCTTCCGGCCTTTTTCCCCATCATATAAACATAAGAAGAGCCAAAGGCTCATCCAGTTCTGCTTCCTGTATCTCACGGTAGCCCACCAGATGCCTCAGGGAACAACAGCTCCTACCTTGACTCATGTGTTTTATGGTGGAGTACCTGGGCAAGTAAGGCGCACATGTCCATAATCATGTTGGGTGGGTCCTCATGACAAAGTATCATCTGAATTGGTCCTCTGTTCCCCAAGAAGCTGGAACGTTGGTATACATTCCATATCATCATACCAGCTCAGCCAGTTGTGACACTGGCTGAGCTGGTGTGATGATATGGAACGTACACAAACGAGACAATATATTGGAAACGATTGGCTGGATACAGTCACAGATATGGTGGTGGCTTGGAAATGTTTGATTTCCAAAGAGGTGGGTGGATCTAGTCAGTTCCATTCCATGGAGTTTTGGTGTAATGAAATGGGATGAAACCATTCCACTTCATCAAAACAATGGAAGGGAGAGCAGGACCCAGAAAGATTTTTGCAATGCCCTGTAGACATGAGAGCTAGCATGGCTGAGCCATGAGGTTTGCAAGAGGTTTGTCCAGCTGTCCTTTGCAAAAATGAATCATATTGTTCTCCACAAGGCACAGAAATAGATCCACAGATGTGTCCCACATTTAGATCTGTTTATTTTTTTCTGACTAAATATTGAAGTGAAACTATATCCCATGATTTGGTAAATATGTCAGGCTGTTACCTGCATTCTCATACAAGTAATTGTGTTTAGATTTTGAGTAGAGACCTCTAATATGCTTCTTGCTTTCCTTCAATAGCATTTGCATTGTATCGTGAAGCAGAGCCATTTTTCTTTTGGTTTTTTCCTGTGTTTTTTTCCTTCATATGCAAAAGATTAAAGAAGGGAATGACACTAGAACTGGAGGATGCATGATCCGTGCTCCTTTGATTATATTGAAACATTAAAATATCATCAGCATGTTAATTTTATCTTTCTAACTGTATGAGATTTTATTCAGCCTCTCTATTACATTTGTCTGGAAATACAATTTATTCTGATTGTGGGACTGTCACAGAAACAGTTGGCCTCCAGAGTATGGAAATAATTTTCTTAGATGTGTATTGTCATTTTTAAACGTTGTCTATTTATGAAGCAGGCGGTTGATAGAAGGTAGTGTTTCCGGACAGAGATAGGGCAGGTACAATTCACGAAAGGGCATGGAATAATTTCATTTAAATATCTAGTCAGGAAGAAATATACACAACCCCAATTTCAGTGGATTTTGGAGAAGAGAAGAAATACATTTTTTGTAAAGTATAGTTGGAAAACAATCTGGAAGGAACTGTGGGTCCACATCCCAACTCAGGTATGGGTGGAGTTCAGGATTGAGGCAAAACCCTGGAGCAAAGATAGTACCTAACCATCCATGGAAGCTTACCAGGCAGTGATGGAAAGTGGTAGTGGACACTCCAGGGGTTTCGAATGTTAGCTAAGTGGGCCCTTCAATGGGCCTGGTCCCTCTGTCCTATGTTCCAACTGGTCGACACCCTGATGTCTCCCCCCCGGGAGGCACAACTTTGTATCCATTCAAGGGAGTGGAAAGAGTGCTCACAAGCCAATAAGATCTTGGTGTTATAGGAGCCCAATCTAACAGTCCCAATCTAACAGTCTGAGGCTAAGAGGCAAAGAAGGAAGGCCCATAGCCAGGGAGACAGACCAGGGACAGACTGCACTTGCTCCCAGTGTGGAAGGGATTGTCACTCCCGAATTGGCCTTTTCAGCTACATGAGACGCTGTTCCAGAACCACCTTTCAGAGCGCGATACCATAGTCTTTCGAGACTGAAGGTTGCCAACAATAATAATGAGCCCAATCCTATGCCTCCCTGCCACCAGCAGAATGTGCATTCCTATCAAGGCCTCCAAGAACCTTTTAATTTCTTAAAATTAAAGTGTGCTGGTGTGGATCGTGCCAGGGAAGGTAAGCTGGTGGGGATCAGACTAGAGCAGGCACATCTTGGCTGCAAGCACACACACCAAATCTGTTCCCCCTTTCCAAAAAGCTATGCCAACTTTCTTTCCTTGGACTTATGCCAGCTCTATAGCTGGTGTAGGTCCAAGGAGTTCTATAGTCCATGGGGGCCGATACAGAGATAAGGGGAAAAAATACATTTTCTCATCTCTCACAGGCCTCTGATTGCCACCACCACCATAGCATGCAGGGCACACTTCAATGGTGCAACTGCATCAGCAGTAATAGTAGGGGATGGGATTGGGCTGTATGTCACAGCATTTTGGATTTGCATGTTACTGTTATTTTGGAAAGTCATACAAAACAGATCTTTGATCTTCCGTATCAAAGGCCACTATTTGATTCTGTATCAATGAGGTATATGTATCGTTGCTTCATCTTCTCAGAGAAGAATGTTGGTCTATAAACAAATCTAGCTGTATTTTTTGGCATGGAGCTGGCTCGATCCCATGATAATAAATGCTGGGCATGTTTGAATAGGCATTCATAAGAATATGTTTTCCAATGAATTTTATGCCAAGGTTTTGACACAACCATCAGTTATGCCAGATTCAAATAATTTACTCTCTGTCAGTTCAAATACACAGTCTTGTTTGGACTGCTTAAATCTATACTGGCACCAAAATACAATAAGCAATATTGCTCAACTGTAGAGCTGAAAACATAGACATATGTGTAAGGTGCCAGCAATTGAAAACTGGAACAGAAATTAATTTTGGGGGGAAAATTCTTCAGCAAATTCTCCAAACTCAAATGTTATTAAAAAAAGTTACCCTCCAATCTGAAGTTTTCCTCTCCCTGCAGTAAAATGGATGGTGTTAAATTTAGGAGCTTACAGATATTTAACATTATTAAACTGATATTTAACATTATTACCATAACCCTCATTCAGAAACCAAAAAGAACCCCAACATTTTTTTGTTTACAAGAGTAACTGGTTACTCAGTAGATCTTGGGGTTCATTTGTAAACACCACAAAAACACTTGAAGCCCAATCCTTTTGGGGCCTAACACCAGTGGAACTAGTTGTGATTGTCTTATTGCAGATGTAGAAAGTGCTCCAGTGACACACAAATGTGTGCGCTGCTGGTGGGAAGGCTGGAGCCTTTGCCCATGTGCTGGAAGACTGCCACCCACCCACTGAGGCAGGTAAGTTGGCAGGGCAGGTGGGACGGTGTGGGGTGGAGGGTGGAATGAGGCGGTGCTGCGACAGGGGAAGGCTGGAAAAGGTCTAGGAATCTGACAGCTTTGGCAGCTGCCAAATCCTAGCCCCCTTCCAATCCTGCTGTGTGGGTCCACATGTACTGTGGAAGCTTAGCCATAGAAGACCTTCACAACAACTTCTGGCAAGGTATAATAATTTTGGTATTGCTGCATCAGTGGGGAGATGGGAAAGTATTCAGGCTGTTAATTGTATTTGACAGTAGAAGTTGGCATGTGTCACAATACATGCTGTTCACCAACATGTGTCTTTTTAGAAACAAAAATGGAAACACACACAAGCATAAGTAGTGTATGTGTGAATACGGACATTCACAATGCAGGCCGATGCAAGTGTATGCAGAAATCCGTTTTATTGATTTCAGTGGAACCTACAACCAAGTAAGTGTGTACAGAAACCAACTTCAGCAAGGCCAAAAAAATGAGTTCATCACCACCCGTTATTATTGTCATTTTGGACCAACCATTCACATTGCTTGTGTCTGAAACAAGCAGGCAGGAGTCAATTCAGCCAGCCAATTCAGCCAAACAAGTCAATTCAAGCCAGCCAGGAGTCAATTCAGTACTTTTCTTGAACAATAAAATGGTGTAGCTGAGATGGAGAAACTAGCTGGACTGGAAAAATGATAGTAGGAGTTAAAGACTATTGTGATTTAGCCAGCATATAAAGTTACTCCAAATGGAAATCAGTTCTGGTGAAATGTTGTAGTCCAGGAACATTTTGATTCTATTAGGGAAGTGCTTTAAAATTATTCATTTTCTTGCACTAGGCCACCAATGGCAACGTCTTAAAAGGACAAAATGCTAGAGCTACAAACTTCACAAAAGAAGTCCTCCTGGGGTTAAAAAATATCCCATATACTGTATCTTCTGTTCATACATATAGGACTGTTAGGCTGCAATCCTCAATTACCTGGGAGTAAATGGGACTTTTTCTGAGTAGATATGCATAGGATTATGCCAGAGGTTCTCAAACTAGGATGTCATGACACCCCAGCCTGAGGTTCTCTGCCTCCATCCCTTTAAGGGGCAGGGAGTCAGGAATGCAGTGATACCATTTCCAGGATTGCATCACTGTCAGGGACGCCAGGGCCTTTCTCTTACTTACAGGAACTAGCAGCAGCATCCCGAGAATGTGGGGTGTCCCACGGATTCCTCTGCAGGGCTCCCCAATGTGTAGAGTTTGAAAATAGAACTATCGCGACCCACTTCCAGTTTGTGATTGCAAAACCAGAAGTGGGTTGCAAATGGTCTATTTTCATTCTCCATGTGTTGGGGAGCCCTGCAGAGCCATCCACAGGGTTCCCTGCATCTCTGGGACACTGCTGCTTTTTCCTGTAAGTAAGAGAAAGCCCCTAGTCCCCCTCCCCGACAGTGGCAGGATCCCGGGGGTTGTGTTGCTGCATTCCCCCTTTCCCCATAAGAACCTGCCTTGGGAGTTTTACTCCCGAGGAGTTTGAGAACCCCTGGATTATGCTCTTAGATCCCACAGCTCAATCCTGTGCATGTCTGCTTAGAAGTGGAACTTACTCGCAGGTACACTTGCATAAGATTGCAGCCTTAGTAACACTTTTGCTACCCATCATATACTACTCTTCAGAAAAAAAAAATTAGCTAGGCTTTCATTTGTGAAGATGTACTTTTTATATTTGTTATGTCTTCTTACATCTTTTCTATAGTTATTTGTTTACTTCATTTTTATGAGTTGGAGCCCACCTATGACTTCACAATTATGTGGGTTACGAATATATATGAATAAATTATGGTTTCCTTAGAAGGAAAGGGTAGCCTGTATTTGTACTCTAACACATGTTTTAGCAAGACAACCAATCATGATTTAGACACTTGGAGAGATGAAAAATATCCCTCAGAACATTTCTTTCAGATGATATAAAAGACTATGGCATCTAACATTAAGTGAATAGGCTGGAGGCGATTTACAGATTGGCTTAATTTCCATCTTTCATTGCAGTAATGAGGAATAATCCTTCTCTTCTTTCCCCTCCTCTAGCATTTATGTATACAAGAAGACAAAGTATAGTCATTGCCCCATGATGCTCTGCTTGCACTTTATACCAGTTCTGCCCAATGTTGCATATACGTAACAGCGATCAATGTGTACACCTGTGGGCTGGACAGAAATGGGAAATCTCAAAGGCTATACACACTTATATGGGAGTAAGTCCCATATAACACAATGGGCCTTACTTTTGGGTAGGCACATATAGGCTTGGTCTTGAAGAGATCATGTCAACTATGCATTTGATTATGATTCTGAAAGTACTTAATCCGGAGTAGGCTGGCTAAGGTTAGTAAGAGTTGATTAGCATTTAGCCAATCAACCAATTACATTTTGTGGCTTGAAGGCAATTATAATTGTTGGCGATTCCAAACTCCTTTTCCTCTTTCCCCATTGCCACTCTTGCCCTCTGTTTATAAGGTGCTACAATGCTTATTCATTATGCACTACAATGGCTATGCTATAATGATTTAACCCCATAGTTCCCAAACTTTTGCCTGCTGTGACCTATCTAAACCTCTGTAGTGTGTCGTGACCCTTCACTCAATGCTCTGCCACAAAGCCTTTGTGGGAGGCTACTTCTGGGGTTGTGCTGGGCCCACGACTCACTCCATTGGCCTCTACAGTCCCCAAAATACCTTGTGGAAGTGATTGGAAGCTACTTCCAGTTTGTCGAAAACTTCCAATTTACTTCTGGATTGCTTCCATGATTTCTGGTCACTTCTGTGAAGCATTTTGGGGCCTGCTGAGGCCAATGGAGTGAGCTGCAGGCCTAACAGGACCTGGAAGTAGCCTCTAGAGTTCCCAGAAAGGCTTTACCATGCATTCCCCAATAAATACAGCCGACAACAGGTATGGGATTAAATGGGCCACTTTATTAACTTACAACAAGCGCAACAAGGCAAATAGGAAACAATACCCAAACTAAGTGCGGGGTTCTAAATGGGGGAAACGGCCTAGCCGTCTACGTCCCCCAGTCTCATAGGGCGTCCACCCAACTCCAGGCGTAGCTCAATTGTTATTAAGCCCGCCTTTCACTGTCGCCCAAAGAGGGTAAGCCAGCCAAACTACTCTGCCTTCAGGTCACCCCTGCAAGGCCCCAAAGTTCAGACCAGGGGCTAGCCAGCCTGCCTTCTCGAGCCGGACAAGCATCCAAAGAGCGGTTCTGGTTCACCCCCTGCCCTTGCTGGCTTAGATTGGACGCCGGAGAATGTCTTCTGTCTACCCACCCCGCACTTCTACCGCCACAAGGGGAGGTCAGCCTAGCGCTTGGCCTTCCCTGCACCCAAAAAGAGGTTCAAGCCTTGTTGCAACTCTGAAAGAAAGCGCCCATAACCCATAGGAGAAAGGTGAACTCCATTGCCACGGTAAAGAGCAGTCTCCTCAAAACCAACACTGGGATGATGGATAGCCGCTCCACCAAGCTCCGTGACGACCCTGCCCAGGTAAGCGTTGACCCTTTTGCGTGCTACCTCAATTCTTTTAACACAACTCGCCCACCGCCAAACTCGCCTAGGCAGCATGTCAGACCACAGGATAGTGATCCCGGGAAACCGACGGACTAATGAGTCAAAATCCTTGCGGGCCTGGAGCCTCAAGGACATGGACGTCCTCTGACCCAGGTAATTTTCGCCCAAGTGTATCACGATTACTGCGGCAGGGGGTTGACAGCAATATACTCCAAAAAGGCCAGGAAAAATTGGCCCCAACACATACCTCTCTTGGCCAACCAATCAATGTGCGCAACATCACCCAGCGCCAGCTGAGAGCCGAAACTGGATGACATGGCATGCTTCCAAGCCTAAAAAACTATGGAGTGTCCGCAGATCAAGACCCTGGCTGAGCAGCTCTTTCGCGGACCTGTGGGAAAAAGAAGCACATCGTGAGATAAGCTCACTGGACAGGCCAAGAGAAAGGAGGAATCCTTCCTCCACGCTAACTGGGATTAAATGGGCCACTTTATTAACTTACAACAAGCGCAACAAGGCAAAATAGAAAACAATACCCAAACTAAGTGCGGGGTTCTAAATGGGGGAAACGGCCTAGCCGTCTACGTCCCCCAGTCTCATAGGGCATCCACCCAACTCCAGGCGTAGCTCAATTGTTATTAAGCCCGCCTTTCACTGTCGCCCAAAGAGGGTAAGCCAGCCAAACTACTCTGCCTTCAGGTCACCCCTGCAAGGCCCCAAAGTTCAGACCAGGGGCTAGCCAGCCTGCCTCCTCGAGCTGGACAAGCATCCAAAGAGCGGTTCTGGTAAATTATTCTTCAGTGGGATTTGAACCCCTAGCCTCTGGCTCCACAGACCTACAGTTTAACCACTGAGTCACCAGAGCTCTTAATTGGCCCAACACATACCCCTCTTGGCCAACCAGTCAATGTGTGCAACCTCACCCAGCACCAGCTGAGAGCCGAAACTGGATGACATGGCATGCTTCCGAGCCCAAAAAACTATGGAGTGTCTGCAGATCAAGACCCTGGCTGGGCAGCTCCTTCGCGGACCTGTTGGAAAAAGAAGCACATCGTGAGATAAGCTCACTGGACAGGCCAAGAGAAAGGAGGAATCCTTCCTCCGCTCTAATACTCACTCCCATGGCCAGTCACGGTCAGTGACCTGGTCTGCCTTACTAGGACACCCCACCTACCCATCACGCCGACACTGGCGCGGCAAACGCCCTCCAAGCGCTGCCAACAGAGCCTACGCAGCTGAGCCGGGTCTAGCGCCTGTGCGCTAGATCAGGCTCAGTCGTCCCGCCCCCCAGGGCCAGCTAGCCAATCAGCTGGCAGCAAAGCCCTGCTGCCGGCTGATAGGGGGATCAGCCTGGCAATCATTGCTAGCGTGCCCATACAGACACGCTAGCTGCCTTTGCAGCAGAGAATTGAGCATGGGGTCACACAACGCATTGCACTCTGGGTTGTGACTCACTGGTGGGTGTGACTCACTGGTGACTCACCTGTTCCTCTACTCACTGATTTCCCAATCTTCTGACTCGCCAGCTCAACTCTTTACCTACTTGGTTCTTGCTCTGCTTTGCCTTCTGCATCCCATTGTCTAATGATGCCCAGTCTTCTGCCTGCCCACTGGGCTTCATGGCCACCAGCCTAACACTGGGTGCCCAAAGATAGCAGTGTCATCAGAGTCAGTAAGGCTGAACACTGGCCAAGTAACCAACTTGGCTGGGCTGACACCTCAGTACTGGCAGTAGTATATGGACCCAGTAGTATATGGACCCACTCAGCAGGGGAGTGGGTGAGTGTACCATGGAGGACCTCAATAGAGGGCTTTGCCCCAGGGCCCCCCGAAACCTGGTGTTGACACTCTCAGGGCAAAACAATGTAGTTAGTGATCTGATCTACTTAAGTACTCTGTGCCTTTGCTCAATCCACCAGTCATACATTCAAAATCATTCCCCAGGTCTTTGGAACCCTAAGCTTTAATCACCATTGAGGTAAAGAGTGTGAATAGCTTGCTCTCATATTCCCACATGTCCAGGGCAAGAGAAAAAAATGGATTTGAATAATAAGAAGGAAATTTGAGGCTAGATATTTAAGGGTAGACAAACGATTTGTTCATACATGCTAACAATAAAAATCTTGATGCATTTTATCAGATTTCAGTGTCCATAGGTCAGTTTGGGATCCACAAGAAATGAAATGTAAAACTCCCATCTTCAGCTCAGTTTATAAGGCCCACATTTCCAATAACAAAAGTAGCAGTGACAGTGATGTATAGTTTTTTTTATGAAGCCTGATAACTGATGGATATGTGATCTTATAAATGCTTAGACAAACTAATGCACATAATTATATTTTCCATTTGAAGTCTATTGCTAGGCATTATAATACAATATCATTAGTTGAAATGGCCACAATGATACAGCCTGGGCAGTTTGTCATGGTAATTACAGGGTGATTATTTTTGACTGAAATAAAGATTTCAGTTTTAGTATGGTGGAGAGCATAATCACAAATTAGAAACTGCCTCAGAGTTAAACAAAAATATTGGGAGGGCTTTAAATATGGATTATAGTATTATGCTGAAACAATTTCTTTTAAAAGTAACGTGCACACATTTTGTTAAATATCTCTCTCTCTCTCTCTCTCTCTCTCTCTCTCTCTCACACACACACACACACACACACACACACACACACACACACACACACACACATTAGCTTTTAAAGAAGTCCTGCCAAGAGGGGTGACAATTATTTAATTAATAGTTCCGACGCTTAAAGGTTTTTAATGTATGGGAAAAATTTAGGCATACTAAGTAGGGTTGATGTCATAATTTACATAACTGCTAAAATAGGCCTTTTTTGAAAAAAAAAATTGACACAAAATAGATCATTTGTCTTTTCTGTTTTCAGGATGGTTGATTAAAGTAGGCAGTGTCCTAACATCTGTATTGAAAACTATATTAATCAATTGATTAATCACGAGGCATTAATCAAAATCTTCCCTAAGTGTTTTAGTTTTGGAGCAGCTCTTAGTATTTTCTATCAGATTCCTTTTAAGGCTTCCATTATAAAGATTAAATTTGGGTGGTAAATATTGAAGGGGTTGAGGCGCATGTGCCTCTCCGCTTGAAGGTCACAGCCATAGCTCATTAGTGTTACTTTTAATGGGATAAGAAGCAAAAGTTTTTAATATGTGACTAAGGCAATTAATCAAGCGGGCAGTTGATTCTTCTTCCCATAAGTATTCTGTATATTTAGAATATGCAAAGAGATCTCCAGCTTCTAAGGATCCTGGAATTGCAAGTGTAATTTTTTTTTTAATTTACATTGTACAGGAAATGTATGGGCAACAGTGATCTGATCCCTGTGTAAGACAGCAGCATTTTTATATAGCTTTTTGCATTTGTTTTTTCTCTTATATTGAACCAGTTTAATGGGATTCCAAGTCAGGTGTCAATGGGATTTTAAGCAGTGGTGTAGCTAGCGCCTCTGGCACCCTGGGCACATAAATTTTTGGCACCCTTCCACATACCACCCCCCCCCCAGGCCTCAGAAGGCCTTCTGAGGCCTGGGGAGGCTGCGTGTGACCTACCTGCCTCAAGATCTGCTGTTGGGGTGCAGGTTGGCATCCCCACAAGGCAGTGTACCCCCTGCCCCCCCCCCAGCTACACACTGCATCTAAGGCGGTATTTGAGTCTTTCATCAAGGGCCAGTTCCAGGCTCTGGAGTTTCCTCAGCAACATGGCTTTGGCAGACTGCACCATCCTACTCCTCACAAAACTCCAGTCCAACCACCCCACTTTGCTGCCACGAAAGAGAAGGCAGGCAAGTCAGCCAAGATTAGCCATGCTAGTCTTCTTTCTGGATGGCATGGTGGGGAGGACAACTCCAGGCTCTGCCAGCTCATTTGCCCACTCTCTGTCTCTGGACAGCATAGTAGGGAGGACTGGGCTCACTAGGTCCAATCTCAAGCACTTTGGTAGAACTTTGGTAGAGGCAGAACACAGACGTGCACACAGCCAGAGGTGGATGCTCATGGAAGGATCAGTCACATCACCTTTTGGTTACTCACTCACTTGCGCTTATCTTCTAGGCAACAAAGTGATGGAGACTGGCCCCAGTCAGTGAGTCAGTTTTCTGTTTTGTACCTGCCAAAGAAAGTAAGCAGGTGAGCAAGCAAAAGTGTTGTCTACAGTACTTCTGACAGAAGCAGTCATAGTTTTCATTTCATTGGTTGCTCTGGGGAGTACCTCTGGGCCCACCCTTTGCCACCCCTCCTCCTTTGCCACTCAAAGAGATATGGTGAAAGATAGGCATAGCGGGGCCTAGGAGAGGGGGGTAAATGGGGTAATTTGTACCCGGGTCCAGGGTCCAAAGGGGGACCCAGAAATTTCCTGGGATCTTATGTTTTCCTGTCTACTCAGACCTGTTGCCTGCACGGGATGCTGGGGACACTACTGATGCCACATAGGTTGGTAGACCTGGGCTCCAAAGACTTCTCCAGCTCTCTTTACCCTCCCCCTCCCCTGTTTCACCCCTCCCTGCCCCTGTTCTTCTTGCCTGTCACCACCTTCCCTAGCTCTGTTTCACCCCTCCCTCTTTGCATAGGGGTCCAAAAGAAACTTTGAACCCCCTGATAAAATTCCTCTCAGAGGCCCTGAGGCATAGCCTCGTAGGCATCACTTGTCCCGTGTTCTCCCCTACTCAAGGGAGTGAGGGCAGTTTTGTGCAATGTATAACACAGAGACCTGCCCATGCAATAGAATCCAAACCTCTCAGGGGCTTCGCAGAATCAGCTGGTCAGCAGTTGGGACTGGTGGACTCTCTTGAGGCTCTGGGGTCTTGGCAGCTGCCGCATGGTGTCAGCTCTTAATGCCAGCTCTGTGCACATTTTTTCTCTTCATGACAAGCACAGGTAAAACTTCTGAGTGGAAAAAAGTCCTGTGTTAAATAAGTTCATTCTAGCGTTGACTTTGATTCAAAGCAATCACAGGTGGTGTATGCAACCAAGGCCCATATCCTAACCAACTTTCCCATACTGACACTGCAGTTGGAGGCCTCCTCAAGGTAAGGGAAGGTTTGTTCCCTTACCTTGGAGCTGCATTGCCCTTACCTTGGTGGTGGAGCATTGCTTAGGACTGTGCCCTAAGATGATTAAATGGTGATTTCAGTACTTGAGCTTCATAGTGTTGGTTTTCTCTTCCCTCATGAAGTTTCTACATATTTTCTAGCCTGAAACATTAAATACGTGCACTCAAGTCAACTGTATTTTGGGACTCAGCAATTACAATTTCATTTAATTGCACTGAGGGTCAAACTACATGATTGCTTAAATGTGTGCCTGTAAAACCAGAAGTGTTTCTTTGTTCACAAAACAAAAAACAAAAACTCACCACAAGGGGGCAGAATCTTGTTATGGACTGGAAAGAGGGAGAGTAAACACCCTTTGAGCAATTCCCTTGCCTGATAGTGACCCCCCCCCCCAAACAGACTATGTGCTCCAGAGCTGCTTCAGCAACAAATACAAATTGTAGGAGATTGTTTAAGGTGGGGAAACGGTTTCATGGAAAGGATAAACCCTTCTGTCTCCATGCTCTGCAGTCCTGATCAGAATCAGCCCCCCAGGTGGTTGCTTCTTGCAAAAGAAGGAGTGTTCCTGGTTTTTAAGACACTACCTAGACATGTATTTTGGTTCTTTGGTTTTGAAATGAACAACAAGCGTTCCACATGCATTGATATTTCTGATATCCCAATATTTGCAACATTCTCAAAGTATGTTGAGATTCACTGCTGGCCCATGGGCTTCTTTAGCAGGGGTGGGGGTGAAGGGGATAAAGGAAATCAAGAGGCATACCCATTCCTATCAGCTGGACTTCACAAGAGGAACACACATCCTGCCTGTGGAATCACCAGGACCCAGACAGAAGCACGTGGATCCAGCATATGTTGGGAGACATTGTCATGCTTCCCGACACCACCAGTGACTGCAATGAGGCCATCAGCACACTCATTGGCAGCCACTTGCACTTGCTGGCGGCAAAGTTACTATCCACCATGCTGGTTAAGGTAGTGATGGGGTGCGCTTGGGAGGGACAGAGGAAGGAGTGGGGTATTCTGGGTGGCGAGGAGGAGGAACCAGGGCAGGGAGGAGCCAGGAGAGGTGGAGCTGGTCGCAATGACGTACCAGATCTTATCCCCTCCTTTTAAACCTTTCCCTTTCCTTTTTTCTCCTCAGACATACACCACCAAAATAGGTGGCCTATATCTGAGGAGACGAATTGGTAATCAGGTAGCCTACTAGATGGTAACTACAGAATATTTTTACTTACCACCTGCAGGCTGTTGGATAACTCCCCCCCCCCCCAGCATAAGATGCAGTGTGCACACTTTTGGCATGGCTGCATTGACCCTTATATGGTGGGGGTCAGGACTGGGGCCTAAGCATACTAAAAGAATTCATCTGCAGATATGAAAATATTATACATCTCCAGGCCAACACTTGGAATTTTAGGGATAATTGCAACTCCACATTCTTAGCCCACCCCTTGATTTATAGTTATCATTTCATCCCAACCATGCAATGTTGATGCAGACTAAACCTGAGCTGCACACTCACTGAAATGAAAGTACCCTGCCATGTTTGGTTTGTGGCTTAGCCTTTTATCCACATAGGAGATATGTTTACCATGTTCTAGAACTGTGATCAAATCTACATATGCTCTAGTGCAACTGTTCTCAAATTTTCTGGGAGTTTGAGAATAGTGATAAGTCTTTGGGGGGAAGGAGGATGTTGTTACACAGTCACCAGGATTGCACCGCCACCGGTGATAGAGGGGCTTTTGTTTTACTTACCTCTGAATGCGCTTCCCTCCTGGGCATGCAGAAAGCTGTGCGGACTATAATTGCAACCCAGAAGTAGATCATTATCATATTTTTTCAGGGTTCTGAGGTGCGGGGAGCCCTGCAGAGGGGTAGATGGAGCTCCCCACACCCCTTGGAGGCTGACACAGACAGAGGTAAGTGAAACAAAAGCTCCTTTGCCCCTGGTGGTGGTGCAATCCTGGCGATCACATCACCACCATCACCCACCCTACCTCTTAAGGGGGCAAAGGCAGGGCTACTTGGCTGGTGGGTTGCAACCCACCAGTTTGAGAACCACTGCTCTTATGGATACATGAGGCTCTTGTTCAAACTGCTCCGGTGGATATATGAGGCTCTTGTTCAAACACCATTTCCTTCAGAGCAGTTCTGCATACACATCTCTATGCATGCATGGAGTGAACTGAAGATATCCTTGCAGGTATGGGAATTCTGTGTGTGCACTGGAGATCTGTGGGTCCAGGCAAGAATTTGATTGGTACAACAGATTGCAATCTAACAAACTGGATAAGCATGTGCAAGTGGGGTTTCCTTTTGTCGGTTATGTGCTGGTGAAGAGTCTCCTGTGTATGCTGAAGGAGCACAAACAGCCATAATTAGCAATGGAAACTGTGGTTCCGGATCATGATCACAGAATCAAGGTCTTCCCATCCCAACAGTGTAGAGTCACATCATTCTGTGGGCCTCTTTCATACAGGACAGTCAGTTCTGCTGTGTAATTTCACGAAGACATGTGACGGAATTGCCAGAGGGTCTATCGAGACAAGGCAGAAGAGCTTCCATTGAGTAAAATCAGCCCTTAATACTTACACTACAGAGAAAACATTCAAAGTGGCTTTCCTAATGTGATTACTGAAGCCAATTGCTACTGGTTTGCACTACATACTGGTGGAGTTATAAAAAGTCTCTTTGATGTGCAGCGTCTCGAGATGCTGCATTAAAGCAGTAGGGCTACTTTCTATTTAACTCTATTAGCATGCTCTGGAAATTATTAAGCTTTTAAAAATGAGGCTTGGATTTCTTGTCATATAATTACATGAAAAAAAGAAACATATGTTGTAAAGCCTTAGAATAATCAAGAGTACCTATTTGGAAAAAAAATAAAACAACAGAGAGAGAGAGAGAGAGAGAGAGAGAGAGTCTGCCTCTGTTGTTGCTCCACAGCTGAGCTCTGTTTTCGGTTTGCTATTGATGATGAAGGTTGGTTGCCTTCAGCAGGGAAGGAAATGCAATCTGCATAATTCCCATTAGTTCTTCATCACGCAAATATATACTGGTAATAATTCTGTAGTGGGTTAGTTTGTGGCTAATCATCTTTGTACTTAGCAGCAGGTGCTGTGGCAGTGTTGGAGGAAAGTATCATTCATTGTGGAAATTACAGTGGGAGAATTTGTCTGCCGAACACCATTTAGTTATTTGATTTTTCTCTGTAAACCGCTTTGTGAACTTTTAGTTGGAAAGCGGTATATAAATACTGTTAATAAATAATAATAATAAACACCTTCCCTTTTAAAAAAAAAATAAAATTATACGTAATATTTCCATCAGTTCAGCTCATAAAGGTCACAAAAGTGACTACTGACATGTTGCCTTGCTGATTTTATTACAGAGAGTTTGGCATGCAAGCATAGCAGGCACAGGAGAAGACGTGTGGGTTGCTCATGTCCCAATTCCATTCCTTGCCACATTATAGCATGCGATTGTGCCAATGGAGGCTGCAGTACATGCTGTTGGGGGGGGGGGGTTGGACAGCCTGCAGGAGATAAATAAAATTATTTTTTACTTACCCCCCCCCCCTCCGGTAGGTTGCCCAATCATCTGTGGGTCTCCTTGGATTTACACCAGCCATTTTGTTGGCATACATCTGAGGAGAGAAACAGGGTGGGCCAAAAAAATGGGAGATAGGATACAGTGTGCCTGACTGCTGCCAAGTTCCTCCTCCCAGGCCACTCCCCACCGCCTGCCTTTTCAGATCCACCTTGGAATGTTCCCAAACTGCCCCCCACCCCTCCTATCAACTTACCAGCGCCACTGGACTCTCCTGGAGCTGCTGCTGCACATGTTACATCTCTTATAGCACAAGCGTGGCAGCAAGTAGGCAATCCATCAATCTCTCTCCAGGCACTTAGAAAGGCTTCACTCTGAGGCAAGCAATCCGTCTCTTCACTTTGCTCAGAAAAGAATGCAAAGAGAAGTGATGATCACTTCTGCTTTGCATTTTCACGTACTCCAGGGGGAAGGGAGGGGTCACTTGCCTAGGAGTGAAGCCTTTCTAACTGCCTGGAGACAGAGAGAGAGAAATTGATTATCTGATTGCTGCCAGCTCTCCCCCATTACAATGGTATGTCAAAAAAGAACACTTTTCCTTTAATTTATAAAAACTGTGGGTGAAAAATCCAAATCCATTGACTTAGTCCAGACCAAGAACAGGAGAAAGCAATACATGGGAGAGAGGAACACTATGTTGAGTCGATTCTACTCATCTGCATTGTGCACTTCTTTCTCAATATGGCTTTTGGTTCCAGAGCTAGAACAAGCATTACTGGAAGGTACTGATGACCAAGAGCTATTGGGATGGCCTTCTGATCCCCGAGAACGTTTCTGTGCCACTGACTGTGCATGGTGGTGTAGGAGTGATTCTCTTGGGGCTCAGCTAGATAGAAGGGGACACACAGAGGACAGTTTGTGGAAAGGCTCCCAAGACATGAAGCTGGCCCTGAATGATTCCTTAAGGCCGCAATCCTAACCAATTTTCCAGCACTGACACAAGGGGAATGCAACTCCGAGGTAAGGGAACAAACGTTGCCCTACCTCGAGGAGGCCTCTGTGACTACCCCTCAACTGCAGGATGCAGCACATGCCCCACTGGCACAGCTATGCCAGTGCTGGAAAGTTGGTTAGGATTGTGCCCTAAATTGCCAGAGAGTTTAGCTAGGCATCAGATCTGGTTCAGTATGGAAGGTTTTTGAGATCTGGTACAAACATTTACCTGATGGTTGAAGAAAGTTCTTCTAAATGAAGAGCACTGTCCTTTTTGATGTGTTCAGGGTGCCAGTGGATCATGTGAGGAGATGGTACAATCTGTGCCTGATGACCTGTTCAGCATTATACTTCCCCTGTGAGTGCATGTGTGCATGTGTAAGATAAAAAATGTACCTCATTAAAGAGATACAAACATTTGGGTGATTTGCCTAGATACAGTGATGTCATTTTGTCCTCTTTCCAGATCAGTGTCTCACTAGGCATGAGGCCATACATCGGTGGTAGAGCACCTGCTTTATATGCAGAAGACCCCAGGTCAGTTCCTCACATGTCTTGGCAAGTCTGACAAACTTCCCTGTCTAAAAATCAGGAGAACTTCTGCCAGTCAGGGTAGACCAATGTTTCTCAAACTGTGGGTCAGGATCTACTAGGTGGGTCTTGAGCCAATTTCAGGTGTGTCCCCATTCATTTCAATATTTTATTTTTAATATATTAGACTTGATGCTACCATGGTATGTGACAGCATTTGGGAACTTACTCCTGGGTAAGTGTGGGTAGAATTGCAGCCTAGGATTGCAAAAAAATTTTCCTGCTTGATTATGTCATTTCCAGTCATGACATCACTTCCAGTAGGTCCTGACAAATTCTCATTCTAAAAAGTGGGTCCTGGTGCTAAAGGTTTGAGAACCACTGGGGTAGACAGTACTGAACTGGATGGATCAATGGTCTAACTCAGTGTACAGCAGCTTTGTATATTTACCTTTTTCTTATTGGATCATTTTTCTTTTAAAATTTGTTTATAATGTTAAGGTTAAAAAACATTTTAAAATGTTGGATCTTTTTAAAACATTGAAAATGTTTTTAAATCAAGAGTGATAAACAAATCCCTCCCACCCAACAAATTATGTTGGCTATGAGTGGAAGGTGGGATAGTTGAACTACAGAAAAGTTAATCCAAGTGGAGTCTTGGCTTCCATTTTTTTTGCATTAAATGTAGGGATATTTAGGAGTGGAAATAACACAAATTGTGTTCTTAAAAAATTAAAACTTCCACTCACAATTGTTTGCATGCGTGCACAATGTTCAAAAGAGTTCCAAGGCCATATAAGGGACAAACGGCAAATGTACCATAAAACTACAATATTTTCCTTAGATAATTTATTCTGCAGATGCCACATTGTGCTTTTCTATAAAAATAATATCACAGGTTATTTAAGACCTTAGGGAGGCTGAGGAGAAAATGTGAAAGCAAAGATGTGCACTGGATCTCTAAACTGTGATATCTTCTTGGTTTTGGGATGTGCATTTGTTTCGAAACAAATAGAATATCAAACCGAATTGGGCCCACTTGGTTCAATTTTCATTCATCATGAAACAAATGCCTATGGGGCTTCAATGAGCCAAACAGCAAATGGACCATTTGATTCATTCAGGTCCATTTGTTTTCATAACAAAGGGGGAGGGGGCTGACCTCATAGGGCAGCAGAGTGGCTGACATTTTTGTTTAAAAATTATTCTTTAAAGTGTAAAAGGAGCAGCAGAGCAACTCCAACTGCTGCCTCCTGTGGTTTCCACCCCCCCCCCCAAAATGCTCTGTTGCAACAATCTGGAGCACTGTGGAGCATTGTGGGAAAGAGCATGTCAGTTACTAAGAAACAGCCATTGGGAAGGGAAGGGCTATGACACTCCTTTCACTCTTAAAAACAGGAGAAAGGAGAAAAAAGGATGCCCTGCTGTGCTACCAGGTAAGGACCCCCCCCCCCCCATTCAGCGCTTGTTCTACAAAATGAGTGGGGCATGCTCAAATTCAGGGAATTCAGCTGAAATGAATGTACTTTGATTGACTGATGGATGGCAGCCCAATCCTATCTAGTGCTGGCACAACGGTGCTCATGGCCCATGCTGTATCCAATGCTAAGATTGAGCAGGCTGGAGGTATCCTCAGGGTATTCCATTTCAAACCCCAGTCTGCCCAGTGGGGTTACTTGGATCTGCAACCAGCAAAGTTGCAAGTCCAAGAAGCCGTGTGTCAGAAAAGGCTTGGGAGGGGGAATAGGACATTGTGGAGGCCTCCTCCACAATCCCACCCCCTCCTAGGCCTAATCTGTCCCCCTTGCCACCTTCCCCCACCCTGAAACACCCTTTCCCACCCTTCCTCTGCCCATACGCTGCTTGGAGCAATTCCTACCTGCACCAGGAGGCGCAGCTCTGGATCCACTGCTGGCGGGACAGTGCAGACCATTCCACCTGCGCTCCTCACTTCCAAAGTGATGCAAATGTGCTTTATGGCACATTTGCGACACCTTAAGCTGACACCGGAGCTAGGGCTGACTAGGATTGTGCCGTGAATGAATGAATGAACGAACAGGGACTTAGAACAACAACAACGGATGGGGTACTAACATGAAAAAAACTTTCTTACTCATGCCATGAAGTAGAGAGAAGCCACAAAAGCACTAAGAATTCACTCCAAAGGCCTAACTCGTTGCAGAATGAATAGCTGCTACCAAACCACATCTCCTTGATACCTCTTCCTGGTGAAGTCTAGTAAAAGAAGGCATGATGTGTCATCATGTTCAGTGGCTACCTGAACTGAAGGCAAACCTTTTCCTTTCCTTGTTTCTTAGGCTTACCTTGTGGAGTCCAACTTTGATCAAGAAAATGAGAAGTACCACCAAAATGCTGTTGGTCAACCTCTGAGTGAGCTGTCACTGCTAAGAAGGTGGTTGAGAACTAAAAATGATGATATCATGTATAGGGGACATGCCTGTGGTAGACCTAGGTCAGGGGCAGCTTCATGTTCCCTTGCAGCATCTAGTTAGGCCCATTAATAACATACCTAGGGCAGGGGAGGGGGAAGCAAGACAATCCAGTTTATGGGCAAGAACAGGAGGAATATTGGTACAATGGGAGAGAAGGAGAGCTGAGTGTTGGTGATGTGTTGTATTCCATATGCCCTAGAAATCCCTGATATATGCAAGTGTTAAACATAGCCATACTCACATAGATCTATACCCAGTGCAAATATTTGCACAATGAGTAACTGAAATAGTCCAAGAGGATAATGTTAGGGAGGGGGTAATGTAATGAATCTTAGATGCCTTTTGCGTCTAAGGGCATAATCCTAACTCCTTCTGTCAGTGCTTTTCAGCACTGGCATAGCGGTGCCAATGGGACGTGTGCTGCATCCTGCAGTTGGGTGTCACTCATGGAGGCCTCCTCAAAGGAAGGGAATGTTTGTTCCCTTACCTCAGAGGTGCATTTACCTTATGTCAGTGCTGGGAAGCACAGACGTAAGGGGTTAGGATTATGCCCTAAGTCAGTTGCACCTAAGTTGCACCTTAAGTTAGTGCATGGAACTAGGAGGTTCATTAATACTAATGCCGGTTCTTTCTCTCATGTATGTGGGCTCATTCCCTGCACCCCCATGCAGGGAGATTTGTGCTAGCTGGTCCAGAAGAGCACATTAAGAAAATGTGAGAGTCCAGAAGAGGCATTGCCGCGAGATGTCAGGCTGTTTGTCGCAGCTTTGATTTATAGAGCTACTTTTAATTTGCATGTAGGTTATTATGTAATTATTAAGTTAGCCTCACATCTAGCCTTTCTCATCAAGATAACGCAGGCACAGCTTCGGAGCCAACTTTAAGGGAGATTGACACATCTGAGGGCTGCGTCTGCATTGACTGTTCGATATTAAAGACAGTCAGTGTATTTTAGAAATCCCTTCGGAGACCATGTTCCATTGAAAGCAGCCAAGGCGCTTTTGAAGAAACACATTAAGTGTCTCATACTCGGAACCTAAATATCAGGGGTACCATTTAGGTGGAGGCAGAAGGGACCTGCCTCCTCCTTTTTCAGACTACACAACATTAGTCCTCTGGGACAACTGTATTTTGAGCCATCTCTCTGGAAATACTGGGTGCCTATTATAAGTAATTCAATGGGCTTAGCTGTGAACAATAGTTGCCGAGGACAAATCTTGTTGCTTTAAAACAAAAAAGGTGATTCTGATAAACATTTATATCAGGGAGCTTAGGGAAAGAGGCAGCTGCCTTATACCCAAACAAACCATTGATCCATCCAGCCAAACTGTCTACTTTGACAGTTGATACTTCTCCAGGATTCCCAGCACAGGTCTTTCTCAACCATACCTTGCAATGCCCAAGACTGAACATGGGACCTTCTGCATGCTAAATGCATGCTCTGCCACCAAGCTATAGCCCATACAGCACCAGTGAAAAGTTTGCAGTGCACAAATCAGGATGTACTAATCCAACTTTTAATATTATGGTGAGGCAAGAGCTCAGTGTCACCCACCCCGACACGGAAGTAATTGGCACTGATGTGATGACATCACCACCAATTGCTTCTGGGTTCTGAGCTGCTGAAGTCACTTGGCAGGCTCAGACAGCAGGGGAAGGAGGTAGAGGTAGAGGAGGACAAGGCAGTGGGTGCTGTGGGGTTTTTTTGATGCCCCTGCTGTGCTGTTCCATTTTCTCCTCCAAAGAAAAAGCTGGAATGGCACAGCAGGGACCTAGAAAAGCCACTGAAGCTGGAGGACGCAGTGGGTGGTGGGGCTTTTTGAGGGCCATCAAAACAGGCCTCTCAGGGGTACATGCAGCCCTGGAATGCCTGGGTACAAATGAATTAAACTTTTTGAATGGTACAAAATGTTGGTAGAAGATCTGGGCAGCACCGAAGTAGCAGGACAGTTAGTGACACTGCAGTGGCTACTAATAACCCATTATACCAGCTCATTAATTTGCTGGTGCAATAAGTCTTAGCTAGAGCAGCTTGTGTCTGCGAACTTTTTTTGTTTTTTGCCAATTTTTATTTTGTAGGGTCATTCCTCATCCATTCAAACACACCAACTGTTCCAGTCCCAGAATTGTGTGCTTACAGTAAGAGACCTTCTAAAAATTGCAGTATATTTTAGATGCCATGTTTCTGCCTGGAATGCCTTTTTTTTTTTTTTGCCCCCCAAAGGAGAGGAAATCCAAATTACCAGTCCTGAAACTGATGGTTTTAAATGGGAAAATGAATACTGCCATCATAATGGTACTTCAAGTGTCATGACGATGATAGATCGGTTGCATTTGTTATCACTGCTCCCTGACTGCTGTTCTTTATTGGCATGTACCTCAATTGTTCAGACAATGCAACATCAGAACACTGCTGTCATATTTTTGTTGTTGCAAGAAAAAGCCTACATTTGACCCTTCTTTGTTAGCCTGACACTACTTGAATCCAGCTTCAGTTCCTGACAATCTTACGAAACCCTTTGAGACTTCGCAAGTTAATTATTGCCAAGTGAATTTTTAATTTGCTCCTCAGATTACATGGGGAAGGCAATCATTCCAGGGAAGTTTGTTTTAGAAAGTGGCACTAGAGGGAGCTAAGTAATTGTATCATTTGTGTCGAAGGGGGGGAAAAAAATGAGAACATTCATTTTAAAACTTGCATTTTTCCCCCCTTCCTGAACCTGCTGATTTTACAAATATGGCAGCTATGCCTCAGCAAATTATAAGCAATAATGAATTGGTTAATTTTCTGTAGTGAAAACTGCTAAGCCAAGATTATTAAATTACTGTATTTCTACTTAGAGAAAGTAGCAACCCGTCAGTAAATTAGGATTTCTAGCACTCTTTGGGGAGAGAGAATTTTTTTTACTATTATCCTTGTTTATCATTATTTTGGTCTAAACAGAATTAAAGTGCTTATTGTTACTTTCTCAAGACATAAGTTTTTGCTCCAGAAATAATTGCTGAACAGTTGGCTGCACTGAATACAGGAGTCCTAAGAGGCAAACTGGTTATTTTTATTGCAGCCAATAGAGATACTGTAAATTCACCCAAAGATGATAAACCCTATTTTAATACCAAAATCCAGTTGTCCAGTTCAACAGTTACTAATCTGGATTCTTCATTGACTGTTTTCATTGAAGTGTGAGGCCATGAATCAAAGTTTTGCGTAGTGCCAATGTCCCCCAGACCTCTGAACAAAGAGAGGATGGCCTGCTCTTTTCAACACCAGCATGCCCAAAACAGAACTTCTGGGAAGAGCCCTTCTTGATTGGTCCAGACTAGTCCAACAGCAGCAAAGCAGATCAGTGGCGGATCTTTCCTGCCCCACACCCCAAGGCAAAGGTCCGCAATGGCAACGTCACATTTGCTGATCAACAATTCATCGGTTTACAACTACAGGGGGTCCTATGTATAGAAATGCCCCCTGGTACTAGGATATTTGAATCCCAGACAATGGGATACGGCCTGGTCAAATGTGTCCCAGTCATTGTTGTCCCTGAACATTTGTGTCTGGATTTTTTTGTGTCCTGGTTATTTCTAATTATAAATATACATATACTGGGACATAAAAGTAGGAGAAAAAAAAAAAAAAAAGAACAGGCATGAATGTCCAATACTTTTGCTTTTTGACTAGAACACAGTTGTCCAGGATACAGTGGTCCTGCCCAGTGGCATAGCTAAGCCATTTGCTGCCCAGTGCAAAGAACATTTTGTAGGCCCCCCCCAGCAATGAAATCAAATTTAATTAATTAAATTGGGTCCTTTTTATTAACTAAAGTGAGTGAGAAATGTTAGTTAATATTTTGAAAAAGTAAGCATTTGTTGAAAGTTAGGATTGGGCCATAAGTAGTATGAATTAAAACTAAGTTGAGTTATTTATTTATTTACCTGTTTAATTTTTCATCCCACTCTCTTCTGAGGGGCATCCAAAATGGCTTACAACAACTTGAACATATATATGTCTAAAATTAAACTGGAAAATTGTATGGGAACCACGGAAGATCTGGCGAGGAGATAGAGTGTGGTGTCTGCAGTGGCCCCTTTAAGGGTTAAGGCCTGGCCTTTCTGCAAGAGATGTGCTGCACAGCTGCAGCCACTAGAGGCAAGGAGATCCCTTAGGATATAAGGAGCACCTGAGATAGAAAGGATTGTGGGTTGTAGGAGAGGTAACTAACATCTGTCCTTAGACTGTGACCTGGCATATTGTTTCTGGACTCTGATTTGGCACCTTGCATTGACTAACTGGCTTACCTGGACTTTGACCTTGGACTGTGATTTGGCAATCTGCATTTATTGGACTGGGACCTGACTCTGATGTGTGCTTACTTCCCTTGTGAGTTAACAAAGGGAAACTAACCAGCCTTAAGCGGGCAAGATACCCAGTGGGGAGGAGCTGTGACACAACAAAAATGCAATGTAAAAAAGCAGCAAACAATCACAGGCATAAAGGATGAATACATAAGCACATAAAATACAATATATCATAAAACCATCAATAAAGGTAGCAGGTGTCAGGTGCTAGAGAAGACTAAGGCTTGCTGAAATAGAAAAGTTCTTAGCAATCACTGGAGGCTTCTAAAAACGGAGGAAACCAAAGGCGCCCTCTTTCAAACCACCACCCCTCTTACTGCCACAAATCTAAAAGGCATATCTAATTTAGAGCCCAATCCTGTGCCTATCTACTCAGAAGTAAGTCCCATTATAGTCAATGGAGCTTACTCCCTGGAAAGTGTGCATATACAGTTTGAGAGGTGCAGGTAGCTGGAGAAAATCATGAGCCAGCAGTTTACCTTCAGGAACTGGAATAAAATAGGGATAGATGAATTACAAATAAATGATGAGATGATGATTATTACTAAGAGGCCAGGCCAGGCCTGCTCTGAGTGCCAGGTACTGCTCAGAGCTCCTACTGCAGCTTGCCTTGCCTTGTGTGCTCTCCTCTTCAGGTTCCTGTGCAGGGAACTCATCACAGCCAGCCAGCCAACTGAGAGCCCAATCCTAGGCATGACTACTTGGAAGTCAGTCCCATTATAGTCAATGGGGCTTACTCCCAGGAAAGTGTGCATATGACTGCAACCCTGGTGAGCAACTTAGATTGGGCTGTAGTTCTAGGCACACACTGGCTAAACTTTTGCCCCCCTCCCTCGTGCTGGTCCCAGCGCCGAGTGTCTGGTTGCCAGCGCTTCCCTCCCGCCTGACAATGCTTGGAGGGGAAGAGCGTGGCGCCCAAGCCCACCGTAACTGGCACTGCGAGATAGCAGCCGGGAAGGCGAGGGGAGAATGGAAGAGGAGCAACATCAAGCAGTTTCCTCTTGGCTGCTAGTCAGCGCCTGCAGTGGAACCTAGGCTACAGTCCTATGCAGTTTCCTGGGAGTAAGCCCCATTGACTATAATGGGACTTACTTCTGAGTAGACATGCCTGGGCTGGGCTCTCAGGATCCTCTCCTGGCCCCACTTTCCTGGGAGTAAGCCCCATTGACTATAATGGGACTTACTTCTGAGTAGACATGCCTAGGGCTGGGCTTCTCTCCTCTCTCCTGTGTGCCTGACTGGAGCTAAATTGTTGCCCTGCCCCCTGCAGGCAGCAGAGATCGATCTTCTTGATGGACATCACAGGATTCGCTGGGGGCAAGCAGCAGACCACACAGTCCCCAGCTGCTGCCGCCACCATCTCAGCTGCTGGGCTAGCTGCCCCACCCCACCCTGCACCTGTAGCCCAATCTAAGTTGCTGGGGGTGGGAGATGGCAGCGAGGAGTAAGTCAACTATTGCCCCCCCATCTCCTGCTGTGTGCCTGCAGCAGCCTCTCTCCTCCTGTGTATGCCTTGCAGTAGCCCGATAGTCATGTGGGCATTGTTGCCTGTGCGTTGTA
Organism: Tiliqua scincoides; assembly: GCF_035046505.1. Classification (NCBI taxonomy): domain Eukaryota; kingdom Metazoa; phylum Chordata; class Lepidosauria; order Squamata; family Scincidae; genus Tiliqua; species Tiliqua scincoides. The sequence goes on along the minus strand of NC_089821.1, from coordinate 92,875,105 downwards.
GCCCCCCCCTCCACCCTGTAGCCTGTGCATTATAGCCCCTCCCACCCTGTAGCCTGGTGCATTTGCTACTCCCTACACCTCCTTAGCTATGCTATTGGTCCTGTCAATAGTCTTTTCCCCTTTAGGTGTGGGTACCTACCCTGGAGAAGATAGCTAACCTGTCCAGACTACCTTGGGTGACACTATCCTAACTCCAAACTGAGGTGGTCTCTTGAAGGCCCTAGCTTTTCAGTGCCAACCCCTGGAAAGGGTGTCAAAGGAGCCAGATTGCTCAGCCTTCCCCAAGCCAGATAGCCTTTGAGGTCGATATCACATTTCAAGCCCAATTGATCACTAGCCTGTATATCCAAGCCAGACAGCCTCTTGAGACCAGTTCTGACTCTTGTTCACCTAAAGGTAGACATCAAAGTCCTACTCCTACTTCCTCTCCCACACCACACCTGCCAATCATGGCTACCCTGACTAAACACCACACCTTAAGGACTATCTGGATTTGGTGAAAAAAACTCCATACCAACAGCCAATCAGGTGTCCTGGTCTCTAATGACAACCAGCTAATCCCAAGATATCATGACAGGTGGGTGGGCTGTGCCACAAGCTTCTCCAGGCTCAGAATGCTGAATGATGGAGGCAACATGCAAACTGCACATCACTGGCCCTGTTGTCAGCTTGCTCAGGTGCCCAACCTAACCCATGCTGCATGCAGGCTGGCCTAGGGCAAAGGGTGCCCCTGCCCACATCCATGGGAAAGGTGCAGTATTTGCTCACAAGTTCTACAACAGTTGAATTAGATGTTATGCAGAATGCTTAATGTGACTCAACGTATTCTTGGTGGTTGTTTTAAAATGATCCATGGGGAGGGGCACCAAATGGGACAGAACCATGGTGGGGAGTAGATGTGCTTTAGTACTTTGCCCCACCACAGTTCCAATCTTAATTGCACCTCCCATGCTAACCTAATTAGAATAAAAGCATTCACTAAAAATTAAAGGAAGCTTTATTTCCTGATTACAGGGCCTAATCCTACCCAACTTTCCAGCTCCAATGCAGCCATGCTTAATGGAGTGCATCCTGAAGTGAAGGGACAGCCAAGGTGGGAAAATTTGTTCCCTTACCTTAGGATTGCATTGTGGCTGCACAAGTGCTGGAAAGTTGGATAGGTTTGGGCCCAAAATAGCACATGGAGGGTCTATAATCAGGATCAGAACCATGGCAGGATGTAGTAATTTCCTGCTCTCCACTGTTTTGGAGAACAAACATAGCATGTAGTTTGACACGAAGAAAATCCTGAGATTTATTTCATCCTTCAAACTCAATTTTTCTGTTTGATGTTCCAGTAATAACATAATAAGTCATAAATATCCTAACATTCTTCCCAAAATCAGATAAAGAAGTTCAAACAATTAATAAATTTGTCACAATAATCTCAAACACCTGGACAGGGTTAGATATCATTTGTCATCTCCTGGAATCTGTCATTAAATATTTGTTTACTTTGAAGGCTTGCTGTCAGTATGACTGTTTATTGTTCTCAAAAACACTCCTATTTCTGAGGTACATCTTCCCCTTGGAGATAATTATGTGCTTCCTTTGATTTTTGCTTTTCATTAAATGGATAGTAATTTTGTCAGCAGTAAAGCACTCTCATGAATTTTAAAAAAAATTATTTTAGTGGAAGGCAAAAGAGGGAAAGAGAATTAAAATAAGCTTTCCCATGTACCACCCTCTTCCTGGGTGTAGACTGGGTCAAAACGCTGGTATCATTTTATGATGAGAAGTGCTACAAAGCCTTTCACATGTCCAGATGTTTGTGTTAGAAACAAGGTGTGCTGAATAAGGGAGATGTCAGCCTATAGATTCCTAAATAGCATGTTATCTTGTTCACTGTTGTTCTAGGCTGAGGAAGGAGGCATCGAAAAGGGTTTTCTTCTAGCTCAGACTTGATGGTAGGTGAATCTTGCTGGGTTTAATTTTCCCTTGTACCAATGGTGTGCAAAGAGGGTGGCCAGGGGAGCGTCCCGTGCCCCATGAGCCAGGCTTGAGTGTCCAAGAGACCGCCTTAAGGTGATTAAACTTCTTTTTCAAGAAGAAAACATTTCTTTTAAACTTATTTTTAAGTGTTTGTTGATATTGATATTATTGATATTATTTTTAAGTGTTAATATATTGTTGTTATATATACAAAGTTACAAAATTAAGTATACAAATATAAATATGCAAACTTACAGTGCGTGTGTGTGCACAAAGTTCAAAGTTCAATAAAAGAAAATGTTAACTGTTTGCGCTTCTTCTCTGGTCATTAATATTCATTTCATGTCAAGACTATTACTGAAAATAATTTTGTCGTGGGGGAGGTGCCAAAAATTTATGGCCCCTCAGTGCCAAATGATCTTGATACCGCCATTGTCTTGCATCCTGTGAGTGGCCAAAGACCATGTGGAGACATAGAGGCAAATAAATGTTTCTTTTATTTATGTTAGTGTCTCACATTATCCCCTATGAATGTATTCAGACCTGCACCACTCTTTAATTGGCCCATGGCCAAGTGGATGTGTTAGGGCCAAAATGGAGCAGAGGATATTGGCAGAGCCCTCACCGCTGACACCTACCCTCTGCCAACTCTTGCCAAGGCCACTTGAGGCCTTGATCCCCTCCCCTTTCCACCCACTCTCAGTGGTGGGATAGGCTGAGTCCAGTGGCGAGACTCCAAAGCTGCTGCTGTTTTGCAGTGCTACTTCTAAAATGGCTGCTAGCAGTGCTCTGTGCATGTCACTGGAGACAGTTTTAAGACAGCAAAACAGTCTTTTGGTGTCATTAAAGCCAGCCCAGCCCTAGTTAAGATTGGGCCATTAGCACTTGTGAAATTCTGTAGCCACCATGTTGTCATCACAGTTAGAGTGGTAAAACCAGATTTGTAAAATCACATATATGGGAGGAAAGTTGGTTCAATGGGCCAATCCTATCCAGGCCAGCCCCCAGCAAAGTGTCTTCCTCTGGTGGTGACTGCCTTATGACAGTTGTAAAAAGTGCTCCGACAGTGCATGAACTTGTGTACTGCAGGACCACTAGTGGAGTGGCAGGAATGGCCTCTTGTACTCCAGTGAATTGTTGCAGGTTGGCTAATGAAGGTAGGCTGGCAGAGGAGGTAGGATGGGGCAGGAGGAGGAGGGCAGGGAAGACAGAATGGGGAAACGGGGTGGGCAGAACAGGGAGGCCATGGGGTGGATCGGGTACAGGAAGGGGGCAGGTTTGGGGGCAGCAGCAGCTACTGAATCCTATTTTTCTGGACCCAATCCTATGGCATGGGTTCATGCAGACCTGTTCCAGTGATTTTGATGACACAGGTCTGAGTGGACCCATCCACATCACAAAGGCTTACCCCCAGGTACAGGAACATTTGATACCCTACTCAGAGGAGAACTTCGGGGCTGCCCCTCTGCACGATGCAGTGGTTACCTTTTTTGGCACTGCTGTGTCAGTGGGGGGGGGGGTGGATGGGGGAAGATAGGATTGGGCTGTTTATTCATGTTAGTGGTCCTGAGCATAGAACTGGGATGGTAGCATTCCTTGTTTAATTAAGCAGAGCACAAAGGTGTAGTCTTGAATGTGTGGCCAAATAAAATATCTCTTCATGAAAGTATTCACCCAGTTTGACCACAATCTTTAAGATCATTGTTCTCAATGGTCAAGCACATTTATGTTGGTTTATGGCCTTCCTCTTCGTTTAGTTGGATTGTTTCTGTCCAGCCCCACTTGAATGCAGTGCAGAGTGTAACCACGGAAAGTGTCATTTCATTCTTTTCCTGCCTGTGAAAGGGGAAATCATTTGGCTTTCATTCTTTGCTATTCGTACTGACTCCTTTTGCAAAACCATTTGACTGTGTATAATAACTTTTTGAAGTGGTGTGTTTGAACCAATATCAAAGGAAATTGACCAAATGAACCACTCATGAACAAGTGAGTCATTATCAATTATGAACTCATCAGAATTCCATGGCAAGTAAACTGCAGTTTAAAATACGTTATTATGTTACCGCTTGATGTGTTGTGCAACGGATCAATTTCATATAAATATGAATAGTAATCGCTAATGAGATCTTCCCTGTTTAATTCAAACCAATCTGTGCCACCCTTGGAACAAGAGCAACCAGCATGTGGAATCTATGGTATCTTTCGCATTAATGTTTCAAAATTTTACACTTGCTGCAATGATCTTCGATGGCAGTTTTCATGCTTGGTAAGAATGTGAGAAGTTCACCTCTTTTCTAATGCACTTCAGCATAAAAATGTACACTTTAAACTGTGGCTCGCATTTGCAGTTGGTTTGTAATGCAGTCTAATCCCCTCTGTAGGCAAGGTTTTGAAATATAAATAGTAATGTATTTTCTGTAACATTTGGTGCAAACTGCCACATTGTTTCTATGGGCTTACCGTTTTCATATTTTGGGGGGTTCCTACATGTTGTGTTCTTGTACTTCAGGATACTTTGTGAGAGCAGAGATACTGCTGTATTCCAAAGTGTAACCACAATTTGGTAGCACTGTGCAGATTGAACTAGACTCAAAAACTCACCAAACGGGGGCTTCCCTTCTGGGCATGGACGATTTCAGTGTCACTGTTATTGGCACTATATGTGCTTATTAGGATGTGCAAAGTCTGTACATTTATTTGTGCAACTAGCTCCTGAGACACATACAAACACACAAGCACTTCCATAAGCACATCTCAAAGAAATATAAAGTAAATTGAATCAGATCCTAATAGCCCAATCTTATGGGGGGGGGGGAAGGATTGGGCTCTTAGGATCCAATTCAATTCTATATTTCTCTGAGATGTCCTTATGGAAGTGGTTGTGTGTGTGTGTGTGTGTGTGTGTGTGTGTGTGTGTCTCAGGAGCTAGTTGCACAAATTACCCCACCAGCGCAGCGGTGCTGAAATGGCTACTGCTGCATCTTGGGGGGGTGGGGAATCAGTTGCGGAGGTCTCTTCAATTGTTTCTTTATCTGGGAATAAACCTCCACAGCTGCTTTACAGCAGTCAGTGCCAGTGGAACGTGTCCCCACCTACCCCATTAGAATTGTAAGTTTTGTATCTTTTATAGAGCTGTAACCACATATATTCATACCTGGATAGATAGATGTTTTCCCCAAATAAAAAGTAAATTGAATTGGACCTAAAAAGATTTAGCATACATGTCTGCATGGGCAGACAAGTGGCCCCTCTCAGGAGTACATTTTCTGGGGCCACAGGAGGCTGGTGGGAGAAGTAGAGAGTGAGAATATTCCCTGGCAGGAATGTTCCTCTTCCCAGGTGCTTTAGAATAGTACCTACTTCTATGTGTGGATTTACATAACATACAGTGTTCAGATCAGCCTGCAATGAGCCAGAAACTCACCAAACTGGGGGTGGTGGTGATGGTGGTGGTTTCTGTTCTGGGCATGGGCATAACCTTCTGATTTGTTGCTGTAACTTGTCTCTTTTTGCTTTACAGTCCTTGACTGTAGCTGCTCATTGAAAAGGATGCTTTCATCATGACTTTAATGACATTTAGGGCACAACCCTAAGCCCTTCTGTTAGTGCTTTCCAGTACTGACTTAAGGGCAATGCAGCTCTGATGTAAGGGAACAAACATTCCATTACTTGGAGGAGGCCTCCATGAGTGACACCCAACTGCAGGACGCAGCACATGTCCCATTGGCACCACTATGCCAGTGTGGGAAAGCACTGACATAAGGGGTTAGGATTGCGCCCTTATAAGAACAGAAGTAGACAACTCTGCCTAACTTACTCCAGCATCTGCCTTATGCAAGGCTGCAGATTCCAGAGATCTGCTGTCCCACCAACATGTGCATATCGTCTGCTGTAATTCTGCACCCCTTTTTCTTGATACTTGTGTGTGCATATCTCACCTCTGCTGCCACCTCCATTGCCTCCTCCTTGGCTGAACAACTGTTTAAGGAAGAAGGCAAGCAGGCAAGGAGAGAGGAGCAGAAGCAACCAGAGCATCTCCTCTTACTTTTAGGTCTGTTCCTCCATTGCTGCCTCCTCCCCTTTCATCCCACCCAGCCATGTTCAAACAAACAAGCTGGGTGGAGCATGCTCGAAGTAGTTCCCAACATGCTTCACTCCATCTGTTTGTGAGAACAGTCAGGAACAAGTAGAAGGAGGAGGTGGGGAGGGGCAGATGGAACTAAAGGGAGAGAAAAGAGGAATGGGGACGCCTCCCTGCTTCTCCTTCTTTCCTGCCTGACCTTCTTGCTGAGCAGGCAAGAAAGAGAACAAGATGGAGTGATTTTATTTTGATCGTTCGTGGAAGTGAATGATCAGAACAAGATAAGGTTAGTATTCCTTCCTGCAGCATCATCTCCATGATTGCCTATTATGGCAAAAGCACTGGAAGAAGTAATGGGTGGAGGCCGCTCCAATCTGCCTGTTATTTGCTCACAATAGACAAGAAGAGGATTCGAGTGCCAGCCAAAGTGCCTGAGTGAGCTGCAGGCCAGAGGGGGCAGTGAGCAGATGCAGGCACAGGGCACCCCTCATCAGGGTTGGCACCCCCTCCAGCAGGGATGGGCAAATCCAGCGTGACTTGAGTTGAGTCCACAACTCTCCCCGCAATCAAACTCAAAAATGAGTCATAATGGGGGGCAGTTTCCAAGTCTCTGAGTCACCCTTTTGCAACTCAATAGGTCTCAAGTCACAAGTTGCCCCCTTTAAAAAGCCCGCCATGGAAAAAGACTACTGCCGGTGTGTGTGTGTGTGTGTGTTGGAGTTCTCTTTAACCATTCCATTACTGCCACATCCCATCTGTAAACAGGGCAGGAGAGGGTGGGACGGACTGCATGAGAGTGCGGACAGAAGCAGCAAGAGGGAGAAGGGTCATGTGCTGAAGCTGCAAGGCTTACCAGGATGACCCAGTACTTTGCAGCTCTACTTAGAAGTAGTCAAACTGCAGCCAGTTGTTCAATGAGGCTCCCTTCTCCCAAGTAACAATGGAGCCATGAGAAGGAAAGCATGATTATTATGAATTGCCTCTCCCCCCAGCTTTCCTGCCCCCTCCCCCTCCCTGGGCTTGTCCAGCTAATTTTAGGGCAAGAACCCACTTGGGCTCCTCCTCCTGCCCTACCTCAGCCAAAGAAAAGATCAAACCTTCCATCCTTCATCCAATGATCATTGAAGGAAAAGAGAGCTCACTCCCACCCACCCCCTGCTCCAATGCAAAAGCAAAACATTAACCACTTTCCCTGACTCCTGGCTGGAACTTCCCTGCTGCTCACCTGGTCTGAATGATGAGGATTTTCATGCTGTGAAAAGGTAAACCAGCACACCCAGGCACAGACAGACTTGGGTCTGCTCTTGTGGGGGCAAGTGCGGAGTCAAGGGGCCTTTGACTCAAGTGTTTTGCAGAGTCCTCCACATGTGTGACTTGAGTGTAAATGAGTCCGCAAAAAACATGCATTTTCACGACTCCAAGTAGAGTCACCTGATTCAAGTACCCATCCCTGCCCTCCAGTTTGTTGCTCAAAGTGGCTGCTTCATTCAACCTCATGGCTGGGCCAGGTCTAACTACCTCTTCATATAAGAAGTTCAACTGATGTTCTGCAGGATATGTGATAACATCCTTGCTGAAGAAGGATCTTGCCACAGGAGATGTGGCAAGATCCTTCTGGTTCCAGCTCTTCCCTGCTGTGCAAAAGCCTTGACCTGATTTTCCTTTTGTCATCTACTGATTTCTTTCCTGCAGTGAAATAACAACATAGATGAGGTGATGTAGATATTTTTTAGTAGATGAGGCAGCTCCCAGAACCAAAAGATGGAAATAAGGACCATCTTTGGTCAGATGAGTCTTGATTTTGTTTTTATACTAGCTCTGGCCCTGATTGTTTTTTTAAATGCTAAATAAAGCAAATTAAAACTTCTGCCAAGCAGAAATATCTGAGAATTTTTGAGAAAAGTCAGACATGTTTCTGTAATATTTCTCTGGAGTTTCTGTGCATCTCTATTTCGTGCTATTATTATTCATTGTATCAAAGACAAATGAGGAAAAAGCTACGTTTACTTGGTGTTCGCAGGTTTACTCTTTCCATATGTGAGGACTAGTTCACATATGTATGTGATTCACTTGATATCTCATGAGACTCAGCACTGAATCTACTCCATTGAAGATTGCATGGGTTTTAATTAACATCAGAAGATATGTACGTTCTTTCTTCACAGATGGCTCATAAACAGATTCAAGTCATCACTGGATGCTACATTCAATTAACAATGAGCATACATGTTTGTACCAGCCTCATCATTTTTATACATTACATATCAGGGTTGGGAACTTGACTCGGATGACTTGGACTCGAGTTGCAAAAATGATTTGATGACTCGTGAGTCATGCGCATAGAAGACTTTGAAAAAGACTTGAGTCAGAGCCCCCCCTGACTCAGCACTCATCCCCACATGTGCAGACTTGAGTCTGCCTGTGTCTGGGTGTGCTTGCTTACTGTTTTCACAGTGTGAAAAACCTCTTGGGCCAAAATGGCAACTGTTGCATCTTATGGGGGGGGCAGTCAGGGAGGCCACCTCTGGGGAAGGGAACAGTTGTTCCGTTATCCGGGGTAAGCCTCCGTGGCACAGAGAGGTCTACTTGGAGCTGCACTAGACAAACAACTGGTGCAGTTCTATATGCACCTGTGCCACAGGATGGCCTCAGTGAAGGGGAACAGGATATCTTCTGCACCAGTGCTGCTGATCTTGCCTGATCCCAGGCCCAATCCGCCTATCCCCTACCCCCAGCACTGCCCTCCTCCCACCCCAATACGCGCCAATTTCAGATTTGATGCCAGATAAATAGGTTGTTCACTTCTTGTCCATTTGTACACACTGGTCACACAGATCCCAGTGTTCAAAAACACCCACTGAAATCACTGCCCAATTTGCATTCATACAGTGGGATCTGTTTTCTGATCTCAAGCATAATAAGGTTGAAATTGCTCCTGGCTCTAATTCTCTGCTTGAAATGATCAAATCAGGATCATTGCCATTTTCAAATACATCGTCGTGTTCATCTAATTGAGTAATCATCAAAATGTTATCCGGTATGTTAATCATAGTTTATCTTCTGACTTTATAAAGTAATACATCATTAAAGAAGGCTATATATTCTTATCATTACCAGCCACAGCAATTTTCAGCAACTAATTAGTCCAAGAATTAACTATGTATTTCACTTTAAAAATGTAGATTTGAACCTGGAAATGTTTGATGAATATTTGATGATCCTATTTCATTTTAAATATGAAGACGTTAACCTTGTTCATGCTGATTAGTTCATGTGCTAATTAGTTATAGGAGTTTGGGTAGCAAACACCCTTTCTACAGGTTTTGGTGAACAGCAGAATCCAAATTTGCAGTAAAAATAAATACAAATGAAAATCTTACAAAAAAGATTAATTTCCGTAGTGCAGCTTTATGTCAGACAAGTAAACTCGCAGCTGTTGTTTTCTGCAGAGGTTGTAGTTTGCAAGATTTTTGTTTAGTGTGGAATGGTACCTTCATTTGGTGGTGGTGGCTGAAGTTATCACAAGACTAGTTAAATGATCACAAGTTTATTTTTAGTGCTGGACAGCCCAATCCTAACCAGTGCTGGTGCAGCAGGGCCATAGGGCCCACGCTGTATCCAGTGCTGGCAAACAGCAGGCCGGAGGTCACCTCAGGTTAAGGAGAAATTTGTCACCTTATGTCATGTGAAGTCCCAGCCTGCTCAATGGGGCTACTCGGATCTTTGCCTGACAAATAGCCAGCCCAAATCCAAGAAACCCTGTCTTGGGCTTTCGATCCCATGAGGGGGAATAGGATTTGGTATGCATCAACACCACCAGTCCTGTCCCTCCTGGACCCAGTTTGCCCTGTCTCTGCTCACTCATGTCCCTTTGCACCCCTTCCCACCATCTACCTGCCCTCCCACAGTCCCTGCACTAACCGGCAGGTGCTCACCTGCTCTGCCAGGCATGCTGTCTGGGTTCAGCTCCAGCAGGATGGCACAAGTCTTCCCACCAGCACTACTTACTCACTAGGTGTCGTGGAGCACTTAATGGCACTTTTGTGCCAGCATAAACCAAGGTTAGGATTATGCCACAACTTCTGAACACAGCACACATAACAAGACTTGACCACAGCATGACTTAAAAAAGCAATGACATGCTTGTCAAACCAGAAGCAATCATGATCCATCCTGATCCATGATCCAGTCTGTTCAACCTTACAAAGATCCCCTTCTGGTATAATGTTGACATTTATCTGTGACATGTTAGATATAGTCGTGTGGTGACTTTACAATTTCAGAATGGGCATATGGATTCTCAGTGAGACTGATGGTTATACATCTCATGTTTTCCTTGGTTGCTTGTCCAGAGCAGTGCCCCTACCAGGAACAAATGATGCCTGTATTGAAAGTAACCATGTCACTTGCTCATCCCACATTGTTCTTTACTGTGGCATGTGACCCAATCCCATTGAAAAGTATCCCTATCAGAAACTTAATATGGGAACTGGCCATTATCATCACCAAAAATACTTTGTAATCAGTCTGCGTGAGGTTCAAATATAGCAGATTTTTTCCCCAAATGTTTGCTTTTTTAAATCTTAAAACCAGTTTCATTTTTGTCTGACCTAGGCTGAAATAGCCCTGGTCTGGGCCTTTCGGGCTTGCCATGTGAAGAAAGACTGTTTAAAAAAAACAACCCGCTTGATTAGGACTCATATTAAGCTAGCAGACTTGTAATTTGACAGTTTGTAAAATATTTTAGTATCTTTTTGGCAGTAGCAGTTTGAGTCTTGGCACATGTACACATCCCTTGCATTTTCAAAGCCTGGTAATGAGCATTTCCCACTGTAATGGGAATGGGTTGAGATTTGGATAAACCACTTAGACTTGTGAACTCTGACACGCCTGGTAACTATGTCTTTGCAGAAGAATTTTGTCAAGTAGTGGAGCTTCTACTAATAGCACATCCATCTTTCTGCACACCATAAATCTTAAGAAAATTTCTATTACTCTGCAATTTGTCTGGCTTATGCTATTTATTAGCCATTTTATTCTGCTGCTTTAAGAAGTAATGTGATGTTCATTTTATTGCTGGTTCAATAAATTGTTAATTATAATGCCGTGATGGCTGCTGACGTGATTTAAAAGCCACATTAGCACTATAGCATTAAGTTTTAACTATTTTACCCTTCAATTCTCTGTTTATACAACAGTAAAAGGAAAATGGCCTTGGACTAATTTAAAAAATGAAGGTACTTGTTTGTGTGGGTCACGTGACAGACTAGAAACTTTTCTGTCTGTGTGTGTTTGTCAAAGGTTGAACTCTACAGAGACAAGAATGCATTACTGAGAGGCAGTGTGTTACATTGCAGAGGGTAGTGAGTGCTCTTGTAATGCAAAGCTCACCATAATGCTAAATTAACCTAAGCTGCAGGCAGCCTAGTACTCTTCCTAGTCCTGCCAGTGGGAGCTCTTATAACTAATTTGTCTCTAGCAGCCCAGTCCTATTCCTGGCAAGCAGGGCAAAGCCTGCCAGCTCGGCCCTGGCTGCCAAAAACCAGCCCTGCTTTCATTATGCTTACATTTCTTTGGCACTTCTTTGTACTGGTGTCTTGTTTTCCTATAGGCTGGGAAAGCAACAGGAAATGGCAGAAGGGTGGAAAGGAAATGGGCATATGACATAGAAATGAAAGAGAGAGAGAGAGAAACAAGTTGAAGGAGTGGTATTCACATTATATAGTACTTCCTTCTGTCCTCACATTTCAGGTTCTGAAGTAGCAACTGGGAGCCATCCGATTCCACTCAGGGGACTCAGTTCAGCATGGTGACCATCAGTGACTGGCCCCTGTGGCTGAGAGTGCACTCCAGAGATATATGTGTGTGTGGATACACATACCACACTTATTCCCAGGAAGGGAACTTTGACCGTTGGCTCGTGGCATACCTTTTCTGTGGGTTAGTACTTGAAAGATGAATGAGACAGGAGCTGAAGTGAATGAAATGAATAAATGCCGGTTTGTTGGAAGATTATTTACAATATTAGGGAAGGAGAAAAAAGTCAGGTAAAGCAGTCAGTAACTCTACCTGATGGATGATCCAGGGGAGACAAACACTTCGACTGGGAAAATAAGATACTTAAAGGGTATTGAATATTGAAAAGTCAGTTTCTTACTGGGGAGGTACAAAGGTGGGAGAGCAAAGGGGAGGCTGCTGGGTTACATTGTGATGTGATCAATCAACATTCACTTTGGCACCAAGAGAAAACTGGGTTGTATCTGAAAAGTCCCAGTCAAGGCACAGAATAGGCAATCATGGTGAATGGAGGAGGAGATTGCTTTAGCAGGTCTCTAATGGCAGTCATGGTTGCATTCTCCACCATCAAGCCAGAAAAGGTGCTATCTATGAAATTAAACTCTGCTTTTCCTCCATCAGCTCTGCCAGTGCAGGGGCTTCTGTGCTGTCAGGGTTGTCACTGCAGCAGCACGTGTGGTGTTATGTCTGTGTCTAGGATTGGAACTTAGGCAAGCCCCTTTCTCTCACCCTCTGTTGTACCAGCAGGATGATAATATTTTCTTACTTTATAGGGTATTGTAAGAACAACTTCAAGATAAAGCATATGAAGTGCTTTGCAGACTCAGAAAGTGCTATATACACGTGATTCCCAAACTTTTTCAATTGGCAACTCTCTTTACCTACTGGGCCATTGGCCAGGGTTCCCCATTAAGTATTAGTATTTTTCATACATGTTATGGACAGGAGTGACTGTGGGTGCAACCCTAACCAGGTCTACTCAGAAGTAAGTCCTATTTTGTTCAGTGGGGCTTACTCTCAGAAAAGTGTGGTTAGGATTGCAGCCTGTATGATCTTTTTTTTTAAAAAAAAGATGATTTGAGAGACATAACATAAATAGTGCGTAAGGAATAGTGAATTCTTGGCTCATTGAGGTGAATGGTTCACAAGTTACCCATAGGCTAAAATATGTTCAAATTAATTCTTCATGGAATAACCAACAGAAGAATTTTTTTTTAAAAAAATTAAGACTATTCACAGATAATTTGTGAAGAGAAAAGGGGCTACATTTGGTTGAATAATTTATTCAGTGTGAATAATTTACCCAGTTCAAGTCAGCAAAAAGACAGAGAACTGAGTTTATTGAAATGTATGGGGAAATATAAATGATTAGTAATAACAACATATGCTCTGATTAATAAAGAAGGCAAACAAAAAATGGTTCCATTTAAAATATTGTGTTGCACTTTGGTTTGCTGTGACATATTTTGATGCATTGTAGAATCCTGAGATTTATTTTATCATGAAAGATGGAATATAAAACTAGTTACAGCTAAGAATTTTCAACTAGAGTTGCAGAGAACATCCTCCTGAGGAGTTTTGGGCAATGCAAACTAGACATTTAAGTTAGAATTGGCAGAATGATGAAATGTATCTGAAGTATTGAGTGTATACATTACTTTTATGATATGGATTCTCTACATTATCAAGCACAAAACATATAATATTACTTCTAGTTTGCAATGAAGTGTTATATTAAGCAGGAAGCTGTTCCAGTATATGGCAACTACACATCTAGTTTTCCCCTGTCCTTCCATAGTGTCTAGTGCAGGGGTGTCAAACATAAGGCCCGGGGGCTAGATGCAGACCATGGAAGCTTTTTATCCAGCCCTTGGTCTGTCCCAGCACCACCATCAGCTGCTGAGGTGCACTAAGATGTCACTACTGAAAGGGCTGCCCACATGATAATTAGGCTCTCCCATGTCTTGAAATATGATCAAGATTTGCTTACTCTTTTGTCATTTGCCGCTAATGAGTTCCTAAGTGAGAAAAAGTGCTTATTTCTGATTCATGACCTGTTTAATGGTATCACTTCCTGCTGATTGATATCACTTCTAGCTGTCAGATTCATGAATAGCATCATGAATGCTATTTGGTCTGCTGTATGAAATGAGTGACACCCCTGTTCTAGTACAATCTACCCATATTTGGTGTCACAAAGTTGTATATTTCCTCATCCCCAAGTGGTAGTTGCCAACGATGTGGGATAGTGTCAGGGCAACATGACATACCACGACATCAGAACACAGGAAATTGTCCTACTAGGCAATATGGAAAGGGCAGAAGAATTCATCCTAAGGTTGCCATTGTCAAGAGCACCTTGTTTGCATTGTAACATGTAGTCCCACTTTAAATGTAACTATAAGCCATCATTTTTTTTTTAATGCAGGTGCATTGGGCTGGATCCTAGTCTTTGTGCTGTGGCTCTTTTGTGGGAGCATCTTCCACTCTCAGACAGACCCTTTCCACAAGTCTCCTTCTGCCTTCCAGTCACAACCTGCCACAGCACAAATGGTTGGGATTCTTCCCAACATTATTACAGTGTCACTTTCATGGTGTTGTGTTTTTTTTTATATGTTAGTGCAGTGATTCCCAAACTTTTTCATTTGGTGGCTCCTTTGTCCTACTGGGCCACTGGCCAGTGCTCCCCATTAGGGCTACAATCCTATACATTGTAGAAGGTGGTGGGTTTTTTGCAAGGATTCAGCTGTCCCATGCTTGGTTTCTGTAACTCCCCGGCGAGCCATGGCTCATTGTTTGGGGACCACTGTGTTAGTGCTTGAAACTGATTTTGTTTTTAAAGCTTTATCATTCTCCCAGTCATACAAAAGACCTTTTTGGTCCAATGAATATCATGGTCCATGAAGATTTATTTATTTATTTATTGGTAATGAAATTTTTTTTAATACTGTCCTGCTTGGAAAAGGGTGAAATTTCTACTACAATTAAGGGTATGAAGAGCAGGCTCCTCCACAAGTGGAGTCTGTCGGTGCAATCCTAACCCCTTATGTCAGTGCTTTCCAGCACTGACATAAGGGCAATGCAGCTTTGAGGTAAAAGAACAAACATTTCCTTACTTTGAGGAGGCCTCCGTGAGTGACACCCAACTGCAGGATGCAGCACACGTCCCATTAGCACCGTTATGCCAGTGCTGGAAAGCACTGACATAAGGGGTTAGGATTGCGACCTCTGTCTCTCACTTGTTGGGTCAAATTGTTTTCTCTCTTTCTCTGTGTTACTGACAGTTCTGAAGGTTCTGGTCACATGTGGACCACCATTTTGAATGCCTTTCCTTGGCCATGTTCTCTTAGTGCATTCTTGCAGCAGGAGTGGGGATAAAGGCAGCATCTGTTCCTTGCTCTTCCCCCAAACAACTTAGTGATAAAATACATTCAATTCCAGTTCCATTCTGGCAAAAAACTGTATTATCTAACTGTCTCTTCTGTCTGCAGTCAACATGAGTCAATCATATGAAACCCATGAAAAACTCTGTGGAACTCAATGTCTCCTCTGGTTTTTATTTTCTACCTTTGTCCTTCTAACCACTATGTACACTCCCCACAGGATGGAGAGGGGGAGGAATGGGGTTGGGAGGGGGCAGATGGAGGCCAAGGAGGCGATAGTATTGATGTCAGTAGCACTGGAGATATCCTATCGCCCTTCCTGGCCTTGATCCACCTTCCCAGGTGCATTTGGAATTGCACCAGCAAAAGAGCTGACTCAGGTCCAAGTAGACTCATTCGTGTTGTGGAGGGCTTACTCTAGGCAAGAGAACAAATATTCCCTTACTCAGAGGAGACCTGTGGGACTCCCTCCCCCCTCCCTTGCAGGATGCAGCACACTCTCTGATGGTGCAGCTGTATCAGCAGGAGCGGGGTTAGAGAAATTGGGCTGACAGGAAAGTGTGCAGAGGATTGAAACCTGAGAGTAAGCCCCATTAAAGGCAGTGGGACTTGGGGTTCAATCCTAAGCGGCTGTAGTGCCAGTGCTGGAGCTCACCACCCTGCAGAGAAGGGGCTGCCAGCACTGGGCCTCAGTGCCAAGAGGAGACACCACAGGGAGACACCGCACTGCCAGGACCAGGCAGTGGCATCCTTGGGACCAGCGAGTGAAGGGGTGGGATCAATGGAACCTTGATCTGACAGATCATGTTGGGCTGCAAAGCCCAACAGAGAGGTTTTCCAGTCTGTGCTAGCAAAAGAGCCAGTGCAGACTCAAGCAGCCCCATTGCGGGGCCTGCACCCTTGCTTGGGGTAAGGGGATGAATGTCTCCTTTCTCCAAGGAGACTTCCGGCAACCTCCCCAGGGCCGCAGGATACAGCAGACGCCATTTTGGTGCTGCTGCACCCAGCTGCCTCACTGGGAATAGGACTGGGCAGGAGGTCAGGTCTACAGGGTAGAGCCTCTGTTAGCCTGACGATAACATCTGAAGGTCACCAGTTCGAGGCCACCGGCAGCTCCATGAATGGCAAGACCTTGAAGCAGCGGACAAGCTGAGCTGAGTAATTCCACCTGCTCTTTAGTGTGAGCGAAGGAGCGTCTTGGCGGCCCTTCAAGTGAGAGATGAAAGAACTGCTTGTCAGCCAGCGTGGGAGGCAACTGGGGGCCAGAAGTGATACCAGACTGTGAAAGATCCGTCTGAAATGTTGTGCTGTTCTTGAAAGATAAAACCTTTCTGTTATTGTAAAAATCCCCTCTTGGGTTTAGAGATAGCCTGCCTATGTGAACCGTCTTGAATAAAGTCAGAGGAGTAATCCGATGACCAGAAAGGCGGTATATTATTATTATTATTATTATTATTATTATTATTATTATTATTATTCCTGAGTGGACAAGCATAGGCTTGTGCTCTCCTATAAATATTTGCCTGGGAGTAAGTCCTATTCAACTCAGTTGGGTTTACTTCTGAGTAGATATGTCTAGGCTTGCATTGCTAAGAAAATTCGCTCCTACTTTTTCTAAGCGACAGTTATCACATGGTAAAGGGAGTTTAAGCCTAATCATTATTTCAAAAGGATGTGAGCTGTCTTGGTAGCTCTTCCAGCAGAATGTCATTACCTATGCAAAGTTGTGCTATTTTCTTACTAGTTTTGTTGCCAAGTGTATGCAGAATAGGGAATCATGGCTAATCTGAATACCCTGATGAAAATACCTGTACATACGTGTTTGCAAAAATGTCTTCATCACATTCACTCTTTGCATGTTTAGGTGTAAATATCTTTCCTGTGCACACCAGAAGATGTCATGTGTCAAGTGGCCCAAAATGATTGCTTAGTTCTGGATCCACTGCTGTTGTTTTAGCCTGAAAGCAGGCAATAACTCATCTTTTCAAAACTGTTATATGGTTCCTTGTAATTTTTAGTCACTTCACAACTGAGGAACGATGATGACAAATATTATATGCCTATATTGTTTTGATGCTGCATATAACATGTGCCACTTTAATGTTGTGATATAACTTGCTGTAGAAAACATGATCTATTGCTTTTAACATAGCTACATGTGAATGAACGCTAAGGGACTTCTGTAATTATTTTTCTGCCATGTAATTCCCTTTAGCATGAAGCTGAGAAATCCCTAGGTTTACCTTGATGCTGTCGGTGTTGCGTACTTGGATGATGTGAAACTGAACATGAATTTGCAACTGATATTTAAATGTGAAAGCTGACTTGAACCCGATTTCTCCCATGGTTATAGATCTCATGGGTTTCCTAAAATGAATAGCATTCTGTTGGATATTTTAAGTCAAGAACAACCAAGTTACCTGCGTAGGACATTTATCTTGAAATAGGGACTACTTTAATTTCATGCCTTTGAACAATATACTGGTCTAGCTTGGCTATTAACACTTTAATTATTTAAGACAAAGTATTTTGTAATACATATATCTGGATATTTTTTTTTATAAAAATGAAGTGAGAATTCAAATTACTATAGCGCTTCCCCACACAACTAGATGGACTGGTGTTTCAT
Organism: Tiliqua scincoides; assembly: GCF_035046505.1. Lineage (NCBI taxonomy): Eukaryota > Metazoa > Chordata > Lepidosauria > Squamata > Scincidae > Tiliqua > Tiliqua scincoides. The sequence continues at coordinate 92,857,245 of NC_089821.1, read as the reverse complement.
GCAAAGAACATCCTTTCCTTTGGAGAAATGCCCAGAGTTTTCAGCTTTGGAATAAAGAAAATAATTATGAAGTAGTATGATTTGATTGCATAGCAATCAGCAGCAGACCTAGTGCTTTGTGAACAGGGCAAATGCCCTGGATGCTGAAACCCTATGCCTTTAGGACTGTATGGGAAGCCTCATTGAGGCTCCCAGTTGCAAACTGTGCTTCTGGTTTGCCAGAAGCACAGTTTAAGATTGTGGAGAAGCCTTAGGAGGCTTCTCCGGTCAGTCCTGGAGCTGCACAATTCTCCATTGCACTCCTGGTGAGTGGGGTGGGGGGGGGGTCGGCTTCGCAGACCTTTGCCCCTAGTGTGGGACTGGGTAGGTTCACCGCTGATAGCAATGAGATCACAATTTGACACTTGAAGAAGTGGACTGTAGTCCAGGAACACTTCTACTAAAAGAAAATTGTGAGCATTTACAGTGTTGCAAAACTCTTTGTTATTTTTTCCACAGTAGTTGCTTCCATGCTAGAGTAACCAATGGCATAGCTAAACCATCTGGCACCCAGGGGCACAAAATTTTTAACACCCCCATTTCATGTCAAATTTAACACCTCTTGGGGTGTTTAGTGCCTCCCCAGTGCCTCCCTGTGCCTCAGAAGGCCTCCTGGAAGCCTTAGAAAGGCACTTCTGGTTTTTGTGCTTTTTTTTACCTCAGGTCTGCCCTCAGGGGTATAGGCTGGCACTCCCTCAAGGTGTGGTATCTGAGGCAATGTACCCCCCTACGCCCCTTAGCTATACCTCCAGAGTAACCAGAGGTTTGCCCTGAGGCTTGCTTCAGGGTTGTCTTGAGAACTTGGCATTGTGGGGGAACTGAGAGTTGAAGGCATGGAGAAACCCAGGGTGGGGAAAGCCAAAAATGAGATAAGATCTCATTTGAAGGTACTGAGAGACATTTAGCATTGAATAGAGCTAACAACGCATTATGGAGGGCAGAGAGAAAAAGAGGGTGGAGAGAAACCTATGGGAAGAGAAAAGAAGGAAGGTTTGAGATGCAAGTAGAAAAAGGTGTGTAGGGCTAGGAAAGAGGAAGACAATTGAGTGGGGGGGGTGCAGAGAGATTTGTATTATGGGGAAACAGAAAGGGAATGCCGATGAGAATACAGAAAGATGTAGAATGGTGCAGAAAGACAACACCACTATGTAGTACAGACAGAAATAGAGGAGATAGATGAGAAATGGGGAACAGAGACACCTGTGAGCAGCAAAAACAGAAACAGAGATGGTAACAAAGAGGATGTAGATCTGTCCTGTTGTGTAACAGAGAAATAAGGCTTATTTAGGATATTCATCTCACTCCAAGGTTGCACTCATGAGGAGACAAATGTTCTTTGATAATGGGGAGGTTGGGGGCAAGACTAAAATGAGATGGGACTAAGCAGCACATTTATGGAAAGCCTCTCAAAGGTCCATCTCCACAGGGGAACAAACACCTTGAATAGGCCTCTCTATTCAATTAATAGGATGACTGTTGGAAGGAATTTAGAAAGAGAAGAATCATGGCAGTTAAAAATGAAAGGCGCTCAGAAAGACCTTCAGTGTCTAAAAATTTTAGAACTTTATTTTTTAATGTGAGAAAAACACTGTGTTAAAATTGAAACAGGAATCCTTTTCTGTGGCCTTAGAGCAGCAATATGGTCTGGTGGAGTTAATAAAAACATAGCAGTTTCCCAACAGAAAGATTTCAGTTGTATACCCTGATGCATGAGAAGAGTAATACCTCAAGTACTTCTCTTTTCTGTTTCAAGACCAAGACATTGCATGAATAACCCCAAAAGGTGAATAACTCCTAATATAAATCTTCTGGGTTAAATTGTGTGTTAGAATGAGCAAGGCCCAGTGTTGTCCTCTGTCATGTATGTCAATGGCCACTGTTGGTAAATGGCAGTTTAAAATGCTGGGATAAGGGTTTTCAGGGCATTGCATGAGAGAAGGAGAAGAAAAAATATGCTAAAGATTTTGTTCAGTCCTAAGAGACTTAAAGGATTATTTCCTTGTAAAATAAAACTGTCATTTTTCCTATAATGTTTTTCTGGCATAATACACATGCTAATCCTTAATTTCCTTCACCAGATGCAATGTAATCCTTCTCCTGCAGACGCTGAAGCACAATTGCTGTTGAGTGAACAAGAATTTCATTCAAATGCTCAGTAGCAACCTTGCTCTTCCAGCATTGTCCTTGGTAATGGGAGGGAAAAGCACAGACCATATACGGAAAGCTGTCATTGTATCAATGTGTGTTTAGGATTACCTTAGTACAGTAATGAAGGAGGCCCACGCTCCTCTTCATTTGGGGATGCCACCAACTCCCTAATGTGTAAATGCTTGGCACTTGTACGCTGAGAGTGTTCAGATCACTTTGCGTACACTACCTTGTTGCAGTCCTCACAACAACCTTGTAGGATATTGCCATAATCTGCAGATTGGCCTAGGGCAGCTGAGACTGGTTTGACAAAGGCAACTCATGGCAAAGGTCAAACTTGAAAAACAGTGTTCTGGATTTGGCATGCAGGCTATCTGCCATTTTGCTATGCTGGAAACTAGGGCTAAATAGCAAATAAAATTTTCGTGTTCATGTTTAGCTTGTTTTATTCCAGTGTATCTTCAACTGCCTCTGTGGCGGATGGGGGGATGTGCCTCTCCCATTGATGGGGCAAATGCCCCAGGAAGGAGCCTTTAGGACCCTGCGGAAGCCTCTCTGAGGCTCCTGACGGGGTCAGAAACTGTGCTTTTGATTTTCTTTCTTTCAATGAACAGCATATACCTTTTCCATTTAACTGTTGATATCCATTGGGTTATTTAGTTTTGGATACTGTTAAGTTTCTAGTAATGGAATTAATGATTTAATAACTATTTTCATACATCAAATAACAAAACAAAATAAGAAACAAAAATACAATGATAGGAACGAAGTGAGGAAAGTTCTACCACGAGAACATGAATTTACTTATTTAGAGAAAATTCTATGGTATTGTCCTCCTGCTGTACAGGAAGTAGTTACAATGGACATATTTGCTAGTAGAAAGCTTCTAATTAAAGGCACAGTATCCCTGAAAAGCCTCAAGAATGCTTTGCCACTCCATGCTGGATAGGGTAGTACCACCATTTTAAGTGTGTGTGAGTGAGTGAGACAGAGAGAGAGCGCGCTAAGTCTTGAAAAAGTTTAGAGGACAGCACCAAAAGCACTCAAATGCAACTTGGTGGCAATGATGTCATCTGGATCTATATAAAAAGTGACTGAAGAAAGGATGGCAATTCCAGACTGAACAGTTAATGTAGAAGCAATCTCATTCCCCAGCACAATTGCCTAGCTACTCAAAAGCTGATCACTCACTCACTTATCAGCCAGCATGCTCTCCTGATGATTACTACCAGCCAAAATGAATGGGTATGTTCAGAGGAAATTTGGAAGGAGTTAAGAACTTTTCCAAGACTCTTGCGAATTTGAGAGACTAAACGCCCATTAAACTTGTATAGCCTCACTTTGCATCACAGTCTATGTAAGTAATCACATTTTGCTGTTACATAATATTAAGATTAAAAAAAAAAATTTGCAGCCCAATCCTATAGTTGCATTCCCCCCCCCCCCAATGCTGCCAATGCAGGAATGCCAAAATGGCTATCTCTGCATCCTGAAGTGTGGGAAGTTGCAGAGGTCTCTTGTGAATAAGGAAGTTCCCTTAACCCAGGGTAAGCATGGAGGGGTCTGCTCAGACATGTGCTAGTGAAATTGCTGGCTCAGGACCGTGTGGACTCAGGATTGGGTCTGGGAAGGAGACTGGGATTCGGCAGGCACTGCTGCTGCCAAACCTGCCCCCTTTCTGGAGTCAATCTGCCAATTCCCCAATGTTACCTCCCCATTCTGCCCTCCCCCTCTCCTTCATCACCTTGTTCCGCCCTCTCCCACCCTCATTCTACCTCCCCTGTCTACTTACGTACCTTGATGGGTTCCAATGGGACCACTGCCTCTCCAGCAGCTTGTGCTTCTGCGCACTGTTGAAATGCCTTTCATAACTACCATAAAACATAACACATGTTCTGCCAGCGTTAAAGCCCAACAGGATTGGGCTGTTGGTTTATGTTGGATTGCTAAAGCAGCAATCCTATACACACTTACCAGAAAGTAAGTCCTATTGATTTCAACAGGACTTACATCTGAGTAGACATGCATATGCTTGTACGGTAACATACAAGTCATTTATATTCTTAAAAGCATGGAAAACGTAAGGAAGGCTCCCACCTTTTCTTCTGTATTATGCAAACAGTAAAGATACATCTAACTGTCGCATGTATCAACGCTGTTCTTGCCTTCAATCTCCAGGATGACTGACTGCATGAAGGACAAGTAGGATAATGTGTGCTGGCTCTACCTCTGTGAGTACATCTAAAAGTGAGTATAGGCTGTCCCTGAGTCCTGAATCTGACAGTGCAATACACTCTACATACAGTAGTACACATATAGCACTCTTTTTCATCCTTGGTTGAATGTTGGGAACTCTCCATACGTACATTTGAGTTGTGCAATTATTATGCATGCAAGTTATGCAGGATCGAAATCCTGCATAACTGATTGGCCCAGACTTATTGCTGGCCAATCGGGTGATGGATCGAAATCCTACCATCCAATTGGCCCCCTAGTTAATGTTTCAACTGCACCAATCATGGGAAGTCTGGGCGGAGCTAAAGGCTATAAAAAGTCAGGGGTGTTCACCTTGAGATTCATTGCCAGGTCCTGTTCTGAAGATGGAATAAACGTATTGAGCTGTTATCTCTATACCTTCCTTTATTTCACATGGACCCACTATATAACACAATGAAGGTGAGACAGAGCCTCATTCCCACCTTCAACTTGGTCCATGGACCCACATGACCCCACAGTTTGCTCTGATAGTTCCTTTCCAATCCTCTCACTATATTAGTGTTATATGAATGTGTAACCAGAACAGAAAAGGATACATGTTTAAATCAAAGACATGCAATCCTCACTGGAGGAAGAAATATATGGGGGAAAAAACACAGTGCCAGTTTGGAAATAAATCTTATTTAAATTTGATTATCTTACTAAGTACATTTGAGAGAAATAGAGTGAAGCAACATATTTGGGATGGGAGTGAGCCTGAGAAAAGGGTGTACAGAACAATGAGGAGGAAACAGCAGGGAGTGGAATAGGATGAAAAGTGACTGGGAGGAGGAGAACAAGGGGGAGGAGTCTCATCATCCCCCCCCCCTCCCAGCCACAGTACTGGTCTTCCTAGTGCTTCTTTCTATAGTCTTTTCTTGGGTCATTTTGAACAACACTTTCTAAACTGTCTTCTCTTTGTGCAATGAGCAGTGGGATCACAAGTGATCTGGCGGAACCACTACACATACACAAACATACACACAAACACACAGACACAGAGTTCATAACATATGTTGCAGTGTTTACAACACATGGACGTCACTACCACAACCCTGTTTCTAAGCACATATGATAAATGCAAAGTCATGAAATTATCATGGGAGAGGCCCATTGGTTTATCACCACAGCTTTGTATTTTGTTTGTTTGTTTTGGCACCACAGTCCCCACTGCCTAAGAGACAAGTTGCTTTTTAAACTGAAGAGCAGCTGACCACTTCGGAAGTGGGCTCTGTACCAAGTCCAACAAAGAAACCTCTGATTGCATATGCGGTACCCTCCCAATCCATTCCTTGGCTGTTGGCCATAGGGCTGTAACTGACATTGGCCAGATTGAGCCACATGAGCCAAAAACAAGTTTGGACCTTCATAGCACAACTGACAACAGACTATAATCCCTCCAGAAAAACCTCTTTTATTTCAACAGTCATTGCCTCCATAACATGGATGTTTGAATTGATGATTCATTGGAGATTGAAACCAACGCCGTGTGATAGTTTTAGCAAGCTCTAAAGTGACTGCCATGCTATGTTGTCGCTGCAATTTCCCCCCTCACTCAAATGAGTACTTTGGAGTCCATTTTGCATTTTTCAAAGAAACAGTTAAATTGCTGAATCCCAAAAGGGCTGAGCATTTCTACAAACAACACTCACAGAGGAGGGAAATAAAGGAAAATGAATGGCTTTCTGCTAATTACTCATATTAGCCCTCTTTGGTGGTCCAAAGCAATAGATTGCTTCTTTTTTATACATATTTCTTACATCTCCCTGTCACCGGATTGCTTGGGTGATTGCTAGTTTTGTTGTTTCAAATGTCATGCTCTTTCTATTCCCCCTCCCTAGAATCTTTAAAATTAAACATCGGAAAAGTGGAATATACCTGTCATTTAGATCAGCTAGAACAAAAGTCTATGGAAATACATTTCTACTTTGAAGAGGCCTCCCTGCTGATTTTGTTTATCAGAAAATGGCAAGTTTTTGTTCCTAATGGGCTGAAATTTAAATAAAATCTGACTCTGGAAATAAAAGTAGCCATTATGACAAAATAAAATTATATATTTTATAGGCAAAATTGAATTAAAATGCTAGTTTCCTTTGGTTAAATTCTTTTACATAAGGAAATGAGTGCATGTGAGAGAGAATGAGATAGAAAGCTGATTGTTGGAGTAAGCTTTTAAAAAGATCAATAATCTTATGTAATTTATGTTTTGAAAAAAATTGCTAAGACTTCCATACAATATCTTAAATTATAACTACATTTGTGTTTTTCATTGAATTACAATTTGAACTTGGGGTGAATGAATGTAGAGAGATTCAAATGTATCTGCAGTTTGGTGTTTGGATTGCAGTGTTCTCCCCAATTAACAAATGAACAACAGAGGAAGCTTTACCAATTCTTACTCCTCCAACATATCCAGCTGTTTTTTCCCAGTCTCTGTGAATACACCGACACAATCATTTAGCTCTCTTGGCAATTGTTTTTATGCATCTGGTCCTCTTTCCCAACATCCCTGAAGTCATGACTCTTGGGAGGCAAGGCTAGTTGTCAACATACAGACAGGGCCAATGAGTTGGCAGGGTGACCAGATACAATGGAGGACAGAGTGCCTGTACCTTTAACCATTGTATAGAAGAGAATTTTGGCAGGTGCAGCTTGATGTTGCAAGGGTTTAAAAAGCTGCACCTACCAAAATTCCCTCTTCTATCCAATGGTTGAAAGTAGAGGCATCAGTGGTGGACCTTCCCAGCCCCGGGGAGGTCCGCGATGGCATCCCAGCATGGGATGTCGCTGCCCCCCTGTGCACAAATCCCCCCTACTTACCTGGAGTCCACGGTGCCGCATGTGACTCCAGGACATGTCGGGGAAGCCTCCTGAATGTTCCCTGATGGTTTAAACTGTGCTTCAGGAAAACTGGAAGCACAGTTTTCGACCCTGTCGGGAGCCTCAGAGAGGAGTCTTAAAAGCCTTCCATGGGGTCCTAAAGGCACACAAGGCTCCGCGCCCAGGGCATTTGCCTAATAGAATGAATGGGAGGTTCGCCACTGAGAGGCGCTCTGTCCTCCATTGTATCTGGTCACCCTGTGGGACTGTCCTGAGAGGCAATGGGTTAGTTGTTTCAGTTGTATCATGCAGTGGCTCATATTAAACAAGCAAATCAAATGGTGAAGAATTTAAAATGTATGCACATTTATTCAGGAGGAAGATTTGGATAATAAAAAAGTCACACAAGCTGAAATCTTATTTCTGACAAAGTATTTTGGCACTTCTCCATTAATGTTAATATTAGGATTGTAGCTTACACATGCTGAAGAAATTGTACAGTATGTGATCTGTAAAGTGAAACAAAAGACCAGTTCACACATTCACATGAAGGTCCAATATGTATAGTGGAAGAATACATACATATTCCCTCAGTGCCAGTGTGCGACACACATATTGCCATAAGCACATCGGATAGGTTTGTGCAATAGTTCAAGGGAAATCTATGTGCCATTGACTGAATGGAGTAGCACCCATGCCACTTGCGTAGGAGTATTTGTTTTTGTGTATGCTTCAACACAAAAGGCCCTCACTGTGTTGTCTCTCACAAAGGGAGGGCTTGGGCAGAAACCACATGGTGCCAATAAGGTAAATCTTGCTTGTCTTGTGACAAAGAATGAACAGTTTACAGTTACCTTCAAAATAATTGAGCATATTCCACAGTCTCATCATAATAGCAAAACCAGTCTGATAAACTTTGTGAGTCAAGCGTCTAAGTTCTTGAGGTTTTCTCTGCCAGAAAAGCACTACGGTAAACAAAGTTGAAAAGTATTTCACGTTTCCACAAGATCACTGCGATGACAAATGATAAAGAGTCATCATGCCAAATCTTCCATTACAGTTGTAAAGGCAAAGTGCCTTCTAATCTAAAATTTTAGTAACAGTTTCCAAAATGGTATGCATGGCTCATGCATATTCCGTAACATGCAGAGCCACTTCAGATATTATGCAATTCAAAAGTTTTCCTGTAGGATCATGTGGAACACACGCGGATCCAGTGCATGAATCTACACGGAGAATGCCTTAAACACATACTGTTTATATGCGCTTATAAAAGGAAAAAAGGACTCTGTCCTAAGATGAGTGCTCTCATGTAGTCTGGGTATTGTGCTGGTTAATATAACAGGTTCATAACAACTTTCATTGATCACCTGAGCAAAAGGGATAAGAGCGTTCCCACGCCATGGGCCCAAAGCTGCACAGACTGGATTGTCATTTTTCTTTGACTGCCAAATTGTCCTCAGGGTGCAATCCTGAAGCGCCCTTGGGCCAGCGCAAGTCCCTTGTACCAGCTTGGGAAGGTCGCAAATGTGCTGTAAAGTACATTTGTGTCTCTGTGGGAGTTGGCTGGGCTGGTGCAGGGAAGCACACTGGTCAGCAGGGGCCAGATCCAGCCTCTGCGCAGACAGGGATGGGTAAGAATGCACCGGCCAAGTTTTACCAGTGCGGGGATCTGGAGGGAAGGCATGAGGAGAGCAATGATTTCCCCTTGCCCCAAGCTGGCCTGCATTAAGCCCCAAACTTGCGCTGAATACAGCAGAGGCCCACTGAACTGCCTGTTCCAGAGCAAGTCAGGATTGCACTGTAATTGTTATTGGTGGGCTTAATTTTTCTTTAGTCAAGATCAACTAGATTGGGGGGCCCCATAGATGGAGATCTTGGTTGGTAGCGTAGGGGGAAACTTTAACCCTATCTCCATCATGATCCTGATCTGGTAGAGTGGCCTGATGTGGCTGCTGTTTACCAAAGAACAAAGTTCCCATTCACATTGGATCAGTGGCCCCTGTGGATCAGAACTATGATAAGGTGTGGTAAAGCTTCTTTCCCTTCCCCATGCCATTCTCCCAGTGATTTCTCCCAAATTCAGCTGCCCACTAGGGTTTATAACTTTAATAAGAGGCCTTTAAATGTCACAAGGAGCGTGGTCCTCAGTTTACCTGTTCCGAGATATCAGACTGCCCCTGACACCATCATTATAATCACCATCATTACTTTTTTCCTGTGCGTTTACACAGTGAATATTAAACCACTTTTCTGTCACCTAATGATAAATTGGCTTTTAAGACGCTAATGGTTGGGTGCAGTAGCACAGTTTAACAGGAAATGTCACATTCACATTGTCCTTGTGTTTGATGGAGACTATTTACATGTCCTGTTCCTTTATTGAGGAAATGGGGAGTGAATCCAGGAAATCTATTAGTTTGCATTATTTCCTGAAGTGTGTGTGTGTGTGTGTGTGTGTGTGTGTCAATGATAACAACAGCTTAGGTGTGCTTATGTGAGAGCAACTATACAAAAATTATTTTAACAAAATGGTTTGAACAACAACAAAAAAAGAAGACGCTGCCTAGGCTATGATGTTTCATTATATTTAGGAGGGGAAAATCTTTGATTTAATTCTGGCTTTAGCCTCTGTTAAGTCTTCTGTTTTCAGAGCTGCTAACAATTTCCACTGACAGTCTCTAACACACAAGGGTGGTCCAGAGTTTCTGCAACTCAAGCCACTTTTATGTTCGAATACAGATCCAAGAGCTTAACCTTCGCCATTTGGGCACAACATGAAATCAGCTTACTTTGCTTTGATCTCTCCTTCCATCCTGTGAGTTCACTACTTCTCTCGGCCTCACCCATTGTCGCCAAGGCTTTGTTGTAACTCCTCAAAGATTACGGCAGAAAAGTGAGAAATATTCCTCCTGGATCCTCTGTTTGTTTAAACCCTTTTCAGGTAGCAGATAATCTAGCCAGTGAAGCAGTGAGGAGTTTGTGAATGAAGTAATATAGCCTTGGCAGACTTTCTCTGGTGTTACTAGATTTTTCAGGAAACAAGTTAAAGCCGTAATCATGGGCATATTTTCCAAAACCCACTGAACACAGTGAGACTTACTTCTCAGTAAAAGTGCATAGGATGGCATTGCACTGACTCAGATTATCTCCATTTGAAGTCAACCACGATTAGGCTATCCATAAGGCAGGGCTAGAGAACTGTACATCACCATCCATGGAATAATACTTAACAGCGCTTTCTGGGTGCATGTTATATTGTAACGACCTTGTAAGGTAAGTCAGTATTATTCTCACATTGCAGCTGAGGCTGAGAGCAAGTGGTTTGTCTAAGTGCACCTAATGAGAATTCATGGCAGAGGCAAATTTAAGAGCCCAATGCTATCCTCCACTATGCTGTGGGGGGGATGACTGGAAGGCCAATGAGAGCTAAGTAAAAAAAAGTATGCCTCTGTAGGCCTTTGGCCTTCTGGCCACTTATGGGTCGACTTGGACCCACATCAGCTGTGTAGCTGGTGTATGTCTGAGGACAGGAAGGAGGCAGGACAGGCTGGAAAATGGGGGATAGGATCCAGCTTGCATTTTTGCTGCTGATATCCACTCCCTCCAGCCTGCTCCACACCCCCTGCCCCTTCTTACCCCAAACCTTCCTTAAATCTTCCCTCCTGAGACCCACCTGCACTATGACTTACCTGGGCCAGGCTCCTCCAGCAAGTTGTGCAGGCAGTTCCAGAGAGTATTTTTTGCTGAGATAAAATTCGCAGATAGGATTTGGCAGTAAACCACAGAAGCTGCCAATTCTCAGCTCAACCCATCACCCACCAGTGGCATACCTGGGGGGACAAGGAAAGCAAATGCCCCAGGTGCAAGGGCACTCCAGGTGCCAGGCCACCATCCACTCCCCCTGCAGTGCCCCTCCTGCAGCACTCAGGTGGCCACCGATATTGGCACGCTAATCTGAGGGCTGCCCCCGAGGGCCTCTACCAGACGTGTTTTGAGGGCTAGGGAAGCCATGCGCAACCTCCCCAGCCCTGAAAAGGTCTGGCAAGGCCTTCTGGAGGCTGAAAATTATCACTTCCAGTTTTTGGCCCCAAACCAAAAGTGATGATTTTTAGCCTCCAGAAGGCTTACAAGGTCTTCTGAGGGCCGGGGGGGGGGCCACATGGATCTTCCCCAGCCCCAGGAAAGCCTCTGGAGGAAGGCAGCAGGCACGGTGGAGGCAGCATCTCCAGTTGGGGTGAGGTAACCCTGGGAGTGTGCTGCGGGTGAGCCCAGTGGCCAGGAATGCCACTGTCACCCACTATTCTACACCAGTTTCAAGGCTTGGCACAGGGCTTCTGAGAGGAATTTTATCAGGGGGTACAAAGTTCCTTTTGGGCCCCTTCCTAAAGTGGGAGGGGGTGAAACAGAGTGGGGAGTGGCAATGAGGGTGGGCAGAATGGCAGCACAACTGACCAGTGAAAAGTGGTAACAGTTGGAATAGTCTTTGGAACCCAGGTCTACCAGTCTTCCCAATGCAAAGCTCAGGTCTACCTGCCTGCCCAGTGTTGGCAGCTAGATACAGTAATATGGTAAACCAAACACACTTCTATGTCTCTCTAAAATCTTTCAGATATAGAAAATCATTACAGGAGATTAGTATCATTGTACTTAGGCTCACACTAGAATGGAAAGTGTCCTGTGTACACCAAAACTGACTTCTGCAGCAGCTGCAGTCCCGCAGCTGTGTCGCTGAGTTCCTCTATACTCCTTCACGGTAAGTGGATCCACAAACCAAAGAGCAACTGTAGCAGGCCGGTTTCCTTGAAGGTTACGAGTAACCCCATCATGCTATATACCGTTGGAATCAGAATTTCCAGCTAAATGCAATGCAAAAAACCAGAGGAAGGTATCTCTTTTCCATCAAAAGTTATAGCCAAAAAACCAGAAACCAAAAAATGCATGGAGCCCTATGGAAAGTGAAACCGAGCCATATCGCACGTTTACTCACGAGTAGGCAAACATGCCTTAGTCCATTGGAAAGGGCAGGCTGGGAGGAATCCAACGACACCGGAATGGTTCCTATTTAATGAAAGCTGCCCCCCAAAAACACCCAAGAAGGAAATCCCTCCCTCCAAGCAGGCTAATGTACTGAGCCCCATGGAAAGTGAAAGTAAGCCACATGGGCACGTTTACTCGTGAGTAAGCAAATGTGCCTTGGCTGCTGGTCAAGTCAGGCAAAGGGGAATGCAAGGTCCCAATCTGATGAAAGTGGAGCTCAACAACTGCTCCAGAAGGCAGCACTCCCCCCCCCCCAAGAATAAAACAGAGACTTGAGCTGGTAAGGTGGGCACTGGGGAGGGCTGAAAATTTCACTGCTTTATCTGTGGGGGGGGGAGGGTGTTATTGCAGGCAGGCTACAGAGAAAATTCACTTGGTGAAACAGGGTTAGCTTCCCCTTATTTAATTATCTGTTTTTCTTTAATTATTTATAATTATTTTATTTTGCTTGATGATGTCATTTCCAGCCATGACTTCACTTCTGATGGGTCCTGAACAGATTCTCATTCTAAAAAGTGGGTCCCAGTGTTAAAAGTTTGCGAACCACTGCCTTAACTCAAAACAGGCCAATGAGACATCCTGGAAGGGGTGACACCCTAGTGACCAAAATTCTGGAAATTGTGGCTTTTAGGAATAATACCATCATGTTATATACCATTTGATGCAGAATTTCATCAATTGCTTGTGAGAAAATATTTACTGCATTTATTTTCTAGCCATTATTATTATTAATTTCATGTCATGACTATTACTATCTCTGTCTCACCTACCTCACAGGGTTGTTGTGAGGACAAGATAAGGGGAGGAATCATGTATACCACCCTGAGCTGCTTAGAGGAAGGGTGGTAAAAATGTGAATTATTTAATTACTTAATTAATAATTAATAAATAAATTAATAATATAATTAATAATCAATCAATTAATTATGTCGTATGGGGTGACAAAAATTTATGGGCCCCAGGTGTCAAATGACCTAGCTACACCTCTGCTACTGAGTACTATGGCAAAATAACCTCAACCGAGCTTTTTGGAAAGGTTTTCCCAAGACTTCACTGCTCCAATTTTATTTTTCCGCTAGCCTATTCCAAATTGCACTGTATTTCTGATGTCTGAAAAATGTTGCTATAAGAAGCACATTATGTTCAGAGAAATATGGTCGCTTTTCAAAAACGCTGAACTCATCAGAGATTCTGTAGTAGAATGGGGGTCATATTTTTGCTGGGATTCCAAGTTTCTTGCATTTGAAAGGTAAATAACAGAAATGCTATTCAAAAATGCAAATTGGAATGCTACTGTGAAAGTATTCATGATTTTTTTGCATTTTAGTGCATATGTGTGTGTCATGTGACTTTAAAAACAACTGCTTGCACACATATTTAATTACTATTGCACATGTGCAAGTAATCTTTTATCCACATATAATTATTCTTTACAACCCAGGCTGAAACAGTATTTTACTATTATGGCATCTAACAGCCCAATCCTGTGGTCCGTGCTGCACCTCCGCAGCACGGATCACAGTCACAAAAGTGCTGTAAGGCACGTTTGCGGGGCTTACTGCCAGGCTCCCGCCGGAACTAGCTCAGCTCCAGCTGGCGCTGAGCCACCGCCCGGCGGGCGCCCGCGTTCCGCGGCTTGGCGGTGCCTGTGACCACCGGGCTGTGGAACGGGAAATGGGGGCAGGGATGGGGGTGTTCCTGGGAGTGGGGAGGCCGGCGTGATGCAGGGAGGGGGCGTGTCAGAGGTGTGTCTGGGGACCGGTGGGAAGAGGATTCGCAGAGCTCTGCTCCTCAGGATCCTAGGCGCTCGTAAAGGCTGTGTGCCTTACATGAGCGCCTTTACTTTACACTGCAGGGCTGCCTCCCTTACCCGGGGGAAGGGGACGAACATCCCTACTCCTGAGGTGCTGGATTTGGCGGCAGCCCTCGTGGTGCCGGCGTGCTGGGGCTCCCCGGGCAGCTCAGGATTGGGCTGCCGTTAGGATTGGGCTGCCCGGTGGCTCCTGAATTTCGCCAATAATACAATTTGCCTTGGATAGGAGAGATCATAAGCATGATATATATAGTAAAATTTGGTGAGAACTCAAGAAAATTCATCACAGCTCCGAACAATTCAGGCATGGAGAGCATTGTGGTTCTCAGGCCTACTTGAACTTGGAAAGATACTAAGATTCAGACCCAGGGAAGTCTTCTACTCCCAATTCTACTTTCCAATTTTTGGAAAGACTCTTTTGGGGGAAAGCTAAGCCCTTTAGGCTCTCCTGCAAAGCTCACTGTGGGCTTGAATATTTAGCTCTGCTGGGGCTGTTCAGTGTGGGGACAGCCTTTGCCCTCATCCAGAAGTCTCTAAACCCTGCACATCCTGATTACATAATAACTGCCTTCTTTCTCCTAATAAGGCAATGTGCTGAGATAATACAATGGACTTTACCTCTTCAGAAGGTAAATTTAACTGCAGATGGGCAAACATATCATTGCATGTTCCCCTATGTGCTGAAAATGCAGTGTTTCCAGTCATGCAGAGGAGAAACTGACCTGCATGTCCACTTATATACAGAGGGGCTCTTAGAAGCATTACACTGAATACATGGGGGTCAGAACCATGCAAGCCTGTTTCCTTTCTTTCAGAAATGATCAGGTTTGCTCTGTCTACAGCAGTGTTTCTCAAACTGTAAGTCGGGACCCACTAGGTGGGTCGCGAACCAATTTCAGGTGGGTCCCATTCATGTCAATATCTTATTTTTAATATATTAGACTAGATGCTACCATAGCATGTGACTGCATTTGGGGAAATGTTACAGACCTGTACTTTTAACGGACTACTATGTATATGCTTTTAACAATGACAGTAAATAGGGCTTACTCCTGGGTAAGTGGTGGTAGGATTGCAGCCTAGGACTGTTAAAAATTTCCCTGCTTGATGATGTCACTTCCAGTCATGACATCACTTCTGGTGGGTCCCGACAAGATTCTTTTTCTAAAAAGTGGGTCCTGATGGTAAATGTGTGAGAACCAGTGCTCTACATTATCTCACCAGTGTCAGTACCAAATTGCTGGATGCCCTGGGGTAGAGACCAGCATTGCCCCCATGGCCCATTCGGCACCCCTCCCAGCTCACCAGTGGTGGATGATCACATCTCTTGAAGACCCCATAATTATGAAGTAGTCTCTGGGAGAGATGGTAGATGGGGATGCCTGGTGCAGCTGCAGTGTATCAGCGAACTTGGGCCACTACGGCTACTGTACTGCAGGATTCAGGGGTCAGTCCAGCCAGGTGGGCAGTTTGACAGGAGTGGGCCCCTGACTTGTGCCTGACTTTACGGATCTCTAACATCATCCCTGATGATGACATAGCCATCTTGCAATCAGGTTGAAAGTCCAGGCGGCTTATGATATATCAGTGACGTGCTATTTCTCGTGACGTTCTCGGTATTTATTCGCTGCTTGCAACACACAGACAATTATCCTACACCTAGCTGAAGATGCAATTAGTTGAAGTCAGCGAGGCTTTTCATTACAAACAGGTAACCATAACACTGTGCTGAGTAGTGGAGGTATTTGCTAGCCCATTCTCTGCCCCCATACAACCTCAGTTAATTACTCTTAAGTCCCATTAAAGGGACTTAATTCCCATGGATTTCAAAGGACTGACTTGAGTTGCATCAAGGCCAATGTGCACACGTATAAGTGAGCAGGAAACTGGTGGGCTATACTTTTCATTTCTCTAATAGATTTTTAAGCTGTGCGTCCATTTCTGTAGTTTGTTAAGTTGATCCTTCCTCCCCCCTCCAGAAAATGAAATGTACTCCACTTCCTTTCCCCCCCTTTGAAAATTAAAAGCTTCTACCTTAAAGAAGTGAATGATACATTATCTGCTTTCTCTAAATTGAACCCATTTGGAGCTATTTGCATCCTGTAGAAACCTACAGCTGAGTGCTGTGCTCAGAGGTGTAATGAATGGTTGTCACAACACGCTGGAGGTGGCCCCATAACAAAATGATCCCCTGTCAATCCCCTTGTAGGAAATGCATTGGCAACCTGTAATTCGCCCCCAGTATTAACATCCTGCCTGAGTTTTGTTAAATGGCACTTTCTAGGAAGTAGATTTGGTGAACTTGTGTTTAATAATGTTTTAAGAGGAATTTTTGATGGAAGTTTTAGAAAGCATCACATGGGGTTAACAGCGATTTGTCATTTGTTTCTAATTAAAGGACCTAATCTCTTATCACTGGAGCTGCCTATTTTTTTTTATACGAAAGGCACAGATGTGAATGGAAACATATTAATGAGATGTCATACTACACAGTCATTTTGTGTTTTGTTTAACTTAAACATAGCAGAAAATGCACATCTAAGTAGACACACGACATGATATTCAAATAGGATTGTAATTTCCTGTATTTGCATAACCTTCAGTAACATTTGATTTAGACCTACCTTGCATCCTTTATTTGATTTTCAAAACCTCCATTTGCAGCAAACCTCACAAATAAAGGAACATAGCAAAGCCAGTATAGCTTAATTGTCCTTGTCCTCGTTAAACAGTTTGTTGTTTCAATCCATGCACACACATGCACATGCAGTAATGAACCTGCCCCGTTCTGCACCCGGGGCAGATGTCCGTGATACCGCCCCTCTGCTTATCCAGCACCACAGAGCTTCATGCGACATTGGGACTGACTGGGAAAGCATTCTGAAACTTTCCCGTGGTTTTTGGGAAACCGGAAGTACTGCTTAAGATTGCGTCAGGAGCCTCACAAGGCTTCCCGCGCAGTCTAGAGCACTGCGCGGATGCAATGCTTAGGGCATTTGCCCCCCTGCCCCCACTCCAGGCCCACCTCTGCACACATGAAAACACAGACAGACACACACGGGACAAGTGTCCTTGTTCATTCAGTCAAGATTCAAAAGATGTTTCACCTGCTGATTTGTGTAAAAGAAAAGGTCTTTGCAACCACATGCTCTTGCAGATTGACTTTTGATCACTCATGAGTCACTGAGTTTGTGGAGGTAAGTAGAGTCACTGGAAATGGAAAAAGAGCCCACAACTTTATTTAACAACAACAAAAACAAGGAAACATTACAGGTTCTGATACTCTTTCCAGCCAAGTGTCATATGCACCAGTAGTGCAGAGGATACGTTCCCCAATAGTTGAATACAGGATGAAACAGTGCCATCTGAGACTTCAGTGATGATAAGGTAGGAAACTGGCACTGATTAGCCCAGTGGAACCCAGATTGCACTGCTCCTGATATCCAATCTCAGCATGTGTCTTTCCAGCAACAGATCATTATACTTCACACACCCTAAAATAAAACACCTTACAAATAGGGATTTAGGTTTTCTGAGCTTGGAACCTCTACCACCACCACCCCTTTCTCCTTCAGAAATAGTGGCTGAACTTCTCAAGTTCTGTGAGTTCTTCTGAGCTCCCCTGTCCGCCAGCCTTCTCCATCAGCTATGCAGCCTGTTCCTACTAGTCTTGGAAGCAAAGGATCTGCAGAACCAATCTTCTCAAAGGCTACTGCAGTGAAAATTTAAAAAGTACAAGTGGTTATCACACAATAATATTTTATACTAGAAAAAATTTACACTATTTTTGAGATGACATATAAACAAAACACAGGAGGAATATTTGTGTGCAGGGACTCAGTTTCCTGGCCTATGATATGACAGTATAATTTGACAGTGAAAGGAAAATGGAAGTGAGAACGAAGGTACACTAACAGCCCAATCCTACCTAACTTCACTGGCGCTCATGCAGCTGCACCAGTGAGGCATATGCTACATCCTGCAGTTTTGGGTCCTGGAAGACTCCTTGAAGTAAGGGAACATTGTTGCCTTGCGCCAGGTCAAGACTCTATTGCCCTAATGGGTCTATAGTACTTGCATCTGTGCCAGCTACTTTGCTGGTACAAGTCCAAGTGGACCCAGGCAGGTAGGACATGTTGGAGTTGATGCAACTCCGTGTGCTGTCCAGAGGGGGCAGGATGCTGTCCAGAAGGGGTCAAGCTATGGCCCAGTGACTCTCATCTTTCCACCTGTTCTCTCTGTGATCCTTGTGGGGTGTGGCCCTGACCCTTTATCCTTCCCTTCTCCTCTGAGCACTTCCTCTTGTCCTCTAACCACTGAGCTGTTAAGATGGCGCACATCAGTGCTCTGACGCCCAGGCCATCTTGAGCACAAGGCATGCCTGGCGAGGCAGCTCCAAGGCCTTCCTATCTCTAAGTGTTAGCTAAACCTCTGATCCTAATCAGATGCTATAAATATACACTCAATGGAGCTGTAAGTAAATAACTTCTTTTTGCAACTTTAACAAGCCATTGCCTCTTTGTCTTTTTTATTGATTAGCAGTCATCTGGGTGAGGGAGTTTCCCTGGGGTGACACCCAAAGGGGGGGGGGTCTGCTGCTTAAGCTACTCTGCTTCCCCCCAAAGAGGAAACTATTTTTAATTTCCTCCAACAGGACAAAGCCGGGAAAAGGGGATAGAATATCAGCAGATCTGCTGCTGCTGCCATTACCAACCCTTTCCTGTTTTTGACATAACCTCTCCCTGCCCAGGTCTCCATCCTGTTCCTCCCCCTGCTCTTCCCATTTTTCCCATCCCCTGCCTACTCCTCATGTCAACTTACCAGTGCCAGGGCTCCCATGGTGGCCATAATCATGTGGACATGGCTGCTTGCAGCAACAGCCAGTCTGCGCTCTATGGTGCATCACCTTTTATGATGACTCCCCACTTTTGTGAGAACTACAGTGGGACCCCAGTGTCTGCAGGTCTGGCATCCACAGATTTGACTCACTGCGGATACCAGCGGATACTGCGGATACTCACTGCGGATACTGGGGTCCAGTATTAAATCCCTTTAAACACACAGAAAAGCAATGCATTCTGGGGCGAGACTGGGAGGACAAAGAAACCTCCATGTGACCCAGAAGTGCATCTTTCAGGGTTAAAAATAGCTGTAGAGGTTTGGAAATGGCACGGTTTGGCTGCAAAGAGGTAGGAAACTCGATTTTGACACTATTTTGTGTGTTTAAAGGGATTTAAAATCAGACCCCAGTATCCGCAGATTCTGTATCCATGGGGGGTTCTGGAATGGAACCCCTGCAGATAGTTGGGTCCCACTGTATAGGCTAATTTATGTAATGAATCTTGAGGCCACATTTCAGATATTTTAATTCAATTCAACACTATCAGAACTTACTAAATATCATACAGTGGGCCTGCTGTAGCCGCAGATTCAGGACCTACAGTTTTCATTAAATGTGGGTCCCCGAACTCACAGGTCGGATCCATACAGGTCGGATCTCATCACCTCCTCTGGCTAAGCTCGTGTCACCTCTGGAGAGTGTTCTGGGGACTTCCTCAACCCTCCGAAGACCTTGTAATGCAGAAATTTTCAGCTCACGGCACACTGGCAAAGCACTAAAATGGTCCAGGCACACCATTGGTTTTTTGATAATTGACAAGGCACACTGTGCTGCAAATGGAGGGCTCACATCTCCCAATGACCCTACTAACAAATGACTCTCTCCCAAATTTCCATGGCACACCTGGGGACCATTCGCAGCACCCCAATGTGCCACAACACAGTGGTTGAAAATGGCTGTTTTAAGGCCTTAAAAGTCACAGCCAGTTTTACCTTAAAACCAGAAGTGACCTTCTAAGCCTCCCGGAGCCTTTAGCAGGCCTTCAGAACATCATCCGGAGGTGACGGGAGCACAGTTCCCATCGCCTTCAGAGGATCACAGGGCCCTGAAACCCGCAGATTTCATTATATGTGTGTTTCCTTATCCATGGGGGTTCCTAGAATGGAACCCTCGCAGATAATGCAGGAGACCCTGTATTTTATGAGTTCAGCAATCAGATTGACATTTTGCTTCATTTATCAACTGAGAGTAAAAGTGGTAATTAATTCGAAATGAATTAGAGAAAGCTTAAACTCGATGGAAAGGTTTGAAATGTACTAGATATATGGTGAGATGCCTTTGAAAGAAATGTCACGGGGAACTCGTAGCTATTCAGTAGGACTAATTTATAACAAATGGCACTATTTGTCCAGAAAACAATAACAATTTATTTGTCATTGACAAGAGAAGGTTGAACTATCTGGCACATCTGTGTAGAAGGAAATGCTTACCACAGGAGGAGCACTGTCTGAATGTTGAAGAATTATTTGTATTGGCAACCTTCAGTCTCGAAAGACTATGTTATCGCGCTCTGAAAGGTGGTTCTGGCACAGCGTCTAGTGTGGCTGAAAAGGCCAATCCGGGAGTGACAATCCCTTCCACACCGGGAGCAAGTGCAGTCTGTCCCTGGTCTGTCTCCCTGGCTATGGGCCTTCCTTCTTTGCCTCTTAGCCTCAGACTGTTGGCAAAGTGTATCTTCAAACTGGGAAAGGCCATGCTGCACAGCCTGCCTCCAAGCGGGCCGCTCAGAGGCCAGGGTTTCCCACTTGTTGAGGTCCATCCCTAAGGCCTTCAGATCCCTCTTGCAGATGTCCTTGTATCGCAGCTGTGGTCTACCTGTAGGGCGCTTTCCTTGCACGAGTTCTCCATAGAGGAGATCCTTTGGGATCCGGCCATCATCCATTCTCACGACATGACCAAGCCAACGCAGGCGTCTCTGTTTCAGCAGTGAATACATGCTAGGGATTCCAGCACGTTCCAGGACTGTGTTGTTTGGAACTTTGTCCTGCCAGGTGATGCCGAGGATGCGTCGGAGGCAGCGCATGTGGAAAGCGCTCAGTTTCCTCTCCTGTTGTGAGCGAAGAGTCCATGACTCGCTGCAGTACAGAAGTGTACTCAGGACGCAAGCTCTGTAGACCTGGATCTTGGTATGTTCCGTCAGCTTCTTGTTGGACCAGACTCTCTTTGTGAATCTGGAAAACGTGGTAGCTGCTTTACCGATGCGCTTGTTTAGCTCGGTATCGAGAGAATGAGTGTCGGAGATCGTTGAGCCAAGGTACACAAAGTCATGGACAACCTCCAGTTCATGCTCAGAGATTGTAATGCAGGGAGGTGAGTCCACATCCTGAACCATGACCTGTGTTTTCTTCAGGCTGATTGTCAGTCCAAAATCTTGGCAGGCCTTGCTAAAACGATCCATGAGCTGCTGGAGATCTTTGGCAGAGTGGGTAGTGACAGCTGCATCGTCGGCAAAGAGGAAGTCACGCAGACATTTCAGCTGGACTTTGGATTTTGCTCTCAGTCTGGAGAGGTTGAAGAGCTTTCCGTCTGATCTGGTCCGGAGATAGATGCCTTCTGTTGCAGTTCCAAAGGCCTGCTTCAGCAGGACAGCGAAGAAAATCCCAAACAAGGTTGGTGCAAGAACACAGCCCTGCTTCACTCCGCTTCGGATGTCAAAAGGGTCTGATGTGGAGCCATCGAAGACAACAGTGCCCTTCATGTCCTTGTGGAAAGATCTGATGATGCTGAGGAGCCTGGGTGGACATCCAATCTTGGGGAGAATCTTGAAGAGGCCGTCTCTGCTGACCAGGTCGAAAGCCTTTGTGAGATCTATGAAGGCTATAAAGAGTGGCTGTCGTTGTTCCCTGCATTTCTCCTGCAGTTGTCTAAGGGAGAATACCATATCAGTGGTGGACCTGTTGGCTCGGAATCCACACTGCGATTCTGGATAGACGCTCTCTGCAAGTACCTGGAGCCTCTTTAGTACAACTCGGGCAAACAGCTTTCCTACAACGCTAAGGAGAGAGATGCTGCGGTAGTTGTTGCAGTCACCCCTGTCACCTTTGTTCTTGTACAGCGTGATGATGTTTGCATCCCTCATGTCTTGAGGTACTCCACCTTCTCTCCAGCAGAGACAGAGGATTTCATGCAGCTCAGTGACAATGATCTCTTTGCAGCATTTTAGGACTTCAGCAGGGATGCTGTCTTTTCCAGGTGCCTTGCCAAAGGCAAGGGAGTCCAGGGCCACGTGAAGTTCTTCTAGGGTTGGTTCACTGTCAAGCTCTTCCAGCACAGGCAGGCACTCAATGTTGTTCAGTGCTTCTTCGGTGACTACATTTTCTCTGGAATATAGCTCAGAGTAGTGCTGCACCCAGCGTTCCATCTGCTGCGCCCGATCCTGGATGACCTCGCCTGTGGCAGACTTCAGAGGGGCAATTTTCTTCTGTGTCGGACCTAGGGCCTGCTTGATACCATCATACATCCCCTTGATGTTGCCCGTGTCAGCTGCTATCTGTATCTCGGAACAGAGCTGGAGCCAGTAGTCGTTAGCACATCTCCTGGCAGTCTGTTGGACTTTGCTGCGAGCAGTTCGGAGGACCTGCAGGTTGCGCTCACTGGGACAGGCCTTGTATGCTGCTTGAGCTCTCCTCTTTTCCTCAATGACTGGTGTCAACTCCTCAGAGTGGGCTTCAAACCAGTCTGCCGCCTTGTTGGTCTTCTTGCCGAATATGGACAAGGCGGTGTTGTAAACGGTATTCTTGAAATGTTCCCATCTGTTGGATGCGTTTGCGTCGGCCGGGCCTGGAAGAGATTCCTCAAGCGCTTGTGCAAATTCCTCCACTTTTCTCTGATCCCGGGTCTTGCTGGTATCAATGCGAGGTCTTCCTTCCTTTTTCGTGTGATACAGTCGCTTTGTTTGCAGTTTCACTCTGCTGCACACCAGGGAGTGGTCAGTGTCGCAGGCAGCACCATGATAACTGCATGTGATCTTGATGCTGGGAAGGCTGGAGCGTCTGGTGAGGATCAGGTCGAGCTGGTGCCAGTGCTTTGATCTTGGATGTCTCCAAGAGACTCTATGTTGGGGCTTTGTGTTGAAGAATGTGTTGCTGACACAGAGACCGTGATGACAGCAAAACTCTAGCAGGCGTTGGCCATTTTCGTTCATCCTCCCAGTGCCAAACTGACCTAAGCAAGTGGGCCATGAACTGTTATCAGCACCAACTCTAGCATTGAAATCGCCGAGGATGAACAATGGCTCTTTTACAGGGATTTTCTTGACAGTGGTGGCCAGGTCATCATAGAATTTGTCTTTGGCTTCTGCTGGAGACGACAGAGTCGGTGCATAAGCACTGATGAGAGTGATAGGTCCTGCTGATGACTGGAGCTGCAGGGACAAAATTCTTTCACTTCCCACAGTAGGTGGGATGATGGATTTCAGCAGGGTATTTCTGACCGCAAAGCCAACGCCATGTTCCCTGGTTTCGTTTGGTGGTTTTCCCTGCCAGAAAAATGAGAAATTTCTCTCCTTGACAGATCCGGAATCTGGCAGCCTAGTCTCTTGAAGGGCGACGATGTCCATCTGCAGTCTGCTCAGCTCCATGTCGATGACAGCTGTTTTGCGTGCGTCGTCGATTTCTTGCAGGTCATCAGAGAAGCCAGGTGTCATTGTCCTAACGTTCCAGGTGCCCAGCTTTAGGGCAGTAGTTTTCTGTTTTCTGTTGCATGGTGCAGAGTTGTCGATCCGCTTGTCGGTTTTCACCCTAAACCCCACGCACCCCATGAGGTTAACGGACCATGGCGAGGCAACACCTTACTGGCTGGGGACTGCCCAGCTTAAGGCGGGCGGTAGCTGCCCAATGAGATGCAATGATCTCTCCCACCGTCGGAAGCAGCCCCTGGCGTCATGCTCTACGCCAATCGAGCAAAGACTTATAACCGGTAAACTGCTGCTTCCCGTGTTGTGCCGACGCCGTATGGCGAAGTTGGAGTGAAGAATTATAGAATGACACAAAAGAAGTGACTGAAAAACAAAAACATTCTAAAGTCTCTGGGAGAGGAAAGCTGAGGTTTAAAAAGGCACGGGGGCATTCAAGCCTGCAATGATTTTCTTTAATGCACCCAGGCATTTAAAATATGATGTTGTCTTTCACAACGTGAGATTAGTAATGTTGTCAGATACTGAACTGTGACTAGCCCTTGGCCTTCATACATTCGACAGAACAGAGCATACTTGTGTACAGAGGCAAGTGTAGAACCCCCCCCCTCCACCTCCAAACAAATTTACTTCTCTTATAGAAATGTCTTTGGTTTGTTCATGGGAGGAACCCTGAAGTTCATTTTGAATTTCATTTTTGTGTGTGTGTCAATAAATGTACATACACAGAGACTCAGTACATTACCATGGACCCTACTTTTGGTTTCCAATCATGTGTGAAGAGCTCACGCAGATGCCTTTGTACATGTAAAGAGTTTGTTGTTCCTTTCAACGAATGCACAAAATGGGGGGGGGGGGAGGACAGCTGGCATAATTCCACTCCCTTCTTCACATACTGTGTATGGATATGGCTGGATGAACCTGACTGTTGGAAAGGAGCAATTTGCCAGTTCTGAGATCACGGCAAGATTTCCCTGTCTCAGATCCAATCTATACGCTAGATGTACTCTACAATTTTTGTAACTTTATGACGCATGGGAAGATGTATGGTGGGATGTGGAGATTAGATCAGAGAAGACCAGGAATGCAATCCTATGCATACTTTCCTGGAAGTAAAGCCCATTAAACACAATGGGACTTACTCCTGAGTAGATAGACATAGGATTATGCTGTGAGTGGACAGTAATCCGCTACATAGAGGTGCCCTCCAATCAATACTGTACAGTTGTAGTTGCAGGATGGGACTCTGTCACCCCGGGGGTACCAGGAGAAGCAAAACCCAGCAGGGGAACAGGAGGAAAAGGGGTGGAAAGTAGAGAAAAGGGGTTTCCAGACCTATGGAAGACCAAGGAAGAGCGAGGAACCAGACAAAGAGGGTGAGACTCCTAAGTCTTGGCTGCAAGCAGGCCCCTCTCCTCTGGGACAAGGCAGAGGCCTTCTCAAAGCCCAGGTGCAGCTACCTTTGAGGAAAGAAAGGGTGGAGGCCGCCGGGAGAAGGGAGGAGGAGATCCTTCGCAATCAGGGTCCCAGGTGTGGGAAGGAAGGGGCTGGGCTAAGAGGTCTGGCTAGAGGGATAAGAAGAAGGGAAGAGACAGGGGAAGGGAGAGGACGCACCTTCCAGAGCTCCCTGGAATGGGGGTTAGGAAGGGGCAGAGAAGGGAGAAAGGAGGTATCTCTAAGGGAGCAGAGGCCTTCCCAGATGAGAGACATCCAGGAGTGGAGAAGAGCCCAATACTCCAGCCCCTGGAAGAAGGGGCTACCCATAGGCTGGGAAAGGGATCCCAGTCCAGAAGATGTCAGGAACAACTCCTGGCTGAGACCAACACCCATTGAGAACCAAGGGGAAAGGAGGGCCACCATGGGACCCAGCCCCTTGCAAAGAGAACCCTGGAACTCCAGACTGGACCTACAGAGAACAACATGCACCAGACACCTTTTGTGGTGAGAACTGAAGGGGGGAGATAAAGGCTCTTGGGGTGACGGGCCACTTGGGTCCTGGATTGTGGAGAGTCTGTAATTGAGTCTGTACTTGGGGGAATGGGGTTCTTGTGAAGGAACGAGAACACCCCATGAATGTAAAGGCAACCACCAAATTAAAGAAAGTAAGCAAGCCCTCTTTGTTTGCTCCCCGTTCCTTGCGTTGACCCTGGAGAGACAGGACTGGGCTAGATGAGGCAGGTGAGCCAATACCCCGAGGGGACATGGACATCAGACACACAGGTCTTTGATATTTTCTGCTTCTTTATTCCTCTGGGATTTAAGAAAATATAGGTTTCTTTATAATCTTTTTGGGACCACAGGCCCTGAATCTAATTAAACTAAGAGCCTGATCCTATCGGGATCTCCGTTAGTGCAATAGCCCCACCGCTGGCACTGGGTTAGGCAAAAGTGCTTTAAGGCAGCCTGACACCAGCAGAGAGTCAGAGGCCAGCACAAGTGGACACTGGGCCTCAGTGCTGGAAGGATGCTGGGTGGTGCCTTTTGGGGTAGGGGAAGGTGGGGAGGGGCAGAAGTGGGCAGATTGCAGGCAGGTTGGCAGGCAGATCAAGACTGGGGAGGCAGAGCTAGTGGCAGAGGCTGCTGCCAAATTCGTTGCCCCCTCCTGAGCTGCGCCACCCAACACGAGCTTCCTCAATTCTGCACCCACTAAATAGCAGGTGCAGCTCCAAGAAGACTCATTGGCATCAATGAAGTTCTACCTAAGGTAAGGGAACCAATGTTCCCTTACCCTGAGGAGACTCCAGTGACTGTTCTGGCTCTGCAGGATACAGCGGCAGCCATTTCAGCACTGCTCTACTCACAGCATTGGGGCAGCTTCGGATTGGGCTGCCAGACTTGCTTGAAGCAACACTGGAATTCAGGTCGTTGGATAATCACAAAGGAAGTGTGTGCTGGTCACACAACAACTTGATGTAGACTTCCAGATGGAGCCTTCAAAGATCTTTTCATGCCTGCGTGAAACATTTAATCTATAGTTTACTCACTCTTATCCGTAGACACAATAGTTCCATAGACACCAGTAGAGCAAACACTGCCCTATAGAGTCTGTAATGTCTAGTCCCTGGGAACTGTTATTCATTTGCAGCTTAAAGACAAACATTTAACGCCTCTGCATTTCTTTTACATGTCAATGGTAAAGAGTTCAAAGAGGTCGTTTAAGCAGTAAAGAAGTGCTTGGAGAGAGAAAACATAATTTGGCAAAGAAACCTGGTCTCCCCTCCCCATATCACCCAAGTATGCTACATGGTCTGTTGATAAATATTTCTTTAATGCATGTAATTACTGGATCAGCAGAATAAATGTGGTCATGTCCTTGTAATTAATACATTGTCAAAAGTTCATTTAAGTATAATAATTTTACAGGGAAAATGCTGTCGATGTTGTTCCTGAAATAATTTGTTAAATTAAGTGCAATAAATATAACACTACTGTGAGGTATATATTTATTTTTAAGCTCTTTCCAATACTAGCAATTCAGTTAATGCGTTTAAGACAGCCTTCTTCCCCCCCCCCCACTTCATTTTTAAATTTAAAACGAAGCTAAAATTAAATTGGGGTTTTATTTTTCAGGATCTGAATAGATCACTTAGCATTGCATTTATGGGTGGCAAATATTAAGCTGAGAATTGTGTATTCCTATTTCCCACTGGCTAATAAATATTTCCTGGACTTTGGTTTCATGATGCTAGATGAGTATAAGGCTGTGCAAAGTGTCAATGCCATAAGCAATTTAGTAATTTATGATGGCACCTGGCCTAGATGTCTTTAAAAGGGAATTGGACTGATTTATGAGGAAAAGTCCATCACAGGTAACAGGTCATGATGACAATATACAACGTTCAGGTTTTAGGGGTGTCCTATCTCTGAATGCCAGATGCAAGGGAGTGCAACAAGATACTGGTATCTTTTTGTGTCAGTGCTCCCTGAGGCATCTGGGGACCACTGTGAGATACAGGAAGATGGACTAGATGGTCCATTGGCTCAGGGGTTCTCAAACTTCTTGGGAGTAAAACTCCAGAGGTAAGTTTGTGTGGGGGCAGGGAAAAAGGGTGCAATGTGATCCCCGGGATTGTGCTGCTGCAGGGGCAGGGGGCTTTTTAAAAAGCCCAACTTACCTGTTGCTAGGGTCTGGCGGGTGTGGGGAGCCCTGTGGAACCCTCTTCAGGGCCTTCTGCAGCTTGTGGAGAGCAAAAATAACTCTCATGACCCACTTCCAGGTTGCAACTGTGAAACTGGAAGTGGGTTGCAATCACTATTTTCACTTTTTACAAGCCAGAGGCAGCCCTGCAGGGGCTTTGCAGGGCTCCCTGCATCTCCCAGACCCTGACAGCAGGTAAGTTAGGTTTCAGAAAAGCTCCTTGCCCCCACTGTGGCGCAATCCTGGGGATTGTGTCGCTGCCTTCGCCTACCTTTTAAGGGGGCAGAGGCTGTGGTCCTCAGGCTCAAATGTCACGAAGCTCCAGTTTGAGAACCACTGCCTTAGCCTGATCCAGCAGGGATCTTCTTATGTTCTTATGATCAATCTAAAGGTGCTTGCAGCAGAAGAAGGCTTGTATGTAAACTCTGTCTTCCATAAGCAGTGCAAGGAAAGTTGACTTTTTCTGATCTCCCCCTTTCCTCTCTAGCTTCTCCTCTATAAAGTATGCTGTCCTCTTTGTTAGGGTCCCCCAGCTCCAAGGAGCATTTTTGGAGGGTGCAGGTAGCTGGAAGCAGAGGTAATTGAAAAGTGACTCCTTACGCCATTGGAAATTCTTTCATCCAGGGAAGACAGGGTTAGATACAACACATAGGGTCCAATCCTATCCCACTTTCCAGTGCTGATGTAGCCATGCCAAAGGGGCATGCATTGCATCCTGAGTTGGGGGTGGGGGAGGCTGTCACAAAGGCCTCCTCAATTTAAGGGAAGGCCCTTATTTCAAGGCTACGTTGCAGCTGCATCAGCGCTGGGAAGTGGGATAGCATTGGGCCCATGATTATAAAAATTCATGGAAGCATTCTGATAAACTGCAGGAGAGGTCACAATATCACCAAGTGTGGAGTGCCTGCTTTTTCTTCACTTCATGGGGCACAATTCTAACCAGGTCTACTCAGAAGTAAGTCCTATTGTGTTCAATGGGACTTACTCCCAGGAAAGTGAGGTTAGGATTGCAGCTATAGTGGCTCATGTGAAATCTGCTATCTTGATTCATGTTGGGATGGCATCCTATGCTGATATGGGAATGCCATGATAAGTCAGGAATATGGCAAAATGTGCTTTACACCAATATCAGCTTTAATAGATATGCATGTGTGAAAATAAAATCATTTTAAGGGTCCCTTAGAAAGTCTGGTCATGTTTATCTGCCCTGATTCTAACCCAGCACACTCTCCACTATACCACAATGGCCCTCTGGTCCAGTCTGCATACTAAATAAACATCTTCTGAAAGCAGAACATACAAAAATTACTAAAACCGCACACACCCCCAGTGCCTCTCAGCTAGAACATAGCCTGGCCATATACAGCAACGCCAGAATAACACTTATATCTGCTTCACCAGAATATAAATGTTACTTGACCCTGAAAACTGCTCATGAGGCATGTCTGACATCCTGTAATTTAGCAAGAAGATACATTGGCAAACATCATTTGAGTAGAAAGACTGTAGATGCTTACAAGAAACCATTAAAAACAGCATTAGAAAGCTTTAAGAGAATTGGCTTCTGTGATTTTGCATTATCTATTGGCACCGTCCTATATATTAACAAGGTAGTTCTGATAACAACTGTTAAAGTGACATTAATTGTACACTTAATTTTTTTGTCGTAACACAGCTGTGAAAAAATATTCAATCACATTCACATCTAGTGAAAGGTTACACACACACACACAGAAGTACTTTTGTTCAACTGATTTGTTTGCCTATTTCAAATCTTTTAAAAACAAGATTAAATGTAGCATAATTTTTATTTTATGTTTTTATGACACTTCCTTCTTTTGCAAAACTGAGGAGAAAATACATGAGGCTAACAGCCCAATCCTGTTGAGGGTCTGAGCCTGCGAAATGTGCATTCCACCAGCACATGCTATCACAAAATGCTGTAAAGTGCTTTGTGACAGCGCAAGGCCCTGGCACACCAGTGGTCATTCGGAGGCTTGCTGGAGCAGGTAAATCCTATGCAGGGATGAGAACATATGGGGGAGCGCAGGGAGGAGGTTGAATGGGGTGGAGTAGGGTGGAAAAGGCAGCAATGGGATGGGGTGGGTGGATCAGGCCTGGGAGGGGGTGGGATCATTAGCGCCAGCACATGCCATGCCCAAACCTCCTTCCCGGACTTGATCTACTTGCACAGATCAACAGATCAAGGTAAGATTGTGCTGTAAGCCACCCAAAATATCTCATGCCTATTACTAAACTAACTTGCATGAGAGTATCTGAAATATGCCTATAAGCAGGCACTTGAGCCATTTCTGTGGTGATGCTTCAGTCACATTTTAACAGTACTCATATAGACCCTCACTGTCCACTAGTCTATAATGTTTGAAGTGCATGTACATTTACAGTATGCCCTTTTAATTTTTGTAGGAGAGGCATCAGGGGTCTGCCAGGAAGGGTCTACAACAGGGGTATCAAACTCATTTTGTTACAGAGCGGAAGTTGGCATTCACAATGCTTGCTGAGGGCTAGAAGTGACATCATTAAGCCTGAAATGACATCATTACGCAGATGGTGGCCAGAAATGACATTTTGTTCTCAAAGAGAAACTCAGTAGCTGCAAATGACAGAAGAGAAAATGTGCAAATCTTTTTCATATTTTCAAGATATGAGAGAACCCAATTATCACACTTGGGAGAGCAAAAATATAATAGGAGCCAGAGAAGTTGCTTCCAGGGGCCTCACCCAGCCTGTGGACTTTATGTTTGACACCCCGATACTCCCCCCCCAATCCACCCTCCCTGCCCCCATACACTTCCTCCCCACCTCCAAACCGGCCTCCTGCTACTCTCTCTCACCCCCATGCCGCTCAGCACAAACTCACTTGTGCCAGCCAGTGCAGGCGTCGGATCCAGCACTTCTGAGCCATTGTGGGCCTCCAACTTGCTCCTGATGAGATGCAAAAGTGCCTGACAGCATCTTTGCAACACTTGAAGCCAGCTTAGAGATGGCTGCGCTGGCTCACAGTGCTGCTTGGATCGCAGTGTTAATATTGTAAAGTATTAAATGGCCCCCATTCAGTTTATGCAACGATTTCCTGCTTTTAATACTGTGGTTCCTGTGAATGTTAAGCCTTCTACAACTAGTGACTAAGGCTTTAATCATGACAAAGAATTGATTAAAACTTGCACCTCCACTTCTAAAGCTTTCCAGTGATACCTAACCAATTTCCTCTCCAGGTAGGCACTGAAGAACATTTGGTGAACTGTGCTGGTACCTCCACCTAGTAGCAAAAGAGGAACTCCATTTGACTCTAAATTTAAAAACAAAACCATACCTTGGCAAACTGAAGGTCTTTTCTCCCATGCCAGATGTTACTGAGCCTACCCGCTGCTCTCATTACTTAGATGTTTCCACTTAAACCCCTAGGGACATGGATAGTTATGCTCAGAACAACCCTTTATTCATCAGCCAGCATTATCTGTTCTTAGGCTCCAAATAAACACTTCTGCAGTCACAGAAACTACAGCATGGTGTATCCATCTAGTGGCAGTTCACCACTGGTTCACAAATTGCATTGCTCCACTCGATCCTACATTCAGGCGATATCTTGCAAGGAAAAAAAAAGACTGGCTTGCATGTGTGACCCATCAAGACACAGAGTGACCCACCTGAGCCAATACTACATTTCCACAGAGGAATTAAATATGATTCATAGCACAGTAGTTCCATTCATATTTTTAGAAATCTCTATCTTATCATTTCTTAGTTATCTGACATAAAATATAATATTTTGTACTTCTACTGCCTTGATAACCACCATCTGCCTTCAAAATCACCATCACGGTTTGCAGTACTCTGTGGCTTCTCCAGCCTTGTATTGATATCCGTCATGATTCTTTGGATACATTTTATTATTTTATGATTTCTAGCTTATTGGAACCTCTACCTTCATTTACATTGGGTTGGTTTGGAAATGCATCTTGCTCAACCTGACCCCATGCAATAAAAAATGTGTTGTGCTCATGGTGCATGCACCTCCTGACCCATCCTGTAAACCTAGTTATCAGTGCAGGCATGCCCCCATATCAGCAGGGAATTTGATCCAGGAAACCCCCACAGATACAGAAACTTCAGATACTGGGGATGCATGTATTAATAGCAGCATCCACACACCTTGCCCATTAGGGTTGTTTAAAAGCTTACTTTTAAAGCTTACATATTTAAGCAAGTGTTTCTTGCTTTAACAGGTTGCTGTACGCATTCAAGCTTATAGCATGATGTAAGCAGGCCGCCAGCAGCCTGAATGCTTGACGAAACTAGATTGAATGGTATCAGGAAGCAGGAAGTTAACTGAAGGGGCGGGGGGGGAGTGGATCAGTGGATAACTGAATCTGCAGACACTGGATCTGCGGATATGGAAATCCACCTGTATATTCATATTGAGAGGATAAGGCATAGGATGAGAATAGAGCATGCATGTCTTTTATTTCATGGAGCTAGTATCAGCTGTGGAGCTCCGCAGCCCCGTGCCCAGGGCAAAGCTCTGTGATGGCACCCCCCCTGCGGGCTATTACTGCCCCCCATGCAGATATCCGCCCCCCCCACTCACCAGAGGTTCACGGAGCCTCGCGCAACCACAGCTCACACCAGAGCAACCTCTGTGAGGTTCTCCAGCGCTATAAACTGTGCTTCCGGCAAACTGGAAGCACAGTTTCCACCCCCGTCGGGAGCCTCAAAGAGGCTTCCGCGGGGTCCAAGCGGCCAGCACCTGGGGCATTCACTCCATTTCACCCTATGGTAGTCATGTGAGTATATGTGTATATTATTATTATTATTATTATTATTATTATTATTATTATTATTATTATTATTATTAACTTTATTTTTACCCCGCCTTTCTCTCCGGAGGGACTCAAGGCGGCTTACAACAAAGGTTAAAAACAAATTTAAAAATGTGTGCTAGTATATGTATATGTGAGAAAATATCCAAATTGGCCTATGGTTATCATGGGATTCAAACCTTGATCGCTTATCACAGTTCTTTGGGATGGAGACATTGTAGAGGGTTGACCACCAGTTGTACCACCAATTGCAAATAACCCAGATGGTTCCCTCCATTTGACAACATGAGCCCAATTATCATTAATTTCCCCTTTGTGGAGATACAACAAAGGAAGAACGTTTGAACTTAATCAGGTTAGCGTTAGCCATGTTAAGACAACCCTGCCCAATACCTCAATTCATACTTTTGGGGTCAGAAACTTTGTGCATTAATCACCCTAGATTCAAGCAGCTATACATACTATCAACCCAACAGAAACAGCAAGACAAGAATAGGGCCCGCTTAACATATCTTACACTCTTCGAGTTTCAACTTTACCTCCTAAGGTGAGAAGCAGATGTTTTCCCCCATAACAGTGCTTATATGTTTTGTATAAAATCCACATCTTTAAACAACCTATATAAACCAGAGTACGTCCATGCATTTTAAGTAAAAATAGGGAGGGAGATGCTTGGTATAATATGCAGATCTCAGACCAGGGAAGAGCGGGATAACAAATAAACGTACAGCAAACACCAGGATATATGATAGAGTAAGCATAATGGATCAGAATAAGGCCCTAAATCAATTTTATTTCCACAATTCTAGCATCATAAAGGGGTGGGTGGCAGTAAACCAATTATTATGCAACTTAATGAACTAATTAGCAAAATCAGAGCAATAATAGTACTGGGTACTGACTGATCTGAATATAAAAAGTAGAATTAGACTCCTAGCTCTGAAGTTTTTCGTCCAGAAGATTATATAATAACTTTTACAGCATTTTTAATTTGGGTGCAAGCCATTAGAAACAGGGAGATAATTCACAATGGAGAGGAATAGCTTGCTGTGCACACTCCACAAAGGAATGGTAAGCATCACAAGCAGGCAGATCTTTAGATGTGTTTGTAGGTGAAGCAGGAAGATGCAGTACCTGATACTTTGCCATGAGACTGATAGGGATGGAGCTCAGAGCAATATGGAAGGTCTCTGGTTCAATCCCTGGTGTTTTCAGGTACCCATCTCCAGCCATGGACCCATCTCAACTAGCTGTGGCTAGTCAATGTTGAGAGTTCTGAGTTAGCTGAGTCAATGGACTTTGAGTATGGTAACTTCCTATAATAAGTTATTTCTAAAGTTCTGAGAAGGTGGAGATCTGCAGCAGTTTGACTGCAAGTTCCATTAGAGCAACATCTGAGCTACCCCAACACTGTTCTAGGTACTACAGAATGTAGCAGCTCCCGGGGCTCTGCTATTCAACTTTGGTGGCAGCTGGGCTTCTTTGCAGATACATAGCTCTGGCTCTGAACAGATATGGAATTTACAGTGATCATATATTATGACTTCGATATGGTATCAGTATAATCGAACATTATTTATGCAGCCAACCTTATTTTCTATATGAGACCAAACGAAAGAAGGATACATAGCAATCGAGATTTTAAAAGATTCAGACAGGGTCCAATTTTTCAAAGTGTGAGAAAGCATCCCCTGGGAAGCATCCAGTGGTCAATTTGGATGATCCTTCTCCTTGCAGACTGACCCCATGTCATTAGCAATATATGTGCTCATGGCACATGCACATCTTGGGTCCTTCTGTCTCTCGACAGTTTTCTTAATTGCAGGGAGAGGGGCGTAATCTGAATCATTCTTCTACTTGTGTTGCTAAACCTACTTTAAAAGTAGTAAGTAGGGAAAGTAGCCTGCAGAAGGCCTACGGCATGAATGCACAATGTGGGACCAGTCTGCAAGAAGTAATCTGAGGTTCACTCCATGGCCGAAGGAACTTCTTTTCTAACCTGTCTCACAGTATAATCCTAGTATCTTGAAGTTATAGCACAGCAGCTGCTGTACCGGCACTAGCTGTCATAAAAGTGTTGTAAAGTGCTCTTTGACAACTCAAGAGTATGCAGTGCTAACAGGAAGGCATGCCCCATCCTGACAGTGCTGAATCATGATCTTTAGCCGCCGGTGGTGAGTACTCCACCAAGTGGTTCAGGGGCAGGGTGGCAGGAGAGCAGAATGGAGGTGCATAGATGCAGGAGGGGTTGGGATCAGCAGAGAACCCCTCTGCCATATCATAACCCCTTTCCCAAAATGGGTGAATGTCAAAGCTTAGCATTATTTAGCTTGCGGGTTTATTTTGGTTGTTGAAAAATGAAAACAACTAACTATGTAACACATGTGAATGCCTGCAAAACCTAAATAAACAGAAATAAAAGAAAAAGAAACATAATAATGTTGACGACCATCATGGAAGATTGGATGAAATTGGACAAAAGGGGAAAGCATGTGGGCAAAATTTGAAATGTGGTTGTAATTGAAAATGGTGGAGAGAACAGAGCAATGAAAATCAAGAGGATGAAAGTTAAGGTATTGCTGGCAAGGTATTTACATGAGGAAGGTAAATCCTTCCTCCTGTAAATCTCCCACCCACTGAACCCTTTCCTTCCTAGACTAGATAAAAATTGCATTGTCTGTTTGAGGTATCCATCAGGAAACTTGACCAGGTTTATTTTCACTTGAAGAAGCAACAATAGGGAATACAAATGAATTCACTGGTATATACCCTGTTGCTGTGATCCATCAAGTAAGCACCATTGTTATCCATGGAGCTGTTGGTGTGTACGATTCTTTGCATGCCAACAGTGGAGTCTGGCTGTGTGCATAGTTTGCTGGATCACAAACCATGTCATTTTAAACTTCTAAAATTATGGTAATAGTGGGTTTGGTCTTTGAAGATGAAAAGCAAAGGCAAAGTGATCTATTGGGGTCAGATGGTTTCCCTGAAAACAAATCATGTGGACGTGCACATATCTACATTTACTTATTTACTCTGATTTATAGGCTACCGTGACTTCATTTGTTTATATAAAAAGTTGTATTAAAGTCAAATTATCCCATATTGCTCTTTGAAGTTTAGTACATTCAGGGAATTTACAATTATTAGATTTTGAACCTGGGTTGAAGGTATTCAGGTATTATACTTGTATTGCTAAAGCATGCTATTAATTGCTTGGTATGATGCAACAGAAAATATAGCGAGCTAACTTTTACAGGACTTTTGAAAACAATAAGTACAAGAGAAAGCAACGTCTGTTTTACATTATATTCTATTGATATGACTCGGGGCTAGCTTTGTTTAGTTTCCTATTTTTTTTAAAAAAAGAGCCACTGTCAAAACTCTGTTTCAAAATGCAAGGAGGGGGCATCACACAGAATATTTGAATTGTTTCAGAGAGGAAAGAAAAACCTAGAGCAGACTGTTAGAAAACAACATTTCCAATACAATTTGTCACCCATGCATAAATCTTGCTGACATTTTCAGTCACTTTAATAGCCTGCCCATTTTATAAATCAGTATGAACTTGCACAGTTGCAAAAAAAAGTGTGTGTTTTGAACATCTCATTTGCATACTTTACCAAAAGCCAATGAGGCAGTGGAAGCAACACTGGTGATCATAATAAGTGTTTGGGAAAAGGCAGAAAGATCACTAATGGTTTGCCTTTAGGGATTTCTGTACTCCATAGGGGATGAAAATGAGAAGTATTTTTCAAACAGTAGGGGGTAAAGGTTTTAAAACTAGAAACACATGGAGTGATAAAGATGCTAGTGCCACGGGGTGCAGAGCGGGAAAAAAATTACAATGTAAAAAATTGTAATTTCAGCATTAGGAAGTAATAATCGTGTTTCATCATTGTTATTAAAGCATGACCCTTAAAGCCACATAAATTAGATATAAGTTTTGAAAGAAGTTTATTAATCTTCAATGGGAAATATTAGGAAAGTTTATAATCATGCGAAGAGGAGATTTTCAATCCACTCCCTCCCTCAATGGAGATCCGTTTCAGGAATAGGTCTCTACTTTTTATGTTACATTAGGGCAAACCGTCTTTTATTTATTTACTTACACTCACTAGCTCACTTCAAATTTGGCTCATTTCTGAGTTCATTGTGAGCTTGCCTTCATCAATGGAAGACTAAACAACAATTTAGACACTTGCACCTTTGAAATTGGCAAAGAAGAGCCATGCGGGGTCTTTAATTTAAATGTATCTAAGTGATTAATAAATGATATTAGATCATGTGGAAAATTGCAGATTAACACATTTTAACCACATCCCATTACACAGGGCACTTCTTTGGGTGAGTGCATAGACCTGTCTGTGGATATCTAATTTTATGAACCTTTTATGAGCCTTTTGGAAGGCTTGACGACTGTTGTACTTTGCAGATTTGAGCATTTGGGACCTCCTTCATTACTCACTTCCCAGAGAGTTTTAAATAGGTTTTCTTAAGTGACCAGTGCCCTAATCTGCAAGGAGCAATGAAAAAGTGGAAACAGGCTTGAGTGCAGCCTAGTGGCTAAGTTACAGCCCAAATCCAAAGTTAATTCCCATAGTGCTGGCACAGGCTATGCTGCATCCTATGGGAGATTTTGGGCTGCTGGAGGTCTTCTCAGGATAAGGGGACAAGTCCGTGCAAGTCCGCATTGATCTGTGTCTGCAGATCAGGAACAGAAAGGGGAGCAGGATACGGCTCATACTGGTGCTGGCAATCCCATCCCCCTCCCAGGCCTGATCTGTCCACCCCTGCCCCATTGCTGCCCTCTCCTCATCACATTCTACTCCTTCCCTGCCCTCCCTCATCCCATCCCAACCTCCTCACCAGACTTGTCTGCTCTGATGGGCCTCTGTCACTCTGCTGGCATATGCGTGAAGGTTTCAGCCTTCTCCCTGGCCGCTGGCTCCCTGAGCTATTGCAAAGTACTTCATGG
Source organism: Tiliqua scincoides (assembly GCF_035046505.1). Taxonomy (NCBI): domain Eukaryota; kingdom Metazoa; phylum Chordata; class Lepidosauria; order Squamata; family Scincidae; genus Tiliqua; species Tiliqua scincoides. Next base: position 92,819,639 of record NC_089821.1, on the reverse strand, counting down.
CCCTGTTGTGTCAGCCAGCGCTGGCGGAACGTGCATACTGCTGGTGCTTCCCTCTGTTACGACTGGGCTGTAAGCTGCAAATCAGGAATTCCCTAATTTTAATTTCACCAATGCTGTGACATCTCTCCAGGTGGCCTAGGCCTCTTCGTTTCAGGTCTTCAGATGCAATATGGGAAAAACTAATATGTACTTACCTTACAGACTTGCTGAAGGGACAACAAGATAATATATGTGAACCAATTTGCATACTTCTATACAAATGTAAAGTATTATATTAAACTGTTGTATATACAGTACAGTACTTCACAGGCTGGTGCAGAAAGAGTTCCTCTTTCTCTGCATTGCATCCAGCTGCTAGGCCTATTTGCTCCCAAAACATTGATAGAAAATCTGCAATGGCCCTAATAAGCTGTCAGGAGGGAGGGTCTTTGGAAATAGCTTTCGTTTTTCCCTGTCCTCCTTTTGTTTTTCTCTGTCCTGAGGGGGGGCAAGATTGGTGGTGCTGATGTGCCGGTATCCTGTCCCCTTCCCAGGCTAGATCTACTGACACAGATCCACTTGAACATCTTCCAGCAATTTAGCAGGCACAGGTCTGAGTAGACCCACTGCTGCAGTTGGGACTTGTCCTGGAACAAGGGGACAAATGTCCCATCTCCTCAAGGAGACCTCTAGACTGAAAAATTCCCCTGGGGAAAATAGCACAAGTCAATCAGGCCCCATTGCATTGGTGTGGGGGAATAGGGCTGATTGATCTGGGGATTCTTGAGGACAGAATGTATAAAGGAAGCAGTTAGTGTGACCAAGGCTGATTGGGCACAGGGAAAGCTGAGGTATTGCTGAAAAAGAAAAAGTGGGTCCTGACTGGAGGTGACTCCAACAACAGAATGACAAATACAGCCTCCTTTTTACCACTACCAAGAAGGAAAGGAAAGAGGGAAGGGTAAAAGCAAAGTGTGATCAAGAACCCCTTAGAGCTGCCATCTATTTTTTTTTTTAAAAAAGCAAATGCAGAGAAAATTTGTCTATAAATCTTATAATTTAATTATGATTAATGTGACTACCAATTAAGACCACAGGAACATTCTTACAACAGCACCCTTCTGTGTTGTAATTGGTTTGGCCCAGTGGACACCCAAGAGTCATTCTTGTGCCCACGGGCAAGTTTTTGAAATTACTCTGGCTTCCTGAATTATGGGCATCCAACTTACAGATGGCTGCATTGGCACATTATGTCCTTCGGTGGCGTATTTATGCAGGAATGATAGTGCTGGGCTGGCAAAAACCAGATGTCTGAACAGACCTGTGAAATCTGACCTGTACTTAAGTAGGGGATTTAGTATATTGTATAATAGTCACAGTTTCTCCAGAAAATCCTTCTGTGCAAAGACATCATGACATAATTTTGTGCATAAGTGTGCCATTGAGGAAAAAAGGCAGCATCCAATTGGCAGTCAGGAGGCATCAAAGGGGAAAGGAAGCAAGGAGCCTTCCCCCTCTCTCCACTCTGTTGCCACCACTGCTATCCATCTCTTTGCTGCCCTGGAAGGATAAGTGAAGAGAAGAGGAAAGAGTTGCTTGCACCTAGGGATTGGCAGTGAGGATGCTTAAGTGTGTATCTATCAACCCTTAAAATGGCTCACTCAATTGTCCATGTTTTCCTCCTTTGTAGTGTACGTGTGTGATCAGTTATTTCCAATTTTTTTAAGGCAAAACTAAAGTAGTTCCTAACAATAATACTCAGAGGAGAAATTATGCAAGATATAATTTTCATAATGTATGTATTCCTGCACCATACAGCATTGCCACTTGCTCTCTGTGCCAATAAAAACTGCATGAATTGTGTTTCTTTGTTTGCTAGGTCCACTTCTGCAAGGGATCATGTTTGCCCTGAGAGTTTCTGCCATTGGCATTGCAATACAGTACAATTTGAACCTGCTATTTAGCAGTGTCCTTACTTCTTATATACACATTCATATATAATCTCTCACAATGTCTGCGCAGCACACCTGGGTATTTATAAACTGCTGTATGGATTAGGCTCAGTAATGTACTTCACAAGCCCTGTTCCTCTAATTAACCTGCATCCCTCAACTTCTTAAAAAAAACACAAAACACACACACACACACACACACACACACACACACACACACACACACACACACACACCCCTCCTGTTAGCTTTTCAGGCAGATGGTGTAGGTAAGAGAAAAGTCTACAATCCCTTCCTTGAGATGGGATTAATTTACCCTGTCCTCGGAGCCTTCTCTGTCTCTTCAACACATCTGCTTAATATCATATTGCATCTTAAAATCCTGTTAAACCAGCAAATCCGCTTTCTTCCATATAATGACTATTCATATCAAGAACCATTACACTACATCCTGCAAACAAACAGATTACAACATATCACTTTCATCATAAACAGGCCATTTAGAGAAGGAGATCTGAGCACGTGTAGGAGAACAGGTGGGCTGGAGGGAGGGGAGGGTTTGCCAGACTGCATTTCACACCCATCCACCAAAACTGCATCTTGCACATGCCAATTGCCAAGAGTTAAATAAAGTCAAAACTTTAACAACTGGCACATCAGCTGGATTATAGTGCTGAGCATGGCGATGATAATGACACTAATGATTTCCCAGTGAGATTGCCCCCCAATTGGTATTTCTGCATAAGGTATTTATGCTTTAAGAAGAGAATATCACCTGCTAGATCTCCTTGCTCCCTTGATTTACCACCAGGTATCTCAAGAACTGAAGGAAGAGGGGGTGCTTAACTGCACAGGGTGATTTGCATTAACCAGCAATGTGGACAATAGGAGTAAGAGAAAAAGGGACAGAAAAGCCATTCTTACACAAGAGTCGAGATGAGCAAGGCTATTACCAAATGTGAGAGTGCTTTGTTCAGAGCTATGTCACAGGACTCAATTCTATCTAACTTTCCAGTGCCGGTGCTGCTGTGCCAATGGGGTATGCACTGCTTTCTGTGTTGGGGAGGCAATAAAAGAGGCCTCCTCCAGGTATGGGAAAATTTGTTCCCTTGCCTCGGGGCTGCATTGCGGCTGCACCAGTGCTGGAAAATTGGATAGGATGGGGCCCAAAGTTGGGTACCAGAACCTTGATGTCACCAACAAAAATCAGATTTCACAATCATTCTTTTAGATATTTGATGCAGGGGCCAATGAACCCCAGATAATGTTAATGCTCACATCAAGGCGTGACAAATATTTGCAGTTCCAATGACTTTCAGGTGGCATACAAGTTTCTCTCCCTCCTCATTTTATCCTCACAACAACCCAGTAAAGTAGTTTAGGCTGAGAGACAGTAGTGGAGATGGAGTTGTTGTTCAGTAGTAAAGTATGTGCTTTACATGCAGAAGGTCCCAGATTCAGTTCTTGGTGCATCTAGGTAGGACTGAGAAAGGCCCTTTTGAAACTTTGGAGAGCCACTGCAAGTCAATGCAGATAATACTGATCTAGCTGGACCAAGGACCTGATAAGACAGCTTCATATGTTTATATGAACATATTTCAGCTAGCACTGAGCTGCACTGCTGAATGCTGATTTGAACCTGAGTCTTTTGAGTTCTTGTCTACCCAAAGCTCTGTATTCAATATCAGAAAGGCTTTGTTTGTCACTCTTTTCTAGTCTGTGACTCAGCGTTTACTCTTTAGACAGGGGAAATGATCATTTCAATAAATGATAAATAAATGATCATTTCAATAAACAATTATATTTCTCTTTGTGCTGATTAGGATGGGCCAGGGTGAAACTGTCCAATAACTAAGGAGAAGGTCAGTGTGGGCTAGTAGTCAGACTGTTGGTCTAGGACTAGGAGACTCAGGGTGCAATCCTAACCCCTTATGTCAGTGCTTTCCAGCACTGACATAAGGGCAGTGAAGCTCCAAGGTAAGGGAACAAACATTCCCTTACTTTGAGGAGGACTCTGTGAGTGCCACCCAACTGCAGGATGCAGCATATGTCCCATTGGCACAGCTATGCCAATGCTGGAAAGCACTGACAGAAGGGGTTAGGATTGCGCCCTCAGGCTGCAGCACTTACCTGGGAGTAAGCCACATTGACTGTAATGAGAATTACTGCTGAGTAGATATGCATAGATTGGTCTCTTGGGCTCTGATCCCCAGAAAGCTCATAAAGTCACCTTGGACCAGTCACCTGGTCCAAGCTTCAACCTAACTTTTTCACATGGTGGTTGTGAGGGTAAAATAGGGGAGAAGCAATGCCCTGTCTCTCCAAGTGCACTGCCCTCAGTTCTTGGAGGAAGAGTGGCCTAAAAATGTCATTAAAAATAAGGTGCAATAGTCCTTCTCCTAGGCAGGATCTAAAGTCCCATATTATTTAATAAAAGCTTTAATGATGCAGAATATATTGCAGACCATCCACAAAGTTATTTCCTAGTTTAAATCCGTACATGATCTCCTGTCTTCATTTGGGGTGATCAAGTGTGTGAAATATCCTCTGTGTTTTCCCTAACTATATCCACTTTAGAGGTAATGTTTATGAAATGTTCAGCTAGTAACTATGATGCACAGAAAAGAGTTTTCGAACAGCTGCCATGCACAGCAACACCTGCTTGCAAAGCATTGCTATTGACATGTTGCAATGATCATATTTTGTTTTGTCTTTTTCTACTCAGCTTTCACTTTTTAAGCTGCGGAAATGAAAATGACTTCAATGAACAGTTATGCATTGTAGTCAGTCCAATAGATACAGGTGAGAAGAAGCAAAAAGCTAGCATTATGACTGTGTCTCTCCCTCCCCTTATTTCATTTGTCAGGAGTTAACACAAACACAAATGTAATGAGTTCTTTGGTGACCATGAAGAATGACACTCAGCTGAAAAACAAAGCTGACCAGCCTATTGGTATGCATCAGTGTGAATGCGGGATCTTTTCAGCCACACACGGCAGCAAAAAAGGTTCCTCCATACAGCCGAATGGGTTTGCGCAAACAGAGACCAGCTGCAGAAGCTGGCATATTGTGGCACCAAAGCTGCTTACTCTCACAGATGAGGTTGGCACAAAATAACAGGAGTGAATGTGGGGTAATGCTCACACAGCCGAGCTAATCTGCATATATTACAAAGAAAGCAGAGTTTTGCATAACAATCAATCTCTGAAGTCGGTCCCAGGGAACACCTTTCATTTCAGTGGGGAGGAGAAGGCAGCTGCAAATGTTTTTGGCAAGATCAGCCGCTGTGTGCGCAAGTCACCCACGAACCACTGATGACTCTTCTCTGGGTCCGAATGTAGTTTTACTGTAGCAGGTGGTCCCCTCTAAATTGGCTCTGGGAAGGTATTATGGCACACCTTGATATTACCCTAGCATGAGCTTAGGGTAGATGACAGTCACCTTCTCACTGAGAGACTCATAATGCAGTGAAACTGCCATAGAGGTCCCATTTTCAGAATCCTGACATGGAAATACAGTGACATGGAATCAAGTCTGTTAGAGAAAGAAACACCGGCCTCAGATTCAAAGTTATTAAATATTTCAAACCTGTCCTGCAGCTTTTGAATGTTTTGTTCCATGTAGTATTGTTTCAGAACTTAATTGTCTCAAGAGTCAGTGCTGTATGAACACATGAAGCTGCCTACTGCAGGCAGAACTTTGGTTCATCTAGTTCTGCTCTGTCTGCACTTAGGTAGCACATCTTAGGGTTTCAGAGAGGGGTCTTTCCCAGCCCTACCTGGAGACACAAGATATTAGACTTGGGACATTCTGCATGCAGACCAAGTGCTCTATAATGAAGCTATAGTAACATTCCATGATCCAGGGATTCTTGCAACCCACTTGGTGTGTCACAACTCAGTGTCCATTGGGTCCTGGCTTGGACCCTCCCACCTCCCCTTGCATCTGGTTGACTCCAAACTGGAGCCCACCAGATGCAATTGGAGGCTGCACCAAACCTCAGAAGGTCTCCAAAAGCAGCTGGAAACTCACTTCCGGTTTACTTCCAGGTTCATAAAAGTGAATTCTGGTTGCTTCCAGAGGCCTGTGGAGGCCTTCTAAGGCCTGGCACCAGAGAAGGAGGTGGGTAGTGGCACCTCATGCTGCAGAACAGGTGGGTTATGGCAGGGGAGGAGTTTGAGAACCCCTGTCATAATTTATGGATGGGGTACATGTAACCCCTTTACACTTTCTTTGCTTTGGACCACTGCATCCAGTATTAAATGCACATAGGATGCCACATATACCTGTGTCATGCAGCATTTTCTCCCCGTGCTGATGCATAGACTTCTGTTCAATTTTTTGTAATTTTTGCACATTTTTGGACCTCAAAATCCAATCCTATGTGTAGGTATACTTGTGATAATGATTGCAGAATACTTTAAAATATACTATATACATTTTATCCCATTTCTACCCAGCCCACAGGTGTACACATTTGATCCCTGTTGCGTATATGCAACGTTGGGCAGAAATGGCTTAAATCATCATTATCATTATCTTGATAATCAGTGTTATAGGATTGAGCCACCAGCAAAATACGAGTGTTATTATTGAAGTTCATACATAGGAAGGAGTGATGAAATTTTAGTAACCATGCCTTGGTTTGACCTCATGGGCTACTGTACTCCCAGTGCATCAGAATAATAAGGTTGGAAAGCATGTTAAGAATGGGAAAAATATACCAATTTTGTCTTGAATGGATAAAATTTGTTGTGACTTCCCTTCACTTGCTCTTGGCAGCCAAAATTGCTTTTATCCTTTATTTCCTAAGGGACTTTTCACTGGATCAAGATTCAATACAAAAATTGTTCCAGAATGTTTTGTAAGTTTAGGACAAATCTAGCTTCATGTTGTGATGGCCCTCTCAGCCATGCCTTTTTGTGAAGGTTATTTTATAAGATGTGTCTTCAAACAAAGTATAACAAAAAGATATAAGCACTTGACAAACCACTGTCAACGAATGGCTATGGTCCATGTTTCTTGCTGCACAGAAGGAATTTCGTTGATGCCAAATTCATTTGCAGTTGCCCTGTAAAAGGCAAGAAGGTCTGTTTCAGAAAACAGATGCATAAAATACAAAACAAATGCCTAAATCAAGAAAGCAGATGTCTGAATAATTCATGCAAAAAAGAAAAAAATAACATGATTGTAGAGCAAATTTGGTTAAAAGATTTAGCTGGATTGGACTGCCAAACTATCACTGTGGAGTAAATGGTTCTTGTCAATATTACTCAAGAAACTGCAAAGTTCAGTAAGAGCCATGTATTCTAAACACAGCACAGGTGCACCATAGCTGCATATGGTTGTGACATCAGCTACAGTTGGCTGAAATCACAGTGCCTACTGACTCCATCTTGGTGGGCTTGTCACTGACCAGTCCCTCTCTGCTCCTGCTGGAGCTAGAGATGTGCATGGTCCCTATCCCTCCACAGGGAAGGTCACTTGCCTTATCAACATGGGAAGCTGCCTTTTTCTGAGTCGGTCCATTTCACTCTGCATTCTCCCCACTGACTGGCAGTGGCTCTCCAGGGTTCAGACACGGGTCTTTCCCATCCATCGTGGAGATGTCCAAGACTGAATCTGGCATCTTCTGTATGCAAGGCAGGTGCTTTGCCACTGAGCTCCTCCATCCACACTCTTCCTGCTTCCCTTGAAATTCCTTGAATATTCTCTCAAACAAGAACTTCTACTCTGCTAAAAATTCCAGTGTGAAATTTCACACTAGTTGGAGCCATGGTGTTCAAGAAGTACAGGCGGGTGCCGCTTAACAACCATTAACTTAAGATGTGACGTATATATGACGGTGGTCAAAGCAAATAGAGATGCTCTTAAGGAGGCAATTGTGTCTTCCATAGCCTGCATCAGAGTGTCTGTTTACACAACAGAGAGGCTCTTAATGCAGAGAAGAGGCAATCTATCTCCAGTAGCCTGTGCAGCCAGCTAGTGTCTGTCAGGGAGTGTGTGTTGACACAACAAAAGCAATAGATTGGACTGAATGTTCACTTCATGACCTAATCGCATAACAACGGGGATAGAAGAACGTATCCCTGTCATTAAGTGGTATACACCTGTATTCAGCATCCATGGTTATGGTGGCTCTCAGGCTGAGCTCAGGTTCAGCCTCCAGTTTTTTACTTGCCAGCAGAAAAATGCATATTCTTTAGAGCAGTGATTTTCAAACATTTACATCTCACGGCACACTGACAAGGCACTATAATGCTCCAGGCACACACCAGGTTTTTAACAATTGACAAGGCACACCATGTTGCCAGTGTGGGGGTCACATCTCTCATTGGCCCTATTAATAAATGATTTTCCCCCAAATTCCTGTGGCACAACTGTGAACCACTCGCGGCACACCAGTGTGCCATGGCACAGTGGTTGAAAATGGCTGCTTTAGAGTGCAATCCTAAGACTGCATCCTAAGTGTTGCAATCATGCCATAAAGCACAAACTCAGGAACAGACCACAAGGTTGTGCACTGGCCTGTCAGTGCCAGATCCGATCCCTTCACAGGCTGAGGCAGGTTGGTTTGCACCAAGCAGTGCAGAGGGTGGCAGGAGGATGCTTTGGGGGGTGGAAAGGGGCATTTTTAGGCAAGGCGGATGTAACAGGAGGTGACTCAGGCCCTGGAGGGGGTGGGATCAGCAGCAGTCGCACACGCTGCATCCTAACTCCCAGCCCCATCCTGGGCAGCCCTAGATGGGCTGCTCAGATTTGCACCATGTAAATTACTGGCACAGATCTGATTAGCCCCATTGGGCTCGCTGGGTTGTTACATGGGGGCAAAATATCTCCTAGGTGACCTCCAGCCTGCTCCTAAACTGCATAGGATACAGTGCAGGCCATGAAGTCTGGCAGTTCCAGCACAGATTAGGATTTGGCTACCCATGTATTTAGTACAGTTAACAGTATGAGTCATTATGCAAGTGCCCACTGGTTCTTTTCTTTTTGCTAATCCTACAAGCAAAACACAGGACATCAGACAGAGAGTGCAATTACACTGTTCAGTTTTCATGTGCGTTTTAGCAGATTTACAGGGCTCGTACTATATTTATTTCAATGAGAGTGAGAGCAAGTTATGCTGCACTTTTCTTAGGGATCTGATGCTGGGTGCTGATATGTTGTAGCTTATACAAAGAACCTCTTCTACCCACACTTGAAGGTAGTAGCCTGGGAGGTGGAATGCACCTGGAATCCAGGTGCCAAGATGACAACACCGAGTCCATTCATCTTTTATTCACTTGCGGGATCTCTTGTTCAGTTACAGAGATATTAGCTATGCTAGCCCTCTCATGTCTTACTTGCTTCCATCACTTTGGCCTCTGATTCCCCTCTCTTGCAGACAGGACCTCTGAGAGGTATTTTACCAGGGGGTATGAAGTTTCCTTGGTCCCCTTTCGGGGGTACAAAGTTTCTTTAGGGCCTTTCCTTTCTCCATTGGATCATAACTGGGTGCCCTTTGGGAAATTTTAGGGGCCCCTTCTTTGGTTTCTGGGACCTCTTTTAGACCCTGGACCTAGGTACAATTTACTCCCTTCACCACCCTCTCATGGGCCTTGCTTGCAGAGCACTATCGAATTTGAAGCTTTTATCTCCATCTCCCATCCTGGTTTCCAAAAGAACCTGTCACTTTTGCCCACCTTAACTCCTGCGCCTTCAAGTGTCCCCAAATCCATCACACTGTGGAGATAAAAGCCAATACCCTTGCCTGAGATGGAATGGGTCAAGAAAACACTCAAACCCATAAAAGAAAACATCCGATATTTTAAAAATAAGGTGATGAACAGAAACTCCAGATTGAGTTTGATAACTTCTGTGGTTTGTTCTAGCATGACACGTGCATGCAACTCAGACCATTAAATGTGAATGTTTTCTTCATATTCCACAAGGTGCATTTCAGAAAGGTTTTTCTTAAAACGCTGAAGATACATTAAGATAATTGCAATAGTCTAATTAGAGTTTCTCCTAAAAATGGCTTGTCTACTCATGCTTTAATAGATGAAAGATTTTAAAGGGGTTATGGCAAAACAGTTACAGTAATCAGAGAAGAAAAAGTGCTGAAGGTATCATGAAGCTTTATAATTAAACTGAAGCTTACAGCTCAATTAAATTTGAGCATCATTATGCATAAAACATCAGTAGGCATCATCAGGAGCCCCATAAAATAGATGCTCTCAATGTTAACAATCGAAAGGTAAGGCATGATATAAATTGGACTAAGTCATCCAGATAAAACCAAGGAAAAATGTGTATTGAATTGAAGTAGAAAGTGCAATCCTAACAGTCTCTAATAAGCCAATTAATACATGCCCAACATTGCAGATCTACCACTTGTATGACATTAGCAGGAGTCTGAATTTATGCAAAATGCAATAAATTAATTTTTGTGAAAAGTTATAGGTGAATTATTGACTGAGAGAGAGAGAGAGAGAGAGAGAGAGAGAGAGAGAGAGAGAGAGAGATTCAACTTTCAATGTGCCAATCTTAACTTTCAACGTTACACCACAATTCTTATATTTGGGTTTTGACACATTGACCTTCATTTCCATTCTCAATTTTCCTCCCCGAAGCCTTACTCATTAGTTAGCTAATATGGTCCTGTTTTTCAGTTTCATTGTGTTACTCCTTTGTAAATATGTGGTGAGAACCAAATAAATAAGCTGTAATTGAATGGTCAAGGTGATTAAAATGAATTGTAAGTATACATAATTACTCAATGCAGAGTGCTCTCTTTCTCTCTGATTCTTGGTTGATGATTGTTTTGCATTAAAGTGGTACTCACATTCTAGCGTGCTTCCTGTAAGCACCTCGGGGGACAGAGACCAAGAATGTAATACACTGTTATAAAAACTTTGTAATGAAATTATTATGCAATTCATAGTCTAGACATCAGTAATAATTTTTTTCTTATCATGTTTAGATATCAGTAATAATTTTTTTTATCATATTTAGATATTTTATCATGTTTAGATATTCCATGGCAAGATCAACGATAAAATCTTATCTTCTGATGGGATAAGGACACTTCCTCCCTTTGAAACAGAAAAAATTATGTGCATGCACAGAATAAAGGCTTTTCCATTGAACAAATGTTACATTTATGGTAAGGATCAGCAGCTGAACATCCTAGGTCCAATCCAATCTGAACTGCCAAGTGTTAATATGGAAAAAATAGCAACAGATTATGTCATCTTCTGATTGTCTGAAAATTTTCTTTAAGTTTCGTGTAGGGATAATAAAAGAAAAGATCTTGTGTTTTGGCTTTTTTTGCCTTGTTTAGTAGCTTGATTCATTTTGCTGGCTCATTTTTTTCCTGCATTCAGTATCCAGTGTGGATGGTTGCTTCATTTCAGTGTAGATTTGTTCCTTAAACTGTTTTGCTTCCTTTTTTCCAATTGGTAATATTTGATTTGTTTCAACTTTTTAATTACTTTTCAGAACTGGATGAAATTTACAAGAATGGCAGCCCCTGTAAGGGGAAAAAGCAAGCTAAATTTAATCCAAATATATCCTGGGGTTTTCATTCTAGGGGCATTTGAAATTTTATAATTTTAAAGGCTTTTTGCTCATCTGGTCACATGTTTTGTGTCTAGTTATCATGAAATCAAAGATAATGTAGAGCTGTCTCAAGGTAAGAGCTGTGTCAAATTTCAAAAAGATAGATGCTGTTGTTCAGGAGTTATCCATAAAACCTGTTTTAGAGGTTTGAGCTTATAATTATTTTGTTTTCTGCTCAATTTGCACTAAAATCATAGGAAATGCAGAGTCAACAATAGAAAAGTTTCCTGCAAATTTAATACACAAAGACAGGAAAGACAAATGCAAGAATACTGAGGAAATGTAACAGCTCTGCCTCTTGTAGTTTAAGTGCTGAGTCAAAGCAAAATTAACATAGTACAGAAAGACCGTTAGCGCAGTGCGCGCTATCGGCCATTGCCCCGCCCCACCTCGTGCGGGCAGGCTGAGGAGGCAGGCTCCCATTGGACCGCGTAGTTTGGCGGGGTGAGAGCTGAGCTCACGTGGGCAATTCCCGCCCGCAGGAGCTCAGTCCGGGGAGCAGCAGCAACGCAGAGAGACGTGCCCGCGAGGCTCTCCTCTCTCGCCTCTCCCCTCCGCACCCTCGGTGCCCAGCTGGGCAGGAAAGGCGGTGGTATTGGGGAAGGAGGGAGGCTGCCTGGAGGAGCGCTCCCAGTGAGCGCAGCAGTCGTGTGCGGGGGATTTTCCTTTCCCCGTGTTGTGGTTGAGGAGCGGCAGGCGGGTGAGCGCCCCGCCCGCCTCCCCCTCTCTTGGGCAGCCACTGGAGGAGCGCCTTTGCAGCGCACCCTAGGCTGCAGGACCCCGTGCAAGGGGCGAGGGCTGTGCTGGGTGCCCAGGCGCTGTAGTAGGGGGTTGCTGGAGCAGGTCACACCCCACTCTGCCACCTCGTGAGTAGTCTTTGGTGGGTGAGGACTGCTTAGTATTGGTTGCCCCCGTTTGTTTGTTTGTTTGTTTTTTCCCCGTCTTACCCCCTCCTCTCTTCTTTTTTTCTTTTCTCTTTTTTCTTTCTTTTTTTCTTCTTCTTTCTTTCTTTTTTTCCCCTCTCTCTTCTATGAGGGTTGATAGCCACTGCTCTGCATGAGAGGAGTGGGGCTGGTGGTTCAGAGTGTTTGGGTTTGGAAAGGCAAAAAAGCTAAGCAGAGTCAGCTGTGGTTGAGTTTTGGAGGGGAGACTTAGAATTGCATAACACAGTGTTTTTCTCCCTTTGCTTTCCATAACATTCAAGTGCAGAACTCTCCTCCCCCCCCCATTCATTTAAAGGCTAGTATAGTGGCAGTGCTTGTTCAAGTTGCTGCCATGCCTAAGAAAGCCCAGAAAAAAGGTGGGAAGGCACCTAAGCGCCCCCCCACCCAAACCGGTGGAGCCTGTCTCATCTTCTGACGAATTGGAGGAAGTTAATGAGCTGAGAGCTTTGGTGGCACGTTTTGAGGCACGCCAAAAGGAGAAAGCCCTCCGTAGAGCTGGCAAGGGGGATGGTGGTGCTTCTTCAGGGTCCAAGGCGCCTGGGCGTACATTTACCAGGCCAGGGCGTGGCTCTAACCTAAAGTCTATTTTATCCTCTGGGAGAAGGGCCAAGGCCGTGGCAGTTGCTGAGGACTCTTCTGAGGATGAAATGCAGGTGTCCGGGGAGCTGGAACAGGCGAAGGCGCCGGCAGCAAGGCCAATGCCGGTGGCTGCTCCTACAGCCAGTACAGGTGAGATCAATTCCAGCGAGCAGGATGTGGTTGCAATGGTATGGGGGGAGGGAGAGGCCTCACATGGTCAGGTCTCACCTCTGGCCCCACCTCATTCGCAGGGCTGGCAGTGGTGGGGACCACAAGGAGCAGTTGCACAAATTTATCCAACTCAGCCCTGGTCAGCTGGAGGGTATTATGGGCATACTGGCACAGCTCCTGTTGCTTTGGGTTATAGTGGCACGCCTTTAGTATCACCTACTATTCCTGGGCAAATGCCTTCCCCGGCCCTGGGACAGCTGACGGGCCCACAGGGCCCCTGGTTGGGGGGTGGATTGATCACGGAAGCCAGTGAGCGCCCCAGGATCTCCTATAGAGATATTGCTCTTCCCCTGGGTGGACACCTAGCTCTAGCTGTTAAGGAGAAGATATGGAGGGGGGAATATGTGGACATATTCGACCTCTTGCAGATGGAACCCGAGCCAGTCCCAAAGGTGGGTGAACCTTTGAGAGACCAGGAGTTAGTTCGCCGTAGGAAGATAGATAGGAACTGGACCAACTGGCTGAATGGGTTTGTGATATATGCATCAGTGGTGCTGCAAATGTACCCCAATAAGTCTACAGCCTTGTTCAAGTATCTTGACATAATCCATCGGGCTTTTCGTGATTATTCGGGGCCCGCTTGGCTTTCTTATGACCAGCACTTTAGACTGAGGTCATCTCATGACCCCGCCCTCGATTGGAAGGTTCCCCAATGGGAGTTGTGGTCGCAGCTGGTCGTGCCTTCAAAGGCAGCCATGGGTGACTGTTCGGACAGTGGTCATCTCATTGCCCGCAACAGGTTTGATCAGGTTAGGGCACCTAGTGGTGCGCAGGGGGTTCAATACCCGCGCACCTGTTTTGAATTTAACTCTTCCGGGAGGTGTAGCCGGCTTAATTGCAACTTCCTGCACGCATGCGTCCAGTGCGGGGCAAAGCATGCCATTGCCGCCTGCCCCAAGCTCGGGTGGTCACGCCCTGGATTAAGGGGCGCCTTCTCCGGTGGAAAGAGAGGTGGAGGCCCTGCACCTGCTGCTTCAGGAAAGGGGGCCAACACCGATTAGGCTTTTTACATTGTTCGCTTTGTTGATTGATTACCCTGACAGACTGGCCGCTCAATATTTAGCCGCAGGTTTTTCTCAAGGTTTCAGAATTCCGGCACCGCCTCCTCTCTGCCACACTTGGGCGAAGAATCTTCGCTCTGTCTGTGGGATGGAGGAAATAGTTCGGAATAAAATTAAGAAGGAAGTGGGGGCAGGTTGAGTGGCCGGCCCATTTGTTAATTTGCCCTTGCCTAACTTGCAGGTGTCCCCCTTGGGCGTGGTCCCCAAGAAGGCCCCTGGTGAATTTCGTTTGATTCACCACCTTTCATACCCCAGGGGTGATTCTGTCAACGATGGGATCCCCCATGAGCTATGCTCTGTGAGGTATACTTCCTTGGACCAAGCCATAGCCCTTTTGTGTAAATGTGGCCCAGCAGCCTTAATGGCGAAGGCGGACATTCAGTCCGCCTTTCGCCTCTTGCCTGTCCACCCAGTTGATTTTTGTCAACTGGGTTTCCACTTCGATGGCGCATTTTATGTGGACAGAGCGCTGCCGATGGGCTGTTCAGTTTCGTGCACAGCCTTTGAAAGTTTTAGCACTTTCCTCCAGTGGGCGGTACAATCCAGAGTTAGATCTGGATTTACTGCCCAATATCTTGATGATTTTCTTTTTATGGGCCGTGCTGGATCCAGCGCCTGCCACGACACCTTGGCGGGTTTTATTTCCCTGTGTGAGGATCTGGGGGTCCCTTTGGCTCACGATAAAACTGAGGGCCCCACCACTTGTCTCACTTTCCTCGGTGTGGAATTGGATACAGTCCAACAGACGAGCAGGCTTCCTCAGGTAAAACTTGATAGGATTGTGCAGCTATTGAGAACTGCCATTTCATCCCATAAGCTTACACTCCGAGAGTTGCAGTCTCTGGTTGGGCATTTAAATTTTGCGTGTAGGGTGGTTTCACCTGGCCGGGCTTTTTTGAGGCGCCTCTGTGATGCTATGGCAGGTTTGAAGCGCCCTTACCATCGGCTTCGGGTTACAGCTGAAATGCGGGAGGATATGCATTTATGGCTCGAGTTTATGGAGCATTTCAATGGAGTTTCTTTTTGGAGGCAGCAAAGGCTTTTAGAAGCGGAGCTCCAGATCCAGTCTGATGCCGCAGGTGGCCTTGGCTTTGGGGTTTATTTTCGGGGCCGCTGGTGCGCTGCACCCTGGCCGGCATCTTGGAAGAGCGATGGTATTTGTAGGGACTTGACTTTTTTAGAACTATTCCCCATCGTAGTTGCAGTATTTTTATGGGCACCAGAGTTTGCTAATTCAGCTGTGAAATTCTGGTGCAACAATCAGGCAGTGGTGCAGATAGTGAATAGTCAGACCTCTAAATCTCCCCGAGTCATGCGTTTGTTGAGGGTTTTTGTTCTGCACTGCCTGCGTAATAACACCTTGTTTACTGCTAGACATGCGCCCGGGGTCCAGAACAGCGTTGCCGATGCGCTCTCTCGTTTTCAGGAGCAGCGTTTTCGGCAGCTGGCCCCGGAAGCTTCCCTGGACCCAAAGCCCATGCCCCCCTGGCTGTGGAACCTTGGCTCACCAGGGCCCAGGGGGTAATTTGGTCTGCATTAGCATCATCCACGAGGGCTAGTTATCGCTCTAAAATGCGTGAGTTCATAGACTTCTGTCTAGATTCTGGCCTGCCATTCACCGGCTCCATAGCACCTGAGACCGTCATGCAATTTCTACTGGCGCTTAGCAAACGCAACCTGTCAGCCCGGTCGATGGCAGTCTACCTGGCTGCAATTTCCTTTCAAACCAAGGCAGCTGGTTTTCCTGACCCGACAGATAACTTCAGGGTAAGAAAAATGCTGGAAGGGTTTAGAAAAGCAGTCCCAACCCCTGTAGACAAGTGCAAGCCCGTTTCTCTTACCATCCTTCAGGGGCTCTGTGTCGAGTTTGGGCTGATCTGTTCTTCTCAGTACGAGGTTGGCCTTTTTCGCACTGTTACATTGATGTTTTTTTTTGGGGGGGGCTTTCCATCCTAGCGAAATTTTAACACAGGCTAGAGGAGTGGAGAATGATAGAGCCCTCCAGTGGGATGATTGCGTGTTAGAGGGGGACTCTGTTTGCCTCCGCATTCGAATGTCCAAGACAGATCAGGTAGGTAGGGGGCATCGGGTCACACTTAGGAGGTCGCCTACTGAGAGCCTTTGCCCTGTAAGGGCCTTGGCTGCATATCGCACTTTGGCCCCACCTGGCCCAGGCCCGCTTTTTCGCCACAGTGATTTTTCCCCATTAACTGTTGCGCAGTTTAGAGTTATTTTCCAGAGGGCCATTAGGCGTTTGGGCCTCACTCCGGGTGAGTATAGTCTGCATTCCTTTCGAATTGGTGCTGCCTCGGCAGCAGCGCAGCTAGGCCTCCCGATTGTGGCCATTCAGAGGATTGGTAGGTGGCGCTCTGGGGCTTTCAAGTATTACCTGAGGTGAGGCTGCCTGGCATTGTTCGGAGTTTTGTGTCCTATAAGTATGGTTTGGGACCCTTCTGCCCCTCAAGGGGGGTCTCAGTGGCATTGTGCCTTCCTGGGGGCCGTGTGGCTCTGTTTCGTTTTGGGATTCCTAGTTGGTCTCCTAGTTTTTGCCCTGAGGGGAGTTTGGGCATTTTGCTGGTTATTGATTTGTTTTTCTCTTAACTTGGCAGGTCCTCAGCGGCTGACCCCAGTGCAGGTCCTCATCTGCGGGCACTCTATCATTTTTTGGGCCAGGAAGCACGCCTTGTCCACCAGCTATGGCTCGCAGCTGGGGTTTAGCAGTTTCGCCAATGTCAGCTGGGCAGCCCGAAGAGGCATGCGCTGGGGACAATTCCTGCCCATGGTTTGTCAGTTTGCCCTTTCACACCCTCCTCCTCAGGTAATCTTGGTCCATTTAGGCGAGAATGACCTAGGCCAGAGGACCTCTAAGTCCTTGAGGCTCCAGGCCCATAGGGACTTTATGACATTGCAGGGTTGGTTCCCAGGAGTTGTTATTCTTTGGTTGAACCTGTTGCCCCGTAGGGTTTGGTGTGGCGCTAGGAGTGTTAGGATTGATGTCACCAGAAAGCGCATCAATGATTACCTGGGGAGGGTTGTTGCGAGTTTGGGCGGGACCGTTATTCCTCGCCCAGTTATCCGGTGGGATTGCCCTGCCCTCTTTCGTAGCGACGGTGTTCACCTTTCTTCTCAGGGCTACGATTTGTTACTAGCAGATTGGCATCAGGGCTTGCGTAGCCTATTTTTGGATGGGGAGCGGAGGGACAAGCAATAGGCTGTCCCTCCCTGTGGCGTGATGCGTGCGGGGCAGGGTAGGTAGGGCAACTCGGTGTCCATCCAGGGCAGCAAGGTCAAGGGGGCCGAGCCAGAACAACCCACATGATGCCTAGCCGGCTCGAAGAGGTAGGCTGGCAAACCCCCCTGACTGGTCTGGCTACGCTTGCATGGTTTGCCCAGCGAGCCAGCTGGCCAGCTCCCCTGCCCCCTTTGGGGGTGACGTAGACAGGCTGTACCCAGTCGATCGACTGGTGGCAGCCCAAGTCAGTTGGTTCGCCCTTGAGCCTCGGGGGAGGTAGACGGCTAGGTCCGTTTCCCCGAATTTTAGGCCCCCGCACGCCGGGGGGCTAGCCCCCTGGCCCCATCTAGCCCTGCTGCTGTTTTGTGTTGTTGTTGTTAATAAAGTGGCCCTAGTTCAACCCAAGAAACCTCAGCCTGGCGTCTTATTTGGGGGGTCAGGGGTAATGATCTGGGATGGTTGGGATGAACATGCACTTGGGAAAAAAATGGATCTTGATCCTGTATATAACCTAACAGATAAAAATAGTTATAAACCACAGCCACAAGAAACAAGATAATTTTGATAGGGAGTCATGGGAGAATACAGGGTAATTTGAAATGGAAAGGAATTTATTGATTTAAAAGACACCGCAAAAGCTCCTGGAAACATTCACACCAAGAGATAACTCCATGTTTTCTTATTTTGTTAGTTCTCATCCAAGAGCCACCCAAGAGTGAATGAAAGAGGAAGAAAAGGACACACCAATTAGCAGCTTTCATTCCGCTGTTCTGGGCCTCACTGACAGTTCAGAGCTGTCAATCACATTTTCCCTCACCTGACCTATCCATCCTCCCCCTAACTGCTTGCAAGTCACCTTCCATACATGGAAGAAAATGCTCCAGACAAATTAGAAACAGGCAAAGCAAAGACTGGGGAGAAAGGCCACCTGAAGTAGCCATCCATCCAAGGGTGCTTCGAATAGCTTGGCTTCAGTTTGGAATACTTCAGAGGACCTGGCTTCATTTGAAGTTTTCTCCAAAGTGACTGAAGTGGGATGAATTGGTCTGGTGTGAGATTCTTTCTGAATCAAATGCAGACCCCCTAGGCTTAATTACAAAGTTGTTTCCTGCTCTGCCACAGGTTGACTGTCTCACATCTCTTTTATGGACTTTTTAAGGGCCAAATAACTTGTTTTTCCAGTATATAAGACTAGACAGGAACATCTTTTCTTTTTCTTTTTTGCTTTTTGTAGAAGAAAAAGCAGATAAGGAAAATTATTTTTATCACAGAAATGGATCACGTGGCAGCTGGTGAGATAGTTCACTGTGAGAATCTTGAACCAACTGTTGTGTGGACAAACATGAAGGAAGGGGCCTTCCTGTCTTTCTTTTGAGGTGCCAGGAGGCAGTATAGGCAGGGAGTATGGCAGTAAGTACTGTGTAAGAGTGTGGTTTTGAACTAGAGAAATCTCTTTCTAGAACCTGCTGGAATCAACAGTGGGCAGTTCTCCAGTCAGAAAACAAACGCTCAGCTGACTCCAGCACACCAACTTATCTCCAGTTGTATTGCAAATATGACTGTCTCTCCAGTTGTATTGCAAGGTCCCAGTGGATCTCAGGGCTAGGTGACATCTCGGAGGATAGTGGCACCCCCCCATGCCTGTGCTGCTACCCCTTCTCTGTGCACGTGTAGCCCTTGCCTTCAGAAACTGCTCCATTTGGAACCTTATGGAACCACCCATTTGGAGGGTGGGTGGGAGAGCCAATTTTGCAACATTTGCTGCGCGCCTGAGGTGAGCACTGTCACCCCCTCAGCAGAGACAGTGGAAAACTGCCACTCTGCAGTGGAGGCAGGTACCTCCCTGGCCCCACTTTAGCTATGCCACTGCATCTCTCAGCAGCTGAGGGTAAAGGGGGAATTCCCCTCTCTTGTCAATCACCAGGCAACAACACTAGGTTTCACCTAAAGAGCTGTCTCCCTGACCACCACTGGCTGCTGCAGTCACATTTGCAGCCTGAATCTCAATTTCATTTTTCAAAAGGTGGTAGATCAATCATAGATCTTTCAGCATTTTATATATGGCTAACATGTGGTCTTTGGGCTTTTTTCCATAACAAAAGAAAGTGGGTAGATGTTCACAGTAAAAAGTTGGAATGACATTTTGGAGAGGGGCAAGGCAGCTATTACAGCCCCATTATTATTATTTTTGCAGCACCATTCAATTGCAGTTCCAACCTGTCTGTAGTGAATAGGCAAAATGGTATTGGGGCTTTTACGTCCCTTTGTTAGATACTGTGTCCATGCCGCTTTGGCCCCTTTTATTGCTTTCATGTCTACTGATTGCAGGCCGCAATGCCTCAGCACCAGTAGAGACTTTGTGCGGAAGCAACTGTAAGTTAAACCCACAACAAGCATCCAAAACAGTATTTTTCAACATTTTTCATCTCACGGCACACTGACAAGATACTAAAATGGTTAAGGCACACCTCCAGGTTTTTGAAAATTGACAAGGCACACCATGCTGCCAGTGGGGGCTCACATCTCCCATTGGCCCTATAATAAATGACCTTCCCCCAAATTTCTGTGGCACACCTGTGGACCACTCATGGCACACCAGTGTGCTGTGGCACAGTGGTTGAAAATGGCTGATCTAAAATATCAAAAATCCACATTTCAAAATGCTATGTTGGCATCCTTCAGTCTCAGAAGACTATGGTATTATGCTCTGAATGGTGGTTCTGGAACAGAGTGTCCTCTCCTGTGCGCGAAGCCTGGGTAAAGTAGATATGGATAGACTGTTGCCCATGCAGCAAATCCCCCCTCTCCACGTCGCTAAAATGGTCCAAAGGAAAGGCAGAGGCCAATATGGTTGGTTCCAGCTGCGTCACAGGAATTGCCAGAACGTGACTGTGTTCAGCCATGAACTGCCTCAGGGACTCCGGCTCCGGATTTTGCCTCGAGGTTGACTCCTGAAGCCTTTTCCATAACTGGATGTAGCCACAAGGCAGTGGAGGTTTGGGATCAGAGTTTTCCTCTCAGATGAGCTGCCTTCCTCGGCTAACGAGTATCATCTACCCGGTGGCTGTTTAGTTGCCTCTTACGACAAGTACAGCCAAACTGAGGGCCTATTCTTATCCCCAGCCCCCAGGGGAATACATTTCAAAATACTAAGAAAGACCTATGGTTTGGTCCTGTCATTCTGTTCTGGTATTTATATATGCATCAGAGTGATATTAGAGCAGAACATGGGGAAGTGGAGTTCATGATATAAAAGTGGCTACCAGCTACTGGCAATATTTGCGATTGGGGCCTCAGGGCTCAATCCTATCCAACTTTCCAGCATAGGTACAGCTGCCTCCTGCTTAAGGTAAGTACTGCTTACCTTGACTGCTGCCCCACTGCAGGATGCAGCACGCACCCATTGGCATGGCTCACCAGCACTAGAAAATTGGGTAGGATTGGGCCCTCATTCACTTAAGAAAAAATGTTCAACTCAAACACTGAGAATATGTATGATGGCACACATTCCTTTCAGCTTCCACTGGGAGTGCCCGATGATCTATTTTCATCCATAAAAATCAGGTGTCATGGGCACAGATTAGAAAGTAACTTTCACAAGTGGAACTTGTGGTTGAAACGGTCCTGAGTATCAACCATTAGAGTTGATTAATGTGCTATATTTGCAGTGTGGCTGTCACCATATGGTCTAGTGCCACAGCAGTGAGATAGAGATGCACATTGTATGGCAGGTTGTGGCTGGATCAAATGACTGCTTGGGAAGTGTGGGAAGTAGACACTTGATCTTGGCCCATCCAGCTTTTTAACAGAGCAAAATAGGTATAGATCCAGCTAGTAGGAAGTAAAATATGAATTGGCACTTAAAGTCACCCTAGCAGCAGAAAGCTCCAGATCGCTGAAGGAAACAGGAAAATCTCCCCATCTTGGCAACAGAGGAATCTTGATCCCAGAGACACATCTGATGTTCCCATGGACAAATTCTGTTTAATTTGACATGTATATCTGAGCTTTCTCTTCTATCATTAAAATGTACAGGATATTGAATACTAGAACTACTGTTACAATAATAACAAAAGGTCTCCCAAAGCCAACAAAAGCAAGGAAATTCATAAAGCCTGTAATCTACCCTTTCCGAAGGTTCTGTGCCTATATGGTGATACCCATTGCTTGGAGTATCTTATAATTCTTTGACCTAACTAAATAAGTTGAGGGCAAAGTAGCCCATATTTCATCCTCAGGATTTTTGTTTTGTTTTACTCTTTCCCAGAAGATGCTGCCAGTAAAATGGGAGAAAGCATTGTATTTCAGGGAAATTATATACAAACAAATCCCCCCCCCCCCCAGCCTTCAGGTATTGTTTTACTGCTGGGAGCTAGAAACATATTGGATGAAAACATTACAATACGACCACATGGAATTGGAAAAGTTGGAAGGGGTCCTATACATCTTTTAGAAAATGGTTAATTGGATGATCTGAAATAACTGCTACAGACAGTACTGTGAGCTTATAGCTCACAGATGTAGATTCAAGTACCTCCCTCCACACAGCCAAGAATGACATGAGGAACAGACTGATACATTAGAAAGAAAATAACTAAAACACGTTAGATTCACCATGGGTTTTTGTTCTGCAATGTGCATTATTTGCTTCTTTCATTTTCAAGAACATGTATATAACATGTTTATAACATGTATATAATGTGTGTGTGTATATAACATGTTAATATATAAGAATATGTGAATTTTTCTTTTCCTTTTTTTTTCTTTTCATTTAATGACAAGCTAACAATGACCACAGAAGTCACTAGGGTATTCCAAAAATTTCATGCTGTCATCATAAAAATCTGACTCTAACAAAATCTGTCTGGAGCTGGACATAGCCTGAATGACCTTAAGTGCACATTCTGATCCCTTGTGATCCCAAAAAGAAAAATAACGTGAAAAAAATAGAGAAATATGTAAACTGCTTAAGTGACAGAAAAAGTACTCTCTGGAGAATGTCATTCACTCAGCCGTTTACGACTGTCAGAGGCAACAGTTCTTTGAACTTATCTTTTGTTTCAGAGGAAACGGTGAATGTAACTAGTCACTTTAACATCCAGATTAATGAGGAAGCCAGACATGTTTCCCCAATGAAAATATGCCCCTTTCACATTCTGTTTGCACCTCTTCAACGAAAAGCATAACTTACATGGTGATAAGGAAGGTGGAACTTCTTGGTCCAGATTTTATGCTTTGAAAATATGCACATTTCCTTGGAAGTATATCCTGTTGGTTTTAAAGGTCTTACTGGCAGCTGTGTGCACTTACATCCTGGTCCTATCCTTTCCTGTAATGGTTCTGATACAAGCAGAGGCAGCATTGCAGTAGCTATTGGGAAATTCTGTGGGAAGAAGAAAAACAGAATTGGATTTATATGACTGGCCTGCACATTTAATTGACCCAAGGCTGTGCAAAGGTTAAAATATAGGAGTCCAATAAACAAGGGTCCCTAATTAAAGGCACTTTAAGGTTGTTCACTCCACTATCCAGACAATGGCCCCAAAACAGCCATACACTGCATTTTAGCGTCACAAATTCCCCCCAATTTGGTTTGATTGTGATCTGTGGAAACCCAGGTCCAAAATGGCGTGAGAGCATGTCAGCAACACTATTTTCAACCCACAAATGCAAAAACCTCTTCTTTCCACCAATGTTAAAGCTGCTCCTGCTTCATTGCTGCTCCATTATAGGAAACAGTCCGCAAACTCACAAAAAAAAACAAAGTAGGAGGAAAGGAAAGTAATACCCTTGGACTGACATTGAGATCGCCTCACCCTGGATTGGTTCAGTGGTTCACAAACTTTTTAGCACTGGGACCCACTTTTTAAAACAACACTACATTTGGAACCTCATGGCTTTATGAGACTTTAAAAAAAAAAAGTTTAACTTTACAGCTGCTCAAATCTCCATTTTAATCCTTTTTACTATGATGAGGGAGGCACATTCTGGAGCATTTGTTGAGCTCTGCATTCATAGGATAGAGCCCATTCTGGTGGCCTTGCGTTCCCCTTCACCTGGCCTTTGATAAGAGCTGAGGTATGGGCACCTACTCATGAGTAAATGCACATGTGTGCCTCAGTTTTATTTCCCATATGGCTCAATATATTTTCTTTGTCAGCTATTAGCTTGTCATTTTCAGGACCCACCATCAATCACTGGTGGGTTGTGACCTACAGTTTGGGAAACACTATTCTAGAGGGTGATAATGTTGGCCATTTGCTGTGGACCCAAGGCTGCCAAAGCACTTACTCTCTCAATTGCATCCTCACAAAATAACCAAGAAGGACAGGGGCAGTGTCTCAGAATACTAAGGGCCCATTCCTATCCAACTTCTCAGCACCGGTGCAGCCGCAATGCAGCTCTGAGGTAAGGGAACAAATGTTCCCTTACCTTGAGGAGGACTCCGTGACTGCCTCCCCACCACAGCATGCAGTGCATGCCTCAATGGCACAGCTGCACTGGCACTGGAAAACTGGATAGGACTGAGGCCTAATATACCTAAATACAACACTCAGAAATTTTGGGTTGTTTGCCGCACCTGTTTCAGATAGGCAGCCCAATCCTCTGCCCAGGCAGCACTGCTCACTCATGCACTGCCCAGGCAATGGGCATCACAAACGTGCCATAAGGCACATTGCGAAGGCCAGGAAGGGAGAGCTGGTGGGGAGGCCAGTGCCAGTGGGCCCTGGGCCTCTGCCTAGGTGAGAGAATGCTAGGCATCTGTGAGTGATGAGCACTTCTCGGTGGGAAGGCAGGGGAAAGGCAGGGGAAAGGTGGGGAGAAGGTGTTTCTGGGCAGGGGGAGGGCAGCCAGCAGGGTGGCTCAGACCTGAGAGGGAGGTGGTAATGGCAGTACAGGCTGCCAACATATCCTATCCTTCCTCCCATGCCTGAAAGCCTGATATAGGCTACTCAAATATGCACCAGCTATTTCATGGTGCAGATCTGAGTAGACTCATAAAGGCTGCTGGGGCAATATATGAGGTAAGGGAATCAATGTTCCCTTATGCTGAGGAAACCTCGGGCTGCTTCTCCTTTGCCGCAGGATACAGTGGTGGCCATTTTGGTGCTCCTGTACGGCAGGATAGGCAGGCAGCATAGGATTATACCCCAAGTGGAGAGAACTGAGATTCTCTGTACCTTACTCCAAAATCCAAAAACAAGCTCTTGGAAGCACTTATCTCAAAGAAACTTCATTTGCCTAATGTATGGGGGGGGTATCACCTCATTACTTATTATAATGGCATTGCAACTGACAGGCCCCATAGCTTGCCAGAATCTGGCTTTATGGCCCTTTCACTGTGAACTTGGAACAGGTGTCAGGAAGCTGTAGGACTGTCCTGTACAATGAAAACCTCCAAACAGATCTTGAGAATATGGGCAAATTATCTTCAGGATGTAGTAATAAGTCTTCCTCTCAAAGGATTATAGGAGAAGGAAGCTGGTTGTCTGAAGCTATGAAGAGGGGACTCACACAAAAAGTTTGGGAAACAATAATCCAGATTCATGCTAGTTTGTGAGATAATATTATCAAGACAGGCTGTAAATCTATAGTCTCTGTTCTCTCAGTGGAACATCCATTCCTTGTGACTGCTCAGCTTGTATTTATTAGTGCAAGCTTTCTTTAAAACAAAAACAAAACAGTATTTCATCTCATTTTATTTCTTCCAAAATGATGTTCTTAAAGTACATCTTGCAGATAGATTATCTGTCCCTCACAGCAAAGCTTCACAATGGGAGTCTAATAATTGCTCTTTTTCTAATTTCACTAAATGAGTTATAATTATTTTATGTCTGTTTTATGGTTACTGAATAGTATTAACCTAAGCTCTAATTATAATATAGCTTTCAGAGAAATGTATGGACATTGAATTGATGGACTGCCAGCTTATGTAGGAACATCACATAAAGCAGATATACAGCTAATAGTTTAAGGCGTAGCCTGTTAAAATTCCAGGGCACAACTCATTCATGAATAAGTAACAGGGTGTAAATTCATTGACTAGCTTTTTTTATAGCATTGTAGATAGACAGGAACATGCGCTTATGATTGCTACAAGTAAAAACCAATGTACAGTTAAAAGACACATGACATCTGCTGATTTGAATGGAATTATTGATTAGAACTTGATAGCACTATTCATCAATATTACAATGATAATAGCTAATATTATGTCTCTTGAATGATTACAAGATGTATCATCCATGACCAAAGAAATATGAATATTAGCTGCCGTGTGTATCTCTGGTGTTTACTGGGGCCTTATTTTAATGGACAGACAAAAGTGAACAGTTGCATGGCAGGCAGAAATCATTGGGTAAAGTTTCCCCCTGTTCTTCATCTCTATTAACAAGAAAAGCTTCACCTTGTGATTTCTACTGTCTTGCAGCTGTTATTTATTTGAGAAATGTGTATTCTACCTCCCATTAAAAATTAAAATAAAATACAATAAATCAATTGCAGCTTAAAATACAGCCAAAAGCAACATAATTATAAATTAAAATACAATTAAACAAAAGTTTAAAACAGCAAGTAAAATTACAAGACAAAAACAATCAATGTCAGAAAGTCCTAACTGCAATTAAAGATGGACTTTGTTGTCTAAAAGATAGCAGCAAAAGGGCCCTGCAAATATAAGTCCAATTATGAGCGGATTTTGCCACAGTTACATGTGCTCTTGTAACGTGAGAAATGAATCACACACCAGATTTCACCACCAGATCTTCTCATTCATTTCAACTTCTTATTGCTAAGATCTCACTGAGAAAGCCCAGTGCATAGAATGTAGAGTGGTGATGGGGGGGGGGGAACATGTGCAGTATATCTGAATACTCTCTCCAGTAGTTTCGGTTTGCATTTGGGCCTAGGACTATCCAGACCCGTGAGGAGTTCATGACAGGCCCAACCACTCAAGTAGGCTTCTGCTGCAAAACAGAAACTTTCCCATCAGTTGCCTCACATGGTCTTTTGGGCTTTCCTGTCAAGAGGCAGTACACAATATACTTCCAGATTGTTAAACTAGTTTAACATTCTCTACATGGGACTGTCCCTGAGAAGTGATTGAAATTCCAGTTGGTGTAAAATGTAGCAGCTAGACTGCTGTTGGGAACCATTAAGCCAGGCATATTATACCAATATCGCATCCGCTCATTGGCTCTTATTTTATTTGTGGGCCTAATTCAAGGTGGTCCTGGCCCTGACCATAAAAGACATGGTAAATGGTTTGGGGTCTGGATGTCCAAAGGGTCACCTACTCCCACATGAACCTGCCCACTCATAGCACTTATGAGTGGCCCTCATAAAGGCCCTACTTTGTGTCCTTTTGCTGTGTGAAGTAAGGTGGGACAGGAATGAAAACACAGGAAAAGACTTTCTCATCAGTTATACCCAGACCATGGAATTTCTGTACCCTATAATACTTATACTACAAATCCATATGTATTTATGAATTCCTTTTTAGGTGGCATTTTAGCATCAGATCAAGATAACTACGTTTCAATGTGCATTTTATGAGGATGTGCTCTTTGATGTAATCTGTACTGATTTAGGCTTGGCTGCTGTTTAAGTATTATGCTGTTGCAACTGTTGCTAGTGTACTGCTTGACTTTGGATTGGTTTGTCTCATTTCTGAGGAAATACGACCAAGAAGTAGTAGTGTTGCTAGACTGGAGTCATCCAAGGACCTGAGCCTTCTAGACAGGGCCTGATGATCTGACAGAGTGGGGCCAGGTGATTTCACAAGTTTGTCAAGCCTTGAAAAATCGAGGAAAATCTAGTAGTAAGGAAAAATGGAGGGAAATCCGATAGTAGTAAACAGTCTGAAATAACCATCCATTTAAGAAAGCTCAAGAAACTGTCATTGGCAACTCTAAGAACGTATTTATTGACAGACACGCAGAAGAAACGGGTGCTATAGGTAACTTGGATTCAGACTATTTAAGGCTTTATAGGTTTAAACCAGTGCTTCAAATTGTGCCCAACAGCCAGTGACTAACTTTAGTTATTGGGGAAATATATTCCTCCAAGGCAAATTCCAATGAACAGGTTGGCTGGAATATTCTGGACCAGTTGATTTCTCTGAACCATGTGAAAGGCAGCCCTATGTATAGTGCATGGCATTGATCTAACCTGGATGTTATCCTAGCATGGGTAACTGTAGCAAAATTACTGTAAAACCAGCCTTTGTCCAAAAAGATGGCAGTCATAGCTTATGGAGAAATGTGGATGGGGAGGCTGACCACCACCACATTTGAAAGATGGATGTCTGCAGGCATTCTCATCAATGGCTTGAAAATGTGATTAGGGAAGCATTTCATTTCCAGAGAATCATGGACTGCGTCAAAATACGGTAAAGTTCGCTCAGTGGAAACACAACAACAACAACAGGGTAATGTAGCATACAACAAGAATTGCTCAGGAGGTTATGCAGCTTGTATGCAAACCAGCACAGAGATAGTGTAGGTGGATTTAGGAGTGTTACCTTTATTGATAAACTGTACAGCTAAACGGGGGGGGGGGGGGGCACTTGCATTCAGTCCCAGCATTTGATTGTTAAAAGCCTGCCTCAATTTAAGAGTTAAAAGAGCTGTTTGAATAAGCTGCAGACTAAACAAATTAAATGTGCAAAGCACACCTGGCCCTTATCTGGTCAACTACTAAACCTTAGAGCATGAGAACTAAATAAAACCTATCAGCCATTTCCTGGGTAATGATGTGAACTTTCCTGTGAGTTTATTTTTCAAGACTCAGTATCTGAGCCCTAATTACTTAAAGTATCATGCGTTCCTTCGAACCTAAAGGATAAAATATAAATTGTTTACTAGCTCTAACAAGGAATGAGATGACATATTTTCTTATTTTTAGAGTTGCGCTTGTATATCTTGTGTCACGTCCGAACAGAGACGTCAAGCGACCTTTCTGGGAAAAATCTGAAGCTGTATGTTGAAAATATTTGTAAGGTATGTTCTTAATAACACATGCCAGAATATCTGACTGCTATTTACTCTGAGTTGAGCAGCAATTTTGTGTCTGTTAGGAAATCATTGGTATATTGTAACCATTTTCAGTTTAGTCTGGAAATAGATTGTAGTTCCTACAGGTGTCTGCTGTTATTGGACCACAGAAAATATTTGCTTTACTAAAGGGCAGCTTAACCTTTGTTTAAATTTGAGGTGAGCTAAAGGTCATAGTAATTATTTGCTGCATTATTTGAGTCACATCTGAGTTACTAGAAGGGCTGTTGCACATGCATTGCCCTTTAGTAGACAGCTGCTTGGAAAAACAAAACAAAACACCACAACCTTCTTCAATTTTGCATCCAGCAAATATCTGGAGGAACCAATCTCTGTTGCAGAACAATTTTCAAGACTCTCTCTAGGACTGTGATTGACTGAAAGTGGTTGAGGTCAAGGTTCCCGTTTCCCAGAGGAAGAAAGAGAGCTGGGCAATTGAACATGGCAACTCCCTCTGCGTTAGTTCTCTGTCCCCCACTAGTTTTGTTTTTGATGGCTAGAAGCCAAGACATAGGAAGAGGAAGAGTTATAGGAGAGAACTGCAGGCATTCACAGCAGCAAAAAACGAAATGGAGAGAGGTAGATTTCAGAAGAATGTTATAACTGGGAACAGAGGTATACTGCCCCTGAGGCACAAAGGCACGAACTGGAGGTTCACTCAGCCATTTCCAAAGATGATGTACATGGCTGAGGCCCCACAGCAGGTAGACAGTCAGTACCAAAGGGATGACGACAACAGAGATTTCCTCTTTGGATTGCACCTTTGCATTCAGGCTGAGAGGGACCCTCTCCAAGATTCTTCACACCAGTGATGGTGAAAGGGTAAACAAGGGTGTGGAGAAGGGATAAATGTCACATGAATGCTCTTAACTGGAGTTAGTGAGAAGGAAAGGGGGAAGGTCTCTGATATTTAGGGAAAGGAAGACACCAGTGGCCCCTCTGAGGGTGTGGTGGTAATAGGTGCTGAGAAAGTCGTTTACAAGTCTTTTGGTGAGAGTAGGCCTTTTTTGCAATCGTTGGGGGGAGGTTGCTATGGAATATATGGGGCAGTGAGAGAATGCATGTAGATATGGCAGGGAGAGAAGTTAGTGGGAGTATGGCCACACAGATAATAGGTGCTTGGCAGTAGGAGAATAATAGCCAGAAGATTAATGGACCATTGATAAATGAAGCCTATCAGTTTGTATCAGTTGGACTGAAAAATCTAGCATCTCTCTCATAATTTTGTGTTTGAGATTTTACATGTATTGTCACCACCCTTTTGGTTACAGCTGTCTCCATACTAGCCTAGGTAGAACTTCTGCACATGTGGTTCAATTCTGCGCACATCACAAATCACATGCACTTTGGGAGATATTACATAAATACCCCAGGAAGTTGAATGACATAGATGTTGGATGACATAGAACCAGTGTGGAACTGACTTTGGAGCAGCCGCACCATCATCAATAAAAGTACACGTAAAGAATGTCTTAGAAAATTGCCTGTAACTATATTAAGAGAGCGCACTGCTGCACTGTCAGGAGTGGTCTGGCACTGACTACTGGGTCAGCAAGCAAGCAGTAGCACTGTCACCAATACAGGTAAGAAAAGAACATGGCATTAATCGCCAGCAGAGAAGGCAGCCCTTCTGTCACAGGTAGTATGGATGGTGGCATTTAGTACCTTCTCAGCAGGAGATAGCTGTAATTTCCACAATAGAAAGCTTGCCTGCTGACAAGATCACCCTTTATTTTCATCTGTATTGATTTGTAGCACTGTTTCTGGTCTAATGCTTACCATTTGAAAAACGTTAGATTGTGTAAATAAAGCTGCCACCTCTACCTTCAGATAATAGCAAGGGACTGAGTTAATGATAAGGCGGATGAAGAAAGAAAGGAGACCATGCCAGCATTAAATTCTAGTATTTATATGTCTGACAGATGCCATGTGAGCTCCCCACCTTGTAATATCCATGTTCCACTCTAACCACTAATAGAACAAATTAAGGTATCATGCTGCTTAGTTCTAGGGCTCTGGGTGAAAGTATTGCTTCTGTGCCATTTGTGTAGCACTGTGACTGTAGCTGTGACCTCATGGATAATGAACTGCTAATCTTATTTAGGACAGACCACTAGTAATTTGGCATGGATGCTGCTATTTTATTAGAACCGAGCAAACGCTTAACTACCTAGGATTCACCTAAAGTAGATCCATTTAGGTCATGCTGAGAGGAAAAAGGTCTAATTTAGTTGCAATGGATGCTGGACTGTGGACGGCTTGCAGAAAAACAAATATGCTAAAAGGCTTTCAGGAGATGGAATCCAATTTTGGATTGATGCAGGAGCAGCATGGGATGTGCAAAAGATACCCACTCCAGCTGATTGTGTTATACCAAAATGTAGCTAGTTAGATCATCTGGATGCTGAAAATTGTGGCCATTGTGATTCTGGATAGTGCCAAGTGGCATGGTTGAAGTACTAATAGCGCTATCGTTTATACTTCAGAGTTATACAGTAAATTCAAAATAGGGTCTTGTTTCCCATTGTTATTTCAAACAAGTCATTTCTGTTAGGATTGGGCTGCCCACTAACCTCCCCTGCTCCACAACTGCTAGGAGAAATTAGCAGAGAGAGATTAACACAAATACAAACCTTCTAACAGCAGCAAAGCCCTTCTAATCTCCCTCTACTAACAAGTGTCAGGAAGGGGTGTTCTGTGTGTATTCATTTCAGAACAAATTAAAGTGTGGACCAAAAGGGGCCCGTTTGGTTCTTTTTTCATTGGTTCAAAAATGAATGACCAGAGCTTCAAATGCATAATGACTGAATAACTAAACAAGTGAACTGTTTCATGGTGTACATGAATGGAGTAATGAAATGGAAAAAAATAGTCTTATACACCTCTTATGTTGACTTTTGAAATCTTTGCATATAACAATATTACGATAAAATACACCACTAAATAAATGGCAAGGGTTGTACAGTATTCAAAAGTGCCTTCGTGGAGCAGAAAAGCACTTTAGTTTGTGCAAGATGACCTCTTCCCTTCCACTGCTTCCTATAATGTTTTGAATGGTTCCTTGACTCCCAAGAACAGATTTTGGGAGGCTGCAGTGAGGAGGAAGGGGCAGGAATACTCTTGATGTGCAAGTAGAACTCTGCTTCTGCTCATTTTGGATGCAACACAATTCTTATCCTCAGCTACTAAATGTTTACTAAATGTTTACTAAATTTATATATCTTAATATAAATATCTACATTCCTTTAAAAAGTTATTGATGTTGAAGCGTTGGTGAACACTATGAGGAAGGTACTCTTTACATGTCCTTGATGTTCAAACCTGGCACCTATTTTGCAGAAGCACCTCTTTAGTCTTGTGCATTTCACCTTCCATCTTAGTTTATGCATACACAAAACAAGGAGTTTCCATTTAAATATACCATACTTAATTCACGACCATGAGTAGAATTAGTTGTCATGAATTTTCTTGCACTAGAAGGTGTTTAAAGTTATGGTAATTCCTCCGACTAGTACATTAAATAGCATATTGTGGCTATTAATTGTTCTCCACTTTCTCTTATCATGTTCCTTTAAACAATACTAATTTGAAAGTCATCAAAGTTAAGATGGAAGCTATAGTAGTCTTTCATCTGGGATTGTATTATCTAGACCCCTGAAGGTCAGAAATGAGAATTACTCTTTGGAGACACTGATGTGAGAAAGGAAAGCTAGAGAGACATTTCTAAATGACCCGGCAGCAGGAGATGATGACATACTACTGTTGGTTTCTATTTGCAGTGCCCCTCTGTGTGGAAATCTATTGTGGCATTGTACACTAGATAATGTTGGAGGGGTACATCTGTTTTTGCATTTTTAAATCTTGAAATCACGA